>NC_083621.1:14514977-15902477 GCF_963584025.1 Labrus mixtus | reverse complement strand
ACTAGTGGTGGGTTGGCTATGGTGCGTTTGACAAAGTGCAGAGTGAACGCAAACTGAAACAAATGAAAAATGCAGCAATGGTACAACTTCACCGCTGAACTACACCGATTCCATCGAGCTTTATATCTAAAAGCGACCTTAGAGACATAAAGCTGATCTGCACTAAGAGAAGCCGGGAGACAGACAGCCAGCAGGAAGACAGAGCAGAGAGTCAGGCAGCGGAGGACAGAAAGCAGATGAAGGGATATTCTCCTGCGGTCTGTTCCAGCACATAGGTTAATTCTATTATTGCAAGTGTGCAGAGTGGAAAACCCGAGGAGGACGCTCCAGATTGAAAACAAATGTGAGGAGAGACGAGTTTCTGCTCGTTTGTGTGGAGTCATGTGAAGAGAGAGAGAGACCCCGAAAAAAGAGACTCTGGGGTGGAAGGTAAAAACATTAAATATCTTCTTTCACCTGTCAGACACTTCAAAGTGGCGTCAGATACGACTTCGTACCGTCTTTCTGGACTACACTTCCCAGAAATCGATGTCCCATAAATGATCCGGCTCAACTTCATTTGTGTTCCTTATGAAATGATAATTCTCGTAGTTTCTGCCGCTGCTTGATCTGAAACCAGCATGGAGGTTCCTCCCTACACTTCTGCATCCTGTGCACATTTATAATTTCACACATTCAATCAGACTCACAGATTACATGCTGAGGCATTTTGGAGGGAAAGGGTAAAATGTGTAAAATGTGAAATGTGTAAAAGTGAAACAGAAACATATCTGTGTGACAATGGAACTACTGAAAATAAGGGATGGGAATCACAGAGAAACTCCTGATACGATTCTACTATAAAGGTTACATTCAGGATCCATGTTGGGAGCGCCATAGAGGGGAGTCCTGAAGCAGCGACGGCCACGTTTGTCTCAGTCTGATGGAAGTCTAAAATTTAAATGACCTTTAAAGTCTTTTTTTGTAAATCCAATGTGAAGAACTTTCAGGTTTGGAACGAGCAAAGGAAGGTGGGTAAAGTGTGAAGGAGAGGACAGCAAAGAGCTCGTATCATGGTTCAGAACATATGCCGCGACCCCCCTCTGGAGTCTGGCAGTGAAGTTAAGTCTATTAGGGTCTCAGGTGCACACGTCTGTACGCATGCATGTTAAAGGTAAACAACCCGAAGCGTCTGCAGGAGCACTTACACGAACCTGTGGAACAACTTACTGCAGCCTTGACCCATCACACACACACACACACACACACACACACACACACACACACACACATGACTGTGTTTCTAACCCTCGTAAGGTGAACACACCGCTTAATGGCTTTTTGGGTCAGCACTGACAGCATGGCATCATGGGAGTCATATGTTACCTTCCTGGCATCTGCACTGCTGCCTGCTCTCGACCTTTAGCACCACGGGCCGTGACCAATTTTCAAGAACATTGAAAGTTGTGGGCGCCCTGTCAGGTCGAGTCAAAGAGAAGACATGTCCGCGGGACGCAGCAAAGCATCAGGGAGAACTTTTCCGCCGCAGAAAGACGAGAGAAAGCGTGTGAAGGTCGCTGTTCTGACCTTTCACAGAGTGAACAATGAAAGAATCAAACCTGACGGAATCATCTCGCACAGAAATCCACTAAGACGCAGGAAAGGTCAGAACGCAGCGTTGGGAAATATCAGAAGTCTAGACAGAAGTTAGAAGTGAGAGAAAGAGATGGAACAGCTGCTCGGAGCCTTTTGTGGTCACATTCACATTTAACATAGATAACCTCAAATATCCTCGAGTACGAGTATTCTAAAGATGGAGTCAGCAGCTTTGCCCTTCAAAATAAAATACAGACTTCTCCTAGAGTAAAGCTGCTCCATTGTCCCTTCTGGGCCTCCGTACATGTGTGGTGGTGACTGTGTCTGCAGAGACCCTGTCCTCTGACTGGATTTTACTGTTCTGCTTTGTTCTGGTTGACTCGGGACGTTTCTGGGCGGAGCTGGTGTGATTCCTCCAGCCAATGACAGCGCAGCAGGTGAGTTTAGGAGTGGATACAGTTCAGGGATTGGACGCAAACCGGTGAATATGACGGACGTGGACGTAGCAGCAAAGAAGAGAAAATATAATCAGAGTGAGGAGAAACACCAAGCGGATAAAGCTCGTTCTAAAACGAGGGTGAACCTTGTGTTGGCTTTTACCCGTGGACGTGGAGTTGGCAGGTGACAAACACCGGCGGTTAGCTTGTGCTAGCATGCGTTAGCTTCCAGTGTTGGTACAAGCAGTAATCGTACACACTACGTCCTGCAGTAAGACGCAGGAAAGGTCAGAACGCAGCGTTGGGAAATATCAGAAGTCTAGACAGAAGTTAGAAGTGAGAGAAAGAGATGGAACAGCTGCTCGGAGCCTTTTGTGGTAGCGTACGTTAGCTTCCAGTGTTGGTACAAGCAGTAATCGTACACACTACGTCCTGGAGTGGGCGGGGCTTTTGGGGGCGATGAGCCCAGGAGGAGGAGGGGCCCAGTTTGAATGTTTACAAACATTTCTACTGACTCCACCTTTAAGTGACTCAAAGTTTTAGTAAGCACAAGAGGAGGAAATGATTGAGGGTGTGTCCTCACATAGCGTACAACTAGTGCGCTAATCTGACTCTTTAATAACACATAACTTCAGCTACAGAAGAAACACAAAAACTAGTGTTCAGACGGACAAGAAAATAACGTTTCCACCATGTTGACATCAAAAATAAGATTTCCAAACTTAAATGTGAATTTGCTCTTAAAAACAGTCGACAACAGTAATTAAAAAAATATTTTCATTGATGTAAACAAATCAAATAGTCCACTAGTGTAGCAAAAGGTGACAGTGTTGTCTTGGCAACGGTTTCCACAGCAGAGGCAGTGAGAGTTGTGATTAGGCAAATTAGGCTGAAGGCTAATTATGGGATGTATTTAAAGCTGTGTTAATGAGTGGCTGCACTAACTAACGTAAAATTGCCACACACACATACACACACACACACACACACACACAGAGGGCGAGCGAGAGAGCGAGAGAGAGAGAGAGTGAACAGGAAGCCTGTACTTCTCTTTGCATGGCTGCTGTTCAGTGACCCGTTGAAGTCTGCATGGGACTCCCTCAGCACCGCAGTCAGGTGGGTATGTATAAGTGTGTGTGTGTGTGTGTGTGTATGTGTGTAAGTGTGTGTGTGTGTGTGTGTGTGTGTGTGTGTGTGTGTGTGTGTGTGTGTGTGTGTGTTTACGTTCACTTTAAGTTCTTTACTCCGGTGAATACCCGTGTGTATGGTCTGTGTCTACATCTGCGTGCCTCCTTACCTACAAGCCTCCTGCTTCCGCTTCTGTGTACATATACGTTAGTGTGTGTGTGTGTGTGTGTGTCTCCAGGTATACGGCCCTTCCTCCCAGTTCAGCTTTCACTCAGCAGATTTCATTAATGTGGCTCCTCCAGGACTCTTTCATCTCACGGTCTTTTCCGGAGAGCTAGAAAGCTCTATTTACCC
Source organism: Labrus mixtus (assembly GCF_963584025.1). Lineage (NCBI taxonomy): Eukaryota > Metazoa > Chordata > Actinopteri > Labriformes > Labridae > Labrus > Labrus mixtus. The sequence continues at coordinate 15,898,983 of NC_083621.1, read as the reverse complement.
GCTGAGCAGCGCCAAAAGAGCTGCTATTATTACCACATCCAGCTCCAGAATTAGACGGCTGATTAATAGAGGCTTTGTGTGTGTGTGTGTGTGTGTGTGTGTGTGTGTGTGTGTGTGTGTGTGTGTGTGTGTGTGTGTGTGTGTGTGTGTAAAGCAGAGTGAAATACTTTAAGAGAAGAAAGCAGGATTACCGAGGGGAAGATAGACGTTCTTTTTTATTGCCCGTTTCTCTTAAACCTCAAAGTGAACCATTTATCGCTGAGGGTCTCCGTGTTAGAATCACCGGGGACTTTTTAACCCATTCGTTGTCTCAGCACTTCAAATGGAAACAGAAGCCTTTATCAGCAGCGCAGCTCAACGTCAGTGGTGGTCGCATCGAAACAGAGGAATGACAATCATCTCTGAACTCAGACATGAAATACTGGAGGTACAGTCTGTAGTTTTGGATTTATTGATGTATCTTTCAAGATGATTTGTTTGGCATATGTGCCTAAATTGATGGGGAAGGTTAAACAGAAACGAGAAATGTGAAGACGAGGGATACAGAGGGAGATGTGCAGCGCAGGACTTTAATCAACCAGAGCCTCTTCTGACTCTGGGCGCGTTCTCTACCAGGTCAGGTGAGCTCTCGTGGAACAGGGACGTTTCAAGCAGCAACCTCCGGTGTTGAAAAATGAAGCAGATGCTGAAGTTCAAAATCCTGCGGTTCCTTGAGTGTCCACTAGAGGCTGGCTGCAGAAGCACAGGAAGTCACATACACACCCATTCAAAAAAGCCTGTTTTTACAGCAGAGATTAACATGTTTACAGTCTGGTTCAACAAACCAAATAGGTCTGATTAGCTCATGTCTCGATCGACACACACTGTACGGGGTGTGAATGTTTTAATGACTCATCCGTTTTGATTTGATGAAGGATAAGAGTTATTCACAATAAGGCGTGTAGCTGACCTGATTGACAGGCGGGCGCGGTGTAACGGTTTGTCAGGAGGCTTAAAACCCGCCTCAGCTCATGTGATGTTACGATGTCGGATGTCCATATTAACAGCTTTGCTCGACGTATCAGCAAAGCATGGCGCGAAGTTTTAGGACTCGCCCACCCCAGCAGCTCTCGCAACTGCAAACAGAGCAGGCCAATCAGAGGAGAGTGGGCACAAGGGGAGGCGGGGCCTTAAAGAGACAGTAGCTGAAATGAAGCGTTTCAGGCAGAGGCTGAAATCAGGGATTCTACTGACGTGATGTTTTGTTGCTACACTTCTCACGACACTACTCAACACGAGTCCCAAACTGACACCATTAATAGTGAACGTGAGGATTATAGATCTCCTTTAAGCTGCTTTTCGAGACACACAAGGAAACGCGGTTCATTTTATTGTCGCCTTCAGGGAGTTTGTCTCGGATTTCTTGAACGGCCTGGAAGAAACTCTAAATCATCCAAAAGATCCCAGAGGAGACAAATGAGAGGATTTTAACAAGGCTGGAAAACAGAAAATTTCTGTCAAATATATCCCAGAACAATCCGCCCGTATATTCTTCTCCCCACCCAGACGAGTCGTGGTGAAAGGAAAGAGTCCTCTGCAGGACAAAAACCGCATCACCGAACCGAACCTCGTCTGTCTTCAGGTGATATATTTCAAACCACATGTTTTTTCTGAGTGCGAGAGTATTTCCTACATGATCTATATGCTGTCACATGTCAGGACAAACACGGCGTAGGAGGTGACCTGCTCCTCTCCAGGATGTCGGCCCCCGGCAACACATGTTTGTGGAGACAAAGAGCACACTAGAGGAAAAACAGAAGAAGAGATTTACGCAGGTGTTGATGGTCGGCTTACTCTCGCTGTCCCTCGCTGTCCCTCATCCTTCCACTCCCTATTTTCTGCCCTTTCTCTTTCAGTCCTCTCTCTGCTCTTGTGTCTTATTGTCTGGTGCTCTCTGTTTGGCTTTCTTCTTCTCACACTAGCTCTCACAAATAAACCTCCTCTGACTTCAGTATGTCAGCATGCACAGAAAACAACAACCTCTCAGTGCTAAGGTGAAAAACAGGAAGGAGGTTGTTTCACGAAACATTGTCTGCAAACAGTCTGTCTTCCAATCTGTGCGGGACAACTTCCTCCACCTCTTTTTTTTTTTGACCTCTGCAAATACAACCGAGCAAAATGAGAATCTGAAGTGGCCCGGCACTACTGGAGACGTTTTTAATACCAGCCACTTTTGTTTGTTCTCGAATCGAAAGGAAGGTTATGAACAGACACAGACCAAAATACACTGGGCTCCATTTGGATGAACCAATCAGAGGAAAAATAAATGTGAAGTAGACGATCAGGAAGTTTTTCAGGAGTTTTCTACAGGTGTGAAAGAACAAAACGTCTGCTGGATCATACATGTGTAGTCTGACCTCGGCTTTAGTTGCTGCTTCCAGCTGAGCAGAACATGAAGACAGAGGGTTGGTTACCTTCTGATAATGTTGACGAGTGCTGTTGTATTTTCTAAATCAGGTTCTTAGACGCTCCAATTGACTCCAGAAGATGTTCTGGCCTGTAATTAGACACACTGATACGTCTTAGATGAAGAGAACACACACACACACACACACACACAAAGAACACAGTGTACACACTCAGACACAAACATAACGTCTGCCACTCTACACTTGGCAACACTTTAAAAGACAGCGGGTATCAGGGTGTTCTGAGCCTCATTCCCGTCATTTAAAACATAATCCATATATGTGTGTGTGTGTGTGTGTGTGTGTGTGGTGGGTCCACAGTGTTCCAGGAAGGAGACCGTAACTCTGTGCGTGTGTGTGTGTGTGTGAGTGTGTGTTAACGAGACAGTGCTAATTAAAATCAGAGCCGCCGCAGAGCACAGTGTTCGCTATCCATGACACTATTTCATCTCGCCTCACACACACACACACACACACACACACACAGAAAGGCAAGAAGCACACAATCTGTGGCATCTTCGTGGCCTCTTGAGGCAACACAATGATAGAGTCTACCAGCCCCCTTTCGTCTCCCACAATCCTTTGTGTTTGCGAGCTCGTGACATCAGTGACGCCTCTTGATTATGTGTCCTCCTTTGATCGTCTGATTGTTGGCGCCAATCAGACAACAAGGTCGATCTGTGCAGAGGAGTCGTCTGATTTCAGGCTTTGGTCCTTTGATTGTCTGGTTCTTGGTCAAGGTGAAGACAAAGAGGGCGAAGGAGGGACGGCTGAATTCTGAAACAAGCGCCGTAATGACCACGAATGCAGCAGCCACCATCACTGACAAGCTGGCAGCGCGACTTTTTATCATCACCATCAACGGTATATTGTTCTGTAAATAAATCTTGTGGAGTGATGGTTTGACTGAAAGAGTCGTAAAGGTAACGAGTGACCAGCGGAGGTGGGCAGGATGACTCGCAGGCTTTGGGTCTCTAGGCTACTTCAACTAGCGTACTGTAGCTAGTAGAAGAGCAAACTCCACAGAGCGAAAACAAACGGAACTGAAAGAGTCTCTGGGAGACCTCTGCGTCTCATATACCGGTGTCTAATTTATGTATTTAGGTACGTTAAGCTTTAAAGGTCACATATCCTCCTCCTCTTCAATGTAAATAAGTCTCAGAGCTCCTCAAAACATGTCTGTGAAGTTTCTTGTTCTAAATCCACTCTGATTTTTGATTTGTGATGTCATGAAGGGAAAATCTCCAAACGGCCTGTTTGAGCACACATTTTCTGAAAAGTGGAGCAGGCCAAAGACGGAGAGGATGGACTTTTCTCATCATTGGGGGTTTTGTAGACAGACTAGAGACACACAGAGTTAGAGGAACATGAAGGGGATCATATCTGACCTTCTGCAGCTTCTCTGCTCAGAGCATCAGTGTAAACTGTTTTTCATTCAGGTACGTCTGGAAAACACATCTGAAGAGGAACTTGTGACATCATGCTGTTCATGGTGGGTTCGCTGTGTAATTACCTGTGTTTACGCGAATGTTGTGTTGCTTACTCATTGGGGAGAAAATGACTCCTCACGGAGACATAACAACATCAGGTTTAACTGGACACCTTTGTCGAAACAATATGACCACATGCTCTGCAGATTCCTGAGGACCTGCATCCATATGTCCCCCCCCCCTGTCTGTCTGTCTGTGTCTGTGCATGCCTGTGTGCATGTGTATGCATTTGCTCATCTTAATAAGACTACAAAGACAGACTAATAAAAGCCACATGTCAGAGTGACTCAGTCCTGATTCGCTCGCAGCAAATATGGAAGAAATGCCAAATATGCCAAAGAGAGAGAGAGGAATGAGAGACGAGACAGCGAGTGAGAGGCAGTGACACAGAAACAGAGTTTGAAGAAAACAGAGATACAACCATGAACGACACAAACAACATAATCGTTCATCTCAAACTGCGGACGGCTCCAACTCATTTTACGCTCCTAAATCTGGACGTTTTTATTTTACAGGATTATTTAATGGTCCTGGTGTCGGTGTGCGTTCCGAAGTGTTCAGCTCGACTTTGCGGAGTGATTTCATTGGCTATGAATGCATCCGCAAATCTCCCAGACAAACTGACACACACGTCTGATCCATCTGGCGTTCGGTCCTGTGGTGTAAGAAACAAACACACACACACACACACACGACGGCAGGATCTGTAAGCACCTTGTCAGTGAGGTGGTATGGATGGTGTTTATGTCTGTCTGTGTTTGTGTCGACGTGGTCATGCTCTTGCCCGCTAACACGTTGTAAAGAACAGACGCTGACAGCTGAGTGGGAAGCGGACAGGAAGTAGTCCTTGCTTCCAAAACGCCGCCATAGACGATGACATGACCGACAGTTTGATTACAAACGCTTCTCGTTTATTTCATTCTCGCTGACTGTAACCAAACTACACAGTGACTCGACTGTCGTATCTCGACTGAGAAAATCAAACCTCTGCCATTTCCCCGTTACATCGCTCTCAGGAGGCAGGGCTTCCAGATGCCGATTAACTGTTGAACTGCTGTTTTGAAGGGTCGGTAAATCTTATCAACATTGAAGCCAGTGATCGCCAAATGCTTTAAGCCATATCAATCCATCCATCCGCTCGGCCACTTGTATCAGCCATCTTATTCTTTCCATCACTTCCCAAAGCTCGTGACCTCAGTTGAAGACGGAGCGGTAAATCGACCACGACGGTCCGCCTGTCAATCACAGGATCCACCTGACCCTCACTGTGAACAAGACCCGAGATATTCAACTCCTTCACATGGAACAAGGACTCAGTCCCCACCCAGAGGGGGTAATCCACCGTTTTCAGACGTGGCCGTATTTAGGTTCATAATATAACTTGTTAAAAATGGTTTGAATGTTTCACCGACGCTAACATGCTACATCGAGCTGGTCGGATGAATGTGGTGTGAATCAGCCCCTCCGTCCTCTCACAGAACCTGGAGGAGGAGAAGTTATTGCAGCCCGGGAGCGGCCTGTGACATCATCTGTAAAGCGACCACATGAAAGCAGCCACCAGGCAGTGGGTGGCGAGGACTTCAGTAGCGCTCGGCTCCACTTGACGCCTGTAGCCGTTTATTTAGCTTGGCCTCTCGCTGATACTACCCGGAGCCGGCTTTTATTTGCTCCCGCCCCCCCCCCCCCCTTCTCTCTCTCTCTCTATCTCTCTCTCTCTCTCTCTCCTGTTTCCTAGACCTCGCTTTGTTGTTTCCTTCCGAGCCCCGCTACCAGCCCGTGTACCTCCTTCAGCGGCCCTCCACCAACTCGTCCGTGTTTCTATATGACACCCTCTAATTCGTCTTCCTGCCGTGTGCCTTCAAATGCTTTACGGTTATATTTCGCTCTGAAATCAGATTTAATCCGATTTCCACAATTTTCTGTAAACAAGAAATCTGATTTTCATAATCGAGGTGGGGGATTATAGGAACCAGATTTCCCCCAGCAGGATTTCTCCGACTGGAAGCCAACTCTTTGACAACCCCCATGTGAAAGCAGGTTTCTAATCAGATTTCTGTCTGTTTGCATGAGAATGACAAATACCGCAGAGCCTGAAAGCATCCGTGACGACAGTAAACACAGCATCATGAAAAATAAGAGGTCAGACTAACACTGAGGCTCACAGCCTGTCTTTGGAATATCCAAGTGTTAGGGGCCTTTCAGATAGGACGCGGTGGGCGCTGCATATCTGCGTCCTGTCGAGCTGAGAGGAGGGCAAGGGTCAGGCGCTGCACGTCCAATCGGAGGGAAGATCACATCGCAGCAAACGGTGTCTCACTTTCCCCGAGCTCTACAACGGACAGAGAGCTCTAGTTTGTAAAGGCATGTCCCGACAGTTTGGTCGTACCAGGTGTGTTTAAATCAGCAGCAGAAATGTGCGGCGGGCTCGTGAAGCGGTCGAGCCGAAACACATCCTGTCGTGTCCTGACGATCTCATGAAGCCACGCCCTCTTCGTCTTCTTCTTCTTTGCTGCTCGTCTCCTCCTCAGCAGAACAAAGTCCAGAGCTTTCTACTGAAGAGTGGAAACATACAAACATACTGAGCATCCAAAAACTATCGGCCACTAGGGCGCTGGTGGGGCAGTGGGTTGGTGCGAGCGCCCCATGTATGGTGGATGTGGTCCTTCAGGCGGGCGGCCCAGGTTCAAATCCGACCTGTGGCTCCTTTCCCGCATGTCATTCCCCACTCTCTCTCTCCCTGACTTCCAACTCTATCCACTGTCCTATCTCTCCAATAAATATCAGTCCCCTAGCAACATGAGCTTGCTTTTTTTGCTTGTGTGCACTCCCCTTCTGCTCTGCTCCCCCCCCCCCCCCCCCCCCCCCCCCCCCCCGTGGCGAGCGCAGTGCACACCACCTCCTATCTGAAACATGTATGTGCTGTCATGAGAAACGGTGTGCTCGCGTTGTCGCTGCGTTGTGACCTCAAATGATCCGACTCTTTTTCCCTCCTGTATCAACACAAGCTCACATAAATGAAGCATGCTTCCAAAACGAGGTCCCATCGGGAGAGGAATCTCATTAGTGATCTTTAGAGCCTCCCTCTCAACTGTCAGGTTTCTTGTTGGATCCTCTCTCTTTCTCTTCCCCCCCCCCCACTCCCTCGGTATGTGTTTCGATCTCCACAGTTTATTTCTCTTCTGTCCGTGTTGGTAACTGCAGCCGGCTGTTTATTGATGTTCAGCTGGGGAGACAAACCTTTCCGCACATCAAACATCTCCCTGCCATAATCATCGTCTCCCACTGGCCCTCCACGTTTATTTTTGCTTTCTCTCGCTCAGCGATTCCGTCTCCTTCTCTGTTTTCCAGCCGACTACCTGAAGAAAAAGACCACTAAAACAAAGAGACAAAAACTGCTCTTACGCCTGATTGGTTGATTCATGTGATGGCTGTTTTTCCACACATCAGGGCTCCTGAATTATTAAACCTAACCCCCATACACACACAGATTGGGTTTTTTTTTCGTCGTGGCTGTACATACGGACTGCAGATTGGACCACTCGTGGAGCTGTCAATCTGACATGCTTGGATCCAAAGTAAGGTTTCGATTAACTCCCGAGTTGATGAACAGTCTGTTCTGTGGTTGTGGGATAAACAGAATCTGTCACACATTTGTTCATTGTCTTGTTTTTCCAACTTGGGAGTCTCTTGATTTCGGTCAAACTTGGACAGCGGTGAAGCTTTTCCCCAAACGATATGAATCACCCCGATGAGGGAGATACCGACTGAGAACAAGCTGACTGATTTCTTTTAGAGCCACAGCTTCAGAGTACAACGTTGAGTTTAGAGTTTTGATTCCATGCTTTCCACAGGAGATGACAGGAAGTGACCAACAGAGCACAACATCGAGAGCAGAGAGTTCTAATCAGCATCAAAACCATCCTAAATATCATCATCGTCATCATGAAGGTCGTAGGTGTTCATAAAGAGCTGGGTCTTTAGCTTTTTCTTAAAGGGTCAGAGGGACTCTGCAGATCGAATGGAGTTTGTTAGTTCGTTCCACCACCGGGGGGTGACAGAGGAGAAGAGTCTAGTTGGCGTTTTAGGGCCCTGTTGGATCAGATGCCTTTCATTGGCAGAGCGTAGTGGGCGGGAGGGAGTGCAGACCTGGATTATAGAGTTTAGGTAAGGAGGAGCCATTTTTGTAAGCTAGCAGCAGAGTTTTAAATCTGATGCGAGCCGGCGGAGGGAGATAAACATTCACTGCAGGAGCTGCAGGATTTTCCAAAACCAGGATGATGTCAAGCTCTAGCTACTTGGCCGCAGTAATCCTCACATGATCTGTGATGGCTGGTTGTGTTGCCGCTCCATTGTTTTACACGGGAGAGGCGGCTAGTGGCTCTATACAGCGAGGCTACAAATTATCGGCAGGCCACTGGAGCCCATTGTCTTTGACTGGAACAGAAAACTATCACAGGCATGCTGACACACACGCACACACACACACACACACACACACACACACACACACACACACAGCAGGCCACAGGGTTAAACCACAAGCCTGACGCTGCGCTTGTAAAACTGACCTACAGGCAGGAGGACGGCGGCCGCAGAGAAGAACAGCCTCGCTCTGCTCTGTGTTGCAAGCGTGTTCATCCATCTTCAGCCTTTTTGCACGCCATGCCTCTATCACCTTCACACTTCGTATTGCTCGATTGATCGACAGGTGTTTGTGAGTTTTCAAACGCTGCTTTTGAACCCTCGGAGAGGCCAGTGGAGACGGCTGAATCCGATTCACAGAAATAGGTCAAGATAAGAGCGAAGACGGGACAAGGAGCGAGGCATTTTTTTTTTTTTTCTTCTTCGTCATGGTTTCACATTTCTTTGTTTAAACACAAAAACGCACATTCCTGCTCCGCTTGTTAAGCACAAACAGAACAGCTAATAGCATGTTTCCCCTCACACACATGCTCAGCCCGTGAGAAGAATCCCCAACACAAACAGGATAAACCGTCTTGTTTGCAACGCCATTCGAACCCAAATACAACAAGCTGTCACGGCTCTTTAGCGTCTTTAATTATCTCTGTTAACCATAAACAGAAACGGTTATCTTTTCATTCATTCTCATAATTACAAGATGAACCTTTTTTTCCATCGCAGTGCGTGCTTTATTTAGATAAGAACAGATTCAGATTGATTTGATTTTTGACCCAGTTTAGACCCAAAGGTTTTTGTGTTTGTTAACGTTCTCTTAAAGCGTCGGACTGTTACATAACGTCAAGTCACAGAGGAGACCGACTGAGGGTTAATCTGTCTGTGTGTGTTGGAGAGAGAGAGAGAGAGAGAGAGAGAGGGGAGAAATATACAGGGTGTGTGTGTGTGTGTGTGTGTGTGTGTGTGTGCAGTTTGTGTGTGTGATGTATAAATACATCTGTACAGGTTTTTAAAGTGGCTTTGTGGTGCTCTGTATTTAGAGGAGGACTGGTTAAATCTCCTCTCACCCCATTCATGTGGGTGACTCTCTCTCTTTCTCTCTCTCTCTCTCTCTGCTGACTCTTTCATTTCCTCTCTCTCTCTCCATCAGTCTGCTCTTCAGTCTCCATCTGTCTGTCCGTCACACAGGTATTCTAAAGTCTCAGTTTCCACCAAGCGGTCCGGTTCGGTTCAGTTCAGCACAGCCGGGTACAGTAAACCCAGCCAACCGTACCCTTAGTCCCCGTGTCCACCTGTCGTTTTTCTCTGAGCGCCAGGTTCTTCTTTCAGTTGTTTCCAATGAGGAGAGAGCGTTTGCAGCACGAGGCAGCCGTTGGGAGACGAGCTCAGCTCCCAGCGTCTTTTTTTCCGAGCAGTCCTCTTGTTTTGTTCGGCCGCTCGGAGCGCTTCGAATTGAAAATCATTCAACTTTTCAGAAATAGGGTTAGGGTTCCCCGTATTTTTGCTTTCACAAAACATTGATAGGTTAGAATCAAAAAAACAAGTAGGATGGTATGGCTCTGTTGTTTTGGTACTGTTCTTAACTTTTGACGGTGGAAACGCCAATAAATGTGTAGTGTACCGGACCAAACGTGGCTTAAATGACCTTTATTCACACGGCTTCATCACTCAATCATTCTGTGCTCTTCTCTGTCCCCTGTCTTTATGTTAATAAATGCAACCTAAGACACACTTTAGACGTTAAACCGCGACATGAATCTGTAACAGTTTGAGTTATGAGGGTTCATACTCTCTCTCTCTCTGGTTTCCTCTAAGGACAGAACTTTCCTCACATGACGTCCTAAAGAGGATCTTTGGCGGCTCACTCTGAGGTTTTATCTGATGTTCTGAACTCAATATTTAATCTTCCACTTCAATCTGAACCCCAAAAACGTTATCTCAGACGGAGCAGCTGCATGTCCGTCTCACTTGTTCTGCGGAGCCGCCTTCCAGGTGGCACGCGGCGTTCAGTCTGATTTAGGCGTCGGGTTCAAGCTGCCAGTCGTCTTGTTGGCGGGCGTCTCTGAGTGCAGTGTGTGTTCTAAAGTTTCAGCCTCAATGTGGGGCCGATTAGCCATGTTTACACTTTGCATGTATCAGTTTATGTTTGTTATTTTGGCTTTTGACTCGTCTGCAGCGGTGTATGAACGGAGTAAGCACTTCCAGGTTTGAGGTGCAGTACGCTCTTTTTTTTTTTTTTTTTTTTTTTTGCCGTCATGTTACGCCACGGCAACGTAATGACAAACAGACTGGCGTTGATTCAGTCACAGTGTGCAGAGCTGCTCGGGAGGAATCTGAGCTTTAATGTCTGGGATAAAAGACGAGAAAATGACCGAAGGAGGATTTCAGCCTCAATTAGAATAGTCTGTTCCATTGATTTCACGTGCACTCATTACCGTGTTTTATCAGGTGTAACACGCCATCAGCAGGTACATGAGGGCGAGTTAGGAGGATCAGTAAGAGCAGCAAATTTTCTCTCGTTCTGAAAATCAGTCGCAACATCTGCAGAGTCCGGCTTTTTGGTTTCCTGTGACAGGAAGACGAATGAGGAGAGGAGAAAGGAGCGACAGCAGCGGCCTGTTTGTTTGTATGTCCCCACAACGCGTGGGTCCATGTGTGTGTCTGTTCTGTTTCTGTCATGTAGTGTGATATACGATATATCGCGTGTTTGCAGGTTATTCATTTGTGTGAGAGTGTGTGACTGTGATTACAACTGGAGCAATAATAACCGTCTGAGTTCATTTGTAACAATCAGACTTTTCTTAAACAGAATAAATCACAGGGCTCACTTCTGACACACCATGTAGTGTGTGTGTGTGTGTGTGTGTGTGTGTGTGTGTGTGTGTGTGTGTGTGTGTGTGTGTGTGTGTGTGTTTGTGAGTGTGTGTGTGTGTATGTGTGACATTGTCCAGTTCCAACCATGTCATCTGTGTAGCCATAATAATGGTCAACAATGAGCCTAGTAGCTATGTAGACCTCCCACAAAGACAAAATATCACACACACACACACACACACACACACACACACACACACACACACACGCACACACTCTTGAACGACTTCCGTTCACTAAATCCAAAAAGAGAGTCGACAACATGTCTCGGCTTAACGCTCAAGAAATGAACGCACATCACTCACACACTCACAGGTTGTGTCTGAAATCACACACACTCGTTCCCTCCTCCCTTCACAGGGAGCTCTCTGTAGGGGACTATGAAGTGCACTCATTCTGCTCAATGAGGAAAACATTTGGGACACTCCTCCGGGTGTGGATAATGACGTCAGGGGAATGAGCTTCACAAATATGGTATGATAATGTTCACTCAGAATCTTCCACCACTACAGGATGACAGGATGTTCCCTTCAAAGTGAGCTTTGAGGACATGCAGGTTCATATCTGATTAAAGCTATACAGCTGGATGAGTCAGATCCACAGCGCCAGATGTGTGAACTCACTGTGAGCTGTCTTGACATCTACACGTTTCTTTATCATCGCTGGAACTCTGACGAGCTCTGCAGATCTGAACTCCGGCGGCTGCTGAGCCTTTAAAGTCTGTTTCATGTGATTTCACTAAAATGAAACACCCACTTTCAACCTACATGACTCAAGTCCAGAGCTTTAATACGCTTCATTTCACTGTGAAGCTCATTGTTACCATGACGACGAGGTTGTTTTTGCCAGAAACTCGTTGTCCTCTGTCGACTCCATCACCAGATAAGGACGTCAGGATTTTATGATTCTGAAAACTCCTCGTTTCACTCAATAAACGAAAACCTCAGCTCTTAACATCAGTTGTGACCATAAACTGTAAATATGAATGTTTGAAGACGTCACCCGTCTGTTCCTGCAGGGGGCGCTGGAGTCCCATCGATGGCGGTCTCCATGCTGGAAATGCTGTCTCAGCCTAACTTTCAGTCAACCTAACGACAGGCTGACAGCTGGAGCTGAGGCGGGTTTTAAGCCTCCTGACAAACCGTTACACCGCGCCCACCTGTCAATCAGGTCAGCTACACGCCTTATTGTGAATAACTCTTATCCTTCATCAAATCAAAACTGATGAGTCATCAAAACATTCACCCCCCGTACGTATCGAGACATGAGCTAACCAGACTGTAAACATGTTAATCTCTGCTGTAAAAACAGTTTTTTTAGAATGGGTGTGTATGTAACTTCCTGTGCTTCTGCAGCCAGCCTCTAGTGAACACTCAAGGAACTGCAGGATTTTACACTTTTTACACCTTTATTGGAGAGACTGGACAGTGGATAGAGTCAACAATCTGGGAGAGAGAGAGAGAGAGAGAGAGAGAGAGAGAGAGAGAGAGAGAGTGGGAAATGACAGGCAGGAAAGAAGCCTCAGGTTGGATTTGAACCCAGGCCGCTTGGAGGACTACAGCCTCTGTACATGGGACTGCATGAACGACCAGGCTACCGGTACCCCCAGATTTCTGTTCTTATTTCCTGACTGTTTGCCTTTGCATCTGAGAAGAAGCCCGATAATGAAGACTGAGCGGCATGTGGGAGTCCTGGACAACATCTAAACTGTTGCAGACACACACACACACACACACACACACACACACACACACACACACACACACACACACACACACACACACACACAGCAGGGCTGCAGCACTTTCTTGGCCCCACACTGAGTTGTAGCTTTAATTTACTCTGACTGCACGTCCACATGTCATCTTACAGTAAATAACCTGGAAGCACCGACTGGAAGACAGACACAGTTTGATGACATCATCATAAGTCTACAGCATTCAAACTGTCGAAACTGTCTCAACTCAGGGAGAGCAGGGAAACATATATAAGCCTGATTTACAAAGTGCTGCATTTGTCTAGATTACCACTGAATCTTAAACTGACCCTCTCTTTGCTGCACAGGAGAAGAGTAAGTGTGCGGCACATCAGTGACCTGAAAATGAGGCTCCGTCCTCTACATCAGCGTACAACATGAATGTAATTACAGAGAGGAGGCATTCTGTTGGTTCAGCCGTCCTGACTTCAGTCACTGATTGAGTGGACTGTATATACGACCCCATTGTGCTTTTATTACTGAAACCCGCCCTCACAACACGTACACACACGCACAAATACACACACGAGCAGCCGCCAAGTTCTTAATGCATCCTTAAGGGAGCATAAAGAAAATCAGAAGTCCAATCTGTAAGAGGAGGAAAAAACAAGCCAAAAATAAACACGAGCTTCAATTATCTCAAAGTGCTGACTCATAGTTTCTACGTCCTCGTCTCCCATTCCTCGTTTTATTCTTCCTTTTCCTCTCCGCTCTTCTCTTCCTGTCCTCAACTGTCGCTCCAGCGTCCGCACATCCTTCATATTCAAATCCTTTATCTCTCTCTCTCTCCCCTACTCCATCCCTCTGTTCTTCCTTCTCCTCCATCCTCATCCCTCTCCTCCTCCTCTTCCTCCCTTCCATCCATTCTTCTTCCTCCTCCTCCATCCTCCTCCCTCTCCTCCTGCTCCTCATCACCCCCCCTCCTCTCCATCCTCCCTCTCCCCTATCCTGATCACCCCCCCTCCCTCCATCCTCCTCCTCCTCCCTCTCTAGATTTCCAGGGAACCGGGTCTGTTTTTGATTAGCGTTCTCATGTAAACCTAAATTGTGATTAAACAAACACTGTGTGAGTGCATTTGGCCCTGCATCAAGTTTTCCTCTCTCTTAAATACATACATACACACACGCACACGCGCACACACACACACACACATGTATTTAAGGAGACATGTACAAACAAATGCAGGACGTATACAAACATGTAGCATATTCAGACGCAAACAGAGACACAAATTACTAAACGATGTGTGCACATCTCGTATGCACACACAAACACACACACACACACACACACACACACACACACACACACAGCATGCTGTAAATTCATACGCAGATTGACCCTAATTACACACGTCAAGATATGCGGACTCAATTATAATCATGTATATCGCACAGAGACACACACACATGTAAATACAGCGTGTAAACAGATCAAGGCTAACGTCAGCGAGCTTTAGCTGTGTTTGCCCCCCCCACACACACACACACGCACCTTTATTTGCAAGTTTAAATAACTACCACATGCAGCCTCTGTGCTATTCCAGTGTGAGCGTATAAAAATTCTTTGCAATAACAAAAATAAAAGAGGAAAATCTACGGACCCCCGAACAAGCCTCCCACGAACATTTCATAGCTTAGGGCCCTGCGGCGAGCTAGCCGGCTAAAGTAGGCAGCTGAAAGGGAAAGGTGTTGCTGCTGTGAACTTTAAGACCTCCTGGTTGATGAATTCAACACTCGGGCTCGTTTAATCTAACACTTCCAGATAGAAAGACACACATGAGCCTACACACACACACACACACACACACACACACACACACACAAACTTCCTAACTTTTGGCCTATTGACAGCTCTCACAGCAGAGACAGACTTAACTTTAGAGGAATAAGAATTAAGACTCAAAACTGAACTCTGTTCAAAGCTAAACCCAGAGTAAGTTCTGAAGCAAGAAAAACCTCATTATGTTCCCGCTGCTCAAAGAGGGATTCTAGTCGAATGATTAACGTGAACGTGTCGAGCAGAAACATGAAGGGCCGATGTTAGAGCGGCCCAACGTCAGGACGAGTCTATGTTCACAGGAAGACAAAAGAAAGGGCTAAGCACTCGCTCGCTCCCTCTGCTCCTCCTTTGCTCTCTCTCTCTCTCTCCTGTCTCTCTGCAGCGTGTATTTATCTAAATATGTCGCTCTGCTGACGGGGCTGTGGGACTCGCACACAAAAACACACGAGCCACTAAGAGCAGCCTTATTTTAGATGAGCTCGGGTCAGGATCGCTCTGAGCAAATGTCTTCACTTTCCTGACTATGAGTGAATCTCCGTGAGGGGCCCTGTGGTGCAGCTCAACAATGGAGCCTACGGGCTTTGTGGCGCAGCATCGCACTGGATCACCCGCTGTCATCTTAAACCAACTGCTGTGTTTTCCATGTTTAGGAAGCAATGACGCCAAGAATGTAAGTATGATTGAAAAACCTGGTGGAAACATACACACTGTGTCCTGCAGTGCAGGGGCCTGTGGTGCAGCTGCATAGTGGAGCCCATTCAAGCCTCTTGTTGAAGCATCATGCCGTAACACACTGTGATCTCCAACCTACCTAAACATTATTTTCCATGTTTAGAGAGTAATTACTAGAAGTCAAATTGAATGTAAGTTTGATGGATAAACCTGTTGGAAACAAACACACTGTTTACTTCAGTGCATAGGCCCTGTGGTGCAGCTGCGTGTCAGGACCTACGAGCTTTGTGGTGCAGCTGCATACCATGGTTTCAACTTCTGAGTCATGTTTAATTATTAGAAAGTTCTGTCGTGGGCGTGTGGTTAAATAAAAAGTCTGCCCTGAACGAACACACACACACGCTAACACGCGCACGCGCACACACACACACACACACACACACACACACACACACACAAAACTGTGACTCTGCATCCAGCGCCTGTGGTGTTAAATCAGTTTGAGAGGTGGCGTGAGAGGTGTGTGTGTGTGTGTGTGTGTGTGTGTGTGTGTGTGTGTGTGTGTGTCTCTTATTTGTTTCTCGCACCCAGTGCCGTGAAAATCAAACAAAGCGCCTGGAGCCTAGTGACAAGAAAACAATAAACAGTTCCTGACGGCAACACAAACTAAAATCTATTTGTTGCGTTGGTGTGTGGGAGTGCAAATGAAAAAAGGAGAAAGAGGAGGGGGGGGGGGAAGAAAGTCAACGAGTAATCGGGTTCATGAGAAATAAGTGCTGACAATTTACGTTCACCGCTTACCCTTCAAGACCCCTACCACCAATCACAGCTGAAGCCTGGCCTGCAGCAGCCAATCACTGGACGTGCAGAGTCCGCCCACTTCCTGTAACACTAACCGCAGCATTCCAGCAGGTAAACTACAGCAGTCGCCTCTAAATGGACAATTAGCCAAGATTAAAGGAGAAGTCCTCGTCTTTCCCCATTAACTTCATTAGGAGGAAAAGACATCTCGAATGACCCCCGTGCTCCCTTTAGCCCCCCCTCCCCCTCCCCCTCCTCTCTCTCTCTCTCTCTCGTCCAGCTTCTTAGTAGGAGAGTTGTATTTACAGTAACTGTGGGAAGAGGACATCCAGGAGTTCACATCTGGGAGCTCCGATGAAACATCTGGAGGTTAAAGTGCGTTGCTCGAGTGGTGACCTAAAGTTGCCGAAAAGGTCAGCGTGCCCGTCAGAGCAGAGATTTACCCCGGCGTCCTTCTTTCTCTCACTCCTTCATCCACACGTTATTCTTTTCAGAAATGTGTGAAAAGCCGTTCTCCTGGATGGCCCATATTGTGTGCGAACATGTCGGGATTAACGGCTACATCGCTCTTAAAGACACTCTGACTGGATTAAATCCTTCCCCAGCATCCCGCCGGACAGGAACGCACTTTTTCTTTCCATTAAGCCTCCAAAAAAAAAAAAAAAAAAGTTTAGGGCTGAATGCCCGTCTGCTCGTGTCCCTGCTGTGAAGCATTTAGAGTTTGCAATAATAAAATCTGAAAACAATACACAGGAGTTTACGAAATGAAACAACAACGGCCACATTAGTAGACTGCTTCATCTTCACAGCTAGACAGCCGTTTTATTTTCTGTGTCTATAAATGTTGAAACATGGTCAGAAGTCAGCTCCTTCATTATGTAATGCTCAGAATCCGAGGCCCCGCCTGAGCTCCAGTGTTGAAGGAAGAGAGGAAATATCTGTCCGGTCTGACGTTACCCTCCTTCTTCTTCTTTGTTGCAGTCCTCTCCTCTCATGCAAACCAATCAACTGCAACCTGAGCTGCTCTAATGGGGAGGGGGGGGGGGATGCTGCTTCATGAGTATCACTGGCCGTAAACCAAAAAGCTGGGGGCCCTGCACGGCGCACACATACTCTGGCATACGTATAAAAGTCCACACAGAAAGCAGAAAGTAAAGATAACAGGATGAGGCTGAGCGTCGTCGTTATTAGACGGGAGACTCGCAGCCGTCGAGGTCACTTAGCAAAGCAAACCCCCGCCGATACTCTACAGCGTGCACCGACGCGCAAAAGACCACCGACTCCTATTTTCCATCCGACCTATTGTGATTTGTGCTTTTCGAAAAACAGAAATTCAGTGCTTAAACTGTGTGTGTGTGTGTGTGTGTGTGTGTGTGTGTGTGTGTGTGTGTGTGTGTGTGCAACCACAGTCTCTACAAACTGTGGGGGGACCCGACCACAGACTGCACACACTGAAGCCCACAGACTCCGATCCACCATCCATCTGTATCACCGGCACTATCTTTGTTTTCACTCCGCTCCCCCCCTTTCGAGAACCGTCAGGGTCAAAGACGTCCCACCTACCCCACCCCCCCTCCACCCCCCCACCCTCCTCTTCGATTTGACCGCCCTGAGAACTATTCGTCTTTTTGTCAAACACTTCCCGCTCAATCAGAACATTTTCCAATAAGACCCGAAGCCAACGCTTCAATTGTCTCAGCAGGATCCAGGACTCCGGGGTAGGATCCACTATCCATCTTGATACCTCTCGCTTTAACCTCCCACCCTCCCAAAACAGCAGAAACCCACCAACCCCTGCCTGCCCCCTTAATGCCGGTCCAGATCCTCGGCTCTCCCACCGTCTCCAAACCTCAAACCACACGGCTCTAATGGGGGGGTTAAGAGGTAATTCCTATCACACTGCCATCATTTAATATCTAACCGAGGCTGACAGAGAGGAAGGTTACGAACCCCAAACCAGAAAGCCACCAGTAAACCTCCCACCCCTCCCTCTGAGTCTCCTACTGGTCCTCCCTCTTCTTCTTCTTCTGCCTCTCTGTATTCCTTTTTTAACATTTACAAACTCTCCTGTCACCTTCTCGCGCTAAAGGAAATGAAAACACAGCGCTAAAAGTGTATGAAAAAAGAGATCGAATCCTTTTTTTTTTTAAATTTACTTTTGGGCTTTTTGTGCCTTTAATGTAGAGATAGGACAGTGGATAGAGCCGGAAATCAGGGAGAGAGAGAGCGGGGAACGGGAAAGGAGCCACAGGCCGGACCCGAACCTAGGCCGCCCGACCTCAGGACCTCAGCCTCCACACATGGGGCGTGCGCTCTAACCACTGCGTCCCCCTGTTCGAATCCTTTGAATGTCACCATACCTTTCAAAATACGTCAATGCTGCTTCCATTATTTTGCAGGAAACACAAAGTGAACCAGGATGTAAAGTCGATAAAAGTGGGAAAAAGAAAAGCGTCTGAAGCGCCGAGATGTTGAAGGAAAACTCTGTAAACAAACCTTGCTACCTGAGTCGATGCCAAGTCTGTAATTCGCTGAGAAAAAAACACAACGAATGCAAAAAAGGATCAAAAGTCCCGGCGAAGGAAGAGAAGGAGTGGAAAAGAGCGAAAAGAAAATCACAGGAGGAAACTCCAGACGCTGTAATTGAGATTGTGCTGATGGTGAAGCGGGGATATAAAGAACATGAGATTTATAATGTTCAGTTTGGAACACGTTCACGCTTTCCACTCGCTCACCGAGTCGACCGAACGCTCCACAGGGATCCATTATCGACCGGCGATAAATACGAGCCATCGAGAACAATTAGAGGTTTTATAGAAGAGAGAGCCAGGCGGAGGAGGAGATCGTCCGTCACTCATGAAGAAGAAGAAGACAAAGAGGTTTGAGTGAATGTGTTTCTATCTGTGTGTGATCCTGGAAGCCACAGTTGACGTAAATGAACAATCTGCTTTCAGCCTTGACAGTGAGCGTCGCTGTCTTCAGCAATACATCACACTCTGCCACAGATATATGAAACATGGCATCAGTCTGTCAGGAGGTTTGGACCGAGGTTTTAACAGCCTGCACCCCGCTGAGGGAGAATCGATCTTACTGTCACGGGGGATCGTATTAAGAAAGCTGTACAGGAAACGTTTATTTTCATCTCCATAAACTCCGATTCATATGACCAGTTTCACTTTCTTTGTTGTTTGTTATTGGACCACTTCACTTTGAATAGCATTGTGACCTTATTGAACATTTCTGATAATATTTTGCAGGAAGGTTTTCATTTCAATTTGTACATGTCGCTTTTTTCCTGACCTGAAGCTTCCACAAAGTCAAACACAGAAGAAGACTTTTTTTTTTTTTCCTTCAACAAAGAAAGCTTCTGCCTCGTGGAAATATTATAAAAGGGAGGACGAGAAGTGAAAAGTGTAAAGTCCCAGCGCTGGTATTCCCTATCCTTACACCTTGCAACAAACACAAACTCATGACACCAGATACCGTAGAGGGATTTGGGTTGTGCATGCAAAACGCACAGTCACACAAACACAAGGCATACAGTGAAAAGCAACCAAAAGGAAGGGACACACACTTTCCCTCGCGCGCACACGCACACACACACACACTCACACACACACACGACCACGCAGTGTGAACCGCTAGTTTCACTTGAAGGCGGCCCAACGCAAACAGCCATAAAGTTTAGAAAGGGTTTCAACCTTCAACCTGAACCGACACAGACTCAGCGAGGAGAAGACAAATAGAGAACCTGAGTACGGAAAGGGAGGCCGAGTGAGAGCACCAGCGGGACCCAAAGACACAAAGAGAAAGAGAGAGAGGGAGAGTGTGTGTGTGTGTGTGTGTGTGTGTGTGTGTGTGTGTGTGTGTGTGTGTGTGTGTGTGTGTGTGTGTCTGGGAATGTGAGATGAAATAAACCAAAGAAGGAGGGAAAGTGGGAGGCTTCTCTGCATCACTTTGACCCGCTCGTACACTCTGGGAAAACAACATATTCAGGAATAAAAGAAATCCCATACAGGTCCAAGCTAAACATTCCCTGCAGGCACACTTTCACTTCCTGAAAATCACACACACACCTGACAGTCTTTTTCACCTCTCGACAGGAGACACAGAGCGGCGCTGTGTCACCTGCCGCGGGACTTGAACCCTCAACCCTGGATAAAAGTCCCGACATTGCACCGTGGCTGTGTTTTCAAATGGATCGCATGACACATCAAAAGAGACAGAAACGAGAGGCAGGGGGGGGGGGGGGGGAGAGAGACTGCGAGATATTTGGGGGGGGGGGGAAGAGAGAGAAGAGCAAACATAAATGTGTACTCACAGTCGTCCGAGTTTGGGGTTGGATTGGAAGAGAAGCTCTGGGAGGACCTGGAGTTTGTTTCTGTTCAGGCGACTGTGGGGTTAAGAAAAGGTAAAAAAGTCAATAATGTTTTTATTGGAGAGAAAAGTTCAAGAACACGCTCAAACATCTCTGACCCTCGCTCCTCCATCGATGTACCTATCACCAACCAGGCGGCCGCATCACCTTCAGGGTCAGCAGGTTTTTTCCGGTTCAAAGGTCAAGCTCGTGTCTGTTTTTCCTCCAGGTTATCG
Organism: Labrus mixtus; assembly: GCF_963584025.1. Lineage (NCBI taxonomy): Eukaryota > Metazoa > Chordata > Actinopteri > Labriformes > Labridae > Labrus > Labrus mixtus. The sequence goes on along the minus strand of NC_083621.1, from coordinate 15,878,151 downwards.
TGATTTGTGGCGTGTGTGTGTGCGTCAGTCACTAGCTATAGCGCTGCAAGCTCTTTAAATAGTCGTCACAATCATCCTTGCATGTGCTTTGACCAGGGGGGTGAAAGGTGGAACCAGTTTAGGGATCCGCTTATTGGAGTTTGCACCCTGTAAATCTGTGCAAATAAGTCAAAAAGACACAGTGCTGGCTTCTCCTACAACAATGCAGCAGCCAGTATGTCCTCCTTCTAACTTTAGATTCTGGTCCTGAATGCTCTGGATTTGTTTTGACCAGAGAAGGTAGGCGGTTTTAAGACACCCCCACACGGCCGTTTTGGACGCCCCTCGGTTTGCCAGATATGAGAGCAGTTATCAGGTCAAACCAACAGGTGTTGCAGCGATGGAAGCGGGCAAGAGAAGTGGTTCAGATAGAAGTGATTGTACCCGACCTAAAAAGCCTCTGCATGTTTCTAATAAGCTCCACGAGCAGAAACGTGCTCAAACTAGAATCAATGTTGGAGATGCTTTTGAAAAATGGAGAGAGGTTAGAACGCAGAAAGGTTTACAGACCGATGCAGAGCTGGATAAACACTGAAGCTTCAGTGTCCACCACATGGCAACCTGCGTGAACATCGACTCTAGAGAGGAGGGGGCGGGGGGAGAAAGCTCTCTATGATGTTTAGTATTGTGACTGCAGTACCCATTTTAAACACTAGGTGTCAGAGTTGTGTGTGTGTGTGTGTGTGTGTGTGTGTGTGTGCGCGCGTGTGCAGACGCAGGGTGTGGTGTGCTGCAGCAGAGATAGAGGAGGACAGTGTGACTGCAGGGAGTGAAAGTGTTATCAAGCTACCAAAAGCATTCTGCTGAGAAACGAGGCGTGGAGGGGAAAAAGTAGAGGGGGGGGGGGGGGGGGGGGGGGGTCAGGGGGGTCACGGAGTAGTATCTGTGCTGGAGAAGACGCAGACACCAACCTTTTCACCCCGCTGATAATGATAATAAGATCCTGACTTTCACTCCTGTGTTCCCCCGATGGAAAGAGAGCAGCAGTCCAAGAAGAGATCTCCTCCATTTGAAATAATTGACCCCTGCTCCGAGAGAATAACTGCTCGTACCTAAAGTGAAACACGTGATCGGCTTCTATTACACTTATGAGTCACTTTAAGACGCCGGCTCACAAATCTGCCCCCGAGGTTGTTGTTTTTTTTTTAAAGGATTCCTTTGTGTATTTCTTACAAAATAATGACGAGTTCACTTTGAAATAACACCAGGCCACAAGTTGATGGCCGCTATATATTTAGAATTTTGGGAAATGGCCGCTAAGAATCAGAATCAGATCCAGCAGAAATGGTCCAGAGACTTTAGACAAATAATCTCAGAGGCAGGCCAAAAGCTCAAAATCCAGAAATGGGATCTATTTTTGTTAGGAAAACCAAATAAAAAAAACACTTTGCACTGCATAAACCTTATTCTCTTAGCAAAACGTCGACGTCTTAGACCTCTTAGGAGACTAAAGAGCTGCTAATTCGTTCAAAATTAACCAATAAGATGAACTCTCCATATTTCATGTTTTGACTTACATGAATCCCCTCCCCCCCCCCGTAAGAGTTGACTCCATGTTTTTCACATTGTGACGCCATAAATCACACGGGCTCAGCATCGAGACCTCTCGCCCCCGACCTTTCACCCTGACAGGCGGAACATCAGAGGAGCTGTCAGCTAAGCATTTTAAAAAGCATTTCACTATCAGAGGAGTCAAAACATTCAGGAGCCTCATGCTCCGAGTCCCAACAGCCAACCACCTCAGCGACTGAACGACGCGATGTAAAAGAATATACAGCGTTATTTTCAAACAAGGCTTAGATCAATGAAATGCTCCTCGGCCTCGACCTTTGACCCCGCCCCCGACACAGCGCGTTAAAGAGCCTTTTAACACCGCAGCAGCCTGTCACCTCTCGCTCTCTCTATCAGACGTGGGATCTTCATTTAGAGAGACGCACATGTTGCCGCCACTCAAGAGTCATCTGGCCTTGAAGTCAGTGACATCATGACTGTGAGAAAACATCTGTGATAGCAAAGCGTGCTTAAGATCCTCTGATTCTTCGCATGGACCTGCGTCTGCACTCACCACATCATGAGGGAAACGAAGATTCTCAGGCATGATGCTCCGATGTAAACACGTTTGGCATTTTGATTTCTGCTCGTTAAAAAAGCCATTACTCAGTGCTGGTTGCTTCCTGACCCCACAACAATTTTTTTCTCATAGTCCACTGCACAGCTCCTACATTGCACCTTTTGTACATTTTTATTTTTATTTTTTAAATATTTTCTATTTTACATTTTTCAAATTCTATTTTATATATTGTAATAGCTTCTTATACTATATTATTTAAGTTGTTGCTAGTTCTGCTTTATTTCCTTGTTAATTGTTTAGCACCAATACACCAAGTCAAATTCTCAAATGTGTCAAAATGTGTAAATGTACTTGGCAATAAACCTAGATTCTGAACTTTTGAAGAAGTGTCCGACAGGTTTAGCCTCCATGTTTTATGACATAAATATTCTGTCCAAGAAAAAAAACAATCTGACACACAGCCTGAACAGATTCATCAATGAAGAATGTTTTCAGCTCCAGTCAAACTGACCGTGAATCTAAGACTGTGCAGAAACTTAAAATGATGCTCTCATCAGCTGCAGCTACACGCGTTGTGATTGGCCGTCTGAAACCAGGTGATTTCCTCCGGCAGAGGCATAAACATACAGGTGTGTGTGTCTGTGTGTGTGTAAATGTTGTGTTGTGCACTCACACCTGGAGTCTGTTGACTAGGGCCTTAGTGTGAGCTGAAGGACACACACACACACACACACAAACACACACACACAAACAAGCATGAACGCCGAACAAGGCGGGAAAAGTGACAAATTCCTCGACTGTGTGTGAAGTGGATGGACTCCGATGACATTCAGGCACACTCTGTGTGTGTGTGTGTGTGTGTGTGTGTGTGTGTGTGTGTGTGTGTGTGTGTGTGTGTGTGTGTGTGTGTGCGTGCGCACAGAATGGACAACAGCAGGTCACTGTGTGTGCATTTGAAGTCGTGGTTAAATGTGTGTGAGTGACTTTGTGGACCCTGGGAGAACATGGGTGCATGTTTTTGGCACACTCGGGTGTTCATGTGTTGCTTCCTGGTTGGTGTCCGCGAGCATTAAGCGACCTGAAGTTAGCATGAGCTGTTGTCTCGAAGTAGCAGCGAGATATATATATATATATATATATGATGGTACACTTACAGTCTCTCAAGCAGCCGGAGGTCTTGGAAGGCTCCTCGCTCGACTACAGTGATCTGGTTGTCCTCCAGGTGACTGTGGAGACGAACATGGAGACACAGAGAAAAGGACAACAGATGTTTATCGATGAGATTATTCACAGAGACATATTTACATGAGTGAGCAGAAAGGGAACTAACAGTGAGTATCAAAAGAGGCCAAATAAGTCTCATGTGTAATATAACAGAGCTGCAGCAGACATTTCAAACTCCAGAGGTGGAACTGAGGGAGATCTTTGTAGTTAGGGTTACACATGTGCAGCCAGGCCGAGCTGGAGGTTCGCCGTGAGAGGAGAAGCAGCAGATAAATCTCCTGATGTGGACGGAGGCGCTTCAGCCGCAAAGCCAGAGAGAAACTTAGAGATCTTCAAACATGGAAGGAGACACTCGCACATTTTTAAGGCAATTGTTTAAACCACAAGAAACAAGAAATCACTGCATGGAAGAAAAAAGAAGAAAGGACCTGGCATGAAGCGAAGGTTTAAAAAGTCAAAGAAGCTCAGCATCTCACCAATGTCACGACGAAGTGAGCCAAAACAAACACTCAACAACCCGTCGCTCTCCCACCCCTCAGACGAGATCTCCCCTCCACGTCTCCTCTGCAGTGTGTGTGTGTGTGTGTGTGTGTGTGTGTGTGTGTGTGTGTGTGTGTGTGTGTGTGTGTGTGTGTGTGTGTGTGTGTGTGTCATGTTTTGGGGCAATCTAAGGTTTTCCAGACGGGACAGAGTTAAGAAGAGAGAGAGAGAGAACCTCTTCACTGATATGTGTGTTTATGTTATCTGTCGGAGAAAGTTAAGAGTGACATCTTCTAAAAGAAGAGGAGGAGGAAGAGGAGGAGGAGGAGGAGGAGGAGGAGGAGGAGGAGGCTGTAACACTATAAACGAAAAAATGAGGATAAGTAGAATAGGTCAACTTTAATGATGTCCAACCCAGAAGGTCATAAAGCATGCAGCGGTTAGTGAGGGGTTTCACATTTATATCAAACTATCAAATGAACATATCGGGGGAAACTGCAAACATCCAGCAAGCTGGGACCAGTTTAAAAAAACTCACACGGAAACCTGACGACAGCAGGAGGAGAAACGTCTGATTCCTCAGCTAACACAAGCTGACAGGTGCAAAAACAAAGTGCGCTGACGATGCACAGAAATGCACACACGCAGGCACTAATGTGCAGTGTCAGATTTGTGTGTAAACACGCGGGGAGTAAACACAGGTAAAGCGTTCTGCTTTGGTAGCAAACATACCCAAACACACGCGTAAACAGAGCACAGGCCGGACTCCAGCACATCAGTCATTCTTCACAGAGCAGCCAGCGTCAGAGCAGCGTGCTGTTCCACGCTCGCTGCAGCAGAGAGTATCGCTTCAACCAGAGCGACGGAAATCAAGACTTGGAGTAATTGTTGAAACGAGGGATTTTCCGCACGCTGACTCAATGTATGAAGACGAGGAAGGCCAAGGCGTCTACAGCCAAACACATGTTGTGTGGAGTCGATGCTGGCACGCCGCTCAGATGAGGTATTGTTCGTAGATCGCTATGTATCAGGCGGCGAGATGGAGAAACAGGGAGGAGACATGTTTTTATGTCATCTGGTGTGTCTGATAACTCTCTCCTCAACAATATAACAACCATTATTAAACGCACGATGACATCACGCTACCTTATGGTGCACTCGGAGCACTTGGCCCGTGCAGGAAACGAGGAAACACTTCAGGGGATATTAACTTCACACGCTGTTGACGCACAACGGGTGAAGGTGGAATTAACTTTCCAAGGCCAAATGTTCAATATCAAGTTTTCACCTACATCCAGATTTGTTTGGAGTTACTTCTCCACAATCTGGAAGAGATCTCGGGATGTGAGGCGGCCAAAGATATCAGGCGAAGTGTTGTGCCTGCAGAGACGAGCCTGCGATTACAGCGAGATGATGTGACGCTCCGATTCAAGAATATTCGGGCCGCTGGATGAGGTGACACGGTTTGGGAAGGAAAGCTGTGCTGTATGTTACATTGGATTAAAGCCTGCAGTCAGATTCAAAGGCTTTAGGGCTCGTGTCCACTGACGACCTTTTTTTTTCCCCACTTGCAGCGATTATTTTTTATTCAAGAGTTTTCAGCGCTCAGCGTCCTATCTGGCAGTTTCCACATTCCGCAGCGCGTTCACTACAGAAGCAGACCCAGTGGGGCAGGGTGCACGCCATTGGACGGAGGAAAACCCACAGCGGTAAGCTTACTGATCAAACTGTCAGTCAACTTAAAAAACGCCCTCAGCATCAGCCGTTTTTGTCACAGCGCTCACAACAACCTGTTAAAAACAGTTCAACTTTCGGAGCAACGCTGTACTCGTCAGTGTCACTTTTCCCTCACCAGCCAATCAAAATCAAGAAGGGGCGGGGCTCCTGATTTCAAATTTGCCGACCACAATGGCGGAGTAGAAAGTCATCCTTTTTCCTCGCACGGTTTATCTCCTCTTGTTTTTATGAATAGGCTACAATTCCTAACTACAGTTTTTTTTGCTCAGAGCGATTTAAAACAGACATCGCGGTCTCTACAGAGGGAAGCGGAAACGACTGGAGACAACTCTCGTAACCTAGCAACAGTAAAGAGCGTGTGAGAAGTGCTCTGAAATGGAGTCGTTGGCCGCTGCCTGCACATAAAAAAAATGCCACAAGTGGGCAGAGGTACTCAACAAGTCCACGTATGAGATTTAAAATACAAATTAAATGAGTCCCATTAAAATATATATATCATGTATATCTAAACTGTGAGTCAGTCTTTTCCACCGAGGACCAATCAGCAATAATCACCTGCCCGTTCACGCCTCTTCACGGGTACTGAGGACTGGCGCTATTAGTCTTCATGAGAAGAATGCTAGACGCAATAAACTACATGCAAACGTTTCCCGTGGGATGTATGTAAGTGCCCAGGAATCTCAGACGTGTGTGTGCGTTAAGTGTGTGTGTGTGTGTGTGTGTGTATGTGTGTGTGTGTGTGTGTGTGTGTGTGTGTGTGTGTGTTTAAGAGAGAGGAATAAGAGGGAGAGATAAAGTGGTGGTAAATAACTGCAGCAAAGGTTAAAGGTTACACTCAGTGAGACCATGTCTGCCTTTGTTCCTGACTTCATATTGTATGCACTAGTGTGTGTGTGTGTGTATGTGTGTGTGTGTGTGTGTGTGTGTGTGTAACAAAGTGTGTGTGTTCTTTCTCAGACTATCTTCTTCTTCTTCTTCCCAAGCCATCTCCTCCCCGTTTCTTTTAGAGATTTAGAGTGGCGAAATGTCACAGCAGTTTATCACCAACCACATGAAACGAGCTGCTGGCCAACCACACACACACACACACACACACACACACACACACACACAGGCGCGCACGCAGTAACACACACACACACACACACAGACTCGCCCTGTCTCAGATGCTTAAGATGCAGAAGTCCTCGCTCTCTTTATTGTCTTTCTATCTCCTCAAACACACACGGATAAAACCTGAAACATCAACCAATCCACTTCCTCCATTGTCCTCACGAGTTCAGTATAACTGAACAAACACACACACAACCCTATTTCCACTCCTCAGCGTAGTTTGAGCCGGGAGTGTATTTTTATCTGCTGGTCTGGGTAAAACAGAGTGAGGAGGGAAGCTGCATGCAGCCAACAGTGATTATAGTTATTATAGGCCGAAAACACACACACACACACACACACACACACACACACACACACACACACACACACACACACACACACACACACACACTGAAGCCACTTGATGCAGAAGAGTGAGAGAGCCCTCGCAGTGGATTAGGACAGCTGAGAGGAGGCGAGGAGTCACACTCTGCTGAGAGCAGCCATTTAGACGAGTCAGCAAAGACTCCTTCTTCTTTCTCCCACGGATCATTCACCGCACAGAGGCAGACCATCGAACACAAAGGCAGACGGTCAAACAATGTGCGACTTTCTGATCCAGTAGATGTCGCCCTTGAGCTCCAGCATGAGACCAAAACAAACTGCTGTTTGGCCACACCTCCTCCATACTGACGCATCCGCTCTCCTCCAGAGACACACCTCCAACCCCTCCTCCTCTCACGTTCACACGAAGGGGTTTAGCGCAAGCGGCGGACAACATTGTCCTTTGCCCTTGAGCTGCAATCACCTGTGTCCTGTGTTGTTGTGTTAGCATGCTAATGTGAGCGCTCGTTAGTTAGCTCGTAGCTTCACATTGCATGTAAAGTGACACAGAATGAGCGTGATCTAAAAACTCTTACTAACATCCAAATAATCAGTGAGTATGTTCTTCTTCTTCTCTCTAGTCCTTGACTAAAACAGCTTTTATACACAAGGGGAGGAGCCGGCCGTCCCGTCCATGTAAACACGGCTCTGACAACAACACAGCCAGCAGGACTCGAGCTTCTCACTCATTGTAGACAGTCATAACTCAGAGAGACATTTACACAGGATAGACTGGAGTTATGATATATTTATGTGGAACATTTTGCACATTCTTTCTTTTAAAGGAGGAATCTCATGAGCGTATTTCTTCTTAATTATGAAATGCGTTCTTATCTGTCTGAGAATCCCGATACTGCAAAACATTCAATTTCAGCATTCCCAAACTGTTGCTCAGGGAGACGCTGGAGATAAGAGAGGACACTGAGTTACATTACTCACACTTGCAAACAGTTGTCAGATATTACAGCCTTGTTGCAGCAGCTGAATAACCCCTGTATGTCATATTTGCCGTGTGGTTGTTTCACCGAGTCCTGCAGCATGTAAGCTCACAGTAAGTCTATTATTCAACCTCCTAAATATTCAGTAATGACTAATGTACCTCTTTTGATTGGACCTCTGCATTCTCCCCTGCACTGAATCCCTCATTAGGACGACAAACTTTGATTTTATAGAGACCCGCTCCCCCTATAGCCACATACAGGCCCATTAGGTAAATATAGCATTAGCTTAATTGCTCCAGCATGGAGGGGTTGCGTTTCTTAATGGGGTTCCTTGTAAAGCCACAAACACAGGTCACAGAGAGGAAAAAGAAAGACCTGCTGGTGTGTGCTGGAGTTAAAATCCATGTCCTCTTTGGACGTTTAGTTTCTGCTTAAACACAGATAACTCGTGGTACAACTAGGTATGATGATGCTAACACTTGTAAAGCTTTTATGCTTTTATTAAGGGAAAGATTATCTTAAAAATCTCTGAACTGCACTGAACATTTGTTTGGAAAATAAGCGCCGCCACAATGGACCATAGACTGTAAATATCAACCTAACAACAGGCTGAGAGCTGGAGCTAAGGTGGGTTTTAAGCCTCCTGACAAACCGTTACACCGCGCCCGCCTGTCAATCATGTCAGCTACACGCCTTATTGTGAATAACTCTTATCCTTCATTAAATCAAAACTGATGAGTCATCAAAACATTCACCCCCCCCCGTACAGTGTGTGCAGATCGAGACATAAGCTAATCAGACCTATTTGGTTTTTTTAACCAGGCTGTAAACATGTTAATCTCTGCTGTAAAAACAGGCGTTTTTGAATGGGTGTGTAAGTGACTTCCTGTGCTTCTGCAGCCAACCTCTAGTGGACACTCGAGGAACTGCAGGATTTTACACTTCAACATGGGCTTAATTTTTTAAAATAGGACATAGCTGCTTGGCAGTAATGACCATATCTGGAAACATCCGACGCCACCAAACATTTGACAAAATGTCCGAAGGAACTGAAGCTCTTTATCAATACGACATGTTTAAAGAATCAAACACACTTACAGAATCCTGAGGTTCTTGAGGCCAGAGAAGTCCACCTTAGTGACTCTGGTGATGTTGTTTTTGTTCAGATCCCTGCAGAGAGAGAGAGAGAGAGACAGAGGGGTCGATCATGGGACTGTTAATTAAGAACATGATATAAATATTACAGAGAACGAGCTGGAGAACACAAAACATGATTCCGCACATTTCATCAAAGAAGACCCACAAAGTGTGTGTGTGTGTGTGTGTGTGTGTGATTGTGTGCCGCTGTGTGTGTTCTCGCTCAGTGGAATTAGTGAATGTGGCAGCAGCACAGAGCGTGAGAATGCCCCACAGCGTGTGAGCCCACACACATCAACAACACAAACACACACATACACAATACACACACACACACACACACACACACACACACACACACACAGAGAGAGAAACATACAGACACAAACAAACAGAAACCGAATCACACAAACACTCCTACCGTAAAGTTACCGGGAGAATATGCAAGCAAACACACACACTCTCTCTCTCTCTCTCTCACACTCACACTCACACACACACACACACACACACACACACACACACACACACACACACACACACACACTCAGCTCCTGCTGCTCTGAATTATGAGAAACAAACTCTCCAGCAGAAGTGGGATGAAATTATTTTCTCTTTCCATCATCAGAGTTTAAAAGCTTATCGTGTTTCCTGGCTGTCATTCAATCTGTTTTAACTATGGCTGCACAATGTATGCATACTGCAACATGAACTGACTGCCCAAGAGTGTGTGTGTGTGTGTGTGTGTGTGTGTGTGTGTGTGTGTGTGTGTGTGTGTGTGTGTGTGAGCGTAGACTTGTTCCCTGTTTATTGAAACGCTGTCGTACTGGAGGAATTAGGGCAAGGAAAAGAAAAACACGCACACATGGGAGCACAGACAAACAACACACACACACACACACACACACACACACACACACACACACACACACACACACACACACACACACACACACACACACACACACACACACACACACACACACACACACACAAACTGTCTGGTTTTGCCGGGCTCGCCTGCGTGTGTGTTTTTCATAATACACCTAAACATTTATAAATCTGATTTAAGACCATATTAGGTTTCAAAAGGTTTCCACGAGCTGCCGCGGAGAGGAGCGCTAATAAGAGCCATACTCCGGCTTGAGACCGGGGCAGGGAACTACACAAAGACCTAAAGAGGGTCCACCAGGGCTCCTTAAAGGGCTCCAGGTTAATGGATAGTTGCAAAACTTCACTCAATGTGATGGTCACCGTACAGAAACACTTGTTGATAAAAGCATGACTTCAGATGCTGTTTAAGCAGAAGGAATAAAGAGGACAAATGCAACATTAGCCCTGTTCAGACCGTCGCTACAAGCTATTTACGCACGTGTGATGTTTCACCTTCAATCTGATGTCCCAGAGGAGTAATGGGGAGGTGTGACCCCCCCCCCCCCCCTTCAATCTTCAGAGGAAGGGGGGGGGGGGGGGGGGGGGGGGGGGGGAGACAGGATAAACTGAGCCAGCCAGGGAGAACAGCGCTGTGTGTGTGTGTGTGTGTGTGTGTACACGTCTGACTGTGTGTGTATGTGAACTCCATGAGGACGACCCTGTTCCACATGTCACGGCTGCGTATATCGACACCCAAAGCTCCGTTGTCCTACTCGGTGACAAGCTGACACCAGTCCAAGGTGAGATGAAGTTAATGTATTAGCTTAAGTTTGCCTAAACCACACCTTCAATTAGCTGACAGGAGTCCTTATACATGGTCACCTCACCACACTCAGTCTCAGTTCCTTCAACCCTCCCTCCTTCCTCATCCCTTCCTATTCAACTCGGCACATCCCTCTCCCACATCCCTCTTATTCCAGGTCCAGTCTGGGCCGTAATCAGTTCGGGTACATTAAAGCCCGAGACAGATCCCACACTCTCAGTCTCCCGTTTGCCCGATCCCCGATCACCCGCCCAGACCAGCCGAAAAGACGACGGCCATCTCTCCCCTCCACCCCTCTCTGTGGCGTTGTCCTTGCAAGTGACGACATGTTTTATGTTCGCCGTCTTGATGAGATGACACTCAACCCCGAGTTGGAGGTGGAGACGCCATTTTGCCGTTTAATAGAGCAAAGCATGCAGATTTCTAAAGTGCTGCAGTTTGTGTTAAAAAAAAAAAAAGAACATCACAGACGCCTGCACAGATAAGACGCGGTAATAATAAAGCATGAGACGAGTATTGATCACGTTTACAGGGATGTGAAGAACCAGGTTTCTGTGTAAACATCCTGACGATGATCAGAACCAGGAGCAGACTCCCAATAAACCTCTGCTCTCCATCACTCCACATTCATCCACCTCCAACAATCTTTCACTATGTGTTCCATCCCTTCAGTCATCTGAAGTGTCTCCTCGGCTCTTTACTGTCACTCCCTCACAGCCACTTTCCCCCCCAATGTTCCCAGCCTCCCTCTAATCCCCCCCTCTCTCTCCGTCTCCTGTGCCTTATCTTTCACTGTTTCACAGTTGACTAAACACTTTGCTTCTCTTTTCTCCTAATCTCTGCTCTTTTATCTAAATCTTTCACTCGTTTACAGTCGGCTACATTTTTCCTACACTTCTCTTTTTTTTTTCTCAGCGTTCTCCTTTGCTCTCTTCATCCTTATCTCCATCTCTCTCTCTCTCTCTCTCTCTCTTTCTCTCATTCACAGTGGAAACTTCTTTATGCTCTCACCAGGGAAACGACTCCGCACACAAACAAACAGCGAGGATGGAGGGGCAGGTGGAGAGCGATGCAAATGGTAAATGGACTTCAAAATGGCTTGTATATTTATTTTCTAGTCTTCTGATGACACAAAGCGCTTTCACACCTACACATTCAAGCGGGAGCAACTCGGGGTCAAGTGTCTTGCACAAGTATGTCCTCCATCTAACTTTAGATTAGGTACTGAATGCTCTGGATTTGTCGAGAAGGGAGAGAGAGAGAGAGAAAGTCGTCGGTTTTAAGGCACCCCCACACGGCCGTTTTGGACGCCCCTCGGTTTGCCAGATATGAGACCAGTTATCAGGTCAAACCAACAGGTGTTGCAGCGATGGAAGATGAATTCTTAAAAGATCTCTAAGACTTAAAGCTCGTACTCAGACGTCCATTTGTTAAACACCTGGTGCTGAAGTGTGCCTGTGTGTGTGTGTGTGTGTCTGTGTGTGTGTGTCTGTGTGGGTGTGTCTGTGTGTGTGTGTGTCCACCCAACTTCACTTTAAACTTCACTGAACAGCTGGTAGACAGACGACCAACAAGACGCTGCAGAACAACAGCTCTGACCTTTGTTTGTTTCCATTACAGGCACGTGTGTGTGTGTGTGTGTGTGTACAGAGTCACACAGGTTAGGTGTGTGTTGGGGGGGGCTGGTTGACTTGCAGCACAGCTTTATTGGTCGGCTACACCACAGAGACTGAGAGAAGACAGAGAACGTTAAACAAATGACCGATCAGGTGACAAAGAGTCCCGAGAGTTTCATGAAATGGAAAGTCTGAGCGACCACCGCTGCGGTAACACGAGAAATATTAAGAGAAGACGGAGGTTTATGTTTCTGACATGTGGGGTTACTGCCCGGTCGGTTGTTTGTCTCTCTCTCTCTCTCTCTCTCTCTGTTTCTCCTCTTTTTTAAACTCTCCTCTCGTTGTTTTCGTGACCTCCTTTTGTTCCTATCGTTGCAACAATAAGGGGATTTCTAGCACAAACAGTTTCCTCTCTCTGTTCTGTCTCTATCTATCCCAAACACTGTGACATTTCCTTTTTTGCATCCTTATCTCTCCATCCCTCCATCCTTTCCCTTTCATCCTCGTCCAACGCTTCATTTACAAATGCGTTCCCTTCCTGCCCTTATTTTCCATCCAGTTCTTCTACTTCTTCCTTTCTCGTCCCTTCTTTCTCTCTCTCTCTCTCTCTCTCTCGATAGGTATGCTCAATTTCGCTCTCTAAACCTCCACGTTTCATAAGGAATCCTAATTGCCTTCTTCCTCCAGTGAGTCTACCACCAAAAAGCAGAGACGGGCGTCAGAGTGATTCAGGATTAGACTTTGTTACAGCTGCAATCTATCCGCTTAAAATGTTTGGAGATTTGTTTTATCTTATAATTAGAGATAATCGTTTCCTTTCGAAATACAAGCCGCATTAAAGGCATAATGACATTTATAAATATATCATAACTCCAGTCTATCCTGTGTAAATGTCTCTCTGAGTCATGACTGTCTACAATGAGTGAGAAGCTTGAGTCCCGCTGGCTGTGTTGTTGTCAGAGCCGTGTTTACATGGACTGGACGGCCGGCTCCTCCCCTTGTGTATAAAAGCTGTTTTAGTCAAGGACTAGAGAGAAGAAGAAGAACATACTCACTGATTATTTGGATGTTAGTAAGAGTTTTTAGATCACGCTCATTCTGTGTCACTTTACATGCAATGTGAAGCTACAAGCTAACTAACGAGCGCTAACATTAGCATGCTAACACAACAATGAGCTCAAGGGCGACATCTACTGGATCAAAAAGTCACACATTCTTCCTTTAAGTAACTTAACACTTTTTCTCTCCACAGAGAATCCAACCCAGTCGGAAAATGTAAAGAATGTAGACCAAGAGACAACAAGAGTCCACAAGAGGCCATAAGAGACAACAAGAGTCCACAAGAGACAACAAGAGTCAACAAGAGTCCACAAGAGTCCATAAGAGACAAGAGTCCACAAGAGACCGCAAGAGTCAGCAAGAGTCCACAAGAGTCCACAAGAGACAACAAGAGTCAACAAGAGTCCACAAGAGTCCATAAGAGACAAGAGTCCACAAGAGACCGCAAGAGTCAGCAAGAGTCCACAGGAGTCAACAAAAGTCCACAGGAGACAACAAGAGACAACAAGAGGCCACAAGAGGGGCTGACATGGAGGCTTCTGCAGTTCTAAACAGATCCACAGACCAGTTCATTTAGAGCTGAAGTCTTTAGGGGGAGGAGAGGTGACACGTTGAGTCCAGTTACCTTGGGACCGAGCTTCAGGTGTCTGTTGTTGCGTTAGGATCAGCCTGCATCATGGCTGGATTAGTCTGATGATCACAAATCCTCAAACAGAAAACAGGCGTCTGTATTAAATATTTCCCGGGAATGTAAACTCGTAAACTGTAGTTTCTATGTTTGGGATCAAACTGACAAAGACGAGCTCGTGTTTACGAGCAGAGACCCCCAACCGTGGTCGCCGTGTAAACGATTGAATGTCACGTAAATAAAGACGTCAGCACGGAAAACATTCAGAGGAACGACATGCTCAGTCTCTGTTAGAGTCCAACAGGAGGCCACATGGGGCCACGAGGGTCCGCAGGAGACAACAAGAGACAACGAGAAACAACAAGAGACAACAAGAGGCCATAGGAGTCCACAAGAGTCCGCAATAGAAAACAAGAGTCCATAAGAGACAACAAGTCTCTTCACATTTTGGAACATTTTACGTTTTTTGGAACTTTTTGGTTTTCTTAGCGACCGTTAGCTGCTGTTTTGAATTTCTGTCATTGTGACGCTAATATGAAGTGAACTCTCTCCTACTACAGATCTGCTCTCTGGGACACACACCAATCATCACTGGGAGGTTTTGATCATTCACATCGTACACACACACACACACACACACACACACACACACACACTCACACACACGGCACAAAGGCATGTGGACAGATCAGAACCAGCGAGGAACAACTGATGAGTTCTCCTTTTTAAAATGACACACAGCAGGTTAGAGGACGGTTCACAGCAAGTATCATGTTCACTCCGATTCCTTAAATATGAAACTCTACCGGCCAAACATCCTGTAAATAAATACAGGATTCACTGTGCTGCCACAGCGTTTATTTTAAGGCGGTTTGGCTGCAGCCCTGAAGAGGACCTGTGTGTGTACGTTCAAGATCAACGAAGACGAGACACATGCAAACATCTGTGTGGGATGTTTATGTAGTTCTCTTTTCAAATATAGAAAGCAGTCTAATGGTTTGGATGGGCTTCTATTTTTACCGCTTGTTTCCCGTTCAGCGCCACCTGCCCAAGATTTCTGTGTGTCCTCCTTTTTTTTTTTTTACATACTTTATTAATCCATGAGGGAAAATCTGGTCTACACTCTGTTATCGAGAGACATGCTTCTCACACACATAGACCTGACTGCATTACGGAGAGATGTCAAGACTGAGGCTGCAACACAGGGAGCGCGCCAGAGCTGCTGGGGGTTCAATGCCTTGCTTAAGGGCACCTCGGCCGCCGTACTCGGGATGTGACCTGGCAGCTCTCCAGCTACCAGACCAACTTCCAGACTTTGACCCTCCCGTTCAATCAATCCATCAAAGTGTTACCTCGAGACGCTTTACAAAAGGTCATATGGGATAATATGCAGGAAGGATTTCTATTTTGTATTCCTCACGTTCCTGTCCACACTTCCTTGCTGCTGAGGTGGAGGTCGGAGCAGGCCGTGCATGAATGAGGATAGCGGTGGTTTAGGGACGACACAGTCTGATGATGGTGGCTGGACGTCAGGGACGTCGGGTGGGAGTGGTGCCAGATCACCTCGCTGAAGGTTGGGGGGGAGCTCCGTCTACATGAGAGACTGGCTTCTGCTGCCGTAGGGTCCACAGCAGCAGGCCGTCCCCACCAACAAACCTGAGGAACCTACAAGACAACCCAAGTCCCTACAGACAGCGACGGCCATGTTGTTTAGGATTCAACATGGCCCCTGTACATTACAGCACAGAAGAACTGACACAGCAAAAGCAAACGTTAGCTAACGACAGAGAGAAAGATCTGCCCAGAAGACAAAGCTTTGTGTGATGTGATGAGTTCACGGCCCCCGCGTCAACACACTCACCCCACTGTTGGAGAGAGAGTTCCTCGTGTGGGCTCTGCATGCTTCTCGGAAACATTCTGACACTTGACATTTAACAATTTGTCTGTTCTGCACCACGCTCTGCTCACAATGGCACAGAGTCCTCCTCTGTTTGTGCGAATAAGAAACCAAATCATTCTGGGAATTTGCAATGACAGACAGCAGGGACAATCAAAGAGTCATTGAAATAATAACTCCAACAGAAGGCTGCAGGGCGCTCACTTTCAGCCTGTCTGAAGGATGCAAAATATGTCTTAACCAACAGGCGACCTCCGGTGTTGAAAAATGAAGCCAATGCTGAAGTACAAAATCCTGCAGTTCCTTGAGTGTCCACTGGAGGTCCATTCAAAAAAGCCTGTTTTTACAGCAGAGATTAACATGTTTCCAGCCTGGTTCAAAAAACCAAATAGGTCTGGTTAGCTCATGTCTCAATCTGCACACACTGTACGGGGGGGGGTGAATGTTTTGATGACTCATCAGTTTTGATTTGATGAAGGATAAGAGTTATTCACAATAAGGCATGTAGCTGACATGATTGACAGGCGGGCGCGGTGTAACGGTTTGTCAGGAGGCTTAAAACCCGCCTCAGCTCCAGCTCTCAGCCTGTTGTTAGGTTGACTGAAAGTGAGGCTGAGACAGCATTTCCAGCATGGAGACCGCCATCGATGGGTGACATCACTCAGGCTTCGTCCTTTAATATTTACAGTCAATGCTCGTAACTCATATCTGCACCTTTATTCTTGACTTTTTTCTGCCTCCATTAATTATTTTTCTCTGATTGTGCATCAGTTTTCATTTCCTATTATTCATCATTGGCTTAAAATTTGATTGATTTATTATGTTCCTTCTTGTGTTTCCGTCTTTGATGGATCTTTTTGCATTAAGCGTCCCTGACTGATTGGATATTATTAAAATCTAGAGTCCTGTCTGTGTTCCATCGTCTGCTGCTTTGTTTTCTGTCGATCACACTTTATTTCAGTCTCTATGCGATGTTAACGCCACTCAACCTCAGGAAATTCATAGTTTGCCGTCGCTGTTAACCGCGCGGGCTTGACCACATTTGGGAGTCGCCTGCAAGCATCCCCTTCTTTTAGCGCTGCACGAGCCGACGGGGCTGTAAACCGGCGCTGTGTTTGGTTAGCTCCTTTTCTTTGCTGCAGTTTATAGGGCTGCGTTTCTTTTGTGTAGATTTACTGCTGCTGCACGGAAGTGAACGAGGCGGGCTGGAGGTGGGGGTGGAGGGGTAATTTGGCAGACAAGAGGCCACTTGACAAGAACAAGGACTGCTGCTTCCTAAACAGACTGAGGCCAAGTCAGGAACAAGGGCGACTAAGTGAGGATGAGGAAGTGAATGAAAGAGACAAACCCTGAGAGAGAGAGAGAGAGAGCGAGAGAGCTAGTGAGAGTGAGAGGGATAGAGAGAGAGAGAGAGAGAGAGAGAGAGAGAGAGAGAGAGAGTGAGAGGGAGAGGGAGAGACGGCGATGATGAGTTTCCCTGTAAGCTTCAGTCAAACATAAACAGTCTGTCACTTTGCTGAACATTGCACTGAAAAGGAAAATTATTGGGTAGGTCACACTCTCTCTGTACTCTCTTCGTTTATGCACATATTGCATGCACACACATAAACACAATGAAGCACCCACACACCTACACACACACACACACACACACACACACACACAGTCGAGGGGAGCCCAGGAACACACACACTGAGAAAAGAAAGTCCCTGCAGCAGGGATATAATGTGTTGCTTTGGTGACAGTGGCCTAACAAAACAGTGGCATAGCTTGTTAACATCAAACGACTGTACACACACACACACACACACACACACACGCTCTCTCTCTCTCACTCACACACTCACACACACACACACACACACACACACACACACACACTCAGTCCTCTGCGCTGTGGACTTCTGTTTTGAGGGAAAGTCACAGAAGGTCATTCGTGACTTCGAGTAGTTTCTGTGTGACACAGCCTCAAACTTTCCATCTACAACTAATCGCATGTTTAAACTGTTAAAAAGAGTGAGAGTGTGTGTGTGTGTGTGTGTGTGTGTGTGCAGCCTAATGATGAGGGTGCACCGTGTGTGTGGCCCCATGCATGCAGCCCCCTGTTTCCATGCATGTGTGTGCATAAATGTCCCGTGTGTGTGTGTGTGTGTGTGTGTGTGTGTGTGTGTGTGTGTGTGTGTGTGTGTGTGTGTGTGCTATCTTTGTGAGTCCAGATATTCTTGGAGCGTGGGGACATGTTGGCTGGTCTTCACGACTTCAAAGAGTTCTTTGAGAGTGAAAAAAAAAAATCTTATTTTAGTCGTCTTGGACATCAAACTGAAATTCCTATCTGTAATAATATAACTTTACAAAGTGAGGGATGTAATAAGGCAGTTAAATGGCTTTTTTAAAAAAGAGCGGAGACCACATGCTGCTGGACTCTGAAACACGCTGAAACAACCTGCAGGTTAGAAAAAGCTGCTTTGAAGAGAAAATTAAGGCAAACTGTGAAATTATCACAGAAATTGTTCTCTGAAACCATCCATCACCGTTAAGCTGCCTTCTCTGTGGTCCAACTTTGACCCGTACTTTCAGTTCTTCAGCTCACACACACACGCGCACACACACGCACACACACACAGAAAAGAAAGATTCAGTTAGTCAACTGTCTGCTCATTTCTAAAGTAAAATGGTTTTGTTCAAGCGTTTCTTGCACACGTTTGCCCGTCTGATAACTCGTTTTTTTTCATTCCTTCTGGTAGAAATGTTCCAAGGTAAAGCTCCGCTGTTACTTAGTTATGATTTAACGCGACATGTGCCTTGAATAAATGAAAAACATTTGGCCTGAACTTCACAGAGAGGACTCAAGTTGGAATAAAGTAAAGATCTGTGAATGCAGAAACTGTCAGAGGTCGGCGCAGCAGCATCGTCCTGCAGCCCGAGTTCCACGGCTTCTTTGAACGTCTCATTTCACTTTCACTTTAAAAATAAACACAACACACTACTGCCCTAATGCAGTGTTTCCAACACATACATGATAAGGCCGTCCAAGTATATCTCCACGGTTTTTAGTTATTCAGAAATTGCCACGCGCGCACAAGAGAGAGAGAGAGAGAGAGAGGGAGAGAGATAGAGCAGGGGAGAGAGAGGGCCGCGGTCTGTGCGTCCCTGCTGTAAATGCATCACGTCGTCGTTGCAATATTTCAACATACTGTATGCAAGGCGGGACAGGCATGTAAGAGAAGTGCAGGTTTTTTTTACCTGTGTGTGTATCTCGGTGAAGATAAGATAATCACTATGTGAGAAGAGCAGATTAAAGTTTTGTGTAGCAAATTAGAAAATGAAGCATGATTAAAAGGCTATTTGTAAAAACCTGATATCAAAATATAACCGAAGCTAGGACGCCCCGCAGCTAACTCCACCGCTCATCCCCCCCCCCCCCCTTCCCCCCTCCCCCCTCCCCCCCATGTCCTCCTGATGAGTTACATAACCTACTTTATGACCTGTAGTCGCCAACGCAACCAAAACAGCGACGCCACCTTCAACAGATCCAGACTCTGTTTACCTGAGCTGACCAGGTAGTGACAACGCTAATACTACCAACCTTACCTCATGGCCTCTTATGGACCCCACGACTCAACCGTGTAGACTCATCTGCAGCCAGAGCCGGGACAAAAAAAAGAATCGTTTGACAGCCCGAGGAAAAGTCGAAATGGAAAGAGTCATGTTTTTATCAGGGCAGGTTTTGAGTTTGTTGAAGTGGTGATGTTAGAACGGGTCCTCACAAGTGCAGAATAACCAGGGTGCAGAGTTTCAAAGTGTTCATTCATATACGGGCCTGATGGTTTTCCATACATTCACCACGAGTGTGTAGTCCTCTCCCCCTGGTCGTGTGTATAGAATCAGTGTGTGTGTATTTTAACACTGCCAGCCGGCTCTGTTTCCCAGAAGGGCAGAGCCCGCTGCGAGCGCCAGCTGGCTGCCGACTTGGCAGACTGAAAGTCATTATATAGAAAAGGTCAGCTGCCCGCACACTGGAGAGACTCGGGGAAGTGAATATCACCCACTGACCTAGAATCAGAGCCTAAACATCGGTTACCCTCGCCTGTGCCATTTGGCGTACCATAAGTGAAACAAACACAGTTGGAAGGGCGCAGGACGGTTACCGCGAGATGGCCCGCAGATGATAGGCGTGACTTTAAGAGGCTGCTCGAGAACAGCAAGCTCATTGTGGTTTCGACGTCTTAGTTTAGACTCGTCTGATTTAGCAATAACACTGGGCTGCTCCTCGCATGTATTACATCACCACGATAACAGTAAAGAAGTTTCTTTGTTCAGTGACGGCTTTTGTTCAGCAGCTAACCACGGCGTGTGTGCCGCCTGAAGCTTCCCGAAGAGAAGCATGCAAGTATAGAACGAGTGTAAAAAAAAAAGCACATCGCTGATTGGCTGGAGGCAGGCTCTATATGCATACATACAAACGTGAGTCTCACTGAAATATCTCAGATCTTAGACAGACCCTGAACACCGGTAACTGTGTGTTTGTGGACACAGGGAGGAGATGTTTGGGGAGATTTAAAAGTTGGTTGATGTAACTTTTCCACCTTTAAACCGTCGTTTCAAAGTCGATCGAACAGCACAATAACCTCCAACAGGGAGAATGCCGTCTCTCTCATGTCCACCAATCATCTATACTGCACTATGTAAGGAGGTCATCTCATGAGACGTGAGTACGTCTTTACGCCGTTATTTCTCACAGCAGCCTTCAGCCTTTGTGTTTAAGCACGCTGCGGGACAACTGGGCCTAGTGTGAGTGCGCCCTAAGCGTTCTTGGCTGTTGCTAGCAGCCGTATACGACACAATATTTAATGCATTAACTTTAATCGAAGGCTTGAGTCACAGCTGAAATGGAGCGCAGCCAAGAGTTAAGTGAAGCCCGCGGCACGTCAGTGATTACCGATCGGTTTTGATTCCTTCAAATGATTCCAAATTTAGGGGACAGGAACTGTGTCAGCACAAATTGGCTGGTCTGCTGCTTCACGCACAGGTTAGCATGAGAGAATTCAAAGATCACACACACACACACACACACACACACACACGCACACAAAGATTCCAGTCCCACCATGGAATGCAGCTCCACAGCCGAGGGTGTGGTGGTTACAGCGTCCGTTGACCAATCAACACCAAGCTTTGATAAGAGCCAGAAGCCGGAGCTGGAACGTGTGTGTTTGTGTGTCCATTTTACAAAAACACACAAACCCACTAACCAATGCTTGCACATACACACACACACACACACACACACACACACACACACACACACACACACACACACACACACACACTCACTGGCATGGTCCTATTGTTGAGCTCTCCGTGGTAGGTTGGCACGCTGTCGGGAAATGGGAGCTGTGAAAACTCGACTGGAGAGATGCTGCTGGCGCACTGAAGGTGTGTGGAAGTGTGTGTTGAAGGAGGAGGCGGAGGTAAAAAAAAAAAAAAAAAAAAAAAGAAGCAAGAGGGCCGGAAAAACAGAGAGGAAAACAAAACAAGAAAAAGGGAAGGAGGGAAAAGATGTGAAGAGACACAAAATGACGGTTGTGACGTAACGCCAGGACGAGAAATAAAAAGAAATAAAGAGAGAGTGTTAGCCGGGACGAAGCAGAGAAAGGAGAGAAGGTGTTGCTCGTAAAACATGTTCCAAAACTTTTCGAGCGCCGTAAGCGCGGGAACAGAAAAATAGGCAGTTAAATTCAGACTTGAGTTTGTGTAGAGTTGGCTCGGGCCGCACGCCGCTACAAACGGTGAACTCATTCAACTGCAAACACGGTTATGGACACATATACATGCTCGTGTACAGAAAATCAATCATTTGGACGCCCTCACTTCTAACCCTGACTGATAATCATTTCATAAAGAGTACTTGGGTTTAGTTCACTCTGGAGGCAGCGAATAACTCCCAACAGTCGAGGTATCGTCTCGCGATTTCCACACAGTCCGTGCATGCGAGACTCTGTCAGCGCCGTGCACCTCGCCGCCGTTCGCCTCCACTCTAGTCAAAGCTTCTGTTTCCACAGCGAGCACCGCGGCCCGCCTAAGGAACGCTCCAGCAGCAACACAACGCTCTGCTCTAAATACGCACCGGGTCTATTTTCGATGGAGCCCACAGCATGCATCAATCAATCACCGAGTGTCCTGTCATTTTCAAAATAAAACAAAATAGACAGATTCCCTCTTGTATATCGATTAAGTCAGCACTTTATTGGCCACACAAACGGTATTTTCCCCGACGAACATCTGCATTAGCATCCATCTCAGAAAACTATCAGTCAGACTTTACCTCCAGAATTTACAAAACTGTAATCAATTAAGCAAACAGAAAAGTTCTGACATTTAACACCACATGTATATATATATATTCACCCACACACACATTAAACTAAGAGTGATCCTGATTACTCCCTCCAGAGTTCCCAGAGTCTCGGCAGCAGTTTGGAATTTGCGCCTCTAAAAAAAAAATCAACACTCCGGGGTTTGTGTGTCGATGCAATCCCTGTAGGGCAGGTGTGAATTAGACACAGGAGAGAAAAGCCGTCCCTACGATTTCCAATTCACTTTAGCCAGCATCGTTAAGCCTGTTAAGCCCCCCCACCCCCCCCCCCCATCCTCCCACAGTAAGTCCTCCACTCAAATTAGATGCAAATGAGGTCTCAAGTGGCTTCCCAAGGAGGGCATTACAGAATTGACTGGCCTGGGGTAATCTGCGAGGCTGCCTGTGTGTGTGTGTGTGTGTGTGTGTGTGTGTGTGTGTGTGTGTGTGTGTGTGTGTGTGTGTGTGTGTGTGTGTGTGAACAGACGAGGCCACCAGTGATTTTCTCTCGTTAACCTTTCCAAATGCTCTGTTTACAGGAGTGAGGAAAACTGAGCTTTTAAAAAAAAACAAAAAAACACAGATTCATGCAGCAGCTAAACGTTAGCCGCACCTTTCTCTCGTGGTGTCGGAGGAAGTGAACTGGATTTAAAGTTACACACACAGCTGTAAAGACAGTACACTGACTCTTTTTTTTTTTAACCTTTACAGCGCCAACGCTTTTCCAATTTCATCGACTTCTCTCCACCGATGCAACTGGCTCCCTATTCGACGTTAAACCTGAGTCTTTCCTCAGGTTTTATTTTTGCCTTTTGGTCAGTCACTCTTTTGTTTCACCCTCAATCTGTGTCGGGTAGCCCTCCCTCTCTGTGTCTCTTTTTCTCTGTCCGACCTCTGCTTCTCTACATTTGTTTTCAGAAACCTCCGCAGAGTCTCAGCGAATCGGTTTGATTTGGTACATGTGGCTCCGGAGAGCGATAAAGCGAGCAGTGTGGAGCCGTAGTCAGAGAGAGATTTTCCACCCGAGATAAGGCCCGAGCCGTGTCTCTTTCTCAAACACCACATGTCTTGTGGTTTTGTTGCATAGTATTCTGCTGTGGTTAGACTACTATGAGGGGGGGGAGAAGCTGTGTCCCATGTTCTCCGTGTTCTCTATATCTATAATTCCATTTCTGCAGCTGAACATGTCTGCAAAACGTTGAGTCTCTAACGCTGTGCTTCCAAACCTTTTCTGACTCCACTTTGGCTCCACAAAACCTTGGAGACCCCGGTCGACCAAATCACATCCAGCTCATTTCTACTGAGTTGCACGTTAACATTCATTGAGACCACTTTAAGGCCATTTCATGTATATTATTGTGGACAGGAGCAGAAAGGCCGGGAGGAGATTTGTGCACAAAGTGAGGATTTGATTTTCCTCCGTGTCAACATGTCTGGCTGGATTCTTATGCTAAATGCACGAGGCATGGATAAGAGACAGACAGAGATATGACAAGTGTGTTAGCCCACATGCTAACTGGACAACTTCTTCTAGCTTCATTGAGGCCGAAATGCTACAATATCTTTTTTTATTGAGCAAGACATTTCAGAGGACCCAGTGGTTTGGAAAACCTGAATGGTTTGCAGGACAACTCCATGAAGAAATGTTAAGTGTTAAGAGCAAAGAACATTTTAGTATTTGGAGCACACTGATGGTTTTGATTGCATATTTTCCAACCAGCACTTTGGGTCATCCATCGTACGTGTTTTGAATCCAAGCTAAGACAAAGAACGTCATGATGGAGAAAGCTAGGACATGGTCAGAGCCGTCGTTCAAACGCTCTCAGTGTGAGAGTTTGAGACCCGAAACATAAATAATTCAGTTGAAGTGTTCTTTAAAGACAGTTTCTCCGAGGGCTTCGGCTCTGCGGGCCAGATTAATGCACGCCAGTGTCCAGCCCGTGACCTCAACATTGCGACATTTTGTGTATTTCTGCGTGCCAGGAAAGTTCTGGAATAACACATTCAATACGTTTACATCAATCTGTGACCCTGACTTTGAATTATAATCTGGATCGTCAGATTGGGTTGCCGTGCAAACTGTTTCTTTTTACCCCAATATTGACGCTGTCATAACAAACGTCCTCTAATCCGTCTGCATGACGCCGATCACTTATTAGTGGGAACAGACGGACGTTTCAAAACACACTTTGGCTCCTCTGCAGACGTTTCCATCAGACCTTTCTCTCCGAGCTCACGACAAATACTTTCAAAACTGGTGACATTTTCAAACTGGAGATCTTGACATGAATATCACGATCATTTGCAGACTTTATTTGGAGGTTTTTTTTTTTTTTTTTTACTCCAAACTTCACAAACTTGGCACTTTTGGTTACCAGAATCTGTCGCCCACATGGACCTCCTCCCAGCAGTCAAATCCAAATCCCCGCTCAGGGCCACAACGCTCATCTCTCTTCCCTGAAAAGTTTCCCATCTGCCGTAACCTTTAGAACTGGAATCTCATCCATTTTAATGTTTCCCATCTCAGACTCCCTAAAATATATCTGCAGAGCGAGCGAGAGAGAGAAAAGGGAGGGAAAGAGCAACCCTGGGCCAAAGTCACAGCTGAAACACTGACCTGGATAAATCAGGGAAACATAAACACATAGTTTCTGGAGTGAAGAGGGAGGGAGGGGGCGCTGCTACCCCAAATATTCCACCCCGGGGACCCTGGTCTTGAAGCAGGGGACCCCCTTATCCTGGCTCCCCATCACAGCCCGCTCTAATTATTTATTTTACCAGGGTGTAAATGTCTTCGGGGGATTGCTGCGTTAAAGCCAAACAGGTCCTGGGAGGTCAGAGCGGCACCGTGGGACGGAGGAGGAGGTATGGGGCTCGTTGTTCACACTCACACACCCGCACAGCAGAAACCCAATCACACACGAGTAAACATGCACAAACATGTAGCCTACAACCACACATGGCCGACTTAAAAATTCACACACAAATTCGAATCATGCTCATATCCAGCAGTAACCCCCCCCCCCCCCCCCCACATCCTCACAAACAAGGCCCCACATGTCCCCTCTTCAGCCCCCTGATTGAGTTTGTTGTCTCAGCGTTAGGTCTGTTGTCGATCCCCTGTGGAGCTTTCGCCCGCTCCCTTATCGTCCATAATCGCTTCCATACCTCCACAGCATAGGTGTGTGTGTGTGGGGGGTGTGAACGTGTCAGGATTAGGCAGCAGCGGTGAAGGCGGCTGTCAGGGGTCTGTATCTGCTTCAGGAGTGAATTTCATGAGAGACTCACTGACTGTCAGCAGGTTTGAAAATAAAATTCAACACAAATCACTGAGTATCAAGGCTGAACTTTAGGATCCTGTGTGGGAGACTTTCTGCTTAGGGGAGTGCAGAGAATACAAAAAAAAAAAAAAAAAAAAGATTTAAGGGGCTCACTGCATCTTCCCACCTTTCATTTTGACCCGTTTCAAATCTCAAAGGCTACTCGCTGTGAACGCTGCCTCAGCACCGTTTCCTTCACGGCCTCCGCTCTCCGGGGTCAGCACTTAGTTTTTTAGGGCAAGTTTCATGAGCACCAAACTCCAGAGTGCATCATGGAGTTACTGCTCAGACGTTCAGGGACGCTCTAGAATTCAGTGAATAACTTGTATAGAGGAATATGTTCCCAGTTAGCAGCCTTAATTTAAAATTTAAAATGAACACATAACACTTTAATTTCCTCTAGATCTAAAAAGTAAATTTAAAAAAAAGTTGACCCTGTTTTATTTTTTTGTCTGAAGAAGAGACTCTCCTGTGTGAGCCGGGTGTGAATGTGAGCTGATCGGAAGGACTGAGTCTCTAAATGCAGAATATTAGAACAAATAAATGGATTGTTTTCTTGTGATCAGTGACAGCAGGTCAGGAGCTGACACACACACACACACTTCATGCAGGATTTGCGAGAAAGCCGAACAAGCGACGTGAATATAGAGAGGAGGGTTGAGTTTAAAACTTTAAAACGAACTTCTTTTCATTGAGGATGGTTTTACGGATTAAAATGTTTATATGACATCGCATCATCTCTGGACACTCGTCAACACAACATTTGAAGTTTTCATGGAGCCCACGTGCTGCCAGTTGGACTTCAACTTAATTACAGGATGGGCAAATTGAAGGAGAGACGGAAAAAAAAGATGTAAATGATGACGAAACAATAACAACAGTTTAAAGTTTCTTTTCACTTACAGGCGCTCGGCATTCCTCGGTATTCCCTTAGGCACGGTCTTCAAACCCAGACCCTGGCAATCCACATGCGACCCGGAGCAGCTGCACTTGTGTGGGCATCCAGACACCGAGGCAGCGCACAGCAGCAGCGCCAGAGCCAGAGCCCAAACCCGGCACGGCGCAGCACGCTTCTCCGGACGCATGGTATCCACTCAAATTACGTCCAAAGCGATGGTTATTGAAAATCCGCGGGGTGGCTGCGGGGTGTGAAAGTTAGGATCCCGAAAAAAGGTCAAAGCTGTCTGAGAATTTAAAAAAATAAATAAACAAAATAAACAAAACAAGAAAAGATGCGATAAAGAAGTTCCAGAAAGTTCCTATCAAGAGAATCGATGAGTGAGAGTCTCCATAAAACAATCCCAGAGCCTTGAAGGCAAAGTAGAAAAAAGTTTGTCCCGTTTTAAAAACACCTCAGCGTGTGCGTAAAAAAGTCTCCCTCCATTCACAAACTCTCCAGCAAGAAAGTTATCAGCCCGACTCCCGAACTTCCCAAGGTGAAAATGTTCAGCTCGGGTGTAACCTCCTCCTCCTCCTTCCTCCAGAGAACATCCCTCCGCTCGCTGCCGGGAGTGAAAAAGTGAGAGTTGCAGAGGAGTTGTAATCAGGAACACACACACACACCAAAAAAAAAAGTTGAGTGAGCAGACGCGCAACACGGACTGGAGGTTGTGTGAGTGAGACAGCGCACAGATTTGTACTGAGCCCCCCCCCCACCTTCCCCCTCTCTCTCCCTTTAAGTTGAAGTCACCAGAAAAAGAAGTGAGCGAGCTCCTCAAACTTTCTCTCCTCACATATCTCCCCCTCTGCCTGCTGCATACACTCGGATATTTTCCCACACAGGAATAAAAAAAAGCTCTCAGCCTCTCTCAGCAGTGACAGATTACAGCACATTTTTGAAAGCTAATTTCCCAGCAACTCGTCCTCTTTGGTTGAGCCCCCCATATATCATCTTAATGATTTACTTTGTGATCATTTATTGGTTATGAGCCACGGCTTTTATGAGCCATCTCTCCGTGCAGTTCAATGCATCATCCCCGGGGAGTCTGTGTGTGTGTGTGTGTGTGTGTGTGTGTGTGTCAGTGATTCATGCTTTCACAGCAGTTGACACAAACATACTGTCTGATAGATCAATCACAGTTTGTAAGAAATGTAATTAAACTGAATTCATCTTCTGTTGTGTGTTGGAAACATGATTTGGAACAGCAGCAACATGTGGATTAAAACTCTTTGATTGAGTCTTATTTGATGAAAGGTGACGGGACTCAGATTTGATTTAAGAGAAGGTGACAAGTTCCTTTTTCACTCTGCACATATTTGCAGACACAGCTCAGATCTGACCTGACCGGACAGTGACTGCCCTCCTGCATGTTGCAGTAGTGCTGCTGCCCTCTATTGGTGGAAGAGAAAACTTTCAGAAAACTCTTCATCTTCTCGCCTCAATCAGTCGGTGTCCTTCAAATTATATAAAAAATCATCCACACAAAGAAAACGCTGATATAAAGTCTGGAGAATAAAAATTGTGACATGTCGGTTTTTTGAATAGAAACTTAAATTCAACACAACAAGTGATCAGTGTGAACAGATTTTCAATATGAAGTCAGGACAAAAGAAAAAAATACTGAAAAAAAGTTCTGCTCATTCTAAATAAATCACTCCATTCAGGTCAGAGAAAGTAAGACCAGTCCAATGTCCCACCGCCAAATCACATGAGAAAATATAAATGTAGATTAAAGGTGTGTGTGTGTAACTTGCAGTTTGGTAGAAGAGAGGAAAGATTTGAGGCTGGAAGCAGGAAAAAAAGTTTGCATGTGTGAATATGAGCTGCATGTTGAGCAGGTGATTCTATGTCAAGTGGAGAAAAGGATGAATAGAAGGGTCAAACAATCTCAGGACTGTCAGAGCAGGTTTGTGACGATTTACAAACGTTGACGATTTATCACAAAACTTAAAGGTCACATATCCTCCTCCTCTTCATCCAGTGTAAATAAGTCTC
Source organism: Labrus mixtus (assembly GCF_963584025.1). Lineage (NCBI taxonomy): Eukaryota > Metazoa > Chordata > Actinopteri > Labriformes > Labridae > Labrus > Labrus mixtus. The sequence continues at coordinate 15,849,537 of NC_083621.1, read as the reverse complement.
AGAGCTCCTCAAAACATGTCTGTGAAGTTTCTTGTTCTAAATCCACTCTGATCCTGTATTTGATCATGCCTATAAACCCCTCTATTTCAGCCCTGCTCAGAACAGGCTGTTTCTGTGTCTGTACCTTTACATATGTAAATGAGCTGTGTCTGACCACGCCCCCTCTCTGGAAGGGCTTGGGTGTCTCGGGCTTTCTCGCTCCATGTCCTATTGTTTACAGTGATAAGGTGGACTCAAAGGGCAGAACAAACACCTAGCTGTGGGAGTGTCATGCGCCTGGGGGAGGGGTTACTGCCCTTTGTGATGTCATGAAGGGAAAATCTCCACACAGCCTTTTTGAGCACACATTTTCTGAAAAGTGGAGCAGGCAAAAGACAGCGAGGATGGACTTTTCTCGTCATTGGGGGGTTTGTAGACAGACTAGAGACACACAGAAAATGTGACCTTTAACATATTCAAAAGTGAAAAGTCGAGCAATTTGTTCACAGGACTGTACAACTAACCTAAGATGTCTACTTTCAGATATGCTTATTATTGCTCTACCTTGAATCTCCCCTCAGCTGTTTTAGAAAGAGAGAAAAGCTGCTTCAAACCTCTTTCAGTCTCGTGTCAGATCGATGGCTGCAGCGAGGAGAGCAGAGCAGCACAGGTCATTTCCACAGCAGCTCACTGCAGCTCCTGCTGAGGAGTAGCCGGCTGCCTGCTGGCGTACGGGGAAATAAAATCCCTCTGGAGCTTCCTGGGTCCGCCCCGAGGTTTCCTCCCCTGCTGGGCATGCCTGAGGAGGCACAGGAGAGCACCGCGGAGCCACACTGTGGAGAAAACTGCTTTTCAGCTGCCTGCTCTTTGGATCTCTGTTATCACCACCCAGAGCTTAAATGACATGTCGCAGTAAAGCAGCACCTCGACAGTTGAAAGAGAATTACAACACAAGTGGAAAGCGTTAGCATGTAGGAAAACAAAGACAGTGCTCCGTGGCCGGAAAAAATATTAGTCAGATAGCCGGATAGCATACGGCAAAGCTTAAAAAGCGTCTCTTCTGCTTTTTTTCCCTACTTTTAAAAAGTGCAAATTCACCGTTTTCAGTCACGTGACTGTTGCGGAGGTCTAGAGGGAAGAAAGAGCGCCGCACGTTAACATCACCTGACAGCCTCAGAAAAACTGAGATATGAAGATGAACTAAAAGTTTAGGGCACTCGTGACCCTCGTGCAGCACACGGGATACTCTTTAGATCACAGCGATGTCCTCAGCAGAACGTCCCTACAGTGATGTTTACAGATATCTAAAGGAGAATCCTTCCTTCCGACACCGCCGCCTTAACGGCTTTACGTATTTTTGATGTGATTCAGTCAATAGTTTGGCCGTTTGGGAAGTAAAGGCAAGAAGTTTGTCGTCATCAAAACAAAGGGGAATACTGCAAATAGCTATCTGGCAGTTTTTACAGAATCTGTGAGCGCAGGGTTCCGTCCGTGCCACGCACTCGTGAGCTGATCACGCTTCTCTACTAGAGGGGCGTTTCCATTGCACACGCTGCGTTCTGTCTCCCAGCTGCGCCACTCCACTCTGCTCCGTTTTCAATACTTTGTGAGTCTATTTTCGACAGAGCTTGCTGCAGCCACGCATCAAGCTGGACAGAGCAGATCGTCCCAGACAGGAAGTCAGACAAGGAACAAACAGAGCGAAGGTCAATTTAAAAATAAAACACAACAGACCCGCAATTGTATTTGTCATCACTTTATCAACAATATGTCAAAACAGGAACCGAGTGAACAAAAAAATAAATATATATATATTTTGAAAGGTTGTCCTGTCTGAAGCTGAGAGTACTTCACTTGCTGTGTGCTTTTATTTTGAAATACAGTAAGGCCCTTCCTGTAGATGGGAGGTTAGGACATGAAGTTAAGCAGAGAAACAGGAAGTGGTTAGGGATCCCAAACTGAGGTCAAACAGCTCAAAGGAACGGTAACAAAGGTCAATGTGTGATGTCATAAGGTGGATATTACTTTGGACTCGTCAGCTGAGCTGTCTGAGAGTTTGTTAAAGTGAAATGAGATATTCACAGATGCAGCAGTGTCCTTCTTTTTTACATGACTGAGACTACAGAGAGACACTGAGGACGACTAACTACGGTGAGCCTGAAGGGACAAAATAGCATGCTGACAGCCTGCTGTGGATGAATCTGAGGAGAGTCTAACAGTATGGAGAGTAAGAATATGTGTGTGTGTAAAATCAGAAAAAAATGGTTTTGTGGAAACATCTGGTGTTGCTTTGTCTCCATGTACTACTAATCCTCATAACGAATAAAGGAGACACATGGTATATACAGTGAGATGTGCAAGAGATGCAAAGATAAAAAGGGCAGGAAACAATACAAACTAAGAAAAGGAAGATATGACGAGCAGGAACAGAGACCGTACACATAAGTCATACAAAAAAGGATTTATTTCACATATTTAAAATACATTTAAAATCATCGTTGTTAGACTAGCAGTTCAACGCTGCTCGCTGCCTTCAATGCGACATATTGCACAGCCTGACTTCATATTTTCTCTCATCTTAAATAGTGCAAAAGGGAGTTTTTTTAAACAGGAATGTTCTAGAAAATTAACTTTGTACAGTGAACTGCTGACAGGAACAAAAAACAACACAAGGGAGGGAAAAAATCCAACGCTGTCCGTGAAACAAAATCATAATTAACAAGGCAGAAAAAACAACAACAACAGGAAGTGGAATAACAGAATGACTGCATGTACCTTTAACTCGTCATCTTCTTTGTGGAAGACGCTTCCGCTGAGTTCCCACAAATGAAGAATACAAAAGTTCAGAGTTTGGTCACTTCTTATTGAACTTCAGGCCGGCGCTCGTCAGCTGTTGATGTAACGAGCAGATTCTCTGTTTCCTTTAAAACAACGATAAGATGTCATGTTTACACTCCGTGGTGATTCCAAAATCAGCAGAATATTAAGAACTGAGCAGTGAGTAAGAGTTCCTTCCTTGAGGTCAAGTGAGTGGTGCGTTGGAAAAGCCCCGTCCATGAGAGCAGGGAGAGTTTTGGGCAAACAAATATTGAAAAAAGAAATGCACCGCCACAAAAACAACAGATTGAAACACTCAGAATTGGAGAAGTGATCCCCCTTTTTCCTCTCGCAAACCGCCGCTCATGAGTGTTTGAAACCGCTCTGTGACGGCGGCTTTGTTTGGGCTCGCTGGGATAAGATGCATGTCATTAACTTTTGAGGTTGAGGTTTTTTCAAATTTCACTCAGGATCTTTGAGTCGTGGTCCCGTCTTGTGCATTTTCTCCCAGAGTCCTCTCTGCGTTTTCTGTAAACTAAGCGGAAACAAAAGCTTGCTTTACAGAAGGAGACATTAAGTATTTGAGAAGAGCTGGCGAGCGCCGGACTTCTCACACCATCCTCCTCTTTTTTTTATTTCTTTCCTCACGTCTTCCTCCTGCCGTCCCTCGGGCGCCCTTTTCAAGCCTCCATCTCATTCTCTCGGCTTTTAATCTCCGACTTCCTCCGCTTGTCCTTCCTGTCATTCTGCCTCTCATCGGCACATTCGCTTCTTATTTCTCTCTTCCTGTCCATTGTTCCTTCATCGTGTAGCTCTCTGTCTGTATTTTTATGAGCTGAGAGACAACGTGCTACTAATTAGCATCTTTCTGTGGTGACAGCAGAAACAGCTTCAAGCTGTCACACAGCACACACACAATACAGCGCTGTCCTTCGCTCTGAAACATCAGCTGATCAGATCCTGATCTTGTAATTAAGAGATAATGTGTCAAAAAAAAAGAAGTTATTTGGTGAATGCAATGCGCTTCAGTACTTCCATACTGATCTTCATGCGGCTCGCGCTACAAAATAATCTGAGCAGATAATCGGTTCAGAGCAGCCTCGAGTCGGGAAGGAGGCATCGTACTTCAAATCATCCCGATGATCCTGCATCCTTTGCTCGAGCTGCAATCACCTGTGTCCTGCATTGTTGCGTTAGCATGCTAATGTTAGCACTCTTTAGTTAGCTTGTACCTTCACATTGCATGTAAACTGACACAGAATGAGCGTGATCTAAAAACTCTTACTAACATCCAAATAATCAGTGAGTATGTTCTTCTTCTCTCTAGTCCTTGACTAAAACAGCTTTTATACACAAGGGGAGGAGCCGTCCGCCCAGTCCATGTAAACACGGCTCTGACAACAACACAGCCAGCAGGACTCAAGCTTCTCACTCATTGTAGACAGTCATGACTCAGAGAGACATTTACACAGGATAGACTGGAGTTATGATTTATTCATGGAGAACATGTCTTACTTTATGTAAAACTTTTCAAACAGTACATGAACTCTTTATAAAGACGGGTCGGAACAGTCCACAGGTCTCTAAGAATACACTGAAAGTATCCTCAGAGTTAAATAATGCACAGCGCTTTTCTCAGGCAGAGTAACACAAGTACACACACACACACACACACAAACACACGTGTTTCTGAACGGGCAGTTAAATAATGCCACATGTTGCTGCAGCGCCTTTTGTCTCATAGAGAGGGATTTTTTTTCTCTTGTACTTCCCATGTTGTGTTTGATTGATGGTCTAATTTACTAGAATATCACACCGACACACACACACACACACACACACACACACACACACACACACACACACACACACACACACACACACACACACACACACACACACACACACACACACACACACACACACACACACACACACACACACACACACACACACACACACACACACACACACACACACACACACACACACACACACACACACACACTTCATAAATTCTCAAAGAAAACATCGAAGAAATATCGTCTGCAAACCAAAGATGTAACTTTATTTATTTTTTCTGTCTTTCATCCCTCCTCTCCTTCTTCCAATCTTTCCTCTTTCCTTTCCTTCATCCAATCTTTCCTCTTTCCTTTCTATTCCATTTCTTCATTCTGCTTATGCTGGCCACACACGAGACGATTTTCAAATCTTACCTGATTTTTAAAAACGTGGGAGACCTCAGACATGATGACATTATAATCCTCTGAGCGCTTACACGAGCAGTTCAGCCAGACGACGAGTCCACACACCTGCTGATTGTAGAGTCTCACAGACACAAGATCTCACAGAAACTCGCGTGACTTCAGGAGAAATACAAACATGGAGGACGACTGTGTCGTTATAAAGAAACTCGTTGCCATAGTTACATAATCTGCTCTTCTATATTCGACTGAACGACCACGAGGGTTCAGTCTACTGAAAGTCCGCACTGCATACGGAACTGTGGCTTTTCATAAAGGGTCATTCTGTACGAACATACTGTAGATATCGAGTGAGCAGCCGCCGTGTGTTTGTGTGATTTGAGGTTCAGTAATAATGACTCATTAAACTCTTGACCTCTGTGATTGAGCAGCACATGTGCACAGCCGCCCTTTCTTAGTGTGTGTGTTGTTCTACAGCTCTGAGCATTTTACTGACAGACACAACACAAACGACCTCCACAAAGTAAAACAGACACCACGTCTCTTGTAGCGTGTGAGCTGGAGTGTGTAACCTCAGGTTTCAAACATCTCGTCTTTTATTTCTCCACATCGTTGGAAATGGAGACAAAATGTTGCCCAAGGGTTGAAACCGAAGTAATTTCTTGTTCTTTTTGGGCGGCTTCTTTTTTAAATCTTTTGACAGTCAAATCAATGAATTTTCTCCTTCTTTATCCCAGTGAGGCTTTACTGGGAAAATGAAAGATAAATATATATTCAATAAAAAGTCTGAAGGGGGGTCGAGTAGAGACGCAGACGGTTCAACTGAGACGGAGAGAGTTCTTTCAGTGGCAGATTCCCAAGTTAAATATTTCTGTTCACACTGGCAGCGGCGGTCCCAATCGTAAGAAAAACCTACTGCTCACACACACACACACACACACACACACACACACACACACACCCCCCCCCCCCCTGATAACTGCGTTTACTATCCTTTGTCTGACAGGAAAAAAACACGGCTGAGTAAACAACAGAGTGTGGACAAAACGACGATAAAGACAAAAATCTGCTTAATTTACACTCTCTTTAAAACAAGTGTGTGTGTGTGTGTGTGTGTGTGTGTGTGTGTGTGTGTGTGTGTGTGTGTGTGTGTGTGTGTTTCTGGTTGTCAGTGTGCCAAGTCTATTCAGTGCATCACACTCCAATAGTGACCTTGACGTGGTTTAAGGTCCTCGGGGCGTCTTGGAGGGTGACAATAAATATCCACATCGTAATCCAGGAGTATTTTTCCCCCGACTGGATCTGTAGCGTTTAGCTCTCAGTGACGTCGCTGTGATTGTCAGATGGTGCTCATAACTCTCAGCTGCGTATTGACGGTCCTGTTAGTGACATTTAGAGGATGTTTCAGACCCCTGGCTCCAGGATTGGTCATTGATGGAGGTCAGAGGTCAGCCAGGAGAGGTTAAACGGCTACAGGAGGACAGCTAACGTTAGCTGACATCATTAGCATTAGACAAGACCACACTGACCGAGACCGAGATACACATGAGAGCAGACTGCTCCGAGACCGAGACAAGACCACAACATTTAGGGATCGAGACTGAGATGAGACCAGGTCCAACTGGAACAATAGCCTCTCAGTGGTGTTCTTGACCGGTCTTGATTTAAGATCCGGAGTCCGCCCAGTCTCAGACCGAGACAAGACCTTCAAAAAGGGGTCTCGAGACCAAGCCAACACTACTCCTCACACACCGTACTGTATCTCTGTCCGTCCTCTTTCAATTTGTTTCAAACGGGAAGGAGCCCGGCGACAAGATGATTTTGTCTTACCTAGCAACAGTAACTAAGGAGGGCGGGGACACTTTCATATGCATACTTTAAACAGGTTAAAAAGCAAGTATATCTGCGGCCTCAGAGTCAGAGGAAGAAGGAATAAAACATCCAATCATTCCCTTTTAATGTAGCTGCAATATCTACCAGATATATATCAGATTCCTTTGACCTCAATTAACCAACAGAGTTCAATCACAGAAAAGTCCATTAGTCTAAATGTGTGTCATGTATGTTCATTCAAAGTGAAAGCTAATTATCCACATTAAGAATCATAGACCTGCCCTCAATGCACGACTTATGGAACAGCAATAGGAGACTGAAATCATATGTGTGTGTGTGTGTGTGTGTGTGCGTACTCAGAGCAGAGGTTAACCTCTTCCTTTTCCTCCCTAACAAGGAAAGGTCAGAGGTGGTGATACAAATGGAGGGAGAGGAGGAAAGAGGGATGAAAGGATAAATTGTGCGACTGCAGACTGATTGGAGGCCAGATGTCTAATAAGGTCTATAAATAACCAGGTGACGGCTGACGGAGAACCACCGAGCCTCCCCGTCCAAAAACAAAAAACCCCAAATCCACATTTCACAACTTTAAGTTGTCTGTCTTTGTCCAACTTATTTTTTTCTCGTCACTTTTTTTAATGTTTGTCTTGGGTTGTTATTTCTCACACATCGAGCTTCACACAGAAATGTCGAGGACGTTCTCCGTCTCTGGTTCACGCGTCGAAGGCAGCCAGACGTGATGATTTAGCAAAAAATGAATCGGTTAATCCTCCCTCGTGATTCAGGGAGTTAGTGAAGGTGAAGAAAAAGTTTGTTTTGAACAGGCAGTTGGGATTAAAGTATACCAAAAGAAGATTGTTAAGTCTGTATAAAAAGTTGTGGACCATGTGGACGACACAAACACTAATTATGGATTCAGAGCCCGTTTTCATTAAATCTCTCACAGCCCTCGGCCCATCGTACATACAGACCTCAACTCACTTTCAATTTCCACATACTCTGTGCACGCCACTCTAGTCAATGATTGTGTTTCCACAGCAAGCGCCGCAGTCCGTGTTCTCATTACAGCGTCGTATAGAGGACTGTTGCTTCGTCCACCATTTCCACCTCGTTCTTTTTACGTCATGTCTGTTTATCCCTCTGTCACTTCCTGTCCTTCAACATCCTGTCCTCTATCACCCTCTCTGCCCTCCATCCATCTCTGCACTTTACTGTCTGTGTCTGTCTGTCTGTCTGTCTGCCTGCATTCTCCTCTATCAGATAACTGAAGTCTTATCGGTACGGAGGTGCTGAGTACTGAGCAGCTCCCCCGTAAAAAAAAAAATCATGCCTGCTATTTATGAGTGAGTCAGTGCATGTATGTATGTATGTATGTATGTGTGTGTGTGTGTGTGTGTGTGTGTGTGTGTGTGTGTTTAAGTCAAAGATACGAAAGTATCGTGTGTCCCCCCCCGTGTCACGGGGAAAAGAATAAACAGGATCTGTTTTTGCAAAGTGTGTGTGTCTGGTGTTTGTGTGCGTGTGTTGTGTAGATACATTCCCCTTTGTCACCTCCAAACCCGGCTGACTCTGAAGGCCGATCAAAACAGTCAAGCGCAAGAAAGTCAGCGTAAATCGTAGCAGAATTAAAAAGTGATGCCAGAGCTAAGGAGTATGTGTGCGCCTTCATGTTCACAGGAGAACTACAAGATCACGGGAGAACTACAAGATCCCAGGAGAACTATAAGATCAACACAGTCTTAGACCCATCAATAGACAGATGAAATATCTCAAGTAATAAACGCATCTGGCAATCCACTGAAACAATAAAACAGTTCATGAGTGATTTTGGTTTTGGCGATAGTTGATGTCTGCAGCACCCAACCACAAAAGAATATAAATTTTTTCACCAGTCCATCACTCATATGCACGCATTGACTTTATCACCAGCAAGTCAATCATTACAGACAACAAGATCCACCCCATCATCATCAGTGACCTTGCTCCAGTCTCATTCAAATGGAATTAAACCATCGCTATATGGCGCAGAAAAAGCTTTCCATAGAGTAAACTGGTCCTTTCTAAGAAACAAACTACACAGATATGGCTTTGGGGAATCATTTATTAACTGGGTCAGAACACTATACACCTCAACAACATAACTTTCCACCACTTTCACCGATTCGGAGCGCGAGATTTCTTCCGAAGCCCCCTGTCTCTCACACACCCCTGAGACCGGGGGGAGGCAGAACTCTTGCGCGAGATTTCCCAGCAATTCAGGTACCTGAAATCAATGCAGAACCTCATGCTGCCATCCTTCTTTGGTACGAGCACCACTGGGTTATACCACTCGATGATCCCAGTTTGTTGTCATCACAAGGTAGGAGCATCTGTCCGGCATCGAAGGATCTCTACCTGGCTGACTTGTCGTACCAGGACTTCTGTTGCTGCTAGGTGTCCGCCATGTGCCTTTGGGCCAGCTCACCCATTTTCTCCAGCCGCTCTCTCATCTGAATGACATAGAATACAACGTTAACAGATCCCACCTTCCCCTTGCCCCCCAGATCTCGCTCAACAGTTCCAACGGCCCCCGAACTTCATATCAATACAAAAGTTAAAAGGAGAGAAACCAGTGGATGATTGGGGTACTTCTCTGTATGCAAATAGGAGGTAGGGCAGCCATTGATCCCAGTCTGTACCAGTGTCGTTTACAAACTTCCAGAGCATCTTTCTCAGGGTCTGGTTAAAGTGCTCTGTTAACCCATCCATTTGAAGATAATATGATGTGGTCCTGAGGCTCCTGATACCCAGTAACCGGTACACCTGTTTCAGCAGAGTAGACATAAAGTTAGTTCCCTAATCAGTTAATATTTCAAAAGGGAAGTCCACCCTTGAAAATAATTGTACCAAACAGAGAGCAACTGCTTTTGCCTTTATGGAGTTTAGTGGAAAGACTTCTGGAAACTTGGTAGCATAATATGTTATAACCAGCATATAAGAGTTTCCTGCTTTGCTTCTCTCAACAGGACCAACAATGTCCATCGCAAGTGGCTCAAATCGGATGCCAATAATGGGTAGTGGTTGAAGTGGAGCTCTGGGGGGTGCTTTAGCAGATGTTATTTGGCACTGTTGGCAACTTTCACAAAACTGAGCAACATCTCTGCACAGGCCAGGCCAGTGGAAATGTTTTTTAATGTGAGCCGTGGTTTTGTGTTTGCCTAGGTGGCCAGCCCAGGGAACTGAGTGCCTCAAGGCAAGTATGGTGTTTCCAGCTGCTTGGGGAACCACTAGTTGCAATGCTGACTCTTGTTGACAATAGAGGATGCCATTTTGCAGGATATACAAATCACTTATGATGTTCAATTCAGCCTCTGGCTTCTTCTCCTTTGCCTTCTAGAAAGAGAGACTAAAGATGGATCAGTTTTCTGCATATCACTTACATTACTCAGGTGTGGTCTCCAACTCCTCATTGAAAAAGGGCAGGGCACTGAGAATTGCGGAGGGCTCATTGGATTTCTTGGCCTTGCATTCTGGTTACCACAGCGTTACATTTTCGGATTTGTTCTGGCTCCAACAAATCAAAAATAACTGGTACGTCTTTTTCTAGAACAGCACCAAAGGCAGATTATCAGCAAACCCAATGTTCAAAAGGCAAGTTTGACCTTCTACAGTACATGTCAGCTGTTGGATAAGGCTTCTCATCTCCATGAACACAACAGATAGGGATGGTGTCACTGTTGCTGACATTGTTGGGTGGTACCAACTTCCTGTGTACCAGTGTCTAATCACTCCTAGAGTCGAGCAAGGCCCTAAGAATGGTTCCATTAACTTCAATGTTTTGCATTTTAATAGAACAGTCATTTTTAAGCTTATTTTCAATGTGAGGATGTGGTACAAAGCACATTTGTGTCATCTTAGCTGAGTTATTTGGGCACATGGGTTTAGTATGGCCTTCCAAGTCCATATAGATAACAAATTTGCTTTTTTTTGGAGGGTTTTGTTGGCCTGCTAGCTGGCTGGTCATTTCACTTACTTCTTGGATGCTTTTACCTTTTGACTGGATCCATTTCCCAAAGAGCTCCTTGAGCCTCACATACAACTCTTTAGGGCTCTCATCAGGGTTAACGTCCAGGGAGCGGAATCTTTGCCTGTAAGTCTTGGGGTTAATGTCATTTTTTAGCAAGAATGGCAGACTTTACCCTTTCATAATTAAGAGAGTCATCAATGTCCATATGCACATAAGCACCTCTAGCCTTGGCAGTAAGGAGTGGTATTAAGTGAAAAACCCAATCAGCTCTCTGCCACGCTACAGCAATACGTTCAAATGTGACAAGGAAGTGTTCAATGTCGTCATTATCAGATAATGTATCCAACCTGGGCTCATAGTGTGAGTGAAAAGGACCTGCAGAGGCCTTAGCTTGGGTGGAAGGATAGTGTATGGTAGTCAATGGAGCCTCCACATTTGATGGGTCAGAGTCTGGAAACTGAGGATCAGGTACTGGAGTTTTTCAAGCCTGAACTTGTAACTGCAGAAGCTGAAACTGATGTTGAAGTGCTTTAAAGCGCTGTTCTTGCAGTCCTGGGGTGCGTTCGAATTGTCCCTCCTATCTCCTTTCACTATCCACTTTACCTTAACCCCAGGGAAAACGTCATGAGGTTAAGGAAAGATGTTAGGAGAATTCATAAAGGACTTTGGGAAAGGCGATCGCGTTGCTCTGACAATCCGACCACATTTCCACTAGGCGACGTAATTAAATGCGACAGGCCGGCGGAGGTTAATGACGTGGGTCTGCTGTGGTGAAACTACAATGTTCCGAAAATGGACTACTAAAAGCGCATCTAACAAACATTCTTAAGTGAATTAAATACATTGAATAAAACATAACCTGGCTAAAAATGTCTTTTATCTTGTTATCCTTTACATGATCTGTGTCACTTTACGATCATCATTCATTTTCGTGAACGGTCAGATGCGCGGCTTGCTTTAAATGTTGCTGCCGAAAGGAATTGTGGGGTGGCATATCTCATCTCCTTTGGTAAAGGATGGTCTAGTGTATCCTATGCTAAAGGAGGTTATAAAGGAAGCATTGACCCACCTTTCCTTTGCTTTTAGAGAATTCGAACGGCTCTTATCATGGCCGCCACTTAAATGCTTCCGGGTCATTTCATTCAGTTAGGAACCGTCCAAAGCTAAAATGGCAATTCAAACGCACCCCTGGATTTATAGTCGGCCTTATAGTCGGCCCCATTAACAAAATGGCCGCCGCTCGATGCAGCACAACTCGAAAAGTGGGTTTACACTTATCTCTTAAAGCAAAGAAATCTAAATAAACCCTTAAATTAACCTCAGATAATTTACTCAACTAAATTTAACTTTAACTAATTAAATTACATTATACCAGTAACTTAAACATGAAAGAAATTATTAGAAAGAAAACATTCCTCAGAAATAAAACCCCTTCAGATGGTCTGCCCCAGTGATGTCAGCGATGACATCATCAATCTGATAAATACCCAGGAAGTGCTACCCAGCCCCTTTTAGCTGCATGGGACCACATGAGGAACTGAACAAACAGAGGTAAGTATGGATAAGAGACAAACAACGATATTTTGCAATTCCAGAAACTACATAAAAATGACTGAACTAAATCAAGACTGTGTTTGTTTATGTATGTGTAAAGTTAATTTATACTTTGATGTGAACTGTAACTTAATGCTAACACAAACAAACATAGTAAATTGCCACAATGTTACACAAGCAAATACACAACTGTAATTAATAATGTGATTTGATATCAAATTAAGATTTAAGTGACAAGTGATAAATTAAGGTAAGAGCTTCTCACACACTTGTTCACAAAGTTATGTTAAAGGGGCCATATTATGAAAAATCCTCTTCTACAGTGTTTCTGAACATATATTTGGGTAACCTGAGTGTCAGCCGACCCACACAATGTGAAATAAACCCATCCAGTCCTTTGTTTGTGGTCTGCATAACTCTTACAACACAGAGAAAAATGCTCCGTTTCAAATTTGAATTATTAAATAACTACTAATAATTCTGTTTAAGAAATAGCATGAAATATAAAATTTCTACTGTCTATTTTATATTGTAGTCGTTATCAGATATTCGTTGTTGTACTTTCACCCAATAGATACATTTGAGAACAGGGTGACAATGTTATTTCAGCCAATCAGAAGCCACCAACGGCAATTAGTCCTCACCACCTGTTCAGGTTTGTGTGTAGCAGGGCTGCGTTCTTGTTTTGTGTGTGCAGTTACAGAGCATAACGTTGGAGCCGAGTTGATAAAAAGTTAATTAAATGACAGAAAAACAGGAGAAAACTAGGAGTTACATTTAAAACGTAAAATGACAGAGGTATTACCAGAGTGGTCACTTGTTAAAGTATTTACTCGTGAGTTAATTCAACTCAGTAGCTGTGTTTACATGTTGTTAGCTCCCGATTGTTAGTGCTAGCTTAAAGTGCTAATCTGCTAGCTCTCGTGTGCTCTAGTAGTCTGAATGCGTGGAGATTTCATAGTGTTTTAATTACTGTTGCAGGAAGAAAGAAACCCCGTGGTCTTACTGAGCTACCATATTTTGTGTATGTGTTCAGTTCACTCACAGTTCACAACAAATCAAACAAACTTGTGTCATGTTTTTGTTTTGTTATTTTTTTATAATTAATTTCAGACCCAGCACAACCTCTAGAGTGCCCTAGTGTTTCATCATTATCATCCATCACACCAACTTGACTCTGCCGGCTAAAAATGTTGTTTCTCAGAGTATTACGAACATTTCACAGCTATATCTTTTTTCTGTCTTTTGTAAATCTACAGACACTGAGGACGGCAAAACAAAGGATCCAAACGTCGGCATCCTCCTGGTGATATAAGATGAGGTCGTCCTGGAGGATCAGATCATTCAGCATGGCATGAAGGACTATTTGCATATGGTAGCTATGCTCATGGGTCTGCTGTATGCAATTACATTGACTACCAACAGGAAGTGCAGTATACATTTAAAGTCATACAGAAGAACCTAATGAATATCGGTGGAGACCACTGCCCCCCTGCAAGGGTCCATGGACTGAGAAAGACTTCTTCATCAAGCTGTGTAAGCACTACACTGAGGTCGGGAGTTTTCTGAAAGCTGCTAAGAAATATTTGGACATTGGCTCAGATCTTTTCTGAAGTGTATGTTTTACCATAGTAAGATCACATATTAAATGTTTTTAAACTGTTTTTGCACATTCTCGGGTGGAAATGTTTTTACCAACAAGCCAGCACAGTATTTGAGGTAAAAACGTGTAAATGTTTAGATGCTATTTTATCTGATCTGCTATTAAAGGTTGAAGAACTAAAGTTTGTTGGTTTCTATAATAAAACGAATAACCTGTAGAGATGAAACCTTTTTTTAATTGTTATTTGAAAGGAAGTTGAAAGTTTCCACAAAAGCAAAGAGAATCACTAAAAATGTTAAAACTAAACTGATTTAAGTTGACTAGAATATAAATATATATTCAATTTAAATTGATGAATTAATTTAACTCAATATTTTAGGTGGATTTAACTTTTGATATTGTATTTTTGATTTCAAGTCAAAAGAAATTTCAAGACCATTTTGTCTAAACTAGATCATTTCACCGGAACTGAATTGTGATTTAAAATTTTGTTAACTTAAAGTTGAAGTTGAGTCAACTGACATGTCAAGTTTATTTGACTAGAGACTTGTATTTCTTTGGAATAATCACAAATTTATCTCAACTTATCTTTTTATGTTCAGTTAACTTAAAATGGAAAGGCAGCCCGGACACTAACTTTTTTAAGTTAGTTTCTCAGGATTATTTGTTGTTCATTTGGTGTCTGTTTTGACGTACTGTTGATAAAGTGATGGAATATACGATCATGAGTCTGTATGTTGTTTTATTTTGAAACTGACTGGACGCTCTGTGCGTTTCATTCACTGACTTCCTGTCCGGGTCGATCTATCCTGTCCATCATGACGCGTGCTTGCAGTGGGCGCCCCTCAAACAAAACATTCGTGGAAACTTCAGATTCTGTCATGGTCTAAATAAACAAAATGCAGGCTGCACGATTAGTGAAAGATCTATTTGAAAACATATTCAGAGAAGAAAACCAAGAGAAAACGGCTCTCTTGAAACGCTCTTCACACTGATGTGCTCTGACTGCTCTGTTAAACTCAAAGCATTGATTGATGGCTAATTTACAGCATGTTACCTGATCCACCAGGGGAGTACCATCACAGGCGTGTGTGTGTGTGTGTGTTACAGGATCTGTAGTAATGCTATTACCCTATCAGCATCTCATTTCAACCCCCAGTTCTCTGCCTGTGATGTTATCTGCTCCATTTATGAAGATATGATTACAAGCATGTAACCTTTACAGCCCGGTATGAGATGTGTGTACCTGAACATCTGTCTGTTTGACTTTAAGTCATGTTAAATACTCTGGGACACCTGATATCTTTTAGAGAGCTGCATTCCTGAAAATATCAGGAGTAATTCAGGAGGACTGCTCCTGAATTACTCCTGATCTGGCTGTTCACACCAGTGGGCGCGCACTGTAGCTGTTCCCACTCAACGTTCTTGAAGCCAAAATACAGGCGCTTCCATCTTGCGAATTTGACGTCATTTGGAGCTAGAGTCTACGCAGTAGGGTCCGGCGGGAGGAGCCCTGGTAACACGCCCATTTAGCGTACTGCCCTGATGACTTACGCAGCCCAGCTACGCCGAAAGCGCTCTGCCGGTCTACGAGTCTTATGAATAAATGTGTAAGTACAACCAACCGCGGTATTCAAAGTCTAATATTTAAACACAGTGTTTTAAATAATCCTGCTTTTTTGATCATTATTGAAAATACGTGGGCTGCTGGGTCCTCTGTTTTTGCCGAAATCGTTCTATATTTAAGCTAGGTTAGCACCACAGACCGTAGGCTACAGGTGGTAAGATATGTTACATTTTGTTAGAAACTGGTAGTTTGCAATGTGATTCATGTCTGCTTTTCTAATATATTTAAGTGAACAGTAAATCAATTGTTTTTTGTATCTTCATTTAGGCAAAGAAGAGATAAAAGCAGCTGGTCTGACATCTTCCGCAGAGGTGAAGCGTAAGTTAAAATCATCTATTAAAAGTTATATATCCTGTAATTTTTTTGAAGTTTCATAAGAGGATTGTAAAAACAAGCTATTGTTAACAACACAGTCTTCTAAAATAAAATAAAAATCACAGAGTCATACACCAGCTAAATGTTAAATAGAAAGGTGATGTTTTCTTTTCCATTTTACAATCAACAGAACCTAAAAATTACTAATTTCAACCTCCGTCCTCCCTGCCATCACCCAGAGGAGCTGATCGACGTCTGCACAACTGAAGAAGGTGGACAGAGTCTGGTGCTTTGTGACAGTGAACAGTGAGATGGCTACCATAATCATCCTCAGAGAAAACACAGAGCTCCTGGTCAATATTCAATTGTGCTATTTTTCTTTACATGATGTTGCCCTGTGTTTGAAAGGCCAAATGCTGGAGGGTTGTGTTGGATTTGCTTTTTCAACAATATTTTAACAGTAAAAAAAAATCACCCAGGATCTCTATACTTTCTTTGATTTTTGTTGGGATTTCTTTGTTAAATTATTTTGTATACTTTCTCCTATACCCCAGCAATTTGACCTGATGGTCTCCCTTACTTATTTCCCACGTGGTTAATGAAGCCAGGGGTTGTTTATTGAAGTTTTTTTTTCATAAAATGTTTAAATAAACATCTTAAAAATCTGACATGACTGTCCCTGATTAACTGGAGCACGACAAAGTGTTGGTCACAGTAAAATAATTTAGCAGTTAAGTTTACAGCTCACATTTGAAAAGGCCTTGAACTGACATTAATTTCTTCTTGACCAACAACAGCAAAGCTAACAGCTGGGCTCGTTAGAGATAAATGGCCTTCAAACTTATTTAATATTAAACATTTAAAGCCAATAAGCATAGCAAGATATGCATGAGATTCCATTTCCATTTATTCAATCACAGACTTGTCAAACAGTCTGGCATTTTGAGCTACTGTTTTCAAGAGTTAAAGGGATACTTCACTGTTACGGGGCTTCAACCCCACAGCTAAATGCTATCCTAGCGCCTAACGCTAAGGCCAGTGAGCCCGTAACTTAATGCCTCTCCTTGCGTGTTGCGTAAACGTGAATGTGTATCCTGCCTTACCTGAATGTGTGTGCAACTGTCCTGTCTGTTCGCGACCAGCCCACCCGGACAGCCTGATCCACGGTGGCACCCGTCCAGTTCACGTGCAAAAAGCACCCGTGAAGTGCCGAAACAAAAACAAACGTCACCCCAGATTCAGTCTCTCAGGTGTCTGGAAGCTGTTGCGGTTAGCAGGGTGAAACTACAACGCTAGTTCCTCATATTTATGTATGAAAAACTTGTAACATACTTACATTAAACATCTGACAAAGCAGAGGTTAAACACAGCAAGGACAATTATCGAGGAGGCTGCAAGTTACAGACACGAAGAGAGAGAACAAAGGAAAACACCTGGAGATGAAGGACAGACACTATGTTGCTTGAAGCCCATCACCAGGTGTCAAAACCCAATCAGGAGCACTCAGGTGAGACACAGAAGCACTAAAAAGTAAATGAAGACATGCTTCCTTCTCCTTCGACAAAGACTCAGTGCCCGGGAGCCCCCCCCCACTGCTCCAGGGCAGCTGCCCCGTGGTCAACACTACAAGATTACAGTTGAACCGGGCAGCTCCCAGACGTGTGTGCGTGTGTGTTTGTGTTTGATGTGTGACCCCTGGTCCTCTGTGGATATCCCCACAGCTGAGACTGAGGCAGATTCCGCTACACCAGAAATGTATCATTATTGTCTTATATCAAACGTCCAAATATGACGTGGTGATCGTAGGTCGGTTTTTAAGTCATCATATTTTATAATAATAATGTGCACATTTTCTGTTCTCCATATTCAAAACCCTCAGACCTTTAAAAAAAAAAAAACCTGTGACCTTACGGCATAATGAATCTTGATCAAGATTCCCTTGTCAACATGAACATCACATCCCTAAGTTAGGACGCACTCACACTCGACCCTGTTGTCCCGTTAAATATGATACCCACCCGGTCTGTGGATGGGTCATAGGAGACTCATAGGAGAAACTGTTCCATCATTACAGATACTAATATCTCCAGCGTTTAGGGTTTGAATGGGACGCCGAATGCTGCAGCTTTAGCTCGCAGAGTGAATCAAACACAGCAGGTTTTCATTATTTCAGGCTTATCTGGCCTCCTGAAATTCAGTTTAAATTCAGTTTCTGTTTGAAAGTCCGATGCAGGCTGTGCTTTAATGAAATAAACCTATAGCTGAAGTGTAATTTCCACAGTTTTCTAACTCCGGCCAGCCTGAGCCGCTGAAGCCGGAAACATCAAAGCCACCAGCACGCCGCTAACAGGCAGCACACACTCACCGGGAGTCGAGCTCTCATGGCAGGACACACAAGCAATGCACGACTCCACGCTGCTAGCTTATCTCTGATCCGCCATCTCGCTTCCTGCGGTTTGGATCTGATGAAGCCCTGCACTTCAAAGTTTGTGTGTGTGTGTACCGTACATGCATGTGTGTGCGTGTTTGTTTGGATGTAATGGAAAGCACCTGCACTCATTGAGGCGGGGAAGTATTTAGTGTGAACCAACGAGGAGACGTGGGTGGATAAATGAGGAGGCGGGTGGAGATACTGAAAGAAAGGACAGGTGAATGACCTAAAATGTCTTTTTTTCCTATATAACAATTTTTCGAAAGCAGTTTTGTTGGCAGAGAAAAATAAATTAAGTTAAATGAGCCTGATGGACGGACAGAAAGAAGACACAACATCCATCGTGGGGGGGGGGGGGGGGGGGGCGACTTCCTGGGGATGAAACAAGGAGATGAAATTGGATTGAACACGAGAGGCAGAGAGGCTAAGGTGGGATTGAAACAAAGATGGAGGTAGGAACAGATTGTGGAGGTCGGGATAAATGAGATTGGAGGAGGGATAGCAATGATCAGATAAAGCAAAAGAAAAGATGAAAACATAGAACACAGCAGTAAAAAGATGAAGAGGAGAGGATTTTAAACTTTGAGGGGATTGTACACACACACACACACACACACACACACACACACACACACACAGAGGCCTGAGAGGTGGAGTTAAGTGTGGATGAGGAGACGGTCGAGGAAGTAAATATAACACATAATCAGGGCTGCAGGTGATGCAGAGTGAGTTCTCATGAATAAAGGTTTAAGGGGCTTTGGAGACATTTAAAGAGTGTGAGGCTCGGAGGATGAAGCAGCAGTATCATGAATGATCTGTGGATTGTACAGGAATTATCCTGAATGCAGAGAGAGGACACTGAACTCTGCGGGGTTTTGGGAAAGCTTACAAGAAAGGAGGCAGCTCTGGATGATTGACAGCATCCATATGTTTTGTTTTTGACATGTTATGGAGATAATATGGAGCTCTAAGAATGGAGTACCCTGCTCCTCATGCTGCAAGCACAGTTCCTTAAAGGAAGTGTGCAACATTTTCCACATAAATATATCATAAATCCAGTCTATCCTGTGTAAATGTGTCTCTGAGTCATGACTGTCTACTATGAGTGAGAAGCTCGAGTCCCGCTGGCTGTGTTGTTGCTGGCTCCTCCCCTTATGTATAAAAGCTGTTTTTGGTGCTTAATTACGGTGCGTTCTAATTCATAACTCCTTCGTGTGAACGTGAGTGGAGGAGGGGTTGCAGGTGTGTCTCTGGAGGAGAGTGGAGGCTTCAGTATGGAGGAGATGTGGCCAAACAGCAGTTTGTTTTAGTTTTAATTTTGGAGCTCAAGGGCATCTACTGGATCAATGTTGAGAAAAGTCCATCCTCTCAGTCTTTTGCCTGCTCCACTTTTCAGAAAATGTGTGCTCAAACAGGCCGTTTGGAGATTTTCCCTTCATGACATCACAAAGGGCAGTAACTCCTCCCCCAGGTGGGTGACACTCCCACAGCTAGGTGTTTGTTCTGCCCTCTGAGTCTTCCTTCTCACCGTAAACAATAGGGCATGGAGCGAGAAAGCCAGAGACACCCAAGTCCTTCCAGAGAGGGGGCGTGGTCAGACACCGCTCATTTACATTTAAAGGTACAGACACAGAAACAGCCTGTTCTGAGCAGGGCTGAAATAGAGGGGTTTATAGGCATGATCAAAAACAGGATCAGAGTGGATTTAGAACAAGAAACTTCACACACGTTTTGAGGAGCTCTGAGACTTATTTACACTGGATGAAGAGGAGGAGAATGTGTCACCTTTAAATAAGTTTAGTTAGCTTCAACAACCTTTATGTGCTCCTTCATTAAAAGATTATCTTAAACATTAAAAGTAGGAGACGATTGGTTAAGAACATACTCCGGTCCCTCAAACAGTCTCGTCAAATTAACACCAGACGATTGGGCACACACTAACCCTTCTTTACAACAGGGCAGAGGAAGGAACAGGCAGCTTTTTATTGGGTGTTCTGAAGCTCTAATCTCTCTGAATTTCACATCCCAGAAGAGGATCCTGAAGTGATTCAAACGTTTCTGGTAAAGGTTAAATCTGTTGTGTGTTACTGGAGTTTACACCCACATTGATTATGATTATCTGAAGAGAGTAACAGTTTTAAAATCTCTGAAAATGTAAACAAAATCCTGTGTGTTCCCGGAATGAAAATATTGCTCCTCAATGTGCGAGCTATTACGAAACTGAAGCTGCGTAATCACAGAGTCTCTTCTTCTCGTGCCAACAGGAGATGACTGATACCATTAAGCAGCAAATGAAGACTGTGAGTCACACACTCAATTAATGGACGCGATGAAAGTCGAGCACATCCAACGTGTGTTTTCCTGAGGGTTGTTGGGATGTTTGTTTTAGACGGAGACGGTGAAAGACAGATGGAGAGGAATGAGTGCGAAAAGGGGGCAAAGTCCAAAAAGTTGGTGGGAAAGGTTTAAAAAACAAGCGTTCATTCAACACAGCCAGAGAAAACCCTGTTTCAAAGTGGCTTATTAGATTTCACTGTACTTTGCTTTTAAAAGCCCAGAGTTTGGGACAAAATTATATGTTTCAGAGCAAAAATCTGCCTGGAGTAGCAAAAGCAAAGACATTTGTCTCAACTGTGGAGCGGTCGGCTTTTCACTCAGAGCAGGAACCCGTGTAATTTAGTGCTTTCCCAAGCACAATGTAAACTAAATTACAGGTTGTAATACAATGCATGGCTTACATTGATAACAAGGCCATGCAGCAGCTACACGGGAAAGAGTCAGAATGTTGGCCCATACCCATGTGCAGGCACACAAGTCATTACACCCTCACACACAAATCACTCTCAGATTTTAAGACGGGGCTGTAAACTTTGCCATGGAAGTCTATAAAAGCCAGATCTAGTGATAATCCGAACATTCGTTTACTGATGTGGGCAGAGACAGCTCAGTTCTTCACGGTCCTTGAACCAAACAATTGTAAGAATTATTTAAACGCCGAGCAGAAAAGGAAGAAAAGAACGTTTACATTTCTTTTGCTTGGGCCCTAGAACTCCTTTCCCAGGATATTAATGAGGAAATGACACACACTAAAGAAAGAAAAGAAAGAGAGAGGGAGAGAGGAAGAAGGAGAAAAAAAGATGGAGGGAGTGAGGGATGGAGGTTTCAGAGGGATGAGGGCCCAGTGATTAATCCTGCTTTGAGTCGACTCCGCCGGGAATTCCATCAAAAGAGCGCGGAGAAAAGGGGATTTTAATTGCCGTTCCCCTCCACGTTTCCCCAAAACGCTTACCTACCTCCACCCCTCAAATCCTTCCCCTCCTTCCTCCGCCATCCTGGTGAGGAGAGGGGGGTCGCCCTGGAATCCGGCCGGCCTCCCACCGCACACACAAACACACACACACTGAGACCCAGAATTGCTTTCAGATGTGCAACGAAAGCAAAGGTAGGTGTGTGTGTGTGTGTGTTTGAAATGCCACCTCACTCTCTCCGCCCTGTGTGTAGCTCCATGATTATGGATTTGAACGTGTGTTTATCTTGCTGTCACGTGTGTGTGCGTCCTGAAACTCCACCTGTATTCAGTTACAGTTTAATGTGGATCCTTGTAGGACAAAAACCATCGGTCCGTCTCATTGTGTTGATAACCTAACACACAGATTTGACCCGTTTAAGGCTGTTGGATGTGTCTGTGTGGATTAAAGTGCCAGCAGAGTGTGTGTGTGTGTGTGTACCACATCTGCTGAATGTGTTTCATCCCTCTGCTGTAGCAACTGTCGGAGTGGACACCAGGGACCCATCAGTGGGCCTTGAACGGAACCCTGTGGTTTCCCAATAAAAATGAGGACAAGTTTCATTTCGGTGTTATTTCACCTACTAGCTCATTCAGAAGATGAACTAACTGTGCCCTGCACATTTGATGTAGACCTAAAAATCACTGACCACCCACTCCCCCGGGATACTGTCACATTTTCTCCGTTATTTAATTTGTGAGCGTTTAAGGAGTTATTTTAAACCCTTAATGTTAGGACTCTGCCTCGCTGTAGCTCAACAAATCCCTAATCCCGAACAAACTGGGATGTGGAGTTGAGAAACAAATGGAAAGACGTTACACTCTTACTGCAAATTTCCACATACTCTGTGCGTGCTGCGTTGTTAGGATCCCGCACTACGCCGCCATGCTAGTCAATGATTGTGTTTCCCGGTCCGTCTCCGACAGTGCCACTTCGCTCCGTTTCATACAAGTCTATTTTTGATGTAGCACTCTGCAAGCACGCGTCAAGCTGGACAGAACAGATCAAGCCGGACAGGAAGTCAGACAGGGGAACGAGTGTCAATTTCAAAATAAAACACAATGTACAAACTCCTGAACGTATATTCCATCACTTTATTCTGTGATCTTGTAGTTCTCCTTGATCTTGTAGTGTTCCTCTGATCTTGTAGAGCTCCTCTGATCTTGTAGTTCTCCCGTGAACTTGTAGTTCTCCTGTGATGTGTATACAGCTG
Organism: Labrus mixtus; assembly: GCF_963584025.1. Classification (NCBI taxonomy): domain Eukaryota; kingdom Metazoa; phylum Chordata; class Actinopteri; order Labriformes; family Labridae; genus Labrus; species Labrus mixtus. Next base: position 15,826,668 of record NC_083621.1, on the reverse strand, counting down.
ATCATGGCTGTGCCTGCGCTCCAGAGACAGACCCCGTGGGGCAGGGGTCACGCTGTCCGACGGAGCAAAACCGTGGTGCTTTAAGAACTTTTATTTTTGGGTTCTCAATAAAAATTCAGCTGGCTTTTACTGCATTAGCTCGTCTTCAACCTGCAGAAAAACTATCGTCCTCTTCTATTCGACTGATATTAGCGGCATAGGAGGAAATAAAGTCTCACAAAGTAACCTTTACACCCCAGGAATGAGCCTATTGGTCAGAGTGATTTCTAATGAGTGGGTGGTATCAGGTTTACTGTCCTTCTCGAGTGTCTTGTTGGGAACTTGTGAATGAACGCTCTTTGACTGCAGGAAAGCAAAGCACCACTCACTCTTTCAATTTATTTCACTGCCATGTTTTCATATTGTCACTCCAAAGCTTTACCGGGTCTCGTCATTCTCTCGTTCACCTCAGCTCCCCCACAGAACTTTCCCTTCAGATCACATAGGATCAAAGTAAAGAGGGTTCGGGTGAGGGGGTGTTTAAGTGGAGATAAGATGGGGGTGTTTGATTTCGACCACAGCTAGAGGTCCGACTGTCATGGCAGGGATAGATGACTTTAACATACTTCCACCAGGAGGAGAACCTGACCTCCCCCTGTGGCATCATCTGGCCTTGGTTAGAGATAAGGGACATTTGTGGAAGTTAAAGGGCTGCTGCTGTGGGAAACGTAGCATGGAGCTGCTGTTTCTGTCCTTCATTGAAAAAGTAAACTTAAAGCGATAATCTGCTGTTCAATGATATGCAGTGTTTCCTCTAAACGTTCGTCATTTAGAGTTGGTTTTTGTTTGTTTTTTAAAGTTAACCGACATTTACCAGTACGATATAAAAAACACTTCCTTTTCCTTTTCCCGAGGATGACAAAGTGCACATCCTAGACAGAGAAGATCGTTGGTGTTAAAGAAGCCATCTATGTAAAAGGTATAGTATGTAGAAGGGCTGGTGCTGGTGTAGACCAGCTCTTAGTTATGCTCTTTCTCTCTCTCTCTCTCTGTGCATATACAGTACATCATATTACTGCATGTATCTATCTGTAAATCTCAGTCACTAACCACCTACTTTCCTGGGAGCTCTTGAGCTCTCCTAGGCTCCTCAAGATCGTCGGTTAACGGCCTGCCAGAACAACCCCCCACCCCCTTGCTCCCTATCCCTCTTCCTGCATCTTATCCCATCTCTCCCCCTATCCCTTTCCAAGCCCGGCGCAGTCTAGGCCTGTGAAGGCTGTTTCGTCATGAGCCGGGGATCCGGCTGAAGATTTCTGCCGTTTAATAAGGCAGTTTTTTCTTACCACTGTAACTTTTGCTGCTTTGCTAAAGTGCTCATGATGGGATAGGTCGGATCTTTGTAACATAGCAATAAGTAAGGTCTTTTACCTGCTTTTTGTAACATAACAATGTCTCGAGATAACACTTGTTATGAGTTGACGCTATACAAATAAAAATTGATTGATTGATTGATGATAGAATTGTATGACAATGTCTACATTTGAATATAACCATGACAGACACAAAAAGGTTTATCGTTGCCGTGGAAACACCGGATGTTACGTCAAAGTCTGCTGCATAATGAAGCGTGAGCTACTGAAAGCTGCCGTACTGTTGCTGTATGTGCTGCTGTGATAAAAACGTCATGTTAATTATACTCGGATACATTAGCTCGTCTGTAAACATATTCTCTTCATCAGGTCGGTTTCGCCCAGTCGTCATGACTTTACATACTGTGCGTTTAAGGTAGAAAAACCCTCTCTTCACCGAGGTGGTGGTCTGAGACACCATCTTTCACCAACCTACAAGGCTATGACTAAAGCACCAAGACAAATTCCTTGTATGTGTAAATGTACTCATGGCAATAAAAAACGATTCTGATTCTAACAGACGATCTGGAATGGTAACAACTCTCGGCAAAACTAGGTTAATAACTCAGCTAACGACTCTGATGTGAGTCATCCTTGATCATTAGCATGCTAATGATTACACAGAGGCTTACATTTCTTGCTCCATCCACCTGAAAGTTTAGATTTGAAGAAACCTTTAGGAGGAGGGGTGAAACATTTTCTTTTGCTTTTGTTAAAAAACATTTTTGAATAAAGAAGCCTGATATTTGAACTTTTAACCCGTGTTCTCTTGCCTTTACTGCTTGGTCCACGACGAGCAGGAATATCTTTAGCTAACTGTGGCTTTGGAAGGCAGCCACATGATAACATCTTCTCTGTTAATGTTTGCAGGAACAGACTGAACGTTTCTGTGTTCAGTGTCAGAGAGTTATAGTGTTTACATGTGGGGGAAAAACTGCTTACATATCAGTAAGATAGAAATGTCTGATAAAATGTGGACGTGGAAGAAGAAGATTGTGTTCTAACTGAATCACTGTGTGACAATGATGTTCATGTTGAAGCCCACGTGGAGAGAAAAACAGAATTCATATTTTTCAAATGAACTCCAGAGCACGGCGTGTTATCAGCGCTGCTGCAGGGACGTGATATCACACGTTTGTTTTCTCCTCCATAAAAAAAAACTGCGAGCGCGATGATTACAGACGGCATGCAGGACGTCGAATGTAAACAAGGAGATGGCTCAGGAGGAAGCCATGTGGAGATGCTTTTAATGAAATACAGCCACGGGAGCTGATCGTAGACATCATGGGAACCAGTGTGACGTCCCAACATGATTACGAAAGTCACATCGACAGCAGAGGATTGGGATTGGATGCATTTACCCAAATTTACCAAACATGGTTGCTTAAATTTGATGCACAGTTGGAGAACAGATCCATCAGTCTTATAGTGTCATGTGATGAAAAGAGAATCTGCACCGTCTTTAACAGTATTAAACAGTCTTTAGTCGTTTTCACACACGCACTCCTGAAAATATCTAGATAATTTCAGGACTGACCTGGCTGTTCACACATGCACCTCACAGCAGGAGACTATCCCTGTCAGACAGGAGGACTATGTATGCGACGCTATGAGGAGAATATTTGTCTTTCCATCAATGCTATGTGTAGTTCAACAGAATCCCAATCTGAACTGAAGAGTGGAGAAGAACATACTGGAGAACAGGAAACATAATGCAGCAGGTTCATTAGAGCACGGAGATCGTAGAGGTGGCGTGCAGACAGTCTATGGTCGTGCAGCGATCACAGGGAATAAAGGTCACCACCCCCTCCCACTCGCTCCAGGTGAATTCTCCTGATTATATCCTGCTGCGTTCTCACATCAGCTCACTCTGACTTTCTGCAGGATAAATACGAGGAGGCTGGAGGAGAAACTCCGGGTGAAGAGAGAAACATTCAGCTGTTTGTGTTCACACATGCAGTTCTTAAGGAGTTTTGTGCCAGCTTGAAAGCGCTATCATTCACCTTTGAATACAAGACATTAAACAGAAGAGTACATGTCTCATATCATTTCACTTTCTGGGAGTTATTTGAGTGCAAGAAACACTTTTAGGGAATCCCCTTTCAGGACGTGTGTGAGGTATGAGTTAATGTCATATGTATATAATATAAAATGTTGTATTTGAAACAACTGTGAGGAAGTTTGCAGTCTGAAGTCCCATTAGGAGGACTGGTGATCCAGATCTGACATCACCGAGGAGACAAGTGTACCTCAGGTCCGGTGAAGCATCACATCCAAAGTTTGTTGTTGTTCTCTGTCCTCCGTGTCGGGCATGCTTCTAGTTAGCAGCCGACGAGAGTGTCAGATCATAATCAACACGACACCTGCTGGGACTACCCAGAAGCCCCCTGCTCATATGGGCCGCATTACTGGTCCCCTCTAATTGGCTGGCTCCCCCGTGAGAGCTCGGACGCCTGCACTGTGATTGGTGAAACTGCGTTTGTGAGTGTGAAGCTGCAAACCTGTGAAGTGACGTTGTGCTTTAAAGCGTGCATAATTGAATGGAAGAGGTATGCAGAAACTTCGTCTGCATGGGGACTCATCAGAAATCTTTCTGTCGTTTTGGAGGAGGAATATTTATCCGCTTCCAAAGGGAAAGTGCAGGAAAATAACTCTTCGTTTTATAATCAGTGAACTCTGGGCCGCTTCCTCAAGGCTGCAGCCGTTAGTTTGTGGCTTCATAAAATGCAAAATGTTGCTACATCATTTGTTTTTGAGAATGATTTTGCACCCTGGGATGAGGTCTGCGTAGTGTTCTGTGTAATTTCGCGACTCTGCCAACCTCCACAGTCGATCCCATGATCCTCGGGGAGACATTCTCTTGAGCCCTCAAACAATGCCGAGCCCTACTGGTACATATTTTACAACCAAACGGTGTCGTGTCCAAGCAACGATGCCAGAGCACACTGTGCAGGAAAAAATTAAAAGTATCTGTATGTGCATGTTTTCACTCGTGCAGGGCGCACACACTCACATTCACACAACGACAAACACACAATAAAAGTCAATAAAAGTGTTTTAGGACGCTCAGGAGAGCCGATTTTTAAGACTTTCTTCCTGCTCTCACTCCAGGATACCCAACACTCAGGATTTCAATTACTATCATTCTGCCCTCTGTGTGTGTGTGTGTGTGTGTGTGTGTGTGTGTGTGTGTGTGTGCGCGCACTGGTCCTCCATCTGGTCATGTGAGTCTACAGCACAGTTAATGACCTCTGTTCAGTGGTAGCCGGCAGCCAAGGTGGAATGGTTCGAGTTAGGGGGAGAAATGGCGTGAAAAGAAAGCTTTAAAATGAAAAAATAAAAAAAACTCTGAATGCACTCTGGCTCCATGCGAGTCTCCGGTGACAGCGGAGGCTGAAGCTTTCCTAAGCCTCATTTCCACCCTGCTTACTCACTGAATTTAATATAACACTCGTGGAATAAAGTGATTTTCTGCCCTTCAACGACTTGAACTACTTGTAGGTTGACTTCACAAGAAGCTCAGAGGCCTTTACGGCTCGGTTTGAACGATTAAGCATTCTTACAGGAAGTGTACCATTCATCATGTGTTCTGTAGGTACTGATGACGACATGTGGGGAAACCAGAGACTGTATAAAACATGGATGCAGACACAGGAATGTCATCGAAGCCAAAAGATGACATTCCCCATCCTGGAAATGTTGATTCCGACTTGCTCAGACTGCAGGATAATCAGGCAGATTTGAAGTCTGATTCCTCTTTCTCGATAATCATGGGGGGTGTTTCCGACTGGAGACTGCTCGGAACCGCTTAACAGATTATTTTGTAAAGTTTGCAAGCTCAAAACTGTAGAGAAGAATATCTGTTGAGATTCTCCCGATGTTTGTGATGCTAACCGGTTTCAAAATCTGGTAGGACTGAAACATTCCCGTAGTCCGAGTGTAAAGAGGTCCCTACAAGGTCTGGAGTTTTAAGAGCACCGTGTTAAACATGGACAACAGCACCGCACGACTCACAAAAGTGTAATTTGATTTATTTTCTGACCATCCGATCCTTAGAGGAGGAATCAGTTTCTGCTTTCGCTCGCAGCTCTAACTCTGAACCCACATCCAGATTCCTGCCCGCTAATCTGTGACCTGGAGTGAAGTTTACTGCAGCTGAAGCGCAGTCAGACTCCAACCACACTCAGCATACTCCTACGCTCTCAGTTAATCACACTTTCTATTAACTTTTATGGCCTACATGTAATGAAGTTTAATTGAGTTGAATGTGCAGAGTTTCAGGCTGCTTTTCTTTTTGTCCATTAAGGGTTAAAAATATGTACGAGAAAAGAACACAAATGAAGCTACACAAACTAAAGGTTTATAGTGACATGTGTAAGACTCGTTATGTGAGTCGGAAGGACGGGGGGAGCGGGGGGGGGGGGGGGGGGTGTTCTTACTTCATCACCACTCCATGGGGGCTCGATACAAAGGGAAGGATGACATAACAACCTTTTGAGAACCTTATTTTCTATTCCACCGATTACCTGTAGACCTCTGGCCATTTGGGAATCACCCCCCAACATCAGGGTTCGGTGCAGGGCATTTACACGAGCAGAGCTTGTCAACAGGCAAGGCAGGCAACTGTTTGGGGTCCCAGGCCAATAGGGGGCCCCCAAGGGCTAAAGAGTAACCATAGCAGTGGCCCAAAATGTGCACATTTCGCAATCACTGTAGGAAAGGTCCCTAAGAGGACCCAATAAGACAGTGAAAGTGTCAGAATTGTCTGGGAGAAAGATTGGTCTGATGGAGATTTTTCCTGAATCAGTACAACATCCAGGTGTTTTTGACAAACTGCAGATCTCACATTTGATACTAGTTTGGTAGGAGGTTTAGAAAAACAGCCTTTCACTTGACCAGTCCAAAATACCACTACAAACTACTACTACTGAGATGTTGATTTGGACGGGATGACTTTTATCAGAGCACATAGGTGCGCGCTGAAATATGGTCGCTACCTTGCCCTGGAATTTTTACTTTACAAATCACTCATGGTTGATTTCCACGGGAGTATCACGATTATTACAAATAACCAGAGGTCACCAGGTCATCCTGATCCCGTGCGAATACGGCTTAACTCTCCATCTTGGAAACGTCTGCAGGTTGGCTACTGAAGTTTATAAATGAGCCAATCTGCAATCTGAATGCACGATTCCCGAGGCTGTTCTTTTTTATTCTCAGGACTCTACAGGAAGTAGAAAGTAAATCCAACAGAAATGAGTCTAAATCAAACCAGTGTTGTGTAAACGTCAGCCAAGACGCACACATGTTCAGTTTCTGAAGAACCAAACACTGCAACACTAAATTAGCAGCTGGACGCAGGAAACAGATTTAATCTTCCTCCCACACTTTTATGAGACCAAACCCATTTTTTATATTTCTGGGAACAAGCCGAGACTGTAATCTCGTAGATTTACTGTTTTCACCTCCAGGATCTGTTTAGAGACGTGACTGCAGAGTTCAGAGAAAGTCACACAGAGAACACCTGCTCCAAGTTTCCCATCGCCGCATCGCTGAGTTCATGATGTGACCGCACTTCTTCGTCTAGCTCGTGCGTTATGGAAAATAAAGCCGATGCACGTCGTGGCTGGATTGTGTCAGAACAAGCGAGTCGAATGGGTTCCAAATTGGGTGTGGAGTGAGGCGAGTTTGGGAGAAGCGAAGCAGTGATTAATCTCCGTCCGCCTGGAGCCTCACGAGCGGTCGTTTCTGAAACAGTCCTGCAGTTCTCTGAACGTCCTGATGTTGGACAGCAGGGACCGATTCGAAAACCTCTTTGTGATGTTACCCTCGAGGACTCTGAAAAAACTGCAGATTTCTAAATTATCCAGCTGCCAAACTCGGAGGAATAACAAAGGCGTTATTATTGTTTTCTCTTTGCCAGTATTTTGATATGATTGGTTTTCTGGGGCGGGACAACCTCACAGGGAATGCTCGATGTCCAGCAGTTGGAGCGGCTGCTTACAATAACTCTCCTTTGTTATAATAACGCAATGAATCACAACCTTTCCCAAAGTTTGAAGCCATTACAAGAGTTTTTCTCAAGATTAAGATAAACCTTTTTTCATCCCACAACAGAGAAGTGTCCAGTGTTACAGCAGCAGAGAGACAAATGAGAGCACACAGAGCGCACACAGAGCATGATTCAATAATCAAGGAGCCAAAAACAGAGCTGCAGCTGTTACAGATGTGGCCTAAACATTCACAGATATGTAGAAAGAAAGCACACAATGCACCAAGTAAATTCTCTATATTATTACACATAAGTATCAGAGGGTATTATTTAATATTGCACGAGTGGTTGGAGGGAATTGTGTCAGGCTTGTCAACAGCTTTTTGAAAGGTCAAATATTATGCAAATTGTACTTTACCATGTTTCTCTTACACTTATATGTGACCCTAGATATTCACTCCTACAACCAAAGCCCAGTTTTATTGATGGTCTCAGTAAGTTTTTGGTTAAGAAAAATATTGTAATCTTGTTCAAAGGAGCAGTATGTAACTCTGACTCCTACTGTTTAAAATGGGTACTGCAGTCCAAATTCTAAACATTGTAGAGAGCTGTCTCCCCCCGCCCCCTCCTCTCTAGAGTCGATGCTCACGCAGGTTGCCATGTGGTGGACACTGAAGCTTCAGTGTTTAGCCAGCTCTGCATTGGTCTGTAAACCTTTCTGTGTTCTAACCTCTCTCCATTTTTCAAAAGCATCTCCAATAACCAGTTCTCTTGCCCGCTTCCATCGATGCAACACCTGTTGGTTTGACCTGATAACTGCTCTCATATCTGGCAAACCGAGGGGCGTCCAAAACGGTGGGGGGTGCCTTAAAACTGCCTACCTTCTCTGGTCCAAACAAATCCAGAGCATTCAGGACCAGAATCTAAAGTTAGAAGGAGGACATACTGGCTGCTGCATCGTTGTCAGAGAAGCCAGCATGTTTCCTTAATGTCTGATCATATAGGAAGGTCACTTTATCTTTTCACTCACTACAAATCTTACTGAGTGGACCTTAGAGCATTTTGTTGAAAAGCTAAATTCTGCCTTAAGTAAGAAACCTTTTTATTTTTTCAAGATTAAACCAAAAACTTTCAGTCAGTTACCCAAACACACTAGAGGAATAAAGCCGACTGGAGCCTCTGTGGAGGAAAGAGAGAGAGCGTTCGTCCCGAGGGAACAGATTCATTCAGCCTCAGACTGATTGGAAAAGAGAGGAGTCATTTGCTCCAATCAGACCTGGTGCTGTAATAAAAGCCTCCTGGGGGGGCTCTGCGATGTCACTCACAATCCTTCACATTTTCTCCCACTCCGTCCGTCTCTGTGGCTTCTTTTTCTGTCGCCTCTCTTTTTCCAAAACACAGACACACACACCAGCGCCTATCTCCCATCTCCTCTCTCTTGTCTAATCCCACTTTGTTTCTCAGTCCAGCGGACAATTCCTAGAAAATCTACGTCAGTGTAAACACAGCGGAGGATTTGGCTGTCGGACTTTTTCTCCACGGCTTCAGGGTTTGAATGAAACCTCTGACCACGTAATGACTCAGCAACAGATCCTCTCTATAAACAAACGAGTACCTGACATTAACTCTGCACGAGTCAACGCCATCTCCCTCTGCTCGTCTGTGTCAGCGCCTTCCTCTGCCCATCTCTCTTTCGTTCTATCTCTCTGCCAGATAAAAATCGCCTGCTTTGTAAAAAAATAAAAATCTGTTTGTTTGTCTATCTCCTCGCCATCTCGCTCTTTAGATGATTTATTTGACTGCATCACGGCTCTCAGCTCCAGTTTCAGGCACGTCGGCCAACGTAAACCTTGTCACAACTCTGAATTCCTGACCAGACTACAGCTTCCAGGCTGAGCTTCAGTGGATCAGTGCTGGATAAATACTCTAGATAAGCTGCGCCAGAGCCGTGCGTAGCACAAGAGGAAGCCAAAGGCCTCTAAACCGCAGTGGATGCTGCACAGCAGGGGGGGGGGCTTTATCTGGGGTCTAAACTGAGCCACATACAGAGTCTAATGTGATTCTGTGTGACATGGTGCCTTAGAGCAACGCCACACGCCTCAACATCTCTCTGGAGTTTGCTAACCAACAAAGTCAGAGCAGATCTTCATTCTTAAAGTCAGCATCTTTCTCCTTCAAAATAAAATACAGACTTCTCCTGAAGTAAAGCTGCTCCATCGTCCCTTCTGGGCCTCCATACATGTGTGGTGGTGACTGTGTCTGCAGAGACCCTGTCCTCTCACTGGATTTTACTGTTCCGGTTTGCTCTGGTTGACTCGGGACGTTTCTGGGCGGGGAGCTGGTGTGTTAGCTCCAGCCAATGACAGCGCAGCAGGTGAGAGAAACCCAAAGCGGATGAAGCTCGTTCTAAAATGAGGGTGAACCTTGTGTTGGCATTTACCTGCAGACGGTGAGTTGATCTGCAGGTGTCAAACACCAAGCTAACAACTTGTGCTAGCTTGTCTATCCAAAGCACCACGCTTCAGTTTGTCCACCTTCTAAATAAAAGCACCACACTTCGGGTTTGTCCACCTTCAAAATAAAAGCACCAGATGTCCTACTGCTTGCAAGGGGAAAATGAAAGATGACATTTCTATGCCAGTGAAGCTCGGAGTAGACAGAAGACATCTCGCATCCATCCATGTGAGTGTGCATGGAAGCTGTGTTTTGAAGTAAAAGCAGGCATGCGTGTGTGATTGCATACCTAATATGGGACCTGTGTGCATTTATGAGTGTGTGTGTGTGTGTCTACTTAATGTGCTGGGTCTGAGCCCGACTCTAAGGCCTGAAAGCACCCTCTCTTTGTTTCCCTTCCAGTGTTTGATCAGACTGACAGCTCTCCATTGTTTAGGTCGGGCTGGTTAAATCTGTGCGAGTTCTGCTTTGGCAGAAAAAATGACATTTCTGAGAGTTAGATACACAAACGTTGGCTTCAATCTCATTTTTCATTCCAGGTCCAGAGCAAGAGAAGTCCCTGACCCTGTGAGGCAGAATAACATTTAACTTCCTGCTGTTGTTATTCAGGGAGTGAGAACAAAGTGGCTCTAGTGATGCATGTGATATATTTGAGCTCGTAGAGAATCAGTAACGAACCAGGAAAGCACAAAAACAGTCAAATGAAACCATCACCTATTTATGAAGTTGTTAACTCTTCTCTTTACAGCTAATTGTCCGTAGGTGTGAATGTGAGTGTGGCTGGATGTCTGTGTCATGTCATGTCGGCCCTGTGATTGACTGGCAACCAGTCCAGGGTGAACAGGAAAAGCGGAATAGATCATGGGTGGATGGATTATGGACCAGTAGCAGGCTGGAATTAAAAGTCTGGCAAACTGTAACACACAGTATGAAGACAGCATGTAGAGGAAAGTTCACAAAGCTCTCGAAATGAAACTGACATCTTAAACTGAAACAAAGCACAATGTTTTTTTTTTCTTGCAGCGCCACCCAGTGTGGCTACAATCTGCCTGTCACGTGCTGAGAAGCCTCCCACTTTATGTCGAGCCGCATCGATTCTCACGGGAGCCGTCTTGGAGTCTGAGGGACATCTCCCAGCTCGCCTCGGTTATCATGAAAGCAGTTCAGACTCAGAAGGCTTCCAGGAAGTCCAGACTTTTGGAGTGTTTCCAAAGAGAATGTCTGTGTGAGGCACAACAAAGGCCAGAGTCAAATGCAGGTTAAAAGGGGTTTAAACACTGATTTGTAGTGTGAAACGGGCCCTTTCTGATAAAAACCACACAAAGACAAGTTCTATCTCCTGAAAAACAGATTAGCGAGGAAGTGTGTGTGCATGTACGCTCACACACGGTGCACAATAGAAGGATCTCCCCGCTGTAATTATCTGTCTGTCTGTGGGGTTTGCAGCCAACACGGCCCCCTCTGCAGAAACCGCTTCCTCTCTCTGGACAGAAGCACAGAGGAGATAAAGACGAGATGGAAATACCTCGGGGGTCTCTGTGTCTTCCCCTGTTGGTCTCGCTCTTTCCATCAGTAGTGGATCAAAATCCTTGCAGACTAAATAGATGAAAAAACATATTTTCTGAAAACTGACTTCCACAGATGATTTGTGTGGAAAATGAAAAGCATGTGACGAGCTCAGCAGCGGGAGAATGAGGAGGCAAAGAAGAGGCATGTAGCCGCCAAAGAATCTGAATTATCATCCGTCTGCTTCCTGCTCATGATAGCAGACAAGCTGACGAGGACGAGCGACCCCAGCAGAGATGAGTCGAGGTTGCCAGGTTGGAAAAACGTACCCTTTTGCACCTCTTGTATTCAGATAAAGCTTGCTGGACCTTCAACATCTTCTTTAACTCTTTGCTATATTTAGCGCTGCTGCAGCTGCTGGGGGTTACCTAACGCATCCCTCAGCATCCCGGTGTGAAGAGACCTGAGCACATTACTCATTCTTTCCTGAGCCAGCTCTCAAAGCAACTGCAGGAATGTAAGGCCGGCGTTCGTCCAGCTACCGACCACATGGGCTGGTTTATCTGTGCAGGAACAACAGTGTGAAGGCGCTCCTCCTAGAGAATATAAAAAGCTGCTACTTGTAACATTTCTTTCTCAAAATTAAAACCACATTTCCTATAAACCTTGTTGCTTCCTGCGAATGTGTTTTGAAAATGTTTGAATCGTTCTGTGTAAGAGGACCGGTGCGATCTGTGCACAATAAAACAGTTTCTATTCGATGCCCGGCAGCGATCTGTTACATAAAACATCCCACCAGCACGACATTAATCCATGCGATGCAACTACTTAACTTCCCAGCATCCTCTTGCATAAGCATACGATGTGCTGGCAGTCAGGCTTCTCATAGCTTTCATTCACGTGACTAGCGCAGAGGCTTTGAGGTCAATGGAGCTGGTCAAAGTCTGGAGCACCATTGAACACACTGTGGAGCTGCAGCACAAGCTTTTTAATGCGACCATCTCTTCATCTCTAACCCCCAATTTCCACAGAGGTCCGTCAGAGTCACGCACTACGCCGCCGTTTGCAGCCACTCTAGTCAATGAGTGCTGCAGTCTGGCAGCGCCACTACGCTCTGCTCCGTTTGAAATACGCTGGGAGCCTATTTGCGGCGGAGCTCGCTGCAGGCATGCGTCAAGCTGGACTGAGCAAATCGACCCGGACAGGAAGTCAGAAACTCACAGAGCATCCAGTCAATTTCAAAAGAAAACACAACATACAGACTCGCGACTTGGATCTGGGCCCGGGTCCCTATTGTGAAACCACCCTCAGACGGATTGGCCTTGTTGTTACAGAACTTCTTTACGGCAACATCGAACAAACAATTAACATCCAAGTTGTGATAAATAATTTTCCTCTAAATAGTGAAGTTTATTGTGATATCTTGAAACGACCTTCTTTCATTTCTAAAACACCTGCATGAGCTCATCATAGCATTGGTGTGTGTGTGTGTGTGTGTGTGTGTGTGTGTGTGTGTGTGTGTGTGTGTGTGTGTGTGTGTGTGTCGTGTGTGTTTTTATGAGTCATCATGTCTTCATAAATTCTCACATTTCTCAGCGTTACCTGAGACGATGCCGTGCACTGATTAAAGGACAGCCGATATCCTTACATCACTGGTTGCCATGGCAGCTAATTGGCACAAATTACCCGGAGTGTGGCGGTCATTTCCTCGTTAAGTGGCGAGGGAGGCCGCGGAGGCTTGCATTACACCGATCACGTCGAGTGTTCTCTATCAAGTCCTCGGATTACAGAGTTTCAGCGCAGCCTGGGAAGGATCAAAAATAGGTTTTTCATTTGTTTCACTCAAGAATCTCTTTTTGTTCCTCTGCATCTAAGCCGGCCGGCGTTCCATCTTCCTCGTGTCTGATCTTCTTCTCCGACCCCAGGGGAAATCAGCGTCACATCTGTCTTCTCTACATCTTGTAATTTCTCCAATTTCATCCTCATCTCTGTCCCCTCCCCCCCTCTCATCCTATCCATTCTCTGGGTATCAAGTCATCATTTCTCGCTCGATCACTTTTCAGACTCGTCAGCCTCCTGCGTCTGCGAGACGGTACAGGAGCCCGAGAGCCCGCTCCACCAGACTCAAAAACAGCTTCATCCACCAAGCTGTCAGGACCCTCCCCCCCTCACCCCCCCTCACATTGTTTGCTCACAATAAAATATGGTAAAGTTATTTTCAGTGTGCCAAGGAGTTTTGATCCATTACTTTGACTTGACTTTCATTGATTGAGTAACATTTGTGTTTCATAAACGTGTTGTATTGTAAATGCTTCACCAGAACGATAGAGGCGGAAGATGAGTGTGGAGAGAAGGAAAAGGGTTTCGACGGAGGTAAAATAAAAACTGAATTAGAAGAAGAAGAAGAAGAATGTGAAGGAGGATGGAGGAGAGGTGAGCAGGCAGGATTGGAGGAGGCTCAAAGCCGCCCAACACTTTGATCATTTAAAGCTCGTTGTGGTCTTTCAAAAGATGTGAAAAATGAAATGGTTGTCATAACATTTGTACAGGAACACGTTTCAAAGAATGACGGCTCCTCCTCTGCCGTCCTCTCTCACGGCGAGATTTAACGTGCTCTGATGTCGACGACTCTGAATGTTTCCATCGTGGCTGAAGTCGTTTAAAAAGAAAAACTGTGGGTTTTTTTTAAATCTTCATTCTTTGGCTCGTTTTCAAAGCTTTATGAAAATGCTATGTTTCTTTGAATTTAAAGAAGGTCGGCTTTCACGCACACTCATGCACACACATACACTCACACACACACACACACACACACACACGCACACACACACACACGTTTCAGCCTCCAGCTCAACAATGCATGCTTCCTCACTCAGGCATATCTTAAACAGATAAACAAACGTCAATGCAGATTCAGAAACATGTTTCAGACATACACACACACACACACACACACACACACACACACACACACACACACACACACACACACACATGTTCATGCTCTAAAAATGTAGACATGTAGTTGGGTCTCATTTTCCGTGTGTTGAGTGATACAGACCACATAGGAGGGGAATGTTTCTGCTTTACATCCATTTGAAATAATGAAAAGTCAAACTGAAAGCCAACACACACACACACGCACACTGTACCATTCCCTCTACATCATACTCATATAAACCTGAGTGCTCTTATCTGATGGGTCTTCAGATTGTATCATATCGGATGATTCCTTCTCGCTCTGGTGGATTCTGTGTTCTGCGGTTTGTTGGAGTTTTATCATGTATATCTGTGACATCTGTTCTCTGACCTTTATTATTGTTCCAGGTGTTGTTATGTTCTCATCTCTCCACTGCGTGCTGTGCTGTCAATCAATCATTATTGGTAGAGCGCCAATTCATAACAAGTGTTACCTGGAGAGGCTTTACAAAAGGTAATATGGGATGGCAGGAAGGATTCCTCCTTTGTTTTCCTCTCGTTCCTGTCGTCCACACTTCCTTGCCGCTGAGGTGGAGGTCGGAGCAGGCCGTGTATGAATGAGGACGGAGGTGGTTGTGGGGACAACACAGTCTGATGGTGGAGGCTAGGCGTCAGGGAGCAGACCAACGTAACAAGATACACTTTTTTGCCAGAAACAAAAGAATAACTAACAGAGATTTTACATCTGAATTAAAAAGACACTTAGTAGAGTGATTCAACAGATAAAACTTGGGGGATAATGGGAAAAGTTTACCAGTCATCTCCTGAATCACAGGATGAACCCCTCTCCAAAATGTTTGGATACAGTCACATGACCAGAGGAGCTGGGAAACATTCTGTGGAGGCGAACAGGTGTAAAATAAATTCTGTGGAAAAATGAAAAATTTTGTTCATGTATAGAGATCGAGGTGCACTTTGGAAAAATTCCATTGCAGATTCTTTCCCAATCTTCAACACTGAATGTTACCCCCAGATCACAGTCCCACAGCGGCCTCAAAGACTCATAATCTGAAGAATCAGTAAAGCAGAAAACTTAGAGATAATACCTTTAAGGGATTTGGCAGAAACCAAGACATTTTCGATTTCTGAGAGTGTCAATCGGATTACATCTTTCTCCAGGAGCGACTGTGTGAAGTGAGATATCTGGAGATATCTGTAAAAGTCCTTTTGAGGAATGTTAAAATCATTTTTAATTTGCTCAAACGTCTCAACAGAACCAGAGATCAACAGGTCTGAAAGATCTGATAGACCTTTGAAGGACCACTCCATTCAATGCCAGAGGTGAACAAGCAGAAATAAAAGAGGGATTATTTAAATATTTTTTAATAGCTCTCCAGACCAGTAGTGTGTTAAAAACAATGTAGTTATTGTGAAGTGATTTCAATTGGTCTATATTGTTGACAAACAGTTAAGCCGTCTAGGGTGACAAACTGAGGATTCAAGCCCAACCCATAAAGAGTCTTGCCTATTTAGACACCAGTCCGTCATCATTTTAAGTTGAGATGACCAGAAATACAGCTTTAGATTTGGGAGGGATAAGCCTCCCAAATCTAAAGCGGGCAAACTCCAGTTATTTACTGCAGCTTCAAGTTTTAACCTTAGCTCGGTTAAAGTTTAACTCTGCATTAATTTAATCTGTGTGCGTTAAGGGGGCGGCAGTAGCTCAGTCTAGAGAACCGGAGGGTCGCCGGTTCAAGTCCAGGTGCGGACCAAATATGGAAGTTGGTCTGGTAGGTGCCAGATCACTTCCTGAGCACTGCCGAGGTGCCCTTGAGTAAGGCACCAAACCCCCTCCCCACCATCAGCTCAGGAGTGCCCGCTGTGGGCCGTCATCTCTCCATTAGTGGATCCTGTTTGTGCATGTGTATATTTCAGCCTATGTGTGTGTTGCACGGTTGTAAAAACAGAAATTTCCCCTTGCGGGGATCAATAAAGTAAATCTTAATCTTAATCTTAATCTCAACTCCGCATAACAAGGCATTCAAAACCTGCATGGAGCTGCTGTTGTGAAGTGTCATAAACAGGAAGTTATCAGCTTTATGCCCATTTCGTCTGTAGAGCTTTCTTACATGTGATAAATATAGTGAGGGGTTCTCTCCCTCCCTGCCGCTGTATAACCGGCATGTTAATGACGGAGCGGTGCCATGCGCACCATTAAATACAGGTGGGGTCACAGCTGGCTCCCTCTCTCCTTCCGTTTCCACTCGTGGTGGATCACTGTGGCGCGGCAGAGCCCGGTTGTTTGTTGTGGCAAGCCCGGTTGTTGGTGAAGTGGTTTTTGGTCTGAGAGTGGCCGTGACGCTCGTTGTTCCTTCCCAGGTAAGGCGTGCTTGTATGTCTTCTCAAATTCTGTGCGTAATTTGGTGACATGGCTTTTAATTGACACAGCGTGGCTGTCTGCTGGTGCCGTGGTAGACGGGTTGCTCTGTTAGGATCTGTTTGGGTGGTTGTGCGTGCTCCTGGTAAGTCGGCGTTATCTGCCTCATCCTTAATGTCTGTGACTCCGTTGGCCCGTCATCGGCCATCATCATCTAAGACTGCTGTTTTGGCTACCGGAAATATTCTCACAACAATTGCTGCTCTCTGAGAATATTTAATAATTGTTTGGCTCTCTCCTGAACAACGTTAGACTGTGGTGGCCTGTAACATTCCTGTTGCGGCCGGTTTGGCTCATTCTAACCATGACACTTGGTTTATACAACATCTTCCAACTGTGCCAGGGTCAAGGAAGCGTACCGAGCTCGAGCATGGTACGGAGCACTCAGACGAGTCAAACAAACTGGACTTTGGGGGTCAAACATGCTTGGCAGGGACATAGCAAAAGGGCGGATCAACAAGTTGTGAAACTGTTGATGCTGAGACTCTAACTGTCCGTGATTTACTGCAATAAGTTAGTGCATACAAGACAAATCAGTCAGATTCTATCAGTAAAGTACAGGCAGTGATCTGCTCCTCTCATGAGAGTATCACATTATATGAACTATCTCTTCAGTGCATGTGGTCAGAAACTTCCCCAAACAGTGAGCTTATCACTGTTATCATCATTCCTGTTGGTACCTGCATGTTAAGTTTGAACACCATTTGGCAGGAGTTTATGTCGTTTATAATGCAACAAAAGAGACTGAAAAGGAATATCTGGAGAGGGAAGGAAACACACACGCACAAGGAGGAGAAAACCCTCCAAACGAAGAGATCTTTTAATCAAGTACTGTAATTTCAAGGAGGACATGTGGAGTTAAAGTAACCAGACATGAAACATGAATCCAGCTCCATTCAAAATATCAAATCAAATATCTTGATAGAACCAGCAGGGAGTTCCCTGACCACCCTGCAGGTGGGTTTACACGAGCGCACATCCAGAGAGCTGCGTTCACTCCGGTATCTCAGAGACGATCAGAGATATCAAAGAACCCCTCAGAGTCCTGACAAAACAAGCAACATATTTAGAGAAGTTACAGCCGTCTGACCGCACGCCATCGTTCACAGTTCCCAAGCCTGCTCGTGGTACCTACAGTCTCTAAATGTAATATTGGAGGTTATCAGGCCTGCTCTCCTCTGGAATCATCTTCCAGCTGGGGTCCGGGAGCCAGACACTCTGTACTTTTAATAATAGACTTAAAACATTCCCTTTTGATAAATCTTATAGTTAGGGCTGGATCAGGTATGGACCAGCTCCTAGTTATGCTGCTATAGGCTCAGACTACCGGGGGAACTGGAACTCTGTGTGCACGCCCCGTGTCATAGTCTTCCAAGCGGGCAGCCCGGGTTTGAATCCGACCTGTGGCTCCTTTCCTGCATGTTGTTCCCCACTCTCTCTCTCTCTCTCTCTCTCTGATTTCTGACTCTATCCACTCAAATAAAAACATAAAATCCCAACAAATATAAACCTTAAAAAAAGAAAAAACTCTCAGGTCAGCAGCTCAGTTTCAAGTTTTCTATTGAATCATGTTAAACTGCATCGCGCTTGTTGAAAATACATTTAATTCATCGGAGCTCACAGCAGAACGGCATGGGAGAAAATGTGTTTCTGAACAGCGTGACTTAATGTGACAAATCAAACGATTGAGTTCATGGGCGGCTGCAGGTGCACAAAGTGTTCATTCAGATAAACATTTATGGACAGGAGTGGATGTTCTTTGTGTTTTTATTACGTGTGACTGATCGCTGCCATCAGGGGAATAAATAAGCTGCAGAGAAGGAAATAAAGGGCTTTACATTCACGCTCATTTCCTTTGTTTTCTCTTCTTTGTCTCAATCTCCATCGAGGTATTTTATTTTCTCATTATCCCCGTTTACTTCTCCTAATGCCTTCTTAAATTCCCTCATTTCTCTTTCTGTGTATGTCTTTTGTCTGGTTCTCTCTGATTCCATCACTCCTCTGATTATGTTCATCAAAGAAACAATAACAGATTAGAGCCAGATGTTTGCACTCAGAGCTCAAGCGGCAGGGTGGGTGCACTGTAAAAAGATTCTGACCAGATTTATTCCCAATTAGAGAAACACAAATAACATAAATTCAAGAGTATGTCATCGCTTTTCCTCCGAGGCTCCTCTAATCCAAAAAAAAAAACGCTCGCCAAGGGGAACATTTGGTCCAATTAGTGAAGGCAATCTCGCAGGCCGAGTTTGTGCTCTGACAGTGTTGAGGTAATCTAAACAAATGGCTCATGAAGTACCTCTCCATTAAAGTCCACATCATGAAGTCGTTGGGTCGCACGGCTGCCAGCGCTGACACAACAACTCTTACTCTGAAGTTTAATGAAGCAGCGGGAGTAAACAAAAAACCAAGAGGGAATAAATGAAGTTATAAAGAACATTAAATATCATGAACACACAATCAAAGAGGCAGAACGGGTGATGTAAGCGGGTGAAATATGGAGAATATAAACATGAAACAAAGACAACCTAATGAGAGGAACACACTGCGACCCAATCAGTGAACACCATGCGCCTCAGGATCCGTTTCTGGAATGTGAGCGCAGCCATGAGCAGCTGTACACACATCACAGGAGAACTACAAGATCACAGGAGAACTACAAGAGCACAGGAGAACTACAAGAGCACAGGAGAACTACAAGATGACATGAAAACTACAAGATCACATGAGAACTACAAGATCACAGGAGAACTACAAGATCACAGGAGAACTACAAGATCACAAGAGAACTACAAGATTAAGATTAACTTTATTGTCCCAATGGGAAATTTGTCTTGGACTTCACAGAGCTCTGATGCAGTAGCAAAATAACAAAATACATCCATTCATCGGTAAAACATGTCAGTTAAATAATCATTAAATTCCATACAAGTGGATTACTAAGGTCACAGGAGAACTACAAGATCACAGGAGAACTACAAGATCACAAGAGAACTACAAGATCTCAAGAGAGCTACAAGATCACAAGAGAACTACAAGACGACAGGAGAACTACAAGATGACAGGAGAACTACAAGATCACAAGAGAACTACAAGATGACAGGAGAACTACAAGATCACAAGAGAACTACAAGATGACAGGAGAACTACAAGATCACAAGAGAACTACAAGACGACAGGAGAACTACAAGATGACAGGAGAACTACAAGATCACAAGAGAACTACAAGATGACAGGAGAACTACAAGATCACAGGAGAACTACAAAATCACAGGAGAACTACAAAATCACAGAAGAACTACAAGATCACAAGAGAACTAAAAGATCACATGAGAACTACAAGATCACAGGAGAACTACAAGATCACAGGAGAACTACAAGATCACACGGGAATAAGAGAACAGCGTGGAAATTGGGGGTCTGTCTCCGGAGCGTGCCAGCAGCGCCACTACGCTCTGCTACATTTCAAATGTGATGAGTCTCTTTTTTCCAACGGAGCTCCCTGCAGGCACACATCAAGATGGACAGAGCAGATCGACTGGGACAGGAAGTCAGGGAAATCACTGTTGCTCAGCCTGGCAGACCTTGCACAGATGCTCTGGACCCGACGACCAGATGTCAAAGAGACGATGGGAGGGGTAGGAGGGGTCTGACATGATGTTGGTGTTGGTGGCTTTTCTGATGAACTTGTCTGAGTATGTTTTGTCCATGCAGGGAGAGAGACACCTGTGATCTTCTCTGCTGCTCTCAGTTCTCTGTTTTCTGTGGCGTTGCTGTCCCCTGTAGCAGACCAGGATGTTTGTGTTAAGAGGCTCTCGAGGGTTCCTCTTGTCATGATGGCTGCTGGAGTGAGACAAAGTCGGAGGGCGAACATCCTCCGTTTAAAGCTCGCAGTGGAGGAAAAGAAAAAGATCTGAAATAGAACTCATACAGTAAAAAGCATCAGAAGCGTGTGGGTCATAGAGCGGCCGTTTCCAAGAGATTGTTGTCATAGAGACAAAACGCACACGCAGCGCCTTTATCAGTGCACAAAAGCATCAAGTGCACAGCCAGCGCAAAAAAAACGCAGGAGGACACAGGTCTTAAGACTGTCTTTGCATGGCCGAGAGCTTCCTGTGTTGATTCTTAATTTTCTCCTGTTTTTTTTTTTTACATTTTCTTTCATGTGAGCAAATCTAACTCACTATCTGTCTTAACTTTAAACAGGAACTTGAGTAAACACATTCCTTCAACATAAATATCAACTTTCAGGACGTGCTGGAAGTACGGGAGTGAAATTACAGTAAACACGGAGAAGACAGAATTTACAACAGCGTGCCAACTCACTCACACCTTTCACTTCCTCTGTGGGAGGTCCAATCAGCTCCACGACGGCCACCCTTAAGGACGGATCCTGAAGACTGCTGGTTCCAGTCGTCTGGTGGGCGCTGGCTCTTTACCTCCAGCACTCACTCAGGTCGGTTCATGTTCAGTCTCTGTGTTTCTTCCTGCAGACTCACATAATGAGAAATGTGACTCCTGCTGTTTACTGCCGAGGTTTACACCTGACAGGACGGGAATGCCCAATAAAAAAAATACAAGTTTGTGGTTTTATTTAAAGCTCGACAACATGCAGCATCACAAAAAAATGTATCTATACTTCAATAGGCACTTGAAATATAAAGTCTATTTCCTGATCTGACAAAATGATCCATGACTTAAACCCGTTATCTGATCCACTGGAACACATTGTAAAACACAGAAAATTTAAACAAAAGGACCTTTTTGTGGTCCTAAAGAGCGATTAGGACGTTTTCTCTGAACGGGGCACAAAGGGTTAAATTGTCTGTTGCGTCCTCTTGTTGGTCCCTCGATGTAGCATCTGTCTGCAGCTTCAGAACTCTGTGTTTGTGAACATGCACAGAACCGTATCTCAGGGTTCACCACACTTTGGCATCGGGGGAAAGGATGTTTTCACTGCCCGTCGCCTGGCAACTATCGTCGTAGAGATGGCCTATCAGGGCCACAGACAGGAGGGGCATTGTGAGAGGTGTGGCGTTAAGGAAGCTGATCGTTTCCAAAATCAGGATGATATCAGTCAACAGATGGTCATCTCACCGCCGGGCAGGGCCGAGACGGAGGAGAGAAAGTGAGGCTTTGTTTACTGTGTGTCGGAGTGGGAGGATCAAAGGGAGAGGTGTGTGTGTGTGTGTGTGTGTGTGTGTGTGTGTGTGTGTGTGTGTGTGTGTTTCTTAGTTACCAGAACAAATGAAGCTTTTGTGTTGATAAGAAGTCAACAAATAAAAACTCCAGTCCAGGATAGTGACGTCGGGGGAGACAACAGGAACTGACCTTACAGTAAATGAGCGATTTGCAGCTATACATTTAGCTATAACAGCTTTTACCTTCCTGATGGGATTTAAATATTTTGTTGACTGACTGCAGGGATCGGCTCCCACTCAGACACAAATAGAGGTCAGGCTTTGCTGATGGCTGATGAATCAGGCAGCCTGCATTAATTAGTGCTGATGGGTGGAGGCCAGGGTTCAATAAAGCTCATCATGTCATGCATTGGCATTCGAAAATCTTAGTTACTAACCACATATTTTCCTGGGAGCTTCTGAGCTGTTGGTGAGGACGGCCTGCTGCTATGGACCCTTCCTCTCCTTCCCTGCCAGAAGCCCAGGAGTCCTTGTCCCGGCAGCAGAAGCCAGGCTCTTGAGTAGACTTGAGCTCCCCCAACCCTCAGCGGGGGGGATCGGGTAACTACTACCGCCTGACGTACCTGACGCCCAGAAACCATCATCGGACTGTGTCGTCTGACAAAGGTCAGAAGGTCAAACAAAACCACGAGCAGCTCCAACATCATGGTGAAATGTGCAGATGACACGGTGGTGGTTGGTCACATCGTATATAGGGGAGGTGGGACACCTGTCACAGGGGTGTCAGGTCAACAACCAGCTCCTGAACGTCGGCAAAACCAAGGAGCTCATTGTGGACTTCAGGAGAGGACACACCCCACTGAGGATAGACGGGACGCTTGTAGAGAGGGGGTGCACATCTGAAATGTGCGCCACTGACGGACCGCAGAGCACACGGAGGATGTGGAAATTGGGGGTTAAAATCTGGAACCCTGATACTGTTAGGCAGTCTGAAACAGCAACAGCACTCAAAAGCCATAAGTTAAAAAAAAATCGGTGTTTGGCTTAAACTTACATCAAGTAATCTGTTGTTTTCCTGGGTTGTGAGTAGAGCTGTCCTTCAAGCATCCCTCCTTCTGTGTTAAGTCATTGACTGAGAGTTTGTTTCATCATCATTTATAAAGCGTTAAAGTAACTCAGTAACTCAAGCTGCAGTCATTCTGCCAAACTGCAGTCCTGTCATCATTAAAACAAACTTTATAACACATGTCGAGTCTTTGACGGAGAGCAGCTCCGTCGCTCTAAACTGGCCAATAAAAACAAAGGAAAATGTAACAGAAACTTGAAGAGAGCTGAAACACATTCTGTCTGCAGGAGCTGTGAATCAAACGATGAGGCCTTCACAGGAACGCTCTAAACGGCGCTCTGCACGCGGGCCCGTGAGTGACTTCGCCTACATTCATTTCATGTGTGAACGCTCACGTGTGGGTGTGGAGAGAGTAACAGGCTGTAAGTCATACACTGGATTCCTGTGGACCTTTAACGTCGCACACAGCCAATAAATACATCCTGTTAACCCGGGCAGACGACCACGCTGATTTACAGTCGGACAAACTGGAGGTAACTCTCCAGCTCATGGTGGAAAGACGTTTTCATTCATGCACTCCTGAACATTTCTAGACCTTTCCAGGAGGACTGCTCCTGAAATCCTCCTGACCTGGTTGTTCACACATGCACCTCACAGCAGGAGACTATCCCTGTCAGACAGGAGGGGGGGGGGGGGGCGGAGTCTCCTGAGGTAAGACGTGATGGAAAAGGAAACGCAGAAGTCTTCTACACGACGCTATAATGAGAATATTTGTCTTTCTATCAATGCTACGTGTAGTTGAACAGAATCTCAATCTGAACTAAAGAGTGGAGAAGAACATACTGGAGAACAGGAAACATAATGCAGCAGGTTCATTAGAGCACGGAGATCGTAGAGGTGGCGTGCAGGCAGTCTATGGTCGTGCAGCGATCACAGGGAATAAAGGTCACCACCCCCTCCCACTCGCTCCAGGTGAATTCTCCTGATTATATCCTGCTGCGTTCTCACATCAGCTCACTCTGACTTTCTGCAGAATAAATACGGGGAGGCTGGAGGAGAAACTCCGGGTGAAGAGAGAAACATTCAGCTGTTTGTGTTCACACATGACGCTCAGCGAGGAAAACGTCTGGAGTGTTCCGCAGGTGTGAACGCACTAAAAGCGTGGATTTTGTTTTAAGAGATAAAGACCACATGTTTTTTCTTTTTTCTAGATCCTTGCTTGTGTTGTACTTACTCTCTGATGTACATCGCTTTGGATAAAAGCATCTGCTAAGTGAATTGTAGAATTGTAGAATTGTAGAATGTTGGAGGTCTAAAGGTGTTACGAGACAGAAGCAGAGAGTGGCAGAAAAACATTAAATACATTTACTGCACATTTTATGTAACAAGAAATGAAGCAGACAGTCAATAAATATCTGGACTTTCATGATGATATCACAGTCAGGAAACTAAACAGAGCTGATCCCTTTAAGAGTGCAGAGGGAATGCGTGAAAGTGAGATACACATGTAGTGAGTGTGAAAGTGAGATACACATGTAGTGAGTGTGAAAGGTGCAGGGCTCCGATCATGAGCTCATCGCTGCAGTATTAGTGTAACAGTAATGCATTACCTCACAGTGTGGGGGAGAGAGTAATAAAGCAAAGTTTGTAATGTTTTAAATGAAACCTCTCTGCTGGAAAATGTTCAGAAACAACACCTTCAGAAAGCCACCGGCTCGTACTCTCTCTCTCTCTCTCAGACGGACTATTTCCTGCAGAAAGAACGACTGTGAGCTGGAGAGTCAGCGGGGCACACAGACACCGCTGGCATTAAGACACTCAACGACATGCAGTCAGAGCTTTTCCTTCCTCTCTACATGCCAATGATAACAAATGTTACAAAATGACTTCTTTGAGTTCATTAAAGAGATGTTACGTATGCTCTTTGAGCTTGGGTTTTTTCACCTCGAATCGAAACAGTGCTGAGACCAAGAACTCTAAAGTATTCACATGTGACGGTGTGGACGTTAAAAACAAGCTGTAGATGTTGCAAGTGAAACAACTCATTTTGAGTCTATTGTACGAGAATAAAATCAACAACTTGTCCTGACAAAGACCCTTTTTTAGCTTCCTTTTAAGACCAGGGGCCGTATTCAGGAAGCCTCAAAGAGAGTAAGAACATTCTTAGAATCAGGACGTTTTCTAAGAATTTCCCCTTAAAGTTCAGACTAGATCCTTGTAAAGGTGAAAGTTATTCACAAGTGTCTTAACCCTTAAGAAAACTCCTGAGGTGTCAAACTGTTAACAGGATGGAGAGTTTCTCAAGCTGAGGAGGAAACAGAGAAATGTTCTCCAAACACGACATGAAGAAGAATCTTTTTTGAGGCATAGTCGGACCAAACAGACAAATATGTTCTGTGCACACGTTTCATTCCGTCTCTGACTTGATTCAGTACAAAGAGAAAGATGCATGTTGAGCTTCTCTACATGTGGTTACCTCCACAGGTGCATCTAATCACTAATTAACTCTTTACCTGCTGATGTAACGATCAGCATGTGAAGAAGCTGCTGCACCAGTGAGCATGTGATTTCAAACATTTTGTAGGCGTTATACTCTTAAAGTGCGTCTTACATATAATCACACAGATGTTAATTTCATAATGTTCATAATTACACAATGTCTGACTAGATTCTATATTTTACTTTTTTTTTTCTCTATTTATTTGGATCAACCAATCACAGCTTCTGAAAAAATGTGTCATACCTAGCACCGGGGTCGACCACGCCTCCTCACTGAGATAAAAGTTTCTGTCTCTTCCTCGCTCAGAGTCACTCTGAGAGTGTTTCTAAATCACTCCGCTGCTAAGACTCCTTGCTGTGATTTTTTAAGCTAAGTTGGGATCTCTCTGAGAGGATTCTCTGAACGTCTGTGACTACAAGATGTCACAGTGCGTCATTGTCATCAGGGAGACTCACACGCCCGTCTTACAAACCTGCTTTACCACTGGATGTGATGTCATACCTGAGCCCAGCGCTGACCCTGGATCTGTAAATCTCAGGTTTGGTCACAATAAGGCACTGCCCTGTTTCACTCCGTGCTGCAACAGCCTGTGCTTTCACAGCTGGTTCCATTACATTACACTTTTTTATTTCCCCAGTCTGGGGGCTAAATATCTCCCGTTAGATTAACAGGCCCCCGGTCGCTCGGACCAACGTGTGTAATAATATATGAGTGTGTGTGAATGTGTGTTTTGGTGTGACGGGGGGTCCAACTACCTGGCATCCAGATGTGGAAAGAGGAGCTTGGCTTGAATTAGCTATTGTTTCCTTCAGATTTAATACGGAGAGCTCAGCCACTGAAAAGAAGCTGTTATTGGAGGGGCGCTGATGGACGAGCAGGTAGGCGGCCCCCCGTCCCGTACACAGAGGCTGTAGTCTGATGATACAGAGTCCATAATGCAAACTGAACCATTTAAAAACCAGTTTGTGCTCGCCTCCATCAAAATATAAATCATGTTTCTAAAGGCAGTATAGCTCGTGCAATAGAGTGATCTTTTCCCCGTTTGTTGTTTGTTTTTACTGAAGGCATGCAGCACCCAAGGGGGTTAAGTACATTGTATCAATCAAAAATTGTTATCTAGAGAAACTTTACTAAAGATCATATGGGATAATATGCAGGAAATATTTCTCCTTTGTATTCCTTGTGTTCCTGTTGTCCACACTTGCTCCAATTCTGAGGTGCAGGTCGTGCATGAATGAGGACGGAGGTGGTTGTGGGGACGACACGGTCTGATGGTGGAGGCTGGGCGTCAGGGACATCGGGTGTTAGTAGAGTCAGATCACCTCACTGAAGGTTGGGGGAGCTCCGTCTACTCGAGAGGACGGCCTGCTGCTGTGGAGGGTTAGTCAACTTAAATCAGTTTTATAGCTGCTTTCCTGAAGATGAAGCCGCTGAGAGGCTAAGGTTGGGCCTAATGTCTTTGTCTGACGCGCTTTCAAAAGAAGATAAGTAAAATTAGTTTGACTTTTTTATTAACAAAAAAATATAACCAACTTAACTTATGATAACGTGAATGAACTCATAATCACAGTGATCCCAGTAACGTCTCAGACGGCCAAAGGCTTCAGGTGAGATCTATCTGTAATTCAGAATTTTTCCAGGAGAATCCTTGGAGAACAAATATTGTTGAACATGACATTGTTATTAGAAAAGGTGCTCCTGTGAGAAGATTAAGTTACAGGAACCCTGAGGGCCTGTTGGCCTCACTGAGGAGGGAGGTGGACCTGATGCTGTCCCTGGGGGATCATCGAGCGGTGTAACCCAGTGATGCTCGTACCAAAGAAGGATGGAAACATAAGGTTCTGCATTGATTTCAGGTGCCTGAATTCAATTTCTTTATTTAATTCCTATCCAATACCAAGAATGTATGAACTGCTTGAAAGGCTAGGAAAGCCTTCAGGACTCCATGGGGCCCTTTCCAGTTCACAGTAATGCCATTTGGGTTGTACGGCGCTCCAGCAACTTTCCAGAGACTCATGGACCAGGTACTTTGTGATTTATCTGGTTTTGCTGGAGCATATCTGGATGACATTATCATTTACAGTAACACGTTGCAGGAACACCTGCAAGCTGACTTGGATCGCCTTCATTCTGCCGGGCTGACTGTCAACCCATCGAAGTGCGTCTTTGCTGCTGCATAGACAGAGTACCTGGGCCACGTCATCGGCAATGGGGTTGTACGCCCTCAGGTCAACAAAACCCAGGCCATAGAGTCCTGTCCCCTTCCACAAGCAAGGAAGCTGCTCCGATCCTTTTTGGGCTATCCGGCTTCTATAACCGCTTCATGCCCCATTTCTCCAACAGAGCAGCTCTACTCACAGACTTGACTGGATCCCAGAGTCCCAATCAGATCCAGAGGGCAGAGGAGGGAGTGGCAGCTTTCAGTGATATCCAGCAATCACCAAGTAAGTAATCTATTCTGTACAGACCAAACTTTGACGAACATTTTCTTCTGCAAATTGATGCTTCTGACAGGAGTTTGGGAGCTGTGTTAATCCAGGGACCTCCTGATGATCGGCATCCAGTCGCCTACATCAGCTGGAAACTGTTCCCCAGAGAGGTTCAGTATTCGACGTTGGAGAAGGAGGCATTGGCTATCAAGTGGGCCCTTGATTCTTTCCGATACTACCTTCTTGGTAGAGAGCTCACCTGGGAGACGGATCACAAGGCCCCTTTGGTATGTAAACTTGGTTTTCTATTTTTGGGTAAAATAAAAACCCACTTTTTCTTTAAACTTACTCTTGTGTCTCGTGCCTTCCTGCCCGGTCCCTAGCAGTGGACCACAAGATAATCCTTCTCACCAGGGTAAGAGTGTTTATAAGGCACACTACAAGTGAAGGCCTGTGTCTGTCCATGAAATGTTTATCTTACTTCACCTTTTGCTAGTTGTCTATGTTGTTTGGGACACAAAACCAAGTTTTTTATTTGACATCTTTGTGTACTTAGTTAGCGTTCACCCTAGTAGATTAAAATGTTTATTTTCCACTTCCTTTTGCAATTAATAGTTTTAAGCTCTTGCTTTTAGAGTATTGATGTCTAAGAGCATGAATGCCTTTTGTGCTAGAAGTCCTCACTAAATAGATAGTTGTGCATGCTGTAGGTCTGGTGGCAAGGAAAACATTTGGGCTCACCTGAAAAACAATATTTTGTGTTCACACTATATTATAAAATGCCCATTGTTTCACAAATGTTCATCTTCTCTCTCCAGATGGAATCGTAAAAAACATTTAAAACCATCCCCTGCCATCCCTGGGCTGTCTGTGACCACTTCTGGGACTGTTTGATATTGTTTGTTCTGTTACATTAGTTATTTGTATTTATTTAGTTAAAAGAAAGAAAGAAAGAAAATCTGTTAAATATAGAGATGTATGCCAGTTTTCTTTAAGTCCATGAATATTGTCTTTGGGGGTCAAAATGTCTGCAATATAAGGGGCAACCGCTGAAATCACAAATGGTTAGGGTCGGCTCTGTGTCTATAACTTAAAGGTCACATATTGTGCGAAATACACTTTACCATGATTTTCTTACTCTAATATGTGTCCCTAGTCTGTCTACAAACCTCCAGTTATTAGAAAAGTAAATCCTCTTCTTTTGCATGCTCCACAGGGGTTACTGCAGCTAGGTGTTTGTTCTGCCCTCTGAGTCTGCCTTCTCACAGGGGTCAGACACAGCTCATTTACATTTAAAGCTACAGCCAAAGAAACAGCCTGTTCTGAGCAGATAGTCACTGGATATGCTAATATCCGCAGATATTATCGGATGGCTGATTTATCGGTCGAGCTCTGGATGATAGTGCAATTAAATGCTCAGCCTTTGTATGTAACTGACATGTAACCACATATCCGAACCAATCACAGTAAAATGTACACATGCTGAGTGAGAAAGCATTGCTTGTCTGCATAAATAAAATTACGCTCAATTCTGAATATAGCGATGTGATTGTTGCAAATCCTTTCATTGGGATAACGATGTAACTGCACTTACTTGCACAGATTTGTTTTAATTTTGTTGTTTTTAAGGAGGATAATTATGATTCCAAAGAGGTGGAGAATCTCAAGTCCCTGGTGTCCCACCTCCGTCAGCTCCTGGACCTGCACAAGAAACACGACTGCAGAATTTCACTTTCAGTCTTTGAGAAGGTGCGTCTTTTTTGAGAAACCCATTTTACGATATACAAGTGCATAAGAGATGTTACAGTTCAACTCATGATGAGATACTGTATTTTCATATCTACTTCTTACAGTAAAGTAGTCATGGTGTTTTGTTTAACTAATGTTTAGCTGTTGTCATAAGCGCCACTGTGGGGATGTGATAAGTTATATTGGCACGAATTAGCACGGTAATATATTCTCTGTCCATATTTAGTACCACTTTTAGTTTACACGTTTTATTTTAAAACAGAGAGGTGATGCTTTGTGGTGGTGTATCCATGAATTAAACTGCATTGGAGTGTGGAGTTCTTCCTGCTGGACAAAGAGCCGGCTCCAGAGCTGATCGCCGCCACAGTGGAGAGCGTTATCCTGCCTCATGACGAGCTTCTTCTACAGTATATCAAGGTAAGACAACGCCACTGCTGGAACATTAACCCTTGTGCCCTCCTCAAATGTATTTAGCTTCACAGCAGAAAAATATAAACAACTTCCGATTTGCTCAAAACTACTACTCAGGATTGTAACCCTTTAAATGCTAGGTTATTAGTTGAATAGTGATTAGAGTCTTGGATATATGAAAGACTAGCAACAAAGTTAATTTGATTGCATTAGTCTTTTTTCATGTACCCTGTGGAAACCTTTGTGGCCAAAATGTACACACAAAATCTGCGATAAAATCATAAGTATATGCTTTTGTAAGTTGCTGTTTTTTCTGCTTTCTTTTCTGCTCTTTTTATGGCTTTTGACGGCAGACTTAAAAGAGACAGTACTGTATCGCCACCTACAGGCGGAACAGATAACACAGCTTTCTGGTTTAAACACCACAGTTATGTTGTTGACAGAGTCTGTGGGAAGTTTTCCTGGCTGGATTCAAGGCTTTGACGTAGAGACTGAACTTCTTGGTGTACAATATTGAGATCCATGATGGCGGCGTCCAGCTGCTAGACGAAAACAAACAAGTCTGATCGGACTTTTAAGCATAGTTTTTTTTTTTCCTGTAGTCTCTCTACAACTCCATTTCCTTTTTTCTAAAATCGGAATACAATTTCAACCGACCTGCACCCCGTGGAGAATTGTTTTGACAACTTTTTCGACCACTGTTCCAAACACTCGTCATCATGAGCACGGCAACTTCAATCACAAAGAAAATGGGAAATCCAGCCACTCTCCAGTTTACAAAAGAGCACGTTCAGACTCACTGCCCAGCACAGGTACATCTCCATCTCCATCCCTGAAACCCCCTTGCTGCAGGGGGCTAAGAGAAATACTCCTCTCAATCAAAAATAGAGCTTGCCGTTTTTAAGTTAATATGAATCATTTTTCAAAGAGATTGTGTTTTTTTTTTCTTAACCACAGCTAGAAGACAACAAGAAGCTGCCAAAAGTGAAAATAAAAATCAAACATGAATCCTGTGTCCAGATCCCCAAGCAACAATACAGCAGACATGTTTTTAAATTACACCCTGAGTCACTCCTGCTGCTGCTCGGCCCCGAGACGCCGTGTCCATGACTCAAGTTTGGATTGATGGGTTCCGCTTATGAACTTTAACACATCTCCTTCCCACTTTTATATCCGATTTTTTTCCCCCAAACTGTTGCTGTTGCTGTCCACAGTTTAACTAGTTTTAAAATGATCATGTAAAAAAAAGTCCCAAAAGAGCAAACTGTTAAAAAAATCTTTCAAAACCTGCGACTGCCAACAGTCTCTCTCTCCCTCTCTCCCTCTCTCTCTCCATTTTGCTCTCTCTCCCTCTCTCGCTCTCTCTTTCACTCTCTCCCTGCAGCCGTTTTCCATTATTGGTGCCCAAACCAGCTTGTTAAAAAGAGTGAAACTCAAACCACAGTTTTGAAAATTACAGAATTCCTCCATAAATGGCCGACCCTCCCCGTGGCTGTATGCTGGGTTCAGGCTCGAGGTGAAGCCGCCATACTACAACAAATCCACACACACGTGCATTTTTAAGCACATACACACAGGTTTTACACGATGACATTACACACATGCCCGGTGCATGAATACACACTTGAAGAGAAATACACATACATTAAGTGCATAATCAAAGCCTTAAAGCTGCAGCGCCCTCTCTCCTTTTCACACTTTAACTCCAAGCCAAGCTCCTCCCACATCAGTTGAAGTTGCTGCACAACGATTGGTCAGACTGCAGGTCAATTTTAGACACTTTTTCTGCACAGGGATTTTGTACGATTGCTCTAAACACTACATCAGCTCTTAAAGGTCCCATATTATGCTTTTTCTGCTTTTATATGCTCTTTAGTGTATTTTCCAAGTGTCCTGTGCATGTTTAGGCACATCTATGTGCAAAAATTCAAAGTCTGCGGAAACGCGGCTTCTCCTACGTCCTCCTGTTAGCTGTAGCATTAGCTGCATGTAACGCTCGGTTCTAGCCCCCCTCAATAAAAATTTGTCAGTGTGACGTCTTGTCAGTGTGAGATCACTGATCTAAGCCCATTGGCTCGTTGTGGCAAGCCCAGCAGCTCATGTTGCACGCCCGTTAACTTCTGTAGCACGCCCACGATATGCCG
Source organism: Labrus mixtus (assembly GCF_963584025.1). NCBI lineage: Eukaryota > Metazoa > Chordata > Actinopteri > Labriformes > Labridae > Labrus > Labrus mixtus. The sequence continues at coordinate 15,794,529 of NC_083621.1, read as the reverse complement.
TAGCCTGCGGTAGCACAGTAGTGCTAAGGTGCTAATGTTTTTGCTACCCTCGGACGGAGCCAGTGGCTGCATTCCTAATATGGTAAAAGAGGCGGGACATTTCCGAGAACCTTGCTGAGGAACTGACCAATTACGGCAGAGCCAACAGGCCGACCAATCAGATCAGACTTGGCACACGTGGGGACTCTGAACGTGGGCACTTCAGAGCCTTAGAGAGAGAGTCAGAAGCGAGCCGGTGCATGTAGCGGCAGGACATGAAAACAGACACTTTTTTCGAAGTTTAGCTATTGTGAACATACTTTAGTAGGTACATAGATTAAATATATGAACCCCAAAAAGAGCATAATATGGGCTCTTTACGGGTTTATTCCTGCAGCAGTGCACCTGGCGTTTTGATAGAGAGCTGCTTCCCAACAGGCAAGGCAGGGGGGACGCAAGCGGGCCTCCAACGGCTGACAACTTTTACAGCAGCGGCTCAAAATGTACAAAATCTCCCTACGGGGGCCCCATTTAACAGTACTCATTCTCAGTTACAGTTTTCACACTTTGTAAACAGTAAAACTTCTTGTTTCAAAAAACGACAAGTTTCAAAAAACTGCATATTACAATTAACTTTTCTAAATCAAAATCTTTCTTGGTGAAGTCTTTGTTAGTGAAAGTGTTACCGGTGGAAAAAATATGGTTTCTGCCAATGCCATACTCTGACGGGTCAGATAACTCGTGGACAGGTGTTGAGAAATAGCATGCTTGCTAAAACACTTAAACAATGCATCTGGTTCGTCCAATGTATCTGTGATGTCCATGCCAAATAAAGTCTATTATTATAACTTATACTGTAATGGTCATCAACACTGGTGGACGGGGGCCCCCTTGTGGATTTTCTTTTGGCCAGGGTCCCACCAGACTTGCTTTAATCTCCTTTGTTGGTCAGACAGCGTAACGATCACACAGGGTTTGGTTTGTTGAAACGATGATTGTAACTCTGCTTTAAAGGGACACTCAACAGTTATGTATTCTCCAGTTTGTGTGTTTCGGTGACAGTTCACCTGGGGTCTTGGTAGACCGCTTTCCACATCTTCAACCTGGCGGGCAAATTGGTGCAGGTATGGCGCTGCTGGGTAAATGACACCTTCCTGTGTCTCTGCAGCTGCTGTTTAATTTCCCCTCATGTGTGAGCCAGTGTGTGCGCCCTCCTATCACCAAACCCTCTCTGACCTGGCTAATAAATAATAATCACTCTCAGCTGCTCCGACGCGTTTAAGATTAAAGCAAATGATGAAAAAAAAAAACACAAGTGTGCGTTTGCAGAGACGAGGCATTCACTGGTAGACTTAAGAGAAAGAAAAACACCACACCACAAATGTTTCACACATACACGCTGCTCCATTTGCTCGCCATGAGTAATTTGATGTTTTGCTTGAAGGGAAATTGGTGCACTTTGGCCGTAATTGTTTCAGAGCTGGGAGCTAATTATTACTTTTTTAAAACAAAGTGTACAGATTAAATGTGACATTTTGCTACGCCTGCAGAATATAAACGCCCTCTCACGCGGGCTGAAGCCGAGTAAAAAAAAAGCTATGAAAACAACTGTGTTCTTACTTTGCTCTAACTGATCTGGACGGCTGCCCGTCGACCTTCAGTGCAGGAAAAGATGGCCTGTGTGCTGCATGTTTATTCAATCTGACGTTTTAGTGAAGTTATTTAAAGACGAGCTCATCCTAGCCAGCTTTAAAACACCAGACTAATGTTGTAGTCAAGACCGCACTAACCGAGACCAAGACATACCCTAGACCAGAGTGCTCCGAGACCGAGACATTTAGGGGTCAAGACAGAGTCACACCAAGGCACACAACAGTCTATAGCAGAAATAGATCCAGCCTACTGCCCGCCACAGTGCATGGATTTCAATGCAGCATATTCAACCATTATTTGAGAAGAAAAGACGGTTCTTCAAACTACAGATACTGAATACCTACGACCTTAATGATGATGATGATGATGGTCTCAGTATTATTGATGATGATAGTAATAATGATGGTTTTTGTTTGATAACGGCAACTTTTAAGATGGTTCCTATACTTTGGATAAAAGCGTCTGTTAAGTGAATTGTACAGATGTGTGTGTGTGTGTGTGTGTGTATCTACTGAAGATAAAATTTGATCATTAGAAAGACAGGTGACTATCCATCCCTAATTTATGTGTAAAATTACACACACATAATATTATATATTTAATAACAAACACATCCTGGAATCATTAAATTCTCAGTCAGTCCTCTAATTAAAGTCTGAACGGCCTCTCTGTGTGTCTCTAAGTCTGTTAATATATTCTCTGTTTCTCATGCAGATCTGTGATTCCAGGACCTGCACTCAGGGGGAAGACGCTGACGTGCAGTTCCTCTCCTCACCAGAAGATGGCAGTAATGTGTCGCAGTATGAATGAGAATATGGGAATCATTGTGAACTTTATTTTACACATGAAGAAGATGTTCTAGTATGATAAGTATAAGGCTTATTAGATGGTTGAGTTTTTATTTAATATTCAAAATCATTCAAAGTTGTTTAGAGAAACAGTTTATCAACATTTATATTGAAACTTTTTTTTACATTATTTGTTGTTTGTGACCTATTTGTAAAAGGCTCCCAGTGCTGAAGAAACATCTCAGACACAGAATTTTAATGTCTCAAAAATGGGTCCATCAGTTTTTCTTTAACTAGGTATTTTACCACCTATTTAAAAAATGTTCACAGTCACATATCTTTTTTTTTTTTTACATTTTCATAACCACTTATTCCCATGTGGACAGTCAGTCACTCTTGCTTTTATACCCTTTCACTCTTCTTTTACACACATCTGGCCAGACATTCTTATTTTCTCTTTCACACATATAGAAACGTACACACAAAGACATAGGCCTATACATAACAACAACAAACAATGTTTTTTCTTTTCTTATTCTCCCTTGATTTGAAACAGAGTTAATCTGTTTATTCTGTCTTCTGACTCCCTCGCTACACATCACAGCTACTCAACGTAGCTCCAGTTTAAACTGACTGGATATGAATAGATATGTTAATATTACCCATCTTGATAGAGACTGCAACACTTTTCCACTAATACATTCCACTAAGAACTAGTCTTTTTCTGTGTTTCAGTTGAGTGTGAAGCTTACAGTCTGGCTTTATTCTCCGCCGTAACTTTTTCTCCGGGCCAGAGAACTATTTCTACTCTGCCACTCTGAGCATTTCACATAATAAAATGCCCTCTTGGCATAAACTCTTAAAAGTTTGTCATCCTTGACATTCTGCCACTCTCGTTGTACTCAGGCCTGTCTCTTTAATAAGTATAATTTGCTTATTTCTGAGTCTTTTATTCCTAGGTTAATTTACTGAAGCGTCCTCTCCTCCCTTCTGACTCTGGGGTCAAGCTGCTCCAGCGAGGAGAGAGATTCGGTGTGTGAGTGGACCTCAGATTCACAGCCAATTGTTCTGTTAAAATGTTTTACAATACAATATAGGTACTTTTTGGAGAATTTTTAGACACCTATTACTTCGTCCAAGGCATGGAATCAGACCGCACATATACATTTTTCTAAGCTAAAGCTCCTACCTTTTGTTGTGGCCACTGTGCAGTGTCACTCCAGCCCTGGATGCCGCAGGTGTCCGGTCATTCTTCCTAGTGTGCCCGCAGCGCCATTATGTAGAAGAGTAAATGCTCTTGAACAATCAGACAGAGACGTATGGCTTGTGAATCGAGGATCTGTTTATTTCTCTTGGAGCAGTTCCTTTATAGCATCCCAATCATTCTGTTATGGGCAATCATCACACTGGGCAATTACAACATGTGTGCTATATAAAGACCATTTCCTAGAAGTTTCTTGGCCGGACAACTGGTCTATTACCAGGAAAGGGTTTGTGGGTATGTGTGTACGTGTATCAGAACATGACCTTATGACCTGGCTAAATTCAGAGGTTAGATAACTATTGGCTTGTGCCTGTTTCTGTCCAGATTGTGTGTTTCTGTTATGATTCAACCTTTCAAACTACAACACTGCCCGCCACAGTGCATGGATTTCAATGCAGCACATTCAATCATTATTTGAGAAGAAAAGACGATTCTTCAAACTACAGATACTGAATACCTACGACCTTAATGGTGATGATGATGATGGTCTCAGTATTATTGATGATGATAGTAATAATGATGGTTTTTGTTTGATAACGGCAACTTTTAAGATGGTTCCTATACTTTGGATAAAAGCGTCTGTTAAGTGAATTGTACAGATGTGTGTGTGTGTGTGTGTGTGTGTGTGTGTGTGTGTGTGTGTGTGTGTGTGTGTATCTACTGAAGATAAAATTTGATCATTAGAAAGACAGGTGACTATCCATCCCTAATTTATGTGTAAAATTACACACACACATAATATTATATATTTAATAACAAACACATCCTGGAATCATTAAATTCTCAGTCAGTCCTCTAATTAAAGTCTGAACGGCCTCTCTGTGTGTCTCTAAGTCTGTTAATATATTCTCTGTTTCTCATGCAGATCTGTGACTACAGGACCTGCACTCAGGGGGAAGACGCTGACGTGCAGTTCCTCTCCTCACCAGAAGATGGCAGTAATGTGTCGCAGTATGAATGAGAATATGGGAATCATTGTGAACTTTATTTTACACATGAAGAAGATGTTCTAGTATGATAAGTATAAGGCTTATTAGATGGTTGACTTTTTATTTAATATTCAAAATCATTCAAAGTTGTTTAGAGACATAGTTTATCAACATTTATATTGAAACTTTTTTACATTATTTGTTGTTTGTGACCTTTTTGTAAAAGGCTCCCAGTGCTGAAGAAACATCTCAGACACAGAATTTTAATGTCTCAAAAATGGGTCCAATAAACACTCGCTGCAGCACATGGAATGAGGCGGGGTCAGATACGGTCGGGGCTGGACATCAGATGGACGTCATGACACAGACAGCACCGTCTGCAAGATCAGGGCTCCTTAAACTTTTCAGCTTGCGACCCCTTGGGGACCCCCACTGTTCCTGGAGGTGGTTGAGACGAATACCACAGCCTACACACACACACACACACACACACACACACACACACACACACACACACACACACACACACACACACACACACACACACACACACACACACACACAGGGTCCAGATAAGACAATACAAAGCGCGGTATAAAAACATGCAACCTAAATGCACTGCATGGTATGAAATCTCTTGATAAACAAAAACAATGACCTCTGAGGACACAGCCGGTCTTGGTGTGTATGTGCAGTCCCCCCCTCCTTCACTCTGACATCTCCAGTTGTGTGTGTGTGTGTGTGTGTGTGTGTGTGTGTGTGTGTGTGTGTGTGTGTGTGTGTGTGTTTGATTTCAGCCTACAGTATGTCTCAACAACATGCATGTGTCATGATGAACTGCCCCTTGCAGGAATAGTAAAGGACATCTTCTTATACAAGTTGAAATAATTTAAACGTTCTTATTAGTTCTTTTGGAAGGCATTGTGAGACCCCCCCTCTATGTGGCTTACGACCCTCAAGGATCCTGACCCCCACTTTGGGACCCTCTGTGGTCTTTTTTTTTATCGTTTAATCATTTGTTGCCGCTCATGTTTCTTTTATTTTGCTCTCTCAGTTTGTAGGCAAACTTTGAGGTATTTGCTGTAATACCACCAGCTGCCATAAGGTGGCAGTGTTACTCCATAACGTTACCTGGAGAAGTCTTTCACGGTGCTCAGAGCATTGAACAATACAGTAAGTACACTATAGGCTACAGTGTATGTACAAGTTTCAAACATTAAATAAAGAATAATCAATCAAACTTTATTTATTTGTAGAACTTTTCAGACAAATGCAATTACAGTTTGACAAAAGAGCGCAAGACACCTCTATGAATTTAATGAAATAAAGATGATAAATAATAAAATACACACACACACACACACACACACACACACACACACACACACACACACACACACACACACCTTTAAAACAAATGTATATCCTATACATATACACTTCCGGTGATTTCAAAATAAATCTCTTGTAATAAAGCCTTAATTCATTAATTTACACCCATTGTTACTACGTCACCTACTTCTACTAATACAGATATAATTAAGCCTAATATTAAATGTAAGGTTGTTATAAACGATCATGATCAAAGGGATAACGGCAGGTTGGCTCGTGAAGACGATTAATCCCTCAGTGAAGCCTGTCAGGCTCTGGACTCTATTTCTATCACTAATAAATGATTTCACTTGATTTGACTTAAAGGGATACTTCACCCATTTGCATTAAGCTTTGTATCATTAGAAACCTGGTAGTATTTTTGAATGGTCATGCATCCCGCCCTCGTTTTCCCCTGAGATGGGAAATCTTTGTATTAAGTATGAAAAGGAGCTTCCGATGACGCAAAAATCGCCATTTTGCGTCATTGGAAGCTGTTGTGGTTAGCGGGGTGAAACTACAACGCTAGTTCCTCATATTTTCGACTGCTAAAGCTACAGACCTATCACAGTGGGTGGGAACTCACTCCCAGAATCGAAACTTTATGTCCGCCGGTCTCAGGGGTGTGTGAGAGACAGGGGGCTTCGGGAGAAATCTCGCCACAAAAAAATTAAATAATATATTAATATATTATTATAATAATGTATTAATAAGTAACGTCAGGTTATAGCAATGATTATAATATTCTTCCACAACATCATCATTCGCATCATCATTATTATTATTGTCACCATCTTCATCACTACTAGCAACAGCCAATTTGCGATTTTATTATAATGCCAATTGTGGGGCACTGATGTTTTTTTCTATTACAGCACATCTCACAAAATAACACAAAAATACAAGCTGATACCACTTCAACAACAAAAAAACAACACAGATAATCAGGCTAGAAAAAGAACAACACTTTTTTGTCAACAGAAAAAAATAAAATAACATAATGAACAGTTTCTTAACAGTTGCTGCAAATAAAATCCATCATTAGGTATCTCATGCATCTGGCTGAGCTGTGACGTCCAGGGCAGACACACAGATGATATTTTTGAGGATATAGATTTTGTATCCATGTCTTAGTCAATGCTATAGATGTAGGTTATTTTCAAACTGCCTTTTTCTATATTTGCTGCACGTCGTTTCATTTTGCCTCCAGGTTTTAGAGATTTGTCAGAGCTGAACTTAGGAGAGCAACACTACCATTGCTAAACAAAACTCAGGACTGCAGACCGCGTCTGAACAGCACAGACATTAGTCCCATTTATTACCCATCCTGGATTAAATTGTTTTTGTCCTTCACAGGGAGGGTGTTGACCCTCAGAGGCACAGGAGAGATGAGAAAAGATGTAGATGTGAGGAGGTTCCAGTCTTTTCGATCAATATGTTTTTTATAGGCTGTGCTTGTCTTTCAGAGGAACAGCAGCAGCATCTTTACCTTCACCAAAAAAAAAACTGACACAGGCTGAATCATAACATGACACAAGTGGATTGCAGTACAAGCATTTGTTTCATCCCTGAAATACATTTCCAGCTCACAGCAGATGTTTCCATTTCTGTATCCTTAAAATCCTGTTTGATTTTCTAACCTCTGACATATATTTCAGTTTAAAGTTGACTATGCTGCTCTGTGACAGTGTGTACTTCAGAATAGGAGGATGAAACCTGGTGTAGGAGATACCAGTGCCTTGCCCTTATTGGTATCCCACTGGTTATAATGGATGCCTTTTGACTGGTTGATGGAGCGTTGAATGGCTAATTGCCTGGAAGGTAGAGCTTTGAACCTGCTGAGCCTGACAAATGACCACTGTGAATCCAGCTAAATGCTTATAAGCCGTTATGACAGAAAAAAGATTTGTGGACTCAGAAACATAAAACTATTACAGAACTTTAATAGAGGCATTTTCTGCATCATTTCACTGTTGTAAGAATGAACAGAAACATGTTCATGAGCCAAAAAACAAATCTCCACTTGCTGTAACATGAATTAAGGGGCTCTTAGACTCTGTGGACACTCTCTCTACCTTAAAGTGTGAGAACAACAACCTATAATTTGGGGGCTTCGGAAAGCCAGATATGTCGTGGTTGCTATTATTTCTGTAATGCAGTCATTTGAAAATCATGATCATTTAACAGTTTCTGTTTAGATACAGTTAGTTTTCTAAACCATCATCCTCTCAGTAGAATTTTGCTTCTTTATTCCAAAGATGACACAGCAGACACATCTGATGCTGTTAACCTTACATCCAGCTCTGCCAATATTTCCTCTCTGGTGTGCAAAGGTCTTTGTTGAATTTGCTGCAGGCGGCTGCATGCTATAAGTCCTCCAATCAGACCTGAATGGTCGCTGATTTAAGATGAAGTCTGAGAAGAGGTGTGAAGTAAATGAATTTCATAAACCAGTAAGCCTGAAAACTCAGTTCTGACTGAGCAGTCACTCTGATTGAGGCTGACATGTGGGTAACTGTGCTATATGCTAATCCTGCAGCTAAAATGTCTATTGTGGTGATATGCACAACCATACATGTTAGAATTCACTGCACACAGACGTTCACGAGTTGTATTTTCCTTTTTTTGTCCTTTTTACAAGTTGACCTAAAAGCTGTGATCTATTTAACTGAGTCACTCTTCACTTTAAGACTGAACTTACAGGCCTCTCTCTCATAAACAGCATATTCTTCACACAGACAGCTGGTCAATGCTGGAGCTGATTGTTTTTTTGCTGCTGGACTCGAGCCATCAGTTGCCGTGGTGATGAAGCGTGAGCTGTTTGATATAAACTAGGGAAAGTGACGAGGAGATCATTGCTGGATCTCACTTTGGTCAATCTTAACGCTCATAAATTAAGTGAAGGGAGTCTTCACAGCTCAAACTAATGGAAATTATAAGTCTGACACATGGAAATATATCTGAAACAATCTCTATACCTGTTGTTCTATTTTTGATGTATCATCAAATAAAGCCTTTCGGGACGATCACTCCCCTTAAGTTGACTGGTGCAGATGGTGTCCATACACCCCTCTATTTCAACAGCTGGGTTCTTGACCGGTTTTTAATTAAGCTAAATCATCATCCAGTTACATGTTTTAACACCTTATCCCCTTATGGTCTGATGTGGGCAGAATCCAGGCACTTCCTTCACTGTGAACTCTGCACAAAAAGTTGTACAGAATCTAAGACAGTTACCAAAAGTAAGAAAACACAAGAGGAAGTTATTTCAGGTCAGTTATTCACCTTATTAATCATGCGTGTTCAACTTTTAATAAGCTACTTAAAGTCCTATTAAACATTACCCACTCCACACCTGTACACCCACACAGGTATTAATGAGAGTACTTGGCTGATTAGACCTCTTATAAGTGAGAACATTTTTTGTGTCATGTGGATCAATTAGAACATAAGCACTGACGACGATTTTCTGCAAACATTTCCACAATGCTGTGTGTCACATTATCTGTGTAAGTATGACTGACTGTGCCATGGTTCACAATTGTAGGTTTTTAGTGTAATTTATATAGAAAGTAGTGAAAGAGTGGATAAGGTTTTGACTTTGGACATTACGTTGTGGTACTTGTTTTCTGTAATTAAATAATCCCTTTAGTTTGTCAGACTTTGCAACGATAGTTAAGAATGTGTGAAGAAGGATGAACCAGCTAATATTTACTATACTCTCACTTTATATAATGTAAAAGGACAACATTGTTATTGCTGATATGTTTACATTACACTGATATAATTTCATTTAGTAGACACTTCTGTCCAAAGTGACTCACATCACACATTCACACTCCACTGGAAGCAATTAAGGGTTGTAGGTCAGTGCTGTGTCTGTGTGTTCTGCCAGGTCCTGATGTTCAAATACCTCTCACTGGGTGTTTTCATAGCAGTCCTGTTGCTGATAAAGTGCATCCTCAAGCCAAGTTGTAACAGTCTTAGTAAGGGGCGTAGTTCTCCTTCTAAGAGGGGTGTATGCCGGGGTATGGAGGGGCGGTCTGACTGGCCTAAGTGAGGGAGAGGTAATGGCTCTGTATGCGTGCTTGATGTTTAAATAAACATTTGCCATCGGGCTGCTGTCTGCAGAGAGAGGTGCTCCCTCATAAAAATTAGCATCTATTGAATCACACCCCCGTTGCTTTTGCCACATCACTGCTGTCTTCATTTACTGAGGTCAAGAGTGCGTGCAATGGTCACGCTGAGAGCGCCCTCTACTGGATCAAACTGCAAACTACTTCAGACAGTCTGATGTGCTGATAGACATTTTGTATTCTAATCGCTGAAAACAGTTGGAATGTGAACTTTCTCCCTCAGGTTCGAATGAATGTTGGAATTTGGAATAAAAAGTGAAAGCCCTGAGCCCTACGTCAAATACAGCATGAGTTCAGCATAATTTAATCTATATATGAGAAATTATGCTGTACTCATGTTAGCTAATGTGTTGGTTTAAACGTCTAATTTGGTAATGTTTGACACACCGTCTGAGCATTCAAAAACTGTCAGGACAGACAAATGAGCCTCCTTACATCTCGAGACAGAGTCAGTGCTGATCTCCAGTTAGGCATCTGAATTATATATTTCTCTGATCCTCATTTCAGTCTGCATGACTCAGATAAACTACGACTCAGAGGGGGGTTTGTGAAATGTCCAAGAATGACAATGAGGCTTTTGAAATTGCAGCCAGCCATCTGAAGTTATATGCAGGAGGATGTTTTCCTCCCGCCTTGATGGAGAAAAGTTGCTGAGAGATTGTCACATCACAACGACTGTCATCTCCTGTGAAAAGGTGGAAGATGTGTGGCTGTCGTGACCTAGCAGGACACTGTCAGTGTCACCTCTGTCTGTAAACACTGCAGCACCGGATACAAGCTGGGAGCACATTAGCCACAGCTGAAGGTCCCTCCGGCCTGTGGAGCAGCCTGCCCCCTGCCCAGAGGAGAAACATGACACACAAATAAGCTGTGTTGCACTCCTGAAAATGTCTAGATAATTTCAGGCACACTGCTCCTGAAATTCTTCTGAGCTGCCTGTTCACATATGCACCTCACAAATAAAGCTTAAATGCGCTTAAATAAAGGTTTGAAATGAAATGAAATTAAACATTCTTGAGATCTCTGTGTGTCTTCAGTGTTTCAGGATTTCAGTTGTAGTTGTCCTCAGTGTTTCTTGTCTTGTGTTCATTCCTCCCTCTGTGTGTTTTGCTGCATTCATGTGCTGCTCGGGTGGTCCAAGTTTCCGAGTTGGGAAGTCCTTCTTCCGACTTCAGTGTGTTCACGTGATTTTAGTACGGAAAGTCGGAATGTTGTAACAGTAGCACAAAAAAGCGTTGATGGTACGAAGAAGATCAATGAAATGTTACTGTTACTATATTTGAGCAAAATGTTGATATGCAATACCTGAATTAATTAAAAGTATGTTAACATTAACAAAACATATTTTGCCCCCCATTTCATGACGATTATGACATCAAGTCGGGAAGTTGGTCACCTCATTCTTTTCCGAGTTTCCGAGTTGTTTTTCCGACTTGATGTGTTCATGTGCATTTTACAACTTGGAAACTCGTTTTTTTCCGATTTGTCAGACACCACATGAATGCAGCATTTCCCTCCAGTTTGATTCCCCTGATTGTCTTCACCTGTGTCGTTAGTCTCACCTGTGTCTTGATTACCCCTGTGTCTATTTAGTCTCAGTGTTCCTTCCCTCTTGTTGTTCATTGTTACAATTCCCCATGCTAGTGGTTTTCAGTATTTTTCCTCGTGGTGCCTTGTTTCACCTTAAGAACTTTATTTAGATTTATTTGAATACGTTTTGCCTTTTGCCCTTTTTTTTGTTTAAATAAATAATTTTCGTTAATATCTGCTATTGGGTCCAGTTCCCTGTATTCCTCAAACCGTGATACCAAGGCTATAGCTAAATAGCCAAGGAAGAGTTTTAGTTCAGAATGATAGGATATTGAATTTGCACCATAAACATAAATCTGAAGGCTGTTAAACGGAGCCCGGCCGATTAATCTGCTTACCGATAATATTGGCCGATATCAGCTTATCCAGTGACTATCAGTATCGGCTAATTTCTTTGCAGAATTCCGCCTATAATACTATATTCAAAAGTCACAACTGGAAAAAAAGTTCCATGTGCACAGCACATAGTTTCTCCCACCAACAGGATTTGAATTATGCTGCTGCCAGCCCTGCAGGATCTCATCATGAGAGAATGTGATTGCCTTTAAGGTGGCTGTATCTGGGATGTTTTTTCACTGAAACTCTGGCACCTCTATCACTGATAATTTTCACCTGTGTCTGTGAAACCGTGTCCATAAACTCTGCGTTACCTTTCATCCCTTCATAAAAACATATCATTAAATTCATTTTTCCATCTTCCCAGCGTTAATAGATTTTATTCTAACCATATTCCTGTTGTAATTTGCATTTCATCACCTCAGAGATTGGCTCTTTTTTCTTTATTCCCTCTCAGATTACCTCTCTGTCCTCACGCTCTGCTGCAGATGTTGGTACTCAGTCTTCCACAATCACCTGTGCTCATTACACCAAACTCACATCAATAATCTGATAATTCACCCTCTGTCCTGATGGCTGCTGATGTATGTGCTTATCACTTTTGTCCTTATGTGCAACCTATTGAAAATCAGTAATGTACAGTATTCATTAGCAGAAATGTACACAAGTGTGCAATATGTTCATCCTGGAGTTGATCAATTAACACTCAGATTCAATTATCAAATCAATTATCACTCAGCAGAGTTATCTTTTGATAGAATTAGTTATGTCTTCCTCTTTCCGGGCTGTGTTAAACTAATAGGTTATTAACATAGTATTTAACAAGACTGGTGTCATTCTTTTATGTTAAAGCAAACAAAAACTGTATGTCCAAAATTCAACTGGATAACAGAATAATTGGCTGAAATTATGCAGCTCATCCATTAAATAAAAAAAAGAAAGAAAAATGAGAGGAATTCAGTCTTATTGAAAGTCACTTGGGAACATGAGTCATCCCTCAGATCTCTAGAGGCCATTCTTCAGCCTATCATTAACACTCTCCATTATATTACATCTCTCTCATTATATATGACACACGTGTACAGTAATGCTCCTTGTTATAACCTTGTGCTTAATCAGTTAAGAAATGAGACTTTTACAACTGGCACACTATATGTTTTTGACGAGGCCTCAATCTGATCGCAATCTAATTATTTCTACCGAATATTATTCTTCTTTGTGTGTTTTGTTGTGTATGCTTCTTCTTCATTTACTGTTTAATGTTATCAAACAGGTTAATACAATTCTTCATTTAGCAGATGTTTTACTCAGAAGCGACAAACATCAGAGGGTAAGGATTTAAAGGCGGAGGAAAGATATTAGCCATAATAAATACTTTGAACCGACTGGGTGCATTTCTATGCTTGTGCCTGCTGGCTTTATAAAAGCTGCAGATGAAGCCAAGCAGGCAGCGTTGTATCCAGAGGGATCAATGGATTATCTCACATCAGGTCTGCTCCTTCCTTCTCAGTTTAAACACAGACAAGTCTATCTACACATCAGTTAATAACTTGGGACTTCTCCTGAGGTAGGATCTTTCTGGTGTGTTTCAATTAAGCTCCCCTTATTGACCTGAGATTTGAAAAAGACCTGCTCTCTCTCTCTCCCAGCCAAATCCCAGTCATTATGCCTGTCATAGCCGAAACCTCGGAAATGTTAATGTCAGGTCATTTCAAGTATTTTTGTCAAGAAATAAAGTTGTATTACTTAAGAATACAAAAGGAGTGCCTCTCTAATGAAAGGGATCTCCTCACTTCATCAGGATTTAACGCAGGTCTTCATTTCCTTTTCTCTAAACCCCTTTTTCCCAAAAATAAGCAGACGGCTCTCAGTTTGTTCTGTGTAAATAATCTCACAATCCAATGTAAGCAAAGTGTTTGAGGTGGATTCTTTTAAAGCTCAAACCAACAAAACCAGAGAATTCTTTTCCCTGAATTATTAAAAAACTCTCTGTAATATATCCAGCTTTACAGTGGATTTGAACCAGTCTTTGCTTCAACTCAACAGCTGTGAGAGAAACAGAGGTGCTGTGCTGTAACATATAGTTACAAGAATAGTATACAAATATAATATAGAATAGTAGTAATATTCTTGTACATGTTTCTTTTTATTTGAAAAACTATGTGTCGAACTAATCACATCATGTTGTTTGGATACATGCTACAGTTTTTGTTTTTGAGGTTATGACACCGAATTATTACATTATGATGATTGGTCAAGTGACAATATTCAACACACCTGTGTGAATATACTGGGCATACCTGAGGAAGCTACAGGTTAAACACGTTGTTTGATCACAATAGAGCCACAGTGAAGTCATTATTTGTGTGCAGCGGATTATTCATTTATTATCTAATGATTCTCTAGGGGTTTATAAGTTGCATCTCTGCTAACTTTGAGTGATAAGAGTGATCAAGTCACATTTTTGAGCGACGAAGTGTGACTTGGGTCTCAAACTCGAGTCCCCATCTCTGTCTGTAACTAATCGCTGCTTCCTTTTGAGCACAAAAATGACATGTTAGGATTGACTGATCAGAGTTGAGCACAATCATCTACTGTACACTCTTAAAAAATTGACTCTAAGGGCGTTTTCACATTAGGTGCAATTGTTTCGTACCATGCCCAAGCACGATTGCTCCCCTGTCTCACCTGCTGGTCTGCGTTCACATTAGTAAAATCGTTCCGTGCCTGAGTACATTTGCACATGTACACAGTCCGATACAGCAGGTGGCAGTATGCACATAGTTGGTTTTGCAAATCCGCCAAGAAACAGAAAGAAGAAGAAGCAACCATGGCAACCACTCGAAGACTGAGTCCATCCTGCTAAATGTAGATTTTTTTTGTTATTTCCAAGACGCTAATAACGGTCCTCTTCCTACTTCCACGTGTACCATGCGGCTCAGAGGATGAAATGGACCTGTGCTGGGCATATACGAGGGTTTGTGAAGCGTCAGGAGCCGTTTAGAATGACGTCATATAGGTCCACTTCCTTGTTTGAGCATGGTTGTATTCACATCTCCCGCGGAACGTACTCAAGACACACAAATCGTGCCTGAGACCACCTTTTCAAGCGGACTCTGGCACTGTACTCGAGTACAGTATGTTTGTGTTCACACTGATCAAATGAACCAGACTTTGGGGGTCAACTTTACTCAGATCCAGGTCCGGTTCCCTAATGTGAAACCACCCTATCTGTTGGCTGGAATTAGTAATCTGCCTCTTTTAAATTGTAGGCCAGTGTTTTGTCTTTCTAATAAAGCTAATGGACTTTGAATGTGAACATATGTTTAAAGGGTAATTCCTAAAATGACTGATGCATTTGTTTTTCTAGAGAAGAGATTCTTGAATAAGTGATACAGAAATCCAGTTTTAGATAGCTGCAGAAGGAGAATCAGACATTAGTCACAGCCACTCCGCCAACACTGCATATTTCTCTGCACTTGTTCACCCTTGGGACCCCTCAGACAAATGCACCTACATGCTCACTAACACAAACACACAAACACATATTTTAATGTCTGTACACATGGAAAAAAACCTTCCACCTGTTCTCACTACTACACACATGAGCTCTGTTACCTCTCTCTGCATAACAAGCACGGCTGCCAAAATGTTCCCATAATCACATTTCACTGTTTGCAATACTGCTGATATTTATAATAATGTGGTTGAACCTAATGCTGCTCTTTCACTGGACTTATGTTTATGAGATTCTTGCATCAGATGTCAGGACATTTAATATATTTTGGCGTTACTGTGTCATGTGTGTAAGGTCTATGAAATCTTAAAAGGTCTCCTTCTGCCACCAGAGAACATTTTGATTTATTATGTTGGGCCACGCACGCTTAGGACAGTCAAACAATGGACTTGGGCCTGCACCTCTGTGAGAAGCCTCATTTGAGTTATTCACTGAGATCACAAAGAGGCCTAAAAGGCATCTTAATCCCAGAATCCCCTGCAGTACTTCACACCTACGCGTGAAGTAAGGGGGGACCGGAACCTCTCTCTCCTCATTGGAGGGGACCTGAGGTAGACCCCCCATGAAGCAGGCCAGGCTACAAAGCTCCAAGACTTCCATTGCTCTCTCTCTCTTTCCACGCGCTGACTTCAAGTGTTCGGAGACACAAGCTCACCTCCTGTTTTCTGCAACCATCTTCCTTTGTTCTAAGTTTTGGCGTGCAGGTAAGCCGCGGTCGGCAGTGTTCTAAATTCCGAGCTCGGATTGTCCAGTGAACGCATCTCAGTTTCTCGGAGAGCGTCAGACTATAACAGATTATCAGAAAGATAACGGTCTTATTCCGTCCTGCAACGAAAAGGACATCGACGGACATCTTTCCCCTCGACGGAGAACCAACGAAGCCGCTCTTGCCGTAAGGGACCCTCACTGCCATCAGACACCTCTGCACCTGAACGGACAGAAGATCTGTTTTATCGCCGGACTCCTTTCTCCTTCACCAATCGTGGGAAAGCGATTCACAAGTGAGGCTTAATTAGGTCTGGGCAGAATTAGCTTTAGAGAGTGTTTTTTAACAATTGTTTGATTGATGCAGAAACTGCAATTTTTCTCTTTGTTGGACCGCTGCGTCCTGAGTTTTACCTGTTTAAAACTCTTGTTGTTGTTTCGGACCGCTGCGTCCTATATGTGTTTAGCGTAACAGCGTTATAACCGGGTATTATTCTTCTGATCAGAAAGGCCAGTGTAAACCGTATTAACTTGAATTCGGCCATTGGTTTGTTTCTGTGAATGAAGGGAATTACTCCGAGTTGTGGTGCGAGATTCGGACTGTGATCCGACCTCTTCAGGCACGCATTTCTCTCCTCCTTTCTTTTCCTTTTACTAACACACACACACACACACACACACACACACATGTTCCCGTGTAGACGCACATCTGGAGGCTAACTCCACCACCGTGCCATTACGCACATAGGCCACACACACATAGAGATCTGTACACTCACGGCCATTCAGGTGCCTCACGAGACACCGATCGTGCAGGGCTGAACTCGGCCTCTTTTAGACAATAAGACCACTAGGTCTTTGTTAGGTGTGCGCCATCGTGAGCGACCACACACACACACACACATACATG
The DNA here is from genome assembly GCF_963584025.1 of Labrus mixtus. Classification (NCBI taxonomy): domain Eukaryota; kingdom Metazoa; phylum Chordata; class Actinopteri; order Labriformes; family Labridae; genus Labrus; species Labrus mixtus. The sequence continues at coordinate 15,777,351 of NC_083621.1, read as the reverse complement.
TTCCCGTGTAGACGCACATCTGGAGACTAACTCCACCACCGCGCCATTACGCACATAGGCTACATACTCACACACATAGAGATCTGTACACTCGCGGCCATTCAGGTGCCTCACGAGACACCGATCGTGCAGGGCTGAACTTGGCCTCTTTTAGACAATAAGACCACTAGGTCTCTGTTAGGTGTGCGCCATCGGAAGGGCGACCACGTGGGAAGAAGCTCTCTTTCTTTCATTCACAGACACGCACGTACGCACACACGCACGCACGTCTTTGTTAGGTGTGCGCCATCGTGAGCGACCACGTGGGCACGAAGCCATCTCCCCCCTCTCTTCCCCTCCTCTCTCTCTCTTACACACACACACACACACACACACACACACATTTACACCTCTTCCACAAGCCTTGCTTGATAATGTTTGTTTCTTAGATTAGTTTATGATAGTTACTTGTTTGATTAAGTTAATTGATTTTGGATTGATGTTGCTTTGTTTAAATAAATTCTGTTATAATTTTAAGAGAGCAGTTGTTTGTGATTACTGGTGTATTTGCATTGTGATACAGGCTGGGTGCGAAGGCTTTGTGTATGGATTTCATGCCTTCAATTGATTAAATATAGTTATTAATTATAATTATTATAGAATATAACCAAAGTTGACTTGATACAACCCCAACAATTATCACAAAGGTATAATAATGTTTAATTGCTCTAAAGGTTAAGCTCTGTTTCCCACATTTAGACCTGAGAACGTTGTTGATGGACAGTTAAAGCCTGACACTATCCCAAACTGCAACAGGTGTTTTCAGAGGTGACACACAGCAAATAGACTAATGTCACCCGCCCAGTGAATGTCTTATGTTACACTGGCAGCAGACCCCTCCCACACTCAATAACTCATTACAATGTCTTTAGCCTCCTCTCTACTTGCTCATCAATTCTTCACTTCCATATTTCTCTGCAAACCTGTTTATTTGCAACCTTATATTTCTCTTCCCTCCTGTCGTTTATCTTCTCCGGTCATGGGGGCCTGCTTGTCAACAGCAGACGGGTTGATGTCTAATGGTTGTGGGAGCATTTCTCTCTGATGCCTGCAGCAAACAGGAAGCCTGGTGGGCTGCAGGGAGAACAGAGGGAGGTTTATCTGGAAAGTCAGGCCTTCCCTCCATCACCACGCCAACAGAGACAGCAGCACAGAGCCTGATGCTCCACAGGCAGATAAGACCCCCAGACACAGAGCTCTGCAGTCAGACCCCTCTCACTACAGTGGAGGGGACAGGACAGAAACAGGACGTGACCGACTACTTTGACACTTCTCCCCTCATCTCCCCTTCATACAACTTCTACTTAATCAAAGAAAAATTATATTTCTTAGTATTAAAAATGCCCATGAGATTATCATACTAATTTAATGAGTGTGGGTGGTTTTGTTCTCTGGGTAAAGATCAAAGAAGATGTATTTTTATAAACTGAATACAGTGAATATTTGTCTTTTTTTTTCTTGATTTGTCTCCTAGATTAATTTTTTCCTTGTGGATTTCAAATGTGACAGATTTCTTCGTCCAAATGTCCCTTCTGATTTTGGACCTTTTCTAGTGCCGAGGAGCCATTTTTTAAATTAAAGTGGCTGTGGCTCAGGAACGGTTGTTGGTTTGCTAATCATCCACATGTCCACATGTCTAGGTGTTGCTGCAAACAGCCATGCAGGCACAGAGCATGCTATAATGCCGCTTTTTCTGCCTCTTCTTTTCATGACTGCTGGTTCAGTCCCTCGAGTGAGAACAAGGTCTTCTGGGAAATGACTGCATTCAGTGTGTTCTGTATACTTAGATATCCAGTTCTATGGTTTGTCATCCATGTCAGGCTCTTAAGTCACAGAGGGCCTGAATTCCTGTGGGCCATTTCAGCCTGTCACCATGAATGTAAGGACATGCTTTTTTCTCCTCAGACTTGAATATGACCATGAATAATGTAAAAGCAGGTAGAATGAGTGTTGAAGAGCTATCAGACAAGCGTTACAGATTCCACACTTCTTTTAAATTAAGTCAGCGGCATGATGCCACTGAGTCATCAAACCTTATTTACTGCTGTCTGCTCAAAGTGCAGAATACAGTAATGAAAAATCAACAATAACATCATGAGCTGGGAGATTTCAAACACTTGATGAATGAGGCATGAAGCAGATTTCTAATAAAAGAAGCTGTGAGAGCAGAAGCGGAAGAGAAAACGCTTCTCTGAGGGGAATTCATTCAGTTTGGGTCACCTCTTCATCTGAATCCTGTGTTCATAATGAGGGGGAACAAAAGATGGAAGGAATGGGATTCACTGTATTTTCTGCTTGTTATTTGTCGTGTGTGTCAGCACATACACGTTTGCGCTTGTCTGGCAAGAAATGAACTTGGTCACAGAGCTCTGAGACAATAGCAGGCAGGAATCTCTGAGCCGATCTCAGCACCTCAGCAATCGTAAATCCATTTTGCTCCAGCAGACCACTTAATAGCTTTGGCTGATGCAGAGTTTGGAAACCCATCAGTCAACTGAACTGGACCTGATTCGAACAGACTGCTTAGCTACACAACAGTGTGTAAGAAAACACTGGACCCATCCTCATCATCAGTTCAGGACATTCAGAGTCAGGACATTTCCTTGGCAATAACAGGATTAAACTATTAAATATTGATAAATCATCTCAATAAATCCAGTATAAATCAGTCCAGTATAAAGTATAAATCAGACCCACATACTGTAAATATTAGTGGACAAATCCAGAGTAACGTCGCTTATTGGTTTCTCCATAGTGGTCGCCATATTGGAAATACTGACTCTTTCAAACTTTTGGTCAGTCTAACAGCAGGCAAAGAGCCGGAGCTGATGCGGGCCTTAAACCTCCTGACAAACCGCTACAATGCGGCAGCTTGCAGTCTGTCACACCCCTAATTATGCATCACTCATATCCTTCATAAAATCCTAACATGTTTTGAAAACACATCTTTCTTTCAGCCATTTATGACTCCTTTTTTGTGTCGGAAAATTCAAAATTTATTGGACTTGGAATTATTGCGGGCCTCAACAAGATTGTGATATGCCCATGTTTTTATAACCCAGCCACCAGTTGGGTGGTAAGATCCCAAGTGATGTCTTTTGCAATTTTCCTTAAAAGTTTTTAAGTCAAGTGACTTTTTTGACCTACTGCTTGAACCGCAGATGCTCGACGAGCACTGTGGACACCAGAACACCTGTTGTCCCTTTTAGCTGGCAGAGCTGCTGCCTGAGAGTGTGTGTTTGTGTGTGTATGAATTAATGTGTTTGTGTGTGTGTCCCTTCCTGTCTCTGTGTCGGCTTTTTGTGCTGATGCAGATATAAAGTCATATTGCACAGAGGAGAGCAGAATCTGTGTTATTGTATCCTGCTGATACTGAACGATGTCTGAGTTTTCTGTCATGTCAACATGTTGAAAAAAAAAAGGTTATTATCTTGTCAGGATATTAAAACAACAGACATACAGGGCGGGGAAATATAAACAAATGCTTTGGGATTATAAAGTCCTACTTCTTCTGTAGACTTATGTATATGATAGATGTATGTTCTCATTGCAAATGACAAAGGACTTCATTTGATTCTGTTTGTATCTTGTTGAAAGTGATGTTTTTTAATAGAACAAAAACTTAACCTAACTTAGCTTTGCTTTTGTAAAAAAAAAGGAAAAACCTTCATAATTCTGTTTTAAATTGATGACATCAAAGCAAAGAAGGGTTTCTGTTTTAAATGTATTAAAAAGAGAGGATAAATCATGTGCAAATCCAAATATAAAAGCACTTCTACAATTTTACAAATTTACTTGAAGACACATCAGTAAAAACAATATTTTAAGCCACTGATTACACATATAAGTTACAAACCAGTTATGATTCCAGTAAAACTAAGTTTCAGATGTGAAACATAAAACTTTTCCTCTTTCAGTTGGCAGGAATCAGTCATCACTCATGCTTTGTGTTGAAAACTGTCAGTTTAGGTTTTTTAATTGTGAGATTACTGGAGCAGAACTTCAAAGTCTCTGGGAACAAAAGAATGGATATGTCATCCTGTGTTCATGAATCCTTTCTTCTTTGGCCAAGTCTTCAATTCCATTTTGAAAGTTGTAGAAAGTGTTGCATTTGTTTTAAGACATAAAATAGTTTGGTTTGTGTGGCCCATATCTGCATTTCAGTAAACTGTCACTTCTTGGCTTATAGCCTGTGGGTGTTGACACAGATTTTATTCCGGTTGCAGTTTGTCTGATACTCAGAGGATTAAAAGTCTTCTGAGAGTCAGATATCAGGGGAGATCACTGACATGCTGACCAGGTGAAGATGATACGCTCTTGAGAGGAAAGTGTCAAATCAAATCTAAAGGCTTGTGCACATGTTATTATTTGTGCTCTTACCTACTGCATCTAAAAAAAGGCAATAATCAAGGTTAATTTAATTTTCCCACAAAATTAGATTTTTTTATTTATTAACAGTCATACATGAAGACAGTTTTAAGAATGCTTTATTTTAAGAGAGTGAGAAAAACACAGGTCAACCCATCAGCTCAGGTATGACTAGGAGAGAACAATAAAACTAAGATTAACATGATTTCAAGACAATGGGTCTCACAGCATCAGAGCTTTATTTTTGATTGATGCCAATCATGTCACTGATCTTATTTTCACTTATCTTGGTAACAAAAAAACTCACAGCAACATGCATCCAGAAAGGCCAGCTTCATGCTTTCATTGTGTCTATTTCTAAGCATTATTCTAGACCTTCGTTCACCATTATTCCTCCTTATATTGTCACCCTTTTGGCTCAGGACGGTGTCTGTTTGTGCCAGAGTACCTGGTGTAATGGCCATGCACAGGTGTGAACAGTTAACGTGATTCAGTACAAACAGCCACCTGCTCACAGCTCTCTGCTATCCTCTGCCCATAGTAGAATCTATTGCGCTGTACCTGTGGAAACAATCGCTCAGCTGTTTATACAGATGAATCGAAGAATAGCAGCAGACCCTGTTGAAGCTCCCTGCAATAACATGTTGAACTTACACCTTCAGATAGACTGGAAGGAGGTTCCTGAGCTCAATGAAAAGTATTGATGATTCATTAAGCACAGTTGCTGACAGAGAATGCTAATAACCTGTCCAGGTGAATACAGATTTTGGGTTTGAGGATTCTGAAACAGCGTCAGAAGGAAAACCCTGCTACAGATGTGAGGGTGATTTTGTCATGACACTAATCTCATTAAAGGTCTTTTCTGGGAACAGGACACATCCATAAGTTCTTAGATAATTTGATCTGAAATATGCCTCAAGTCTCCCTTGAGAAAGATTAACCAGACTTAAGATAGCCTGCCAATCAGAACACATTTTCAACTTTTGGAAAGGTTCAAGAATTTGATAATCAAACAAGTGTCTGCCAATGTGGCACACCCTTGAATAACTGAGTCATTGGTTAATGGTTAATGGTTGAATGGTTGTTTATACCCACATATGGTAAATGTTGGCGTCAAAATCATGTCAGGCCAAATGTTTGTGTATTATGTTGAATAAGAAGTCATGGTTGAGCCTAGAGCTGCAGCTAACGATTATTTGAATAACCGATTAATCTGTTTGTTTGTTTTTCCCGAATTCTTGGATACAACATACATTGGTTTTATTTATGTCTTTATTCAAAAACAGAATTATTTCAAAATGACAACAGTGCAAAAAACACTTTACTATCCCTGGCGTATGTTTTGCACAGAAAGGCAACAGATTTAACATCAAACAGCATTTAAAGGTCCTTCACCTCTGTATAAATGATGTTTGCAGGGAGAAACAGAGCTGCAGACAGAGGATTAAGAGACTTTGTTTTATTGTTTCACAGCAATCAATGGACTGTGGATACTTCAGAAACTAAAGCTGTCAAACACTAATCCATTTAAACATTTCCTTCTCCTGCTCCTCTCTCTGTCCTCCTTGTTACCTCAGCTGTGCTGCCAGGAATTATTTCAACTTTTTCACCACTTTCCTTTTTTTGGGTGGTGTTCATTCATTTCCTTCTCTCTTTTGTTAGATAAATTCAGGCAGGTGCTGTCAGACGTCAACTCTTCTGCTTCACTATGTGATGTATGTTAACGTGTGTGAAAATGAGAGAAGGATTGGGATGAGTTCTGTCTCACTAACTGGAAATGGATGCAAACGGAACATGTGGCTGAAGGCTGTTAAACAAGGTGCACTGGCTCGCAGCACTCTCATAAATAACCAGAGGGGAAGGTTCAGGCCTCAAACCAGGAGAGCTGTTTGCTCGAGGACACCGAGTCCCAAATCTAAACAGCATCTTCACAAGTTATGACAGAGATTTACATTGTTCCTATTATAAATGTAACATTATTCTGTAAATTAAGCCCTTTTGCTGAACACGTGTTTATGGAATCTTGCTCCCAAAGTCGTGTAATATCTAATTTATACAAGTGATAAATAATTGTGATTCATCATTATTGTTTACACATCTCTTGTTGGACTCAGTCCTCTCTTCTCTACATTATTTAGCATGTAAACAAGCAGTCACTTCTTATTTTGAAATGTTTTCTGGTCACAAACAATGAGTCTTCTACCCATTAAAAACTGGACTCACTTGAATTGTCGTCGAACCCTGAATGTATTCCTCCATCCATTGTGATTCTGTGTTTGAAGGGGATCCATTAGTTATGTCTGGGCATCTGCTCTGCAGCGTGGAGCCTGTGCCAGCTTTCGGGCAGACGTCTGCTTCTGGCTCTGGGTTGTTGGTGACTTGAGCGAACGAAAGCCTGACAGAGCCTGTCATGTCTTCAATGTGTCAGCGGAGACTCATTAACTAAACAAATCTGTGCCATCGGCCCACAGACCAACAAGAGATCCAGCCTCAGAGAACGAGAGGATTGTAAACAAAGGACAAACTGGTCTCACAAACTAACCCTCTCTTATCAGGGCCAAGTGTGAGATGATCCCTGTCCAGATACAAGTTATTATATCAGGGTCAACAGACGACAATAGAAACTTTGAGTTACATTTTCTAACACTGATCGGTTCAGTTCAATATAACTCGGGTAAAGTTTCCATTTTTTGTTGGTTTGCTTTGGTCTGTATTATATTATTAAATACAAATATTTAAAAAAATCAGGTGTTAGTTAAACAGCGATACCAAACTGTGCAAAGTAGTTCAATCATGAGAATGTAATTTAGAACATGTTTTTATGAAATCCAACACGTTTAAATCCATGTGATAATATTTAGAATTTAACCTTGATCTGGAATTTCAAGAGGACTGCTCCTGAAATTATACTGACCTTGCTGGTCACATATGCACCTCACAGTGGGCGACTATCCATGCTGGACGGGAAGGGGGGCAGGGGGACAGGGGGTCTCCTGAGGCAAGACATGATGCAAAAAAAAATGAAGCGGAAATAGCGGACGAAGCAACAGAGTCCGCTACGCTACGTGTAATTCAACGGAATCACACTCGCAGAAAACTCCTGAAAAACTCCTGATATTTGCAGCAGGAGTGTGAGTGTGTGTGAGAGCAAACAGCTGAATGTTCACTCGGGCTTTATCCGTAGTTTCTCCTGCCAGCTCCCTTTCCGCATAAAGTCAGAGTGAGCGGATGTGAGAACACAGAAGTATATTATCTGGAGAATTCACCTCGAGTGTGAAAGCCTGTAATTTGAACCCCCTCCTTCTAGCTCTGGCGATCCAGTCTCGCACCTTTAACGCCTTCGTTACTACCTCTGATGGCGTCCTAGAGGTGGGATCGCTAAGCCCCCCCATACACCTCTGGGACAGATGGCAAAATGTCACAGGGGCTTAATATCACACCTTTAACTAGCAGACTGAATAGGGGTAGAGATGAATATTTTGTCCAGTCATGAGTTTCCTCTTCCCATAACGACTTCTGCTTTCATATGAAAATAAAGAGAGGAGATGAGGTTCTGACACAGATAAGAACACAGACTGAGGCTCTGCTACAGGAAAGCAAAGGAAGAACATTGTTGTTTGTGAAGTATGGATTAGTTCTGCTATAGTTACTATGATTAATGTAATGTTGTGGAGTCAGAGTCTCTGCTCCTCACTGGGCTGCTGTTTTCCTGCTGTGCAGCCAGGCGAGATGAATGGTCTCAGATGTGTCGAGGTGTTGAATCTCCTTTCTACATTACAGCGTGAGCTTGTTGATTTTCTCTGGTTGTTCTTTGTGAAATCAGGAGGGTCGTCTAATCAGGGTTTTGCTGCTTTTAATATTCAGGGTTTATATTTTAGACTTCATGATAGGATTAAAGGTCCATTCTGTAAATGATCTAAGATGCACAATCTGTAACTGTTCATTCTCACAGATCTTTGTGCATGTTTGACCTGGAACAAAATAATATAATTTCTCCTGATATGGTTAGTCCTATAAGCACATGTTGAAGTACGACTCACTTCCTGTTCTGTAAATTTACCGGAAAACTCAACAAAGATATGCAGTGACGTGCAGTTGTGCAATAATGTGTCATTTTCCAGGCAGAATAAATGTGATATCTTTAAGTTTCAGGAGGAAAGATATATCCTCTCTTCATGGTTCTTTTTCATGTTTAATGTAGGCTGTTAAAGGGTTTCAAATGGAGCTACAGTCTACGTTTGACCCACTTTCATGTGTAATCTTAAACCTGAACATGCACTCTATAGTCAGAGACAGATTACAAAAGCACATAACCATGCTGGAGTTTCCTTTTCCAATATCCCAGACCATTATTAACCATCCCACATGTGTTACTTCAGGCCTGTCTGAAGTCCTTTAAAGGAAAGCTTTTAATATAAGAATGAGTGAAATATCTGAGCTGCATATGTGAAGAGAAAATTGTTGTTGGCTCTGATGCATATTTTTGTTCTTGTATTTGTATTTTATTTCTAGCACTTTATAAAGGTTTCTTTGCACTGTCTGAATTTCGTTGTACTTGTACAATAACAAATAAAGCTATTCTATTCTATTCTATTCTATGAATGGATGCTGCTGATGTTTTGTGTGGGTTTCTTTCATCCTGCGCTACCTTTACAATAGAGCCTTTGCATGTGCTAATTCAGCAAGTGAAAACTGTGATTTTCAAAAAGTTTTCTTCTTTGTTTCCAAACAATTTAAAAAGCTGTGAATAGTTGTGCTATTGATTGAAACCTCTGCACTTTATATCAGTACTCTGTGTCTGTTAAAGCAGAACTATGCAGATGCCATTGCCTCTTTTCATCTTTTTTGTGAGTAAATATTTTAGCCATAGTCTGTTTTGTTCCACATTTGAAATCCACAGAAGGGGAAACAGGTTGGTGAAACTAAAGTTTCATTGAGTGGAAGAGAGAATGAACGGGACATGTCTCTTCACTGATCTACCCCCAGAAAAAAATAGCTGAACAGTTCTGAACTGTGCATTGTTGTAAATCGCATTACAAGGTTTGCATTCTGTTTGACTCCAGGATAGGCCGTAGCGTGGTGCCTGATTTGATTAAAGCTGGGGCTGCTCTCACTGAATCCCTGCTCTGGTCTCGTTGGCTGGCCACTAACACATGTTGCTGGGAGACAGGGAAGTTAATTTATTATCAAACCACATACAATAAGCACCAATTCTCCGGGGCTATGCCCAACTTTCAAACGCGCAAAAACACAACTTTATATCATGTACAAAAACCCACACAGCTTTGACAATTGGTGTCTTGACAGATAGCTCTGTTAAGTTAGCTGCCCACCAGTACTGTTGCCCGGCATGGGACTTCGGACCGCTGGGAGATTGAATTTATCCGGCCTCGGGCAGGGGGGGGTGCTCGGTTGGGAAAATGTCATTGATGACGGGGAGTAATGTTAAACTGTTGCCAGGAGATTAACCTGGACTCGGACTATCTATTTTGTTCAAAGATTAATCTTTCCTACCCAAACAAAACTTTCAATGCCCGGTCCCTCGAACTATCTTCCATCAATAATAAACTGTCCCACAGAGCGTTGCTTCAGGCCTGGAGCACTTCCATTGGAAATGCTGATTTGCAGCGTTATCTGTTTGCTGTCGTTTTTTTCAATGTGTGTGGTTTTGACTTGTGTATTTGCAACGTGCCTGATGTCAATGCAATTGTTTTGGCTTTTTGCAGCATGTTTGTTTCATTTGCAGCAAGTTTTGGCTTTTGAATGTGCAGCATTTCTGCTGTGCATTTTTCTAAATGTAAGTCATTTCAGTTGTTGCAGAGCCTTTCCACCTGTCCACCACCATACTAAATCAATGTCAAAAGTACTTGAAAAACAACATAATACAGCTGTCAGAAATTTTTATTTTTTTTAAAATCACTCCTGTTTCCACTATAAATGTTTCCAGCTATTTAGAGAAGTGGTGAGCATTTTATCTCCTATAATTAGATCCTCCTGAGTACTCCTCTTCTGAGACAGAAGCTTTAAAGTCCTCTCCTCTCCCATGATGCTCCTGTTTTTGCAGTTTCCTCTCATTAAATTAAATGTGCTCTGGAGCAGTAAGTCTCTCAGAACCATCATTATTGTTGATAACAACAACAACTGTGAAACACTTTGACGTATCCTCAGGAGATTTTCAGTCTTAAAACATCTGTGTGAAGACGCTGTCAGTCTCTCAGGTTACCTCTGACCACGTCCTTGTTTGGAGTCGGGACCTGACAGCACTGCTTGTGTTCCTGTCCTGTGGGCCATTATTCACTGTGACAATGCAGCTACACATAATGAACAACTTTGGCCTTGTGTTGGAGCTAAAGCTGTGCCTGTCCTAATTTGAGATAAAGATATGTTATTGATCAATGGTCCTAAACCATTAGTGCTCTACCTGATTTCTGGTTCGCAGCTGATAGGATGGTCAGGATGCTGAGGCAGCGAGAAGAAAGGAAGCGAGGACGGTGTGGATAAATCAGACAGGTCTGCTGGTCAGCAGAAGAAAAAAGTTAATTGTGTTCATACGTTAAGGATTGTTGTGCTTAACAAAGCAGGCAACATCAAAAACAGGACAAAGGAGAGGTAAATAGAAAGTGGAGGAAGAGTCTACAGCTCTGCTAGCTCCAGTTCAAGCCGAGCATGATTTAGCATTACATTTCAGTCAAAGCACGTTTCTCTATAAGTAATCACCAGGGGAGGGTTGTTTGTGATGTTTTCAATTATTGCACTCTTCCAACTTCCAACTTATTGTTAAAATGTTTTTTTTTTAAAACCAGGTTCTAAAGTTGGTGATCAAATAAAGTACAACTACGGCTACAGCTAAGCTAGCAGCTCTCTGAGGCTGCACTGAAGCACAGTGAGGTTTTGAGCTAATCTTAATATGTGAAACTATGTTTACACAGACAAGACTGATTAGCATTTATAATAGTGACTATGTTTATCTTGTTTTTTTTTAATCTTATGACTATTGTCACATTAAGTAATTAGCACTAAACACAAAGCACATAAAGAAAATGTATAAAGTGTTTAGTCATAAATCAAAGTATTATTTTGAGGTATTCAAAAGTTTTTGACATTGTTCCATTAATGAACCACTAAATTGTTCCCCAATTTCTTAGACATATACAACAACGCTATATGAAATTATAAAATCGGTCTGATGAAGGTTATTTCAAACAAGGTTTAATGTCTGACTGGAATGGCAAGCTTAATAAAGCTCATAAATACTAGCTTTTGCACCTATAAATTATTTGACTATTGCTTTAACATTATTCATAGGATTACTGGATTTATTAGATGACATTTTTAGGATCCTTGTTTTGTTTAAAATTGTAAGGCAGTGATAGGATATTTAAGTAAGCCAACTCCTGTCTCTTGAGCCGTTATTCACATTTACTTTCATGAAGAGGTTGTGAGGCGACGTGATTCTCTCTTCTCACTAAATCAATTATTTCACTGAAAAATTAAAAGCACTTCTGATAAGACTTCTGTCCTCTGAAGACAGCTCTCTACCCTGCAGTGTTATTTCTAAAGGAGGATATCCATTCTGTCAGTGCAGAGAGCTTTGTTGAGCTTGTGACATTTCCTTATGCGCTGGAATATGTTAGCAATGACATGATGCAGAATTTTATTTTATAACTAGCCAATATACTGTATATATATCCAATACATTTAGTCATCACAAGTCCCCAACGGCTCCTCTGACTCATCGGCCTCTCCTTTTTTTCTCCTTCCATTTTTTATTTAGTTTTATTGCTTATTACAAAGTCACTGAGTGTCTTCAACAACCAGCAGGAACGTTGTTCTTTGCAGCTCAGGAAATGAAATACATGAAAAAATCCTTTGTTTTTCTTTTGTACATACAAGCTGTGACCCTTATCAACCACTTGTCTCAGTATCCTTGAACCAGTGATACTGTAGATAAATTGAATCTCCAGGGTTCATAAATTGTTCAAGATGTGTTGGAGAGAAATCTAAAGAGATTTAAAAAGAGTGTGTGTGGTTGTATATGTGTGTTACTGTGTCCAACGATAGGAGTTTAGGTTACAACTCATCAGAGGTGCAAACTGCAGCGACAGGGGGATTGTCCAATGAGGACTTTTTCTGGCAACATTTCTGTTTCACTACGGATAACGGTGTCATTGATCCCCAACGAGGAGGTCTTTCATTTACATCTAAGAAGAGGTGTCAGTGTCTCATAAGATTATAATCAGTCATTTATCCGGATGTTGGGAATATAGAATTCCATGGCTGAGTTTCTATCTACAAAAAAATCATGAAATGTAGAACAGAATAATAAACACAAAAAGGCTACACATCTTATTCGGGTTTCACAAATCACACAGAAGTCAAACTATTCATTTGTTGTGCCACTGCTGACAACATCTATGCAAAATATGCAATCTGTCCAGAGATAAAAACAAAAAACAAAACTGAAAGCACAAGCTGGGACTGTCCCTGATTTACTACACTATGGCTACACGTTTACAAAAGTGAGTGGAAAATTCCCAGGTTTAAAAAGGGTTAATATTTACTTAATACCTAACAAGATTCTAAGAGAACAATAACAGACTTTCATGCGTGGGCACAGCAGAGATCAACAGAGATTGTACGAGAGGGGAAGATGAAGAAAGAAGAAAAGGAAGGAGATAGAGGGGATGAGCTGGGTTACAGAGAGTGGAGGTTTCTATATAGATCATACATGAAGGGGAAATTAAAAACAGAGAGAGATAAAAGGAGATGTTCCTTGAGAGCGATATAAGCACATCCCTTCTAACTGATAATGTTTATTTATCTTCGCAAGATATGTCATCACTCGGGAGTGGAAGCCCCAGGGAATTTGTTTGTAGCAGGTGGTAATCATTTTTGATTAAATACATATAACAAGTATAATAATTTCAAAATAAAGTTAAAAATAAACAGAAATCAGACTCACAATGATACAAACTCAGCTAAACAAGCAGCAAAGATAAATGATCAGGATTAAACACATTACTGGAACGTCATTACCTAAATAAAAGCATACATAATTTTCTCAAAAACACAATCATCTTGTTTATATATAATACATTTTGTTTTAAATACATTAATTTCATTGAAATGATTACCCTCCCCTCTTGAGTTCTTGTTCCATCAGCTGAATTGTCTCCTTTTCTCTCTGCTGGCATTTGTGTATGTGACGTCAGCCCTCGCCTTCTGTGTGTCTGTAGGGTAATTGGACCCCGTCCCCTCCATGGCCTTCAGGGACTCAGACATAATTAAAGCAGAGAGATGGGAAGTGTCAGGTTCAGGGCTGCTAACCACGCCCTGTTAATTGGTGAGAGTGGGAGGTGAAGAGCAGGACAGACAGGGCAAGGTGGATTTGAGGTGGATTGGTTGGATTTGGATGCCTCAGTGGTTCCTCAGCTATCAGATGTGACTGCTGCTGTTGAATGTTGAATGTGTGGAGGAAAGTGATGGTAATGAAGCTGGAGAGTGTCTGATGCATAATTACCAGAGAATAAGTATGCTGAGCCATAAGCAAAGAGATGATGAGGGTTTCAATCAGCTCATGATGATGATATTATTACACATTTAAAGTGCCTTTTTAAAACTTGGGTCCTATTTAGGCTATACTATTTATATTTTTGGCCTTCATTTCTGTCGGTTATGATAACATTTTAAACACACTGAAAACACATTTTCTCCATTGGCTTTTTCTGAGAAATGGGTCATCCTTTAATAAATATTTCAACACCAAAGTTTTAAATGATCAGATTCAAATTTCAGTCTGTGCTGTTGGTTATCACTCTGCTTCTTCTTAGTTTGAAGTAAATGACAGTTGCGAGGACGTATGATCGATATCAATGTTCTACTTAATTCAACATTTACAAAGAATTACAATCGTACATTTGAGTTTCTCCAGGCAAACAGTCTATAAACTCTTAGAGACGCTACCATGATACATTTAGGTAAAACTTTGATTTACCACCTTTGCGGCCAAAAAAAAGTGGCTGTAGCCTCATGGTTTACCAACCAAAAGAAAGAACCAGAGATGTAATGAACCAGGACACCCCTTTGTCTTGTCTAAATGTTGTGTAACAGCTGATGTATGTGATGTCTTTTGCACGGATGGCACAGTTGGTGACAGATATTATACACAGCTAGCCGCACAACACAGCTGCCAAAACGTATCAAACTACCCACCCAGTGTCAGTGACCTGTGGTGCTGTGGAGCAGGATCTTTGAGGTATTTTAAAGATTTGGACCACTATGATGAAAATAAATAATTTTCAACCCTTCTGTTATATTGATGAGGTTTAATGTTAAAGCGTCGTCCAGACTCAGACTGATGGTTGGAGGGATTCAGCGATAGAGAAAAGATTAAGGCTCTTATTATGTTCTCTGCATGAAACCCACACATCAATATTCATGCCGAAGGAATCCCTCAGAGACCGGCAGACCTCTGTGTGGATTTAATCCAATTTACCGATTGCTGCCACCGACAAAACGCCAATCTCTTTGCTCCCCCTCTGAGAAAATAAGTAACCTCAACACAAGGTTTCTGAACACAACACACCACAGCCACATGCTCACTTTCTTGTTCTCACTTCTTTACTTACCCTCCAATACATCCCATCAGTCAAATTGGTAAATGTCATTTAGCTGGGACAGTGGTGTGTTAGGTAAATGATGGGGCTCTGACGGGTTGAAGAACAGCCTGAACCTTCTCCATCCAAATGATCACTCGCTAATTACTTATGACACAAAGATTTGAAGAGGAGTCAGAGAACAGAAGATGTGAAATAATGGGAATTAATGATGATATGGCATGAAGGACAAAAAGCACAAAGAGACAGAGTGAGAGAGAAAGGGGGAACAGGATGACTACACAGTGAGGAGAATGCATTTACAATACACGAGTGTGTAGACTCACATCCATCTGCTCAATGTCAAATTGTTAAAATCAACAGGAGAAAGTGGAGTAAATGAAACATCATCAACTATCAAGTGTGACATTTGTGGTTCCTGGCTGAGCGACAAAAGCATGAATCATTGATTTTACAATGGAAGATGCAAATACCACAGCAGTCTGTAAAATAACTTTGACATTTTTGACAATTTGCTTATTTCTTTGTCAAGAGTTGGATGACAAGATTGATGCCACTCTCATGATATCAGTGTACAGAGCTAAAGCAAGTTTAAAGTTAGCTAAGCCTAGCATGAAGACTGAAAACATTGAGCCTATATCTGTCTATAGGTTATCATCCATAAACTCATGGTTGTAATTTTACACGTTCTACAACAAATGCGTTGATGAATGAACGTAAAAGACTTTGCTAGGTATTGTTACTTTCAGACAGTAAGAATCTGACAAGTATTTAAGTTTAGCACAAAGACTGGAAATGTTTAGCCTGTGTTTAGTGTGCCAGAATCATGAAAGCTCTCATTAAGAGAGAATAAGATTCCAACGTGCAACTCTTCTTACTTTGAAAGCGGGGCGTCACACATTGTCTGCTGAATGCAGAAGCAGTGAACGTACGACAGAAGACATCTCCTGTGTGTTTTTTGCTCAGGAAAAGAGTGTGAAGAGTACATGGAGTGGCTTTATTTGATCGGCACAACACTCAGAGAGAATATGAACCAATCTCTGATCTTCATCCATTTTGATCACATATTCATATTTTCATTATTCAGGTCGGCCCTCATGATGGAATGGATGAAACAACGGTGAGAGCACACCAGGAGGGTTTGATAAAGAAAGTTATTCATCAGTCCAAAACCCTGACAACAACACAGAGTTCAGACCAGGAGGCAGAGCTGCAGTCTTACACGCTTCTCTGTGCCTCCCTTAGATCAGTCTCCCAGTCACTATAGCTGTAATTCTGAATCGAACTGTAGTTATACTATAGGTACTGTGTCTGTCCCCCGGCCCAGACCCGTTTTTATAAGTCATCCAAACGGCGTGAATCATCAGAATCTGATTAGAATCAAAACTACGAATACGATTTTGCTACAAGATCGGAGGATTCACTGCGGACTTTTGAACATTAGGTCCTTAGCATCCAAGTCTCTTTTAGTGAATGATCTGATATCAGATCAGCACATTGATTTACTTTTTTTGACTGAAACCTGGCTGTGTCGAGATGAATATGTTAGTTTGAATGAATCCACTCCTCCCAGTCATTTTAATACTCATATACCTCGAGACACCGGACGAGGTGGTGGAGTAGCAGCTATTTTTAATTCCAGTCTTTTAGTTAACCCTCGACCAAAGCTGAATTTTTCTTCTTTTGAAAGCCTTGTTCTTAGTCTTCCACATCCAGTCTCAAGAACCTTTCAGCCAGTTCTAGTTGCTGTAGTTTACCGCCCTCCTGGCCCATATTCTGAGTTTTTATCTGAGTTTGCAGAATTTTTATCAGACTTAGTCCTTAGCAGTGATAGAATAATTGTTGTAGGTGACTTCAATATCCATATGGATGTTGAAAATGATAGCCTGAGCACAGCTTTCATGTCACTATTAGACTCTATTGGTTTCACCCAGGGTGTAAACGAACCTACTCATCATTTTAACCACACCCTGGATCTTGTTTTAGCTTATGGAATTGAAATCCATAACCTTACAGTTTTCCTAGAAAATCCTCTGCTATCAGACCATTTTTTTATTACATTTGATTTTGTCCTACTAGAATTACCTCTGCCTGGAAGAGGTGTGCTTTCTAGAAGTTTGTCGGATAGTGCTGTGGCTAGATTTAAGGAAGCTATTTCAGCTGTTTTTGATTCAGTACCGTGTTTCAACCCAGTTGGAAACTCTTATGATAGCTTTAGTCCCTCTCAGCTAGATCAGTTTGTTGATAGTGCAGTGGATTCGCTGAGAGTTACTCTGGATTCGATTGCTCCCCTGAAACAGAAGGTTGTCAAGCGGCGGAGAGTGGCTCCATGGTTCAACTCAGAAACCCGTACTCTGAAACAATCATCACGGAATTTTGAAAGAATATGGCGTTCGACCAAAACGGTAGAATCTCGTTTTTTCTGGCAGGATAGTCATAGAAGATATATGAAGGCTCTACGTCACGCCCGAGCTGCCTACTACTCCTCTCTAATCGAGGAAAACAAAGGCAATCCTAGATACCTTTTCAGCACTGTAGCCAGGCTGACAGAGAGTCATGGCTCCATTGAGCCTTGTATTCCTCTAGCCCTCAGCAGTAATGATTTCCTTAGCTTTTTCAACAACAAAGTTCTAGACATCAGAGACAAAATTGGTAACCTCCTGCCCTTACCTGGTGCAGATACGTCTGATACGGCAGAGACAGTTCCAGGACCAGATATTAGTCTCGACTGTTTTTCTCCAATCAACCTTTCAGAGTTATATTCCATTATTTCTGCATCGAAACCGTCAACCTGTCTTTTAGACCCAATCCCAACCAAGCTGTTTAAGGAAGTCTTTCCCTTAGTTAGCAACTCCATATTAGATATGATCAATATGTCTTTACTGGCAGGCTATGTACCACAGACATTTAAAGTAGCGGTAATCAAACCTCTACTTAAAAAGCCTACTCTGGACTCAGGAACTCTGGCTAACTACAGACCTATATCCAACCTTCCTTTTATCTCGAAGATCCTGGAGAAGGTGGTAGCTAAACAGCTGTGTGACTTTCTCCATGACAACAGTTTATTTGAAGAGTTCCAGTCAGGATTTAGAGTCCACCATAGCACTGAGACTGCACTAGTTAGAGTTACAAACGATCTACTTCTAGCCTCAGACAGGGGACTTCTGTCTGTGCTCGTCTTGTTAGATCTTAGTGCTGCTTTTGACACCATTGACCATCGGATCCTGTTGTACAGACTGGAGCATTTGCTTGGAATTACAGGGACTGCTTTAAGTTGGTTTGAATCCTACTTATCAGACCGATCTCAGTTTGTACATGTTAATGATGAGTCCTCTATGCACACTAAAGTTTGCCATGGAGTCCCACAAGGTTCAGTGCTTGGACCAATTCTTTTTACATTATATATGCTTCCTCTGGGAAATATTATGAGGAAACACTCCATACAGTTTCATTGTTATGCAGATGATACTCAGCTTTATGTATCAATGAAGCCCGATGGTACCAGTCAGTTATGTCAGCTAGAAACATGCCTTAAGGACGTTAGGACCTGGATGACCAGAAATTTTTTGCTACTTAACTCAGACAAGACTGAAGTTATTGTGCTAGGCCCTAAGAACCTCAGAGAGACTTTTTCTAGTGATGTGACTGTCCTTAATGACATCAGCCTGGCATCTAGCACCACTGTTAGGAATCTAGGAGTTCTTTTTGATCAAGATATGTCTTTTAGCTCTCACATCAGTCAAGTTTCAAGAACAGCCTACTTTCACCTTCGTAATATATCCAAGATCAGGAATATCCTGTCGCAAAGTGATGCAGAAAAACTAGTTCATGCATTTGTTACCTCCAGACTGGATTATTGTAACTCTCTTTTGTCAGGGTGCTCTGGCAAATCTCTAAAGACTCTTCAACGGGTCCAGAATGCTGCAGCTCGTGTACTGACCAGAACCAGGAAATGGGACCACATTACTCCTGTCCTGGCTTCTCTGCACTGGCTCCCTATACAGTCTAGAATAGAATTCAAGATCCTTCTTCTCACCTACAAAGCTCTAAATGGCCAGGCACCATCTTATCTTAAGGAGCTACTAGTGCCGTACTGTCCCTCGAGAGCGTTGCGGTCCCGGAGTGCAGGCCTGCTGGTGGTACCTACAGTCTCCAAGTGTACTATGGGGGGTAAAGCCTTCAGTTATCGGGCTCCTCTCCTCTGGAACCGCCTTCCAGCCGGGGTCCGGGAGGCAGACACAGTCTGTATTTTTAAGATTAGACTTAAAACTTTCCTTTTTGATAAATCTTATAGTTAGGGCTGGTGCTGGTGTAGACCAGCTCTTAGTTATGCTGCTATAGGCTTAGACTACCGGGGGAACTGGCACCCTGAGCTCCTCTCTCTCTCTCTCTCTCTCTCTCTCTCTCTCTCTGCATATACAGTACATCATATTACTGCATGTATCTATCTATAAATCTCAGTCACTAACCACCTACTTTCCTGGGAGCTCTTGAGCTCTCCTAGGCTCCTCAAGATCGTCGGTTGACGGCTTGCCAGAACAACCCCCACCCCACCACTACCCCCTCCCCACCGGATCGTGGGTTGGCGGCCTGCCAGAACAACCCCCCACACCCCCTCCCCTCCCCACCGGATTGCTGATGGACGGTCTACCTCCCCCCACCCCCTTGCTCTCTATCCCTCTTCCTGCATCTTATCCCATCTCTCCCCCTATCCCTTTCCAAGCCCGGCGCAGTCTAGGCCTGTGAAGACTGTTTCGTCATGAGCCGGGGATCCGGCCGAAGATTTCTGCCTTTTAATAAGGCAGTTTTTTCTTACCACTGTAACTTTTGCTGCTTTGCTAAAGTGCTCATGATGGATAGGCCGGATCTTTGTAACATAGCAATAAGTAAGGTCTTTTACCTGCTTTTTGTAACATAACAATGAGTAAGGTCTTTTTACCTGCTCTTTTGTAATGTTAACAGACAATGAGTAAGGTATTTTACCTGCTTCTTGTAAAGTGTCTCGAGATAACACTTGTTATGAGTTGACGCTATACAAATAAAAGTTGATTGATTGATTGATCAGTCTAGATGTGGGTTAGATAAAAGGGATGATCAGCTAATATATATATTTAGTTTGAAATGTGCAGGGTCCAATTCATGCCTCTTTGAAGACACAGTGGTATTCCTCATTTCTAAAAGAAGTGGAAATGATCTTGCAGGAACCACTTTGATTTATTACACCCCCACTTTCAGGCCACCCAGTTCACTTTCCCACTGAGGCCTGTTGTGATGTTAATGCTTTGTGCTATCTGTAACAGCCACAGAGGGTCTCCTGCATCTGTTAGGTATTATGTCAAAGTAGCATTTGACTAAATGAATTTTCTGACAAAGCAAACCATGGAAAGCAAACTATTGTCTGAAAATTGAGGAAATGCAAACATCATCCTCCAAGGAAACACAAACAGAATAAGAGAGCACATACCAGCTTTTATTCATTTCATTAACAGAGATAATTGAATTAACTCTGGAAACCATTAAGATTATTTATGACTGCTTTTCTTCAGAGGAAGCACAAACAGTGAGAGAGAAAGAGACCCGTCTTTAGCTTTATATTTCTGCATGACCACTAAAGGCCAACGCATGAAGCACATCTTTCTCACCCAGTGGAGGATTGTAAACGTCTTTTTTTGTTTTTAGTAAAAATAGATCATAAGGCTTCAAACATCATGCAGGAAAAAGGAAGCTGTGATCTTCTTAGTGCTAACTTTATACCTTCCTGTCAAGCCAGCCAAATCCCACCTGGCCTTGCTCAGTGACAACAGCATCATATGATCAATACCAGTGTTTAAATTTGGCTCTCTCAACACTTTGGCAGCTTGAAGTCACTTAAATGAGCTCTCACAGCGAATATTTAGCTTCTTACATTAACATACTGGCTGTGCTGGAAAGTAGATCACATTTTTACTTGAATTTCCATTTTATACAATTCTATATTTCTAGTATTTTCCTTAACTTCTGTTACAGTTTTCCTCTAAGAGCTACTTTAAAGACTACAATTAATCTCGTATCCGTAAAAAAAAGGCCTCCAATATTTGAAGCACTATAATAGATTCAACCAAACATTTTATAAAATACTCTAAAGTAGCTTCAGGTCAACTACACAGTTAAATAACACTACGACATGAATGCACTATCCAATAATTTTAATTCAATACTATAATACTTAATATAACACCAGAGCTGGGCACATGTCTGTCAAACCTTTAATCATTTATAATCAGTGTTAATTTTTTAATACATTTTTAACATGGACGTTCATTTGATAAAACAATCATCCAAACCTTTAACTCTGAGTAAATCTGGTTTCAGGTTATGTCCAAACCCCACTCTGTCATGGTGAGATACATTAATGAACCTTATTCAGACCTCTGGATGTTCACTCTGAATTCATGGCTTAAATACGGTGGCCGGTAGGGGCTATGCCCCACTTCCTATTATAGGCAAACACGACTTTATAACATGGAGGGGGGAAAACACACAAGTTTGAGAAATGAGGTCTTGTTGAGCGGTAGCTTTGCTAAGTTGGCTGCCCGGCTACCAGCACCGTTGCCCGGCTTGAGTAGGCTACGGGACTTCCGTCTGCCAGGATTTTGAACTTGTCAGGCCCGGGGCAGAGGGCTCTCCGTGGGTGAAGTGTCAGTGTTTGATGACAGGGAGAATGTTAAACTGTTGCAAAGAGATGAGTAGCGAGTTCAACACGGACACCGGGGATGGCGAAAGCACGAAGTGTCAGGCTGGGAAAGCGGGTGAAGGGGGATGAGTTGGAGCTGGAGCTCATAGCCCCAGAGCTAGCACTAGCTCCAGACATTCTGGGGCTGCAGCCACAGACCCACACTCGGCTCTCGTCCCCGATGTCTAAATCCCAGTCGGACTCACTTTAATCTCCGCGTTTCAGTAACATTGAAGTTATTCTGTGTCTTTCAACGATACAACTTCCCTATCTAAACATAACTTTCTGTTCCTAGCTGTCTCTCTTACTCTCTCTTGTAAATAAACCGAAATGAACAGTTCCACAGCGCCACCTACAGGCCTGGAGCACTTCCGTTTAAGGATTAACTTGCAGTATTTCTGTGTTTGCAGTTGTTTTCTGGTTGTGTGTGTTTTGACTTAAGTTTCGTTTCTGTACTTGCAGCGCGTTTGATGCTTATGCAGTTGTTTTGCCTATTTGCAGCGCGTTTGTGTCTTTGCAGCGCGTTTGTGTCTTTGCATTTGTTGTGGTAGTTTGCATTTGCTTTTGAATGTGCAACGTTTCTATATATGCTGCGCGTTTTTCTAAATGTATGTCGTTTCATCAGTTGCTGAGCGTTTGACCCCTACCGGCCACCGTACTTAAATGCTGGTATAATGTTATATTGCTGGTGTAGTGACCAATTTTAACAAACCCAATATTGTTTAGAAAGCTTTCGGACGCGTGCTTAGCTCGAAGAAATTAAGACAGTCCATTGATGTTGTGATTTGGATATTTCAATCCATTTATTTTATATATAAATATGACAAACTACTACGTCTATAAATAAAACAAACAAATCCGCTTTGGATGCGATTACTCCGACAGGCTGACGGTAGAAAAACTGTTTGCCTCCATTCAATCACCTGTCCCACCTCACCTGGAGCCTTGCTTTAAACCCAGCATCCCCTCCATGCTACACATAGTATCCAGTAGAGGGCCAACACACACAACAAAAGGAAAATGCCATGACACAAAACAAACCCATAATTTGGCTCCAACAGCTGGGTTCAATGCTGTCAGATTGTTGGCTACTACACAATTGCGTGGTTTCGATGCTGGTGGAAGAATCCACAAAAGTCTCCCACAAAAAACAAAACAACAACAATGGTGCAGAATGGCTACAAGCAAATATACAAGGCGTGAAATAAGCCACAGAGGGCAGATGATGTTAATCTATCTCGGGAGGAGATTTGGTTTACATATGTTGCTCAGGTGCTCTGAGAATTTCCCAGTGAAGAAAACAGCCCAGTGATATTAGGCACCGAGCCAACCAGACGTTGGTGGTGGAGCACAGGGAGGAGTAAAACCACCAGCCTGCAACTGATTTCTGTGGAGGATGAGACCACCCTCAGAGTGCACATGTCAAAGTTTTCTCATTTTTTGCTCTATAATAGTTCTGAGCAAAAACTATTTGTGCATGTGTTTTTTTCTTCATCGTAGATACAAGAAAGCTTTAACATACTACTGTGGTAAAGAAACAAGACAGGGAAAGATACGAATAACACAGTAATGAAGTGAAATGGCATCGGTCTTTATACATGGTCACAAAAGTAGATCGCTGCTTCTCCTCCCTTTTTGTATATTAAATATTTTTGTGTTTGTCCTCCTCTTTGTTTTGCTTATGAATGTGACATTTACATCAGTTTGTTACAACTGAGCACGCTACATTCAGTTCTCCCAAACAATGGTCCTGACCTATATCTTGATATACATATATAGAGAGCTTTCTCTCATAACTATGTATAAACTTTCTAAATTTGAGGTAAAACTCTCTGTCCCTGTATAACAGCATTAGTTTACCTCTGTGTGTAATGAAATTCATCTTGCTCATTTGACTTTATAATGTAGTTTATTCCTCCTCTCAAGCTGTGAGCCATGGGAAACTTGGGGGAAGTGTGGAGGGATTTCTAAACCTGATGCTCTGTGATAATGTTTCCTGACTCATCTAGAGATGGTACAGTCTTTCTCTCTTTCTCTAAGTCTTTTCCTCTCTCATACATGTGATGGGTGACATCCTTGCCTCCATCACTATAAGTCATCAGGACCTGCACCTCTCTCTGATCAATGAGCAGCAGACATTGTTGACTCATCTTCCACAGGGAAGGAGAGAGCTCTGACAGAAATACTGATAAATGGAAAGAAAGAGAGAGACTGTGAATATCTGCTTTTGAGTAACGACACAATGGAAACACTTAGATTTTTTTCTGCTAACTGGACTTTTAGTAATGATCACATATTTTCACATTCAAATAGTGTTCACTTATTTTCCATAATTTCCAACTTAATAATTACCTTTGACTGTAAGAAATATCATATTGACAAAGTTTGGCTGCAGTGTTTAGACGGCCTTCACCTCACCTGACTTTTACACTGATAGTTGAGTTGGAAAGTCAGAATTTTGAAGTTATGGGAGATTTTTCACTGTGAACACAAGCAAAACACACACACACACGTACACACACACACACACACACACACACACACACACACACACACACACACACACACACACACACTCAACAGAACAGCAGTTTTGTTATGCTGTCTGGTGTTTTGGTGAGCATAAAGAAACTGCTCTTCTGTTCAGTTTTACTCTAAATGTGATAGAAAGTAACACATTTAAACTTTCTTTCACCGTCTGCATTAAGTGACTCTGCTCATCTCTTAGTGGTTCCCCCTACAGGCAGAGTGTAATTATTTAAAGCAGAAACTGAGGGATGTCTCAGAACTCAAAAGACTTATGAAGACATCAGAGACACCATCGACTTTTCCTCTTGAGGATACATTTTCATAAATCATTTTTAAACATGTGAAGGCAGCATTGATAAATGCAGTTTGAACCCTTTTGCATCTCATTTACAACAGTCGTCTTCTTTTCACCGTGCGACCTGACAAGAGTGTATGTGAATCCAAAAACAGGTCTTCTTATCTTCTAAAGTCTTATTTTCTGAATAATAGAAACAGTAGTGCTGTGCCATGTGTGCTCATTATAGTCCTTATCGAATTGTGCAATCCCGCAAAAACAGGTGAAAGAAACCCTGTTTATTGTGGCTGAGGCAGTAGAGCATGTTCACGGCTGGTTTGGAGCAAATTGAGTTTGTAATTTTCACTCCGCCCCTCTTGTATGCAAACACCTCATGCACATCTGATGTAATGTTGAAACACCCACGAAAGCAATTCTTGTGATGTTTCCCCCCTTTTCTTAAACCCAGAGGTTTAAGAAATGTTCCTGTTACAATCATAAAGACATTGTTGCATCATCATTTTGCAGCATATTGTTGCTTTTCAGTGATTACTAGAACTGCAGAGGACAGCTGTGCTGCTGAGCGCTGTCATTGTGCATACACTCTGCTGGTTATACTGTTGGCTGAGTTTCTGCAGTGCGATCTCAGACTGCCAATAGAACGTCTCAATACTGAGCTCATTAGAATGAATGAATGGAGTTTTTCTACTTTAAGTGTAACTCGAGCAGTCAGAAGTCTTTGTTTTAATCCGGAGCTGCTTTAAGAATTTTATAAAAAAAGAGCAACACTCCTGAATGCCACGCTCTCCCGGGGGAAATCAGATGCAAACATGCAGTCCGAAACAAATTGAGGCGATTCATTATGCTGAATCAATTACTGTTGTGTTGTGTGATTTGATATTCCTTTGGAGCATCAAGAAATGGTAGATTTATTTTCACTCAGACAACTGGGAATTCTCAGTCTCCCCTAGAAGTTCAAAAATGGCTTCTTTATTGGCTGGTAAATAATTAAACAGTAAGTGAAACGATAAGGGCAGACAATGAAAACAATAATAACAGGTGTGTTTTCAGGCACCAGAGGGGCCATACAATATTAAAATCAGTCGTTGTTCCTGCTCATTTTAACTAATGTAATTTTGATACCATATAAATGGTGCCATGGTTGGAATACATCTGGAACAAGATTCCCCCTTTTTATAATATACAGTTCACTTGAAGAGCGGTGTGGCTGAACTCTGAGTGTCAGCAGAATCTGCAGCAAACTTAGCAGCATGGAGGAGCTTTTGGATCAATCAGGGCTCTCTCTGGGACTCCAGCTCCTGATTGATGGAGCTCCTATGTTCCTAATCACTTCAGAGATAAAGTACCATGCAATGGTTGTTGAAAATGGATCTAAGAACTCAGCAGCTGCAGGTGTAGGAGCTACACACCAGAGTTTGGGCAATAACTCCATTGTCTCATAGCTTCACAACTCATGCAGTCCATTCCTGTGACTCACTTTATTTGGTAATGGCTGTTGTGCTAGCCTGCCACTAATGTTCTGGTATCCGTTTTTTCCAGAAACCTCTTGTGTGATGGTCTGATTGTTTAGTTTTGGGATCTTTTGGAGGTTCAGGAAAGCTGACCAAAAATAATTAAGTGGCTACGTATCTAATTCAGCACAGAGACCATTTAAGTTGAGCTAGTTTTGGTTCAGTTTGTGAATCAATATGTGAAAGAGCTGCCCATCAAGAAATGTTGAAGAGAAAGAGAAGAGAAAGAAGCCCTCACTCTGCTACGACAACATCAGGATTCCCCTCAGCCTGTCAGTCTGAGCCTCTGTGTGGTAGGAAGGGCAGACTGAGCCAGAGATGGAGGAAAAGATTCTGCTTGAATTGTGAATGAGGATGGCTGCATACCCGCTTAACATCAGACCTCCAGTTGACTGTGCTCTTTGAAAAAAGTGAAAACTCAGATTAAAATGCAGGACATCTCCCCCTCCCCCTGTTTCTCTTCCTTTTAAAATAAAGGATGTGCTGCGGTCACAGTGGAGGCAGCTTGGCTGGAGGCAGTTTTACAGCGACTATTTCCTCTAATGCACATACAGCGACTTCTTTCAAGAAACAAAGTATTGCTGAGATTCATTTTCTTCTTTTGAGCAATGTCAGGATAAACTATTGGAAATAGCACAACACAGGCTGTGATGGAAAACAGTAAGGATACACTACATCAGAAGGTGCCTGTGTCCACTGCTGCTGCTGGTCAACAGTGGACTTTTGTCTTAAAGAACCAGGGTGAAAAGAGTAAAATTGATCAATAATACAATCAATAATACAATCCCTTATGGTCCTTATGTAGCCGCTTTATTGAAAAATAGGTTTTAATATGTTTTTTATTATGTTATCTATCATTTAAAATTAGATACTATTTCAGCAAAAACCTTTCGAAATACTTTAGGTTTATGAAAATATTTTGGCCAAAGAAAACTTCCTTTTTCTTCACTTCCAGACAGTGTTGTTCGTATGTTGTGTAACTCACTTTTTCCTCCAGTGCTGAACACTTTCCCTGTTGGAATAATGGTGCACCACTGAGGCTGTGGTCCAATGGTTTGGCTTAAGGGAAGAAAAAAAAAAGCATTCACTGAGACGGCTCGTCTGAAAAGAAGCCATGTCTCCAACAAAATAGACATCTGAAGCCTTCAGGGCTATTGATGGCAGCTTGAGGATGAACAGGGATGTAAACACTTGCATGACACACAAACAGCTTCAACATTGAAATACTAACCATATCAGTGAAGGCGAGGATATAAACTTGAACCAAACATATTATGAACGGTGTGGCTCAAGCTCTCTGAGTGTGGGGTAATCCTTGTCCTAAGGGGCCGTCTACCACTGAATGAAGAACATCCTTATCTGCTTCACTGCATGAGATTGGATTTTTATTTTCCTCCAGGAAGTAAAAGCACCATGGAAGAGTTGTTTGTTGGATCAGAGCTACACCAGATTAGAAGCTAAAATCACTGGAATATAGAGGAACCTAAAGGCAGCTCAGTAATTTTCCATTTAGCTTAATTTTTGCTGTGTTTGCTGTAAACATTCTCGATCTCTTACAGACCCCTACTGTGCAGACCTTCATAAACACAGAAGAAGCTTGATCTAATATCATCTATAGAGCTGAAGAAGGCTCCACTGTGTGAGCTCAAAAGAAGCTCTGTACCTGAGTGTTTACCGCTCCCAGCTTGGCCGGAGTCAGACTGCTGCTGTTTGGATTACTTTGTGTATTTTTCTGCATCCAGCACATCGCACTGACTTAAATTAGTTCAGCTGCCTCTTTGTAAGTCGGCTTGTTGACTGGATTGTGGTCAGCATTTACAGGGAAGTGATTCATCACCGGTGTAACATTTCAAGAGGAGAGCAAAGCAGCTTTCATGTGAGTCCTTAATGTATTTCTCTACTTCTCAGGACCTTACAGTCAGCAGTCTGTCAGAACATTAGTCACATGGAGTAGGTTGCAGAAAAGAAGTGTCTGATTGCTGATTATAAAACTAAGTCCAGCCTGACCTGCAGTGAGCATGCCGCCCTGTAGACATTTAATCTGCATCTCTAAAGAACTGTTGTGTTGTTTTGAACTACTGGAGCTGAGGGAAGCGATGGTAGTTCTGTGTCTTAGTTCAGTGGATCAAAAACTTGTTCTGCAGATTGTCTTGTTGTTGTTTTAGTTCTTATGATGTTTGGTGTAGATTCTTCATCGTCTTATGTTTACCTGGCAGGCCCTTCACAAAATTGTCCTTGCCTTGCTCTCCGTGCAGAATTGTGTGACTTGTTTTTGATTTGTTTAGCCTTTCAGCGCTCTCCCTGTCATAACTCTAGTCCCGCCCCATGGCGTGCGCCCCTCATTTTTGGAATAACTGCCTTAGTTACACAAATTAAAGTTAATCAAATGCAATATGTCACCGAGCTTCACTGGTTTAAATGTGGTAAAGTTTAAACAGTAAGCTTTCTCTTTAAATATGTGACCTGAACTGTGTGATGAAGACCAACTTCCTGCAATTATTCTGAATCAGAATCAACCTGGAATTGTTGTTCATAAAACTTATCAGAGATTCTAGACCTTGGTAGTCAGAGTACATTCTCAGTATAAAACTGCAATAATGCCACACTTTTTAAGGAGGAAAATGCAATATCTTCCTTTCATATTCACAGTTTTCCATTAAAAAAACAACGAAATGCAACCAGCTAATTATCTATTTTGCAGCATTTTTTCTTATTTGAACTAAAGTTTGAAGATTTTAGTTTTAAATATTTAGCTGTCTACTTGTTTCAAGTCTTTAATCTGCATAAATCATAGACAGAAAAACAGAAATGTAGAAGGATGGAGTAATATTTATAATTTGGGGTAATATGATTGCAATTATTTTTTAACATTGCTCTTCGAATCATCTCTTGGTTGTCAGAAAAATATAATGATTATCATCAAAAGAGTTTTATGGAGATCTTTGAAGAGTAAAATATTTGTGAAATTAGATGATACCAAAAAAACTCCAGTGATGGACATGAGCTCCTATGGTTTCTGTCAGGCCTCATTTATTCACCTCTCATGCTCATGTGAGTACTTGCAGTCTGCTCACCATGTGAATTCACATCTACATTCACAAACCTCCTCTGTCTGTGGCTCTGCATCCAAACAACCTCCCTGTGGGCTTTGCTGTCTGCATTTCACTGCATCCCTCATTGATTTGTCCTCGTCCGTGAGCTGAGGAGACCTCCACCATGGGTCAACACGATCTCAATCCCTCTTTAGGCTGCAGGTCTCAAACAGTTCAAATGCCCCCCTGATTATTTTCTGAGTCTGAGGATATAAAAACAGTGTGATAAAATAAAATTACTATTTCACAGTACAAGGACAAACTGTCAATATCCTCCTCAGTGCACTTTGCCTTTTGGTGAGACCTTCACAAGCTCAGCAGGATGTAAGGTAGAGGAAACAGCAACATCAAATCCACCCAATCATCAGTCAAGTTGTGCTAATAGTGACCTGACCTAACTGACCTAAGCAATCATACAGGAAAAGAAAACCGAAATGACAAGAGATTAATAAACATGTTTTATCTTGACAGCTGATTATTATCAGACATCTTTGTAGTCTTTTCTCAGGATAGTGCAGCAGAGCTTGTTATTCATGTCTTATAAATAATGTTTATATATTTTGGTTGTGCATGCTTTGAGTTGATACTAGTTTTGGTTTTCATTAGCTTTAGTGCATTAATTTATGTGCTGCATTTGTAGATCAAGATAACTTGCAAAAACAACTGTTTCAACAATTGTGGATTTAAAAGTCTGTAACAAATCTTAGTTTCAAAACAATAAGCCAGAACAACCCTCCCACACCCCCTCCCCTCCCCACCGGATTGCTGATGGACGGTCTACCTCCCCCCACCCCCTTGCTCTCTATCCCTCTTCCTGCATCTTATCCCATCTCTCCCCCTATCCCTTTCCAAGCCCGGCGCAGTCTAGGCCTGTGAAGACTGTTTCGTCATGAGCCGGGGATCCGGCCGAAGATTTCTGCCTTTTAATAAGGCAGTTTTTTTTCTTTTTTTTTTTCTTACCACTGTAACTTTTGCTGCTTTGCTAAAGTGCTCATGATGGATAGGCCGGATCTTTGTAACATAGCAATAAGTAAGGTCTTTTACCTGCTTTTTGTAATATAACAATGAGTAAGGTCTTTTTACCTGCTCTTTTGTAAAATGAACAGACAAAGAGTAAGATCTTTTACCTGCTTCTTGTAAAGTGTCTCGAGATAACACTTGTTATGCGTTGACGCTATACAAATAAAAGTTGATTGATTGATTGATTGATAGTTCAGATTATGATAGAAACTAGGCACACTGCTCCTAACACTGGACAGGATTTTAATTTGATGAATTATAATCAAATGAAAAAGAGCATAAAATATTCCAACATTTCCCAGAGGCAAGGGGAAAGATAACGAACAATGACAGAAACAGCAGGAATCCGTCCTTTTCACTCCTTTCATTCCCTCCTCACCTCCCTCCTATAGTCAGCTTATTTCTCTATTTATTTCTTACATTGAGATTTTACACCAAAAGTGGCGGACTGGCCTCCTGCAGGTGAGAGATGCCCATGGGATCTGAGTCATCAGCGCTGCATTCATGCACATGATTTCACCAGTCCTTTGATGGATGTGCTCTCCACCTCTCTCATGTCTTTCAGCGTGACAGTGAGTGCTAAGTGAGTGGGATACAATGATTCACTTTGCTCCTTAATTTTCACTGTGTCTGTGAAAGTCTCTCCAAGCGGACCACAGGGTCGTCGCTCCCCGAGGAGCATCACAGCTGAGGTGGACAGCTCCCACTGTGCTGCAGCTCAGCAGCCTGTCTCCCTCCCTGATGTCAGCTGTTGTGTTCCTTCAGTTTAATCTCCCACAGTGCTGTCAAAACACTCATCTCACTGTTTTATATGCTTTTTCCATTCCACCAGCAGACCCTGCATACATTTTGCAACACAGCGTTTGAGACAAAAATGCCAATAATGTGAACTTGTTTAATGACCTCTTCATGAAGGCGATGTGTTGTATATTTTAATATAGATACATTTCCACTTATTGTGTAGAAATTGTATTATTAATGACATTTATTAACACACGTGTACAGCAATGCTAGCATCCCTGTGGGGTTGCACTTTGGCACAGTTGTGCTCAGGGTTAAAATGTTAAAATTGGCATGCTAATATTTCCACATTGACAATGCTAACATTGTAATATATACAGCATTTGAGCATTTGGGCAGTTTGTCAGAGGTGTTTTGCAGGTATAGAGGGACAAGAAAGAGGTGCACCACGGGAACCTTTAAT
Organism: Labrus mixtus; assembly: GCF_963584025.1. Taxonomy (NCBI): domain Eukaryota; kingdom Metazoa; phylum Chordata; class Actinopteri; order Labriformes; family Labridae; genus Labrus; species Labrus mixtus. The sequence goes on along the minus strand of NC_083621.1, from coordinate 15,745,965 downwards.
TCTACCTCTGCAGAGCTTTCACTGAGCAGAAACCACTGGTGAGTAATGAGTCACAGTTATAGCTCTCTGCCCAGCGTCATTGACAGGAATGATATATGCTTTTAAAGTATTAAACCTTTAACATATAATCAGAAATGATTCTTTGGCTCAGTCATTTTGTGACGGCTTTTATCAAACCCTTTCAAATTAAAGTGCATTCAGAACTGATTTAATTGACTCATTTATTTGCATCTAATAACAAATATGCCACAAGACCTTATAAGTAATTTGCCCCCGACATGTTGGACTGCAAAACCTGCTTAGTGATGAAAAAAGACTCAGCAAGGAAGATGAATGGGTTGAAGAGTGATGTCATCCGCTCAGTTTTTATACTTCATAAAAGCAGGAATCATTCAAACTGAATGGAGAGGTCAGAGGATACGGTCTGTCACGCTATGAGATGACTCCATCACTCCATATCTGCTTGGTGCTCTTTATTATGGAACCGTGAGCTGGCTTTTCTTGCTGCTAGAGAAAACCTGAGAAAATTCCTTAATGTAAGAAGTCACCCAAGAGTCCAGCTGCATCTTTCAGACTTTCTGCTTTATCATCTGTCTTTCTGAGCTGCTGACAGCGGTCCAAACAAGATCCACCAAAGTGGAGATTAATTATTTTCTGCCGGTGCAGAGCCTCCATTGAGATTCCGATGTGAAATCTGTTCCTTTTCTCCAGATGAGTTGGCTCAAGAGCTCTGGAAAATAAAAATCTGGCTTTTACACTTAAAGAAATCAGAAAACATCTAACTTAGATCTAGATTATAGGGGAATACTTGACTTGTCAAAGCAAACATGGTGCCTCATCTGCCACATGTGAAGTCTGACCTTTCCTTCAAAAAGTCTTTGTTATTAAGAAACCTGGATTAAACTTGACTCAGTGGAAATAAATAATTTCAGGAGTTTCAGCTCAAGATATCTGAATATGTCGAGGCCTTGCAGGCTTTGCATACTTGGTCAACTGTTTACCGTATTTTCAGTTTCTGTTCGTCCTTGCTGTGAAGATTGGTTTGTGACTGTTCAAAGATAAATAGCTTATGTCCCCTGGAACATATTTTATTTTGCTTTGTCCAGTATTTCATAATAAATCAACAGTATGTGTGTAACCTCCACAGATGTTTGCCAGCACAGCTCAGTGTGTGCCAGATTTGGTCAACAGCTGAATGATAGATTCTCTTTCTGAGGGTCACAGGAATATGTGGGTGTTTCCAGGCTGAGTTATTAAAGACGAAACAGAATGTGAGTGGAGGGGTTTCATTATTGATGGACTTGAGAATGATATCTGTCTTTGCCTCTGGCAGATATGGAGCGAGTGATGTCACTGTAGGTGTGGATGGGATCATCTCATTGGACGAACTGCTGAAACCGATGCAAATAGAGTGAGATACAAACAGCAACAAAATCACTCCCTCAGTGGTATATTCACTTCAAGTAAAATAATTATGCTTCCAGAAGCAGACTGAAAAAAATCTCCTCATCCATACTAATCTCAGCATACTTATTTCTCCTAAACAGTTTTATAACAGCATTGAGTTCAGGCTTAAATCCCACCTCCCTTGCAGACTATTTATGTACCCTTGCCAACAGTAATCCAGGTCTTTGTTAAAATCAGAGCAGATGATTCATATTCTAAATGGGATTTAAACCTAAACCAGCAAGAAGCTCATCAACATTCATGCTCAATAAAATATTTAAAGCTGCAGATTGTTTCAGTTCAGTTTGATCGTGTAACGCTGTCCCTTTCATTCACATCAAAGTGTTCATTAGTGAAACTCTCCTCTTATCTCTGCACGACATCTGCTACATGGGAATATCTTTAGGGCTCCCACATATACAAGGTACAGCAAAGATTCAGCTGTATTCATAGTTCCATAGTATGACTTCAGATGGTCGTGAATGCAGTAAATGAAAGGCAGCACTCTCTAATGAATGTGTATAGCTCTGCTCTATGAATATGGCTAAAACAATGGCATGTACTGTATGCTCTGCAAAGCTACTTTTTTGTTGTTGAATAGACCTCTATTGAATTTGTCAGCTGTTGGCTACGTATAACTTAAATTCAATTAGCTTAGTGTTTGGCACATATACAGACACACATATAAACAGACCATGCTGCAGACAACCTTCCATATGATTATGTACTATATGCTGTAAAGGCTGTATAGAAAAGCATATTGCTCAGGTGTGACAACTACACATCAAGCACCCACAGTAGTAGGAATACATTTTTCTATTTTCTTGTTTTGATAAATTAAATGTAATGGACCATTTAAAAGCTGTGTGTACATGTTTTAGTCTTTTTAATCCAGTGAGGAGGAAGAGGCAGGAAAGTTTCAAGGTTCAAAGACTCATTTATGCCCCCTTTGCTAGATGAAAACAACATTTTTAGAATGTACGGGAGACTTTAACCTCACTTTGACTTACGTTATCCTTATATGAAGTTTGCATGAAAAATTAAATGAGAATGCAACAGAGCCCTAGAGGAGGAAACTATTGAACCGATATATAATAAGGTTTAGGTCCTCCACAGCAGCAGTGTTTATAGAGATCAGCAGGACCACAGTGATTTATTACATCACTGATATAAAAAAATATATACTTTCTGTTTTTCCAGGTTATTTATATAATTTGGCTGTAAAAGTGAGACTAAAAAAATGGAATGAAGCCTACATTGACTTGATGTATCAATATTGAAGTACATTTACCATTCATTTTTTAATGAGCTTAAATTCATAGACGTTGTGACAGTGATTGATGCAATACATCGTGTTGCATCCGGATTACATTTCTGCTGCCTCGAGGAAAGATGAGATTACTTTGAATATCATCATCAATGTGATGGCACACAGTTATGTGCCTTAACGGTAGAGACAATCCTTCAATGTTACGCTATCTGGGGATCTGGACAGGAAGAGCTGGGTGTCATCCACGTAGCACTGAAGCTGAATGTTACATTTACGGATTACAATCGCATGAGAGGTAGAGGATGGACGACTAACAAAAGGGGGCCCAGGACAGAACCCTGAGGAACACAGGTAGTGACTGGAAATGGATGGGATTTGAAGGTTTTGAGTGGGGCCAGAGAGATAGGATTCAAACCAGTGCAAGGGTGTGTCAGTGATTCAAGGAGAAACTAGTCTGTCAAGAAAGATGTTGTAAGAGATGGTGTCAAAGGCCGCAATCAAAACAAGGAGGATAAGTATAGTTTACGTCCGGAGTCAGATGCCATGAAAAGGTCATTAGTGATATTTAGTGCTGTGTCTGTGTGATGGAAGTAGAAACCAGATTCGTTTCATGTCCGCCAGGTAGGCAGTTCCATAAGTGTGTGACATCACATGAAAGCTGTGAATATGCATTCATGTTTCTTTGTTGTGGCTTAGCAGCATCTACCCATTAATCCTCTCTTTAATTGGTTGAGACATTTGTCTCTTTTTCACTCATTTTCAAAAGTGTTATAGGTGCCAGTCAGAGGAACTCTCGCCTCTACAGTTGGCTTCATTTGACAACCTCATCAAGGGAGGAGCGTGTTTGTAGAGAGAAAGAGCCCACAAGGCAAATGAGCTCAGACCTGTCAAACCTCCGTGTCATCTCCTTATTTAGATGGCTTTTTGTCACTGTTAATTATCGTGCTTTCCTGCTGCAGAAAAACAAAGGGATTTAATGCCAAATGCGGCTTTCCTTTTTTTTTGCTTACGACAACCTGAAGTGCCCAGAGCTTTTTTTTTTCACTGTTTTTACCGAAATTACAACAACAATTTCAGTAAAAAAAAACAGCTTAGTGACTGTGACTGCCTTTGAGGAGCTAAAACAACAAGATGATATTTTTCTTTCTGTCCATGCATATCAAGTAATATGAAACAGTTTGCTTGCACTTTTTACACAATAGTTCAATATGTCTACTACACCATGCTGTGACTGTGGAATGATTGGCTATGGTTCAGAGGAGTTAACTCTGAAAATCAAACTTTAAGTTGATAAATATTGTTAGTTCATTAGGCCATGCCATGAATCATTTAGCTCCCAGCTTCTTCATTTCATTTGTTTTGAATTGTGTTTTTCTCCCGACTGTTACTAAATCTGTTAGTCAACCTACTTCCTAGATCGTTTTTTTAATATGAACAATACACAAGGAAAGGGCAACAAGATGAATACAGAGTAACACCTTAAGGCTGATAGTCCTGATGCAGGATGATGATACTTCAACTGAGAGAATGGTCTCATCTACAAAGAGAAGTGATAAGTGGGGATCAGGTGAAAGAGGTATCATGTGGAAAGGGACTAGATCAGGGGATTGTTCACACAATGATCTTTGGATTCATGCCTCACTTAGTTAACAGCTTAAATTTATTTGTTCTCTTTTTATTTTTCTTCTCTGGTCTACATCTGTTTTTGTCTCAGAGGGTGTGTAGCTCTAAAGGTCTATGGAAGCTTTAGTTTGTAACAGCCATAAAACAGCACTGAGGGCACTAATGTAAGGCTTTCCCATAAATCACTGCTACAGTCATTGACCATCATCTCACAGGTGATTTCCGAGCTTTGCTACAGGGAATGAACTGTAGGGTACTTTTATATTACAGTTCAGAGGAGTAACTCAATGTAGTGGACTTGTCCATATATGTAATTCTGGCTTTACCTGAAATACAGTTATTTTTTCTTTAAAAGGCTGTTGTCATTGTTTTCCTCTAACAAACATTCATGAAATTATTTCAGCTCTTTTTTTTTCTTTTTTTTCTCTTATTATTGTAGTTTGGATAAGACGAGAAACAGTCCTCAAATAATCCCAAGAATAAGTCTATCGTAGAGTAAGTTTCCTTAGCTAACCTAATGTGACTTTTTAAGATACCAAGAACAGGATTGCCTTCATTTACATATTGCTGTAGTTTATTTTTAATGAAAAATACTATTATAAGAACATAATGCCTTTACGTGGATTAAATCCAACATTTTTTGAGGACATTTCATTTAGTTGAGTATAAATGGGTCTTTGCTTATTTATGGCAATATCAGAGAAAAATAGTTACTATAGCTGTAAAAGTAAGGATTAACCATGAGAAGGCTAGAGAGGCACCTATCTGATTGACCTGTTTAAAATGAACTTCACACCTGAATATATTTTAAAAGGTTTGGGAAGAACTACTCTATGCATGTAGGCCGTATGTCTAGTTACATAAAGCCTTTTATGTTGCAGGAGGGGATTATAATTAAAAAGTCTGATACATTGCCACAAGCCATGCAAATTAATCAGTGTGAGCTGGAGCTGGAGCTGGGAAGATGAAAATGAAAAATAATTACGATGTGAGGATAAAAAATATTACATTTTCAAGGCCTTTGAATTAGCTGCTACTTTTGCTATAGTAGCTATCTTGATTAGACTTTTGTATGGGCCTACCATGGTAGCATCCGTAAAAAATATATATATTTTCATGTCTTTGTGTTGTTGGCCAGATCCCAAACTCCACCCCAAAGCCTCAGCACTGAGCCCTCACGGACTATTATGGTGTCAAGTCTGCTGTTCGGGGCTGTGTGAGTCCACGAAGTCCACAAAATGTGTCTTCTAGACTTGTACATACATACCTGTTGTGGCTTTGTTCGGTATTTTAGTGCCATTACAAGTTGAGTTTGTATGTTGAGTCTTTTGTTTTGACCAGTTTACGTAATAAAATAGATATCCTTTCCTTCTACTTGTTGTGATTGCATTTACTACCTGTAATTGTCCTTTACTGGTAATGGTTATAACAATTAGTAATTGTGTGCATTGCCCACTGATTTTTAGTCCTATCTTCTTATTTATATTTACATAATAACAAAAACATTATCAAGGTTTCAAGATTCAAGCGATCATCATTGGGCAGAACAACAACAACAAAGGTAAAGACATCAAAATACAATAGTTATTTATTAGACAAACATTGACTTTCTATACAAATACAATCTAAAGCACATGTGGGCACTTATTTACACATTCAGCTGCTTGAGAGGGGCGGGGGGGGGGGGGATCTACACTATCCTGGAGCTTTGTTATGATGGACCTGAGCTCTGATGATGCACAGTTGTAGATACAGGCAGGCAGAAAGTTTAGGAGCAGCTTCTCCCTGTGAAATGTGAGTATGAATAAGATCAGCTGTGGGTGGTGCCTGCTGATTATCAGCACCAGACTCTGTTTTGTAGGAAGGCCCGTTCATCTTCTAATTCTCTTTTGCATCAATGGCCGTAGTCTTGTCTCCTTCAAGGCGTTCACACTCCAGCTTTTTGATTTTTTTTTGCAGCAACTTAAAGACCTTGGACAAAAATATTATTTTGTTTAAGAGTGGTTTCATAGTTTCAAAACTGTTTAGGTAAAAGCAACAATACATCTGTATGTTAGACAACTGTACTACTAAATACTTACATCTTGTGTCCATCACGGTTTCAAGCAGCAAGTCGGCGGTTCTGGTGGTTATAATCAGTAGCTGCAAGCAAGGTCGGTGTTCTGTATACAGGTGGTGTGTGACCAAACTGCTTCTCTGCATACATAAGGGTGTGCATTTGGAAGTTCTCCAAATCTGAAGTTGTCCTGTTGGGTAGAAAAGGCAGACAGAAAAAAACCTGCTCTGTTAGTGACATAGACAGAGTGAAAGAGTCCTCAGCCTGAAAATCAGCTGGAGACATAGAAAGAGTCAAAATATAAATGCAGTGTGCCATTTCAAATACATTTTGTAATCCTAAATAGCATTGATGCATCATGCAGCCATTGTTGATTTGAAAAAAAGTGGAAATGTGTTTGTATGGAAATAATTACAAATACAAGCATTTGCATGACTGGAAGGTGATCTGCGAAATATATATTTCAAATTTACCTGGATTACAAGACGTCAGCCTCCTCCTCTTCCTCATTCAGTAGCTGAACACCTTGGACAGCAAACATCATTCCCGAATCAAAAGACAAGTAGAATATTACATCTTAACATTCAATGACAGTATTTTTTTAGATACCTGTCGCACTCTGACTGTAAGACTCTGGCAGGGTTGTAGGTTGCATTTGTTGCTGGAGATGATACTGATCGCGCTGCTCAGATAATTAGCAGCCGGAGCTATCGTAACCTGAATCCGGGACAATATGCTGTCTATATTATCATGCTACGGGCTAAACTTCTGCAGACATGACTGGCTTTTAAACACCCGCTAATGTGTCGACAACTTTTTTCGCCGTGCATCAGTCAAAGTCTGCCCAAATAACTCTGACATATAAGGTTAGCATGTGTCACTAACTCATCATCAGGGGACAGTAACGTTATTCTGACATTCTGGTCGTTATATGACATAGATGAATGGGTTTGTGTTGAAACAACTGATAACTATGATGCAAAGAAATAAGACAAAGTTTATAACGAGCATAGTACTCACCATTTCAACAGCAGCAGTGCCAGCTCGGTATCGGACTTACAGCCCACCGTTCCATGAAGCTCTCTCCAACGTGTAAAAGCCTCTCCAATATTTACTCTAGTCCGGTCTCTTGTTCAGTCACTCTCTCTTTATTCTTTATTTTATGCCTAGCTTCATCCGTCAACGTGCTTTTCCTCTTAGCCTGCATCAAGCAGTAAAGAGACGGGCTTACTCCTAATATTTACAGTCTGGGCTAACTCGGAGGACTTGTAAACTAGTGCCGTAAAGCAGGACGTACCTCTCGCGAGATGAGCGCGAGCCGCGGTCAGAAAGTTACATAGTGGAGTATTGAGGCAGCGAGCCGCTGTGCGGACGTTGGAGAGAAAACATTCTCCTTGTTGAACGTGATTACGCTGTTAGACGGACTGACAAGCAAATATTTTAAGGTTGAAAAGTTACATATTGTGGCTTTAAGTTTTGACTGAAAAACAACAACACTTCAAGTTTGCTATACTGTAAACATTTAGCGGGTGGCTGGATGATCAGGTCCTCCATGTCACTTTTGTTTGCTGCTTCTGAGTTCCTGTCACTTCATGAAATAAGAAAGTCCAAGCTGGCAACCTACACATTTAAACTGCATGTTTTGATGAGGAAATGGATCATGCCAATGGAAGGCCTGCTTGGTCATTTAAGTTAACAGCGATTATACAAAGAATGTGTTGAACTTGTCAATTTAGCTGTTTAAAACCAGGGCGCCTACTCTTGTGCAATTATTCAACTGAAGTGAGTTCCCTGCACATTATTTTTCAAGAGTTGATTCATGCACTGAACTGTTGTAAGTGTTGATAGGCTGTGAGTGAAGTTGCACACAAATTTAAGACGGACAGTTAGCAGATGTTTATTTGACAAAAAGCAAAAGTTTTGTTATGCTATACATAGTAACAAAGACCTGAATATCACAACTTGTCTTTTGGTGAAGACATTCATCTTATGCTGTATAGGTCCGGTCAACTGTATGCTAGGTGGGTTTGTAATGCAGAGAGAATAAAAAGGGTTGTTGTTGGTTGGTCAGCACACAAATAGATCATGTTTTTTTTTCACAGTTGCTATTAGACAAGTGGGTTACAGGAGATCTGTGACGTTTTAAGAAGGCTGAACATGTCTCAGAGTCATTATGGTCAGTCTTTCATAATAAAAAGGAATTTTCTAATCTCTGTAATGTCTCCACAAATCAGCAGCACATCACTGATGTACAATGTCTCATTCTCAGAGTATGGAAGCCTTTAAAATTTCTGTTTTATGTTGAATAATTGGAGCTGACTTCTTCATTATGAATAGATCATAATAGAGTATTCAAATTTTTTATCAATGTCTACAACTTGTACAAACTATATCTTTGAGCTGAAAGATTAATTCACTCCCACTCGAGGGAAATGACCCAGTTATTACTTGATATTAGGCCTTTTTGAAGCACAATGTTGTTTAAAAAGAATCAAATTATGTAGGCTGGCCCTGATGACAGCTATTATCATTTCAGTCAGTTCAATCACTGGGTGTAAACTCTCCCTTACATTTTAGGATTGTGAAGGTGCAAAATATTGGTCTTCCAAGGTCCTTTGTAATGTGAGCTAAAGTAGCTCTGACTGGCTGGGTTGTTTTTTCCTCAGCAGTCAAATTCTAATCTTTGGACAGGCTGATTATCCGTCTCCTTTACCGCAGTAATGATGTCTGTGACCGGGTCATTTCCTGTCTTCAAAGGTTGATTCTCTTCTTGGTAGCTTTTTGAATGTGGACATCAATTTAAATGTCATGTGTTTGGCTTGTGGGGAATCCATGATACAATGTCACAATGATCCGTCTTTTTCCTTTTTTCCAAAGGAAAGAAACACATTCATCTTCATGATCATTTTATTATAATTTTTTTAGATATCTTACTTTATTTGGGTCACACCTTTTCTCCAACAGGGAGCAATGGGGGTTAGCACTGACAACACCCATTGCACTTAGATGAGATAAATGGGGACTGCTGTTGATGCCAATAAGTGCAATTGTTGAGAATCCAACCCATTATGTGGATTTTTGGTAGCTGTGTTTCCTTGAATAGCAGGGAGGCTCTTCTGGAGTTAAAATGAGGATTACTTTTACCTTGAGAAAGAACAAACACTCGGATATTTCCTGAAATTATATGCATTGACTCCACAGAACGGTATTGTTCAGATGACCTTTATTGTAAATGTTTGTCTTTTGGACTATTAACAAGTCAGCTAGAAACTTTGATTAAAAGGTGGACAACAGTTCAGCGAGTCACTATCGTTTTGTCAGGCAGTTATTTGATTCTTTGTATAACACATTTAGGGCCTGATTTAGTGATTGAGAGTGATTTACTAAATGTGCATGATTTGCTCCCGCTTTCTGCTCCGTCTTAAAGTCTTATTCACAAAGCATAGAGTGTGAATTACTGACAAGACATGTTGTAATGATGACAGAGTGCTGCTCCACACCAATAAGGTCCTCTTGTATCTTAGACTAATGGTTGCCATCAGGACCAGATGTGACTGTATGCTTTTATTATGGGATAAAAACAAGAGAAAGGGCTGATGGGAAATTTAGTGTCAAACTTAACACCTCTGAAACCTTTGGGACCCTCGAGCAGCAGCAGGCTTTGTAAGGACACTTGATTTTATTGTTCCCTTCCATGAGCTTCGCTTAGGTTAATTAAAGAAGGCTTTTTGGCCTCATTCAAAGGGCAGATGTCTCCACACACTTAGACACTCAGACTCTAACACCCTGCACACACACACACACACACACACACACACACACACACACACACACACACACACACACACACACACACACACACACACACAGATCATCTGCTTTTACCAACATGACCTTATCTGCCGCCATGTTATCTTTGAAATCACATCCACCAGCATGTGTGAATGATGCAGCTGCAGCCAAGTTCTTTGACAGAAGAAAACAGATTACACAGCAAAGCACAGATTTATTAGTCAAGTTTAATGGAATAGAGATGACTGGATGTGGATGGGAAGAAGAACGAATTTTCTCCCTGTCACGACGCACTTTGTTCCTCTTCTACAATACCTATAAGTAAACATAGGCCTGTGTGAATTGACTGAGGGAAACCATACTGATAAAAGGGATATATTAGTGAATCTTTATAATTTTTCAGAAGATTATGTTAAAAGCAGGAAAAGCAGCAGAGTTATAAAAATACAAAATTTAAATTAATCAACAAGAAAGGCTGTGTAAATTGGCACAGCGTCTCCAGAGCATGAAAATAAAGTAAAACTGTTGAAAACCTTTTCTGTAATGTAGAATATTAATAGAGAGTGACCTTCTTCTAAGTGTTAAATGTCAGTAGGGATGTGGAACCACTCTAAAAAGTAGTCCAAAAATTTTTCTATGCAAGTTTAAATAATCTGCTCTGAGTAGGGTACATAATAATATTTATTGAACAAAACTTATTTTTTACTTGATACTATTTTAAGACTCTAACAGCATCATCAGGCATTCAGCAAGACTAAGTATGATTTTTGTGTGTATTTGATCCCCTGCCGACCTGGATTGTTAAAGGCTTAATATGTGATTTTTCACACTTAAATGTAATAGAAATCAAGTATATCCTCTGAAAATAACTCTGTGAGCCATGACTGTCTACAATGGGTGTAACACCGGAGTCCCACAGTCTGTGATGTTTTCCAAGCATTCCTAGCTGTAGCTTCACTTTGTTTACATCGTTGGGACTGCCGGTCATCCCCACTCGTATAAAAGTTGTTTAATTGAGGGACTATAGAAAAGAAGAATAACACACTGTAATTACTGCTTAATCGAATGTCCCGTAAGCGTTTCTAGATTACAATTCAATTCGGGTAAATTTACATGCAGTGTGAAGATACGAGCATAATAAAGATTGCTAGCATTAGCATGCTAACCCAACAATTCAGCACAAGTTGTTTTGGTTTCATGCTGGTGTTCAACGGTGACATCTGCTGGATCTAAAAATCGCATATTAGGCCTTTAAGGAGCGATGGCCTACAATAGTACCTTAGGTCTTAACTATCTTGAACTCTTTCCTTTCATCCCCTCTTCACATGAGTTTTTCCAGCTTGCTTCAATACTGCTGTGGTTAAACCCTTATTAAGGGGCCAGGCTTGGATGCAGACTCCCTGACAAACTATAGACCTGTCTCAAACCTTGATTTTTTTGTCAAAAGTTTTTGAGAAAGTTGTCTCCAATCATGTCTGAAGTTATGTGTCATCTAATGACCAATTTGAGCCACTTCAGTCTGATTTTCATGTAAATCACTCCACAGAATCAACACTTACAAAGGTGGTGAATGATTTACTATTGGCTGTACTCGCAAGGTCAACATGTTTTATTGTTGTTAGATCTTAGCGCTTCCTAAGATGTACCGCTGTATATTATTGGACGGACTTGAGATAAACTTGGTATCTCAGGTCAGGTGCTCCAGCGGTTAATATTTTACCTGTTTGAAAGAACCTGTGTTTTATATAACAACATGCTCTCTGAGTCTTGTAGGCACGGGGTTCCACAGGGGTCTATGCTGGGTCCATTTATGTTTTCACTCTACCTGTCCCTACTGGGTCAAATTTTGTATTTGGGATTGCTTTTTATTGTTATGCAGATGACTTGCAGTTGTTGACGTGTCTAGCTGCTGTTAAGAGGTGGTAATCAACACATTTCTTGCTACCTAACTCAGCTAATACGGAAAGGATGGTTCCCTTTTTTCACCATAGAAACATGTCCAAGATCAGATGAATCCTGTTGTTTAGGACGCTGAGGTCATTATGCATGCCTTTGTACCCTCTTGGTTAGATTATTGTGTCCATCTATCAGGTTTGCCAAAGAATAATTTTCAGGGTCTGAATATGTTTCAACATGAAGCAGCTCATGTTCTCACTGGAGCGGTTAAATATGACCATATCATCCTGGTGTTCGCCGCTCTTCATTGGCTTCCTGTCTGGTTTAGAGCAGACTTTGATGAAGTCTCTACTCTGTTTTCTTTTAGTCTTTTTGTGTTTTAATATCTCCACAGCACAGAACACAGAGGGCTTTATGTTATGTTGTCGATAGCGGCTTTTTCAGCCTTTCTGAGTTCTCTCCCTCTACTCTTCTGCTAAAGCTGAACAAATGAGGCAGTCTCACACCACTAATCTTATTCACACAGCTTCTGTTATCTCAATGAATGGCCTGATACCATAAAATGTGTGACTGCTTTCTTTGTACAAGAGTGTGAGCAAACATTTCTCCCAGTTTATAGAAAAGCAGGCCGAGTGGTTTCACTGTCTCTTTTAAGCCTGTTTTAATAGAAAGGTGTTCATGTGATAATCGTCACTGCTGCATTGAAGCTGTGTGTCTGTTTTCAGTGTTTCATGACAAACTGTATGTGGCTGAATGTGATACACACAAAACAAAAAGAGTGTGTAGGCGTGTGTTTGTGTTTAGGTATGCCTGTGTGCACTTGTATGGCTCAGTGCTTTGTTGGATACTCAAATTTGTTTGAGTGTCTTTGTGTGCCACAGGGACTGTGTATATAATGTCCCTCCATAGCCTCACTATATAACACAGAGTTGAGAGCTGGTGCAGCTTGGATCTTCACTTTTTCTGCTTTCAGATCTACAGAGTTCTATAATGGCAACAGACCTGCAACGGAAATAGAAAACCTCCAACATTAGGAAAATTGTGCCGCTAATTCTGAATTTATTCAAAATAAAGTGCACAATTTCAAATGTGATGCTAATACATAAACAGTGCTAAATCAAATAGAAATGTATTCAGACGACTACATACACCTTTATAGCTGCAAATCCAGTCTTCAACGGAAGTACTCCAGGTCTCCAGGGGCGCTCAATGTAACAGTTTATTTATGCTCCTTTTACGTATTGTAATAAAGGTGAAAAGCCCCCAAAATAATCAGTATAATTGTATCTCTTAGTTATCTCATTCAGATCAGATACTTTATTTCCCTTTCCTTCATTAGGGGCCAGAATGTCATTGCAAACTAAAAGACAGGCAGGTTTGTCATGGACTTAAAAAGCTGTTTTTACATTTTTGCTTGGCTGCATTGCTTTCATTCTGTCCTGTTCACCTGTGGTTAGTCTGCTTAATACTGGAGTCAGATGTGTGGGCAGACTGAGAATTTTTTTATGAATGTTGTTTCACGTCCTTTTGGCTTTTGGCACAAAGTAGAAACCTGCTGTGCTGAGATGGAATGGATGAAGGTTGTCCATCTAGTTGTGTCTTTCTGGAGCTTTATTGTCTGATAGATTCATTAGCGGTGGGTTTTCTTTGGAAAATGTCTGAAACATTAATTCAAGAGGCACAGTTCAAAAATAACAATTGCAAAAAACAACAACATAACCATAACAATGTATCTGGCTTATAAACAGGGATTAAATTGATTTGTTTATGAGGACTGGGCATGCATAAAGCATGTTCCATCGCATATGTTCAAACACCAGTGTGGAGAGTCATGCATTAATTCAAATTCCTCCACTGCCCTCCATATTTTACATTGTCTCAGTCATATCATCTGAGCTGCATCTGCAAATAAGCAGAGGGATTATACGGCAAGATATGTGGCCTGCCTCCAAAAACATTCTCCCTCTCTCTCTCTCTCTCTGGACTCACAGATGCATGACTTCACCTTCTAATGTGTCTAATTTTCTGCTGTTAAACATGCTCATACGTTCCTAACAAGATGATCTCTGTAATTACACAGCTAATTAACTCCAAAGCAATGGTTTCATAAGCAGACAAATTGTGCAGAAGGAGGACATGTCACAATGTAAGAATAAGTATGGGTCAGACTAACATGTTGGTAAGGAAAGGGGAATAGGGAGAACCTTATGTAAGGACAATGGTTCCTTCCACTTTTTTCAGTGCATGCTGACTGGATTTGTCTGATCTCAACAAAACAACATTCAATTCCCAGTTAAGGAAAAGCTGCAGAGTAAAGCACCATGTGTTTACAGAGAATTACCCTGAAATGACTGCACATGATTATTGTCTCCCAAATTAGTCATCAAAGTAATTCCCATTAATTAATGCTTTTATGTATAGATGGTTAATCCCTCCATCAGAGCATTCTGGGGGGATCAACCATCTGGCCTTGGCACATCTAAAGGTCCCCAAAGAGCAGCTGGAAAGGTTGTCATTGTACTGTGTACAATTGTAATTTGTACAATTTTACTTTGTCATAACATATTTGCTCAACATGGATTTTGAATGTAATGTGAGCAGCAAAATTGTTCAAATGGTAAATGATAGTCATTTGTTCCAACTGCAATATCTAAACAAAGAAATAAATTGCTTTGAATTCTGGACTAAATGTCATGGTCCTTACAGAATGAAGCTTACTGACTTTAATGATTAAATCTAACTGCATCATCAAATTAAAATGATTTACGTTAAAATCTATAAAATAAGCTCAACAATTATCTAGCAAATTCAATTATCCAACATGCTAAACAATTGCTTGACATGTCAGACAGCATGTTAGCATTTTAACTCCTGGCATTAAACATTCAGACATTAGCATTTAGCTCAAAGCTCTGCTGGGCAGCTAGCATGGCTGAAACCTCTTAACCTTGTTCATCTCTACATCTATAAGGGGCTGACGTGAAGACAATGGATGACTGCTGTCTTATCACGTGTTTTAAATGACAATTGAAGTTCTGTTGCTGTTGTACAGTATTCTGGCATTCACTCCTCTCACTGGTGAAAGAGGGTATTATATTCAGCAGTCATTTTCCTGTGTTGTCCATGGATCTGTCTTACCCGTAAGTCAGCTCAGATCCATTACTGTTATATCGTCTTTCTCAACGATTGGTGTATCAAGTGGTCACACTGTCTGTATTGCGTTCACTCTCTGTCTCCTTCCTGTTTTATGCTTGTCTGCTCCTGCTTACTTTCAGAAAGATACGGTGATACACTTCTAGCTGGTGGGGTAAATAAAAAAGAAGAATGTTTAGGTGTTGTGTAGCAAGAGGTTACTTCTATTTGCTGAGATATGGGGAACGTGTATCAACTTGTTTTCAGTGTAGAATTTCTATCATCACCCCTGTGTACAACCAAACTGTGTGATTCTTTCTCTCCTGCACAACCTCTGCTCCATTTGCCCTCATGTGTCTTTTCTCTCTGCTTTTGTACATCTTGAACACAATGTTAACAACTGGTAGTCTGACAGCAGAAGTTTTAAATGAGCAACAAAAACTGAACTGAGACTTCTCTCTTCGTCTGTCATGGGGCACCTGAGAGAGAAAAGGAGAGAGAAATCTCAGACAGATGGATGTTGATGGGCTGCAGACATTTCAAGTGCAGTCTGTAAGGTGTGTGTAGATGTGTTTGATGACAGTTGTGTTACACAGACAGACAGCAGAGAGATGGAGGAGGTTTTTTTGGTACTTTGTTTTACTGAATTTGTAGAAATTGATGTGTTTTGATGCAATTATGTCACATTTATTGACTATGATGGTAATTGTGTTGGCATAATGTTACGTTCTTGTTTCTTCCTACTGACATTAACTCTAATCTCACATGCAAAGAATAATTATTTTGTTTGAAGGGCTGATGCCAGGGGTGCACAAATAAATGTCTTCAATTGAATAAAATCCCTTCCATGTTTTTCCCATCCCACTTTCTATTATTAACTTCTTTGCTGAAAAGGACAAGTTGTTATAGCCAAGCAACCTGAACGTCATCCCCAGTCATCTTGATTAATGACTTTAAGAGAACTCCATCAGTTATACACATCAGTCTGTTTAAAGGTTTTTGGTACTGTATACGTTTTATTGCTCCAGAGGGATTTGTGCAAGATTTAATAAACAGTTTATGAAAGACAGTATTTTAAATGACCAGACGCTTGTGTAGAAGAGTTAATACGACGTTTACCAGTCCACTCCTCATCCTTGCTTAAGGCTTCTGTATCCCCCCCACCCCCCTCTAACTGAAAAATATGGCTTCAATATATCTATCAGCCATAACAGGCAAACACACTGTTGTTGACAAATACTTCTAATATCAGCAGTCCTTACAGTTTGTACCCTCGCTCCTTTAATTTGATTTAATTCTCTTAAATTTGAAGTGTTCCCAGTTTTATTAAAGTTTACAGCTGTGTAAAGGTATATGAAAAGCTTTATTTTTTATGAAACCATAAAATAAAATGATTTCTATTTTATAAAGTCTGAAGGGAGAGAATGCACAACCATTAACCAGAGTGACTGAAGAAATAAACTGGATGGATGGATAGTCTGTCTGATGTGAAGTATTTATACTGAAAAAGCCTTCAAGCCAATAATTACAACAACAGAAGAGGATAATTTTTACTTTTTAGGGCCTCCATCATAACAATGTATAATTACTAGGCAAGTGAAAGGTCACATTAAGAATGTAATAACTTCAAATCATAACATATTTTCCTGGATCTGTGAGTGACAAGAACAATATCAGACAAACAATCAGTTAAATGCAGAGGAGGGCAAACTCAACAATAAAACAGAGATAAAGGGTTGGACGATGTCTGAGTGAGATACCTGAAACTGTGTTTATCCCTCTGTGAGCGATCAATAAAACAGATACAGCCTGAAGAAGAATGAATCACACGCCATCATCTGGATCTGTTACATCCCATTAAAAACAGAAACAGACTGAAACATGTGAATGAGAAGTTTTAAATTGTTTTATATGATCGTTTGGAAGGTGTTGTCTTCCAAGATCTCCTTAGAATAACTTTATAAACAAACAGGAATATTTTTTTTGGACTTTCTGCTAAGAGGCCAAACGGTTATACATCTTATTTTAAAATAACTTTTACCAGAGGTGACCATTATTTAAGGATGTGATTTCATGCTTTGCTCCACTCCGTCCCAAACTATTGACTCATTTTAAGATCTTGAGAAAGTGAGCAGGTGGAGGTTAAATGATCAATAGAAGAGAAAACAGGTTGAGGACCATGAGGCAGATTTATTTGATATGTGTTAAAGCTCACATTCTTTTATAATGTGATGAGTCATGCTTATGTGTATGTGTGTGTGTGTGTGTGTGTGTGTGTGTGTGTGTGTGTGTGTGTGTGTGTGTGTGTGTGTGTGTGTGTGTGTGTGTGTGTGTGTGTGTATGCTGCTGACAGTCTGCCCACATTAATACTTAATTTGAGGTAAGATCCAGAAACTCAGCCGAGCCTCTCAGGACAGAAACATTTGATTGGGATCTGCGTTATGACTTGACCTGGACTTCTAATCAGATATTTAATCATATTGAAGACTCCATCTGTTTTCGATTTAATATTTCTTGCCATATTTCAAAGATAAGTGGAAGGAAAGGTTTTCATGGAACACAATGTTTAATCATCATTATCAATCATAATATTTATCTTACCTGTACAGTAGGTTGTGTTATGTTCAACCACACTGTTATTGTAAAGGACTGAGTGGACTCATCTGACCTGCATCTCGTTGTTTTTTCAGGGCTTAAATACCTTCGACCAAAGGACCAACAGAGACCCTCTGGACCAACAAAGACACTCTGGACCAACAAAGACCCTCTGGACCAACAGGGACCCTCTGGACCAACAAAGACCCTCTGGACCAACAGGGACCCTCTGGACCAACAGGGACCCTCTGGATTTCAACAGCTCACCGGGCAACTAGTGACAAAGTGTCCTTCTGAAAATCACGTCTGCCTTCAGGTACTCACACCAACTTACACAACCTCAATACAGAACCACGGGATGGGAATTGATATATTTTGAATGAAAGCAAGGCTTATGTCAATTTAAGTTATTGGGTCTTTCAGGATTATCTCATTTATTCCATTATTGATAATTTGCTGCAACTCTTTTTTCATTTCTTTGAATCTGAACTCTATGTAGAAAGCCTCCGTGTTTATAGAAAAACTAAATATTTCACTTTATTGTTAGTCTATTTTCTCTAAGTTTCCAGAAGGGCAGAAACATGAGCTGACATTAATAGAATGAAGTAATACAAATAGATGAATAGGATCATGGAAGTTTGGATTATTTTGGATTTTTTCTCAAATGAAACAATTCATTGAGTCCCCTCCTGTCTTCATGTTTATATAGAATAAAAAAGTGTCCTATCTAGTTCTGAAACACTCCAATACTATTATGAGAACCTTGTGTTACGGGGTCTCACTGTGTCTGGTTGTATGTTTCCTGTTGAAATGTAATTTAAATGCGAGCAGCATCAAATAACTGCTGGGCAGAGATAAACTTTAATCCTGTTATTCTGAGACAGTCTGAAAGAAGCAGCCTTGTTCGGTCTTTGCTGTTTTTGATGAGCTCGCTGTGGCCGGTGGCTCTGCTTGAGTCGACTGTTTGGAGGTCAACCAGCCAAAACCAGGAAGCTGCACGGCTGAGATTTCACATCTGTCAGCCTCTCACCATGAAAACAGTCCAACCAATCAAAAAAACTCACATGCCCTCATCTCTTTCACACATTCTGACTTATTGATTGCAGAGGTCTGCTGCTCCTCTGTGTCTCGTACCATTTCTTGGGTCTCACATTGGACACTGTTGCCTTTAATTCAGGTCCTAATATCTCCTTTTCCCCTCTCTGATAATAGAACCCAGGGTGCTGTAAAATGAGTAAAAGCAGCGTCTTTCTTCTTTTCTTTAAAAGTATGAATTTAGAAAAGAAGTAGACAAATACAGAATAAAACTGACAGAAAGTCGAAGATGCATCAGTCACATTTACATAAAGACCTTTGTGTCAACAGCTTTAATGTGAAAAGAAATCAGTCTCAGTTACAGTACCATGCAAATCACCACAGTTCATGCATCAAAGAAAACAGATGAGCTTATCATGGTTTTCACTTTAGATTTTTCTCTTTTTGAAGACTTTCTTTATTTATCAGCCAGTGTCCTCTGGATGAGTTCACCTTATACTGTACTGACTTTTGTCCTCAAATTGAATGCTGGAAATAAATAAAATTCATTTTTTCAAGTTGTGGATTCAATGAAAAGATGTGTGTGTGTGTGTGTGTGTGTGTGTGTGTGTGTGTGTGTGTGTGTGTGTGTGTGTGTGTGTGTGTGTGTGTGTGTGTGTGTGTTTGCAAATGTGTGTGTGTGTGTGTGTGTGGGGTGTGTTCATATTTAAACCCTGTCAGAAAGCCTTTAGATCAAAGTCTGATCTAACCTGTCACTGGAAAAGCCACACAGATGTACTTTTTTCATCCCAGAGATCGTGCGCACGTGTCACTCATCCGTTAGTTTCTCTTTTCCCGTTGACTCACGTTATGAACACTTTCATATTAAAGGTGCAATCAGCAGCATAAGTGCATTTCTATCCTCATGACATGTCGTACTTCAGTTCCTCTGTATTTCACAGCTTTGAGGAAAACCAAAAGAAAACCTCAAAGGAGAATATGGTTGGAATGGTTTGATCTCTTTTTATTCAGATTGTGTATAATGTATGATGTCTTTATATACTTCCAATTAATTAAATCTTTGTGAAACATTTGTTTGTAAAAAAAAACGGTTTGCGACCACTTCATATTAAACATTAATGTATATTATTTTATATATACTGGTGTGTGTTCGTTTGATAGGGATTCCTTTCAGAATCATTGATCTCTGTCTCTCTCAATGCAAACCTTTTACCATTGTTGTTGTGTTACCAGGTCACTACAGCAGCTTTCACATTGAAATGCATTGCAGACGTAAATGATGTCTGGAATTTAGGCAGATTTTTTTCTTTCCTACATTTTCAACCTGAGTGGTCAGTAAACAGCTTCAGCTCCTGGTGTAACAGTGATAAATGTCCAAGCTTTGAATTCAAATATTTATATTTGAATAACTTCAGTTTCCCGTGTGATGTTTCAGTTGTTTATTGTTCCATTAGCCACATGTTGTTGCACAGCATGAAGTGCAGAGAACGCACAGCAGTCGCTTCAAAGCTAATAATATCCCGGTAACAACAGAAGTCTACAGAACATTGATCCATCAGACTAATGAGTACGGCCCAGTAATGTCAGATTGATGATAACAGATGATAAGTGTTTCCTGGAGTTTCTATCAGTAACCTTGCTAACTTGAAGACAACCCCCTGAAGGAGCAGACACTAAATGATGGTGCGCTACAACATCTGGAGCTGAACATTTACAGGCTTAGAGGGTCTGAGATTGTCTGGTTGCAGATCTTCTTCTGCTTCAGTCCTCCAGCTCTCTGAGGACGACTGAAGGAGCACCAACTCATTATCAGCCACGTGGATTTAGTCTCGTTAAGGGACCCTAATGGATAGATTGATCTCATTTCATTTGGCTCTTCATTAAATGCACATACTGTAGGACAAAGACACGTGCTCCTGAAGAAACACACACACACACACACACACGCACGCACACTAACCACATGATGGACTCTTTTTTTTTTCACATACTGTCTCTCATTAAGGCAAAGTAATTACACAGTCCAAAGTACTCAGAGATCGCTTTAACACAGTGAGACATGGTGTGCTATCATTATGTCATCATTACAATCAAGTTCTTCTGTTTATGAAAATTGCTTTTCATAATATACTGGGAAAGAAGCATGATGGATTGTTTTCAAGTGATTGCTACAGAATTGCTAAGTGTATGTTGTGGGAATCTCAGGCTTTCAAGACAGTTGCTGATTTGTGTTTGTTTTTCAGAGGAATGATTCAGTATTTCAGTTTATTTTTTTGTAGTGTGGTGTGGGTTTTTACCTGGTCTAGATGAAAAATATCCAAGAGATTGCTGATGCAGCTTCCTCAAGCACATTTATTTATTTATTGCACACTCATATGAAATTCCATTTAAACAGCACACAGGAGGTGCACACATTTGTTATCCAGTGTTTCGAACACTCAGTACTACAGAAAAAAGAGCTGGATAACCTTTTTGTCCTAACTAATTATTCAAAAAGATGAAGAATAAAATAGCCCTAAGAGGTGGCTCATCAATAAGGTGAAGTCTTCATACACGCAGTCCAAAATTCAGGTGTTTGTTAGAACCTGCTGTGTCTCTCAATAGCAGCCTGTCACAAGCAAACACTCTTGTTTATGTTATGTTTGACTCCAAGTATCACAAAAAAGTATTGAAAGTGGTGTATGACCTATATCTTTGGTATGAACATGTTGACAGACAAGAGCAGCTTGCAGATATCAAAATTAATAGCCAGCTGTTTGTGTGTGTACAGATCTGAAGCTGTCTGTGTGATAGGCAACTGACACTGATGGATGAGAGAAACAAAATGACACATTGGAGTTTCTTGACTATTATAAACTCTCCTCACATCCCCTCACCCTGTGTCCTTCACTCACAAAACCAAAACTCAGATGTTGTTACAGACAGGAGTGATGATCAGTGGGGCTGAGTTTTTACCGCCGTCGTTACCGCAGGGTCCAAAGTATGGAAAGAGTCTCTCAGTGAAGTTACATCCAGTGAAGGAGAAGATGCGAGCCCTGGCGTCAACGTCGTAGAAGGAAACTTGACCTTCTTCATAATCCACGAACACTCCGACCTTTTGAGGAATCTCTCTCACATGGAGGTTGATAGCAGGGCCAGCGTTGGCCGTGAACTCGTTTCCTTTTCTCAGCCAGATGGTCCAGTATCCACTCTTAGGGCTCAGTCTTATGTCCCCCTTCCTGTTGATGGACTGGTTAGTCACTCCCAGATCCCACTGGGTTTTCCCTCGGACCTGGACCTCAAAGTAGAACTTTCCAGAATGAAAACTCTCCTTTGCGAGGACATTGAGGACATGATCGAACCTCTCTGGCTTGTCCGGGACGTTCCTCTTTCTGTCTCCACACTTGACTTCTTTCCCGTCCTCAGAAACAATGAGAGAAGGGTTCGCTGTGTCCGGATCAAGAGTCAGATTCACGGCATGAAACTGCATTTTCTTCAAGTCTGGATCACACAGCAGCCTGATTTCTCTTGTCACTGTTGTCTCCAGCTTCATCAATGTTTCCTGCACAGTAAACTGGTCGCTGTTAAGAGTCACCTCAGACCAGTCCTTCACCTGTGGAGCAGTGATGGTGAGAGAAAGGAAACTCTGCAGGAATTCAAAGGAGTCGTTGATGCCAGTGACCTGATCAAGTTCAGATTGTTTTTGCTTTATTTGCATCATCTCTTCCTCCAGTTCTTTAATGAAGCCTTTCCCATCTTCTTCAATCTTTTTCTTCTTCGTCTGAATCACCTCACTCAGCTCGACTTGGCTTCTCCTGATGTAGTCCACCAGAGCAGTCATCACATGCTTGCTGTATGCCAGCGCCTTCTCTGCATTATTTCCACTCGCCTCCACTGAGTGTTGGATCTCTAGAAGTTTCTGCTGATGCGTCTGAATCATCTGATCCATGTCTTTCTTTTCTTTTCCCAGCTCGTCCTTCCTCTTTTCAGCCTCCTCCTCCACACTCACTGTCTTATGGCTTTTATGGTCACTGTCTACACAGACTCTACATAGAAACATTAAATCCACTTTGCAGAACAGCTCCAAATGCTCACCATGCTTCTTGCAGATCCTGCTCTCGAGGTCCTCGACCGGGTTGATCAGTTTGTGTTTCCTCAAGGGTAAAACTCTCTGATGAGGCTCCAGATGTGCGTCACAGTAAGACATGAAACATGTTAAGCAGGACTTGGTGGCTTTGAGCTTCCCCCCAGTACACATACCACAGAGCACATGTCCACTTCCTGCTTGTTCAGGGGTGTCATGGGGTCTTTCCTGAATGGTCTTTTTCACCTTTTCGGCAGCATTAGCGAGGACAGTGTTGACACAAAGGTCTGGTATCTTTGAGTACTCCTTGTTACACAGTGGACACAGGAATAAAGGTTTGTTAGTGT
This sequence comes from Labrus mixtus, assembly GCF_963584025.1. Classification (NCBI taxonomy): domain Eukaryota; kingdom Metazoa; phylum Chordata; class Actinopteri; order Labriformes; family Labridae; genus Labrus; species Labrus mixtus. Next base: position 15,722,710 of record NC_083621.1, on the reverse strand, counting down.
CCCAGTGGAATGTGATGCAGCCACGACAGAAGGTGTGACCACAGGGAATCGCCACAGGTTGATTGAAGACATCCAGACAGATGGAGCAAAGAAAGTTGTCCTCCACCATTAGACTACTGGCACAAGCCATTTCTAGAAAACACCAAATGAAACAGTGAAAAAAGTTAGAGGGGCAAAAGTTGAACAAGATTTATAGTTGTTGAAAGCACATAAATATGTCAGTAAACACTAAAGACATGACCAATAGTATCAAAGAGTTCAACTTTACCTGTTGTCAGTAGTTATTTTATAATCTCTCCGGTCTGTAAAGCACAGTTGAATCACACCGCTCTGTTTCTACTTTTGGTTTCACTTTCTTTTGCTTTCTCTTCCAGCTGTGTCACTGAGTCCCCTCCCATTTCCTCATTTAACTTGAACAAGTTAACTCTTTAATAACCTGTGACCCACGTACAGAGCTTCTTTTTTTCTCTCAGGTCCCTTTGAGCTTATTTAGAGTCATACAATGTCCCCAATCTTCACTTCAAAGGTTTGTACACTGCCTCATGAGCAATGATGTCTTTCAGGTGTGCATTATTCATATGATTCTTTGCTCTCACTTTCTTGCTTGTTGATGTAGTCACAACATTAGTGCTTCAGAAATCTCTTTCATGTGTAGTATTATGCATAAATGAAATGAAAGCTATGAGAAAGCACAACATGCTGAATTGTAAATGAGGTTGAGAGTGCTCAGTGACGGCGTCTGAATAAAAAACTGTAAATACTCTCGTCCTGTTCAGTGTCCTCTGAGGAAACAACACTTTGAACACAATAGCTCCCCTGCATCCTTGAAGGTCTTTGTCAGTGTTGAAATAATCTGTGTATGCTGCGTTCAGGTTCCTGTGAGTCAGCATCAGCAGCGTTCATATATGACTACATGTATTTCCATGTCTGCAAGGAGGATTTGAGCAGGACTGTAGGTGTGTAAGCATTTTCAATTCTGCTGAAGGATGACAATGTGACACATTGAACTTAACCTTTCAGTGACATGAATTAATACACTTCTATGCAGATTAATATGTCAGTTAAACCTGATGAATGTGTTTTACAATATGTGAATGTGTCATATCTCAGTATTTTAATTCTCCATTATTTAACAGTAGGTCTTTACTGTGAAACTAAAAAGCTTGTACAGCCTCAGAAGATGTTTAATGTACTCAGAGAAACTGTAAAGTGAACGGGCCTTGGAAAATCCAATCATACAACTTTTTAAATAAATGTCCTTTCAGTATTTTGAATTATATATGTACTGTACATTAATGTGCTCAGAAAAAAAAGCTCCTGTGTGACATTCTCATCGGAAAATGATCAGAGTTTTCTTGAGTCACGTCTTTTTCAGGCCTCACCTTGATGTCTCATCAAACATTCAGACGACATTTGGATCAGAAAGGGATTCCCTTTGATCCTGGTCTGTGTGGAGCTGAAGTACATGAGCCTTTCTTCTCCTCATAGGATCCACTGATGGGTTCATTGAAGGATGAGAGGGAGTCAGGCTTTTTTCTCCTCCCCCTTTTTTAAATTCTCGCTCCTTTAGTCTTTCAAGTGGTGAGATATCACCCTCCTTGGTCCCCGTTCTCTGACCCACTGAGCTCTCACCTGTTTCTACTCCTTGAATACATGAATTAGAGATTAGAGGAGCTCAGAGTGTGAGAGGTCACAGACCTCCCTCTATTAGAATAGAATCCCTCCTGCAAGGTGTCTGCTCCGTCATAAACACAGTACAAGTCTGAAGTTAAGCCTGGTCTCCCCTAATGCCCCAGAGTTATTATTAAATCTGAAAATAATATGTTCAAATAAAAATAATTCAAATGAAATTAATTGAAATAAATAAAGTAAAAATATAAAAAGAGTTAAAAGTTACAGTGCAGAGATAAAGTTTAAAATCTTATTAAAATTGTTTAATGAAAGGCAGCTGTAAACAGGTGTGTCTTTAACCTCGATTTTATAGAGCTGAGAGTTTCAGCAGACCTGCAGTTTTCTGGGAGTTTGTTCCAGATATAGGGAGCATAGAAACTGAACGCTGCTTCTCCGTGTTTGGTTCTGACTCTGGGGACAGAGAGCAGACCTGTCCCAGACGACCTGACCGGTCTGGATGGTTCATAATTAATCAGGAGGTCACTAATGTATTCTGGCCCTAAACCATTAAGCGCTTTATAACCCAGCAGCAAGTCTATTCTCTGACAGACTGGGAGCAAGTGTAAAGACCTCAGACCATATCTCTGGGAAAACACAGTACTTCTGTGTTTTTACCGCACAGCCTTTGTACATCTTTAACAGCAAAGTCACCCACAATCAGAGTTTCAAGCCCAGGCATGAGCTTTTCCTGTAGCCTTTTACTTTTTGATGTGCTTTAAGTCCTTACCCTGGTGTCTGAGGATGGAGAACCAGATGAAGAACCAGGGCTCTGCAACAGAGGGGAATATCTATTCTGTAGATCCGGTTGTAGGGGAGGTTTGTTCCTAACCTTCCCTTTCACAGCTGTCCACGGCTGTGTCCCTCTAGATACAGGGGTTGAAGAGGCACTTTGCAGGGGAGGTAGTGCAGGCCAGCCGGTCTCATCACATATCTCAGCTCGATGTGCTCTGCCTGTTATCTGTCCTCCCATTTCCCAGAGAAATTATTTCTTCTTTGGCTTAGCACCAAGACAGTTCCAAGGAGGACTACCATTCATAGACTTATTAGACAAAACAGAGCCCACCTTTGTCTTTGTAGAGGTCTCTGTGCTCCTCCGCCGTGTGATAGCTTGCTCTTGTCCACTATTCTGAGTTAGTGGTAATGTGCTGTCATTCCCGCACAGTCTGTTCACTTCCACATTCACTTCTAGGCGATTCACCTTTGTCTCTAGTACTGCAATTTTCTGAAGAAGTTTGTGGTAATCGTCCTTGGAGAAGGGAGGCATCTTGTTGCTGATTAAATTTAACTGTGTTCAGCGTTTTAAAGTACTGTGGCACAGGTTTGTGCTCTTGTGCGGCCACAGTCGTGTAGTGATGCAGAGGTCAAAAATTTAAAAAAATATGGCTAAAGACCTCCTGCATCTATCAAAAAAAATACAATCCTGAGGATTTGGAAATGTCCAGGACCGGCTGTCGATTAAATTAGGTTTAGAAAAAAGAAGATATCAGCAAAAGAATGTAAGCAAAGCAGAGAGCAAGAAGAAAAGCTTCTGCACTGTAAGAAAGCAGTAGGGCCCCATAGCAGACGTTTGTTCGTGTTTGTCAATATTTATCAGTCAAGATTCACAAAACAAACTCTTATTTCACTGGTGACACAATAATGTTGGTAACATGGACAAAAACAGAGGTATATTTTGGTTGCTTGGCAACCGTCCAGTTTTGTGTCAGTTTTGAAACTACATGAGTTGGTGGAGTGAAAAATAATCAGTTAATTTTTACATTTTAATACTTTATGCTACTTGTTTAACTGTTGTATGAAAGCAATATTACACCCGTGATCGTGATGTTTTACTGAATGTCAGCACTGCTGTGATTCGGTCGTAGGCATCTTGTGTTTCCACTGTTCTAATGTTACAAGCATTTGTGATGTTAGATGTTTGATGATCTCAACTTTTCATATATGTCAAAGAAACAACTCTGATAAACAAAACCAAAGAAAGAAGAAATCCAAGCAGTCAGGTTGTGTGTGTGGGCGGTGTGTAAGGCAGCCATGTTCTACTGTGCAGTGAGGGAGGATGTGGACAGTCAGTCACCTCCATCATTCTGCTTTGTTTACAACTTGGTCAGAGAGGAGGGTTGTGTTATTTCCAGCCCTCCAGACACAACGTTTCTCCAGGAAAGATAAATAATTAGTCATGAGATGATTTCCTCCCTTCATCCATCAGCCCGGGGAAGATGGCTGCCAAATGAGAGTCTCCTCTCCCTGCAGTGTTTTTGTTCCCCAGACACCCAGCTTTAGATTTCTCTCTTTCATAGGACCACTTTGAAACAGTCAGACACTTGAAAGGATGACTCCATCTCTGCCAAGGTGTGCACAGATTAAAAGCTTCCTTTCTTTTGACTTTTGCTTAAAGCAGCAAACCCCTGAGAGCTGAATATTTTGTGAGTTTTATCTGTTACTCTCACCAATTTAAAATCAGGCCGGACATTTTACTGAAAAACTGAGCGGAGCCTGGAGGTTAAGAGGATCAGAGAGCTTATTTCTAAATGAAAAGGTTGTTAAGTTGTTTTATCAACACTGTTATTCATTAAACGTGTTGTGACTGTTGGATTTAAAACACTATCTGAGGTGGCCTCCAAACACCAGAGGAGTTAGTCTCTCTGATAGGCTGCCTCCACTGCTGCATTATTCATTTGTGCTATTTGTCAGACTCAGAGTCCATGACGGAAAATTCAACAAGGATTGAATGATTGAAGACTTAATGAGGTAAAATATTATAAATGGTTCACAGGGTTGAAAACTTGAACAATTTGTTCTGTTACATTGTCAACAAGATTATAGAGAGTAGTTGAGCGGTTGACCTTATTCCTCAATTTTATTTTATGTAATTTGCAATTTTACAACATTTTGCTCATTAAATGAGGCCAATATCGATCTCATATTTTATTTTCACTTTAAAGAATGGTTAAAAATGACCAGTTTGTCAAGCGGATGGTTGTATTTTACTTCTGTCTCATTCCCATTTCTTCTTCACTTTTCAAGTTTCCAAACCAGCACTCCTTTTCTTATTTCGCAGCATCCACTGTAGCTGTCTCAGAAAATTACATTTCTTTGAACAGAATTTTGCTGTAATTACAGAGAAAATGTTTTATTTTTGAAATGTGTTCAGATTCTATGCTCCGTTACTGACACCCACTGGTCTAATTGTGTATTGCGCTGAGTGTTCAGCATGCGGTGTTCACATGTTTAATTGAAGCAATAAAACGTGCTGCCAGAGGCTAGTACCAACGGTAGGACACAGATGAAGGTGACGCGCCTGTGAAGAACATTAAAAGACTGCAAAGCCTAAACATTTCTGGTTAGAAGGCGCACACGGTATGTAATTGTATTTTTATTTGTAAAGGACATTTTGTTTAGCTTTTGTATAGTCATCTGTGCTCATAAATGCTTGTGTCTTTATTTACTTCATTTTAGTTTTTCACTGTGTTTGCTGACGAAAGGAAAATAATAAATATTGGTCAAACATCAGTTGGAGCGTGGCTTATCTGTACCAGATGAAGAAATTTTGGGAGCAGTTATATCCACCTCTGAAACCCTTTAACGATGAAAACCATGATTTTTTTCACTCCCTCTCTCCATCATCAGGCACATTTAGTGACTGGGAGCTGCAGCCTTTCCTTGGCTGTCACAGAGGGGCTTTAACAAGGTCCTGCACTCCTTCTGCTCTTTCCCTTCTCATTTTACCATTCTGCTGCCACTTTCCCCTCTTCCCCCCAGTAATTTCACCTTTTCTTTGAGGGAAAAGTGTAAAGATGCCTGGCTCAAGTAGAGGGATAGTGGATTGTGCCTTGAATCAAATAAGACCCTGCACATTTCTCAGCCCCCATTAAGTAACCCACCATGTCCGTTAAAGCTCTACATATTTCCTAAAGGGCCTTTCAATTGGGGTGCGGTGTGTGCTGTGATCGCGCTAGCGCTAGCTAGTAGATGTCCCCTTTACCAAACATTGTTTGTGTTTTGAGAGCAACCAACCACATCAGCATGGATGAGACGGCCATCACATCAGCACCATTCAGCACCTGACCGTCACGCCCTCCTTCTGCTGCCAGACTCTACCTTCCAATCAAATCATCACCTGATGCCCAGCTCATGCCTACAGCTCGATAGTGTTGCCATTCACTGTGGTATTTAGGACCTTTCCCCTGTTTTTCATATGTACAGTGGTTTTGAGTAAAATATCCAGGGCAGGACAGGATTTCTGGAAGTTTAGGCTCTAAGACGAACGATTCTCAAGCACAACACTGCTTTTCTAAACACACCTTGTACGCCCTAACTGTTGGGAATTTCCTTCCAAACATGAGCTGTCCTGGTAGGTCTTTAAACTGGTATTATAGAGCTCAGAGAAGGGGGAATTTTCCTCTTTTTGGATGTGCTGAGGTGTCCTCACAAAGTGCTGAACCCAAGTTGAAAATGGTTTAATTTCTGTGCAGCATGCACACATGGAAAGAGCCACCTTGCGCCACATTCAGCTTGGTGCGGTTCAGATACTTTATATTGCCGCGCAACACATAGACAATGAATGGGTTTGAAAGCGGTGCACAGCACGCTACGAGAGAAGGTTTGCATGAATAAAAGTTTCTAAAAAAAAAAAGTTTCTGAATTATTCAATACTTGCCCTTTAAGTAGAGTCTGAACCTGTCCAATGTGCAGACATTTAGATATGGAGCAACTCGTTTTTGACTTAAATGCACTTTTTGATGAACAAAACAGAGAAAATACAGCAGTCTGCAGCCTTGGCTTTCTATACTTTTCCAAACACTTTACTTATTACTTCAGACCTCAGCCATTTTTCTCCAACTCCAAATTCTACAATGTAACATAATGTAAAGGACAGAAAATGAGAAAAAGGATAAAAGCTACCCTTTAACTACTTCCCTATGTAATAAATCAAACCATCAGTGTTGTAGGAGAAATGCAAACAGAAGATTGATCATGATAGAAAATCTTAGTTGCAGGGCTTATATACTCCACAACTAGATGGCTGGATGACAAAGTTGAGGTATGTCTCAGTTAACCTGGACAGCAATGGGTTAATGTGTTTTTGCAGATGAATGGAGCCTCTGAGTAATTGATCCACATAAGGTGACACCGAGAGGCAGAGGGATTTTTAAATACTCATCAGTCATCACCGTTATACAAGATTTGATAAATCTGTTCTTAAACAGATTTTTTAGAAGTTAAACTAAAACAGAAGTTAAACAGCTGAAGCTTGGTTTGTTTATCTGCAATAAATGTACGTGTTCATTCTTCTTTGATCTGATCTACACTGTTCTACAGTTTTCTCCTGAGAGGCCCCCTTGGTTCTTCATTATCATCTTGAAGCTGCAGTTAAGAGCAGGGAGGGGTGGATCATCAGGTTCATTCAGTGTCCCACCTGACCACGATTAATGTGAGAGAGGCCTGCTTCACAACTAAAGCACAGAGCTCCTCCACCCCGCTCCTAACCCTCACTCCTTCACATCACCTCCAGCCTCTTCCTCAGTTGGTTTAACTCTATAATGTGGTGGGTTCATCCAGCTGTGCAGAAGCTCCAGAGGTCAACCAGCCATCTCCCAGATGTCCTGTTAGATTCTCTAGTTTCAGGAATAGAAAACTGAATATATTTAAAGAGCACATGTCCTGGAGTCACAACGGTCATGGTGGGCAGAGCCTCATTTGGTAATAACTGTACATTTTTCAATGAGTGTTTAGTAATATCAAAGATACATTTTATTTCTACGAAGATGCATAACATGATGGACATTTTCTTAACTTAAAGGGGGCCACAAAACAACAACTGGACTAAAAAATGAGTTAAAAAAATAACCACATGAAATCATGAAGACAACAATGATACAAGAGATGGGACCAATTGCAAAGATACAAAACTACAATAATAACACACAACTTAAAATGATACAAAACCAATATACACACATTTACCACATAAAATCCCCAATTGACACAATATGACAAAAAAAGACACAAAAATATCTTCTGAGAGAAATAAACACCCAAAAAACAACAGCAACAATTTGACAAACTAAAAAACAAAGTACAATGCCAAAAGGAAACAAACCTATGAAAAAAAGCAAAGATGAATAGAACCCCTTCTTAAAAAACACATGGCCACTGTAATTGGACACTAAAGCACTTTAATAAGACAAAAAACAACTTTAAAGATATTCAAATGCCAGCACTACATAAAACATAGACCTATATGACAGCGAAAATCAAACTACAGAAGACACAAATACTACCCAGAGCGATTTTAACAATGCAGCAATGTTGTTATCACTTTTATAAAACTTCTACATGTCCGTGTGCAAGGGCCGATCATCTCCTAATACATCCACTTCTGGTCCTTCTTTTCATATTGCCTTTCTTTATTTTCCTATTTTCTAACTTTTTATTCCCACTTCCCTCTGCTCCATCCGTCTCCTCTCTGTGTCCCCTGTAATGCTCCAGACGCTCTCTGTGAAAGATGGAGGAGATCACTGAGGATTTCTATTTCTCTGACCCCGGCGTGCCCTTCATCTTCCTCTCACAGCTTGATCTTTCACACGTAAGTGCTTTTTATTGTTGTACAGCAGCCAGCTCTTGGCCCATGGCTCTACTCGTCTCTCCCAGCCTCTCTCATTATTACAGTGAGAATCGCTCTGCTGGGTATAAAACTACATATTTGCTTTTCTCCGTAATGTTTGCTGTCATTGTCTATAAAGACCCACCCAATGCAATGCTTGAAATATTTCTGACGCTTACGATCAGTTAAATGTGAGTCATGCAGAGTGTTTTCTTATTAACCCTTTTCTTTATCGCCCTACAATCACCTTTCTACTTACCTGAAATCTATTTCTGTATTACTGATCCAATATACAGTACATGCCTTGATATTATTAAATTAAATCTAGGGAGGTCCATGATTTTCTTTCCATTGTTGTAATAAAACCTCATTGAGATTAACAATAACTTACAAATGTGTCATGGCTAAGGCAAATTGTAAAATAGGGTAATACTCAACAACTTTCTCTGGGAGGCAATCATCTAACCATGGGGAAACTATTTGGTATCTTTTAAGTGTATTTCACTTCATCATATCAACTCAATCATCGCTAAAGCTGTATTCATGTTGGGGCTGTACTATATGTTTAAGGGCAAAGTTAATTTTATTTTCATGAACCTCTTCCCTGTGATTTACAGTAGACTTGTGAAAAACAAAGTTTGTATCATAAACTATGACTAGAGAGACTCTTTTTATTTTCAAGAGGCCAAATATTTATGTCACAGTTCAGTTTGGTCTACAGACCATTTCTCTACTATAGCTTTACGTCTTACTCTTATAATGTTCTTGATTTTTGTCGTCCCTCCAACATGTCTCCCTCTCTTGTCTCTGCCAGCTTTCAGTCAAAGATCCAATGAACCGTCCCATCACCAGAATTTCTGAAGGATCAAGCAGCTGATCCAGACTACATACCTCACGACTCTTACTTACCTCATGGAGCATCCAGGTGGTCCATCACTCTGTGCTGACTGTAATGGACTGCTGAGATAGATGGACCTGTACTCTCTGATAGGACAACTGGAGGTTAGGCCCATGTTGTATATTTGTTTATTTTAGGTCAGACTGTCGAGTTTCTCCATCAGCGTTGATGACATGTGACGGTCCGTGACACGTCTGTCTCTGATGATGAACACTCGGTGTGTGACCGTGTGTGCTGCTGTCGTCCTCAGGGAACATAAAGTGCCACTCACTCTGTCGGTCCAACACTGGCTTGTCAATGTAGCGAGCAGGAAACATGGAAACCTCAGGCTGCTCCTGGAATAACTATAACCCATAATATTATATGTTATAAAGTGAGCACTGCTAATCAGATATCCTCTGCCTTTGCGATTTATAAAACTATAGAAATAACTGAGGGCTGAGACTAAATGTAAAAATGAAAAGTTCACCTCGTTCTTCTATTTCACAACAACTGCTCCTAAAATAATGAGTACATAAGACAACTGTTTCTCTTTTGGCAAATTAGAATAGTTACAATGGTAACAATACTCACCGGACACCCTTGAGGGACTCACCAAAAACCTGCTGTTATCCAATGAAAACCACCAATTTATGTCAACACAACTGTCCCCTAGATAATTTAGAACAAGTAAAAGTGGCAGCCTCTTTAATTATCAAGTTAAATGTCCGACAGGTTCAGAATTCCTAATGTTTTTTTGGCAGGTTCCTCCTGCTGCTTCCTTCTAATTCTCTTTCGAGCTAATGAATGTAATTAAATGTCATATTTGTTCACTTATCAAGTTATACATCAGGTCAGGAGAGTGTATATATTCACAGCTTTTCAAAGCTACTTTGACACATGAGAGATTACCATTTATGAGATCACGTTTGACAGATTCGACCTCCCCGGTCACAACATCCCATAATGTGCCATTACTGAGAATATAATATATCAAAAGTTGTTGGGCTGGAGGTGCTTGTTCACTTTAGCTCTTGACATTTTCCCGGACAGCATCCCCTTGGCTTCTTCTGATTGGTTGGCTCCTGTGCTCTATTTGGCTAAAAGTGCTGCAGCAGTAGATTTGGACAATCAAAGCTGAACAGAATGGAAATGAGATGCTGGAAACACTTTTGTCTTCCTGGAACACATTCAGACTTCAGGTTATAAAAAGATAGGAGACCTTGTTGTAACACACCTTTACTTTTGCCTTCATGTGGTTACTTTAATCCTCGGTCTCCGTGTCATTGTATTATGGTAGATTGAGGCCCCTCGGGCATTCAGCAATTTCTCAGAGAATCATTCTTTCACCGTGATCCATTTTGAGTTTCTCCGTCTGGCTGAAGGGATTTTTTTCAGCCCTTTAAATAGCCTTTCTGTTCTTCAGGTGTTAAGTGGTGAGCTTGTCGATTTCAAAGATATTTTCTCTGATGAAAGTAGTTTAAAAGTTCATGACTTTAGTCTTTACTGGTTTCTCAAACACACAGTTTCCATCTCTAATATATGCCTGACTGTTACACACAGAAACTTTGCACCAAAGCTCACTTTGCCAAATCTTATTGGGTGCAGTTGATGACCAGATAAATACTGAACAGGACTTTTGACTTGAAGTTTCTTTAACTGGTAAACTTGATAGCAGAGCAGTCATTAGGTGAAAACAGATCAATTGCATGACAACAACCTCTGCAGTGTAAATGTGTAGATCAATCTTTAACATGTTTTATGTGATAGATGAAAGAAGCTGTTTAATGACTACTCATTGAGCCCCCCCCCCCCCATGCATTATGTATTAACACATACAGTAATGTGGGAGCTCCTGTGATGCCAGCTCTTCTGTTTGAATCTTTTGACGTAGTGAATCAATATCTGAGGCAGGATTTCATTTCTCTTGTCTGTTTTTGTCTTTCCCTGCAAACTCCTGGGAGCTGGTAAAACCCAGAGATAGATGGTATCAAATAGACATTCAGTCTGTACTGTTGCCATGTTTCCTTGTAGAGTTGGACTGATGTGTAACATGATGAACACCAAAGTTAAAGCAACTTTTCCCAAAGTCTTGCACACACATCAATCTGCTTTGTTACCTTCATGTTTCACGTTAAAAGATGGAGAACAGTGCAGATATCACTCTCCGAGGAGTCACCTTTATCTACTGACACCTGATAAAACGCGACTCATATTGCTCTCACCTTTGATGAAGCAATATCACACCACAGATTGAGGTTTATCATGCAGAAGCTGCTGACTTCGACTATTCACAGTATCACTTTAGCTACAACTCTTTAAAGGATGACACATTTTGTGGGATTTGTTTTCTGCTTTCATTTAATTGAGATTCATGGCTGGGGATTTGTGAACTTTAAAAATCATCCTTATTTAAGAGTGTGTTATTGTGTTTTAAAGCATGACTTGTTGATTTTACATACAGTATAACGTTTTGTAAAAACTTTGACTCAACATTGTCCCCATGAACTCAAACAGCTGCTGCTTGCACTTGGATTTACTCTGCTCGTGCTCAAACTACTTAAACTCAGATTTATTGTTTTGTGTATGGATTTTCTGTACTATAGCTTTGGTGGTTCTCCTCACATTCATTTCACATAACATGGGTTGAAAAGACCCTGACTGTTGTACAACTGTATGAAAATGGATAGATGCTGCGTGATGTGATTACGATACCTGCTCTCAGAGGTGTCATCCAACATGGTGACACCCTGTCAACAACAAACATTTCGCAAGCTCTAATAAACTTCATTCTCAGGATTATCTTCAAGAATTACCAACAAAAACAACTTGCACACTCTTAGCCACAAACACGAACCTTCAAAATGGAAGATCTTATGGATTTAGAAGACTTTATCGACAAATACTTCCACAGAAGCGTCATTATGGAACGCAGCACCGGCACCCCACAATACCGCTCAAACAACCCAAAGAAATGAAAAAAAAAGGATGCTTTCATCAACACCGACGAACCTGACACCACAGAAATTGAGGTCAGAGAACTCTCAAGCATAAATCAACAAAGACTTTCTCGTTCCACTACACAAAGAAATAAAAGATTTGTGCCACAGTCTCCAATTCGCCCACAACGACATTGCGTCTCTTCTCAAATGGAACCAGGAATTACAGTCTTCAGTTGAAACACTCATCAAAGATTGCTTGAAGTCTCAACTCAAAAAACACCATCCGACACCATTAAATACAGGGTTCATCGTCTTGGAACACCAAAAACAGCAGTACCCCGACCCATCATTGCTAAATTTACATTTTCAAGAAATTTCCCTTTTCTATATCTGTAGCTGAAAGTAAAATATATACTTTCTTTCTCATGTCCACTGAAGAAGAGTTGTTGTTTGTTCACACTGTGTTCTGAACTTTCTTCCTCTATCTGGAGGACAGTGTTTCTACTCACTGACCCTGCTGACAAAGGTTTACAGCTACAAGGAACACAAGACTGAATCTCAAAAATCGATGGTTCTCCACACATTTAATTAAACGTTGTCTGAACTTTTGTTTTTCTGTCCTGCAGTGGGATGCTACAACTTGTCAACCTTAACTGTTCTTTTAGTGAGTCTGCAGGAGATCTAAGAGACACACAGTCTTCCTCTCCTGCAGCTGGACTCCTTCAACATCAGCAGCTAACTGAACCATGAATGTGCGCGCTGTCTAATATCAGCTTTCTCGCCCTTGAAGAAAAAGTAGTTTGTTGCCTTTTAACTGTGTTACTTTGCAGCATCTGCATGTGTTTATTTTTTTCTAGTATGCTGTGTGTTAGCTATGTGTTAGCTGTGTGTTAGCTGTGTGTTAGCTATGTGTTAGCTGTGTGTTAGCTGTGTGTTAGCTGTGTGTTAGTTGTGTGTTAGCTGTGTGTTAGCTGTGTGTTAGCTATGTGTTAGCTATGTGTTAGCTGTGTGTTAGCTGTGTGTTAGCTGTGTGTTAGCTGTGTGTTAGTTGTGTGTTAGCTATGTGTTAGCTATGTGTTAGCTGTGTGTTAGTTGTGTGTTGTCAGTTGTGTTGATTTTTATGCTTGTACTTTACTTCAGTACATCATTCAGCCAACACTTCAGGGATGATGCTCTGTTGTCAGGCATATGTGCAAAGAAAGTTGTGAAGGATTACAGCTTTAAATTCAGACAATTATTGTAGTGACATGAGCAGATAAAAACACTTTATGGCTATGTGCCGTGTCTGAGAATTAAAGGGCAGCAAATACAAGTTGCTGTAAATTTAGACCATCCTGTGGCCTTATATGGTATAAATGTAAATGTACATAAACCTCATAAATGGATTGTGTCAAACTAATTCAGCCTTTATTGCATACTGTATCCTTTTAGATTGTATAAGACATTTAAAGGGGACATATTATGAAAAATCCATAGGCCCAAAGTTTGTGATTAGCATGTCTCTCATATATCAGTGTAAACCTAATTATCTACTATGTAATTAATTAAGTATATAAAACTAAAAAGTGTACAGTTATTTCTATGTTCATATCATCGAACAAATCATTAGGTTCATTTTGTAATGAAGAGTTCAAAGATGCAGACTTAGATCTTGGAAAATATTTGAAATGCCTCTTTTAGTTACTTTGTGTAAATACTTTTAATTTGTCAGTACTGGAACTTAACACTCTCCTTTAGAGAAACGTAAATTCATGTCTCTTTTTATTCTAAGATCTAGAATTTGTTTAACGTGTCAGCCTTTCACCAATCCATCAACCTGCTCTGCTGTTGTTTTCTTTCTTACATAAAGTAGAATCAATAACATTGTTGGTCTTTGTTTTCCCCTCTAAGACTCGTACGTGTCTGAGTGACAAGACAACAGCAGATTATTTTTTCTCTGTTACTCTCCTCTGAGGAGATTGTTTTGACTGACAGCAGACTGCAGCACATTTCTTGACAGCCGTTATTCTTTTGACTTTATCTGTATTGTGGCTGTTTTAAAGTTTGTTTTTGTCCCTTTCAGGCTTCTGTTTTTCTTTCTGCCATCAGGGGTTTTCTTTGTCTTCTTGGCTCCATTCTGCCTTCATGACTGACTGGCTGGTGAGCAAGACGGCTGAATGTCATTGAACGCACCTCAAGTCATTGTGACTCAGTGTATTATAGATGAGTCCTATAACCTGTAAACGTTTGAGCTCTAAACTGATACATTCACCTACAAACCCCGTTCACATGGCACAGATTGAACTCAGACTCACGTGATTAAATTATTGTTTTTTATTAATTATAAATGTAAACCAAAGCTCCTGCTGCCATTATGCTCCACAATATTTCACCCCTGATTATAGAAACACAACAGGAACTTTTTCTAATTATCTCTTCCCAGAGGAGGACTCTTTAGTCAATGCTAGAGTGATTACCTGTGAGTCCATCATAGTTCATCCAATATCTTCTCACACTGAGCTGTGACATATTTAATAGGTATAGTGAAACCATCTTTTATTGCTCTTCTGCAGGAGTTGATTAGTATTTGATGTACCGTATGCTTAGAGTTGTCTCCTGAAAGATGAGTTGAATGAGTTTTTCATTGGCTGTAAATAAATCCATTCTCCCCTGTCCATCATCTTTATGTGTGGAAAATGAAAAGAAAAGAAAACAGAGAGCCCAGCTGGAGGGTTCGAGTCAAGTCAAACCAACTCAATCTGGAATAAAAAATAGACGTTTCTGTGTGTGTGTGTGTGTGCGTGTGCGTGTGCGTGTGTGTGTGTGTGTGTGCCTCCTGTGTGGCTGCTGAGTCATTGCTTCATTTAGTGTTTATGGACAGCAGCAGGAAGTTTCAGTCTTCATTAACCAGCCTGTTCTTGGTGTTTCTGCTGCTGGGTGTCATGCTTCTGTCAGGTTGGATGCTGACCAGCTCAAGGACCTCAGAGCTCCTCCACTTAATCACCAAACACCTCTGTGACCTGACGATCATGTTGTGACCTAGAAATATTTGTATGCAATTCAATTTGACAGAAGAACGCACACTACACTATAAGTTAGAAAGTACTTTATATAATATTATTTTACATTTGTTTAACTTGTTAATTAAAAAAAACATACAGGTACTGTAATTTTATGTTAGTTTACACAGAAATTAAAAAGTTGTTATTAACTCTTTTAATTTTAGGTTTTGATATATGACGTCATCGGCCTGCGTGCAGAGGTGACGTATATAGTCGGGGTCGGGGTCAAGGGAGAATGCGCATGTATGCCGTTTTTGTTGTGAGGACCCGATGCTTCTTAAGAGAGATAATCATAAAAAAAAATACAGCACCGGGAAGAATAAAGTTGCCAAACGGAAGACAGAGTCCTGGTCTTTTCATGGGTGCAACAATCACGCTGCTGAATATGCCGCTGTGTGCAGACATCTATTCTTGACTGCTTCTCCTACTCTCTCACAAAGCAATGATAATGGGAGTAAAGGTTTTACTGGTTGGATATCTGAGTAAAGTATAATAATAAAATAACCAGCTCTACTTTCATGAAGGTTAAAAATCTTAACCTCACCCAGCTGTGGTGCTGCGGTTTTGCTTCACTGAAGGCTCGATTGTCAGAAGGGTTAAAGACTTCTTTTAACAACCTCATCTTTATCTGCCCTGCATGATTCTAATAAATATGATTCATGAAATCTTGAAGGTTTCACAGCTTCCCCCTGCGTGTTTCTGCTCTGCTAAAGGAAAGAGCAATGAGTTTAAAATGCTTAAGGATGCTCAATATTACGCTTAAGTTAGATAGCCTCCAATGCATACCTCTGTTTAATAGATTTGTTTTATCAAAGATGTCAGCAAAGTAATGTAGTTTGTTATCCAGTACTTTTTTCTCAATGTTGGCATAGCAAGGAAGTGAGGTTAAATGTATACGATCCAATGAATGACAGTAGTGGTTAGCAGAGGTGTAAGCTTGAGGTTATTTGGATCAGCACACCATTAGATCAGTATTTCCCTGTGTTTGATTATTAATCAGTAAACACTCTGCATCTGCCTGTTGATGCAGCTGCCTCTGTGATGGATGCTTTTATTAAGACCAGATAAGATTAATTGTAGAGGAGGAGGACATGTTTGCTGGCCGTAGACCCTCAAGGGGAGAGGGAGAATGGATCAACCAATTGTATCCATCTCAAACCACATAATGCACTGCTGATTGTTGAAAATACAGAGCTGGAGGAGGTTTAGATGTTAAACAGTCTCTTCTCCATTATGTGTGTCTCACCCACACACACACACACACACACACACACACACACACATTTAGGGAATCGAAATATCTGGCACCCCTCAGGCTCTTCAGGCCAAGAGGAAAAAGCCATGCTTTGGCGTTTGAACAAATGCATCTCTTTGAAAACATGAAACAAAAAGAGATGTGCGCCGCTCATCTAACAATGGCTATAGATATAATAAAAGGTTGTTCGTAGCATGCTAAAAGTACAAGCGTACACACACATGCACGCACACACACACACACAGAGTAAGGTCAAAAAGCCGTCCAATCTGAGAAGGCTGTTTTGCAATCTGTGCATTCTCTTGTGCCCGCTGTGTGTTTTCATGATGAAGATGCATTTGTCCACTCAGCCTGTGAGGTTTCTGTATGCATGTAAATGATCCGATGTCACTTCACATACATCAAACCTAAACCAAATAATACTGTACTAAGTGCTACCCCCTGCCCCCAACCTGTATTAATGCAGATATGTAAATATATTCTTCTGTACACAGTTTCATTCATAATAACGGCATGATGCATTAGGATGCAACTTGTTCAATTTCTCTCTGTAAGAAAAATGTGCGCTCTGTTTATAAAGTAATGCATTTCTGCACAGGCAACAAAGGTAGCCAAGATACTATTACATGTCAATTTACCTGTCATTTGTATGTATTTTACATTTCTTTTTCTCTCACATGCTCGATCAGCTTCCTGTTTTCATTCTTTCTTCCTCCCAAACTCAGTTGAACCCCTCTCCCCGTTCAGGCTAGTTGTTAGCTTTTGAAAGCTTAGTCATTACTCATTGTGAACCCATTGTGAAATGGTCCCAAACTTCCCTCTCAGCTGGGAGGTTTCCAGCTGATACACCTCAAAATGGCTTCATTTCCCATCAGCCCCACTCACCTAAAGGCAGCATTTAGTGAAGCTAAAGGCCAATCAGAAGAGTCCAGGAGATCAGTAAAGCCTCGGTCTGAAATCAACCCTCAGAGTTGACGAGCTCATGACTGTGGGGGCACAGGGGGAATCAACTTCACATCGACACATTCATTTTAAGCAGAGAGAGTCCCTTCAGAAGGACCAAAAGACTTTCATTATCAACGATTAAATAAAGGCTGGTGGACAACAAAAAAAATTCATGGAAAAATACAAGTGACATGATACTGAAAGCCATTATCCTGCAGTTGTCCCTCTCTCTCTCTCTCTCTCTCTTTGATGCTTCTTGACCATAGACTGTAAATATTAACTGACGAAGCCTGAGTGACATCACCTGATAACAAATTATGCCTTAACCTTGACCCTGTTATAAAAAAACTCCTCTTGAATAAGCAGCTTAAAAGTCAGACTGACTGTTTATGAGACGTACCGTTTCATAGAGTGGAAGCGGCTTTTTGAAGTCAGAGTTTTCCTCTCACTGGGGCTGTTTGTAGTTTCTGACAGATGATGTGAGCAGGATATGAGAATGATGCAATCAAAAGCAAACATCTTGCAGATCAAATAACATGAAAAAGATTCAACCTTTTGGAGATTACTGTGCTGATATAATATTCAGGTTGTTTGCAGGATTGTGAAGTCGAGTTTGTGTTTGTTGTCCCTGTTGGCTGATGTGCGCAAGGGATGAGATATTGTAATGATTGTTGTTGTAATTTCTGAGCACATTATTGCTTACAAATTGTTCTGAACTTGCAAAAACCAATTAATTAATTACATCTTACTACCTAACTAATGCTTTTTCTTTCTTTGTGAAGTAGCACCTCTCTTACAAACACACACACTGCACTACACTCCAACTCTGAGCTGGCCTCTGATTAGTTAGAAAGAAGGAGATAAAGTGGAGAGTGGGACGATCACAGGAACAGTAACAGCATCACTGGGTGAGAAATAGTATTTAGGACATTATTTCTAGACTCATTCCAAACTTAGTCCATTCCTCACATCTTCTCACGTCCAAGTCAGCATCTTTCTGCCAGCAGGACAGCAGGCAGTCTGTTGTAGAAATGTGTGAGAGTTGTCCTTATGACTGTTGTGTTGCAGACCGGTTTTAAAATAATCACGGCTTTGTAGTTCTCATTTGTTCTGTATCATCTCTCCTCTGAGTATACGGACACACTGACACAGTCAGCAGGAGAGCTAATGTAGCTGTAAGCAATTAGCAAGCTTGTGAGGCTTTTGTCAGGAACAGTAACAACAACACAACACTTTATGTGTTATCAGTCATCACCTTGGCAACATAAAGACAACTTTTAATGAGTGGGTCTGAGCAGGGAGGCTGTCGTGGCATTATTAGAAGACTGTTAATTAGCAGGATGAAAGAAAACAGTCTTGTTGCTGTATGAAAAGCACGATGGACGAGTGGTTTTGACAAAGCCTGTTTACAAAATCCAAAGCAAGCACCGGCCTTTGTTTGAGGTTGAAAGGTCATCACGACAACACTAATTTCATTTTAAAGCATGTGGAAAATATAAAAGCTATGGCTGAAAACATCTTCAAGGTTGTTTTCTTCTTTTTATATAGAAACAATGTATTTTTTATCAGCAGGAAAATTAGAAAAAGACCTGTTGATGAAAACACACACAAGAAGTCTCTGTTGAAAAGAATGACTTTATATATATCCTCTATGACATTGACATCTTGATGAGCTGCTAGCAGAGCTACTGCTAACATTGGTTCTTAAGACAGCAGCTTGTTAATGCCAGCATGTCTTCATCGTTCATAATCCACAGGGTTTATAAGATTGGAGAAAATGATCGACAGAAGTCTCCTCCCAAAAAAGCCATGTGAGTTGAAACATATCAACACTATATACAGGAGTTTTGTAGTAAAGAAAAGAATAAAAATCAATGTTTATGATAAGCAACAACTTAGTGGAAAACTTTGCCAGATGATATGGCTTTACAATTAAAATAAAATATATTTAAGAAACTGCGTGTTGGTTTATCTACAAACAACAGCAAGAAGTACATTGTGACTACATGTAAAACATGCTGTGAGGGGAAAAACACCTTTTAAAGTGAGGTATAAGCCGGGTTGCACTCAGCATCAAGGAGGAGGAGAAGACAGGCTCTAGTCACAGCTGCTGCTGCCGCTCTGTGATTTACAGGTCTGCCAGGGAGAGCCCACACAGTAAGTGTTGTTAAAACACTTAGAGCTGTGAAATGAACTCCAGACGAGGAGAATCAGCCTCTGGTGTATGTATGATGTGTTCCTGTTGAATTTACTGCAGGTGTTTTATCTATGAGGATCTGTTTGCTTTCTATGTAAAACTGCAGAGAACCACGAGCCTGAGGTTTTGTGTCTCAGCTGATTTGTATGTTTATAGTCGTAAATTGGAGAATCTTGTCTTTTGCTCGGAGGTAATGTTTCATCTATACTTTTTTATGACTTTACATGTGTCGAGTTAAACTTCAGGGATTCTGAAATCATTGTAATAACTAAAAACTGAATTACTAACTTACTTACTAACATATAAACTTGGACCAACAATGTTTTCCTAGATTTAATGTGAAGCTTTCCTCAGAGGATTTGTGCTCACCTCTGGTTCTACAGTATTCATCAACAGTGATCTCATCTGAAGCAACTTTAACTGATAAACTTTTTAAGAGTGTTTTTGGGGTGGAAAACAATTAAATAAACGTGTTTTATTCCGTCTTTTATTAGTAAGTACGTTGAGTTTCGCGTTCCTATTTAACTTTGAGAAAGTCCAGCTGTTGTTCTGAGCTCTTTGTAAAGCTTGATTTGGAAGAGACTCAGACTGTCTGTCTGCTTCTCTGTGTGTCTGTATATGTTTGTGGCTGTATCATAAGTTAGAGCAGCCACTTTGTTAAGCCCTATCCGAAGAGATTAGGCTCGTGATGGACAGTCATTCAAGTTTTATTTTCAATCCTGGAAGCCAAAAATCTGACAACCATAAAATGTAATTCTGGTTTGACCTTTGACTTTCCTTTGACTTTTCCAAAGAAATATTTTGCAGCTCATGAATAATGAGTGGGATTTTAAATCTCTCATTCCTCTCTTGTCTCTCTACAGACCTGAACCATAACATGACAACGGCTTCTAACTCCATGACGATGTCCATGTCAGACCCCAGCGCCATGACAACAACCTGGAGACGTCTCTGATAAGCATGACTGGAGAGTTGCTCAGGCCAGGTACCACAGAAACACACTACATGCTGCCAACCAGGTCATACTAAAGTGCATTCTGTTGTACTGTGAATATATTGATTTGGGAATTTCTATCCCACAGCTCATAAAAAACCCTTTGTTTGTTATTTACAGCTGACATGATTTCTTCTTAGAAGATCTACTGTCAGAAAGGTAAAGCTGCCCACATGTTCAGAGGTGGGAGAAACAGCTGCTGCTGTAAGTTATGAAACCTCTTTCAGTTGTTGGCTTGAATTCAGACTGTGTAGGAAGAAAGATGAGTAACAGTGTTTCCTCCCTCTGATGCCCTCAACGTGCCCTTGAGCAAGTCGATGAGCTTCAGTTGTACTCCTCTAACCAGGCAGCTCCTGATGCATCAATGTTAGATTATCTGGACCCTCCTCCTCTGCATCCACTCCTCCAGGCAGTTATAATTACGTATATGCTGTTGCTCATTTTCCTGCTACAGTAAAGGTTTAAAAATGAAAAATACTGTATGTCTACAGGATGATGACTTGTGTGTGCTGTCATACCTGTGGGACCTGTGGGGGCGGTTATTCATCCCTGTCCTTCTACAAAGTCCATCTGGAGCTCAGGGTGTTTACAGTGTACAGAAGGAATTCCCTCACTGTTCAACTTGTGACTGAAGACTTAGTAATCCATCTGTATTACGTGGAAGTTTGAAGTCCCCATGAAACAGAACTACGAGTTCTAACTACCGGGTCAGGAAGTATTTCCGACTGAAACGGGATTGAACCAATCACAAAATAGAAGGCGGGACATAACGTTGGGATGAATCTGAGTGGATCGTTAACTTCGACAAAGTTTAATTGATTGACAAATAAGTAAATGCCCCTCATGTTAATCAAGTTCCAGATGCCTCAGAAACAGCTATGCCTTTAAAACACAAATGAATAGTACATATACACAAAAAGGTATTTGTTAGAAAACATACACTTGGTGGGATGTGTATAGGCTACTCCTATCCATAGACAGTGATGCATTAACAGCTCATTTTATTGAAAGAAGAATACTGTCTCCCTGTTTATTAGCAGACTGAAATCTTGTGTTTAGTCTAAAAAAGTGCAGTTTATTCTTGTGAATGAATTTAAAATTATTACATCTCCAGAGTGGTTGACATTATTGATTGACAGGGGGAGGGAAATCTCCAGAGTGGTCTGGCATTTTCAGACGTAATGAATGCATCCCAGCTGAACTGGATGTTGATTGACACTCTTCACAGACAAAGTGTTGAACTGCTGCTAATGAGGTGTTTTTGCAGCTTTTAGTTTTGAGAAGCTGGTTGTTTCAGTTAAAAGTATTGTCTTTGAGATGCATTCTTGGTTAATTGTATTACCTTTATTCCTGGTGCAAAGTATGCTTCTCATCTGTGTCGACAGATCCATGCATCTAATTTATCATCTGTGAGTCTATATTTAATATAAAAGCATGTGTAAGACACCTATTGATTTCATGTGTGGTATGTGCTGCTTTGCACCCAGAAAGACTTTTGCGAGCTCTCCCTTTAAAAGTATTATAAACATTATACATGCAGAGTGAGGAGCTGTCCAGCATGATGGTGAGTCATTTTCCTGAAGCAGTTTGTAAATGGTGATGTAAGGAGAAAACAAAAAGCAGGAGAAAAGGATGGAGAGAGAGGGTCTGGTGAGGAGGACAGCTGTGTCTCCCCTCATGGATCACCTGGAAAAGCAGCTGGTGCTCCCTTTCCTTATTCTTCCTCCTCTATCCTTACCTATAATCCCTCCTCTATCACCCCAAACTAGCCAACATCTTAATTAATGTCTCATTTCAGCTGAGTCAGCCATTGTGACACATTACACACGCAGCTCATTTGCTTTTAGAGAGCGGAACGTTTTCACACTCAGGCCTCTTCACCGTCACACTGAAAAATCTAAAACAGTCCACGTGAAAAACTGGGTTGTTCTGAAAATTGAATGCCCATCAATTAAAGGAATTAACAGTGATAAGACTAAGAGTAACTCACTCTGTATTCTGAACATGTAAAGTATTGATCAAGTGTCAAATGGAGGACTTGGCATACGCTTGGTTATTTGATAATACAGCCCACACTCTTAATATTACTGTGAAATAATCCACTATGAAGTACTCCTACATGTTCATTTTCTTTGACTCCTCTCCTTCCATCATGTTCTGTGTCTCCCCCTGATCTCGGGTCAGTCAGAGTTGACTGCTGAGTGCACTCTGAGTTATGACTGTGTGTCCACACTCCCTGTTCTGCCTGCACTTAAACAGGAGCTGAAAGGAGGCGTGCTCACCATAAACCTGACCCTTACCGAACTCCATCCATACTCTCATCTTAGAATCAGAGAGAGTTAGACGGTCATATATCCAGTCTGTTAGCTCTGAACCTGAATCTGAACACAACACACACACACACACACACACACACACACACACACACACACACACACACACACACACACACACGTACAGTTTGTCGTTTGTCTTCCCTGCGATCCTCTACTCATGCACATAATGCAGAAAACATAGCTTTACAAAATCTGTGAAATATGCAAACACACACACAAGTATCATGTTTAAGCCTTGAACTAATCCAGGAGGATAAACTTTTGATTCTTCATCGTGACTAAAAAAAACCCTGTTTTATTTTTACTCTAAACTAGACAGGTTCATTTCCAGAAGTGTTTGATGTATGTGAAGTTATTTATAGTTTTTAAATTAATTCTCAAACTTTTGGGAAAATTATGTTTAATTTGGCAGTCAGTGAGAAGTTTAATATCAATGTTATATCATCTCTCTCATTCATAAAACAGTCATAATAAAATCATAATAACAATGTACGTACGGCAAAACTTGAGTAGGACTTGTCAAAACTAATTCGGATTCCGCGTGTGCACACCTACACACAGTTCACTCTTTGTAAATCACCATCCACCTGAACATGTGTGCACATGGATCAGACCCATAATCTGCCTTCTACATGCCGACGTTCCATGAAGTGGAGGTTAGAGTACACAGATAGTCTGTTTGCTTCAACAGGAGGGTCACAAACGTAAGATAAATCAGAGATTGACTTCACGTTACTGCTGCATTCATGCAGTCCTCCTGCAGTGCCAAAACATCCACCATTTATCATTATCATTACCATTTAGGAGATCTGCAGTGTTTACATGTCTACAGGACCAACACTGATTTCTTCAAACATTGTCAGAGTGCTCACATCAGTCAGCGGTCTCCCTCACTCTACGTTATCAATAATCAGAAGTTTCATCAGTGAACAACAGCTTTTGAACTTTGTCTGTACTATGACTGATTATGAGGATTTAGAATGATTGTGTGAGAGATGCTCAGACTTAATTTTCACACTTAACTCATTTATACAATAAATCTGTGCAGGGGATGAAGATGTGCAGAGAATGGAGGAGGCGAAATGTCTTTAACAGGCGCTGCTGTGTCTCTGTGCACTGCTGCGTCTTACAGCACAATATAATAAAAAAACAAAACTTTGTTAGCCCAACTGGCTCCATCAATAAAAATGATTAAACAAAGACATCCTTTTTCTTACTCTGGCAGCCGTATATCCTATATGAGAGTGATGGCGGTGTCAATCAAAAACACACATTAGTGATGAAAAGGAGACACTATTAATCAACACTTGTGTGTGGCTTTGACATTTTCTGAACACATGAAAGCTTTGGATGAAAACGCGTCTAATTCAGACTTAACACGTGTTAGACCTCTACACAGAAAAAACAGACCAAATGGATGTATTGATCTTTTTATCTGACTGCTGGTAGAAGACTGTTTTCCGAACAATCACTTTTTTCCTTAACCTTCAAGTCAGTGCATTTACTCCATTATTTAATCCGTGCTGTCCAGACAGTTGCACCGACAGACTTTGTCAAATCTAAGTGCTTAGTGTTGAATAAATACAAATTACTATTTCATTATTAGGCTATTACTGCTGTTGACTGATATAATAGAATAAAAGACAGACTTATGAAGAGCTCCTTCTTCTAAAGTGCCATCTCATTGTCAGCACAGAAAGTCATTAATTTGATTTATTTTTACATTTTCTGCCATTTTGCTGGTGTCATCAGTCATTCTGTAATAGGGCCAGCTTATTTTTTCATAATGAGACAGTTTTGTTTTTAATGTGGCAGAAGGAGACAGTCTGCATCAGTTTGTTTACTTCTCTGCCAATCACATCAGTCACATCAATTTGATGAAGAGGGAAACATCTGAACCCTGTGATCATCTGAATTGATGGCTTAAAAAAATCACATTTGTGATTTATTGGAGCAGAAAGGTGCTGATTTGATATTTCATAAGAAGTTGATATTGAACAGATTAGCCCTGTTACATCATCAGCTTCATTAATGCACTTGATCAGTAACTTTAGCAGCACAAAAGCGACAGAGTTTCAACAAAAGCTCCAGTCTGAAGACATTAACTCTTTAAAGTCATGTGGAAGTCACAATCATTGTGAAACAGGAACTGTTCCTACACTTGGAAAGATAATCGATTCATTGCTCGTAACAAAGCAAACGCAAACACACAAACACACACACACACACACACACACACACACACACACACACACACACACACACACACACACACACACACGCCACTTTGTTTGCTTGTAGATATTCTGTTTGCTGTAGATTAGTTTATAATAGTTATTTGTTTGATTGAGTAGAGCAATAGCAGAATAAGCTGCTTGGCATTGGCAGAGAAGATTTGGCAAGTCTTTCATGGGCACAACCCACATAATCAGCTCTGCTGCTTATCCCACAAATGCATGTTCCTTACAAATGTGGCACCATTTAAAAAGGAAATTTATTGTATAAGATGTATTGCCAAGAAGCATTGTTACAACAAAGAAATAATCTACCAAACACAAATTTCCTTACTTTTTGTGCGATTTTTAGATGAATGAACTGACAACAAGTGTGAGGTCACGTTGAAACTGAATAGACACTGGGGTAATCAGACACAGGTGAGACTAACTAATAATTATTGCTTATCTTTAATATACTGTACATCCATTAACATGCATTCATATACACTAAACAGAACAAGTCATTGATAGCAAAATCTGTTTTGTACAACATGGCCATAAATTAATTGGAGCAAATACAATACATCAGCCAAATGTTTAATATATGAAATCTTTAACAGGGTACTGCATCAAGGTTTACTTGTTTTGAATAAGTAAAGCAGATACTTCAGGAGTTGTCTGTCTGCAGACTAAAATGTGATGATTTTATTAGAGATGTGTAAGTGTAGAGTCAGGTATCTTTATATTACAGGGATATCATTTTTCACAGATGCAGACATCTGTCTTAGAACACCTTTCATCGTTCCACCCTCCAAGTTGACTACTCTGCACCATTTCTCCACAATCCTGGTTCCCGCCGTAGCTGTTGGGCTGCGCAGGCCTCCAGTATCTGATGTGCAACATATCAGAGAAATAAACTGTGTATCCTTTCTCATGTTAGACATGTTGTTCAATAAAGGATCAACATTTTAATGAATTCTGTAGGAATTTAACTTAACTTTAATTTGCTGTTTACATGGGAAATAGGTATACAAAGGATACTAAATCATATTAGTTAAAGGATATAACCAGTCAACATCACATGGTGCGTGGAGTTCATAAAATGATGAACACTGAAAGAACCTCTTATTTATTGCTGTTAAATGTCCTAGTCCAAACAGATTGAAGTTCCTACAGAAACAAACTTACGTAGTGTTGACTGGGGTCCCATCCACCCACTTCCAGGTCCCCTCTGTAACGTTGTCAGTCATACCAATCCAGGCTTGTACGTCTGATCCCAACAGCCCATTGACAAATGACTGTTAATAGAACACACACAAGAATGGTCATCTATTCCACTTTGCCCATCACAGGGCTGACATATAGAGACAGACAACCAGCCACACTTACATTCACACCTACGAGCAATTTTGAGTCACCAATTGACCTAACGAGCATGTCTTTGGACTGTTGGAGGAAGCCGGGTACTCGGAGAGAACACACACATCCACAGGGAGAACAGGGGAACCTCCTTGCTGTGAGGCAACAGCACTAACCACTGCACCTCCATGCAGCCCACAATCAAATGTACAAAATTATATTTGTCAAAATGCAGCCATTGCAAAAGGATTGTTATACTATCACTATGCTGCCCTCAATACATGTATCGAATATATCTTGGCAGTAAGCTTAAACACCTTCCGTTCATCAAAACTCTGGAGACAGTCGTCAGTTTGTCCACAGGTTTATTGACTACAAAAAGGGTGAAACGACGATGCTACGTATGGCATAAGATGTATGCAGATGTCTGCGGATGGAAATGGGCAGTTGGAAGATGGCTGTCCTCTTGTATGTGCAATGTGACTCCTTTACTTCCTGACTATGACTTCCTGTTGCTAACTTCCTGTCTTTTCTTAAAGGGACCACTACTTGTAAATAAAATTAGTCTACCTAGGAAAATATAAGAACTGAACTAATGGTTACAGAACAATCACATCTGTTTCAGAATTCCTGTTAGTGAGAACTTCATGTTTCTACACAACACAGATTCATAAAAGCAACATAAAAACTTCTGCAAACCTGCAAGTTTTTAATGCAAAAAAAGGACTAAAGGTGCTTTAACCACCTCCATCAACCATTTACAAACTGAATGTTAGAACCTGTAATATACAACAAACCGTTCAGATCTGCATTCATCACAAAACACAGTTTATAGCACAAGAACTCCTTATATTGATCATAATGTTTCACCTGACAAGTTTGTAATGTGTGTCCTAATCTGCTTGTTAAAACCATCGAGCTGTGTCTGTAGTTTCTCTCTGGCTGCTTTGGCACCAACTAAAATAATTTCTGTTTTAAAAAGTTCATCCATACATTAACATCAGAGAGGCAAGCAATGAGAGTTTGAAGTGCATTAGGGTCATCGGGGGAGACGGAAATATATAATTGAGTATCATCGTCATCGAAATGGTAGTTGACGTTATGCTGTGTTATGATGTTTGAAAGTGGAAGCATGTAGTGAAAATAAAATAGGTCCAAGAATGCTTCCTTGAGGGATACCAGAATTAAAACCATGAGTCTCTGAGGCCAACATAAAACTGTCTGTTAAAAAGACATGAGCCTGTTGTTGTTAAGCTCACAGGGGTCAATATTTTCTTTTTGAGGAGAGGTTTCACTATGGAGGTTTTAAAAGCTGTGGGAAAATGCCTAAACTAAGAGAAGTGTTAATAATACTTGTAACTTCTTTCGAGAGAATGTGAAAACAGGATTTGAACAATTTTGTTGGGTTCAGATCCATTGTGCACAAGGAAGACTTCATCTAGTTGACCACTTCACCAATGCCATTTTGGGTCATCACCACAGAGGATGACATTGTTTCTGGAGGTCAATGTGCGGGTAGGTCCCAGGGAGTATGAATAGTTGGAATTTAAATAATATTTCCGATGGAGATTACTTTTCATTTAAAAAAGTCAGAAAACATTTAAGAGTTGTGTTCATTTCTGTACTCATTGGTGAAGGATTTAAAATTCTGTCAATGGTTGTAAAAAGCACTTTGGGATTATTTTATTATTCTATATTATATATGATATATTATATATATCTATAATGATCTTGGGGAAATGGGCTTGTCTCTCCTTCCTTGGTCTGTAGCTGCTCTTTCTCCCTCTGCAGAGTATTATATCGGCCTTGCAATGCTTCTTTGTCTGTGGACAGTGATTGATATCTGCTCTGAAGTAGATATTTACTCTGGGTCAGATTTGTTTGCAACTGGCCCTTGTCACTCTTCAGTAATGTGTAACTCCTCTGCAACTCATCCTTTCCTCTTTGAAGTTCATCATAGTTCTTCTTCAAGTCATCATAGATTGTCTGCAACTGGTCTTTTTCTTTTGTCAAGTTACTCAATTTGGCATCGAACTGTTTTCTCTCTGCAGCTAAAGCATTAGAGGTTCCCTGCAGCTGATCTGCTCCAGTGCTGTAACCAGGCTGCATCAGGTCTGCTGACATGGTGTGGCTGAATATGTGATCTGTGAAATAAAAAAAAAAGTCTCACATTTTTTAGATTATTGGGATTGTTTTAAAAAAAAAAAAAGCCATTTGCCTGTCCTATACATGCTTTTTAAATCAATCTATTATGCTAATCCCCATTTAAAAACACTTTAGTGTTACAATTCATGATGCCCTTACTAAACGTGGGCAAAGTTTGAGATCATGAGGTAAACACATGTTTGAGTTAACGGATGAGCCTGCAAAGTGCACTAAACAACTTGTTCTGCATCGAATATGACAACTGATGTAAGACAAGAAAGATGAGACTAATTTGACCCCAACAACAACTTGCTGATAATCTTTTTTTTCAGTCCACTCCAAATGCTGATCGGAGGCAGCCTCAGAAGGCAAATGTTTGCCAGGAGGCTATAGCACTTATGATCCAACACACATGTATTGGTATTATTAAATAATATTTACAGAGTGCCCAGCCATTTCTTTGTGCGGGCCTAGGCAGCCCTGCAGCGTTCTGCCCCCAAAAGGCTTCCAGAGAGCCAATAGGTAGAAAGTGGGGAGGCAGACCTTAAAGAGACGGCATCTTAATTTACTGTTTCAGGCAGAATCTGAAATTAGGGATTTTACTGAAGCCAGTACAAGATAATAATGAGGTTTTTTTAGATGCAAATAATGCAAAGCTGATCTACAGGTTTACATGACTGAAAGGTGAAAATTTGTATAATATGGGATCTTGAAACATGAGCTCTTCTTGGATTATTTGATCTTAAAGATTAGGTGTTAGTTGCTAAATGTAAAATTAATATTCTGGGTGCTGGTGGCGCAGTGGTTAATGCGTGCGCCCCATGTATGGAGGCTGTAGTCTTCCAAGCGGGAGGCCCAGGATCAAATCCCACCTGTGGCTCCTTTCCCACATGTCATTCCCTACTCTCGCTCCCTGATTTCTGACTCTATCCACTGTCGTATCTCTACATTAAAAAAGCCCCCCAAAAAATAAATCTTAGCGATTAAAATTAATATTCAAAGTGACAACATAGAAATTACTTACAGTAGAGAAAGTATCCTACATTTCCAGCCAACAGGACAGCGCACAGTAAACCAAGACCCACGGAGACACATTTGGAAGGAGGGTTTCTTCTCTGAAAATCAACTGTATCGACAATAAAAATACAACTAAATAATCCATAGGGACAAAATAAGACAAGACAAGTAAACGCTCTAGAAAAACAGTTTATGAGCATATGGGCATCTACATAAAGCTTCAAAAGTGTTTATCAACACATTTCTATCCAAACTCACATGGTTGACACGTCTTAATACTTGTGCTCAATACTCTTACTGAATAATACTCTTGATATTCTGTCTTATAGTGTGGTTTCAGGTTGATACGTTACCTTTTGTCAAAAGGTCCTCCATGGTGAGGTTCCTCTTCATAGGTATGTTGTCATCAATCTCCATCAGATCCATTGTTATAACTGTCTCACTGTTTTTCAGTTAAGAAGAAAACTTAAACTTAAAATGTTTTTAATCAATTAACTAGAAAATGATAGGTCTAAACACTTAACTCAAACAATTTGTAGTTATAAAACCCATTGTTCTTTGCTTTCTCATGCATGCCTCTGTTTTGACTTACAAACGTGGAATAACATAAGATGGGACATTTGAATTATAATACTGAAACATTTTATAAAGCTCTGCAGGTAATATAACAGACCTATTTGCTAGAAATAAGCTTAAATGATATCTAATAAGTGATCTGTAAGTTGCAAAAAATTAAGCTTACTTGAGGTAATTAAAGGTTTCTAAGAATTAATGGGATCGTTTAAAACTGCAAGACGCACTCAGAATAAGTCGAGGATGAAAATGAATTAATATTTTTGTAAAATATTAATTTATCCAAATGTGCACTTACCATGAATCAAAGGAGATAGAAAGGAGTCCGTATCACTTCGACTGCATTCCCATAAAGATGCTGAGGTACAATGATTATCAGAGAGACATGAATGATAACGCAGAGATATTTATTGTGCAGATAACAGGAAGCTCCTTTTGCCCATGTCATCAAATGTTTGACTGAACTCTGATTGGTCTGAAAAATAAACATTCAGATGTACTGTATTAACATTCTTAGTTTCAGGTTTTCAGGTAATTTCTGGCCACAAGAAACATGCGCGGGTTCAGCAGTTATCACATGGAGGTTTTTAGCTGTCAGACTCCAGTCCATCTTCTTCTGCAGTTTCTGTTCCTTGTTCCCACAGATTCACTTCCCACTGAGGTCAAAAAGGACAGTGACAGAGTTACAGGGCAGAAGTATAGGTACAGTGTTGAAGTAGTGGTACAAAATTCCAAGATAGTGTTTCTATACAGCAGCTTTGTTATTTAGAAAAAAAGTTTCTCTGACCAATGCTATTAATGTGCCAAGCTGTTGAATGGGTTTGAATGGATTATAGTTGCTGTGCAGACAAATGATTTAGACTGCTATTGGTTCAATAATTAGATTCAAGGTGGCAGCATGTCTGCTCATATGTGGGTGGGTCAACATACACTATGAGGTCTTCAAGATTCAAGATTCAAGATTTTTATTTGTCACATGCTCATACAGATGTGCAGTGAAATGTAAAGACTGTTCTGCAAGGCTAATAAACACTCAAATTACTAATACACATATATACAGTAAAATAGAATATAATGTAAAAAATAAAAAAAGACTTCAAAACACTTTAAATTATGAAGACATGGGCTTTGGTTTTGTTTTTCTTTTGCTTTTAATCCAGTTTATAATTGAACTAACATCCAAATTTGAATTTATATTCCATATAAAGAAAATTACACACATGCATCTGTCTTGAAGCCTTTAGATGCCTTATATGACAGTGCTCTTCGATTTATCACAAGCGACAGATTTCGAATGCATCATTGTGACCTCTATGGATCTGTAGGCTGGCCCTCATTGGGTCAACGAAGAATGCAGCAGAGTATTTTGTTTATTTACAGTGCAGTACAGTAAACTCTCTCCCTACCTGACTTATCTCCTTTCTATTAACATTTAAGATGCATGTCGTGATTGTACGTACTTCTCGCCAGTTGATTTTGAGCTATTATCGTGAAAGCTCCGGGGGGCCAGAGGCAGCGAGTATTTCTGATGTATTCCATGACTTTTTTGTCTCCTCCTGCCGCGCCGGAACAGCACTGGCCTCTTCAGAAAAGATTAAAGGAGTTTTTCTATTTTAGTTTTGTTCTGTTGGTGATTATTTCTCAGGGTTCTTCAGGCCTCGATCATTATTTTATTCTTCTATTAATAGAGGGTACAGAGACAACATGTCAGCTGATTAACAGCTTTGCATCAATGATTGTTGTCCTGAATCATACGTCCTGTGGATTTCTGAGTCTGAAATCTGAAATCTGAAACATGTACAAAAAATAAAAACATACTATAGCCTGCCTGCTCTTTGGAACCGTTTCAGTGAAATAAAGCCATCAGGAGAGCATGGCCTCATGACAGATCATCCAATGGGCCAATGTAATGCCAGTTACTGTATTCTAATTTTAACTGGCCTGCTGAATGTCCATTCCTCTTACACACCTCATCTCGTTTAAATCTGTTATTGAATGGTTGAAATGCCATCTGAATCAATTAGCTAAATTAGAGAGAACATTTCATTTCCCAACAACTCCTCAACGTCAACCCTCAGTGAACGTGTCTTTGAATGGCCACTCTCTGACCTGGAGCTAGTTACAAAATCATGAAATGTAGTGCAGGTGTCAGAACAAAGCTCTCTAACTGCTACCTAACTAGTGATAATTCATAGTGGGTGTACATTTTTTTATTAAGAACAAATGGTTTGTTAGACCAGTATGCATGCTGCCAACTTCAAACCATTCTTGTATTCCACGCATCATTACAATTCATTTCCTTGTGTCTTTTGTTTTCTAATGCAGCTCATTCATCCTTGTTTATTTGTTATGCTCATATCAGTTATAGGCCAGTTTTTCCACACTTGTTTTTATGCCTTTCAGCTTTGAGTAAAAAGGACTTGAAAATGATTTGATTGTGGCTTTCGGTAAACGTAAAAGATGTAACGTGTGGAGCTTATCACTGTCCCTGTATCCGAAATGCTGATTATATTTGACCTGAGAATTGAACCATTGCTTACGTTGTGAGTGAAGAGTCAGCTGGAAGGGCTGAAGTTGTATTCATGCTTACCTTATCCTGCTGCCGCTGTAAGACTGTTTACACATTATTCTCTACAATATGGCAACTCTATATTAGCTTACAACCCTGCAGGACAACACGGACATCTCTGATTCTCATTTTAGAAATAGATGTTTCTATTACAAGCTACGAGAGCAGTGACTGGCTGGACTGGACTGTGATTAGAAAGGTCATTGTATTGAGGCCACAAATCATCTGCCCATGAGCCCCCCCCCCCCCCCCCCCCCCCTGACAAACACACACACACACACACACTTCTTCTTCTTTTACACAAACATATGGAGAAGTAAAATCTCCCACTTTACATAAAGACATGCACAATCATAATTTAAAACTCTAGTATTACATTTATAGCAGTCATCAGGGAGACGGTTATAACCAACTAAGGTTAATGTCCTATAGAACCGATCAAGAGGAAAATTAAACTGTATGAAAATGTAATGATGGAAATTGTGCTTCATAAAAGTTGAGCAGGTACACTCTAAGCAGAACAAATGTGATAAAGTCAAATCTGTCACAGTACAGAAAATAAAATGAAGAATCCTTCGTGGTTAATAGAAATTGATGGGTTTTCCACAGATGTCTGCTGGAGATTAGGAGGGGAATGGATATGCAGAAGGGGAAGACAGTGATGAATCTAAGTTCATAGAGGCTCCATGCCTGTCTGTTCATCAGAAAATATTAGCCAAATTACCCAGCATGCCTCACAGTGCTGTCCCCCCCCCCGACCACCACCCATGGTTGACTTTGCTGAGAGGGAACATTTAGTGTGGAAATCACAGTTTGAGGTTGAAGTAAGGGGGAGGAGAGGTTGTGTCAAGGCAGAAGAGGGAGTACAGAAGAGATAGCCTGGAGCTTTAAGTAGTAAAATATATATTTATTAAATATAATTGTATGTCTCTTCTTTTAACACAGAGGCAGGGCAGAACATCTGTTACATTATAAGACAGACACAGATCAATGCTTCTTTTTAGAGAAATCGAGATCAGAGATAAACACACTGAGACTGGCGGGTATGTGTGGGCGTTTGGAGAACTCAAAGGTTTCTCTTCATGTTTGATTCATCTTGTGAAGGGGTTACCTCGGTGAAAAATAAATCTAGTCAAAACTCACAAACTGCAACTGTCCTTCAGAAACAATGCCAAGCACACAGTGGGACTTTAAATCTCTGAGCTCCCTCCAGACAAAACTGTACGTTTCTGTCCCTTGTATCCATGTTCTCACCTTTCTATCACAGCTGAATTTCATCTGAAAAATTGTGATTCAATTTAAAAAAAACAAAAGATTCCTCCTCCTGGATATTCAGTGATATTTCTCACATGTGGTCTTGACTGATCTGGTCTCAAGAGAGATCTCTAGAACTGTAATGTTGCAGAGAACATCTCTAGACGGATACATGTATTTACTGTGCTTGGAGAAAAGTCTATTTCCTCTTCTTTATAAGGTTTTGATTGTGTGATTTGACGGAGTGATTGCTGACTGTCGGTTCTAAAGAAAAAATCCGCCACTCTTTGATTGGATGATGCACTTAGACCAAAACACAGCATTTAGTTTGATTGTTTATGTTGGTGAGTTTTTTGTCTTTCTTTTGGACTCAACAGCTTCTCTGCTGGAGACGAGTCATCGCAGAAATTGTGCTGATTTTATCTTCAGCAAGGAGACAAACAAACCAGCCAACAAACAATCCAATCTACTTCACCCCCACACATTTGGAGAGATATGTAATTTGATTTTTGTTGCATTTTTAATCAAAATAATTGTTCCTTGTCTTGTTTATGATTACACATCCGTGAACTTTAACATCTTAGCTTTATGGTTAAGAAGAAAACATGTATTTTTTCCTCATAAAACAAATACTTCACATCCATAGGGGCTTCTTTTAATGTGAGTCGGCCATGCTCCTAATAAGATTAACTCTGACTCTGAATACAAACCTAATTTACCCTTGATACAACATTTGAACTGTAAACACAACAAAACAATTAAACAGAATTTCTTGCTGCCTGCACGGTCACACATTTAGAGGAATTTTTGCTCAGTGGCAGATACTGTAGGATTACTGTGACAGAGAAATGAAGACAAACAAAGTTACAACACAGACACGCGCAGGCGCAGAGGAAACACAGAGTAACTGAGCTCTGAGCAGTCAGATCATGTCTTCTGCTCACTGCTCACCTGAGATCAGAGAGCTGGAAGCAGGTGAAGCAGGAATGTAATCAGGGAGACGACTTCCTGTCTGATCTGAGGTTTTCCTGGGTCGGATGGAGCCTTATTTAATCCTTTGAACAGAAAGTACAAAATAAAACAGTGCACACGGGCACACAACAGGAGGCCAGTTTGTCAGCAGGAGGAACTTATTGATGATTTTGGAGCTTCGTCACAGTGGACAAAGTGAGATCTGAGTGAGCAGAGAGTTCTCATGTTTTTAATCATAGTATTTGGGCCTTTTGTGCCTTCAGTAGGATAGGGCAGTGAGGTGGCAAATGTTGATGGTCGGACTAAAACCTTGGACGGACCATAGCCTCTGCACACGGGCGCATGCTCAAACCACTAGGCAAAACCAGCTCCCTTAAAGGTCTTGTGTTTAGTCACAAGCTGAATTAGAAATGACATTGAAGCAATGCAACACACATTTATTTGACTGTCATTAGAAAACATTGAATCATACCGAAAGTGAAAAATACTCATTTATTACAAAACAGGAGTAAATTCATACATGTTGTTTAGTGTCACAATTCTATTTGCTTGAGACAACTTCTTATCTCAAATTTGAGTTTTTCTGATTTGACCTAAAAACATACAGGACAGAAGGCAAGTCAATGTGGAGGAGACTTCCTTTTACGACCTTGTCTCTCCTCAGATGCTCTCACTCTCCCATAAAAAAAATCACTTTCTTTGATACCTGACATGTAATGTTATCAGAGTTTATAGTGGGTTGTCTAATATGCAGATGCTGTGGAATGAAGACTAATTGGGCAAATTAATACATAATAAAGGTGTATTCTTAATACTTGATAAACCTCAACCTCTATGAAATATCTTGTGATCAGACTGAAAAAATCATTTCATGAGATGCAGCTTGCTTTGGGTACAAAGTCATTTTTAACTTAAGAAGATGGTTCTCATTTTCTTTTCTTTTATGTTTCTCTGCTGCTGCTTCCCCCTGCATCACTTCTTTCTCCTTATATGTTCTCCATCTCCCTCTCCCCCTCCTCATCAGAGGAAGTCATTTATCTCCATGGAAACCTAGCATTATCACCTTCCTCCTCTCCCTCTGTGACCTGGTTAAATGAAAATGTCGGGGTCATTAACAGGAGACAGAGAGAGAGAGAGAGAGAGAGAGGAGTTTCCACATTATGAAGGCGCTTCATCTTTATAGAGTTTAGTGCAGATGCATCATATCACTGATAACTTTTCCATCCCTCTCACTGCTTTCCTCATGCACCATAGCTTAGCTAACTATGTCAGTCAGCTTGAGTGAAGGTTGAATCAGTGTTTTGTTGTTCTTTCATTTCAGTTTTGTCTCAGTCATGGTTTTTGTCTACATGGAGATCGAGATAGATCAGGAATTGGCATACACAACATTAAATACAAACACAACTGCACACAATGGCCTCATTTCTTTGCTGCAGTTGCAGAGGAGACTCATGGGAGTTGGCAATGTATTATCATAAAAACAAAAGCTTAGAATGTGTGTGAAAGTGTGAAACTTTGTGTGTGTATGTGTATGTGTGCCCAGCCTAAATCAGTAAAATGTGAATGTCGATTCTTAAGAAATAAAGTACAAAGACGAGAGCGCAGGATTGACATCAAAGTTTTTATTGATGATTTATTCATGATTTTCTTGCATATGAGCTGCTTGTGTGTCACTATTGTTGACAGAAGTGTTGATCTGTGCTCATGGAGGAATTAAATGATGGAAAAGGAAACATAAAACATGAAGCAGAAAGAGCAGACGTGTGTCACTACTTACCCCTCTCCATGTTTCTCCCATGACTCCAGATTTTGACCCCAGATTTGGGCTGATGATTGGTATTACCCCTGTTAAACCCATAATGCCTGGCCTTGTGACTGCTGGTTGTCATGGAGATCAGCCACCTTAAGAGCTGCATGCTGTTTCCTCCAGACTTCAATAAGTTTTAAAGTAGTCATTACTTCTTTTATTTTGCAGAAAAGCTGACCCGTCTTCAGTCAGCCTGCAGCATGTTTTAATTATGGATGCAGTAGTGTGTGTTATCATTGACTTCTCTCTTATACTCAGACATTTGAGCAGCAGATATTATGTGACAGCAAAGAAGAAGGTGTCAGTATTTCTTCCTTAATGTCACCTTTAATAGCTCTCAGTACCTCTGCCCAGGAGAGCGAAGCTGATTTGCATTCATGTATCATCAGGAGAGAAAGAAGCAAAGAGGGGGAGTGGAATTAAAGGAGGAGTTATTTATGTGTGTGTGTGTGTGTGTGTGTGTGTGTGTGTGTGTGTGTGTTTGGACGTGCACTTGTGTGATGTCTGTGAATGTATAATTAGAGATGTGACCTCTGTGAACATTTAACACAGTGCTGCTGTCTTCAATATGTCAGGCCAGCGAGGTGACGGACTCTGTCCTCCTCTCAGCTCGAATATTCCTGAATCTTCTCTTAATGCATCTTCACCTGCTCGCTCTTAAAAAATATGCATACAGAGCGATCTCTCTCTCTTCCTCTCTGTTTTTCTCGATCATAGTCAGCTTCTCCTCCCACCTCATGTTGAGGAGGTCAAATCCACTTAATAACCTGATCACCTCTGAGGCTTCCACCTACACGGTCCAGTTCAAAAGGTCACCGTCAGGCTCTAACTGTTACATATGTATATGTACAAACGCACAGTCTCTTCTGCACACAGACAGAATCTTAAATAAATGGGCTTTTGAGCTGTTGCTTTGACAAAAGAAGCAATTTAAAGAAAACTTCAAATCGTGAAAATTATGATACGCATTTGACACAACTTCCTGATATTTGATCAACTAAGACTAGGAATAAATTGATGAATCATTAGAATAAATTCCAGATTATTAATCATTTGTCTAATCATTTTTTTTGTTGCAGCAGAATCGACACCCAGTGTTGCTTAGATCAAAAAAAGTTAAACAGCTAGTAAGATATAAAAAAAGATCAGTAGAGGAGTAGAATATGGACTGCATACTGTCCTTTATAGTGTATGCTTGTTCTTCGATGTCTCCCAAAGGTGCTATCACCTCTGTGAAAGAGGTCTAGTCTCCCTCATGGCCTCCATAAAAGGACCGTAATTTATACCAAGATACAGCACAAATGTGGTGTTTTATATTTCATTAAATTGTCCCTTCAGGACATCTAAACAGAAATATAATGATACCATGGTGTATATATTAGTAAGGGTATTTCTCTATACCATTTAT
Organism: Labrus mixtus; assembly: GCF_963584025.1. Classification (NCBI taxonomy): domain Eukaryota; kingdom Metazoa; phylum Chordata; class Actinopteri; order Labriformes; family Labridae; genus Labrus; species Labrus mixtus. Next base: position 15,684,531 of record NC_083621.1, on the reverse strand, counting down.
ACTGATGTATGATCTGCCTGTGATGTCTCTATTTGTATGGGGCCACTGTGGGTAATATAGCAAAGGCATTATCAGGCCAGTAAGATGACAATATGGGATTTATATTAACCAGCATTATTGTGTTCTGTGATCTTTTAATTATCTATAAACAAAACTTCTGAAAATATGACATTCACGTTTTAAAGAAAGTTTTTAAAATATATATATATTTAAGATATAATTCAAAGTTTGAAGTATTTCAGACAATCATAGGTCCTGAAAAGCCTTAGAACAGGAGAGCTTCTTAGAACTAGTGATAATACAAATAAGACGGTGCTCTTTGGTGGAGGGCATGAAAAAAACCAAGGCACTCGTCTTTAGAAGACAGGTAAAAATGCTTTATTCATTTAAAATTCTATAAGTAGAACATGTACAAATACACAGAAGTGTGAGTGAATGGACAGGTGGAAGCTTTCAGCAATCAGAGTCTACCGGTCTGAACCAGAGATCCCTTTAGTCCCGCCCATTCAGGTAAGTTCATGAGGTCACCAAAGGGGTGTCACTAAAGAAATGAATTCTAAGGTCAGCAGAGGGCCTCTCAAGATAAAGTTTATAAACAAATAAAGAAAGATCAATGTAAAAAATAACACAAACATAGACTCAGTATATATACAGTATTACATAAATATTTATCTTCGACTACAATAGGCCACACCTTACTCATCTTCTTTAGTCAGAGCTAAATCTTCATGAAGGCCAGAGTAGTGAGTCTCTCTTAACTTGGTTCACGTTGATTAAGTTGTTTGATCCTGTCTTCTCTACGTACTGATTCTGGTATGTGATCTATGCCTTTAGCTTTCAGGTGGGATGGGTTGCTGTTGTGCTTCTTTGTAATGTCATCATTTGTAGTCTTTGTGGCATAGTTGTGCTCTGAGTCTATCTTGTACTTTGTGTTTCGTTCTTCCAATATAAAACACATCACACTTAGAAGAAGAAAACGTTTGAAAAAAGATGGGTACCTGAAAGTACATATACCCTAAAATTGCAATTAAGAACAATTGGGCAAATGTTCTCCCTGCACTCAAACACATTGTCATCATCTTCTGTTTCTTCTCTTCCTAATATGTTCAAATGTAGGAAGATCCTAATCATACTTGAAAGGATTTAAAATATCCACTCCTGATCGTAACTATGGGAATTTATATTTTTATCATCTATGTCATAAATATGATGCATCTTTTTGCTTTTATTTTTTTACATTGTGGGGGTTTTTTGTCCAAGAAAACAAATGGTTTCTATATGATATTGTCTTCATTGTCTACGTTCACACATTTCTGTCAAATTTTACTTCTTTAAATAATTAATAACGTTCCAAGTGTTCACATCCTCTTGGAAAAACTTTCTCTCTTCTTCACCTTTTTGAGTGTATGGACGATATTTCCAGGCAGCCTCACATGTCAGACAGAGAACTCGTCAGATTCAAGGTAGACAACTAGAAACTCAAGCTCTGGAGTCTGTCTTTGATACAGAGAGTGTTTGAGTTCAGCCTTGGTATGAAGCATCCCTGTCGTGGTTTAATACAGACAGAAAAATGTAACACACGTTATGAATTTCCCCTACAACATGAGACCTTTACAAAAGCTGTGCTAGTGATCACAACACATGGAGGAGAAACAGTGCATCTTCTACAGAGTTCATTCTGATCCTGAGGCTTTATGAGGAGTCAGGCTGTTATCAGCTCAATGTTACAACACAGGAAGCTGTCATAAACTCTCAATGTATGACCCAGGGTTAGAGAGGCTTTACCAGCATGAACACTTTTATACTCTTTTAACTTTGAAGCCTCACAGAAAGAAATCAAGCCAAGAACAAGTTATTTTATGAATTCATAGTTATTTTGAAATTCAAGCCTTCATTTTTCTCTCTGAGAATTGTATTATGTTTAACAAAGGACAGAAAATGAACAGCAAAAAATAACTCATTATAAATGAGACTTTATCAAAGAAAATGATAACTGACAGGGCACACACGAACACAGCTAGGGTTGACGACTCCATCTCCTGTGGGCCCCTCACACACAAACTTTAAGCACTCATGTTACTTGTAGAGCACTTGAGATAAAAGCATCCACCCAGTGATGTGTAAAGATATAATGCGCATTAAGCTACTGCTTCAAACCTTTCTATCCTTCGACTATATAAACATCTAGATGATATTTTCTGCCACAGTTTGATCCTCACTCATTTCTTCCTTTGAGTCGTTTGTCTCCTGTATTCTTTCCCCTCCCTTTATATCACTTTATTTCCTCAGACAAGAGTGGGTTGAAAAGCTGGATCCTCAGAAGAAGCCAATTTACTCAGTACATAAAGAAAAATCACCTTTTCTCCCTATGAAAGAGTCTGCTGGTGTTTTAGACCAAGAGGGAGTGAAACCCTCCTTTGAAACCAATAAGAAGACGTTCCTATCCCCAGCTATCTTTTTTTTAAAGAGGAAAGGGGGGAAAAAAAGGAAAGTGTGATCTGAAAAACAGTATTTAAGGTTAGAATACAACACAGCTCTTTATTTGAATAGATGGGAACACTTTCAGAGCCATTGCAGAGATTTGTTTTGCTCTCTGGTAGAGTTTGTGCTGTAATTGAAGCCTCTGAGTTTCTTCTGAGGGGGCCACAGCATGATGAAGCTCCACCCCAGGGGACAACACGGGGGGCACCATACAAGCTGACACACATCTTTTAACTTTCAGATTTTGTGTTTCTTTTTTCAAGGAAAAATGGCAAGGATCAAGTAAACATGCACAAAAATGTTGCTTTCAAAAGAGTTTTTATTTTCATTGAGTGTTGTGAGAGTGAAAGGATGATCCTGAGTTATAACTATATAAATTATTGTAACAACACAGTGGGGTAAGTTAGCCCCAGTGCTGGCTGTTATGACAGGCCCTTTGGCTCCTTAGTTAAGAATCACACATGCACATACAAATACACACAAGAAACAAGATATTCACAATTAGGCGTATATATAATGTATATACAGCATACAATACCAACCATGCTTTTGATTTTCAGGACCATGGATAGCGGCACAGCACTGTGGCACTCAAAGCTCTGAAACGTGGAAAAAAAACAGCCGAGAGCAGAGGAGCTGTCCGTTTCACTGTGGTGCTGAAATGGCCGCAGACATTTTAAATACAATAATGTTATGACTCAGAACTACACCACAGCTCTATTTGACATAGAGGAAAGAGATTATAGTAGATAAGAGAGAAAAGAGGCACATTACTTATCAAGAGGCACATTACTTATCAACAAACAACAACATGCCCCGAAAACTGACGAGCTACAGAGGCACCAACACAGGTTACACACAAAAAGCACATACAAACAATGAAGCAGGTGCTGGGGAAATACCCACCTTCGAAATGATACCACCTATATGAAAGGCATTTGACGAGCCTTGAGTTTGGCATGCACGCACACGCACACGCACACTCACACGCACACGCACACGCACACGCACAGGCACACACACACACACACACACACACACACACACACACACACACACACACACATCCATTTCAGTCCCGGGCCTTTTAATACAGAAGACCTACATTTCATTTGCTGCTTCAGGGAATTACTCTGAGTGTCTTTAATGGTCATCACTTCCTCCGGCTCTTCTTTTTAAAAACACTTTTTCATCATGTCAGGCCCGTCTGTCTGTTATTACCCTCAAGTCAAAGACCACAGACGCCTTTCAGATCCCTCCTCTTTACGTGCTCACATTTCTAAAAAGTCTCAAGTATGGATTTCATCCTTCTTTCAAAGACAGACATTTAGTAACTCACTCACATCTCCTGTGTGTCTGAATATAAAAACATGTTGTTTTTCAAAGAGAGGCTTTAATGAAGCAACAATGTCAGATTGTTACCTTGTTGTCCTTTTATTTTGTCCTCCTCGCTCATCAGCAGACGTCTGTCAGAAGCTGTAATTTAATGCTGAATGGTGAAATGAGCCGTGACATGTTTTAGCTGACTGCAAAGTAAAAACAGGGAAGCTATCACCTTGCTGTTCTACTGCTGTGTGTGTGTGTGTGTGTGTGTGTGTGTGTGTGTACTGGTTTGAGTATGTGAGTTGGACAGCAGCCCTGAGTATGTGCATGCTCCAGTTAAATGCTCTCATCATGGCCAAGGTCACAGGACGAAGGCATTTGGTGCCGTGTGCCTGAGCGAGCTGTGACATGAGGAGGACGAAGCCATAAAGCAGCTTTGATGTGTTTTATCATAACTCTGCTCGAGGCTCTCAGCACTGAAACTACAACACTGGATAATGGCTCCTCCAGGGCTCTTCATTTAAAACCTCATGTCCAACCTTTTGAGCAGTGAGTGAAACATACATTGTATTTTTTCTAATGGATGATTGATGGGAAGTCGTATGATTTAGGCTGCAGCTTTGCAGCCAGGAGAAAGTGAGTTCAGCTGCTCAAAGGGAACATGAAGGAGTCAAACTTTTCTGCTCAGCTTGAGCTACTTTAACAGACTGCTGGGTTTATTCTGTGTCACTCAGCACATGTCACTATACTTTATAATGGCTGCTGTGAGAATAAAGTAGAATCTGCCTTTTATATGCCTTTAAATTTATTCTGCAACAAATCAATAGAATTTGTTTTTAAACAAACATTTAAGCTTTATACTCTTTTTTTTTTTTGCACTCATAAGTATAGTTAGGTTCACCCCAACAGTCTTTTAATAATACCCTGTGATGTTTAACCATGATACATTATCTCATTTACATTATTGTTCTTGTATTAACCTTGACAGTGCTTTAACAGAAGCTTTGGTTATTTTAGTTATATGCTCACATCACATCACATCACATCCATATTTGTAGTTTCCATGTCTTATTGACAAGTTAAAGATTAGAAGTAATGTTAAAAGGCTTAACCCTACAGTTCAGCAACACAATTTTGATTACTGTTATCCTTAACAAAGGCAGCTAAAGTTTGGTGTCAAATCTGAAACTTTAATTTAACACTTTTTCCATGTAATGCTTGTTGAATAATCCAACATGATAGTAATGAATTAAGCTCTTAGTAAAACATGGTTGCACCTTTTTGTTGGTTAAAGAGGAGTGCTAACATCAAAGCGCTGATGGTTTAGCATGCCTCAGTGTCCCACTTTCCTCTGTGCAGACTGAACCAGTCACTCGTGTCATCCACGGAGAATTGAATGTTTGTGAGATTAGATCAGTCAGCGTTTATCTTTGTTAAGTCTATAATGTCCTTCAAGCTTCAGATCAACGACACATAAAGATCAAACTCTTTCTGCTCTGAAGGATTTAATCATCATGACGCATTAAGTGAATAAATATCTCTATAATAATAACGATTGCAATGCTATTGGTTATTATTTTATTTATAAGCTTATTTCATTCATCAACCAAACAATACAATTAAATACAAACATAAAATCTCAAATCTTGAATGAAAAGGAGCAGAAAGAATAATAATGTTCTATAAAACCTGCCCCTCTTCCACATGACATTAATTAACAAAACACATCATTCAAAAACATTTAAATAAAATAAATTAGCTGCAGGCAAAAACACAGCCCAACTGTAGGTCCTCAGTAACAGTTCATTTTCTACCGTTCAAAGCAGATCAGAAAATAATGTTTGCGTGGCCACAAAACAGAACAAAAACCTAATTAACACATTTCCTCATCTTTCTTCAACAAACTGGCTTTCACTATTCTTTAAAAACTAATTCCCATACTATTTTTCTTAATTACATTTTTGGCTCCATAATGAAATCTTTATTCCCCTCAATCTGTTGACTCTTTTAATGCATTTTAATCAAACTTTTTTGATCAGGTCGGTTTTGCTGCACCTGAAAGATGCTCTACATATTTGTTTGAATCTAATTATTATTGTCCTCGATGTTGTTATGCTGTGGTCGATATGGATTGCATTTCTATGCATTCTGCTCAGTCTCTCTTCCTGATGTTTCTTCCATTAGTTTTATCTGTTGGAGGATTTGATTCACATGTGTTTCCTAATGAAGGCCCAGAGGACAGAGGCTGTGATAGACTGTACATGTTGTAAAGCTGCTTGAGGCAAATGTGTGTTTTTCTGCTTAGGGCTTAAAAGGATACAATTGTCTTGACTTTACTTCCTCAGGTTTGATTTAATTGGTCTCTCACCACAGATTTCTCTGCCTCAGAGCATTTCATTATAAGATGGGAGAAGATGTGGCACTAGTTCAGCTCTACAAATGTCAAGAAGAAACACAGCCACATGTGTCAGATATGAATACTATTGTCTTTTGTTCCTTCTGTTATAGTTTTGCAGGACTCATTTTGTATATGATGCTCACGTCAATAAAAAAATCATCAAGATGATGATATGTTTAGAGTATGTCATGCAAAACCAAGTCCCTTACCCACTGAGGGAGAGAAAAGACAAAATTTTAGATTTGTGATGGCTTGTCTTCAGGTTTACACTGACAACAAAAGGCTAAACATTCTAAAGAAAAGGAAGTTTCCATTATAAGCCACCTTGAAAATATTAAATATTTAATTTTGTGTGGAATAATAAATAAAAAATTCCCAAACCATCTCTGCTGTGCAATGAAATCCCTGATAAACCCCCCGCCTTGCTTTGAGTTTTGTATTGGTTTACATCAGGCTTTAAGGTCAGAGGATAACGGCTTTCTTTCTTACTCCTGCCTGAACAATATTGAATCTGTAGAGACTTCTTCTATTGTCAGCCTGCTGCTATCAGAGCAGCCGTTTCTCTCCCAGCACCCCAATCCTTCACCTCAGGAGGAGGATGAATGATGAGCTGTTAACCTTTACTCTGATGGAAAAGAAAAGCCTGATATCCATCACTCAGAACCACAACTCTCCTGCTTCACACGACCACTCAGGACCATCTGACAGATAAATACATAGATGGAGGGATGAATGCAGACTTGCAAATGGTTTGGTTCTGATCTATATGGGGTATATTTGAAGAAAAAAGTGTATGGAAGCCAAAATAGTTGGACAAAAAAATAGGACAAAGTAATAGACTTAATCTATGACTGTGTAAAAAGTTGTATTTTTCTAAATCTGCTCATAACTGTTGACCATTCAAACTTTGTCCAACAGGTAAAATGTCATTACTTTTAATACACAGAGCTGCAGTCTGCACCTGTTGCGTAAATCCTATTTTTTGTAGACAGAGTAGATCACCTGTATTTAACTGCTCAAACTGCACGTGCACCATTTCTCCCGAATGTGAAAGATCGGCATCAGGATTATTGTAGATCTATGTACACAGAAATAAACCTTAGTAGGGCAGAGATAGTGTCAAATTTAGATTAGCATGACTGTCATTTAATTAGTGCTTCAGTCCCTGCCTGCTCCATGACCATCAGTGAGGTGCATGTGTATCCCTGTTCTACAATTCTACTGTTTATTTAGCAGATGCTTTTATCCAAAGTGACGTACATCAGAGAGTAAGTACAACACAAGCAAGGATCTAGGAAGAAGGAAACAACGTCAGTAAGTTCAAACGGACAGCTTTAAGTCCGATGAATTTACTCACAATTATATTCATCAGATCAATGTGATGAGGCCATAGGACAATGCAAGTCATGTGACATCTGCTCTTCTTTATCTCCTACCAGCAGCTTCTCCTACACAGATGCTTTAAATCTCTCTGTGTGGATCTCTAGTCATATATTCCCCTTCACAAAGCTCATTTACAACACCAGCAGTGCAGTAAACTCTCTGCATTATTTAGTGAGTGTGTGTGTGTGTGTGTGTGTGTGTGTGTGTGTGTGTGTGTGTGTGTGTGTGTGTGTGTGTGTGTGTGTGTGTGTGTGTGTTTGTGTATGTCCCCTATAGACAGACTAGAGCTTTAACTCCATATAGCAAGGTCAGACCTGCTTCTCTCAAAACACACGCACACACGCACATATATACATTATAGCCTCTACACACTGATCTCCCTTTATGAAATACTGAAGCAATATTAGAGCATAAAGGCAAGGCATGTTTATTTATATAGCACCTTTCAGACACCAGGCAATTCAAAGTGCTTTACACAGGCACACAAAAATAAGTAAAAATATATATATATATTGATAAAAAAAAACAGTAAAAATGTATTGTAAATACACACATACACATACATGTGAGAAAAACAAAGCAAAGCAGGTAAATGTCTCTAATAACCGACATGGTGGTTTACTCAAATACCACATTGAACAGGAATGTGTTGAGTAAAGCACGACGGGCGGACACAACTACCTTCTGCTCACACTGACGTCCAGTCTTTTCTCCTGTTTTTTCTGAGCTAATTTCCAGATTATTGTGCCACACTTAGCGTCTCACTGATCATTAAAAACCGATCAATAACAAAACTCTCCCAAGGTTTTATCTTTAATTCATTTGGGCTCCAAACGAGGACTTCACAGATGACCTCAGGGAGTGGGCATGTTTACCAGAGAGGAGAGGCATCAACACAAGATGGAGGTCCAGCTCCAGCAGCTACCCCTCCTCCCATCAACTGCTTTGAGCCTGAGTGTAGAGAGCTGAGAGCCAGTATTAAAGGTTACGTATTATTCTCCTTTTGAACAAGTTTAAACAAGTCTAAGAGGTCACCAAAACATGTCTTTGAAGTGTCTTGCTCAAAACCCACTCTGATCCTGTGTCATGCCTATTCACCCCTCTACTTCAGCCCTGCTCAGAACATGCTGTTTATGTGTCTGTAGCTTTAAATGTAAAGTATCTGTATCTGACCACGCCCCTCTCTAGAAAGCCATTGTTATAACATACTATGCATATATCAGTATTTAGCTTAAAGAACAATTGTGCCTTTATAGTCTCACACACTTTTGTTGCATCAATCATTCGACCAACTTCGATCAATTATCAAACCTTCCAGCTCTCGCAGGCCACATAAGGGCTTTGAATGTACTCCTGTTATACCGGTGTCAACGCACCGTGATTACTTGATAAACTTTGGACTTGACCAAATGACGGAGGCATGGAGCTGCTGCTGCTCTGCTTTATAATTAAATACATGTAAATGATCAATGAATGATCACATTACTGGATGATACATTTTCTGTTGAAGGGCTTATTGTAAAATAAAGTAATGCTGTCAGCTAAGATTTTAATCTACAGTGTTTGAGATTAAATGTGATACATGGTTTTTCATTATGGAATCTAATAAGGGGGTCAAAAAGATGATTCTAAATGCATATAGATGACTCTTTGACAGTCGTTTAAAGACACTTGACATTTCATTAATCGTTTCTCAGTGCTTGCAGACTTTTTCTCTTTAAACATGTTAATCATTTTTCCTGACTGCTAGGAGTTGTACTTTAATTTAAAATATTATTAATCTCTGTGAGTCTGAGTGTAAAATAAATCCGTGTTCAGAGCACATTTAAGCAGAAGACGAGCTGCAGGGGCCTCTGGGAAATGTAAATATCTTGTTGAGCCGCGTGGATTCTCAATGCGAGGAACGGGATTCTTGTAGATCAGTGACAGTGACAGAGCTGTACTAACCCTTCACTCTTTATGCTGATCTCTGTGAAAAAGCCCAAGAGATGTAAACAACATGGAGAGTTAGTGGTTTTCAGAAAAGCGATGTTTCACCCTTTTAGTCAAATCACAGATTGTTCTGCTAATTGTCCACTTAAGAACCTCCACTCTCATCTTTCTGTTGGATTTGCAACACAAAAGGTCACATTTTCTTGAACTTGTTTCTAGTGAATGGAACAACTTTAATTTGACAGTTCAATTCACACATATTTTGGAAAATGTTTGAAAAACAAATAAAAGCATGACTGAAAAAGAAAATAAATGAAAGAAGCCAGTGGAGGATTCAAAATTAAAACAACATTTTTGAGTAAATGCTTCACTAAAGGCTGAGATATTTCAAAGATTTAAAGTGAGGTTTTTTCTCCTGCAGCTGTTCAAAGAGCTTTTAGAGAAGGTCTGTGTTTGTGAAATGATTATGAGATAGAATATTTCAATTTGGTAAATGATTTTTTTCTGGATCATTTTATGCATGTTGACTTTCCCATCTCTTCTTTGTCACAAAAGCTCTGACTTGTGGTTGTAAAGAAAAAATCAAGCTAATGCATACTTATTGTTGAATGTTTGTATTTACAGTATATTCAGCTAATGCTTTAGCTGCAGACACATTAGTCTCTATCTCTCTGGCCTCTGGCCATCATCAGTGATTGAATACGGATAATATTCCTCCAGATTGTCTATTAATAATGCTGCTGCAGGGCATCATGTTTGATGAGACCTGAGTCCACCTCTAAACAATCAGAACACTTCAGAGATTCATGAGATAACACCTTGATTCAATAGCATTCATTCCGGGCAGCTAAAGTAGCAGCTATCTGTCAACCAGAACTCATTTCTCAAAGCTGTGTGCGTTTTTCTACATGAAATGAAGTTGTGTTTTTGCACAATAGACAGTGGGACATAGCCCCGGAGAATCTCCTCTGGTGTTTATCGGTATGTAGTTTGATAATAAATTCACTTCCCCGTATCCCTCCCTCATATGTCAGCGTCCTTACTCTCTCCCGTAATAAAAGAATCCCACAGAATGCCCCATACAGGCCTGGAGTATGTGCTTCTGTTAAAAAGGCTGGACTTGTAGTGTTTCTCTCTTTGTTGTGTCTGAATGTGTGTGTGTGTGTGTGTGTGTAAATGTACTTGCAGCAGGTTTGATGTTAATGCAGTTGTTTTAACCTGCACAGAACAGCAACAGTAGAAATCAATAAGTCTCCTGACATCTTCTGATTATTCAGCACACAAAACAGGAGCTTTGTAAACAGTAGCCACACAACCACGTATTCACCTATCTGTACATATATGAAGATATTTAAATACCTGCCTGGCACCTCTCACCTTGGGAACTCCAGAAAATGTGAGTCCAGGAAATTGTTTCCAGAAACAGAGCTGGAAACAGTTTACATGCATTGATGTGTCCAAACTTTAATCTTGGTGGTAGCACTCAATCTCCCGGCCCCTTCCCCAGCAGATAGGTGACGTTTCATGTTCAGTCTGCGCTTCCAGAGATCAGCACGTCAAGGCCACCACCAAGGCCACTGCCTTCGCCTGCTGCCTGGTCAACAATGTCTCTGCAGGTGATAGGCCCACAGAGTGGCAGCTCCATGTTATTTAATCAGGTTGAACCTGTAGGACCCCATGGAGGAAAACAAGGTCACCACAGTCGAGCCGCCGATGATATCACGTCCTGCCCAAAAATTCCAACAAGCACACTTGGCTGAAAGAGTAGTTTTAGACATTGAAACAGCTCTGCAGACCTGCTACTGCTTCAAAACCCTTCCATTATTCAATAAACTGCTGACTGGCCATTTTGTGACTGTAAAAGATAAAGGAATTAGAGAACATCTGTTTCTGTCTCAGTAAGCGGGAGAGATGAGAAACCTAACTTCTAACACGGCTCTGTAGTGTTTCTAACCACAGCTAGTTTCTGACATGTCCTGCTAGGACTTACTGCCCTCCATCAAAACCACAGGAGAGATCTGCTGTGAGCTTCACTCTGAGAAGAGGAAATGTTTCACCACTCAGTGCTTTCAGAGAAGGAAACACATCAGTCAAAGCATCCTCTTGTTTTGTTTCCTGAGTTTTCCGTCCATTCTTTTGCCTTTTAAAGGAAGTACGTTCTGACTTGTATTCAGCCTGTATGTCGTCTCTTTTGCTGCAACGAAGACCAAGGTATTTCTCCTGTAGGCTTGTGTATTGGTGTTGTATAGAAAAAATAGGGAAATCTGCAGTTTCTCTAACTCAGTTTTCTTTCTTTTATTTTCCCTGTCCATATTTTGACAACTTGAATTTTCCCAACTGCGTCACTAGAACTTTGTTTTTGTCATGCTGGCTGATGCAGTCTTAACCCTGAACATATCGATTGTGTGTGATGTCCACAGGATACATGGAGCTCTACAGCTGGCTTGTTGTTTTTGTGATGTTAGGGACCCTATCCAGATGAAATGCTGAGTTCACTGCCTTGGCTTCAGTCTAACAGGATTATTTCCAAAATACCTCGAGAGTCTCTGCAGAGAAGGAAGGAGGGCAGCCAGTCAGCAAAAAAGCCTGAAATAGTTTATCTTGGCATCTTATGGATGATGAAGCATTTATGATTCTAAATGGATGTCTTCTGGCCTGAAACCAGCAGTCTGTACTTAAGTCTATATTTGTTCTTGATAGTTAGAGTGCCGCCTAAGAAAATATCTGCAAAAAAAAAATCATCTTATTTATTTTGCTTTTACATCTTTGATGGTTTGGTTTCTTTAAAATGACTTTAATACATAAAACACAATACGGGGGAGCAGTGGTTAGTGGGCACGCCGCATGTATGGAGGCAGTCCTCCAAGCGGGAGGCCCAGGTTCAAATCCAACCTGTAGCTCTTTCACTGCATGTCGATCCCCACTCTCTCTCTCTCTCTCACCCTGATTTCCATCTCTTTCCACTTTACTATCTTTCCAATAAAGGCATAAAAAACATAACAAGTCAAAATATAAATCCTTTAAAAAAAAACAACATATTTTTAAATACTTGTATGACTACATAATTAGACAACATGTTTAAAATAACTCTTGTAACTTAAAAATAATTAAAGGACCCACTGTATTCATACAAAGGCTTTTACTATATTTGCTCATGGTCCAACCTTTTACCTAGATTTGAATTTAAACCCTGAGCGTGATGTGAGAGGTATCTACGTGAACATGGCGAATTCAGTCAGTCCCATCATATAGGTTTTGATAGCCCACCATAAATGAAAAACAATAAGCATAAATCAGTGTATTTGTTATTTTTTGTTTTTAATGTCTGAACTCATCCCTGTAGATATGATGTAGGCCTATCTCTCAGTCTCCTGCTCTTCTCTTCTCACTGTTAGCAACATTTCGATTAAGCAGATCTGTGTATATTTAAGTATGTAGATTGTTTGGTCTTTGCAGCTTAACAAGACAAACAAAAGCACTCTCTCATCACACTGTATGTACTTTATTATTATTTCTTTACTCCAGATTATTCCGTTGAGTTCATTAAAATTCTCTGTGATGAAAGAGAAAAAAAGAGGCAAAGATTAATTAATCATTAATTTCCTGATGAAACCTCTCATTTACTCAGGCAGTACTCTACATCCAACATGGCGTCAGGATGAGGGATTGTGACAGAGTAAGGTTGTAACACCTTAAACTGTGTCTATCTCCACTTCAGCAAACAGACCTTTAAGCCAATTGCATGGTGTCTTTTCTGTGAAATGATGCACACATTTTTGGGGGGGAAGAATTGGGGCAAAATAGAAAGATTTAGAGCATTTTATCACATGATGAACACACGCACCATTTGCACTTCTTTCAACAAGACTCAGCAAGTTTTATCTTTCATGCTGTAAGCTAACGGATGTCCTTGACAATTAAAATGTGAAAAAGCAGCGGACCGGGAAACGAGGAGCAAAATAGGACGAGGCTTTGTTTACTTCTAATATGTTAGGCATAATTTCCATTATCAAAAAGTCACACTGTGTTATGATATAATGCATAAAGTGGGCTCTCTCTCTCTCAGTGTCTTCCTCATCTCTCACTAATACTGATGTAGTTATCCATTGTTATTACTTCAAAGTGACTGAAGTCAATAAAAAAAAAAAAACTACAGTAGAGGTGGCATTGATGCTGCATGTTTACAAGGCATGGGCAATTTCAGAAATGGTACAAACCATTAAAATAAAATGCAATCCAGTCAAATGCTGTGTATTGATATATTAGGTACATTTTCTTTTGAGAACATAAAATAGGGAATGAGCAGTGGAAGGGATGTTTAAGCACTCTGGAGTATGGTACTGATATTTGAACACCTGAGCATGCTAACATTTGCTAATCAAGGTATTAACTGAAGAAAGTGTACTTTGTATTATTTCTGTTAATTAAAGTCTAGTATGTAGAAAAAAATATTTCTTGCTGTTCAGTGAAATTTGTGTTTTAGCGGCAGCATTAAATACTTGAACAGAAACACACGTCACAACACCTAAAGTACCAAACCTAAACTCGGCCCTGGTGCCTTGCATGAGTGACAATTCTAAAACGATTAGTTTGGCGATCAAAGGTTTCCGAGTCTAATCAGGAATATGTTTCCTGGTATCCAGAGTCTTCTTATTTAATGTCAGTGTGTGAGTGCATGTATTAGAGCGTGCACATGTACTGTATATACTGTATGTGTGTTTTCATGGAGCAGCAAAGAGCCTTCATATTGTAACCCAGTTGTGTCAGGCTGATTTATTCAGTGACTGTACAGTGCCTGTGAAGATTGACTTTAATGATATGTCAACGGAAGAGTTCAGAGGGAAGAGGAAAAGGGAGGATACATTTTAAAAAGAAACCAAAAACATTGAAAGCAGAGAGATTTTTTACATCTTTACGTTCACTCCCTCTGTCATCTTTTTTAACGTCTCCAGCTCAAGTCAATCAGTAAAATGAGAGGAAATGTCAATGAGAGATGAGTCAGCCACTGATGTGATCACACACACCTAAACTCTCTCCATCGCCCTCTGACTTTTACCCACTCACACTGACACACACTTTGACACCAGCACATAAACATGAACTGATTTAGCAGGCTGAGGAAGCAAAGAGAAATATGTGTGCTTCAACTTTTCAAGACAAAGTCAGAAGTGAGACAAAAAGACACAACAAGTTTCTGCATAATCATTCACCAATAGCAACCCAACAACCCCATGCGCTGCAGATTTGCATGGAGAGTCTTTGATTTATTTCACACACTACAAATCCATAATAACCACTTACCTGTAGGCAGTAAATTCAGGTCACTGATATTTACGACCAAGCGTGCCATGTCAGGCTTCCTGCTTGTTTCCATCAGACTCACGGTTGACTGAGCTCCCTTGAGTCCTGGATCTTTTTTTTTTTATCGTGTATTCATGGTCATTTTTAGGCACACTTGATCTAAAATGACATTTAAAACTTTAAAGCTGTACCTTATGTTCTCTTGTTATTTTTTCCCCCTGTGTAGCTTTTAGTTGTTTATTATATTAACTTGAACACAAATTAACTTCCAAACTGAGATTTAACTGAACAAAACAACACATGGAATTGTAAACTTGCACAATTTTTTTTCCCCTTGACCTGTACTTCCTGCTCATACAGGTCAAGTTTCAGTAATCTGAACTAATGTAGACACAGTTCATATGGCATACTATAACATGACATTTTGCTGCATTATTTCAACATTAAAACGTGGAGGAAAGTTATACTACCTTATCTATGGCTCATAAAAAGATCTGCTTTTCCTTTGTTGCTAGCATCAGGCCAACTATCTTGTGAACAGAGTCTGTCAGCCACTGGCACACGAAGGTCAGATTAGCATGAACTATGAACTATGATAAAATCCTTTTTGGTGCATATCAAGAATGCACATAAATCTAACAAAATCTTTTTTTTCTGACCTGTAAACATGTTTCTTTATGCGATAAAGTTGGACATCAAAATACATGTGTGTACAAGGATCAACTCGCTTTTTTAGCCAGTCTCAATTCTCCAATTGAGGAACAGTTTTCAACAATCCAACAAAGAAAAAGGGGAGTACAAAGTGGGTAGATGTAAAACGACAGATAAGACCAAGCCTGAAAGGTGGACAAGAGATCTGAAAAGTTAAACACCAATTAGAGCCAATAGACATTGACCAAGGTGTCTCTGACAGGTGACATCTAAAAGAACAAGCTACAAAGTTCAAATCTGAGCAGCTGAGTGTTCCTCCATCAGCCCACAGGAAGAAAAGTAGAGCAGCACTGAAGATCCAAAAGATGACCTGAGAGCAGGAAGCAGGAGTCATCAGGCACCACTTGACAGTACATTATCATTATCATTATCCAATTACACGGCTGATTGAACTTGAAGCTCATCTTCCTGACAGCCCTCCTTTCTGTTACCCTGCTGGGACGAAGTGAGTCAGCCGGAAATCAAACTGTAAAAGGTTTTTTCTCTTCATCGCTTTGTCTACTGAAGTTCAAGCAAGAAATCCAAGACATTCAGGTTTCACATTGTCTGCTTTAATGCTGCCATCTCCTGTAAGTCTTGGAGCAGCCTCATTACAGCCATTTATCATTTATGCTTCTGACTGAAGGGCAACGTGAAATACATTGCAAAACATTCATGTCTAAAACTGGTCCAGAAATAGAGGCCTTTAAAATCCTCCCACATCTGGCTTGTTTTCTTTTGTTGTATGGTGTAACATCAACACAGACACATTACAATGCCGTGTATTAAAATATGCAAACATTTTCTACTTCAGATCTACATACAGTGAAATGAATATACTTTGGGTTTATGAGTTCATTCAAGGATTCCACTCGCCTCAAACAGGTAATAGCTGCAGGGAACAGCTCAAGGCTTTATTCTCATTGCAGTCTCAAACTGAGAGAGAAATGTCATTGTGGAAAATATAACCACTTACAGTTTAAAAATAATTTAGATTTGGTGTAATGACTTAAATAAATCATTTAAATTCATTTGTTATCCTCAACACTGTCAATAGGCCTATAGTATAACCCTCTTTTGTATTCTCTTTGTGGTCTTTGTTTTGATGAGATTTCTCTCCTATCCCAGATCTTATTTCACGACATGATCCCTGAGGTTGGAACAGTTCACAGCCAAACAGATTGTTGTGTTGATGTTGAAGCAGAGAGTCACAGTAATGGAAGTTTTTTTTCCTCTCTATTCATCCAGTCCATGAAGTAAACATAAACTTCTCAGACAAGTGAACACTCGGTCAATAAAGCCTCATGATACAAATTAACTTTAAAGACTAAATGTTTATGTTTGTGAAAAAATAAATTGGCATGTATTTTGATTTTCTAGTTTCGGGGCAACATGTTGATTGCGAGCTTCCGTAGCTCATGTCTACGTGTTTGGTTAGCTCCAAAAGAGGCTCACAGATTGAGTCCAAAAAAGTGAGGAAGTCAGAATTATTAGCAAGCATGTTTGGCTTACTTGGTTTCTTAGCCTTGTGTGTGCTTGTTTGTTCCAGTTTAAAGGTTGTACTGTCCTGCCTTAAAGTTACAAATGTATTCCTTTAGCTCCTTTAGCGCCGTTTTTTTTCCCACCTAAATTTGACAGAGGGGGAATAAGTGTTGTAGGAAAGCCTCAGCATTGCAGAGGACCAAACCTTAACTCTGGTGAAACCAAAAGGTAAAAAAAAAAACAAGGTGTCCTTATAAGCTTTTTTTTTAAATGTGGAGCTGAATTATTCCTGAGTAACAGAGGAGCTGTGCTGAGTCAAGTGAAGTGAAAAATGAGCAGCACTCCACAGACAGGGAGAGATTCAGCTAGTCAGTAAGGCAGACCTGCACACCGTGAGCTCCTCGGCAGGTTTGGGACCTCCTTCATACCGAGCATCATTATCAGAATATTCTACCAAGATAATAATGCATGACCCATTTAAAACCTAATATTTTGACACTATTCATCCTTCAGGGCCGTGTTCTGTTGGCATCATGATTCATGTTTCATACACTTTGCAGTACAGGTAGAAGGCCGGTGTTTGATAAACAGCATAAATCTAGAGATCATATCTGTCACTATGAATGTGTTTCATTAAAGAACTGTTGATGTACACAAGATGAAGATCATTGCCAGAATCTGAAAAAAACATTATATAACAAAGAAAAATTAAAGGACAAAGTTTCACAGTCCTTTTTTTTTAAATGTTCAAACTGTAAAGCTAAATAAGAAGCTTATTTTGTTAAAAAACAGACAATATTACATTATTTATATTAATGATTTTTGAAGCCTACTAACTTGTTCTGTACTTGGAAATGTTCTGAAAAATGACACATTTTGCACCAGTAATTTTAATGTAACAGCACTGATAATAAGTGTTAATTGCATTCTGAATCAGTGGGAAGGTGTTAATTATCATTTGTACATCATTTATTTTGAAGGACAGAATAAGCTGCTTAAGACCTTCCCCAGCTTCTTATCAAATGTCCTGTAAGGATGCACATGTACTGCGGGGTACAAAAAATACTTTTTTATCCCGATACATGAGGTCATTATCCAGTGACCATAATTTTAAAATAGATTTTATCTTCAGTGTCAAATGTAAATGATGTCTTTTAAATGATGATATCTTCATCAGATAGGAGGATATTTTCTCATTAAGAACAGTCATTTGCATTAATTGTGGTAACAGCTTGCTGCCTCTGAGGTCATGTCATCATGCAGTTTAACTTCTTATCAAATGTTCTCCTGATGCAGATAGCACACAGGATGAATCTATGAAGTGGTGATGGGGTATATTAGAGAGGGAAGAGGATACTAAACACACAAGGCCCACAAGCAGAACATCAATTAAGAGGTTTCGTTAAAAACCCTGGAATCAAAGAGCAATGTCTTCAGAGCTGGAGCTCGGTTTATTATAATTAAGACTTGATCCTGAAAAGACAGCACCAGAGGCAATTCTTTCAGAGGCAAAGCTTTATGCCCTCAGAGACTAAACACGGTTACAAAGATAAACAGAAGACCGAGGACCTGACTCACTAAGAATGGATTGCGGCCGCTAACTACTCCAAAAAGTGTGCATCGTTTGCTCCTGCTCTCTGCTGTGTCCCAAGGTCTAATTTGAAAAGCATATAGTGCCAATGATATTCAGACGCAAACAGGCCAAAAGAGTCGTCCTGCTCTATTCAGTTAGCTCTTTTTTCCCATCTGAAAGTAGAGAAAAGCTGTCTGCACCACCTTTACTCCACGTAAGGCTGCGTCTCATTGATGGAGCTGTTTAGTCCGCATAAAGATGATGAGCTAGGAGGGGAGGGTTAATTACTTCAGGGTTTATTTTGATGCCAGACTTGAAAAATGTCAAATGAGTTTCACAGTTTAAAAACAAAGCTTCCTCTCTGAATGGAGTAAGCAAGGGCAACTGAAAAAAAACAACAACGCACATTCTCGTGCGTAAATTCTCCAGACCTTCTGCACAGATGTGGGTGAAGTGTGGAGTCACTAACAGCCCGACTGATTAAACTCCTGATTATATTAACAATAGTATTGTCTATTGAAGTAATATTTACAGACAATTTTTGGAGTGTTTGTGAGTTAGACAAAGTCTTCTTGATTAATTTGGACAGGATTAGCAGGTGCCAAAGCAGCACACTCCTTTAGTGAGTCAGTCCCTAAAAAAGAACATCTCTTCCTTAAAAACAAAATGTTCTCTGACATCTCTTAGGAAAGAGAAACTGCAGGCTGACACTGTTCTAGCTCACAGCAGGTGATCAGAGAAGTGGACTGCCGCCTGAGGATGTGTTTTCTTTGTCTTTTTTTTTTCATTTTGACTACAAAATGTTCCTGAGGGTATTTTTCTTTAAAAAAAAGGCCTGAAGCTGAACACATTACCAAACAACACAAATACTTATTTTTTTCACTTTAGGCACCTAACTGGTGTAATTTATCCTGTAATAAACCCTGGCTGCTCCACAAATACAAGCCTACAGCTTTCTAACAATGAATGAGATCAGATTAGATTAGCATAATAAGCATTGTTGTAAGCAAAGTCATTGGCTGGGGGAAACACATCTATCTCACCCAGAAATGTCCCGAGTCAACCAAAACAAAGCAAAACATCCAAATCCAGGCAGAGGATCACCAAATGTGATGACTGAGCGGCGTTAGTCTTGTTTTTGACTGACTGACTCTATCTTTGACTAGGTTTTGATGCAACACGTTACCTTGAGAGCCTGCTGCAGGAAGCTGAGCTGCTGAAAGTGTTGGTTGTGTTGATGACACAAAATTAACACTGCATTGGTAATACTTAACTCTTTCTAGCTTCCATATAAGTGTCAACCCAACAAGCTCTCAGTGAGAAGAAGCCCAATTATCGACTATTGAGACACCTGTCATCCTCACTTTCTTCCCAGATTTCAACGTATACTGAAGCAGGAAATTAAATCTGTTCAATCTAGAAGTGCAGAGAACCCCCCCAGAGGCTTACAGACAAAGAATCTTTAACTTCCATTTTTTTGTTTCTGCGGTGAACACAGCTATGAGAGTCTCTCAGAAATAATGTTCCCATGCAGACAAAGAAATACAATCCAGTCTGGAAAATGTGCAATTGTGGCCTTTATCTCTTAATAGGCTTTTGACTTCAAGAGGAGTCTTCATTTTCATTTTCTTCTTTTCCAGTTCAATTCACACTGACCTCAGTAAGACATAGAACAGAAACAAGTGCATTCATGGATTTGAATCTGAAATCTGCCACTTAACTGGTAAAAAAAAACAAAAACTTTTTTCTTCTTCTCCCGGTTAATTGCCATTTCATTATTTGCAATGAATTTGTCATGAAACTCAGGATGCTTTGCTTTGAAGCCATTTTTCAAATACAACTGTTAAGGCCAAAAAAGTTAAAGTAAAGTTGTGTGTTTTAGACGAAATCTGTCCTGCACTGCAAACAAACTTAACTGTCAATTTTTTTCCAAATTTCAAAGCTGATTCTTTAAATTATACAAACAGGGATTTAAGATTGTCAGTTGTTTTTCTGGTTATTTTGTGTGGACACAAACACAAAGAATACGCTTTCAGAAAAAACTGTTTATTCTCACATTATTCTGTTCGCCTTGACAATAAAACCTGCAGTCATCATTTAAAAACTGAGATTCCTTTCATGCCTTGTTTGGTTCTTGTGAGTGTGAAAACTGTGTACTGTAAACATTATTGCTTCATCGTTCATCAAATCCACAAAGTGCCCTCCTGATGTGACATACTTTTATTCGAGCAAGCCTAAGCAATACTTCATTATTGCGTAAAGGTTCCTTGAACAAGATTTCAAAAGATTAGTTCTGTTTCCTGTTCTGCACAGCTGATTTATCTCTTATTGTGCTGCTTGTTTCTGATATAAGATTACAGGATCCCCTCAGAGGTAATGTCAGCCTGATTCTCCCTCTAACTGTGTGTGTGTGATTTTAGGATTCAGTGATTCTGTTTTCCAGGTGCTCCTTTGTGACAAACAGCTTAAATGCACTTTTTTCCCAAAACATTTGATTTAGCTGACTTTATATTTAACTTCTGCACTTAGTCATATCCTACATTTTCCAGAATTGTGCTAAAGAACACACTAAAAAATTGCATAAAAACAACACTGTACTCCAGAGGGGAGGATTCAATGATGGTTTAATTGGAGCACTCTCAACCTTATCATCTGTGACCACGATAAAAGTTGTTTCTGGAACTATAAAGCTTCGAATGCAGCTTTATAGTTCTTTAAGTGCTCAATTAACAACTCTGACCCACAAAACGTGCAAAGCAATGTAAGAAGTCCTACCACACTGACTCACACATTCAGCCATCGTACAATCAAAGTACTCATGATTAAATCACTGTAAAGAAAATAAAAATAATAATAATATTTTGTTCTAAGACAACTATTATAAAAGGCATCACAATTCTGCCACAGTTTTACTAAGCTCAACAAAACAATAACAACACCAAAACAGCATTCAACAACTCTAAAGGTGCATTTGTTTGTTATATCTGCTCGACAATGTAATTATGAAGTAAATAATTGCCATGTCGGGGTTTTGATAATACATCCTCTGGGGCCCATGAATCTGATTAACACATTTATGTCAATTTTTCCAATATTGTTTTTAGATATTTCACTCAAATGTAAAGTTTATTTAGGGAAGGCAAAGCCTGCAGAAGATGACACTGCAAACATGTTTAATACAGGGAATTAAACAGTGGTATCATTAAAGGTACTTTGGAGCTGAGTAGAAAAGCATGCCTTAAGTTGGAAAACATTTACCTTTAGAGGAAAAGCAAAGATATATGAGAAACAGAAGAAAGGAATTGGATTTTCATTTGGTGCATTCAGGCTGCACATCAAGTATAACTATTAAGTATAAAGCTTATCAGCCATAATGTCGTCTGAGAGAATTCATTCAGCTGAAGTCTGTCTGGTGCACAGATGCTGAGACAGTTTGTCTTATTACAGATACAGTGATGGTAACACTCACACAGTCTTATGAGGCACTGAGAATAATTCAGAAGCTGATTTACACTCATGTTTAACACAAGAGGCTTTAAACAGGAGCTGTAACAAACATCAGGCTCTAAACAAACACTTTACAACCTCTGATACAAAGTGTGCTGTCATTACACTGAGGAGGTAACAACAACGTGTAGAGGCATGCTGCTCTGCCTAACAGCAGATCAATACTCCAGGGTTAAAGTGTGATTGATGTATCAACAGTGTGATGTGGACAGCTCAGAGCAGCGGCTCTGAATGCTCGTTAATGTCATAGATCTATTTCTGGAAAGTTATTAACATGTTCATTGTTCTGCAGGGGATGAACACTGTTCTCTTTTGATTCAGTACATGAATATTCACAACTTCACAAAAAAAAAATCTCATTGAAATTCAACACATTAAAATGTTTCAGTAACAAACCAGGACTACGATCTATTTGCAATTATGAACAGTTATGCCACATTAAATGTGCGCCACATTTTTTTACAGATGGACCAGGAAGTTAAAGGAAGTATGTTAGCTTGATGCTAACACATAATTGCAAAAAAAAGGCCAACATAATTAGCACTAATCTCTGTAAATGGCAGTTAATAAACTATCTGTTTTACTATGGAAAATGGATCAGCACAGAGAACTGCATCCCCTGGGAATCATGAGACAAGGTAATAAGAGAGAAGCCTCAGGAGACCTGACTGCCAAAAGTTTCAGGACTTACATTCATTTTAATTTGACAAGCGTTCCTCAACCAGGCACATTGTATATAATTAATTTATGTTTAATATGTTAATAAAGGGGCAGCGCCATGTGCCCATTATAAAAAAAACACTATTGCTCAGTAGATACTAATAATAATACCCTCTTTGGAGTTCCTCAGGGTTCAATTGCAGGCACTTAGCAGTTTTCTTTCTTTTTTACATTGTAACAAAACAAAATTGGTTTGTTCATTTTTTTTTCATTTTAATGCAAGAAGTTAAATTATTGAGAAAGTAACTTAGTCAATATAGACTTAAGTACAGACTGCTGGTTTCAGGCCAGAAGACATCCATTTAGAATCATAAATACTTCATCATCCATAAGATGCCAAGATAAACTATCTCATCTATTTTGCTAACAGGCTGCCCTCCTTCCTTCTCTGCAGAGACTCTCGAGGTATTTCGGAAAGAATCCTGTTAGACTGCAGCTGAGGGCAGTAAACTCAGCATTTCAATTGGATAGAGTCCCTCCATCACTCTGTGAAATAACATCAAAAACATCATGCAGGGCTCAACATTATAACTGGCCTGCTGGCTCGGATGAATGATTGAGCTGATTGCACGTTCAGCTGGCTCGCTCGGGCCAGTAAAAATACTGCCTGAAAAGAAATAGACTGTAACACGTTCTCAATTTCACAGCGCTATCCTGTCATACCGTTGTTTTGTCAGTAATTATTTTAAAAACGTTGCGCTAATAACTGCTACAGCATCAACGTATCAAGCGCTCGTAGGTGCGCTTGTGTGTCACAGTTGAAAGGCAGCCGACGGCTTCACTGCTGTCACTCCAGCGAGTTGTACACGAATTGTACACAGATTTTAGCGCAGGTTTTCTCTAATAAAAAATTTGGTTTTGAAACCATCAGATTTCGACAAAAGCCGGACTTAAATCAACATTCAAAGGGAAAAAATCACCAGAAGAGTCGAGAGTGACAGCAGGGCGTGACGAAAACAGAACGGAGAAAAGTTTCAGCCACATCAGCAGACAGCTGGAGGAGCTGGAACACGCTGCAGCTAAATTTCCCCTTAAAGTTAAAGACTAGATCTTGGTAAATATAAAAGTTATCCACAAAGCATCTTAGCCCTTAAGAGAGCTCCTAAAGTAAAGATCTAAGGATGAAGAGTTTCTCACAGAGACGAAAGAAGGAGAGAAAGGTGATCATAACAATTCCAGCTCCATCACAGCCTCATATTAATGTCAGTCAGATTAAGTAGACTCTTACAGTTACCAGCATGGTGAATAAACATGAGCACATAAATATAAGAAAAATACAAAATATTTGACATAATTAGAGCTCAATTAATTGAATAAAAATTATAATTTAATCTTGCATCAGAATAGTTCAAGAGTAAATTGGTGACTGTTATTTTTCAAATCAAAAGTAACGTTCCTGGGCCAGTGATCTTTGAAAACTAGTGGCCCGGATTTAACTTAATGTTAACCCCTGTCATGTATCCTATGGCCATCACACACTATTGATATGTTCAGGGTTAAGACTTCATCAACTCAGGGTGTATTGATATCACCATTGCCCTACAAGGTTCCAGCATTCATGTTATGCGTGTCCAAGTTATTTTAAGAGACCGTATGGTATTGGCACGAGAAGAAAAGGAGAACTTGCTGTGAAAGTTGGTCCATTAACACTCTTGGCTGATTGTAAGAGGGTGAAGGCATACATTTGAGTAACATAATCTTACACTTACAGAGGTCAGATGGTCACAAAAACCAAAAGTGGAAAAAACTAAAGCATTTTAAAGAAACTGCTGATTTCCAGAATCTTTGCTGCAGTAAAAAAAATGGTCATACAGGTTAAATACTGAACACCTTTTATTTCATGTGAAAAGGTTTGACAAGGAATTCCAATGACAGAAGAGGATGCTTTGACTCATTTTTTACCCTCCTATTCGCTGTAAGCCCTGAGCAGTGAAACATGTCCTCTTCTCAGAGTGAAGCTCATAGCAGATCCCTCCTGTGTTTTCGATGGAGAGCAGTCAGGCCTAGCAAGACATGTCAGAAACTAGCTGTGGTTTGAAACACTACAGAGCCGTGGTAGCCTGCTAACAGGGACAGAAACAATTGGTCTCCAAATCCCTGATCAGTTAACCGAAACTGTCGCAAAATGGGCATTCAGTACTTTAACAAATGGGGGGGGGGGGGGTTATAAGAAGTAACAGGTACAACTTGCATCACATGAAGGGTTATGAAACAGTCTAAATTTAAAGTTAATATATTTTGCAAAATACAATTTAATTATTTTTTCTTACACTCATATGTGTCCCTAGTCTATCTACAATCCTCGATTTATGATGAAAGTCCATCCTCTCCCTCTATACCTTCTCCACTTTTCAGAAAATGTGTGCTCAAACAGGCTGGAGATTTTCCCTTCATGACATCACAAAGGGCCATAGCCCCTCCCCCAGGTGGGTGACACTCGGTGTTGACCTGTAATACTGATGCTTCTACCTCATGTAGGACTACATGAGCAAAACAGACAGTCTTCTAGATCATCTAAAGATCATCTGGTTATTTCATAATACATAATAACAACTGTCACCACGGCCTCCAGGATATATACGTGAGCCTGTCTTTGCAATTTTTTCCCAATCCAAAGTGTATTCTTCTTCTTTTCATAATGTATTCTCGGTTTTCTTAACTGCTAGAATAATTGTTAAAAGTGTAACCATAACATGAGTGGACACTGATTTACATGTATGTTCCTGTGAACCTCATAGCTGTCAGCAGCCTGTTATTATTGTTGCGATACTATTCAATAAAGCAAAGTCGAAAAAAAGTCGAAATAGGGACAATGTTCAGATCTTAATAATAAAGGTGATCCATTTGAAGGTGACCGAAGTGTCGGCTCGGACAAAAGCAGAGGCTCGTTAATATGGATGTGTCTTTTGTAAAACGGCCTCATAGGACAACTGATCTCCATGTTGACATTCGTATGGGTGGAACTATGGCAATCCAAAGACAAACTCATGAATAGAAATACGTGTTTGTATAGATTATTCGTTGGATGTGGACTGCTTTAATGAGAGGAATAGAAAGAGAGAGAGGGCGAGTGATGGAGGGTAATACAGATGTACACTGAGCAAAAAGCGAAGACAGAAAAAGTCCTCACAGGCTGTGAATATACATCACAAGGAGCAGAACAGGGACAGACTCATCTCAGATGATGGATCCTCACTCCTGTTGTTTTTTGACATTTAATATTCATAGATGTTCTGCCTATTTTTATGTCCCACATGTTCTGTAACATATATCAGATGAAATTTAAAAAAAAAAAAGAGAACGCAGTGAATAAAATATCTGAAAAAAAAATCTGAACATATGTGAGAGAGAAATGAAGTAAAAATAAAATGTATTCCAAATGATTTCTTAAAGAAGTTTCTTGTTCTGATCCTGTATTTTATCTTGTCTCTAAATTTCTCTATTTAAGCCCTGCTCAAAACAGGCTCTTTCTGTGTCTGCAGCTTTAAATGCAAATGAGCTGACCACGCCCCTCTATGAAGGGCTCGGGATTTCTCGCTCCATACTTTGTTATTTATTGGGGGAGGAGGGGGGGTCACATATGAGTGTTAGAAAAGGCTTTTAAGAACTTTTACTTCATATTTGACAAAGTTTAAAACAGAGAATGCTTTTGTCTCCTGATATGAAATGTATTTAAAATCACCTTTGGAATCGTATCGAATGACTTGATCTTGAACTTTTACCTGGATTAAATCTAAAAAAGTTAATCTAGGTGCATGTAGGCATGCCAAGAGTTGAACCTACTTTTACTGTGACACATTTAGTTTTCTTTTTATATTGGTACTCCTTTTTCAAGATCAAACTTATTTTGTTTTCATATAAAAAAAGTCTTATTACATCTGTTATTTACTTTACATCTGTAAAGTAAAAATGAAGATGGAATGAATGAAGCAAAGCTGTTAACAGAACAAAATGAGAATAAAGACAGCACATGATAACCCATGTGTCATATCTATGGATGCCGCGTAAACATGAGCCCGATTATCAAAACTTCATTCATTCATCCTGAAATTCTGTTTATTGTATAGAGTGTTTTAATGTTTATGCAGGGAGGAGTTTTTTTTATGCCTTAACCAATCGGTATCTGTGATATATTTGTCCTACCTCAAGAATATACTGTATTAATAACTGTGAACAAAAGAATATTTAATATATAATAACAATTTAAGATTTGTTATCTATTAGTTGACAACCAGCCGTTTGTGCATCGACATGGATCTCAAAAACTTTTTTCTACTTTCTGTATCATTGACGTGTAGTCATCAGTGAGTTATGTAGGAAGATGACGCCTCCATTGTTAATGCGAAACAGATGTCAGTGGGCTTAACACGGGACTTAACTGATCCAATGAATAAATCTGATATGTGGGTGGAGATCTAGAAGTCACAAAGAGAGAGAGAGAGAGAGAGAGATATTTGTAAATTCATGATACATTTCTCTTCATAATGTCTCTTTCTAAGGTCCTTTAGTGATACATAGAACTTGAGGTGTGGCTCAAATTATGACAGTGTGTTACAGAGAGACTGAGTGAAAAGGCACTTTTGTGTATGTGTGAAATGCATTTGAGGGTCTTAATGTGCAGGTATTTCTCTGTGGGTGTTTGAACGCTGTGACCTGTGATAACGCTGCAGCCTGCAGAGTGTCTGGGGAATCACTGCAGCGTAGTCAAGTCGATTGCACCTGTTAGCAAGGTGCAGCACTAACTGTGAGGTCAATTCTGAAGGATGGAGCGGTTTTCTCTTGGGGACACGACATACGATAGATTACTGAGCCAATCGGTTCCCCACAGAGACACATGTGATACTTAACATGTAAAGTCTCAGGTGGTATCCTGTGTCTGTAACTGTGGCAGAGTGCCAGAAACAGCTTCACATTCAGGACTAAATCTGCAAACCCAGGACCTGCAGGACTTTAGTAAGGTCTTTATCAGGAGTCAAGTAGGAGCAAAAGCAATGGTATTTCTGGTAAAAAAGTAAAATTGTTTGTTAAGATGGGCGGAAAGTAGATGGTAAAAATGGAAGCAAGGAAAGCTGCAACACCATGGAGGAACAAGAACAGAACAGTCTCTGCCAAACAAAGTTTTGTCTGCAGAGTAAAGGTCAAAAGGAGCAAAGAAAAGTTGCCTCTTTACATATAATCTGAATCTGAAAGCTTTTTATGATCAGGGGCACAAAGAGGCAAACAAGTTCAACATCAATTTAAGTGATAAAAACATTTAACAAAATAAGTTTCAGGTAAGAAGGAAGAGATCATTTCAACTCTGAACTCATCCTCTTTATTCTTATCAGTAAAAATCTGAAAAGTTTGTGTTATTTTAATGTTTGTTAAGCTCTCTTTGTAACTTACTTCTGAGTTTCATGTTGGGTTGTCTCAGGGTCCCATGCAGGAGCATCTGGGGAAGAAAGAACGAGGACGGGAAGATGATGAGATGAAAATAACTTCACAAAGTTACCATCATCTCGGGAGGAAAAGAGCAGAATGGATTAAATCAATACAATTATCATATCTTGGAGGTGACTATTAATGAGCAGTTTCAGGACAATCAATCAGCTCCAGTCTTTCCTGTAAATATATGTGCTTAACAACCTTACAACATGGGTACAAAAAGGTGAACATGGTGTTGTGCTGCTCTGCTGGTTGAGCTCCTGCTTTGTCTGCTGAATAATCAGATGATGTCAGGAGACTTTATTGATTTCTATTGTTGTTATTCTGGGCTGGTTGTCCTTTCCTCTGCTGCTGAGAGTCAGAGTGGAGAATACAAACCCACACACAGATCTATCTACACAACACACACCTTACAAAACGTCACTACACAACACACCTCAAACCTACACAACTGAAGTGTGGTGCCCATTTTGCAGGTGGGTCTAATTCTCTCTATCAACACCCCACCCCACACACAATCACATGAACACACACCTAGGGGTCCATCAGACAGCCTGCATGAATGATGATCAATCACAGCCCTACATATTGAATCAAGGTGTTATCTTATGAATCTCTGAAGTGTTCTGATTGTTTAGAGGTGGACTCAGGTCTCATCAAACATGATGCCCTGCAGCAGCATTATTAATAGACAATCTGGAGGAATATTATCCGTATTCAATCACTGATGATGGCCAGAGGCCAGAGAGATAGAGACTAATGTGTCTGCAGCTAAAACATTAGCTGAATATAAATACAGAAATTCAACAGTAAAAATGCATTGGCGTGGATTATGAGAAATAATTAGAAAATGTTGTCCCTCTCTTTTATTCTGCATTTTCTTTACAACCACAAGTCTGAGCTTTCGTGACAAAGAACAGATGGGATAGTCAAATAGACTGTAAATATTAACGGAAGAAGCCTAAGTGTCGTTGTGTTGTTATGACAGGGGGCTCCGGAGGCTCATTGGCAGCCGCCGCCATGCTGGAAATGCTGTCTCAGTCGAACCTTCAGTCAACGTAACTGTTACGGCCTCAGCCACACCCCCTCTCTTGTGTTTGTGACTGACCCCTGATTTGAAGTGTGTGTGTGTGTGTGTGTGTGTGTGTGTGTGTGTGTGTGTGTTGAGTCAATCCTCCAGGCCTGACTTTGTTCACCTGTGCTGCCTGCTGAAAAAGCTTGATTGGAACTGAGCTGCAGGAGGCAATCAACCAATCAGAGGACAGCCCTGCGGCAACACACCTTTAAGAAGTTTGGTCAGCCAGCAGTGGAGGTGCAACTCTGTTTGTTTTAAACCCGCTGTGCCTCTTGTTGCCTTTGTCTATGTTTGTTAAATGTTCTTTAAAGAACTTGTTGTCTTGTGTCTTCTGTGTTCTCAGGCTCTCCTTTTGTGTTCGATTGGGCAGGTATTAGTATTTTAGTAAACACACACACACTCACATTTGGTTTTGTAGTTGTTTAGAAACACTAGGTTTGCTTTGCTTCTTTTGTAATAAATAACTTTAATTTACCAAAGACAACTGGTTTTATGTTGCTTCCCTTTCCCCACATGAGCCGGGTCGTAACAACAGGCTCAGATCTGAAGCTGAGGCGGGTTTTAAGCCTCTTGACGAACCGTTACAATGCATTAACCTGTCAATCAGGACAGATATGCGCCTTAATATGAATAACATGTACAGTTTTCATAATCAAAACAGAGCCATTTAAAAAAAAAAATCACCCCCTGTACAGTGTGTGCCAGAGATGACAATAGCTAATCAGACCTATTTCATTTTTTGTACCAGACTGTAAACATATTTATGTCTGCAGTAAAAACTACTTTGTTGCCAGTTATGTGTATGTGACTTCTGGTGTTCCTGGAGCCAGCCTCAAGTGGACACTCAAGGAACTGCAGGATTTTACACTTCCGTATTGGCATCATTTTTCAAGATGGGAGATGGCTGCTTAGATAGTCATTATAAACATGCAGAAAAATGATCCAAAAAACATACTTGTATCAAACAAAAGTATTCTATTTCATGTGATTCATAAACACAGTCATTCTCAAAAAGCTCTTTGAACAGCTGCAGGAGAAAAAGTTCCGCTTGAAATTTATGAAAGATCTCAGCCAATATTAATGCATTCATCCAAATATTAAATCATACTTTTCAGTTCTCCACTGCCTTTCTCAATTCAATTTGTCCAGTCATGCTTTAATTTATTATTTTTATGTGTGAATTGCACTGTCAAATTAAAGTTGTTCCATTCACGAGAAAAGAAGCACAGTTCAAGAAAATGTGCTGAAAATCCAACACAAAGATGAGCGTGGAGGTTCTTAAGTGAACAATCCAGAAAAATCAGCAATATGAATAAAGAGGTGAAACATCTATTTGCTAAAAATCACAAACTCTCCTCCTTTAGTGAATCTTTTGGGTCTAATTCAGGTCGAGTACCTTCATCTAAAAGATTGGAGAGTTAGGACAGGAGTGTCTTTGGGGATCTACAAGAATCTCAGATTTATGATTACATTAAGAATCCACACAGCTGAACAAGATATGTTCACGTCCCAGAGGCCCCTGCAGCTCGTCCTCTGCTTATATGTGCTCTGAACACAGATTGATTTTACACTCAGACTCACAGAGTTTTTAAATATATTAAATAAAAGTACAACTCCTGGTAGTCAAACCTTTTCATGAAAATTTTCGACATTTTCGCAGTCAAATTTTTTTCATGAAATGTTTAGAAAAGTTTGAAGTCAAAATGTTCGACATTTTTTTAAATCAAATTTTTTTTATGAAAATTTTCAGCATATATGGAGTCAAATTTTTTTCATGAAAATTTTCAATAAATTTGATGTAAAAAAAAATCCTGAATATTTTTGACATTTTTTCATGTTCAACATTTTTAGAGTCAAAAACTTTTCATGAATATGTTTTGAAATGTTTGTAGTAAAAAAAAATGTATGAAAATTTTCAACATTTTTTGAGTCAAAATTTTCAAGAGTTTGAAGTCCAGAGTTTTTTATGAAAATGTTCAACATTTTTTAAAATCAGACTCCAGAATTTTCTGGACGAAGTTGAAATACAATACAGTGAGATTAGAAAAAGTGTTTAAATGAGTGTCACAGCTGGATCTACGTACATTTAGCAACTCGAACACTTTTTGATCCCTGAATTAGTGTCCATAACTTAATGATCTGTATCAGCTTATATTCTCAACTGGTGTAAACCCTTTTTTTTAAACTTTATATCAAAGTTGTATTTATTATGTAAGTCCATCAACAGGAAGTTTCTGCAATTATGTTGATAGTCCATTGATCCTTGACATCATTTAATGTTCTAGCTAGACCGTTGACACAGTGTTGACACCTCAGGAGGCTTCAGGTTATGTTTACACCTATATCGATAGAATCTTTATTATCATTGTATATAAGGACACAACGAAACTTCGTTAGCAGCAATCCTATACAGCAGCATTTAACAAAAACAAAAATATATTTGTGGTTACATGAAAGAGAAATATGCAAAAAGTGGCCAGAGCAATTGCTGTTCAGTGAATGAATGATAATATTAATAAATAAATAGACTGTTGTGGTGACTGAAAGAATATAAGTTATTATTGTGCAGTGACTGATTACATAAACAAATATATATAGAGAGATATAGTGCAAATAAGTGAAGTTATGGTGCAGTGAAAGAGTATGTACAGTTATTATTGTGCAGTGACTCGATGAGTAAATAAACAGTTTTAGTGCAATGAATGAATAAATAAATAGACAGTTAAAGTTAAAGTGCAGTGACTG
Source organism: Labrus mixtus (assembly GCF_963584025.1). Lineage (NCBI taxonomy): Eukaryota > Metazoa > Chordata > Actinopteri > Labriformes > Labridae > Labrus > Labrus mixtus. Next base: position 15,652,497 of record NC_083621.1, on the reverse strand, counting down.
ACTAAATAAATAAACAATTATAAAGCAGTGAATTACAAAGTTATTGCACAAGTAATATTGAAGAGTTAGCAGTGGTTAGGTAATTATTGCACATTGTATTCCCGTCTTGTTGGGGGGGGGGGGGGGTTATGGGTTGAGTTTGTCCACAGCTCTGGGATAGAAGCTGTTTTTTAGTCTGTTTGTCTGTGTGCGAATGGTCCCGAGTCTGCCTGAGGGAAGGGTGGTGTCTCTGAGGGATGGGAGAGGGGAGCCAACAATCCACTGAGCTGTTTTGACGATCCACTGAAGATCTTTTCTGCTGCAGTGCAGCTAGAGTACCAGACAGTACAGCAGTACGTCAGGATGCTCTCGATTGTGCAGCAGTAAAAGTTCTTCAGCAAATCGCGAGGAAGTCTGTTGTGCCTCAGGGTCCTCAAGAAAAAGAGGTGTTGCTGGGCTTTCTTGTGTGAGGTGTTGAGGCTCCAGCTCAGGTCCTATGAGAGGTGCACTCCCAGGAACTTAAAGCCGGCGACACGTTCCACCTCTTCCTGCTTTATGTGCAGACTGTTGTGGGGTGTTTTTTGTTTTTTTCCTGTAGTCAATAATTATTTCCTTGGTTTTCTTCGTGTTGAGGTGCAGGTTATTATTTTTACACCACCCAGAGAATGTTTGGACCTCCTCTCTGTAGGCCGCCTCGTTGTTGTTGGAGATCAGTCCTACAATGGTGGTGTCGTCGGCAAATTTGAAGAAGGTGTTGGAGCTGTGGGTGGGTGTGCAGTCGTGGGTGTACAGGAAGTAGAGGATTGGACTGAGGACGCAGCCCTGGGGTACACCGGTGTTGAGGATGATGGTGGAGCAGATGCTGTCTCCCAGCCTGACGTGTTAAGGTCTGTTGGTTAGGAAGTCCTGGATCCACAGACAGAGGGGGGTTCCTAGCTGCAGTGTGTGCAGTTTGCTGACCAGTTTGCTGGGCTGGATGGAGTTGGATGCAGAGCCGAAGTCAACAAACAACATTCTGACGTAGGTGTTGGGCTGTTCCAGGTGGGTGAGGGCAGTGTGCAGTGCGAGATGGCATCGTCTGTGGATCTGTTGGCCTTGTAAGCGAACTGGTGTTGATCAAAACCAGCAGAGAATGCAGGATTTGATGTGTGACAGTACCAGTCTCTCCATGCATTTCACGATTACCGGAGTCAGGGCAATAGCAGTAATAGGAGTAAATCAAAACCCTAATGTGGCCCTTAAGTAACAAGGTCACAATGACTACACTAATTTATGACTATATGCATATTAATAATCCCATATTATTCTCACTTTCACCTTTCATGTCAGTCTATGAAACATGTTGAGTAGCTTTGAATGAGTTGGAGCTAAAAAAAAACCTCCTTGTTTATCTTATACTGACATCAGTAAAACCCTTGTTTCAGGTTTGTTTCAGCTGCTGTCTCTTTAAGGCCCCCCTCACCACGTGTGCACTTTCGTTTTATTGGCTAGCTTTCTGGAAACCTGCCCAGGGCAGAACTCTGCAGGGCTCAATCGTGATTAAATGAATTTATCTGATGGTGTGAGTCTTTGGGAGTGATGGTATTTATGACCGCAGGTGATTCTGAGTCAATGAAAACCGCTCATGGAGATATCTATTCTAATAATCATCTTGGATGTGAAGTGTTCGAAAGTTTACTTTTGTAATCTAGCTCTTTAAATAACTTCATCAAGATAAATATACCTGAAGACAAACAAGCTTTATAATGTACTGTAATGTTAAAGCCCCTCTCTGATTTCATGAGAGAAATATAGTTTTTAAGGTGTAGATTTCAAGAACTGAAAGGCTTTCATGTATGACAACACGTCCATCCACCGTCACATAAATTGGCTGTTTGTAGGCATGTTGGACTCTGGTTCCCAATGAGGATTCATGCACAAAGTATGACTGCAACTTTGTGTATTCAAAGGAATGAAATGGAATGAAACATCTGTTCGGCGGGTGCAGCTTTCAGTTGGCATGATCAATAATTATGACTCAGCCACAGATGGACACTTTCAGCTTCATACACAGTTAGAGGTGGAGGAGTCCATTAATTGTGTCCCTCTCTGGCTTCTGTAATTGCACTACTTTCTATTTTCTATCTATGTATCCATCTGTCAGATGGTCCTGAGAGAACGTGTGAGGTAGGAGAGTTGTGGTTCTGAGTGATGGATATCAGGCCTTTCATTTCCATCAAAGAAAAGGTCAACAGCTGATCATTCTTCCTCCTCCTGAGGTGAAGGATTGATGGGGTTCTGGGACCAGAACGGTTGCTCTGATAGCAGCAGGCTGACAATAGAAGAACTTTCTACAGACTCAATATTGTTCAGGCAGGAGTCAGAAAGAAAGCTGTTATCCTCTGATCTTAAAGCCGAATGTAAACAAATACAAAAATAAAAGGCGGGGGGTTTATCTGTGATTTCATGCACAGCAAAGAGGATTTGGGATAAAAACAAGGAACAGCATGTGTCACAGATTAGCTACATTTTTTCATTGCATTTTACATTTTCATTTCACATAAAAGAAAAGAAAATACCACACAAGATGGGATTTATTTTAAATAGAAACTGGGGAATAACAGTTTAAACTGCTTTTATTGTGAAGATACCTCTTCAGAGAGGAGATGAGTTTGGTGCAAAGTGATCGCCAGAGAAGGCAAAGGTTGAATTTCTGCTCTTTCGTATAGCAGCTTTATCCCCATGCTGTCAGAACATGCTCAGTGGTGCAGACTGCTGACAAACACTGTCCTATACAACCACAAACAGTGTGACAACTCTGTGTCAGGGAGCTTTACAATTTGCATGTGTATTACACTCTCTGTCCTCTAGGCCTCTGTTGGGAAACTGATGTGAATAATATCCTGTAAAAACATTTAATGGATAAAAACAAATGGAATAAACCCTACAAAGAAAGACTGAGGAGGTGTTACTTCTCCAGGACAGAAAGAAATCCAACAAATGATGAAAGATGAAAGATGGATGTTGAACATATATGAGACGTTATGGTTCCAGGAGAATGTAATGTAACTTCTGGGTCATATAACAGCTGACATACTGTTAGCATGACAAGTCCACAAGTAATCAAATAATAAGTAACCCGCTTGGGATTACAACAAAAAGACCCCATGTCATTTACATATTACTGGTCAACGTTTTGTCACTCTATCAGTTGCATGAAATCAAATCTTTCAGGTCAAAAGAATTTTATCTGAGGATAAATGTTGACTGATTTAATCTCACAAACATTAGGCTGTCAGTGGATGACATGAGTGACTGGTTCAGTCTGCACAAAGGAAAGTGGGACACTAATGCACGCTAAACCATCAGCGCTTTGATGTTAGCACTCTTAGATAACTCAGAAAATAGCAGAAAAAAACTAATATCAGGTTTGTTTTACAAATAGCTTAATTAATTTATTTTATGTTTGTTTGAGCAGCAATCATTACATAAATATAGTAATTATTTAAAGTTTCAGCTTTGGGGTCAAACCTTTTCTGTCTCTGTTAAGGATTACGTCAAACAAAATGTTGTTACTGTGCTTTAGGCAAATGCCTTTTTTCTTAAATCATGCTCAGGAATGTTCATTCAAAGTTGAACCACAGTGTTTGATACATACATAGGACTTTTGACTTACAGCACCTTGTGAGTTTGCATGACGTCAATTTCTGTCTTTGTTGGCTTGTGTTTTGCTGAGATTTGTTTCAGCACAAATCAACAGCAGCAAAATCAATAATTCATCACCAATACCATCGTGAAACTTATCTTCTGTAAGAATGAATGAATCTTTATTTTGAACTGCTTCAAACAGCCCATCCCTTATCACACTGACACAAAAAGAAGAGCACAGGGTGTTAAGAGACTGTTTAAGTGATCATAACTATAGCTTTGAGAACAACATAGTAGTAAAGAACTTGTAGTTTTTGTTGTGAAATTCTGAAGATAACTGTACTCAACTGTTGCAGGCTCTTTGTCAATGATTGTACTTTATTCTCACAGCAGCCATCAAAGAAGCATAGTGACATGTGCTGAGTGACACAGAATAAACCCAGCAGTCTGTTAAAGTAGCTCAAGCTGAGCAGAAAAGTTTGACTCCTTCCTGTTCCCTTTGAGCAGCTGAACCTACGTTTCTCCTGGCTGTAAAGCTGCAGCCTAAATCATACGACTTCCCATCAATCATCCATTAGAAAAAATACAATGTATGTTTCACTCACTGCTCAAAAGGTTGGACATGAGGTTTTAAATGAAGAGCCCTGGAGGAGCCATTATCCAGTGTTGTAGTTTCAGTGCTGAGAGCCTCGAGCAGAGTTATGATAAAACACATCAAAGCTGCTTTATGGCTTCGTCCTCCTCATGTCACAGCTCGCTCAGGCACACGGCACCAAATGCCTTTGTCCTGTGACCTTGGCCATGATGAGAGCATTTAACTGGAGCATGCACATACTCAGGGCTAATGTCCAACTCACATACTCAAACCAGTAAACACACACACACACACACACACACACACACACACACACACACACACACACACACACGCACACACACACACACACACACACACACACACACACACACACACACACACAGCAGTAGAACAGCAAGGTGATAGCTTCCCTGTTTTTACTTTGCAGTCAGCTAAAACATGTCACGGCTCATTTCACCATTCAGCATTAAATTACAGCTTCTGACAGACGTCTGCTGATGAGCGAGGAGGACAAAATAAAAGGACAACAAGGTAACAATCTGACACTGTTGCTTCATTAAAGCCTCTCTTTGAAAAATAACATTTTTTTTCTATTCAGACACACAGGAGATGTGAGTGAGTTACTAAATGTCTGTCTTTGAAAGAAGGATGAAATCCATACTTTTTAGAAATGTGAGCACGTAAAGAGGAGGGATCTGAAAGGCGTCTGTGGTCTTTGACTTGAGGGTAATTACAGACAGACGGGCCTGACATGATGAAAAAGTGTTTGAAAAAGAAGAGCCGGAGGAAGTGATGACCATTAAAGACACTCAGAGTAATTCCCTGAAGCAGAAAATGAAATGTAGGTCTTCTGTATTATAAAAGGCCCGGGACTCAAATGGGTTTGTGTGTCTGCGTGTGTGCAGGAGACAAAAGAAGATTGAGTGAAAGTTTAATCATATGTTATGTCTTTTTTCTGTTAATTCATGAAAAGGAGTTAAAACTTTGAAGAGAAACTGGGACTGTTTATTCACACAGAATGTTATTTATATTTATACAGAATCTTAACCATCAATTATATAGTTAACATATTTGAAAATATAGTTTGGAACTCAAAGAATTTGTGAAATATTTTTGAATCACAAACTAAAAATGGTTATTTGAAAATGACAAGCAGTTATTCACATCAAATACTACAAATATGTACAGCACCTCTAGCAGTTGACCACTACACAGTGTCCTACACATACTGTACTGTACGATCACAAAAAAGGATCGTTGTCATTGCAGTGAACCAGATTTATGTCCTATTATCACATTTGCTTCTTTTGCTCTCCTCGCATTTACCCCAAATACCTATGAACTGTTTGCACCAAAATCAAAAGATATAACTTGACTAACAAAACTGTCAAAACTGCACAAATCTTAACCCCCCCCCCCAAAAAAAAAAAAAAAAGAAAATTAAAAAACACTGAGTTCAGTTGGGAATTCAGGTGAGATATGCTGAAATTGTTAGGACTTCCCAGATGTCTTATCAACACAGGATTGTACAGGAAATTCATTCTGTCCAGTCTAGCAGAAGAGTTCAAGTGCAAAAAATTAATGTTGGAAATGACACTGATGGAATCCCGTGATCCATACATCGCCCAATCAGCTCCTACCCTGGCAGCTGAAAGGAAGTGGACCACAGCTGTAGCTACTCAGCAGGCAAAGTCAGTCCTCAAATACCAGGACATTGTCAGTTACTTACAGCAAGGGAGGAGGAGGCATTGGAGAGAGCAGGCCTGTATGGCACAGAGCAACCCCATCCTAGTGTTGGTAGTGGAAGAGGTGCAGCATGCAAAGGCGGTCTTTCATGTAAAGCAGGGGCAATGGATGTGATGGGAGGTGGGTTGAGAAGAGAAAGTTCTCTTGGAAGGAGCTGTGGGACATGGAAGCTTATTAAACCAGTTTCCAGCCGTGTATGATGTCCTGCCAGTTCCAAACAAACGTCAACCAGTGGTACGGAGAAGACCCTACCTGCCCACTCTGTCCATCTCCTGCTAACCTGAAACACATTCTGGTAGAGTGCAGACAAGCCTGACTCAAGACTGTTACACCTGTCGGCTGAAAGACGAGCTTGACTCCACACATCTATTTGTGTTCCTTTCCAAACTTATTTCAATCAGGTCTTGAGTCCCCACAAATACTGACTCAAGTGTCATGACTCAAGGCCTTCTACCAGATCTCAGCTGTGTGTTTCTTACAGATATGCCTCACAATTAACAGTATATGTACTCATTTTGTAAACTTAATCAAGCTCTAAAGTTATACCATCAATGAACAAAATGGCTACTTTCACTAAAATGTATTAATTTCCAGAAAGAAAATGTTAAAAATATACAAACAATAAAAATTCACATTTTCATTTACAGCAAATATGTATTTTTTTAATTGTATGATTGTATAAATGAATAAAAATCAAGACATTATAGAAGCGAAACAAAAATGCAGACGCGAGGGAAGCTGATACATGTAAACTATATGAAGAGAGATGATCACTTGAGACTTTAAACATTTGATCTCCATCATATTCATGTCAAGTGCTGTTCAGTTGAAGGGCAATGAGGGGGAGGCTGTTTGTAATGTCAGAGGTTGAGTGGCTGTGGGTGTTGCTTCCTGTGATAGCCACCATATGTATTCTGCTGACCTCTATCACCATCACACACACACACACACACACTCACATACACATACACACGCACACACAGTAACATCTATTTCCTGGGGGATACGTAATGAATACATCAGGAAACAGCTCTGACTCAGTCATATTTTTACCTCTCACACAGCACACGCTGGAAATACAAACCGTTAAGGACGGCATATCTATGCGTGTTGACAATATTCTTCCTATTTTTTTTTTCTTAAAAAACAGACACACCAAGAAAAAAAGATACATGTCCGCTTGTATTGTGCCCCCCCCCCCTGTGTTGTCCCCTGGGGTGGAGCTTTGTCATGCTGTGGCCCCCTCAGAAGAACCTCAGAGGCTTCAATTACAGCACAAACTCTACCAGAGAGCAAAACAAATCTCTGCAATGGCTCTGAAAGTGTTCCCATCTGTTCAAATAAAGAGCTGTGTTAAATTCTAACCCTGAAAACTGTTATTCAGCTGGCATTTCCCCCGTTTCTGTATCTTGTCTAAAAATGTCTGTTACTGAGGAAAGTCTTCTTCCTGCTTTAAAGCCTTTCACTCCCTCTTGGTCTATTGTAGAAAGCACCAGAAGCATCTTTTCAAAGGGAGGAAAAAGGTGCTTCTCTCTGATGTTTGGCGTAAAGCGTCATCTTCTGAAGACTAACTTTGCATCCGACTCACGTCTGCGGCACACTTCTTGCCTTAAAGGTGACATAAAGGGAAGGGAAATAATACAGGAGACAATTGCTACAAGGGAAGAAGTGAGTGAGGTTTCAATTGTGGCAGAAAATATCACCAGGATGTTAATAGAGATGATGGGAAGAAAAGTTTGAAGAAACAGCTAAATGCCTGCCCTGCATTATATCTTAACACCCCACTGGATGCTTTTATAGAAAATGCTTTTACAGCATGAGTGCTTAAAGTTTGTGTGTGCGGGTCCCATGGGAGATGGAGTCCTTAACCTTAGCTGTGTACATGCAATCTAAGCCCAATAAATCCTATTCTAGGATTATTACTTTTTAAATCTTTTTAGAGAGATTTTGCTGTTTAATTTCTGTCAAAGTGAAGAGCATTCGAGAATGGCAGTTTTTTTTTTAATCCATGGTTATCTTTCTTGTCTTGATTTCTTTCTGTGAGGCTTCAAAGTTAAGAGAGTAAAAAAGTGCTCATGCTGGGAAAGCCTCTCTAACCCTGGGTCATACATTGAGAGTTTATGACAGCTTCCTGTGTTGTAACATTGAGCTGATAACAGCCTGACTCCCCATACAGCCTCAGGATCAGAATGAACTCTGTATAAGACTCACTGTTTCTCCTCCATGTGTTACGATCATAGCTTTTGTAAAGGTCTCATGACGTCACATCAGACTGACGCTTGTGTTAAAAAGATTTCTCATTCTGTCTTGTGTCTTTTCCTTGCATCTTTCTTGCAATTCCACCGGGAGGAGCTAAGCACGAGGAAACACTGTGAGTGAAAGAAGCAAGGACACATATGAATAAATTGTGAAAGGCCCTATGTATGATAGATTCACCATCCAAATCACTCAAGAAACTTCAATACATTCAAAACTCCGCTGCTCGTCTCCTCACACACTCCCGCACCCGAGATCACATCATCCCTGTTCTTCATGACCTCCACTGGCTCCCCATCCCCCAGCGTATCCACTTCAAACTCCTCATCATCACCTACAAAGCCCTCCACAACCTGGCTCCCCCCTACCTGTCTGAGCTCCTCCACCGACACACCAGGGGCCTTCCCCATTGCAGCTCCCACCCTCTGGAACTCTCTCCCTAAAAACATCATAAACTCCCCCACACTCACTTCCTACAAGAAATCCCTAAAAACCCATCATCACCGCCTACAACCACTGACACTCATCCTCTTCCCTTGACACTATTTCTATTTTGTATTGTTCTCTTAGTTTTTGCTTTGTTTTTTTTTTGTTTTTTGTCTCCTGTCAAAGCATCTTTGAGTATTTAGAAAAGCGCTACATAAATCTAATTTATTATTATTATTATTAGTATTATTATAGAAACGTAGAGCGAGCAGGTGGAGACACATTAAGAGAAGATGCAGTGAAAATCGAGCTGAGAGGAGGACAGAGTCCGTCACCTCGCTGGCCTGACATATTGAAGACAGCAGCACTTTGTTAAATGATCACAGAGGTCACTCTTCCTATTATATATTCACAGACATCACACAAGTACGTGTATGCGTACAGATACACACACACACACACACACACACCCCCCCCCCCCACATGAACGCATACCACAACGCATTCTTTAATTCCCCCATCCCTCCTTTGCGTCTTTCTCTCCTGATAAATGCAAATCAGATACGCTCTCCTGGGAGAGGTACTGAGAGATACAAAAGGTGACATTAAGGATGAAATACTCACACATCTTTGCAGTCACATAATATCTGCTGCTTAAATGTCTGACTTTAAGAGATACAGTAAGTCATTGATGACACACACTACTGCATCCATAAATAAAACATGCCTCAGGCTGGCTTAAGGCAGGTCGGTTTTCAGCTTTTCTGTAAAATAAAATCATTGATTACTTATTTTAAACTTACCGAGGTTCTGGAGGAAACAGCATGCAGCTCTTGTAACGCAGGATCTCCATGACAATTAGGGCATCGTGGGATTCATGGGGACAATGCCAGTCATCAGCATGAGACAGGGGTCAATCTGGAGTCAGGAGAGAAACATGGAGGAGAATACTTTACAACAAATTACTCTGCTGACCTTTAATTGTGGGAAGATTTCAGCAGCCTTTGTCTGTTTCATGATTCATTTTACATCATTAACAAAGAGCAACACAAGCAGTTTATAAATAACTCAAGATGTATCACTCATGAATAGATCCTCTAACAAAACAAGGAAAGAAAGGGTAACACTGATTAGTGACCCTGTGGTGTTTGGTCTCTCTGTCTCTCCCGCCTTGTCCCCTGTTGAAGACATCCGTCTTTAGCAAGGTGATAGAAGGAGAGGAGACAGGTGATAATGAAAATACTGCTAGGTTACCACAGCAATGAATTACTTCCTCTGGTGAGGAGGAGGAGGAGGAGGAGGAGGAGGATGGAGGATGGAGGAAGATGGGGAACACAGGGTGAGAGAAGAGGTGAAGGAGGGAAGTGGCTTCAGAGAAACATAGACACAAAATCAAACGTGCTGCATCTTTGCATCTTTGGGAGGTGTTTACAGAAGTCACTTATTGAATTCTAAACTGTATCTGTTGAGATAAAGTCAGAGCTTTATGCTTGTAATTGCAATAATTGCAATGTTTGTTACTACTCTTCTCTGTTTTAAATACAATAAGTTAACACTGATTTGAGACAAGACTCTAAAAGTGAAAAGATGTGTTTGTCTGGAAATCGCATCACAAAAGTGTTTTTTTATTTAAATGCAGCCCTCAGAAATGATGTACACTAAAAGAACACAGTAGATGTATTTCCTCTCAGTGCATAATTTGATGATTTCTGATTACACCTGTAACTACTTATACTTGTGTGTCCTAACAGTGGCACTCACATCTGACTTTGTCATAACTTTCAGGATGAGGAGTTTAAAATCATGAAATGGTCCTGAAGACAGAAAGTACAAAGTAAGACAAAAAGTTTCACTCCATTTCAGGCAGACATGTATGGTTTAAAACCAAGAAGGAGACAAGTGGAAATGGACTCCTTTGTTACTCTGTACATACATGACTTTTGACAATCACTGAAAGTCCATACTTATTGGTCATTTTGGGTTATATCTTGAAGGGATGAGAAAGGTCATGAATATTAAAGATTCCAGCATTATGATTCTGTGTTGTAAGACTATGATCATCTATTACTGTACTTTTCTGTTACATTTTGTTCTTTCTGTTCAAAAGGATTACATAAGGCTCCATCTAACCCAGGAAAACATCAGATCAGAAAGGAAGTCGTCTCTATGGTTACATTCCTGCTTCACCTGCTTCCAGCTCTCTGATCTCAGGTGAGCAGTGAATCCCTCGACAGACATGATCTGACTGCATGGAGCTCAGTTACTCTGTGTTTCCTCTGCGCCTGCACATGTCTGTGTTGTTACTTTGTTTATCGGTTTGTTTCCATTCACTCTGCAACAATAATCCAATCAAACACCAAGCAAATATTCCTCCATGTGTGTAAACAGGCAGTGAGACATTCTGTTTATTTGTTCTGTTGTGTTTACAATTCAAATGTTGTATCGAGGATAAATTAATTTTGTATTCAGAGTCAGCGATAATCTGATTAGGAGCATGGCCGACTCACTTTAAATTAAGCCCCAATGGATGTTAAATATTTGTTTTATAAGAAAAACACAGTTTCTTCTTTATCCAATTGCAAAGATTCAAAAGTCATTGATGGGTCTAAATGATAATAATAATAATAATAATAATAATAATAATAATAATAATAATAATAGACAGAGTACAAGTGCTGTCAGTAAAACAACCAATGTAATATTAAAAAAATCTCCAAATGTGTATCAAAACTGTAAAAAGAGGAGATATACGTTCCTCCAAGAACAGATAAATTAAGACTATTTGTTAAACTTCTCCTTTTTTTCCCAAATAGAAAAATCTCAACTCTCTTAACACTCCTTTATGTTGTGTAGCAGTGTAACATCCGTCTTACCCTGGTTAAGAGACCAGTCTCAAAACCACTTTATCAGGTCTCAGGCTCACCTCAGAATCCTCACTTTCATCACAAATGACTAAACTTGCCGCCACTGAGACCTAGCCTCAGGTAGGCTGAAGGCAGATGGACAGATGGATGGATACATGGATGATAGATTGATGATTACATGGTTGCATGGATGGATACATAGAAACATAGATGGATACACGGATGGATATATAAATACAAGGATTGATACATAAACATGGATGGAAACTTGGTACATGAATGTGACATGGATGGATTCATAGATACACGGATGGATACATGGATTGATTCATAGATGGATACATGGATGGATGGACTTGCTCAACCCCTTCAAAGTCGGGTCTTGTCTGGTCTTGGTCAAGTCTTGTTCTTGGTAAGTTGGTCTTGACTTCTTGACTTCGAAACTCAGCCTGTCAATCAATAATGCTGGAAGTGAGACAACTCCACTGACTGCATGTTTAGCACTTTGATGACTAACAGCAGGCTGCATTAAACTTCTTGATAGTTTTTGAATTTCAGGATATCATTTCCACAATGCCAACATTTTCTGTGTTCAAACCGATAATTATTTTATTGTGAAAAAAAGGAATCGCTATTTGAAAAAGAAAGAATTAAAACTTTGCTGTGATTGGCCTGATATTTCGATACATCTCACTACATAATTCTGAAACTTCACTCCTATTTTTTGCTCTGTGTGCTTTTATGTTCTGTAAGAGCCTGTGCATGTGCAGAAGCAGTCAAATGTGATGGGTGATGGTATTTTTTACTGTCTCTGTCTTTGCTCCTGCCTTTTTTTAGCACTATGGCAACAATGGTGCTTCAGTCTGAGAGCCATGTTTTTATGTTTCATCACTAACGGTGCGGTGACCCAGAGTTTGAGAGGCTTCGGTGTAAAACAAAGGTAGTCTGTACTGAGTAACTCCTCTGAGACCCAGAGATCATAAAAAACATCAAGAGGAACCTTCAAGTTCTCTGACCGCCTACACTTACCCGCCAGCCTCCGTCTGTTTATCTCTGATCTCTTTTTCTCTCACTCACTGTAAAAATGCAGTCATCTGTCTTCTCCTTTATAACTGCACACACCACGTTTCTGAAACATACAGTATATCCACCTCTTGCTGCTTTATTCCTGTAGCATAAAATCCGTCCTGGAGGTTTGCTGAATGTAACAGGAATTCATCCCTGTCTGTGTGGTAAAATCAGAGACATGAAATAAAATGTTAAAAACCATAAATTTCATTACAAAACACTCCACTCCTTTCTGTACTCTCACTTTTGCCTCGACACGACCTCCCCTTTTTTCATCCTCAAACTGTGAGTCTTCCACTAAATGTTCCCTCCCAGCAGAGTCAGACGGGGATGGCAGTTTGATTGCGGCTTGGGAGGTATGCTGGGTATTATGGGTAATATTTTCTGATGAACAGACAGACCAGAGCCTCTATTAACGTCTATTTTTTTTTAAAACTAGGCAGAGAACTATGAGATGTTTTAATCTGAAAATCTCAGTCACATTGTTAAAAGATAACTTTCACAATAGATTTTCAACAATACAGGATTTAGCACACAAAGATTGGGATGCAAAAAAAAACAATTAAGTGTTGTCCTCACATAAAACCTGTTTTTAAATAAGGAGACCATGTTGTTTAAATGTACCCAACTCATGCATGCCTCAGAAAAGCATTTAGGACAGGAGATATGATGAATGTGAAGATGGAAACATTTTCTGTTTCACTTTTTGTCGAAACAGTTCATTCTATTGTAGGTATTGGCGGCAGTAGCTCAGTCTGCAGGGACTTGGGTTGGGAACCAGAAAGTCACCAGTTCAAGTCCCGGCGCAGACCAAATATGGCAGTTGGTCTGGTAGCTGGAGAGGTGCCAGATCACCCCCTGAGCACTGCTGAGGTGCCCTTGAGCAAGGCACCAAACCCCCCCCCACCATCAGCTCAGGAGCTCTGTCACTCTGGCTTCTCTCCATTAGTGCATGTCCATAGGATCCTGTTTCTGCATGTGTGTGTATATTTCAGCCTATGCGTGTGTTCATGACTTACAGAGTGTAAAAACTGAAATTTCCCCTTGCGGGGATCAATAAAAAGTAAATCTTAAATCTTACCTTTCCTGTATTTCCTTGTTTGTTTTTCCTTTGTGTGCAGCATTTTGCAAAACTCTACAGCAAAACATTTCCTGAGGTTCAATAATGATATCACCAGCTACACAATGATGGGTACTTACACATTACGTTATGATGCCAAAGAGGAGAAGGTGTTTACAGTATGTATTTCTGTGTGTAAGGAGCTTTTGCTGTGATTGTGTAACGGGCTTTTGTGCAGCTGATGTGATTGATGCGTTGCATTAATGAGACAGATGATGAGACACGCCAAAACTGTGAGGCAAAACTTCCTTCAAACGGATACATCAGCCCTGTTCTGCACCAATATGAGAAGAACATGTGGAACTATACTTTTTTAAAATCAATTAAGATGATTGACTTCATCCAATTCAGACGGCTGATTTGATTGGCTGACAGTTTGATCCCATGCCTATCTCCTGCTGCGACTTTGAAATTCAATCTGTCTCTTTTTGAATGATACGATGGCTACATTGCACAATGACGCCTGCAAAATGACAGAAAATATGTAAATCTATCAATTTAAGGAACTTTTTGTGCTAACAATGAGATGATACTTGCAGAAGGAACTCTTCACAAGTCCCATGTCATATTATTCTATTGTATCAGTCAACACCAGTCACAGCTAAATAATAAAATAGTCATCTGTATTGTTATAGCACTTAACTAAAAGCAGATATTACAGGGTTTGTGTATTTTATAGTTTGTATAAAGTTATGGTCTCTGCCATGCGCTATTGGGTCCTCAGGGGGAAGGCATGCATTTGTGTGTGTGTTGTTTTTAGATTATCTCAAAGATTCAGAGCTAACAGACTGGAAAAATGACCGTCTATCTCTCTCAGAGTCTACTGGATCTATGGATTATAAATGGGGTTTAGTAAAGGTCAGGTTACTGGCCAGAACACCTCCTTTCAGCTCCTGTTTAAGTGCAGGCAGAACAGGGAGTGTGGACACACAGTCATAACTCAGAGTGCACTCAGCAGTCAGCTCTGACTGACCTGAGATCTCCTCTTCTTAAATGATCGGGGGGAGACACAGAACGTGATGGAAGGAGAGGAGTCAAAGAAAATGAACATGTAGGAGTACTTCAAAGTGAATTATTTCATTCTGTGTGACAAAGTGAGTCTGTCTGTCTGCACATGGAGAAAATTGAGCTCTGCAGAGGCAGAAGTGCCTCATTGATATCCTGATGAGCACAGAGATGATCTAATAGAGTTCTGACCTGAAGGCAGATTACACTGAAATATTAAGAGTGTGGGCTGCATCATCAAGTATCCAATGTTTTCCCTCTGTTACCCTTTGCGCTGTTCTATACCTTGTTATCAAGTAACTTAATCTGTTATTGCACAGTGATATTAATGGTGTAATGGTGTTGAGGATGCAGGCCTATTATTAGATTTCGACTATTCTTCCCTCTATACAATGTTTTTACAAACCACTGTTACAGGGTGTGTCATTTTACTTTTTCTACATGTTACTGTATGCTTTATATTGACTGGCACTCAGTTTTCAGAACAACCCAGTTGAGATTGTCATTGTGACTGTGAAAACATTCACCTATCTAAATCTAACAAATGAGCAGCGTGTGGGTAATGTGACTGTGTAACAGTGGCTGAGTCAGCTGTAATGAGACATTAATGAAGTTGTTGGCTAATTTCAGGTGATGGGTGAGAGAGAGGGGGGAGAAAGGAGGGAGGGGATAGGGAAGGAGAGAAGAGTCAAAGTTAGGGGAGCACCAGCTGCTTTTCCAGATGATCCATGAGTGAAGACACAGCTGTCCTCTTCACCAGACTCTCTCTCTCTCCATCTCTTCCCTTTTTTCCTCGCTCTCATTACGTCGTCATTTAGAAAACTACTTCAGCAAAATTACTTTAATTAATATGTATGTATGCAGCCGAGCCTTCATCCATTGTGTGCCAGACAGATTGACAGTAAACCCTAACACACACACAAACACACCCATACCTCTCAACACATGGGCGGGAGTTTTTCCCTCCCTCTCCATCATGCTGGACAGCTCCACTCTGTTAGCAATTTTTTATGAAACTCTTGAAAGCACAGCTTGCAAAGGTTCTGAATGCAAAGGGGTAAATGCATTACATTGAATTCAATAGGTGGAACATATTAATTGATATATACGTGCCTCAGCTCAGGTAATGAACCTACTCAAACCAGGCCTTGCAGGGACTATAGAGTGTTGACGTGTTGACTTATATTGACTTTAAACAATTGAGATTAAACATAAAAGATCAGCATGAAGATAAACTATCCTATCCAAACCCCTTTATTGTAAACCTGGAACATAGGCCATCTCATACAAACTACATTACTGGTATATTTTCAGCTGCTGAGCCGACGTGACCTGCCCAAAGCTGGCACTCATTATTAATCATAACTGTAGTTCCATGAAAACAGATTGAGTCCTCTGAAAGGTTTCTTTTTTTCAGTTTGGCATTTTGGGAAGTAGGTTTATTAGCTTTCTGTCAAAAGTTAGATGAAAAGATTGATACCATGGTCACATGTTGCAATGAAACCAATTAGCATAGCTTGGCTTAGCATAAAGACAGGAAACAGGGGGAAACAGCTAGCCCCGAAAACTGACAATATTAGTCTACAAGTGCTTCTGAAGCTCACCAAAGTCACCCTCTCATGGCCATGAAACATGGCAGTTCAAAATAGCTTCCAAGTTTAGTTAAGTTTAGATTGGCATGACTAGCAAAGACTAGAAACAGAGCGAAACTTCAGCTAGCTTTGTTTTAAAGCTTCAAGAATTCTTTCAATACTCTGTAAACACCCTGCTGCTGGACTTTCTACAGAGACAATTGGATGAATAAATGCCCACACAGGTATTAACACACACACAAGTCATCATCGTGAGGATACATTTGTAATTTTTAAACCTTTACTGTAGCAGGAAAATGAGCTAACAGCATATACGTAATTAGAACTGCCTGGAGGATTGGATGCAGAGGAGGAGGGTCCAGATAATCTAACATTGACGCATCAGGAGCTGCCTGGTTAGAGGAGTACAACTGAAGCTCATCGACTTGCTCAAGGGCACGTTGAGGGCATCAGAGGGAGGAAACACTGTTACTCATCTTTCTTCCTACACAGTCTGAATTCAAGCCAACAACTGAAAGAGGTTTCATAACTTACAGCAGCAGCTGTTTCTCCCACCTCTGAACATGTGGGCAGCTTTACCTTTCTGACAGTAGATCTTCTAAGAAGAAATCATGTCAACTGTAAATAACAAACAAAGGTTTTTTATGAGCTGTGGGATAGAAATTCCCAAATCAATATATTCACAGTACAACAGAATGCACTTTAGTGTGACCTGGTTGGCAGCATGTAGTGTGTTTCTGTGGTACCTGGCCTGAACAACTCTCCAGTCATGCTTATCAGAGACGTCTCCAGGTTGTTGTCATGGCGCTGGGGTCTGACATGGACATCGTCATGGAGTTAGAAGCCGTTGTCATGTTATGGTTCAGGTCTGTAGAGAGACACATGAGAGGAATGAGAGATTTAAAATCCCACTCATTATTCATGAGCTGCAAAATATTTATTTGGAAAGGTTAAAGGAAAGTCCAAGGTCAAACCAGAATTACATTTTATGGTTGTCAGATTTTTGGTTTCCTGTTATGACAAAATCTTTGTACCTTATCGACTTGGGAGCTTTGTGATCTCCATCCTCATTTTAATTCTGTGTTCTGTCACAGGAGAGCGAAGAGGAGAGGCCACTGTGATCCTGAATTTACTGTATTTTTATTGACTTTTTTTCAATTCTGTCATTTCGATATATTCTTCTTCTTCTGCTCAGATTATCTTAATTGTGGAACAAATCAAGTTTGCAATTACTTGGGTCAAAATTTTAATTTATTTTATGACATGATTACTTTGTTTTCTTGGCTTGGGCTGAACCTAACATATAGACAGCCTGGTTGACTTTGTCAGACAGTTTTAAAATTAAACTGGATACTGTTATATTGCAAGAGGTCAGGAGAGTCAATTTAGTTGCAGCCGGCAGAGAATACTAGCAACATTGATGGTGGCTTTTTCCAACCTCTTGTATAGAATATATAATACGATTTTAAGCAGCGCTAACACATATACACAGGCAATCTGTAAAACAAAAGGCTAATTATTTTTGCTGCTTTGTAATTTTGATGCCTTCCAGACGGTAATGTCAAACTGCTTGCGTCCATGTGAATGCATCATGAGTTAAAGGACGCCGACAGGTGCACTTACAAAAGAAAAGGGTGCACTTGATTTATAACACAAGACAAAACAAGAGCATCATTTCAAACAGTATGCTGGACGGGCAGTCCTCGTTAAATTTTGTATCTGTAGTTCTTTCTGTTTTTTGTTTTCATAATGGTTCAGGGTCCAAATTGGTAATTCAAAAATGAAAACTTGATAAATCACTTAGCCTAAACCTTTCCTCTGTGCACTCTCTGTACCAGTGACCTGTGACCTCTGCATCAAGACTCATTTTGATCCCCCTCATCTGGACATCCTGTGTCTGTTGAAGAGCATCAGATGAACACTGACTTTTAATGTGAATTCCATTACTTAGTGTTACCCTGTTTTAATAAACATGTCCTTTGGGGGGGAGAACTCTGTGAATTATTTTTGCTCCAATTAAACACTTTGTGGATCATGACCACTGAAGAAATGCTTACATAATCAATCTAATGCTAAAGCACTAGAAGCTAGGCTAATGTAAGCTTGGCTAGCAGCTCTTCTGGACGTCCTGAAAGCACCAGATGAACTGTGATTTATTTTCAACCCAAACTCATTTCTTCTACTAGTTTAAATCAAAATGTACTTTGTTTTGAGAAGAGGATTCTGTGGATACTTCAGATGTTGACTAAAACCAGCACCCAGAGGAGAGATGACACAGAACAAAAGATCACTGCACAGTCGTGATTATTTTTAACAGTTTTACAACACGAAAGCCATAATGACAACTTGTGCATGTTTGCCTGCTGTTATGCTGGCATAGAAGATGCTGACTTGGACGTGAAAAGATGTCAGAAATGTTCTAGTTGAGAGCGAGTCTATAATAATGTCCTGACTATTATTTCTCACCCAGTGATGCCGTTATTGTTCCTGTGATCGTCCCACTCTCCAGTTTCTTTTTCTTTTTTCTAACAAATCAGATGCCAGCTCAGAGTTAGTCAGAGTGTAGTGCTGTGTGTGTGTTTGTGAGGGAGGTGCTACTTTGAATCACAAAAGACAGGAAAAGCATCAGTTACAGATATATGATGAGTCAGTAACAATCAGTCAGCAAAAACGTGCTCAGAAATAACATATTCAGTCCCATACACATGCAATAATACATTGGCTTAGCTACATTGCCTCAAATTTAGAAAATTTTAATAGAAATTTAAATAGATTATTGCATTGCTTTGTAAAGACAACACGCACATTTCTTACAGGAAAAACAAAATAATTTCACACGTAAATCATCATTTATTTATTCTGTTTTAATACAAGTACAGTGTACTGCATGCCTGTGTTTAAAAGGGATGAGGTCACACTTTATGCAGTATTACTAAATGCTATGTACATGTTGTTTAATATCTGCCACACTTGATGACACTTGCTTGATAGCATGAGGTTTGTTTCAAACAGGCACACTGCATCTGCTGAAAAAGACTGTAAGGTAAGTTAAACAAAAAAGTGAATTATTGTACCATGAGTTGAGATTATATAATAAACTTGGCATTGATCATTCACTGAGTTCACCTCATAACACCTCATTTATGTGGCGCGGATAGTCATTTAAAGAATAATTTTCTTCCTTCCAAGGTCAAGAAATGTTTTTACAAACAAGTCCAGTTGTAATTACTTTGTTTTTAAGAGATATTCTTACTGATCAGCCAACTACTGAATAATCAGAGCAATGGTATGGTGTCATTAGAAACATCGAAGCAGGTCAAATTGCATCAAAAGCCAGAATAGTTTGATAAAACTGAGACCAACAGAGACAACAAACTGAAACAGTCCTGCAAACCAGGTTGATATTACACCAACACAGTTATCTCTAAAAAGGGATTTTTATTCATCTATTTAATTTTTTTTTTCTGTTAGACATTTGCTTTTTATTTCATCATACTTATATCTGGCTCACATCATCTGTCGGAAAGATTTAAAAACAGCCCCAGTTAAGAGAAAACCTTCTCTTCAAAAAGCCACCTTCACTCTCTGAAGCTGTGCGTCTCATTAACAAGAGGAGGAGGAAAAAAAATGAGTTTTTACAACAGGATAAAGGGTAATGCATAGTCTTAGGTTGAAGGATGGTTAGTCCACCAGTAGGCAGGTATAAAAAAACAAACAGTATTTCCTCCTCTATTTAAAAAAAATACTCTCATCCACACACGCTAACTTCTCAAAACATCTTCATCCACATGAAAAGACAAAAATTCACTTTTATGGCTTTCATGAGCATGACAAAGGCAACAACCATGTCATTGACATGTGACATTTTTCTCCTCATTCTTCTGCAATGACAATTTCATTTTCAAAGTTGTCACTCCAACCCGAAGTCTGACCGCGCCTCGTCCAAAACCGCTGGCGTTGGCAGCGGGGGTTTGTGTTGTCAGAGTGTTGTATGAAGCAGCAGTGACCTCCACTCAGGCGTCTCTGCTCGTCAACATAGTGTGAGAGCCACTGTGTATGAACAATATGTGTTAGCATGTGAAACGTCCAGTTAGCAACGTTAACACAAGCACTACTCTGGTTACGTCTGCTATTGCACTAATCTCATGTTGCAAAGGTGACAGCGTCACACAATGACGTCAAACGGAGGAGTAAATGGCGCACAGTGTGACCAATACTCTGTTTTCCCCCCTCCACATGCGTTTGTGTGTGTCCAAAAGGCCAAACGCACAGAAAAACCCACGTTTTCAAAAACACCCGCCTACGTGTTGACTATAGGCTTTAAATCTGCTGATAATGAGTCAGAAAGCATTGGACAGAGACGTCTGGAAAAACTCTCATGTGATCGGTCTCAGCTAGTTGAGTTTGGTTTGTCCAGAGGCGATATGTAACCACGCTGTTCTAAACTGTGATTCCTGTGAGTCATGAAGGACGAGGTCTGGATTTAGATATGGCTCAAACAGTAATAAAAGACAGCTGCATTTGTCATTTTCTTTGTGCTTTTTTTCTACTTATTCCTGCCAAGTCTGTAAAATGTGAACACATGGGCTCTATCTACGTGCTGGTTTTCAAACATCTTTTGAAAAAATTCAGCAGGATCTCAGCCTACTAGCATCGTTTTACAGGTCATATTGTTTTGCTTTAAAATTTGGGGTACAAGTCAGTGTGAAACAAACTATTCTCTCTTTCAAGTTTCCACTTAATATTAGTTAAATAACATAAAAGGGAAAGATTCAGGACTATTGAACTTTTTTGTTGCATGCTGACTGGTGGAATGTTTTCTGATTTCCAAATCCAAAATAAATGTATGAGCAAACTTTCAATTGAGCTGTAACTCTTCTCTTGTAGTTCATTTTGTTTTGTGTTGTTAATAATACAAATGAATGCAGGAGCATGACTTATTCAACAACTCCCCTTGTATTTTTCACGTAGCTTCTTAAGCCAAGTATTCTTGTCTCAATCGTTGATAATGAAAGTCTTTTGGTCCTTCTGAAGGGACTCTCTCTGCTTAAAATGAATGTGTCGATGTGAAGTTGATTCCCCCTGTGCCCCCACAGTCATGAGCTCGTCAACTCTGAGGGTTGATTTCAGACCGAGGCTTTACTGATCTCCTGGACTCTTCTGATTGGCCTTTAGCTTCACTAAATGCTGCCTTTAGGTGAGTGGGGCTGATGGGAAATTAAGCCATTTTGAGGTGTATCAGCTGGAAACCTCCCAGCTGAGAGGGAAGTTTGGGACCATTTCACAATGGGTTCACAATGAGTAATGACTAAGCTTTCAAAAGCTAACAACTAGCCTGAACGGGGAGAGGGGTTCAACTGAGTTTGGGAGGAAGAAAGAATGAAAACAGGAAGCTGATCGAGCATGTGAGAGAAAAAGAAATGTAAAATACATACAAATGACAGGCAGTTTAAATTGACATGTAATAGTATCTTGGCTACCTTTGTTGCCTGTGCAGAAATGCATTACTTTATAAACAGAGCGCACATTTTTCTTACAGAGAGAAATTGAACAAGTTGCATCCTAATGCATCATGCCGTTATTATGAATGAAACTGTGTACAGAAGAATATATTTACATATCTGCATTAATACAGGTTGGGGGCAGGGGGTAGCACTTTGTACAGTATTATTTGGTTTAGGTTTGATGTATGTGAAGTGACATCGGATCATTTACATGCATACAGAAACCTCACAGGCTGAGTGGACAAATGCATCATCATCATGAAAACACACAGCGGGCACGAGAGAATGCACAGATTGCAAAACAGCCTTCTCAGACTGGACGGCTTTTTGACCTTACTCTGTGTGTGTGTGTGTGTGTGTGTGTGTGCGTGTGTGTGTGTGTGTGTGTGTGTGTGTGTGTGTGTGTTTGTCGTTATACATCCTCCTCACCTACAATACGGACAGCATCAGCACAACGAGGCAAGTGATACTACATCAGCACAAAATGTGGACGATCCTAACAGAGGACATCAATCATAAAGTTTACAGGAACAAGAGAGAGTCTGTGTGAGAACAACTCATACAGCTGTTTGGAATTTACAGCAAAGTGTAAAGTATCAAATGCAGGCAGTGATGCTGGGTGTAAAAGACTTGAGATGCTTGAACACTCAGGTCTAGCTCAATGTTGGGACTGTTCAGCATGAGTACAAAGATTATGAGTATTGAGTTTATATCCCAGACCATTTTATGTCATGGCAACTATTCAAAAATCATACACTGTTTCCAGCCATTAAACTCTTCCCTGGTGCACAAGAGGCACACAAACATCATTTTGACCCTCTGTTTGTGTGTCTCTTCGGGTTTGTGCAACAGGTTTGTCTTTACACTATCAGCTTTTGTAATGTTTATGTTTTATGCATGTGATGTTGTAGTTTTGTAATGTTCTGTTTGGCCCACAAGGGGGCCCTCTGGGCTGATGTTGAGAGATGTGTTGGAAAACGAAGAAGAATAACGAGGCTATGAGAGCCGTTACAGGTGAATGTGATGCTACCTAAAAAGCTAACTAAAGAACCTTGAAATCATACTCCGCTGTGTGGAATGTTATTCAGAAACTTTACAGCTTTCAAATTAGAACAGTATGAGGGAGCATCTTACTGTAAAATCCACTCGTCGGCTTGGCGGCTTTCTGGTGATGAACTTCTTTCTGTGACATCCTGGGGCTTTTTTTTTATCCCACTGAGAAAATCAACATCCAAAATGTGTTTTGGAGTGTATTGAAAAAAACTACTTTCGGCATGTACTTTTAATGTAATGAACAACCTAAGGATGAGCTGTGTCATGTCTGTGTGGGTGTGGGTGTGAGACAGATAATAGAGAAGAGACTGTGTTACATCTAAACCTCCTCCAGCTCTATATCTCCAACAATCAGCAGTGCATTATGTGGTTTGAGATGGATATCATTTGTTGATTATTTCTCCCTCTACGCTCGAGGGTCTACAGCCATCAAATGTCCTCCTCCTCTACAATTAATCTAATCTGGTTTAAATAAATCACAGAGGCAGCAGCATCAAAAATACTGATCGGTCTGCTAATTCAAACATCCTCCAAAGCCCCCCCATTACTGAACATGTTTCTAGCAGCGGGCTAGTTTTGATCAGTTTTCTGTAAACGTTAATCAACCTAAATGTGACTAAAAACCTGCAACAACATCAACCAAACAAACTAACCTCACAATTTCAACAAGCTAGTACTAACAGTAAATTAATTATGAAAACATTTAAACTTTGAATGCTATCCTTCAATATTATACATACACCTTTTACCATAACATTGGCCTGGATCACAGCAGCTCTAAGAGAAGCAGGCAAGTAGATGTCTGCACACAGCGGCATATTCAGCAGCATGATCGTCAGGTCACAGAGGTGTTTGGTGGTTAAGTGGAGGAGCTCTGAGGTCCTTGAGCTGGTCAGCATCCAACCTGACAGAAGCATGACACCCAGCAGCAGAAACACCAAGAACAGGCTGGTTAATGAAGACTGAAACTTCCTGCTGCTGTCCATAAACACTAAATGAAGCAATGACTCAGCAGCCACACAGGAGGCACACACACACACACACACACACACACACACACACACACACACACACACACACACACACACACACGGAAACGTCTATTTTTTATTCCAGATTGAGTCGGTTTGACTTGACTCAAACCCTCCAGCTGGGCTCTCTGTTTTCTTTTCATTTTCCACACATAAAGATGATGGACAGGGGAGAATGGATTTATTTACAGCCAATGAAAAACTCCTTCAACTCATCTTTCAGGAGACAACTCTAAGCATACGGTACATCAAATACTAATCAAATCCTGCAGAAGAGCAATAAAAGATGGTTTCACTATACCTATTAAATATGTCACAGCTCAGTGTGAGAAGATATTGGATGAACTATGATGGACTCACAGGTAATCACTCTAGCATTGACTAAAGAGTCCTCCTCTGGGAAGAGATAATTGGAAAAAGTTCCTCTTGTGTTTCTATAATCAGGGGTGAAATATTGTGGAGCATAATGGCAGCGGGATCTTTGGTTTACATTTATAATTAATAAAAAACAATCATTTAATCACGTGAGTCTGAGTTCAATCTGTGCCATGTGAACAGGGTTTGTAGGTGAATGTATCAGTTTAGAGCTCAAACGTTTACAGGTCATAGGACTCATCTATAATACACTGAGTCACAATGACTTGAGGTGCGTTCAATGACATTCAGCCATCCTGCTCACCAGCCAGTCAGTCATGAAGGCAGAATGGAGCCAAGAAGACAAAGAAAACCCCTGATGGCAGAAAGAAAAACAGAAGCCTGAAAGGGACAAAAACAAACTTTAAAACAGCCACAATACAGATAAAGTCAAAAGAATAGCAGCTGTCAAAAAATGTGCCGCAGTCTGCTGTCAGTCAAAACAATCTCCTCAGAGGAGAGTAACAGAGAAAAAATAATCTGCTGCTGTCTTGTCACTCAGACACGTACGAGTCTTAGAGGGGAAAACAAAGACCAACAATGTTATTGATTCTACTTTATGTAAGAAAGAAAACAACAGCAGAGCAGGTTGATGGATTGGTCAAAGGCTGACATGTTAAACAAATTCTAGATCTTAGAACAAGAAGACATAACAATGTAAATTTATGTTTCTCGAAAGGCGAGTGTCACTCATGTTTCAGAACTGTCTATTTAAGTTTTTAGATCATACTTAAAAGAAATGAAAGTAAACTAGTCTCAATCTCTTCAGCGCTCCAGGGCTGTATCTTTGAACTCTTGAATACAGAAAGTATCTTATGAGTTAAAATCCTGTTAGAGAAAGAGATATGAATGGAGGAGACAGAGTAAAACAAAGTAAAAAGTAGAAACACATACATGGTATCATAGAGTCTCATTAACTAAAGTGTTAATTAAGAGTTTGTATCTATAAGAAATCCTACAGATAAAAAACAGCTTTGCCTCACGATGGTTAACACTTACAGCCGCATTGTGTTTGCTGCCTGTCAATGCTCCACACTGCATCACTCAGCCATTAAGTGTTTCTATGAGCTCATGTCAATAAAGTCATTGTCTGGATTTAAAGCTGTAATCCATCACAGCTTTCTTTGCACATGCTTGACAACAAAGCATCTCCCCTACAGTGTTAGTTTAATTATGTACAGCAATAAACAGTGGACATAAAAGTCAAAACAAATGGAAAAACACACAGCTAACATCAGCATGCAAAATAAACACACATGCTGCAAAGCTCAGTTACCACAGCAAAATGGATATAAACGTCTTTCCCCTCGAGGTACGATAAAGCTCACTAAAAGAACAGTGAGGGTTTACAAATTGTGGCGTCCAGCACAAAAGTTCAGACAAGGATAATTAAATGTTTGTAGAATCAGCCCTTTTTGTTTTAGAGCAGAGATTCAGTGTTGTGTTTCTTGAAACTCTAACCCTTTGTCAGCAGTGTGACTCACTGAGTAGAAACACTGTCCTCCAGATAGAGGAACACAGTGCAAGACACAGTGTGAACAAACAACAGCTCTGCTTCAGTGAACAGGAAAAGATAGTAAATCTTCCCCTTCTGTGGGGCTGGAAAAAGTTAAATGGATCTCGTGATTTTGAACATCAGGCCTTTAGTTAGGGCAAGGCCGACAGGACAGAAGCAAGTAAAGTAGCCTACATTTAATCGAGCTGTGGAGGGATGCTTTAAAAGTAGGGAAAATGTGGGGCGCCGATGACCTCGCTGTTAGTTTGTGCGCCAAAAATCCTACACTAGTGGATATTCAGTTTCCTCGCATCAACAGACATAAAACATCAATCTTCTTATTTTATTGGTGCCGGTGGCGAAGTGGTTAGTGTGCCAGCCTCATGAAGAGAGGTGAATTACTCTGGAGCAAACAGAACTAACTGTGGCTGGATTCCCATTCCATAAAAAAAAAAAAAAAAAAAAACTACCAACATTCAATACTCTTGGATGCTGAAATAGCAAATTAAACAAAGCTGTGTTGATCTGAGGAGACACCAACTAACAATGACAAATGCTTCCTCTTTATACTTGTAAATGCCACATCTTTTACTCATTATACAAACAATCAGGACCCTCTTTTTACGAGTGTGAGGAGAACTGAAGCATCTGGAGTAGATGAAATCTGTCCAAAATAATAAAATATCTGTGCACAAGCAGATAGTTCAGTCAGTCCAAAGAAGAGCAAGCAGCAGATATTTGAGTGCAACATTTGAGGGAGACCTTTGCAAAAGTTTCTCGATGAGAAACAAAAAGTCTAGCTCTGAAACAGAATAACACTTTTTTTAATAAAAAACAAAGAGAGGTTAGTTAGGCAAATACACAGTCCAAACCTCAGCCACGAATCCTTCTTAAAGGTAAGCAAAGAACACAACCCCCCCAAATTTGTTATCCCACAAGGGTCGTAGTACCAAGGAAGTGATACACGGACTACTCAGTCAAGAATTCTGCATGAAAAACCTCAATCTGTGGTGTGATATTGCTTCATCAAAGGTGAGAGCAGTATGAGTCATGTTTTATCAGGTGTCAGTAGATAAAGGTGTGACACCTCAGAGAGTGATATGAGCCGCAGCATTCTCCATCTTTTAACGTCAAACATGAAGGTAACAATGCAGATTGACGTGTGTGCAAGACTTTGGGAAAAGTTGCTTTAACTTTGGTGTTCATCATGTTACACATCGGTGCAACTCTACAAGAAAAACATGGCAACAGTACAGACTGAATGTCTATTTGATACCATCTATCTCCAGGTTTTACCAGCTCCCAGGAGTTTGCAGGGAAAGACAAAAATAGAGGAATGAAATCCTGCCTCAGATATTGATTCACTACGTCAAAAGATTCACTGGAGCTCCTCAGAGGAGCCGGTTTAGCACATAACTGTATGTGCTTATACACAATGGGTGGATGTTTATCAAGTTGTATCCATCACATAAAACATGTTAAAGATAGATCTACACATTTACACTGCAGAGGTTGTTGTCATGTAATTGATCTGTTTTCACCTAATGACTTCTCTGCTATCTGGTTACCAGTTAAAGAAACTTCAAGTCTTTCAACAGTTCAATTCAGTCATTGCATGGTCATCTCCTGCAACCAATGAGGTTTCGCAAAGTTAGCTTTGGTTCAAGTTTTCTTTGCACTGAGCAAAAGAGATAACAGTCATACAAATGGAAACTGTGTTATTGTTAAGCCAATAAAGACCTTTCTTATCTTACACAAAAGTCTAAAGTCAGGCACTTTTAAGCCACTTTCATCAGCAGAAATATCTTTAAAATCTTCAAACTCACCACTGAAAAACCTAAGAAGAAAAAAAAGATGTAATTGTTATTTAAAGGGGAAATGCCCTCTGGTTTCAGCAGGCAGCCAGACGGAGAAACTCAAAAAGGGTCACAGTGAAGGGACAATGTTCTGGGACACAGCCTGAGCCCGAGGGGCCTCGATAAATCATAATACAATGACACGCATGCAAATGTAAAGGTGTGTTACAGCAAAGTCTACTTCCTTTTTATAACCTAAAATCTGAATGTGTTCCAGAAAACATTTCCTTTCCATTCAGGTCAGCTTTGATTCTCGAAATGTAGCCTACTACTGTTACACTTCAAGCCAATTACAGCTCAGGAATCAACCAATCAGAGAAGGCCATGGAGACGCTCTCTGAGAAAATGTAAAGAGCTAAAGTGAACCAGCAGAACTTAATCTCACCACGCATCGCCAGCCAACCCACTCTTATGGGGCAGCAGTAGCTCAATCTGTAGGGATTTGGGTTGGGAACCGGAGGGTCGCTGGCTAAAGTCCCATTGAAAAAGCTGTGAGTTTTTTTTTTAACATATCTGATAATTACGATGACAATTGAAGAAGTTGCTATATTTACTTATATTTTATAATTGCAAGGGAGCAGTTGTGACTACACTAGTTACTGTGAAAGAGAAATAGAGAGAAGAGAGAGAGTGGTTCCATTAAAGTAAGGTTTCATTCTTATAAATACCAATGGGGTTCATAAAGGTGAGTCTAGAATATAATTTTTTGCCTTTATAAATGAAAGAATACTTCTTGTTAATAGAGATTTTGGTTCCAAACTCTACGATTAATTAAAGTAATTTTTCTTCAGTTTAAACTGAGCAAACTTTTAAAGACCAATCATTCTGGTCCCACCATGAACTCTGCCAAGACTTGAGTTATTTCAAAATATACTTTATTTATTTATTGTAAATGCAGAGGAGGTTTCCATTTTTTCCTGCATTCTAACCTGACAAGCCAGTGTTGGACAGACAGAGTGAGTGGCACTTTATGTTCCCTGAGGACGACAGCAGCACACACGGTCACACACGAGTGTTCCTCATCAGAGACAGACGTGTCACGGACTGTCACATGTCATCAACGCTGATGGAGAAACTCGACAGTCTGACCTAAAATAAATAAATATACAACATGGGCCTAACCTCCAGTTGTCCTATCAGAGAGTACAGGTCCATCTATCTCAGCAGTCCATTACAGTCAGCACAGAGTGATGGACCACCTGGATGCTCCATGAGGTAAGTAAGAGTCGTGAGGTATGTAGTCTGGATCAGCTGCTTGATCCTTCAGAAACAAGGTCCCTGTTATTGTTTAATGGTTGAACTTTATTCTTCTGATAGGACGGTTCATTGGAGCTTTGACTGAAAGCTGGCAGAGACAAGAGAGGGAAACATGTTGGAGGGATGAGACAAGATTAAAGACAAGAACCATTGCAAGAGCTGTTGTAGGGAAATGGCGGTCAAACGACCGAACCAAACAGTGACTTAATATGTAGTCCCTTGGAAAAAAAGTTGTATTCTTCTAATGCTAGTTTACATTACAGTCTACTTTAGATCTAAGGCAAGAGGTTAATGGAAATCCCAATAACTATAACCTTGTAACATCTAACACTACCCGCACATGAATACAGCCACACTATTTCAATGAAAATTTTCTGAAATAAAGTCTAATACACTTAGAAGATACTTCATTGTTTTACTAATGACAACAATCCTGGTGTTTTATTTTAAAAGATGACTGCATCCAAGAGAAAGGGAGTGTAACAAGCTATTTTCTACAATCACGGACAGAAGAAAGAGAAGAATGGAGCCAAAGCCATCTGAAGGGAAGAAGACATGCTCCGTCTGTCCTGCAGTGAAGATTAATCTATGTTCAAGCAAATATCCAAGTCAAGCCTACAGTAGAATATAAAAAAACACCACAACAAGGAAAAAGAAGCTGCTATATAGTCTCACATAGACCTCACCTATTCATGTGATTAATGGAAATAGATCTTCGTTTGCCATGATGTCTTTCACAGCTTCATTAAATACCGCACTGCACACCAGCCCTTAAGAGTTAACATCTAATCATTCGCTGTAGTGAGTTCAGACTGAATGAACAAGCCTTCATAATTACACAAAGACCTGAGGGCAAAGGGAAGCCATAAGCTGCACCGGGGGAATGTTAAAAGGAGTTGAACAAAGTGACTGTGACAAACATGGCGACACTACAACATCCCGCAGCCCTCCAAGCATATAGGAACTGACACTTCAAAGAGACGAGACTTGTTGCGACAAGGGACTCGAGAGATTATCTGATTAGTCAACGGTACAATGTGACCATTACTTATATACCCCCAACTCATGTACTGGTACATTGGTTAATTTTAATTAATATAGTTATTAAGGCTTTTGGGAAACCAACAATCTGATAAATTTAGAAGATCACTTACTGTAGGTGCTGTATGTCAAAAACAAACACTCCAATGTCCGGTTGGACATTTTCTTTTCTATTGAAATATCCTTCAAAAAAAAGTATATTGAGATCAATTTTGTGTGCACTGTTTTCATTAAAACCAACAGATGAGGAAGCCTATCAAATAATTTTATTTCGTCACCTGTGTGATGAAGGATCAGAGGAAAACACAATATGAAGAGGAGGATTTACGGATTTACTTTTGTTGTGGAGGAATTTAATCGTTCACATTGAAAATCCGTCGTGCAGACGATTACATTTTCTATGCACAGTGTTGTTCTTAGGGGTCAAGGAGAAATAGTGATGGAGAGCCAAAATAAACTTCATGAAGAAGACGGTGAGTCTTTTATTTGAATTCCACCACACTTCTAAAACATCAGCACTGTCTCAAAAGTTGAGAAAACATATTTCACAAGAGCAGAGTAATAAACAACAGAAAATTCCACGGGTAACCCCAACCTGATCATTGAGCTCCCCTGTATTATAAAATTTAAGAACTCAGGCTTTGCATTGAGTGGGGCTTTATAGACAATGACAGAAAACATTGTACAAAGAAAAGAAAATATGTAGTTTTATTCTCAGCAGAGCGAGTCTCACTGTAATAATGAGAGAGGCTGGGAGAGACGAGTAGAGCCATGGGCCAAGAGCTGGCTGCTGTACAACAATAAAAAGCAATTATGTGTGAAAGATCAAGCTGTGAGAGGAAGATGAAGGGCACGCCGGGGTCAGAGAAATAGAAATCCTCAGTGATCTCCTCCATCTTTCACAGAGAGCGTCTGTGGCATTACAGGGGACACAGAGAGGAGACGGATGGAGCGGAGGGAAGTGGGAATAAAAAGTTAGAAAATAGGGGGTAAAAGAAGAGATGTGGGTGTGTTATGAGATGATGGGACCCTGCCTGGGCACAGGCATGTAAAAGATTCTGCAGCTTGCATTCAAAAGCCATAAGAACAAGGCTTCATTGTTTAGTTTTTTGAGTCTTACTGTATTGTTTTTGTGTCTCTTCGTAGATGTTTTGTGTGTTACTGTCATAGCCTTTGTGTATCTTTAGAACTGGTTCCATCACTTGTGTCATTTGTTTCTATCTTAATGATATGGATTTTGACATTTGATTATTGTATTACGCCAGAATTATTATGATCATTTTCCATCCATAGTAAAGTTGTTTTGGATCTCACTGAAACCATGCACCTTTGTAGTTGTAAAATGTCTTTTTGTCAGTAGTGATTTATACCCCCCCATGACCCTTGTGACTCCAGGACATGTGCTCTGTAAATATATTCAGTTTTTTATGCATGAAACTCGAGAATCTAACAGGACATCTGGGAGATGGCTGGTTGACCTGCGAAGGGGCGGGTTGGAGGAGCTCTGTGCTTTAAGTGTGAAGCAGGCCTCGCTCACATTAATCAAGGTCAGATGGGACACTGAATGAACCTGAGGCGCCTCCCCTCCCTGCTCTTTAGCTTAAAGATGATTTAACACCAGAAACCACTGAGAACCCTGAAGCACATTAGAGATTTGATGATAGAGGAATAAACAAGGGTATGTAAAAACAATCAAATGTTTTAACTGTTTTACTTGCCTCTTTCAGCGCTGGCTTTGCCTGCTCATAAAAATCAATTAAAGAACAGATTTACCAAACCGAGCAGGAGGGTGATGACTGATGAGTATTTAAAAATCTCTCTGCCTCTCTGTGTGTCTCCTCTGCTATGGATCAATAACTCCTTTATATGGTTTGTAATTGAAATGCACGGGGCTTAAGATGATTATGTCAGCTCTAATTTACTTGTTCGTTATGAATATGAATTTAAGCCCAAGGACATCAGCTCTCCATTCATCTGTAAACACACATAAACACACTCCTTTCAGGGAGGTATACTTCAGTTAGAAGCGTCCACATCCACACATGACATCCATCCATCTATAAATACAGTTTTATATGGCTTGTATTAGCCAAGAGATTATGAAGGCGCTGCATAAAGGGCTAATGGATGCATACGATTGTTGAAGTCTTTATCGTGAATACCATCATTTAACATAATATCATTTAAAAAGAAAACAAAAGAAAACAATGTTGCAAAAATCATTCAACATCAGGAAAATTCATACATCACATTTGTTACACTTGGAAGCCTAAATTGTCGTCATTGTGAGTCATTAGGTGTTTCTGGACCTCAGGAACCTTTTCATAGTTCTAGGAGGAACTGTTGTCAGCAAGGTTGCACATTATGTTTTTGTAATCAAAGCACCTCGAAAGTTTCTTGACTCTAGTAAAACAGATTTTATTTATAACTAAAACAAAACCACGTCATTCAGTGCACATCTGTATGTTCAGCTTTAAGCTCTGAGGCCTGAAGGTGGCGGAGAAATGTGCTGGCTCCTATTTAAGTAAAGGCAAAAAGCACTTTCCACTATCCCTCCACTCTAGCCGGGCATCTTTACACTTTTCCCTCAGAGAAAAGGTGAAATTACTGGGAGAAGAGGGGAAAGTGTCAGCAGCATGGTAAAATGAGGAGGAAAGAGCAGAAGGAGTGCAGGACCTTGTTAAAGCCCCTCTGTGACAGCCAAGGAAAGGCTGCAGCTCCCAGTCACGAAATGTGCCTGATGTTGGAGAGAGGGAATGTTGGAAAAAACTAGGTATCAGAAAGGAAAGTTTTGGCCTCACAACATTTGAGAAAGCAAATTGAAATAACTGCTAACCTGACAGAAGACAACCCTCACATTATGTGCTGTATTTCAGAAGTTTTGCTCACGATAGACAAATAACTAAAGATATGGAAACACAAATCTGTTTTTTATAGCTTCCTCAAACTTCACAGTCAAAGTTTTCAACTCCTGAAACATTAACAATAAGTCTTCAATCCTTGTCGAAATTTCCGTCATGGACTCTGAGTCTGACAAATAGCACAAATGAATAATGCAGCAGTGGAGGCAGCCTATCAGAGAGACTAACTCCTCTGGTGTTTGGAGGCCACCTCAGATAGTGTTTTAAATCCAACAGTCACAAAATGTTTAATGAATAACAGTGTTGATAAAACAACTTAACAACCTTTTCATTTAGAAATAAGCTCTCTGATCCTCTTAACCTCCAGGCTCCGCTCAGTGTGCAGGGAAATGTCCGGTTTGATTTTAAAGTAACAGATAAAACTCACAAAATATTCAGCTCTCAGAGAGGTTTCTCTCTCTTTGACTTATTACAAACATTTCCAGGAGTTTAAATAAATATTTCTCCACTGACAGGAAAAACCCTGTTGTGTCACTCAGGCAGGAATTCAGTATTTATTTTTGGTTTCAATATGTCAGATAACTTAGATATCAAAAAATACTAATCAACTGCTTGCGTCACATTTATCCTCATGAGACTTTACAGAGCTGAAGAATATCAAATTATTTCGAGGGGAAAAAGAAAAACATTGAAAAAGGAGATGCTTCTTTGCATAAAAAAAAACATGTATGCCATAAATTGCATCAAAGTCGATAAATTAATGTGAATTTTTCTATCAGTGTTTTTACTGGTGAATTTTGATGAAAAGGTAAAGTTGAACCCGCCCTCCTTTTTTCTGATCCTAAAAGCTCTGCTTAAAGCAAAAGAAAGGAAGCTTTTAATCTGTGCACACCTTGG
Source organism: Labrus mixtus (assembly GCF_963584025.1). NCBI lineage: Eukaryota > Metazoa > Chordata > Actinopteri > Labriformes > Labridae > Labrus > Labrus mixtus. The sequence continues at coordinate 15,618,807 of NC_083621.1, read as the reverse complement.
CAGAGATGGAGTCATCCTTTCAAGTGTCTGACTGTTTCAAAGTGTATAAAAGAGAGAAATCTAAAGCTGGGTGTCTGGGGAACAAAAACACTGCAGGGAGAGGAGACTCTCATTTGGCAGCCATCTTCCCCGGGCTGATGGATGAAGGGAGGAAATCATCTCATGACTAATTATTTATCTTTCCTGGAGAAACGTTGTGTCTGGAGGGCTGGAAATAACACAACCCTCCTCTCTGACCAAGTTGTAAACAAAGCAGAATGATGGAGGTGACTGACTGGGTGATCCTCCCTTGTTGCACAGTAGAACATGGCTGCCATACACACAGCCCACAGACACAATCTGTGTGAACTTTAATGAGAGATCCTTTTCGTTGCCTTACAAAACATCAGAGATCTTACTTTTGTCTGTTTCTATATGAGAACGTCAATCGATCAAATCATTTATTTACATATTCTGTCAGGTCCAAAATGCTTTAAATATCCAGGCATGAGATTGAGATTTTCAGAAAAGGTCCATGTGCTGATCTAGGCTACAAGTGATTGATTGATTGATTTATTATTATATTTATTCCTGAATTTGTCAGGTATTTGTTAATATGTGCACACATGGATGCTTGTGTATGCAGGTGACGTGTACACAGCTTTACAAATGATGTCAAGCTATTCATCTGACCAACAGGTGGCAGCTGTGAGTCAATATGATATGTGAAGCATTTCCTCAAAAAATATGCAAACATAAGGAGATCATTTTGAAATCTCTTGTGAATTGTGCACTTACATTATACCAAATGTTTCCAAGAAAAATAACCAAGGGGAACGTTTTCATTTTCAGGGTAATCCCATATTTCAGTTGGTCGCTTGTCCTCCGCTCACACATTGAGCTCTTCTAATCTCTAATTCATGTATTCAAGGAGTAGAAACAGGTGAGAGCTCAGTGGGTCAGAGAACGGGGACCAGGGAGGGTGATATCTCACCACTTGAAAGACTAAAGGAGCGAGAATTTAAAAAAGAGGGAGGAGAAAAAAGCCTGACTCCCTCTCATCCTTCAATGAACCCATCAGTGGATCCTATGAGGAGAAGAAAGGCTCATGTACTTCAGCTCCACACAGACCAGACCAGGAATCCCCTTCTGATCCAAATGTCGTCTGAATGTTTGATGGTAGCCGAGACATCAAGGTGAGGCCTGAAAAAGACGTGACTCAAGAAAATGTCAAACAGGAGCTTTTTTTCTGAGCACCTTAATGTACAGTACATATATAATTCAAAATATTGAACCAACATTTACATACCAAACACCCACATTCACATATTGTAAAACACATTCATCAGGTTTAACTGACATATTAATCTGCATAGAAGTGTATTAATTCATGTCACTGAAAGGTTAAGTTCAATGTGTCACATTGTCATCCTTCAGCAGAATTGAAAATGCTTACACACCTACAGTCCTGCTCAAATCCTCCTTGCAGACATGGAAATACATGTAGTCATATACGAACGCTGCTGATGCTGACTCACAGGAACCTGAACGCAGCATACACAGATTATTTCAACTCTGACAAAGACCTTCAAGGATGCAGGGGAGCTATTGTGTTCAAAGTGTTGTTTCCTCAGAGGACACTGAACAGGACGAGAGTATTTACAGTTTTTTATTCAGACGCCGTCACTGAGCACTCTCAACCTCATTTACAATTCAGCATGTTGTGCTTTCTCATAGCTTTCATTTCATGTATGCATAATACTACACATGAAAGAGATTTCTGAAGCACTAATGTTGTGACTACATCAACAAGCAAGAAAGTGAGAGCAAAGAATCATATGAATAATGCACACCTGAAAGACATCATTGCTCATGAGGCAGTGTACAAACCTTTGAAGTGAAGATTGGGGACATTGTATGACTCTAAATAAGCTCAAAGGGACCTGAGAGAAAAAAAGAAGCTCTGTACGTGGGTCACAGGTTATTAAAGAGTTAACTTGTTCAAGTTAAATGAGGAAATGGGAGGGGACTCAGTGACACAGCTGGAAGAGAAAGCAAAAGAAAGTGAAACCAAAAGTAGAAACAGAGCGGTGTGATTCAACTGTGCTTTACAGACCGGAGAGATTATAAAATAACTACTGACAACAGGTAAAGTTGAACTCTTTGATACTATTGGTCATGTCTTTAGTGTTTACTGACATATTTCTGTGCTTTCAACAACTATAAATCTTGTTCAACTTTTGCCCCTCTAACTTTTTTCACTGTTTCATTTGGTGTTTGAAGAAATGGCTTGTGCCAGTAGTCTAATGGTGGAGGACAACTTTCTTTGCTCCATCTGTCTGGATGTCTTCAATCAACCTGTGGCGATTCCCTGTGGTCACACCTTCTGTCGTGGCTGCATCACATTCCACTGGGACACTAACAAACCTTTATTCCTGTGTCCACTGTGTAACAAGGAGTACTCAAAGATACCAGACCTTTGTGTCAACACTGTCCTCGCTAATGCTGCCGAAAAGGTGAAAAAGACCATTCAGGAAAGACCCCGTGACACCCCCGAAAAAGCAGGAAGTGGACATGTGCTCTGTGGTATGTGTACTGGGGGGAAGCTCAAAGCCACCAAGTCCTGCTTAACATGTTTCATGTCTTACTGTGACGCACATCTGGAGCCTCATCAGAGAGTTTTACCCTTGAGGAAACACAAGCTGATCAACCCGGTCGAGGACCTCGAGAGCAGGATCTGCAAAGACCATGGTGAGCCTTTGGAGATGTTCTGCAAAGTGGATTTAATGTTTCTATGTAGAGTCTGTGTAGACAGTGACCATAAAAGCTGTAATACAGCGAGTGTGGAGGAGGAGGCTGAAAAGAGGAAGGATGAGCTGGGAAAAGAAAAGAAAGACATGGATCAGATGATTCAGACGCATCAGCAGAAACTTCTAGAGATCCAACACTCAGTGGAGGCGAGTGGAAATAATGCAGAGAAGGCGCTGGCATACAGCAAGCATGTGATGACTGCTCTGGTGGACTACATCAGGAGAAGCCAAGTCGAGCTGAGTGAGGTGATTCAGACGAAGAAGAAAAAGATTGAAGAAGATGGGAAAGGCTTCATTAAAGAACTGGAGGAAGAGATGATGCAAATAAAGCAAAAACAATCTGAACTTGATCAGGTCACTGGCATCAACGACTCCTTTGAATTCCTGCAGAGTTTCCTTTCTCTCACCATCACTCCTCCACAGGTGAAGGACTGGTCTGAGGTGACTCTTAACAGCGACCAGTTTACTGTGCAGGAAACATTGATGAAGCTGGAGACAACAGTGACAAGAGAAATCAGGCTGCTGTGTGATCCCGACTTGAAGAAAATGCAGTTTCATGCCGTGAATCTGACTCTTGATCCGGACACAGCGAACCCTTCTCTCATTGTTTCTGAGGACGGGAAAGAAGTCAAGTGTGGAGACAGAAAGAGGAACGTCCCGGACAAGCCAGAGAGGTTCGATCATGTCCTCAATGTCCTCGCAAAGGAGAGTTTTCATTCTGGAAAGTTCTACTTTGAGGTCCAGGTCCGAGGGAAAACCCAGTGGGATCTAGGAGTGACTAACCAGTCCATCAACAGGAAGGGGGACATGAGACTGAGCCCTAAGAGTGGATACTGGACCATCTGGCTGAGAAAAGGAAACGAGTTCACGGCCAATGCTGGCCCTGCTATCAACCTCCACGTGAGAGAGATTCCTCAAAAGGTCGGAGTGTTCGTCGATTATGAAGAAGGTCAAGTTTCCTTCTACGACGTTGACGCCAGGGCTCGCATCTTCTCCTTCACTGGATGTAACTTCACTGAGAGACTCTTTCCATACTTTGGACCCTGCGGTAACGAAGGCGGTAAAAACTCAGCCCCACTGATCATCACTCCTGTCTGTAACAACATCTGAGTTTTGGTTTTGTTAGTGAAGGACACAGGGTGAGGGGAGACAGCTTCAAATCTGTGAGAGACACCCTGTAGACCTCACACACACACACACACCACACAGTTAAAAACACAATCTCACAGTAGTTACATACTACCACAGATCAAAATAAAAGGTGTTATCATAAAAGGTGAGTTTTGTACATTTTGTTACCTTGTTAATGAGTCAAAATGAATTCATCTTCAACACTGTTTGTAATGATATCTAAATATGTCGGTTACTCAGAGACGGCATGTTGAACAGTATATTGAACAGCAGTGGTAAATAATCCTTTCTCTGGCTCTTTAAAGGCTGTTGGCTATTTTAGCTGAGACCGAACTTGAGACTTGAGACTGAAATTAAAGTCTGCTTTAAACTGCAGTTAAGGAATACAAATCATCTCTAAATAAAAACCTCTGCTGTATGTGAAATGAGCTCCAGTTAGTGCTAATAATAATGGATAATGAAGTTATGGAAAGTCATTTGAATGACAGTCTGCTCAGTATTGCTTCTTCTGTGGTGAAATAACACAGATAATGATTTTTAAGCTAACAACACACATCACATGTAACTGCTTTTGATCCAACTGCAGTGTGAAGCCACACTCCTCAAACCCACCAACAGCTTTTTAACAGCTCATTCGGTTCACTTTGTTCTGTGTATCCACAACAGAGCTGCACCGAGACGTCCATCCTGTACTTCTGTGAAATGCTGATATCAATAGAAAAAAGAGAATACAAGCTGTTTGTACTTTGTAATGCTGTCTGAGAAGTGAAGGGAGCGTGTCATAATTACTTCTCTGTAATTAAACCACAAAAGGAGTTTGCAACAAAATGATAATAATGCAGTTCATAAACTTAACCAACAACGCAAAGCTTTTAATCAAAGTGTGACTCTGAGGAGGAGCGTGTCAAAACGTTAGTCCTTTGCACCCAAATAAATTTGCCTTAAGTGATTTGTGTGCTCAGTATACTTTCTTTGGATCCAGTCTGAGAGGAGCCCACTGAATTATATATTGAACGTCTAAGGTCCTTCTCTGAGAGCGTCGGGCTCCATTTCTGGAGTGGCTGAAGCTCAAGAGTTTCTTCCTATGTGAAATCTGCTATTTAAATACAATCTTGCAATTTAATGCTGATAATGTTGTTTTTCAAAATCTAAAAGGCAAACAGTTCGTGTTCGGTTTGTTACAGAACTTTGGACAATTGTGTCTCCATTTTGTTTCTTATCATCTCAGGACAGTGGTCTTCATTACCACTTATCTGTGAATGAGCACCTAACAGGTTGTTTTTTTGCAAACCTTGAAGTCAAGCTGTATGAAGAAATATAAAGATATAGTGTCTTTAAGATATTTTCTCATGTCAATATGATCTGGCACAAATGTTGTTCATCTCACTGTTAAAGTGATCTCTGAGTACTTTGGTCTGTGTAATTACTTTGCCTTAATGAGAGACAGTATGTGAAAAAAAAAAAGTCCATCGTGTGGTGTGTGTGTGTGTGTGTGTGTGTGTGTGTGTGTGTGTGTGTGTTTCTTCAGGAGCACATGTCTTTGTCCTACAATACGTGCATTTAATGAAGTGCCAAATGAAATGAGATCAATCTATCCATTAGGGTCCCTTAACGAGACTAAATCCACGTGGCTGATAATGAGTTGGTGCTCCTTCAGTCGTCCTCAGAGAGCTGGAGGACTGAAGCAGAAGAAGATCTGCAACCAGACAATCTCAGACCCTCTAAGCCTGTAAATGTTCAGCTCCAGATGTTGTAGCACACCATCATTTAGTGTCTGCTCCTTCAGGGGGTTGTCTTCAAGTTAGCAAGGTTACTGATAGAAACTCCAGGAAACACTTATCATCTGTTATCATCAATCTGACATTACTGGGCCGTACTCATTAGTCTGATGGACCAATGTTCTGTAGACTTCTGTTGTTACCGGGATATTATTAGCTTTGAAGCGACTGCTGTGCTAAACATATGTTCTCTACACTTCATGCTGTGCGACAACAACATGTGGCTAATGGAACAGCAAAGGACTGAAACACCACTGCAGAAACTGAAGTTGTTCATATATAGAAAATTGTCAGTTTAAATTCTTTCCTCCAAAAGTTTGTTTCATCCGTGGAACATTAAAGCAGCGAACGAGTTCATGGATATTTATCACTGTCAAACCGGCAGCTGATGCACTTTACTGAGCATGCAGGATGAAAATGGAAGAAAGAAAAAATAATGGGGGAAGAGAAAATCAGCAGTTACTCCAGATATCAACAAATATTCAACTTTGCAGAGTATTTCAATATGAATGCTTCTTTTGTGATGTGGTAACACAGTAACTATTGCAAACAGCTATCATATGACAGTTTGTAGGGATACTGCACATTTTGTGAAGACAGTCCCGTTAGCTTTCCTACAAGGCTAACCAACAGTTTTAAAAGTTAATGAGATGTAAGTTGTGCCTTTAGTCAAATATAAATATGTAGACTCATTTTAATCAAGGTCCATTTCATTTAAGAACTCTGACTTCAGTTAATGATAATATAATTTATGGGAAATATTTAATTTAAAATAAGAAACATTAGTTGGTTAGTGTGTTAATTAATGGATTTCTTTGTGCATAGTTGATGTTATGGGTGGAGTTTAATAATTATAGAGGGCGCAATGAACAGGTGATATATTAAATCTGTTTGTGGTGGAGCCGGTAGGAGTGACACGCCAAATGTTTTTTTGATCATGTTTTGAGTTAAGGTGACGATATTGAGTTTGGATGTTGTCAAAGAATAATGGAATCTCTCAAGTGATATAAGCGGAGAATGAAGTGAGCAGATACGAGAGTAATGATTTTTAAAAAACAGGACCCAGAATTTAGCAACAGATTGGCTCATGCTATGTGCTCGACTAATTGACAATGTCAACCTCAAATAAAAACACATATTTTAACCTTTACTTCATTCATTGGCATAAGGAGCTGTGAATTTTTTTAAATAAAAACATTAAGTTAACGGCAAAAACAAAACACAGATATCACTAAAACATGCAGCCCGGGTTCAAGTCCCACCTGTGGCTCATTTCCCGCATTTCATTCCTCACGTTTGACTTTATCCACTGTCCTATCTTTAAATAAAAGCATGAAAAGCCAGAAAATAAACCTTAAAAAACATGGGAATGTATCTACATATAGATTTTGAATGTAAAGTTTGAGGAAGAGATTAATGCATACAAGTCAACCCTTACTTCCTTTATTTAATGTTCATTGAGTGCAGAACTGAGAGAGTCACAGAGGTCAGTCATTTTAAAAAGGTATAAATCAGTTTAACACACTCCAGAATATTGGAAACCATAATGTTTCAGGTTTCATGGTCATGAAATCAATTCCTTTGATATCGATGTGGAGCCATATTAACACATCATGTATATTTCAAAAAATCTTAGCAGAAAGTCATCCAACACTCTGGATTTTCTGCTTTGTGGTTTTCTTTTGGTTTTCCTCAGAGCTGCAGACAAACACAGTCGAACTGCAGCAAGATGTGTAATCAAAATAGAAATGCATTTATGCTGGAATGATTGCACCTTTATTAATTAATTATTAAAAACTTGAAAAAAGAAAAATGTATAAAATGGATGAGTGACGGTGCTCTCTATCTCTAAAACGGGAAAACATCAATTGTGGCTTTTCCAGTGACCGATCAGATGTGTGCTCCACAAAGGCTTTGATCCTAAGGCTTTCTGACAGCCTTTAATCTGAACACACCACACATACACACACACATACACGCAAACACATGGGCACACACACGCAAGGACATGGGAGCACGCACATTTTTTCACTGAAGCCACAACATAAAAAATGAACTTTGTTTATTTACAGCCACCTGTTTCAGAAATGTCAGTACAGTACAAAAGTGAACTCATCCAGAGGACACTGTGGTTGATAATTGATAGAAAGTCTTTTAAAAAAGATAACATTCAAAATTGTCATTTTTACACTATATTGGCAGCATGGTGTACGTCTCCTCCTAATTCCCTAATTACTCAGTTTAATGCATGTTCTATTTATTGATAGTGACTAACAGGAAAATAGCAGCAGTTGAATTGAGCAAATCCACCTGTAATGGTCCAAATAAGACATAAGACTTGTATAAGACAAGAAGGGTCCTCAGACCTCTAAGAAAATCAGATAAGAGTTTACACCGATGTATGTCAAAGAACTGAAACTACATTTTGCATATGCTGTGTTCTTATAGAAATATTAAAGAGGGGTTTTCTCTGATCACTAATCTTTACTGTTTGAGCATCCTTTAGATTCAAATAGCAACAATGTATTTCAAAGTTATTTCCAGTATCAACAACACATATTTACAATCTTAAATGCAAGCTTGAGTGCTCTGTTTAGATTCAATAATGTATTAGCTCCTTAAATAAATGAAAAAAAATGTAATAAAAAATATTATAACTCATTTTGATTTGGAGCTCAAAAGAATTTCACCAACATTGTGTATTTATCTGTGATAGAGCTGTTGGTGACTGTGTTTGACAGGAGAAAAATGACCCATTTAGCTGGTCAGTGTGATGATCAACAGTGAGAGATCAACCAGGAGCTCTACAATAAATTAACTCTGCCCTAAAAGCTGCTCTTAGTGGATATGGAGCCCCTCTGAACCTCTACCAGATTGTTATTCCAGACCAATTAGTGTCAGGTCGACAGATGAGAACACAGAGCAACACCTCTCTGTTTGAAGGGCCCTCTTCTTTCTACTGCTAATGATGTAACGTATTAAAAAGCCCTCCTTTAATTAGACTGTGCACTGGCCTCGATTCAAATTAGACTTGTTCAGTGAGTGTTTGCACATCACACAAACACACAGAGACTAAAGTATGTTGTCTAGATCAGTTCAGATTGTCAGTGAGAGCACAGGGCATGTGAGTTTTTTTGATTGGCTGGACTGTTTTCATGGTGAGAGGCAGACAGATGTGAAATCTCAGCCGTGCAGCTTCCTGGTTTTGGCTGTTTGACCTCCAAACAGTCGACTCAAGCAGAGCCACCGGCCACAGCGAGCTCATCAAAAACAGCAAAGACCGAACAAGGCTGCTTCTTTCAGACTGTCTCAGAATAACAGGATTAAAGTTTATCTCTGCCCAGCAGTTATTTGATGCTGCTCGCATTTAAATTACATTTCAACAGGAAACATACAACCAGACACAGTGAGACCCCGTAACATAATGTTCACATAATAGTATTGGAGTGTTTTGGAACTATCGGACACTTTTTCCAATTCTGTATTGACATGCAGGTACTGTTGGGGAGGGGAATCAAGAATTAATTTGAGAACCAGATCCAAACTGTCAGATCCCCAATATTTTGTATTCATCCATGTATATCAACTTCTTTAACAATGCCAGTTAATGCTTCTGCATGTCAGGCAACTTGTAACTAGAAAGAGTCAAGGTGGTAAACAAGACGATGTCCAACTCAGCCTCATTTCATTAAAGAAAGATAAGAAGACAAGCCAGCCATAATGTCTGTTAAAGTATAATTTCAAGTATGGTTGGAAAACTATAATCTGAATGTCATTTTCCCAACATGGGCTTTCAACTTTGTGTTCAGACTTAAAGACAAAAAGATGTTCAATAATAGAATATAAAAGGGAATCCATAAAGAACCGGACCAATTAATAGAACAAATAAAAAAACTGGTGTCTATAAAGTATTAATTTCTATCTTACTGTATTGAAGAAGTGTGACTGTCAGTACCTGAAGGCAAACTGGTTATTTCCCTCTTCTTGACATTTTCAGAAGTGATTTTCACTGAAAGCCCCTCTGACAAGAGTTGCCGAGTCGAGCTTTTGTAGTTTAGAGAGTTCATGTTGATCCTTTGGTCAAAAGTCAGACAGTTGAGTCCCAAAACGAAACAAACTATCAGGTAAGATGAGACCACTCAGCCTCTGACAAAAACAGTTTGATCAAACAATACCAATGTATATGCTCAAGGCATGATAATTGTTTAAAGATGAAATATCAATATATTATTAAATATTAATGGACGACGTCTGAGTGATGTCACCCATCTGTTACTGCAGGGGGCTTTGGAGTCTCATCGATGGTGGTCGCCATGCTGGAAATGCTCTCCCCCCTAACATTTCAGTCAACCTAACGACAGGCTGAGAGCTGGAGCTGAGGCAGCGTGTGCCGATCGAGACATGAGCTAATGAGACCTATTTGGTTTATGAACCAGGCTGTGAACATGTTCATTTCTAATGTAAAAATATACTTTTTTGAATGGAGTTTATGTGACTTTCTGTGCTTCTTCAGACACTCGACGAGCTGCAGGATTTTGCACTACCTCTTCGTCTTTATTTTTCGTCAGTGGAGATTGCCGCTTGGTTCACACGTGTTTCAGTCTGTTTCTGTTTTTAATGGGATATAACAGATCCAGATGATGGCGTGTGATTAATTCTTCTTCAGGCTGTATCAGTTTTATTGATCGCTCACAGAGGAATAAACACAATTTCAGGTATCTCACTCAGACATCTTCCTCCTCTTTATCGCTCAACGTTTTATTGTTGCTTGGGAGTTTGTCGTCCTCGGACTTTAACTGTTTGTCTGATATTGTTCTTGTCCCTCACAGATCCAGGTAAATACGATATGATTTTAACAGTTATTAAATGCATAATGTGAATTTTGGGATAAAAGTAGTAGTAGAAATTGTCATGACTGAGGCCCTCAAAAGTAAAAATTATACATCACATGCAGAGAGCTTCTAGCAGACTCTGAGAAAAGATTGACTTCATACTTTTATGGGTGTGGTCTGGCCTCTGTATCACTGTCTGTTGTATATATTGTACCAGTCCAGGTTCCTCTACATTGCTATCTATTCATGTATCTATCAATCGCTATGTCTGTCTTCAGTTACTCAGGTTTCGTGTTTGTGAATTCTCTCTTGTCAGACTTTATAAAAGGAAACACAGCAGATGTTTCATGGTTTGAACAATGAACAACAATGAACAATATTAAAGTGTTTCAAACACACAGCAGAACAAAGTAAAACAAAATGGAGAGAGAGAACTTCAAATAAATGGGAATTAAACCGAGTTACAGGACCAATTGCACAAATGGTAACGACTGCTGATATTAGAAGTATTCGTCACCAACAGTGTGTTTGTCTGTTGTGGCTGATAGATACATTGAAGTCATATTTTTCAGTTACAGAGAAAAAGACTATGGGCTTAAAGAAACAACATTATTGACACAGCAGATATCTAGTGTCTTTATTTCATGTGTTCTTCTCTTATGTCAAAACCTGGCCTACTCTTCTTCAAATGAAAGTTGGAGGTTCAGACGTATTTTTCAAACAGGGGCTAGTGAAGACTTCAGTTGAGCTCCAGGCAGGGATGAGAAGCGGGCCAGTGAACTTCTTTTTAACCATACCAGACAAGTTTCTGATCATTTTCAATCCTAATTATCAATAAAAGTTTATTAGATTGACCACAAATCCCTCTGGAGCAACACAACTTATACCAAAACCTGTAAACAGACTGTTGTGTATAACTGATCAAGTTCTCTTTAACTTATTTATCCAGATTGTTGCATTGAAGGATACTTTTTTGCATTTTTTGACCTCAGACATGAAACAAACTAAAATGTGTTTTCTGTATTGATATAAGATCTGATTTCAACAAACACTAAGTCATGCCAAATGGTAAATGTAATGTCACACCTACCTATTCACACCCATTCACACACTGGTGGTAAAGGTTGTAAAGTGGCCATCAGAAGTAACTAATACTAAGTGTCTTGCACACATGTTGCTGCAGGAGCTGGGGATCAAACCCCGACCTATTCTTTGAGAGACGACCGGCTCTACCAACTGAGACATAGTCGCCCCAAATGATTCCTACAATTAGAGTTTGCCTGCTGCTGCATATAAAAACCTTCAGAACTGTTACACTCTGCTTCACCTAGAGAACATGTGCCTTATTATAAAATGAATGTACTGAACTGTAAAAAAAATCTCATATAGGTGCACAGATATCAGTAACACTTGAGAGTATTGCTGCTGTACTATAGCCTGCAACATCATTAAAATGTCGACCTTAAATCCCCCGTGTCAATACAGCTCTTCAAATTGCCTCTGCTGTTTCTCCTTTGGACAAACAGAATCCTTATCAAAGCTTCCTCTGACAGAACATGTGAATACTAATTCAAACATTCATGCATGCTTGAGCCTGCACCTGTATTTCTCCACCAAAAAAACCTCCTCCATCTCTCTGCTGTTGGGCCTCAGCCATGTGGTTGGGACGAAGGACGAAGGACTCAGGCCTATGTCACAGTCTCGAGCCTGACTAAAGTGATTTTGAAGGCAACTAAACAAAGGGGTCTTAGCCCAGCAACCCCCCAACAGAAACTAACAAATAGGTGTGAAAAGTGGGGGGGTTGGGGGCTTCTGAACTCTCTATCCTCATTGGAGGAGGCCTGAGGTAAACCCACAGGCAGCTCCAGTCTTTAAAAGCAATCACCAGGCATTGCTTCCTTCTCTTCAAGTGTGGTCTGCCGACACCAGAGGATACCCTCTCCAACAAGATGGACTCCAGCATTCGAGACAAAGCCTTTCCTCCTCTTGACTTACATAGGTTAAACTTCAGAGCTGAGGTTGCTCAGTATAGGTAGCTCTTCACATGCTGAATTCAAGCATCAGAGGATTCAGCTGACTACTTCCATGGCATATTTTTAGGAGTTTTGGGCGCAATCAGATGCTATCAGGTTCGAGCAAAAGAAGAGTTTCTTTCCTTTGATTTTTCGTAAGACGTCAATGAACGCAACTGGACAGGAGCGCTGAAGGAAGCCCACTGATCCCTGAATCCACAAGGACAACATAAAGAACTCGGCTCCTGCAACCAGAAGACCTTATAGAGCAGCGCTCTGGTCGAAGATCTGAATCCCGCTACCCTCCTCCTACATCTGCCAAAGGAACCCTGCCTGAATCTGATGATTTAACATTCAACAGAGTGACGATCTAACCAACTGTGCAACGATCACCAGGAGTTACCCCAAGTAAGAGCTTTGGTCTGGGCAGAAATAGTTTCAGAAATAGTTATGTTTCTTTTATAACCACTGATAATTATGCATCATTGTTGACAAGACGTCACATTCTGTTTATTATCTGTTGTAAGTTGCTGCATTTGTTTTATTGTGATGAACTGCTGTGTTCGCCTATGTATGTAATGCTATGCTAGTTTACCTTCAGTCAACGGCTTTCACAATCAGAAAGACCAGTGTACCTGCCGTTGAATCAAAGTCCGGCCACTGGCTTTCTGGTGTTTAAGTAACAGTTACTGAACTGAACAAACTATTTCAAAAGGTAGCCACACGGCTTCCTTTGTTGTCCACCATTTTGTCACCATGTGACGAAGCCACATGGTGCATTGTCTCTCTCCACCATCTTGTTTTCTCTCTCTCTGTCTCTCTCTCTCTCTCCTCTACACACATTTACACCTTCCACAAGCCTTGCTTGATAATGTTTCTTGCTTAGATTAGTTTATAATAGTTATTTGTTTGATTAAGTTCATTGATTTTGGATTGATGTTGCTTTGTTTAAATAAATCCTGTTATAATTTAAGAAAGCAGTTGTTTGTGATTACTGGTGTATTTGCATTGTGATATAAGCTGGGTGCGAAGGCTTTGTGTACGGATTCACGCCTTCAATTTATTAAATCTAGTTATTAATTATTAATAATATTAGTAATTAAATAACTCATTTGAGACTGATTTGAGTGATATTTTGGTTATATTTCCCTGAGTACAGGGTGGTGCCCCAAACAAGATTAAACATAGTTTAATGATATTTTTATTTATATTATTAATAATTAAACATAATTATTAAAGAATATAACCAAAGTTGACTTGATACAACCCCAACACTGCTGTCTGTCTGTGTACCACAACTGTCATCAAACACATCTACACACACCTTACAGACTGCACTTGAAATGTCTGCAGCCCATCAACATCCATCTGTCTGAGATTTCTCTCTCCTTTTCTTTCTCAGGTGCCCCATGACAGACGGAGAGAGAAGTCTCAGTTCAGTTTTTGTTTCTCGACTAAAACTTCTGCTGTCAGTCTACAAGTTGTTAACATTGTGTTCAAGATGTACAAAAGCAGAGAGAAAAGACACATGAGGGCAAAAGGAGCAGAGGTTGTGCAGGAGAGAAAGAATCACACAGTTTTCTTGTACACAAGGGTGCTGAGAGAAATTCTAAACTGAAAACAAGTTGCAACATGTTCGCAACACTAACTTCAGCAAACTGTACACAGCCCCTGAAAAGTTTTTATTTGTTTGTTTACCCTACTAGCTTTACTTTTGGAGTCTCAGCACTCTAGCCGGCGAGTGGCAGGAATATAGTGGTGTCAGGAATCAGTAAGAAGTGAATGGCTTTAAATCAGCCGAAAAGTGCCGTCTTTTCTGTAATTAGTCCTTGAAGATATTCTCGGTGGGCAACATAGATCCTCAGCTGATGTGAAGTTTGAACAGAAACCTTTGGGTTCATAATGTTACGTTAATAAAGCCACAGGAAGAAGCCATGCAGTTACAGTAGCACATGCTGTAAATGGCTACGTAGACATCCCATCACAGAGTCTACATACATTCAGTTAATGATGAATACAAACTGAACCCTATTCATTTTCTCCCCTCTTGATTTTTTCTGTTTGTTTGTTTGTTTTTTTCTGAGAAAATTAAGACCTTGAAATATATAGATATAGATATTATAATATCAGTCATACAGTAAAATAATAATGATGACTCAGCGGCTGTTAATCACTGTCTTTGCTGCTAATAGTGCATTGCATGCAGAAGTGAAAGTACAACTGGTATTGAGGTTGACCTCTTTCCCCTAAACTCTTAAACATGTCTGAATGCAGCAGTCTGCATATTTCAGCAAAGGTGGGCCTGTGTCATGGCGGTCACAGAAAGGACAGCTCAGACATCCTACAACCCTTCCAGCTGCTTTTCGAGGATCTCTTGATGTGCCAAGGCCAGATGGGGTATGTTATCCCTCAAGCATGCTTTGGGTCTAACCCCGGGGCAAATGCCCATTTGTGCTTGTCTGGAAAACAGAAGCAACCATGGAAGCCTTCTTAGTTAATGCTTGAATCACATCAACTGCACCTATAAAACCAGCTCCTTCCAGCTGTCTGAGTTCCTCTCTAAAATGACAAAGGGTGAGCGAGGTCATACTAATAAGGAAACTTGTTTAGGACACCTGTCTCTGCAGCCATTATTCTTCCAGCCACGACTAAAAGCTTATGACTTTAATTTGAAAATGAGCCAAGTAGCTGACCTGTGAAGGTGAGCTCTCGTTTCCACTCTGAACGTATCCACCTGTAAACCACACACTTTTTATAAACAACATTCAGGGATACGAGCTCCATAACACCTCACTCAGAGAGGAGTCTTGTTGTTATTTTTGGCAGAATACAACAGTCTCTTAATTGACAATGTAGACAAGAAAAATGCTAAACATTCTATCATTAGCACCAGCACTTCCTAACTTTTCTCTCTAACACCATTATTAAGTAAAAATCTTTGGCTAATGTTTGGAGTCTTAGCATTAATGGTAATTTGAACATCTACCTTTAGGCTCTAGGAGATAGCTTATTCTGAAATCAATGAAATTATGTAGGAGGAAAATGACACAAGTAATAAGAAGAGGATTTTGAATGACAGTTATCATTATTAGCATCTGCAAGGACCCCATTATCTCTAAACAACCTTCAGATTTGATTTCAGATTTAATCATGGTGGACTATGATGACATCACACATTATCAACAAACCAAAGCATGAATTTTTTTTATTACTTTTATGACTATTTTGTGAGATAACCCTGTGCAGTCATTTCAGGGTCATTCTCTGTAGACATGCATATGCTTTATGACACACTGAAGCTTTTCCTTGACTGGGGACTGACGCTTGTTTTTCTGGCACCAGCCAAATTAAGTCAGCATGCACTGAAACATGTTGAAGGTAGAAGTGCCAGAATATTACACCAGGTTCGCTTTCTTCCCTTCTCATTAAAACGATGCATAATTCTTCACAGCCATTATCGGCACAATTCGTCTGCTTATGAAACCATTGCTCTTGGAGTAAATTAGCTGTGTAAATACAGAGATCATCTTGTTAGGAACATATGAACATGTTTAACAGCAGAAAATCGGCCACATTAGAAGGTGAAGTCATGCATCTGTCAGTCAGAGAGAGAGAGGGAGAGAGAGGGAGGGAGAGAGTTGGTGGTGAGAGGCAGACCAGCAGACCATATAAAACATTACTGTGTTCATCCATCCAAAGTTGATAAAGGTTCAGTGTTAGAGACATTCAATATGTGCACATAATTGAGTGAATTAGATTTATTTTAACATGTCTTTGCAAAGAGCCTCTGTGCGTATTTGCACATGCAGCTCAGAGGATATGACTGAGACAATGTAAAATATGGAGGGCAGTGGAGGAATTTGAATTAATGCATGACTTCTCTTCACTGTTGTTTGAAAACATGAGATGGAACATGCTTTATGCATGACCAGTCCTCATAAATATACACCACAAATCCATTTAAGATCAATAGCTACATACATTGTGATGGCAAAGTAGGTCCAAATATGATTTTATGTTTATCCATACAGCCTCATATCAGGAGGGAATGTAAGGAGGAAAAGCTGTCAACACAAATTAGCTTCAAAGCTCTTAACCCTTCCTGTTACAGCTTTTCTGTAATGAAAAATGTAAAAGGGACAGAAAATAGGATACACTTGAACTTTGGAATTTAAAATCTATATTGGAAAAAGGAAACAAAATAACACTTAATGAGTAAATTGTCTGAAGGCTAAAGGTTGTACTCAGGTCTCCCCAGATGTCGTAAACTATTATCTTATAGACATCTGAAATGAAACTCAGCCATCTATGACCTTCCTGTCATCAGATGAATTAGCTGCTTCCTGCAGACTGAACAAAGATAACTAGGAAGAGAGCAACAATGACAGATGAGCTTTTACAAAAAATTGTATGGGTCATAGAGGCTGTAAGTCACACTCAGTCACAGCTGAGGGTCTGGGATGCAATGTGATCGCTCACATTATTTTGCTGGCTGATAACCCATTTCCAGGTTGGCTGTGATTGGTCGTATTCAAGTGATACATTTTTCTGGTTGAGCATCGATAGCTCCAAGATTAGCGTCCTGTCACCAGCAGTCGCAGCTATGTTCCCTTATCTGGAAGTTTGTCCATGAAACTCAGTCATAAGACCTCTTAAGAGTCTGCTGTTAGATAAGCCAACCACTCTATTTATAGACTGGACTGTCCGGCTCAACACCAACATTAGTGAAGGTGCTTTGCCGTTAGATCAAGCTAGCAGTAAAACTAGAGATGCTGGGTGAAATATGAGATACATAAACAAGGCGTCAACTGATTGGAATTAGAAATAGCTGGTTTGACACACTGTTGGCATGAAAAGCATCCCCCTAAGAATATGAACCTTTTTTTATGTATGGAATTAGTATTTTTAGCATAGAATCTGTCCAGCTGATTTACATGGAAGTCAGATGTAAAGAAACGTGTTAATATCTCAGATGTTTTTCCTGAGATTTAGTTGTGATGACTTGGCAAGAAAAATCTGCACTTTGAAATTTAGTATCGGTTCTTAAAAGGAAAGTAAGGTTCTGAAGTGTCTCAAAACTGAATCTCTTCCAATTGGGTTTCCAAAATACCCCCCCACTATTAACGCATTAAATGTCTGTCAGATATGTAAGCTCCAGATGTACAAACACAACCAGATGGATAGCCTTCATCCATCTCAGCACAGCAGGGTTCTACTTTGTGCCAAAATCCACGAGAACATGTGAGAGAAAATGTATCAGGGAACAGGGATTCTGTCTGCCCGCAAATTCTGCGTCCATTGAGACACAGACATACAGTAAAAAAGATGAACAGGACCGAGGGAGAGCTCCTCAGCTACAGAGAAGAATGACAAACCTGCCTGTCTTCACATATCTTAAAATTGAAAGGAAAATAAAGTTTCTGATCAGCTTTAATAAGTTGACCTTCAGCGACCAAGGGGGTAAGAAAAAAAACATTTATATAAACCATCTCAGGCCACAATGTGTGTAAGATCATTTAGATTTTTAAACTTGAAGCTATAAACACATTTCTTACACTCAATGTGCTTAAACAAAATGACCATTTGTAATGTGAAAGAGGTCAGTCATACAACCAAAACACATGTACTGTATGTTTGTTTCTTTCAAACATTTTCAGGTGTCGCGACTTTACAGCTTTAAGTATCTTAAGCCAGTTGTTTTAAGCTGATGATGATCACACTGAACAACTTGACCAACATCAAATGGCTGACACAAAAATCATGAACAACTATATATTTAAAAGACAAAGAGCCAGATGTTTTCCTGAGTTTATGGAGAGTAAAAAAGATAAAAGAAAGAAGAAGAAGAAAAGGAGATAAAATGGATGTGTCAATAAGTAACTGAGAGCATGTTGAGCTTATGCTCACTGACAGGATGAAGACAAATATCACTTTGTTGTTTAAAGCTGGTTCATGCTGCTCCAATCCACAAATGGACGTATATTAGACCCAAAACGATTTTACCTTAAATATGAAATATATACAGTAAACTATTATCATTTTAATAATATGTATCAAGATTTTTGACTCCAGTGCCAGGTGGAAAAACTGAGAACTGCATGCCATGAAGTTCTGAAGAACTGACTATGAACGGGGTATCCATGGTGACACTGTAACCCGTGATGACAGGTATCTGTTGGTGGTCTTACCAGCTGCTGTTGTTCAGTTTGACTGTTTCCACAGAGATCTGAGCGAAGAAAAAGTGAAGGTCTCTGCTGCACCAGCTGTCAACTCTGTTATACAGCGAGGCTGTATGAGGGACATCACACACACAGTCACTCTGGTACACAAAGACATGCACACATGGCATACTTAAACTTAAAAACACGCCTACACACTCTTTTTGTTTTGTGTGTATCACATTCAGCCACATGCAGTTTGTCATGAAACACTGAAAACAGACACACAGCTTCAATGCAGCAGTGACGATTATCACATGAACACCTTTCTGTTAAAACAGGCTTAAAGGAGACAGTGAAACCACTCGGCCTGCTTTTCTATAAACTGGGAGAAATGTTTGTTCACACTGTTGTACAAAGAGAGCAGTCACACATTTTATGGTATCAGGCCATTCATTGGGATAACAGAAGCTGTGTGAATAAGATTAGTGGTGTGAGACTGCCTCATTTGTTCAGCTTTAGCAGAATAGTGGAGGGAGAGAGCTAGAAAAGGCTGAAAAAGCTGCTGGTTTAATTACAATATGACTGTTCTGTACTGTGGAAATATTGAAGGTCACTTTCTGTCTATATTCTACATTACTGCTACTGTTCTACTTTATTCTTATGCTCTGCAGACATTGCACATTTGCCACAGATTTTCTTGTGAATTTGCAACGAGTGCAACTGTCTGAAGCCCGGCCCTTGACACTTTCCCTGTATTTATCATAGTTCTGTGAAGTCATATTAAAGTACCAACTTCACTTTTTTTATACACCAATTCCCTTTAATTATTAGGTTTCTCTCTGTCTTTGTGCTTAAGCTCATGTTTACTTATAGGTTGAAGAGGAACTAAGTGCATTCAGTCCAGAATCATGTCATCAGTATTCATTACGTCGGTGACAGGGAGAACATTCCTTCTTCATCCCCTTCTGTCGTTCCCTCAGGCCTCAAGGAATCCACTGAAGGTTAATTTATTTAAATCCCACATCCACTCATCTCCATTCCATTAAACTTGACTAATAAATCTGTGCTTTGCCGTGTAATCTGTTTTCTTCTGTCAAAGAACTCGGCTGCAGCTGCATCATTCACACATGCTGGTGGATGTGATTTCAAAGATAACATGGCGGCAGATATGGTCATGGTGTGTGTGTGTGTGGGGGTGTGTGTGCATGTGTGTGTGTGCATGTGTGTGTGTGTGGGTGTGTGTGTGTGGGTGTATGCATGTGTTAGAGTTTGAAGACGCGTGTATAAGTGTGTGGAGACATCTGCCCTATGAATGGCCAAAAAGCCTTCTTTAGTTAACCTAAATGAAGCTCATGGTTAGGGGACAATAAAATCAAGTGTCCTTACAAAGCCTGCTGCTGCTCGAGGGTCCCAAAGGTCCAGTTAAGTTGGTTTTCCCATCAGCCCTTTCTCCTGTTTTTATCCCATAATAAAAGGATTCGGTCACACCTCTCTGGTCCTTGTAGCAGGCATTAGTCTGAGGAACAAGAAGACCTTATTGGTGTGGAGCAGCACTGTGTCATTATTACAACATGTCATGTCATGCTGTTAAGATAATGAGAGTGAAAAAGCTCAGCTGTTGGTTTAATAGCATGGTCTTTTGCCGTATGTTTGAGAGCACGTCTCATTGAAGTCGCTGTGGCTGAATCAAGAAAAAGTGAATGTTTAACATCCTCCATGTATTTCTATTCATAGAAATTGGATGCTCTCTAAGGGCACCTTTAATGCTTCAGTCTCCTAAAAGACAAGAAAAACAAAAGAGATGACCCTCACTGACATTTTTCATTGGTCAACGGACAACACAGAAGGTTTTCATTGAAACGATACATTAGAGTGAAAATCTATTCATAACTAAAACATTCAGTTTAACAATCGGTGCTTTTTAAAGTAAGTAAAATATATTTGTTTTCTCAATAATAACAACTTTATAAATATCTGCTGACCTACTGATCTGTGATAACTAGTTCAACATTTAAATCATTTTTTGCATCGTTTTACAGATGCTAATTGTTATATTAAATAAAATGCAGTGATGCATTTTATCTAAGTCATAACAAACCTGTTGATCACCACATCGACCACTTCAAATCTCACAGCCCAGCATTATTACAGTGAGCCTGAGTAGCGTGCCACCATACATTTACTGCTGTTGTTTGAGTTTGTCTTCACTAAAGTATTCATCCCCCTCTTTAGCATATCTTCCTCTCTGGGCCCTTCATGACATCTCTAATCAACCAGACACAAAGCACTATGAGCTTACTTTCTTTCCCCCATCCGAGTGTGATGATTGCATTTGATTAAATCTGAATCCAAATGAAAAATTTCCCCTGAGCATTGACGCAAGGGAATTGAAAAAATCACTTTGGAAGGAGCCTTCTTTTAAAAGAAGCTGCTTTCTCCTCTGAAAATAAATAAGCTATTTATTTTATGTATTTGCTTGACATCGGTTTCTCAGATGCTGAAGTAAAATGCAGCTAAAGGTGACTCTACTAACAGTAAGATGGGTGCAGCCCTCCATTTTGAAAAACACACTCTGCATGTGTCAGTGATGCATTTTTTGTGAGGTCCAGAACAGGCTGAATCATCATTAAAGTACCTCTGAAAGACAACAAAATTAGGTTAGGTTATGAACTATGAACTAATTGTTAACACTAGTCAAAGTCCAAAAACCAATAGAGTCTGTCTACAGTAGATGGCACTCTATGGTGAACACTTTGTCAAAAAAAAATCCAGAAAATGATTTGGATTCTCATCAATCTGTATTTGTGAGAACCATCAGTTCCCATTCGTCCTCTCTAAGTGCAGTAAGTGTTTCCTGTGCTAGTCCCCATTTTACCATGTTGTAAATTTGTCTGGATTCAGGAAAGTAATCACACAAAAATAAAATACAGCTGGGAGCTCTTTAGCCAGTCCCAGCCGTTTGCACTTTTTCTTACCTTTGGAAATGAGGAAAAAGACAGATGATGGGGTAAAATATTAAAAAGAGACCTCACTGCAGAAATTGATTAAGAATTCCCCACAAGTGAGACACACAGCATTTAAATTGATGGCCACATTTTACAAAATAGCAAGAACAGAATCAACCTTTGAAGACAGGAAATGACCCGGTCACAGACATCATTACTGCGGTAAAGAAGACGGATAATCAGCCTGTCCAAAGATTAGAATTTGACTGCTGAGGAAAAAACAACCCAGCCAGTCAGAGCTAATTTAGCTCACATTACAAAGGACCTTGGAACACCAATATTTGGCACCTTCACTATCCTAAAATGTAAGGGAGAGTTTACACCCTGTGATTGAACTGACTGAAATGATAATAGCTGTCATCAGGGCCAGCCTACATAATTTTATTCTTTTTAAACAACATTGTGCTTCAAAAAGGCCTAATATCAACTAATAACTGGGTCATTTCCCTCGAGTGGGAGTAAATGAATCTTTCAGCTAAAATATATAGTTTGTACAAGTTGTAGACATTGATAAAAAATTATGATCTATTCATAATGTAATTTGTAATGTAGTAGTTTCAGTGTGTCATGTAGTAGTTCCAATTATTCAACATAAAACAGAGATTTCAAAGGCTTCCATACTGTGAGGATGGGACATTGTACATTAGTGATGTGCTGCTGATTTGTAGAGACAGATTGGAAAATACTTTTTATTATGAAGGACTGACCATACTAAAATAAATTACATTTTATTTTATTTTCATTCATCATTATATTCCATACAATATATATCAAAATGAAAAGCTATCCATTCAGAGTTGTTTACTTTCAGTTGAATTAAACTCTATTTGTTTAACACTGAAGTTAAAACACAGTTTGAATAAGAAAGATCTAAATTGAGTACAATCAGAAATATTTCCCTTTTTCCATCATTGTCCAAACCTTGCACTATATTACCCATTTCTCAACTCAACCAACAACAGTTCAGTAAATAAATTAAAGCTGTGTTGTATATTAGAAGTCTGGATTGGCAAACCTATCTCCATACATTGTTCCCTGTGATCACCGGAGAAAGACCTACCCCCATTATAACCTCTAAATCTGAAGGGAACTTTGGTGTAACATTGCCCATGGACGCGTGAGCTCTGGCATTTAAATGGTTAAATCTGTTGGACAGAATTTGTTAGGTAAGCCAAGGAACCTAAGATTTATTGAGCCATTCGCAGTTTCACTGTACCGGCCGTGTGTACTTAGACTTGCATGGCTTAATCTTTGAGACAAGCATATGCTACTGGCAGGATCAACCAGGTAGCCCGGAACACGAAGCACCGGCAGCAGGGACGCCCGCCCAAACTACAACAATAATAGAAGTGTCGTTATTAAAAAAAAACAGCTTAAGCAGCTGAACTTCTTTCCACTGAGAAATGATCAGCAAGGGAAATGTGAATCATGCAAGATCTATTGATTATTGAAGATAGAGCAGAAATAAATGTGCTAATGTTTGTAAGAGGGGAAAAAAATAACATGCAGGGAAAAAGTATTTCAGGAGAAGCTAGAATAACATCTACAGAGAATTATCCCTCAGGACTGGTGTAAAAGCAGCTTAAAGTTAATTCCCTGTAGCAAATCAAGGAAATTAATATATTTTGTATTATAGACCTGCACAATGCCCATGTCTTATTTTAATAGACTACTTGAATAGACTAGATTACATTAATCTATAAACAGGCCATTTCCGCTAAAGCAACCAAATCACATTTTATGAAAAGATTTAACCAGGAACTTTATGTTCACTACTACGTTTTATTTACGTTGGAAAGTTGCCTTTTTACTGGCTGTCCAATCTGATGCTATTGAGCCACCATAATTAAAGTGACATGTATTGTAAGCTAGCAGCCCTATGCTATTTAGCTATTTTACAGTTTTTAAACGCACACAAATATGACTCCAAATAACTGTAGCTTACTACATTTCTAGTTTTGGAACTAATATGTCATAATATGCTTGTCATGCTGTACAAGGCAGGCTGGAGTTACACTGACACATTACTGATATGCTAACGGTACTGTACTAATCACTTAGGCTACAACAAATAAAAGAAGGGGCAGCTCATCACCATCCTAGCCAGCTAGCTTACAGGCCCGTCAGTAAAAATGATAAAGCAGTTTTACCAGCTTGACTGTTGATTTTGAATGTAATATCATTATCCTAAATAAAGTGAAGCAAAAGCCTATTGAGTCTTTTCCACAGTAGCAAAGCAAGATACTATTGTTGTAATATACAGTTTTTATTGAACTACTGCTGAAAAGACAAAGTAAGCAGTTTCATATTTCTAAATGTGTCTGGACAAAAGGGGGAAAAACATCTTGTTTTTAAGCTCCTCAGAGGCAGTAACAGTCACTGAGCTGTTTTTCACTTTAACTGTTCATTTGAGTAAACATAGAGAAGAAGAAAAAGGCCTCTTGGCCTTCAGGTTGTCATAAGCAAAGAATACAAGAGCCACATTTGGCATCAAGCCCCTTCTTCTTTATTTTTGTGCAGCAGGAAAGCTAATTAACAGTGACAAAATGCCATCTAAATAAAGAGATGACACAGAGGTTTGACAGGTCTGAGCTCATTTGCCTTGTGGACTTCTTTCTCTCTCCAAACACGCCCCTCCCTTGATGAGATTGTCAAGTGAAGCCAAAGCCAGAGGCGGAGCAGTGTGAGGTCCTCTGACTGGTGCCAACGTAACACTTTTCAAATGAGTGAAACGTCTCAGCCAATTAAAGAAGGGACAGATAGATGCTGCTAGGCTACAACAAAGAATGATAACGTGATATATGAATGTCCATCAGGCGGATAGAAATACGAGGCTAAATGACTTGATGAGGATCCAGTGATCCAATGGCAAAAAAATTAAGAAATTCAATGTAAGAATCTGTTGACAGAAAAGCAGACACAAAAGCAGAAAAATGTATGCAGAGTTATAAACGGACTACAAACAAACAAACTAGGCCAACAGACAACTGGACTGGAATTGTTATGTCTTCTAGTCTTTATACACTACATGTCACCTTCACCATTTCACAAACTGAGAGCTAATGGCTGTCTTCAGGAGCAACTCGCAGTTCACTGCAAAAAGACAACATGCAGACACACACAATAACTCATACTAATATGACCATATTTACACCCAACTTTCCCATTCAGGTGATTCACTGCTGTCCCGGTGCTGTGCTTCAGTGGAAAACTCTGCCAAATGTTAGTGTACGTACTTCTCTACACTATCCCTGTCAGAGGGGAGGGGGCTCGGGGGATTTCCTGAGGTAAGACGTGACGTAAATAAACAACGCGGAAGTAACAGAGTCCGCTACACAACGTTATATGAGAATATTTGCCTTTATATCAATGCTGTGTAATCCAATGGAATGACAACATCCACGAAAGAG
Organism: Labrus mixtus; assembly: GCF_963584025.1. NCBI lineage: Eukaryota > Metazoa > Chordata > Actinopteri > Labriformes > Labridae > Labrus > Labrus mixtus. Next base: position 15,593,689 of record NC_083621.1, on the reverse strand, counting down.
TGGAGAACAACATACTGACCAACAGAAAACATAATACAGACGTTTAATTACGTGTACAGAGATCGTAGTGGTCGCGTGCAGACATTTGGGCAGTCACTGTATATAAATGTCATTCTCTTTCTATTGGCTCGAATTGAAATCTCTGTAGTATAGTCTGCCGCGTTCAGACATCAGCTCACTCGGACTTTCTGCGTATAAAATACTAGGTGTCTGGCCGGAGAAACTCCGGGTAAAGTCTGCGCGAAAAATGCGGCTGTTTGCGTTCACACATAGCCTAAAGAACCTCCGGGTAGCCAAATCTCCGGAGTTTTTCAGGAGATTTCCGTATGTGTGAAAAGGGTTTATGTCTTTTGTTTATGGTCCCTGAAAATAGAAAGACAATGCTAGTTATGTTAATAAAAGCTCGGGCCTACAGAGATAATTCCTGCATGTCATCATACATAGTTCATGATCATTATTTCTCTCCAGCTCATAGTGATTGTCTTTAAGGGCGTGGTCACACTGGTCTTCCGTACCGTGCCGTACTCAAGCACGATTGGCCCCCCGCTGCGCCATTCCCACTCTGGCCGGGACTAACAGTGCCTAAGCACAATTACCTCTTGTACATAACGTCGTAATACAACACATGCATGCTTTATGTTATTATGAAGCGTGCTCAGTTGACAAACAGGCGGACATGCTTGGGCACGGTACGGATGGCCAGTGTGGCCTCGCCCTAAGGAGCTACTGACTGATGTCACAGCTCCTAAAGTCTGATAACCATGGTGATGGCTTGGCCTCTTCCAGATCCTCATTAAGGAAGTACAGGACACAGAGTAAGTAGGGTAAACAAGCTCCATTCCAGTAATGGCTGTGGGCTCCCCTGCCACACCATCATTAATTATCTGGTCTTACAGAGAGATTAGAGAGAGAAAACAAGGAGCCACATGTCAGGATCTACTGCCTGGAGGTCTGCTGACTTTTTTATTAGATAGAGGTTTCTCTCAAAGCTGCAACATAAAAAAGAACAATGCCTAGCCTTTTTTTTAGACTATCAATCTATCTAAAAGTAGTAAAGCCTACAAACTCCTGAAACCGATAACCCATCTTGAGATTTTGTCAGAGTTGTAAACTATAATGCCTCAGTTCACACTCCTCTGTTGAGAGAAAAAAATCCATTGTACATAATTACAAAACATTGTAATAGTGAAAAAGCCTGAACCCATAATAAAAATTTACCTAGATAGTGTAACTTGGAAGAGTTATCTCTACCTTTAAGGCACACTTTGACGGTATTAAGTCAAGGTAGACACTTTCCATTGATGTGATGTGTGTCATCACATTAAGGCTTTGAAAAAGATCTTCAAAGTCATCTCATCTTTCCTCAGGGCAGCAGGAATGTAATACAGGTGCCACGTAATGTATTGCATCAATCACTGTGAAAGATTCTATCATATAATTTCAGCTCAATTAATAAGAAACAGTAAACATTTTTCATTTTTGATAAACATAATCAATGTAAGCCACATGCTATTTGTAAAAGCTTCCCTTTTACAGCCAACGAGCACAAATGACCTGGATACACAGCAAGTATTTATCAGTGATGTAATAAATCACTGTGGTGCTGCTGCTGTAGAGGCAGTATACCTTATTATGAACTGGTTCAATAGTTTCCTTCTTTGGAGCTCTGTTCCTTTCTGACTTCAATTTTTCATTTAAAGTTTACATAAGGATCAGGTAAGGTAAGCCGTTTTCACATATACACTCCTGAAAATATCTAGATAATTTCAAGAGGACTGCTCTGGATATTCTCCTGACCTGTCTGGTCACATAATGCACCTCACAGTGGGAGACTATCGCTGCCAGTCGGGGGTGGAGTTAAAGAGGTGACGTTGAAAAAAGACGCGGAAGTAACGGATGAAGCAATACAGTCCGCTATACGACACTATTATGATAATATTTGCTCTTATATCAATGCTACGTGTAGTCCGGCAGCATCACAATGTCAACAACAAAGCGGATCACTGACTCCAGTCACCCTAGTAGTAGGGTATTCATTTTATCAAGTGTATTCAATAGGCAGATAAAATGCCCCCTGACAACCACAGGTACACTCTCATTCTGAGAAAAACCGTCACAAGTCACTACACCAACAAGCATGCTACATCATTTTTCATCCCCCAACTCCTCTTTTCTCTCTCTTCCTCATCACTGCACTCAGAAGGCAAGAAGATAGAGAAACAGCTTTTTGACAGTCCATTACCTTTAACTTATCAAAACAAGAAAATTCAAACATAGAAAATATTCCTACTGTGGGGGATTGATTTGCAGTTGTCAAAACCTCATCTTTATGCTTTCCAATGCAGCTTTGACAACACACACACAGACATATGGCAAGCTGAAGGTCGTGTGGAGGATTGTGTGAGTGTGTGTTGGGTATGTGTGTGTGTGTGTGTTGAACACTAAGCTAATAGAATGTATAGAGCTGTATGAATACTGATGAACCATAGGGAGTTACAGATGTAAGGCTTCCATCCAAAGCTGCAATATGAAGTTGAGAGTAAAAATGTGTGTTAATTGGAGAGCAGAGTCGGGTCTAGTACCACTGACATAAGGGCATGTCCTTGCCTTACACAAACACAAAGTAGTTGACTCTGTTTCGCATCATAATTAGCTTTGCAGAGCATACAGTACATGCCATTGTTTTAGCCGTATTCATAGAGCAGAGCTATACATATTCATTAGAGAGTGCTGCCTTTCATTTACTGCATTCACGACCATCTGAAGTCATACTATGGAACTATGAATACAGCTGAATCTTTGCTGTACCTTGTATATGTGGGAGCCCTAAAGATATTCCCATGTAGCAGATGTCGTGCAGAGATAAGAGGAGAGTTTCACTAATGGACACTTGGATGTGAATGAAGGGGACAGCGTTACACGATCAAACTGAACTGAAACAATCTGCAGCTTTAAATATTTTATTGACTGAGCATGAATGTTGATGAGCTTCTTGGTGATCCAATTATGTTTTAACTATAAATTAAGTTTAAATCCCATTTAGAATATGAATCATCTGCTCTGATTTTAACAAAGACCTGGATTACTGTTGGTAAGGGTACATAAATAGTCTGCAAGGGAGGTGGGATTTAAGCCTGAACTCAATGCTGTTTTAAAACTGTTTAGGAGAAATAAGGATGCTGAGATGCTGAGGAGATTTTTTCAGTCTGTTTGTAGAAGCATAATTATTTTACTTGAAGTGAATATACCACTGAGGGAGTGATTTTGTTGCTGTTTGTATCTCACTCTATTTGCATCAGTTTCAGCAGTTCGTCCAATGAGATGATCCCATCCACACCTACAGTGACATCACTCGCTCCATATCTGCCAGAGGCAAAGACAGATGTCATCTTCAAGCCCATCAATAATGAAACCCCTCCACTCACATTCTGTTTCGTCTTTAATAACTCAGCCTGGAAACACCCACATATTCCTGTGACCCTCAGAAAGAGAATCTATCATTCAGCTGTTGACCAAATCTGGCACACACCGAGCTGTGCTGGCAAACATCTGTGGAGGTTACACACATATTGTTGATTTATTAGCATGAAATACTGGACAAAGCAAAATAAAATATGTTCCAGGGGACATAAGCTATTTATCTTTGAACAGTCACAAACCAATCTTCACAGTAAGGACGAACAGAAACTGAAAATACGGTAAACAGTTGACCAAGTATGCAAAGCCTGCAAGGCCTCCACATATTCAGATATCTTGAGCTGAACCTACTGAAATTATTTATTTCCACTAAGTGAAGTTTAAGTCCAGGTTTCTTAATAACAAAGACTTTTTGAAGGAAAGGTCAGACTTCACATGTGTCAGATGAGGCACCATGTTTTCTTTGACAAGTCAAGTATTCCCCTATAATCTAGATCTAAGTTAGATGTTTTCTGATTTCTTTAAGACAAGTGTAAAAGCCCAATTTCTTTCTCCAAAGCTCTTGAGCCAACTCATCCGATAAAAGGAACAGATATCACAGCATATTGAATCTCAACAGGGGCTCACATAATGCAGACCACTGGCATTACACTCTCCACCTGCAGCAAACAATCAATGCTCACTCGTCCCCACTTTGGTGGATCTTGTTTGGACCGCTGTCAGTCACTGTCAGTTAACCAAACAGGCAAAGCATTACACTTAAGGCCTCTCTATATTCAGGCATAAAGGTATCTTGAGCTGAAACTTCTGGAATTAAACAGTCTTAAGTCCAGTTTTCTTGATAACAGAGGATGTTCTTGAAGAGAAGGTCAGATAAGCCACGTGGCAGAATGAGACACCACGGGTCTGATGTCTTAAACACGTATTCCACAATAATCTTGTAGATTTCTTTAGGCCAAGTGGATGGAATGATTTGTAGGTTTGGATGTTTCATCTGTCGTGAGAAACCAGCCAGGATGTTTAACCCTGGAACTCTTTTTCAGTCCAGTACAGACAAAAACACTGAAGCAGACTCATCCGGAGAAAAGTAACAGATTTCACAGCATATGGAATCTCAACAGGGGCTTGATAAAGCAGACCAGTGGCATTGCCCTCTGTAGAAACCTGCAGAAAGCAATTAATCTCCCTGCCTTTGTTGATCTCCCTTGTCACCAGTTATTTCTGCACCGCCACAGAAATACAGAAGATAAGTAGGAAAATCTGAAAGATGCTGCTGTACTCTTTGGAATCTTAGATCCTCTCTTGTGACCCAGCAATTGTACGACTATTTCTCTGGCAGGAAGAAAGGCCAGCTCACTGTGCCATCATAAAGAGCTCCAGACAGAGATGGAGTGATGGAGTGAAAGACGGGGTGATATCACACTATGCCAGACCGTATGCTCTGGCCTCTCCAGTTGAAATGGTCCCAGCTTTCAAGTACAAAAACTCTGTGGAAGACATCGTTTTAAAAACCATTAATCTTCCTAGCTCAGGCAGGTTTTGCAGTACAATGCGGGGGGACGAATTACTTATAAGGTCTTGTGGCACATTTGTTATTAGATCCAAACAAAAGAGTCAATTTAATCACTTCTGAATGCACTTTAATTTGAAAGGGTTTGATAAAAGCCGTCACAAAATGACTTAGCCTGAGAATCATTTCTGATTATATTTTAAAGGTTTAATCACCTTTAAAAGCATATATCATTCCTGGCAATGAAGCAGGGCAGAGAGCTATAACTGTGACTCATTGCTCACAAGTGGTTTCTGCTCAATGAAAGCTTAGAAAGGTAAGAAATGATGCTCCCACGGTGCACCTTTCTCCTGTGCTTGGTCCTCTCTACCTGCATAACACCTGTGACAAACTGCTCCAGAAATACCTATAGAGCCCAATGTCACTATAAACCTGGAGCTGTCAGCTGATTTGTGAATCCAGTTAACTTCCTCGCTGTAATGGGAGTGTTCAGAACCATGATGTGAGTCAGATGCTGCTGAAACCTGTCAACAAATACTCAGCTTGCACAAAGAACAGCCTGCAGCACCTTAGGGAGATAACTTAACTTTGTTGCATTTCATTTGAGTTAAAGCACATTTATTAGTTATCAAAAGTCCCTGGAACAAACGCAGCATATTAATATAGAGCAGAATAGTTGTAATGAAGAATCATTCAAGGGCTTCAGAGGCACATAATACAACTAAGCACCTGGTGTAAGCCAGGCTAGCAGTGAGGCTATTAGGGATGTAACCATTCTCAATATAATAATGAACCGCCATTGCGGCAACCACAGTTCAATACATGCTTGTGTATTGCAGTTTTTCGGTTTTGCGTACATCTAGCTTCATAATTTTGACATGTTTTGACCTATCCATCGGGCAGGAAGAGTGTTCAATAATAAGTCATTACCACACATCCAATAACTATCTGCAACAGAGGTTGTTTGTTCAGCTAGAAATTGGTTTGAGGGCACAGTCATTGTGATGTTATGGCACGTTTGGTCAATTGTTTCCGGATTTTCAAACCACACTGGTCTTGTGATGAAAATCGGAGTCATATTTGCATGGGGGAACCAAGATAATGCCCAAGTAATTTTGCAATTAACAGTAGTATTTCCTACATGAGTTCCACGCCCTTTTTGACTAGTGTCTGAGAACCCTCCACTAGTGAAACATTCGTACTCGGCTGTTTGATCTATTTTATAATCCTGGGGTGGTTCATTTTGAGAGGTTGTGATTTTAAATTCATCTCACAAATCAGAAGCTCTAGCGGGTAGAACACTGAGTAAGTTGTGTACCTTGGAATGAAATAATTTCAGCAATTAAATCAAATCCTCAATTTGGTATGAATTCTGCTGCCCTCAGGACAAACTGGAATCCCTCTCACTAGGCCAAGAAGTCAAAACTTGCACTGATCTAAATCTTTGGTTAATAAAAACATCCCTGCAGAGATAAAACATTTCAACCAGCCACATAGCCGTTCTTCATGTTTAGTGTGCAATAGTTAGAAAATGCTAGCAGGCTAAAATACTGTACAAAGAAAGTAAAGCTCTTTCAGCATCAGCATGTTATCATAGTTGTGATTACAATATTATTATTCCAACGTCAGCATTATAACCATCACATCACTGTGTCTAAATACAGCCTCTCAGCGGTGCTAGCATCGCTGTGAACCTTTGTTTAGGAAAATGGAGGCGGCTATCACCTCGAATTAAATCGCTAAATCTTATTTTTGAAAATCTGGATTTTCATTTTTGAAAATGTTCTCTTTGCTTTCTCAGCTGCCCCCCTTGGGCTCCAGTAGTTCATACTCTCCCCCCATCTACACTACACCTTCTCTACAGAGTAGATGGTTGGCCCCCCAGGTATGTGCCACCCGGCCAAATGTATTATGGTGAAGTTGCTCTGCCTCATCTGTACTTTTTCTGAAACCTTTTGAAAATACTTTACCCTCTAAAGAGAAACTCAGTTTGCTTTTGTTAAATTGTAGATAAAATAAAATAAAAACTAGTCATTTCTTTGTCTTTTTATTTATTGATTTTTCGAAGAAAAAAAATAGATGAAAATTGTAAATTGAGTATTATGTGAAAAAAAAAAAAAATTATTTTTAGGCCATATTGTTATTTTGACACTGTGGGAGAGTAAACTGAAGAAACACAACAGCTAGTGATGTGTCGGTCATGAACGATTCGTTCAAAACGAACGAATCATCTGGGTGAACGAACTGAACTGAATCACTTCCTGAAAAGAGTCGTTCATTTCTCAACTTCAGTTGCGCTCTCCTCTTTCCTATCTAGTGTCTCTCTCTCTAGACCGTAAGAGTCGCTCAAAGCCCGCCCTCCCTCTCTCTTTCATGTCAGTGATACGTACTGACTGAACCAACAGGACGGAGTCGGTCGGGAGCTCTGTGTCACTAAAGCCCGCCCCTACTTCTCCCTCTCATGTCTCCAAAATTGAGGAAGTAGCAAATATATTATTTAACATTTAGGTGTCGCGAAAATGTATGTGCTTTTTATAGCTGCTGTCAGTTTGCAAACGGCTTTTATATCCAACTTAATTTCACTCAGCTGACTGTTTTAACATCCACTAACGATCGTGTTTCAGTCAGTACAGTGTGTGTGTGTGTGTATGTGTGTGCGTGCGTGCCTGCGTGCGTGTGTGTGTGACTGAGGCTGGTGACTCGCAGTCTCGCTCGTTCAAGTTCAGTCAGTGTTTCGCTCACTGAATGTACTGAGAGGAGCTCTCGTTCTCCGCCTCCGAGTCACTCTCTTCCTCTTCTTGTACTGAACGTACTGAACAGAACAGTCGGGGAAAATAAATGTGATTGTTTTAGCAGCTTTCAGTTTGCAAACTGTAGCTTCATCCAACTAAATTCTCAGCTCATTGGCTTATTATTCACCACCGGCTGTTCTCAGTACGATCGCGAGCAGAACTAAACGTTTGGCCGTGTTTCAGCTTATTAAATTCTGATTCACAGACAGAGCTGCGGAGAAGTACTGAACGATTCGGTGAACAAATCTTTTGAACGAATCACTTTACTGAACTGATTCTACTGATTCAGTACACTGAAAAGAACTTATTTTCCCATCACTAACAACAGCTGACATCAGGGAGGGAGACAGGCTGCTGACAGGGAGATTATCTCCACTGGAGCTGCAGCACAGTGGGAGCTGTCCACCTCAGCTGTGATGCTCCTCGGGGAGTGAAGACCCTGTGGTCCGCTTTCACAGACACAGTGAAAATTAAGGAGCAAAGTGAATCATTGTATCCCACTCACTTAGCACTCACTGTCACACTGAAAGACATGAGAGAGGTGGAGAGCACATCCATCAAAGGACTGGTGAAATGATTCGCATAAATGCAGCGGTGATTCTCAAACCTGCAACCCAGTCCAGTACAAGGAGCAGTGTGCTGTATTTTTTTTTTTATCATAGTTTGAGTAATTAGCAACAGCACCAAAAGGGTAACTTGACATTCAGGGTTCTGATGTCCATCCTGCTGAGCTTGTGAAGGTCTCACCAAAAGGCAAAGTGCACTGAGGAGGATATTGACAGTTTGCCCTTGTACTGTAAAATAGTAATTTTATGTTTTTATATCCTCAGGCTCAGAAAATAATCAGGGGGGCATTTGAACTGTTTGAGACCTGCAGCCTAAAGAGGGATTGAGATCGTGTTGACCCATGGTGGAGGTCTCCTCAGCTCACGGACGAGGACAAATCAATGAGGGATGCAGTGAAATGCAGACAGCAAAGCCCACAGGGAAGTTGTTTGGATGCAGAGCCACAGACAGAGGAGGTTTGTGAATGTAGATGTGAATTCACATGGTGAGCAGACTGCAAGGACTCACATGAGCATGAGAGGTGAATAAATGAGGCCTGACAGAAACCATAGGAGCTCATGTCCATCACTGGAGTTTTTTTGGTTTTATCTAATTTTTAATTAATAAAAAGATATTGATATCATGTATAAATAGATCAACCGTATTCATGATTCACTTGTGAAGATGATCATACTTTTGAAGTTTCACAACTGAGAGATGGTTCAAAGCAAAGCTGCTTAAAAGAAACTACCATCGTCATACCAAAATTATTTCTCCATCTTTCCAAATTTCTCTCCAATGTTTTGAATTTGGACTGTAAGGTGCTGAGAAGTAGAGAAATACATTAAGGACTCACATGAAAGCTGCTTTGCTCTCCTCTTGAAATGTTACACCGGTGATGAATCACTTCCCTGTAAATGCTGACCACAATCCAGTCAACAAGTCGACATACAAAGAGGCAGCTGAACTAATTTAGGTCAGTGAGATGTGCTGGATGCAGAAAAATACACAAAGTAATCCAAACAGCAGCAGTCTGACTCCGGCCAAGCTGGGAGCGGTAAACACTCAGGTACAGAGCTTCGTTTGAGCTCACACAGTGGAGCCTTCTTCAGCTCTATAGATGATATTAGATCAAGCTTCTTCTGTGTTTATGAAGGTCTGCACAGTAGGGGTCTGTAAGAGATCGAGAATGTTTACAGCAAACACAGCAAAAATTAAGCTAAATGGAAAATTACTGAGCTGCCTTTAGGTTCCTCTATATTCCAGTGATTTTAGCTTCTAATCTGGTGTAGCTCTGATCCAACAAACAACTCTTCCATGGTGCTTTTACTTCCTGGAGGAAAATAAAAATCCAATCTCATGCAGTGAAGCAGATAAGGATGTTCTTCATTCAGTGGTAGACAGCCCCTTAGGGCAAGGATTACCCCACACTCAGAGAGCTTGAGCCACACCGTTCATAATATGTTTGGTTCAAAAGTGTATATCCTCACCTTCACTGATATGGTTAGTATTTCAATGTTGAAGCTGTTTGTGTGTCATGCAAGTGTTTACATCCCTGTTCATCCTTAAGCTGCCATCAATAGCCCTGAAGGCTTCAGATGTCTATTTTGTCTTTTCAGATGTTTCAGATTCAGTGTATGCCAGTTTTTCCCTCGTGGGCCAAACACTTGGACCACAGCCTGATTGTCCACCATTGTCTCTGCAGGTAAAGTGTTCAACATGTCAATTTCTTCAGGAAACAGTAGGTGTATAACAACATTGCCTGAAAATATAGAAATGGAGAGGATTGACTGATTGTTGCACCTTAATAGCCAATATGTATTTCTTCTTATAGAAATTAGTGTTGGAAACATTTTGCTAATATGAAACAATTGGATTCCTTCAATAGGTTATCAAAATGTCTACAAAAAAATCTAGGGTAAAATAGGGTAAAACATTGAGCAGTGGAAAAAGTCAACCAAAGAGAGCAGTATTTTCCACATTCTGTACAGTTTTATGGTATGAAATTAACATTGATTTAATGTTTCTTCTCAATTAAGTATCCGTCTCCAAACAATGATACAACCGTATTTCAAGCATCAAAATGTCCCAGAAACACTTAAACAATGCAGGTGACAATCAGTGTCAGCGTCATGGGGGGGGCATTCGCGGCACATGCCCCCCAAAGAAGCCCCCGTGCCCCCCCAAACACCCCCACCCCCACTCCGCAACCTGCAGTGCAAGCCCGAAACAAATAAAAATAATCATGATATTTTACAAATTATACTAAAAGAGAAAAGTTTTAACTCAAATTAAATGTAATACAAAAATAGAATAAAATAAAAAAAAATCATGCTGGTCATATTTGCTTACAGAAACGCACAAACTCTGTTGTGACGAATTTCAATAAAGTGTGGGACATGGCCGCGGCTGTCAGCTCGTCACCAAGACCCACAATGCCCAAACAGACAATACAGCACATCGTGTCAAAGTACCACACACGACGTGCGCAATGCCCTTGTTGCTACCTACTTTCAAACTTGCCTTAACATTTGGCGCCTCCACATCGATGTGTGAGAATTCATTCTCCACTTTGAGAAGCAAATTCTCAGATCACAGACGCGCAATGCTCCACAAAATGAGGGCTAAGTTGGTTCAGCGAGCCTTTGAAAGAGACTTAACCTGTAATTGCACAACCGAGGGGGAAGGACACTATTCTGAAGGTAAACCACACGTTAAAATAACTTTGATTCTTTTGGTTTCACGATTATTGAAAATGTTGAATGATATTTGTAGTTTATTCAAAATGATGCTCTAATGTGCGCAGTGTGTGAATGTGGGTGCGTGTGGCTGTGAGAGGGAGAGAGATGGAAAAAGAGAGACGTAGCTTGCAGGCTGTGGGTGGCACAATGCCCTGTGTGTGTGAAATATAAACTTTGGAGCATGTTTTGAAGTGAAACCGCCTGGGTTGTTGTCAATGGCAAGCATTATCAAGAAAATATATCATAGACTGAGTTATGAATGGCACTTTGCCCCCCCGAGGTTGCCTAAATGACCCCCCATCTGATTTGGTCTGCCGCCGACTCTGGTGACAATACAAGTTTTTACTGAACTGGCAAACTGCATTTTGGGTGAATATATTCCTGAAGAGAAAGATACTTTGTATCAGTACTGGATTACCAATGCAAAGATTTACTCAACTAGATTATAAAGTCAATGTCCGTTTTGCAGTTTACACTTTAAGGTCAATGCCATTTATTCCCCTATACAATCCATCCACTGTTGACCAGCAGCAGTGGACACAGGCACCTTCTAATGTAGTGTATCCTTACTGTAATCCATCACAGACTGTGATGTGCTATTTCCAATAGTTGTCCTGGCAATGCTGTAAAGAGAATTATGTCAAAAACACAGAAAAATCTCAGCAACACTTTGAAGCGATAGTCACAGAAAAACTGCCTACAGCTGAGCTGCCTCCACTGTGACCGCAGCACATCCTTTATTTTAAAAGGGAGAGAAACAGGGGGAGGGGGAGATGTCCTGCATTTTAATCTGAGTTTTCACTTTTTTCAAAGAGCACAGTCAACTGGAGGTCTGATGTTAAGCGGGTATGCAGCCATCCTCATTCACAATTCAAGCCGAATCTTTTCCTCCATCTCTGGCTCAGTCTGCCCTTCCTACCACACAGAGGCTCAGACTGACAGGCTGAGGGGAATCCTGATGTTGTCGTAGCAGAGTGAGGGCTTCTTTCTCAAAGATATTCTGTTAGAAAATAAATAAAAAATCTAGAGGTGTAATCTCAGAGCACTTCCCGAAAAAACAGTCTAATCCTGATTCTTCCATCTAAGCCTCTCCCTTCTGCTCATTTTTCTATTTTCACCTTTCTCCTTCCTTTCCATTTAATCCAGTGTGTTCTCGTCATGAAATTCCCTCTTCTCACGGTGTGTAGTCTGCCTAGTTTACACTGATTAAGGAGTGTTTGCATTGACAACTTTCTGGATGGGCAGCTCTTTTAAATATTGTTACACCATTCAAAACATCTAACTGAACCTGTACTAGCTTCACTACAATGGACATACAGTGGAATTCTTAAGTTGTCTAACATAACTGATTCTTCAGCTTTTGTGAGCCTCCAAAAGATCCCAAAACTAAACAATCAGACCATCACACAAGAGGTTTCTGGCAAACACTGATACCTGAACATTAGTGGCAGGCTAACACAACAGTGTGAGTTGTCGAGCTATGAGACTAAGAAGTTATAGCCCAAACTCTGGTGTGTAGCTCCTACACCTGCAGCTGCTGAATTCTTAGATCCATTTTCAACAACCATTGCATGGTACTTTATCTCTGAAGTGATTAGGAACATAGGAGCTCCATCAATCAGGAGCTGGAGTCCCAGAGAGAGCCCTGATTGATCCAAAAGCTCCTCCATGCTGCTAAGTTTGCTGCAGATTCTGCTGACACTCAGAGTTCAGCCACACTGCTCTTCAAGTGCTTTGAAGATGGTGGTGAAAATTGCACTTATCTGCTGAATGTCTCATGGAAGACAGAAGAAGTCAAAAAGACAAAATCTGCCAGAAGCATGTGGGCAAATAATGATTCTGACCTGAACTTGCAAACTTGATTTGATAGTGGAATACATAAACAACCCTTTTTTTGTGTGTTAACCCTGAGTGGGATATGACTTCTGTAATGGCCCTCATGACCTGATGCAGGTTTAACCATTTCAAAAGATGACACAGACAGTGAAGGCCATGAAACCTTCTTAAGTCATCTGATTTGACAGTCAATTTTACTTGTAGTATTTCCAGTGTAAGATACATTATTGCTAACATTCTCCTGTTGCTGTTTGTATCATTGCATGCCAACGCCACACTTCCTGAAATAATTTCTTTATGGAATGGCAAAGTCATTTACAGCCAAAAAGGTTGATCTTATTCTAGATGTATTCCATCATTGTTGTCATTGTTTAGTCTTACCTATTTACATTTGTGTTGTATTATTCAATTGCCAATGAAATAGGTTGTTTCAAATTGATGGGGAGATGAAGAAATCCCAGTTTGTCTAAGAAAAAAAACAACCATTTCTTACTACTCAACAGTAATACCAGATAACACCATACTAGGCAATTGCTTCTGTATAGTTAATTGCCTCTGTTTAGTTTGGTGTTGCATATTTGCATCTCATTCCAGTGGGAGAGTTTGACAAATAACAAAGTATTATTCTTTTTCATTACATTCTGAAAGCCAAAAAAAGAGAGACACCACCTATTTACACTCAAGGTAGACAAGTTCCTTTTATCCAACGACCTTGCTATTGAGACTTTGTATTGTTAGGCTTCATGTTGCTATTCTTCACTGCAGAAATCAGGCTAAACTCAGAGTAATCTTGTCCAAAGCCAACCTCTCTGCTCCTATCTGGAGTGTTGTAGCACTCAAAATCAGTCTTGGTCTCAAGACCAGTCTCGAGACTCCAGATTTTAAATCAAGACCAGTCAAGACATCAGGGAGACCGGTGAAGACCACCAGATTTATGGTCTTGGTCTTGACTCAGCCTCGATCCCTAAATGTTTTGGTCTTGTCCCGGTTTTGAAGCACTCTGATCTCAGGTATGTCTTGGTCTCGGTTAGTGTGGTCTTGACTACAACACTACCTACTGTATCTGTAATCAGCAGATGTCTGATATTTGTTGCTCCTCTTGGAGCTGTGGGTTTTTTTTATTTTTATCAAGTTGATTACAGCTGTTCAAAGCGATCTGCTCCCCTGTTATTTTTATTTGATAGACATCAGGTGTCTGTTAACAGTATCCAACCTGCCTGCATTAATAATAGAGCATTTCAGTTATTGTCCAATCATTCTGATTATCACCAATAAAAAAAAGCAACTTAAACAACGGATTGTTAAAGGAAACAGGAACGTTCCTGATGTAGAGCCAAAAACTCTGAATTAGCATGAGACGACTACAAAGCAGCAAACCATCTCACACCACCTACAGTCAACAAGAGGAAAACAAAGCAATCAAGGATGTTGTCAGTAGTGTGAATGCTCAATGACAGCGCTCAGCAGCTGTCCTTTGCTGTGCCATTGATTGTGGAAAAGCAACATTAGGCAACAAACTGATGTAAAAATGTCTCTCTAACTGAAACAGTAACAGTCGAAGCTCATTTTCAGCCCGGGAGTTTCATGGCTCCAACTTTAGTACACATCATTTCACTGGAGATATATCATTTAGCTCCATTAGAATACAAGTCTGAAATAGTGCACGACCCTCTACAAGCGTCTTATTCATGGTGTATTTTTCTAACTTTCTCATAATTATGATATTACCATGGAATTTATTTTTTTAATCAAGTCAAGTCAAGTCATGTCAAATTTATTTATAAAGCACATTTAAAAACAGCTACAGCTGACCAAAGTGCTGTACAATACAACAACTTCAGATCACAACGTCCACAAGAGAGAAATATATATATGTATACATATATACAAATAAAAAGAAAGAATATATAAAGAAAGCAACAAAGGAACCTGAAAGAAATGGTCTATTCAGGACCAGGGGACTCAAATGCTAAAATATAAAAGTATGTCTTGAGACAGGACTTAAAAGAGTCAACAGAGGGTGCAGACCTGATTGAATGAGGGAGGCTGTTCCACAGTTTAGGGGATTTTACTGAAAAGGCCCTATCTCCCTTTAGCTAGCTTGAGCCGTGAGCGGGGAACAGCCAGGATGCCCATGTCTGATGATCTCAGGCCCCTAGATGAGGTGTACGGCCTGAGGAGGTCGGTAATGTAAAAGGGGGCCAGGCCATTCAGGGCTTTAAAAACAAACAACACAATCTTAAAATCGATTCTGAATCTTATTGGGAGCCAATGAAGGGACGCTAGGACAGGACTGATATGCTCCCTCTTCTTGGTTCCAGTCAGCAGCCTTGCTGCAGCATTTTGGACCAGCTGCAGACGGGACAGGGATGACTGGCTTATCCCAGTATATAAAGAATTGCAGTAGTCAAGCCGGGATGAAATGAGTGCATGGGTTACTGTCTGTAAGTCACTGAATGAGCGGATAGGTTTTAGCTTGGAAATTGTACGGAGCTGAAAGAAACTGGATTTGACAACTGAATTTATCTGCCGATCAAATGTAAAGCCTGAGTCGAAGATAAAGCCAAGGTTCCTGGCGTGGGGCCTAATGTGGCTGTATAAGTGACCTATAGGTAGGTAGGTCTAGATTGTAATCTTTAAAATAATAACATTTCCTGAATCCTACCTGTCCTCTCAGGAGTTATGGGCTCAGGGCTTTTGCTTGGTAGTGGCATTTCTTCACTCTCACTGTCAGCCACAAATTGGTTGAGGGGCTGCTGCTGCTGAGGGGCTACATGGAAGAGTTTCACACTTAGTTCTTGTTGTAACATACTATTTGCAAAGAACTTAATCGCATCATATACAATATGTAACACCACACTATACATTGACTCATTCATAAACTGGAACAGTTTGGGACATTATATGTTGTGTTGTACATTTGGCATCATGGTCTTGCCCTGGTGATTTACCTGTGTCATCTCTGGGAATTTTTCTGGTTCTCAAGATTAGTCTCTCCGGGGCCTGGTAACACTTCTTAAAACGCCCTTCAAAAAGGAAAAAAACACATTTAATAATAATTGCTTTTGCGAGTGACTGCATTACATAAGATGTGCAGGAAGTGCTTAAATACAACAGGGGCAGAGTGAAAATTACAAACCCAATTAGCGTCAAACAAGCCGTGAACATGCTCTACTGCCTCAGCCAAAATAAACAGGTTTTCTTTCACAAATTCACATATGAGGACTATAATTAGCATAAATGTCACAGGAATATTGTTTCTATCATTACTACTTAGACAATCTGTTTTCAGATTCCCTTCAGCTCCTTCTCAGGGCACCTTCACATGTTTGAAAAGGATTTATGAAAATGTATCCTCAAGAAGCAAAGTCGATGGTGTCTCTGATGTCTTCATAAGTCTTTTGAGTTCTGAGACATTCCTCAATTTCTGCTTTAAATAATTACACTCTGCCTGCAGGGGGAACCACTAAGAGTTGAGCAGAGTCACTTAATGCAGACTGTAAAAGAAAGTTTAAATGTGTTACTTTCTATCTAAAGTAGTGAATCTGAACAGAAGAGCAGTTTCCTTATGCTGACCACACACCAGGTAACATCTCAGGTGATTTTAAGAGTTTCATACTGTGCAGCGACATTCACACACCAATAATGTATGAGGTTAGGTGTGAGGACTGAATAAAATCACAGTTTTATTTTCTATTTCAGTCTAAACATCTGATTTTAGTTCATTTCATTCATAGAAATGTTGTCTCTGAACATGAAGGGGTTGAGAATGTTTTTGGCCTCTGTGCACGTTGACAAATCTCCCATTAGGCTAAAATTGTGATTTCTTTCTTTTTAAGTAAAAGTCAGAGGAGGAGTGGGCTGTCTTAACACAGCCAGTAAGCTCATGCAAACAGCAAAAGGAAATATAAAATCAGTAAGATAGTTAGATTTAGATAAGTTATTATTATTATTTTAAAGATTTATTTTTATGCCTTCATTGAGAGAAGACAGTGGATAGGATCATAAACCAGGGAGAGAGAGAGAGAGAGAGAGAGAGAGAGAGAGAGAGAGAAGAACATGTAGTAAAGGAGTCACAGGTCGGAATTGGAACCAAGCCACCTGCTTCAAGGACAACAGCCTCCCACAATGGGGCATGCAAACTAACCACTAGGCTACTAGCACATAACATAACTAAAGGCTAAGTTGGCAGAGAAAATACTGTCATCACAGCTTCTCCTTCGGTGTGTAACAATAAATTAATCAGTGGGCTGAAACCCAAGGTCCATTCTTTTGCTGCTTAAAGAACTGAAGGCAGAAGGATTTATTCTAAGAATCATCCAGTAACAGGATTCTACCAAGGCCTAACAGAAACCTCAGGTATCTTAACTCAATGTGGACAAGTCCATCTTTGCTACTTATTCGAGTAGTACTGCTGACGTAAACAGAAGAATTATGGGAATACTCCAAAGGCAAATTACAAACAACTGAATCATCAAAGATATTTCTTACTCTAGTTATTTACAATACACATTATAGGTATAACACCATGAAATGTTTCTGTCTCTAAAGCTAACCCAGTGGATAAAAACATTAAATGAAAATGGTTTTCAGCTATTAGTGGGAATCAAGTTAAGATACAAATTACAAGACAACACGATACGAAACAAAACAAAACACTGAAAAGTTTTCAAAATCTTTGATTTTCTAGTTATGAAAGAAAACACAGATATAGTCGTTTTTTAAACCCAGAGTTGCTGAGAGCGACAGGGAGAGAGAGAGAGACATCAACATTGAAATATTGAGATTAGGTAGATATCGATCACCAGTAATGACAACAAAGCAGTGATACGGATAAATAAGATGTTATTTTTATTCAGGTCTCTGCTCTATAGAACTTGGAATCCCAGTGACACCTCCTTACAAACTTTCAGGCCATTAAAAATATATATATATATGAAATTGTATGACATAAATCAGAACTATGATTTATTGCCGTAACAATATTTTGTCCCACCCTTTATTATTCAGCTTCAACCTTTAGCTCTTGATAACAGCACAGGCACAACTCTTCAAAGACTGGACCACAGTAGAAGACATGAAGAGTAACTAATAGATTAATAAACGCAGCTCAGGAGTAACACTAACAGGAGATACTTCAAGGAATTCCTTCAATGAATGATCCATAACCAGGTAAGTACAGCTGAGCATCTCCACATACTGAATCCTCTGTTCCCAAACAGTCTTATTGCCAGCAGTACTTTAACTGAGAGTGAGCTTTCTTGATCTCTGACTCATATTTTCACATTTTATTATGTACATATAAAATGTACAAGTACAAAGTTAGAATGGTTCATGAAGCACCAGAAGTAAGAGTAACCAGAAAGTGAAATAATGGTGAAACAAATGGCACCAAAGAATATTTAATTATCTACCTTTGAATGATGTAACATAATGTCACAAGTTTAATCTATTAGAAAGTATAAAATGTTTGAGGCTTGTTTTTTATGGATGTAAAAAGAACAGAAGATAATTTTTATATTGCAAACATATTGCATAGCTTTTAAAATAAAAAGTTACAGAAGAAATATTGCACACACATTTACAGTGTTGTTAGAATTACAGTTATGTGAAATGGAAAAAGCACAAATACCTGTACCATTTTGTCAAGTTCAGTTTTTGAGCTAAAGTTTGTTCTTATTGCCCAGTCAGTATGTTAATGTAAGAAACTAAATATTTGCAGTGAGAGCTCATTTAAGAGACTTCATGTTCATGTTGCCAAAGTGTTGAGAGAGCCAAATTTAAACACTGGTATTGATCATATGATGCTGTTGTCACTGAGCAAGGCCAGGTGGGATTTGGCTGGCTTGACAGGAAGGCATAGTTGAAAGCTAGCACCAAGAAGATCACAGCTTCCTTTTTTCTGCATGATGTTTGAAGCCTTATGATCTATTTTTACTAAAAAGAAAAAAGAGCTTTACACACATCTTTCTCACCCACTGGGTGAAAAAGCTTCATGCGGTTTTCCTGAGTAGTTGTGCAGAAATATAAAGCTAAACACGGGTCTCTTTCTCTCTCACTGTTTGTGCTTCCTCTGAAGAAAGGCAGTCATAAATAATCTTAATGGTTTCCAGAGTTAATTCAATTATCTCTGTTAATGAAATGAATAAAAGCTGGTATGTGCTCTCTTATTCTGTTTGCATTTCCTTGGAGGATGATATTTGCATTTCCTCAATTTTCAGACAATAGTTTGCTTTCCATGGTTTGCTTCGTCAGAAAATTAATTTAGTCAAATGCTACTTTGACATAATACCTAACAGATGCAGGAGACCCTCTGTGGCTGTTACAGATAGCACAAAGCATTAACATCACAACAGGCCTCAGTGGGAAAGTGAACTGGGTGGCCTGAAAGTGGGGGTGTAATAAATCAAAGTGGTTCCTGCAAGATCATTTCCACTTCTTTTAGAAATGAGGAACACCACTGTGTCTTCAAAGAGGCATGAATTGGACCCTGCTCATTTCAAACTAAATATATATATTAGCTGATCATCCCTTTTATCTAACCCACATCTAGACTGATGAATAACTTTCTTTATCAAACCCTCCTGGTGTGCTCTCACCGTTGTTTCATCCATTCCATCATGAGGGCCGACCTGAATAATGAAAATATGAATATGTGATCAAAATGGATGAAGATCAGAGATTCCTGCATATTCTCTCAGAGTGTTGTGCCGATCAAATAAAGTCACTTATTGTACCCGCACACATGAAATCAGCATGAGATGATGTTGAACAGGAGATGTCTTCTATTGTATGTTCAGTGCTTTTGCATTTAGCAGACAATGTGTGACGCCCCACATAGAGAAGAACACTTTCCAAGTGGCACGTTGGAATCTTATTCTCTTCCCAATTTTACAAGACTTTTATTGAAAGTGTGCTGACCTTTTGTATTCAATGTTGGGGAGGAGCACTGTCCTTACAAAATAAGAACAAACTGGACAAGGTTGTTAAACTAGGCAGCAAGATAACTGGGAAGCAAATGTACAGCATTTCTTTCCTGACAGACCGGTACACACTGAATTTAGCCATCAAGATTACAGCTGACCCTCTGCACCCCCTTTGGTCAGAGTATGAACTCTTGAATTCAGGGCGCAGGTACAGAATGCCCAGGATGAGGACTAAAAGAGGCATTACATCCTTTGTACCACGCAGTATTCAGCTGCTTAATAAGAACTGATTATACAGGACGAACTCGGCACTCTGCACTTTATTTAACTTGCTGAAATCCCTCATTGAATCATGTGATGCTTTAGTGTGTTTTTATGTGTTCTTATGTGCTGTCCTGTAAATTTTTGTTTGTATTGTGTTTTTTAGCTCTCTGTGCAAGGCAAATTCCCCTAGGGGCAATAAAGGTTTCATTCAATTTAATGAGAGCTTTTATGAATCTGTCACGCTACATGTGTGGTATTTCAAAAAATGTCCACCCTAACCCTAACACCTGACTTTTGACACCAGCGTTGCATCGCTCTTATTTGTGAAATTAACAATTTTCAGTGCTTATTGTAGCTTGAAGACTCGAAGTGAGGGGAAGAAGAACGCCTATTACTGTTCAAAAGTTACAATACCTTCCAGTTTCTCTAAGCTAAACAACAGACTTTGTAAATGGGGGAGGGGAGTAACAATAATTTATTTCCATCTACGAGTAGAACCAGGGTCAACAGGTGGATGCAGCAGAAAAGGTGAGACTTCTAAAATAGATATATGAACCATTGTAGCAGCAAATGACAGCAACATGTGTGGCAGGGTCAGGGTGAACATTACACAGACTTGTAACACATTGTTTTGGTGTTTGGTGTTTGGAGTTTTTCATATTCTAATTAAGGGTGTAAGGAGAGAGTGTGTCATATGTGGTATGGATTATTCGCCACGTGGATGCAATTTGTTATGTAAAGGAGTTTGGACCTGAAATAGCTTGCAGGCTTTGTTTATTTTCTGCACAGTTTTTTTTGTGGAATTTAATATGATTGAGACTTTTGGGTCTAAAATAAAGGGGTTTAAATCACCTGACTAATCTTCTGGTTTTTTTTAATGGTTTGTATTATTGCTAAATAATCGAAGTCATACATGAAAATAATAATTATTTATATGATGTCTGGCTCATCTGCTAAGTCCAGGGTAGAGTGATGTTGTTTTATTAAAAGAAAATCAGTTTTTCTGTGTGGTTGAAATGTTCACTTAACCGACAGACAAATATCATTTAAATGTGTGAAAATATCTCTATCATGAACATGATCTCATTTAAACCCTCATCATCTCTTTGCTTATGGCTCAGCATACTTATTCTCTGGTAATCATGCATCAGACACACTCCAGTTTCATAACCATCACTTTCCTCCACACGTTCCTCCAGCAGTCACATCGTGATAGAAGCAACCACTGAGGCATCCAAATCCAACCAATCCTTTCCCCCCCCCCCCCTCTGTCCTGCCCCTCCACCTCCCACTCTCACCATTAACAAGTGGTGGCTAGCAGCCACGAACCTGAACCCTCTCTGCTTTAATTATGTCCCTGAGTCCCTGAAGGCTACGAAGAGGACGGGGTCCAATTAGCCGACAGAGACACTGAGGACGAAGGCGAGGGCTGACGTCACCCGCCCACACCAGAGAAGGAAAAGAGAAAATTCAGCTGGAGGCAAAAAAAAGACGACTAAAGACAAGAGGGGGGGTCATTTTGTAATGAAGTCAATTTATGGAATACAAAATGCAAAGAATGCAGATGGAGACATCAATATCGCTTATATTTATAAGATTTTATTTATTTACTTAATGATGCTTCAGTCACCCTAAACATATTGAGAATTATTCTTTGCCACTTCTGTCTAGGAGTCTCTTACGGTTTCATCTTTTCAGTGAAATAGAGAAAACCTTGTGGGTTACAGTACAGTAGAGCACTCGCTCCTTACAGTTGAGCACACAGATCAGTCTATTCCGACAACATGGGGGGTGTTTAATGTCTAATAGAATTGTCTGTTTTCTCCAAATAACTCATGGCTCATTGCCTCTCTTGATATTACATTTTTAATACTTTTAATGCTCTTCTGAAAACCACTCAGACTCTAAACCAATCTCCTTAGTGTGTGCATGAAGACATCTTCACAAGTATTGATAGAAGCAGCATATCCATGTTTTCAGAATTTCATTGGTTACAAGAGATGTCAGTCATTGGCCGTCAGAACAGGGAGCGGCACCTCCTTTCAACAAAGGCTCTCATTGGCTGTTTGTTTGCTGCTATCAAGTGTCATCAAAAGGTCAGCGGAATAGCAGTTTTTTGAACAGTTCTGTGGATCGTTGTGGATGTGATGTGTTTGGATTAGTCTTTTACTCGACTGAAAACGAGTGGGAACTCAGTTTGGTGGATTATAACGAATAGGAGGGTTCAACAAATATTGCTTTCTTTTACAGTCCAGTTTCTCCTTACTTACTGAGAGAATGTTTACTTAGTTACTTTGCAGAACAGACAATGTACAAGGCGTCCGCGTTACATGGACATAACTTTGTAAGATCATGGTAATTCTATGGCAACAAATCATGCTTCCTTTTAGAGTCCAGTTTCACCTTAGTTTCTTAGAAAAATGGAAGACACTTCATAGTAATACACTGACATACACGGTAGGTTTTAATGATCCTAGGAGGACAGAGTTACACACTAAGGCCATGAGAAGTACTTGTTCATTGTATCATTCAACATCGTAAATCACAGCAAATACCAAACTTAGAGAGGAGGTGTTTCTATAAAAGTGCCGTCTAATTCCCTGGAAAGTATGAATTTAAATATGGGCTAATACCATCGTGAACCTGCAACAATTTTGTAAACCTGTTGATGCGGAGCGGTACAATAAGGTCAGTTACTGTATACACTATGCTTTCAGTTTTTTTTTCTGTGCTGCTGGCCTTCAAACAAAAGATCTGATTGGTGTCTTTGCAAAACTGTCTTCACAAGGCTCTCACTTCTGTGTGATTTTAGAAACTTCGAAGAGGTTAGTGCACATTTTCTTTTTTTCTTTCTTTGCTCACAGGGTGGAGGTTAACATATGAGAAGCAGGTCTTCTCCGAACTAAAGCAAAGACCTCCTCGTACGGGACATTAGCCCATCAGACTGCTGATATGTACGTCCCTGTGACATTTCACCTTCAGTCTGAATGCCACAGTATTGGGGGAACAAAGAGAACCCCCCTCTTCAGAGGTAAAAGATGCCTTCCAGGGGTGAGACGGATTTGGCTGAGCCAGCGGAGGAGCGCAGCACTGTGACTTTGTGTATGTCTGACAGTGTGTGGATGTGGAGCTCCCGCTGTGTCCTGTTTCCGCAATGCAATGTGGAACAAGAATATTACGCCATTGCAGAATCAGTATGAATTCACTATTCTACAATTCATTTAGTAGACACTTTTATCGAAAGTGAATGTAAAGAGACCAGAGAATATATTGCTTTTTTCACACACTGCAAGTGTGCCCACGGTGGAAATGCAGACATACAAAGCTATATTTAAACCAGGAAACAGGGTTCAGGCTGGAAGTAGCTCTGTTACTACCTAATTCAATTAGGCAAAAGCCAGCTACAAATAACTTAAACAGGCTGCTCAATAGGACACCATTATATCACCTTATGTGACCAGTGCAGGTCCCCGAGGATCAATACATGAGGGTGAAAGTGTCCTGATTTGGAGGTTTGAAAATATGGTCACCCTACTAAAGATGCAACTCATACATAGATAATTTAACAGGATACAGAGGAGCAGTCACAACCCTCCATAGCTAATTACATTCAAAGAGATATGTGCTTAAATCTGACTCAGATGTAAATGCTAAATCATGCTACGCTTAACAGCAAGTAGCAATGCTGTAGAATCTTCATCCTGTTTATATTGACTTCCCCTTTATCCCTTTTGTGATGTTACTTTCTTTGTTAAGCACAACAATCCTTAACGTATGAACACAATTAACTTTTTTCTTCTGCTGACCAGCACACCTGTCTGATTTATCCACACCGTCCTCGCTTCCTTTCTTCTCGCTGCCTCAGCATCCTGACCATCCTATCAGCTGCGAACCAGAAATCAGGTAGAGCACTAATGGTTTAGGACCATTGATCAATAACCTATCTTTATCTCAAATTAGGACAGGCACAGCTTTAGCTCCAACACAAGGCCAAAGTTGTTCATTATGTGTAGCTGCATTGTCACAGTGAATAATGGCCCACAGGACAGGAACACAAGCAGTGCTGTCAGGTCCCGACTCCAAACAAGGACGTGGTCAGAGGTAACCTGAGAGACTGACACATCTTCACACAGATGTTTTAAGACTGAAAATCTCCTGAGGATACGTCAAAGTGTTTCACAGTTGTTGTTATTAACAATAATGATGGTTCTGAGAGACTTACTGCTCCAGAGCACATTTAATTTAATGAGAGGAAACTTCATAAACAGGAGCATCATGGGAGAAGAGAGGACTTTAAAGCTTCTGTCTCAGTTACGAGGACTCAGGAGGATCTAATTATAGGAGATAAAATGCTCACCACTTCTCTAAATAGCTGGAAAATGTATAGTGGAAACAGGAGTGATTTAAAAGGGTACATTTTCTGGCTGCTGCTTTGTGTATTATGAACACTAAAGTCTGGTGCTTGGTGTTCATAATCTCTACTATTTCTGTAAATGTGCACACTAATGACCATCTGTAGGACCTCTAACATTCCCCACTTACATGCCCTTTTGTTCTGTAATTGTTTTGACAGTGATTTAGAGACAGTGTTGCCAACGAAATGAATCCAATTGGCAATGAGCAGAGGAGCAAGCTATAGACTCATGAAGACCAAAACCGACATCAGGCAAACCTGAATTGTGAAATTTTGATAAATTACACAAAAAATGTTCTCGTAAATAAACAAAAGTTATGTTTATGTGTCTTACCAAACAAATCGTGTGCATTCTTGAAGTTCTCACAAATGGAGCGCCTTTCCATCCATGTGCAAACTTTTAAAGGTGATCTTCTTTGTTATATTTGGAGTTCTATTTTTGTTTGGCATATATTTTACTGGCCTGGACTTTGTTTCTTCAGGGGGCCGCCTTGGTCCAACAGCCCAAGAGCATGCTCTCTATTTGAGCTTCATTATTGAGATGGTGTTTACAGAATCCTCCTCTGACATGAGCAGCAAATACATTCTTGGTGTACTTTCCCTTTAAGGAGGATAGAGCACATGCAGTTTAATGTTACGCCATGTAAACCACTGTTTGCACTCAAAACAGGCTATTTGCAGGCAACTATGCCCATTGAAAGTGTGTCCACTAAAGTGCTGTATTTTTCACGGACAGGCTCAGATAATTGATCGAAACATGAGCTGGACTTGGTGAGAGGAGATACTGTTCATAAGTGAATTATTAGCATAAGCTTTTAAGCCTGACAAACAAAGAGCTGTTATAAAGTATAAAGTGGTTTCTATCAAAAGCACAACTATTCACAGCTTTTGAAACTGTGTGGAAAGATAAGATAACGGAAGAGAACAATACCACATGGCAAAGAAAACCTTTTGAAAATCAAAGTTTTTGCTAGCTGAATTAGTGCATGCAAAGGCTCTATTGTAAAGGTAGCGCAGGATGAAAGAAGCCCACACAAAACATCAGTAGCATCCATTCATCACAGCCACAACACCAATCTTTTCTCTGCACATATGCAGCTCAGATATTTCACTCATTCTTATATTAAAAGCTTTCCTTTAAAGGACTTCAGACAGGCCTGAAGTAACACATGTGGGATGGTCAATAATGGTCTGGGATATTGGAAAAGGAAACTCCAGCATGGTTATGTGCTTTTGTAATCTGTCTCTGACTATAGAGTGCATGTTCAGGTTTAAGATTACACATGAAAGTGGGTCAAACGTAGACTGTAGCTCCATTTGAAACCCTTTAACAGCCTACATTAAACATGAAAAAGAACCATGAAGAGAGGATATATCTTTCCTCCTGAAACTCAAAGATATCACATTTATTCTGCCTGGAAAATGACACATTATTGCACAACTGCACGTCACTGCATATCTTTGTTGAGTTTTCCGGTAAATTTACAGAACAAGAAGTGAGTCGTACTTCAACATGTGCTTATAGGACTAACCATATCAGGAGAAATTACATTATTTTGTTCCAGGTCAAACATGCACAAAGATCTGTGAGAATGAACAGTTACAGATTGTGCATCTTAGATCATGTACAGAATGGACCTTTAATCCTATCATGAAGTCTAAAATATAAACATTGAATATTAAAAGAAGCAAAACCTGCCTCAGACTCTGATTAGATGACCCTCCTGCATTAACAAATAATAACCTGAGAAAATCAACAAGCTCACGCTGTAATGTAGAAAGGAGATTCAACACCTGAACACATCTGAGACCATTCATCTCGCCTGGCTGCACAGCAGGAAAACAGCAGCCCAGTGAGGAGCAGAGACTCTGACTCCACAACATTAGATTAATCATAGTAACTATAGCAGAACTAATCCATACTTCACAAACAACAATGTTCTTCCTTTGCTTTCCTGTAGCAGAGCCTCAGTCTGTGTTCTTATCTGTGTGATGAAGAACCTCATCTCTTTCTCTGGAAGCTAGAGGGAGGAAACCTGTTATTTACTTCATGTGAGAGCAGAGGTTGTTAAAAGAAGTGGAAAAGCATGTTTGGACAAAACCTTTTTCTCTGGCTGTCTGTACTTCAAAATTAATAGTTTTTCATAAGAGGAGAAAGAAGGAAGGATTCACACAAGGTGCACAATAAATATTCAAAGGAGCAATGTTAGAAGTGCTCAGTGTATTCCCTCCATTATAAAGGATCAGTACATCAATGGAAGTACTTTGAAGATACTAAAGTAAATGAAATACGTATTTGCAGCAAAATGTGACTGACATTGGTACGTGTTATTTGATTAATATGTTATTATATCAGTTCTGATGCATCGAAAAGCATTTCAGTGGTAGTTAGTTGAGGTGGAGTTGTTTTAGCCATGTGATTGAAGTCAGGTAGCTCAACCAGTGGCTCCAGAGAGTCACAAGATAAATCTCAAGGGAAGACCAAATCTGGTTTGAAAATCTTTATTTCCGTTTTAGGGACAGCTTCGTAGTCAATGACTTTATTATCTTGCAATGTGAAATCTTTACCTGAAAAGTAGCTTAAGATGTCTCACATATCCAGTGGAGTAAAGAATATAACATTTACCTCTCAAACGATGTTGGTTTTAAGTATAAAGTCACTGAGTAAGTCAATAGAGCAATACATTACATGACTTTTAATTACTACATGGATTTAAAAGTGTTGGCTTTAATGCTGAAATCACACATGTTCTACTTTACATTCCCGTGGTTGGTCAACTTTTTTACAGCGCACCAAATTCAGCTGAAATCAGACTGAGACCAGTGTGTTCAGGGGGTTTGGTATTTTAAATAAACCAGAGCGTCAAAATCAGTTTGAAGACATATCAAAGCAAAGAAAAATAAGAAATGGAAACTTTACCCAAATTATATTGAACTGAACCAATAAGTGTTACAAAATGTAAGTCAAAGTTTCTATTGTCGTCTGTTGACCCTGATATAGTAACTTGTATCTGGACAGGGATCATCTCACACTTGGCCCTGATAAGAGAGGGTTAGTTTGTGAGACCAGTTTGTCCTTTCTTTACAATCCTCTCGTTCTCTGAGGCTGGATCTCTTGTTGGTCTGTGGGCCGATGGCACAGATTTGTTTAGTTAATGAGTCTCCGCTGACACATTGAAGACATGACAGGTTCTGTCAGGCTTTCATTCGCTCAAGGCACCAACATCCCAGAGCCAGAAGCAGACGTCTGCCTGAAAGCTGGCACAGGCTCCACGCTGCAGAGCAGATGCCCAGACATAACTAATGGATCCCCTTCAAACACAGAATCACAATGGATGGAGGAATACATTCAGGGTTCGACGACAATTCAAGTGAGTCCAGTTTTTAATGGGTAGAAGACTCATTGTTTGTGACCAGAAAACATTTCAAAATAAGAA
The DNA here is from genome assembly GCF_963584025.1 of Labrus mixtus. Lineage (NCBI taxonomy): Eukaryota > Metazoa > Chordata > Actinopteri > Labriformes > Labridae > Labrus > Labrus mixtus. The sequence continues at coordinate 15,565,806 of NC_083621.1, read as the reverse complement.
GTGACTGCTTGTTTACATGCTAAATAATGCACAATGAGTCAACTGAGTCCAACAAGAAATGAGTAAACAATAATATTGAACCACAATAATTTATCCCCGGTTAGAACAAATTTTATCAAGTTTTGGAGTACATAAAAACCCTCATGTAGTGACGTAGCTGCCCCTTTAAGAGAGAAAACAACTTAGCATGTCGTGTGCTTAGCAAAATTATCCATTTGGTCTGTGCTCGTTTGTCAAGGCATTCGTATAATGATTATAATTTATACTTTATTAATCCTGCGAGGGAAAATTATTTTTTTCACTCTGTCTAATGAACATGGTACACACACATAGGCCGAAATACACACACATGCACAAACAGGATCCCATGAACATGCATTAATGGAGAGGTTTCAGAGTCAGGGGGCTGCCCACAGTGAGCGCGCCATAGCTGGTGGGGGGGTTCGGTGCCTTGCTCAAGGGCACCTCGGCAGTGCTCAGGAAGTGGACTGGCAACTCTCCAGCTACCAGGCCAATTTCAGGACTTGGTCCATGCCGGTAGTTGAACCGGCGTGCATCCGGTTCCCAACCCAAGTCGGCAATGCTGACATGCAAAAACCTGCAGTTCATCGAGTGTCCACTTGAGGTTGGCTGCAAAGAACCTGAAGTCACATACACACTCTATTCAAAAATACCAATTTTTACAACAGAAATTTACATTTTTTTCACAGACTGGTACAAAAAAAACCATTAAGATTTTAATAGTTATTGTCTGTTCTGGGTTGATTTCTGTTAAAACTCATCAGTTCTTATTCTATGAATATGCACGTAGTTAACCTGATTGACAGGCGGGCACGATGTAGCTTTTTGTAAAAAGGCATAAAACCCCCTCAGCTCCAGCTCTTAGCATGTCGTTAGGTTGATTGAATTGGGTTGAAAGCATTTCCAGCATGGCGACTGAACCAACGGGCTTCCAAAGCCTTTTGCAGTATCAGATGGGTGACGTCACTAAGGCTTAGGCCATTAACATTTACAGTCTATGGTTGCTATGTAAGAAATTTGACACAAATTTCACTTAACATTGGACTAAAAAGATATGTATCCTACTCTGCTCAGGTTGCAAAATAATATCTGACCATTCTCTCAAAAGAAAAATTATTTCATGAGGAATGTGACAATAAAAATGTATGTTACATTTATGATATGAATGATAAATCTCTGATAGAACTTGTGAAGATGCTGTTTTAAATTTGGTGCCACAGAGACAGATGTCAGTCTTCGACTTGGCTGCAGGACTCGACGCCCTCGAGCAAACAGCTCTCCTGGTTTGAGGCCTGAACCTTCCCCTCTGGTTATTTATGAGAGTGCTGCGAGCCAGTGCACCTTGTTTAGCAGCCTTCAGCCACATGTTCTTTTTGCATCCATTCCAAGTTAGTGAGACAGAACTCATCCCAATCCTTCTCTCATTTTCACACACACGTTAACATACATCACATAGTGAAGCAGAAGAGTTGACGTTTGGCAGCACCTGCCTGAATTTCTCTAACAAAAGAGAGAAGGAAATTAATGAACACCACCCAAAAAAAGGAAAGTGGTGAAAAAGTTGAAATCATTCCTGGCAGCACAGCTGAGGTAACAAGGAGGACAGAGAGAGGAGCAGGAGAAGGAAAGTGAAAATGAATCAGTGTTTGACAGCTTTAGTTTCTGAAGTATCCTCAGTGCAGAGCTTTAGTTTGATTGCTAAGAAACAATAAAACAAAGTCTCTTAATCCTCTGTCTGCAGCTCTGTTTCTCCCTGCAAACATCATTCATACAGAAGGGAAGGACCTTTCTAGAAAGGCATTGCCAGAACAATTCACAAAGAAAAATTGGTCTGGAACCTCCTGCTGCATTTCGGTTTCCCCAAAATAAATTCCGAAAAGGTAAAGACCAAAATGGCGCTCAAACAAACCAATCAGTTCATCAAAACATTTTATGTAACAATAGACTGCTGGGCTAGGTAGCTACTTGCAGCTACCTGTGGGCGGAGTCTGAAATGAATCCTTACTACTTTTTATAGTTCACTATGTAGTCCGTTGACCAGTTTGAAGGGTTGTCCAAAGGTTAAATGAGGTTTATTGTATGATACCATACAATAGTGAACTGAATGTATCCCACAATGCATCATGGAAGTAGCCAATGACCAATATATATGGTCTCTATATAAAGCGCTATATAGCAACATGCACTGCATTGGAAGAAAAGCAGTTAATGGGTAGCGCTAAGTAGTGTTCAAAAGAAGCTCGTCGTTTTGCCAATAAGCTCACTTAGGGAAGAGAGCTTCAGCAGGGGGCTGCTGCCGCTTTGACAAATCGGTGTAAACAGCTGAGCGATTGTTTCCACAGGTATAGCACAATAGATACTTTGGGCAGAGGATAGCAGAGAGCTGTGAGCAGGTGGCTGTTTGTACTGAATCACGCTAACTGTTCACACCTGGTCATGGCAATCCTGTCAGGTACTCTAGCACAAACAAACACTGTCCTGAACCAAAAGAGTGACGTTAGGAAGGAGGAATAATGGGACAGAAAGGCAAAAGAGCCTAGAAATAGCAACATGACTGAATGTTGCTGGTACTGCTGTGTTTTAGTTTCTTTGTTAACAGAAATGAAAAATCTCTCTACATCAGTTTATTTCCCGCAGTGACAATAGAGAAGAAGTGCAAAAGAAGTTTTTCAAAAGACTAATTAATGTTAAAAATGTCAGTGTGAGCCTCTAAAAATCAAAAATAAAGATTTATTTCAAAGCTAATGACCGACTTTTTACTCAGAGCCAGAGATCACTGAGCTCATGAGATGTAAAACAGTACAAGTAAGAGCTTTTGCAGGGAGCAACAGACCTTTATGTCTAATTTATTTTACACCTCAGTATCAGCTTTAATAGGACAACAGCAGACATTTGTTTACATTTAATGTACACCTATGCTAAGCATTAGAGTTACAAAATATATTTATATTGTAACGTTCTGCTCAATGAAGTTACGAGACGTTATTCAGCTTGCGTATATAAAAAAAAAATAAACTTGCCATGCATGGGTTTTATTTCCCAAACTTAACACAGGCTACTGTGGGCTGTAACCAACGCCAAAATTAAAAATCTACAGTCTCTCTGTCAGTAACTACAGTCTCACACAGCAGACTCTCACAACCAAAACAAATTCTGATCCGCTACAAATTGTTTCTAACCATAAAACAGATGTTCGATCAGAGAAAAGGTTTTGAATATAATATATTGCATTTGGTAAATTCACTTTGTATCGTTTGTTTAATGTTTTTTACCAAAGTTTTAATGATCAAAGTACACTCAAAGACACAGAAAGATGTCTCACTTTGATGCAGATTAATGTATGAATTATGATCTAACATTATGTAGACTTAGTGGTAATTAAGATGATCCATCCCCATTAGTGTCTGCTACACCATTTAACTAATTGTTTGACACTGCTTCCAATGCGGAAGTGCAAAATCCAGCGATCTCCCTTGATATTTGACTCTCGGATACTTTTAATCCACTGAATATCAGGCGAACTGAAACCTGAACTGTGGATCCGTGGCATTGCCTTTCTATTAACCAAGAAGTGACATTATACTGAAATGACAGACAACAGCTAACACAAATGCACACATTTACTGCCCGACTCTTAAAACAAATGCAAATATGTCTCCCATTTTCAAAATGTAATTAAAGACTGGACCAGAGAAGAAAAGATTCATGACTCTGAACACACAGAATGACATATCCAGCCTTTTGTTCACAGAGACTTTGAAGTTCTCCTCCAGTAACCTCACAATCAATTTAAAAGAAAACTCCAGAAGCCCAAAACTAAATTGCCAGTATTCAACACAAAGCATGACTAATGACTGATTCCTGCCAACTGAAAGAGGAAAAGTTTGAAGTTACAAATCTCAAACTTATTTTTACAGGGACCTTAATTGGTGTATTACCTTTATGTGAAGTTAGTGTCTTAAAATCTTCAACCAATGGAGCCAAAAGAAGTCTGTCATTTGTCATGAGAATACACATTAGGTCTACAGAAGAAGTAGGACTTCATGATCCTAAAGCATCCTGTTTGTCTGTTGTATCATGATAGGATTTATTTTCAACATGTTGACATGACAAAAAACTAGTTTGTAAGGCATTGTTCATTACCAGCAGGATACATTAAAACAGATTCTGCTCTCCTCTATGTAATATGACTTATTCTCTGCATCAGCACAAAAAGCTCACACACACACCAACACACACAGAGCTCTGTCAGTTAAAAAGGTACAACTGGTATTCATGTTGTCCAGCTGGGGTTAATGCTGCAGGTCAAAAAGTCATTTGAGTTTTACACTTTTGAGGACTTTTCTGGTAAAAAAAAACCAAAACAAAAACAAAGACATCTTTTAGGATCTTTAAATCCAACTGGTGGTTCAGTTATTACAAACTCCTGGCCTTACATGTTTAAGCCAACATAGCCAAATCCCAAAAGGTATAAAGAAACAATACTGATTATTTACCTTATAGAGAATGGTGCATCCATAAAACCAGACTCCTAAAAAATAGTGGCAAACGATGTCTTGATGGAATATTTTTGGGACAATAACTAACGACCATCAACATGGGAAGAAAATGTGGACCATTGCTGGAAGTTTACAGCTAAATTCAAAACGGTTAAGGTCTTTCCTCTACTTTAGAAGAATATACAACACATGACTAGACATCACAAGAAATGTGACTGAAATTTAGAGTAACTGCAAACCGCTGTGATAACCGTTCTTCAAAGCTCCACACATAAAAAGGGACACTGTTTTTGATGCGGGCATGTAGCTGCTGCTGCTAGCTTAGCTTCTAAATGGATCTCAAACTTTAATGATGATTGTTTGTCTCAAGGTCTGAACGATTCTGTGTGCACATATTAAACATTTTAGTTAATTTAACTCCAACTCCAAGATGAACCACTCAGTTTTAGTCACTATTTCAGTTTAGAAATGCACCAAAAAGCTAAACACATTGGTGAAGAAACTCCATTGAAAGTAGCCGTGTTCTTCTAAAGACTGGTATCAGAACATGTTAGAATGAACATCATAAAAGGACATTTAACAGAAAAAAAATACTGTCAATGCTAAATACACACACCACAATTTACACCTTACAAATTGGACACAATCATGCATGTTCAGTTGACTGATGGGTTTCCAAACTCTGCATCAGCCAAAGCTATTAAGTGGTCTGCTGGAGCAAAATGGATTTACGGTTGCTGAGGTGCTGAGATCGGCTCAGAGATTCCTGCCTGCTATTGTCTCAGAGCTCTGTGACCAAGTTCATTTCTTGCCAGACAAGCGCAAACTTGTATGTGCTGACACACACGACAAATAACAAGCAGAAAATACAGTGAATCCCATTCCTTCCATCTTTTGTTCCCCCTCATTATGAACACAGGATTCAGATGAAGAGGTGACCCAAACTGAATGAATTCCCCTCAGAGAAGCGTTTTCTCTTCCGCTTCTGCTCTCACAGCTTCTTTTATTAGAAATCTGCTTCATGCCTCATCCATCATGTGTTTGAAATCTCCCAGCTCATGATGTTATTGTTGATTTTTGATTACTGTATTCTGCACTTTGAGCAGACAGCAGTAAATAAGGTTTGATGACTCAGTGGCATCATGCCGCTGACTTCATTTAAAAGAAGTGTGGAATCTGTAACGCTTGTCTGATCACTCTTCAACACTCATTCTACCTGCTTTTACATTATTCATGGTCATATTCAAGTCTGAGGAGATAAAGCCAGTCTTTACATTCATGGTGACAGGCTGAAATGGCCCACAGGAATTCAGGCCCTCTGTGACTTAAGAGCCTGACATGGATGACAAACCATAGAACTGGATATCTAAGTATACAGAACACACTGAATGCAGTCATTTCCCAGAAGACCTTGTTCTCACTCGAGGGACCCAAGCAACAGGCATGAGAAGAAGAGGAAGGAAAAAAGGTCAACTCCATACTTCTTTTAAATACAGTTTGTTCACTTCAATAGCAACATTTTAGCATGCTCTGTGCTCGCCCGGCCATTTGCAACAATTGAGATTTCCATCTCTTGCCCAGTGCCACTTTGACATGTGGACATGTGGGTGATTATCAAACCAACAACCGTTCCTGAGCCACAGCCACTTTAATAAAAAAAATGGCTCCTCAGCACTACATAAGGTCCAAACACAGCAGGGACATTTTGAAGAAATCTGTGCTGTTTGAAATCCACAAGGAAGAAATTCATCTTGGAGACAAATCAAGAAAAAGAAGACAAATATTCACTGTATTCAGTTTATAAAAATACATCTTCTTTGATCTTTACCCAGAGAACAAAACCACCCACACTCATTAAATTAGTATGAGGATATCATGGGCATTTTTAAGTATTTAAAAATAAGACTTTCCTTTGATTAAGTAGAAGTTGTATGAAGGGGAGATGAGGGGAGAAGTGTCAGAGTAGTCGGTCACGTCCTGTTTCTGTCCTGTCCCCTCCATTGTAGTGAGAGGGGTCTGACTGCAGAGCTCTGTGTCTGGGGGTCTTATCTGGCTGTGGAGCATCAGGCTCTGTGCTGCTGTCTCTGTTGGCGTGGTGATGGAGGGAAGGCCTGACTTTCCAGATAAACCTCCCTCTGTTCTCCCTGCAGCCCATCAGGCTTCCTGTTTGCTACAGGCGTCCAAGAGAAATGCTCCCACAACCATTAGACATCAACCCGTCTGCTGTTGACAAGCAGGCCCCCATGACCGGAGAAGATAAACGACAGGAGGGAAGAGAAATATAAGGTTGCAAATAAACAGGTTTGCAGAGAAATATGGAAGTGAAGAATTGATGAGCTCACAAGAAAGAAATCTGCATTTTACAGAGAAATTGAGTTTCGTCTTGAGTCTTAAAATCCCATTTGTTGTGTCCAGCAGTACGGCGAAACAGTTTGTTGGTCTATTCCAAAAGTTTCTAAAAAACTTTTCTGCACACAAGCCATCAGATCTAGTTAAAGGTTACCTTATTGAGTGTTCTTCTGATTTTACATTCTGAGTTAAAGATGAACTTTGAGATCCTGGAGGTCTAACGGACATTTTTCTTCATAAGAAAGGAAATAACAAGAAGGACAGCTACTCTGATTTAAACCTGTATCTGCTCATGGCGGCTGTGTTGTATCTTCCTGCTCAGCCTCATGGCTTTAATAGCTGCCAAATGTCACAGGACAGATGGAAGTTTCAGCCCCAATGATCACCACCCACCCAGACAGGAGCTGGTCTTTCTCCAAATCTACTCAGCTGTATGACGTGTGTTTCAGCTCAGACACACTCATGAGTGACGTAATGGTTTTTCCTACATCGTTTCACCCTGTAGATACTAATTTAATACTAAATAGTATTAACGGAGGAGACACTTTTACCGGAACTCACCATTTACCTAAAAAGGATTACAACAATTAAGTTATTTAAAGATGCCCCAGTCTTTTTCCTTGGCCAATCAAACACCCTTTGTAGGGGACTGGCAATAGTGTCATTAACTTGTCATACATTTAGAATCCTCATCAACTTCTTTACAGAGATGTTTTCAACCTTAAAGTGTCTGAAAAAATACCTAGCAGTCAATTTATAAGATCAACCTTCACACAATTTAATTATTCAAGCAATGTTGACATTACGTGACCTCGGCTGGGTTCAAACAAATTAACAAACGAGTCCAGTCCATGGATCTGGAGTTTCTGGGCTTTTCATACATAACTATTTAAAGGTTTATTGGAATAATGCATAAAGCATAAAAGCTAAAGTTAAACATAATTTACCTCATTGACAAAACATTGTCAACCATGTGGATGCAGCTCATGTAGGGTTGAATTCCAGTTTTGTTTTATGTTATGCAGATGATTCACAGATTTATTTCTATGTCAAACCCAATGAGCTAATCAACCAGCTATCAAGTGTCTCAATAGTTCCTTCACCTTAACAGGGGAAAAACCGACACCCAAAAAGCAAATGTACTGCTTACAATGTTGTTATAATCCTCTACCAGGGACGACATAAAACCATCGTATTTCTCAGTGTGCCAGCTGCCATTCGAATAACTAAAAACCATCTACGCACATCCCTTCATTGCCTTCCCATGTTAGATATAAATAACTTTTACCTCTGTTACATTTCTCAAATCCTCATTGAGTTTCTTTTTATAGCCATTAAGACCCTCACTTATAAGCCTTTGCTTATTTGTGTAGGAAAAACGTATCTTCACACAACAGGCTAATTTCTTGGTAACTCTATGACCTTTTTGGATTTAAAACTACCAATTTCAATCAGCTCGATAATCACTTTAAAATGTCAAGAGAAACAATAATCTTTAAGATGAGACAGCACTGATTTGCTGTATAAATTATCACAGCTATGCAGGGTAGCAAGGACGCTACAAAACAACCATGTCTGCGCGGGGACTAATTGTTTTAAAAGTCATCCATTCATCAAAGAGCTTCACTGTTAAAATGTCCATTGAACCATCTGTGGATAATCTGAGCTCATTATGAATGTGAGGAAAACTTCCACTTCAGTACTGCAGCACTGTGCAGGCAACAAGGAGACCAGACAGCCGGGCCCTGCCACACTGTGTGCCTATTTATATCCAGGACAATCCTTTGCACCTGGGCAGCTCAGCACCAGTGACAAAGAGATCCGGGGGAGGGGGGTTTACCATGCTGAGGAAGGAGTGACCCAATAAAAAATTTGATTTGACCTTCAGCTGTCAAATCCCTGTAAGCTCTCCCAGGGGAGTAAACAGTGACTGTTTTTAATTATTTGTCCGCTGTCCCCTTTCTATCAGAGAGATAAGGGAGACATTAATGATGTTTAAACAAAATTATCAATAGATGTCAATTTCAAACAAAGACATACAGAACTCCAACAATAATGAGCCTCTGGATTTCTTAATTATTCCACCTGATGCCATTCTTGTTAAATGGCTGCTGCCTGTTAAAATATCAATACCAATGTGTGAGCAATATAATGACATCTTAGTGAAATGGCATCATAAACACTTTTTTTTTATGTCTCATAGTTACAACAAAACACCCTGAATCTAAAGGAATGTCTCCCCTATAGAGAAACATTTAGATTTAAGAAGTCTTCCAGGAGTTTTAACGTAGATATTGTTTGTCTGTGCTGTGCAAACTGCATATTAGTGTAAAAAAAAAAGTGATTCATGTTTGCATGATCCTTATCTTATCCACAGAGGTTTGGTGTCTTGGTTTAGATTAGGAATAGGTGATCGTCTAAGAAAAAGGGGACAAAAGCCTCTTTTGGTCTACATCAGGAGGTGGTCTGGTTAAAGTGATGGGTCAACATAAACACGACTTTCAACCAGGAGAATGAGACTTACTAATTCGAGTTATTTTATATGACGTAAAGTTATGCTCAAACAGTGACTTTACGTCACATCACGTTTATAGTCTCATTAGTGTATAATTTTTTAACGAAACTGTTATCCCCAAAACTTAAACAAACTGATAAGCTTTTTCAAAACATGAATAATCTGTTTCCTTGACAACAGGCATTACAACAGGCCTAGTAACATTTGGTTTGTAGTTGCAGGCTTTCTGTACATATTAATACATGAATTGATGGCCTTGTTCTAGTTTTATTATGCCTCAAATTGAGCATTCTGAAAGGTATAAATAACCAATAACACACCATTTAATAGTTTGATATTATCCAAAGCAGAGTTAACATGCAAATTCAGATCATTTATATGCTCAACTACACTCCTGACTTCTTCCATATAATATTTAGATTTTCTATATCATCATGCTAGTTCTTATTTTGCTCTCAGGAAATATTGCAATGTTTATTAAGGGGAAGAACTCCAACATCTATTGAGCTAGATCTACTCAATGAGTTTAAACAATCATCCCTTCGGTGTTATAAAGAACACATTGTGAATGTCTAGCTTCACATGTTTGGTGCTTCAGTTCTTTGTCAATGCATCTGACCTAGACCCACTTAATGTGTTAGAGAGAAAGAGAGAGAAGAGGGGCAGCATTTTCTGGAGCGGCTATTAGTCAGCCTTTTTAATTAGTAGACATCCTGTCCTCTGGCTCTGCTTTGAGAAGTGGAAAAGGCTGAAAGTAGAGAGGAGGCTAAAGACATTGTAATGAGTTATTGAGTGTGGGAGGGGTCTGCTGCCAGTGTAACATAAGACATTCACTGGGCGGGTGACATTAGTCTATTTGCTGTGTGTCACCTCTGAAAACACCTGTGGCAGTTTGGGATAGTGTCATTTAACTGTCCATCAACAACGTTCTCAGGTCTAAATGTGGGAAACAGAGCTTAACCTTTAGAGCAATTAAACAGTATTATACCTTTTGTGATAATAAAGCAAAAAGTTCTCTGGTGGCAGAAGGAGACCTTTTAAGTTTTCATAGACCTCACACACAAGACACAATAACGCCAAAATATCTTACATTTCCTGACATCTGACGCGCAAATCTATTAACGATTAGTCCAGTGAAAGAGCAGCATTAGGTTCAACCACTATTATAAATATCATCAGTATTGCACATAGTGGAATGTGGTTATGGGAACATTTTGGCAGCCGTGCTTGTTATGCAGAGAGAGGTAACAGGGCTCATTTTGTTTAGCTGCGAGAACAGGTGGGAGGTTTGTTTCCGTGTGTGCACATAAATATGCATTCAGGTTGTGCGTGTATGTATGTGTGTGTGTGTGTGTGTGTGTGTGTGTGTGTGTGTGTGTGTGTGTGTGTGTGTGTGTGTGTGTGTGTGTGTGTGTGTGTGTGTGTGTGTGTGTGTGTGTGTGTGTGTGTGCATACAGTATGGTTGCATTTGTCTCAGGGGTCCCAGGGGTGAACAAGTGCAAAGGAGAGAAATATGCAGTGTTGGTGGAGTGGCTGTGACTAATGCCTGATTCTTGGACACTCGTACAGTTTCTGTTTCCTCTTTGGCTCAGTGCAGGACAGTGATCACAGGAAGAACAGTAAAGGATTCAGGACCAATAAGAAGTATAAATTTAGTCACATAAAGGAGCTTCTGTTACAGCTTATACCTATAGCTTGGCACAACTCAAAAACTGGATTACTTTTTGATTTTTTCAAAACTCCTGATTGAATTTATTTCCCCTAGGGGAATTTGCCTTGCACTGAGAGCATAAAAACACAATATTGGTGAAAAAAATACATTAAGATCATATAGGACAACACATAAACACAAAGCCATTAAAACAAAACTAAAATACCTCATTTAACCATCACATGATTACTCGGGGGATGTCAAGAGTCTTTTTAACATAAACTCTGATCATGTTTGAAAAATAATGAATAAAACTTTAGCCTTCAACACAGAAGACAACTAAGCTCACCGTACCTTGTACCTAGTAAACATTTTCAAAACCTCCACTGGCTCCCTGTCCCGTTCTCATTTTAAATATCCATATAAACACATCAGGAGATGTGCTCATTCATATTATCCAGTTTCCCCATTACTGACTGTCTGTAGTTTGGCTATAAATCACACCATTATCTCAATCCGTTCCACAGCTGTTGAGTTTGAAAGTTTCAAATCCACCTCTTTATTATACCTACCAAGCTAGATATACTCAAGATACATTTTTTAGAACCTGAAAGAACAATTATCTGGTTTTGTTGGTTTGAGCTTAAAAAAAGAATCCACCTCAAACATGTTGCTGACATTGGATTGTGAGATTATTTGCACAGAACATACTGAGAGCAGTCTGCTTATTTTTGGGGAAAGAAGGGTTTAGAGTAAAGGAAATGAAGACCTGCACTGAATTCTGATGAGGTGAGGAGATAATTTTCTTGGGAGAGCCACTCCTTTTTGATTCCAACATAACAAAGTTTTATTTCTTAAAATAAATACCAACCTCACTGACCTGACACTTTAATTTCAGAGGTTTCTATTAAACTTGGTTGCTAAACCCACCCCGCTATGAATGAAATGTTTTCTTAGCTGGGAGAGAGCAAGAGCAGGTCTTTTTCAAATCTCAGGTCAATAAGGGGAGCTTAATTGAAACACACCAAAAAGATCCTACCTCAGGAGAAGTCCCAAGTTATTAACTGATGTGTAGATAGACTTGTTGGTGTTTAAATTGAGAAGGAAGTAGCAGACCTGATGCGAGATAATCCATTGATCCCTCTGGATACAGCGCTGCCTGCTTGGCTTCATCTGCAGCTTTTATAAAGCCAGCAGGCTCCAAGCTGAACCTGAGAAGAGGTGGAAACAAGAGAAGGAAAATGCTTTCAGTCACTTCAAAATGTTCCACTTCTTGCTAGATTTTTTTTTTTTTCAAACACAGAGACTCGTGCAGGGTCAGCAGGGACAATTGTCTAATTTGCAATATTTTGGAAATGCTGCAGTACTGGATGCCCAATATTTGTTGCAGGTTTTGTTGTTGTCATATCAAACAGGCCTCAATTTTGTTTGAATTTGATTTGTTTCATATCGAGGTATTACATTCTGGTACTGTGATAACCCTAGTGAGTACAAACACTCCAACCAGTATTTATTAACGAATTCAAAACATAGTTCCCTATGTCATCAACCTTTGATTGAAACTCACAACAGGAGACATAAGACTCAACAGCCTCCTCAGTTCTGTTTAAAACCAATGGAAACCACAGATCATCACAACATGACATTCATCTGCACAAAACCACATCAAAAGGTACCGACACCAACAACTCAAACAACAAGGGACAACCCCATTTTGAAAGATAAACAAAAATCAAACAAACCAGGCGTTCAGTCCAGTGCAAAGCATGATGGGTAACCCGGAACGATTGGCCATCACAACAATACCAATTTTAAAAGAGTGCTACATTGAACTACCTAAAAGCTAGCTGTTTCGACAAAGCTAAATACAAGACAAATAGCCAATAGCAGGTTAGGATTGCAACGTGGCCAATCACATTTTAGAGAGAGGGCGCAACGCCACCCAGGCCACCAGCTAAGTGCCCCTGCTGTGCGTGCACATACTGTATGTGTGTTTACTATGCATCCCCTTGTGATGATACATGAGATAAAAAAGCTGAGCTGAGCTGAGCTTGGCACAGATGACACTAAGGTTCATTCAGTACAAAACTTTTCAACTTGTAATTCTGTCCAACAAAACGGAAACCAGAATAAACAGCTGCACAACAACCCTCAGAAAGCGATCCATGTGCTTAATTTACTAGAGCTTTAATTATAATTTATACTTTATTGATCCTGTGAGGGGAAATTCGTTTTTACACTCTGTCTAGTTAACATGCTACACAACCATAGGCTGAAATACACACACATGCACAAACAGGATCCTATGGACATGCACTAATGGAGAGGTCTCAGAGTGAGGGGGCTGCCCACAGCGGGCACTCCTGAGCTTGTGGGGGGTTAGGTGTCTTGCTCAAGGGCACCTCGGCAGTGCTCAGGAGGTGGCCTGGTGCCTCTCCAGCTACCAGACCAATTTCCGGAATTGGTCCGTGCCGGGACTTGAACTGGCAACCCTCCGATTCCCAACTCGAGTCCCTACAGACTGAGCTACTGCCGCCCATGTAATTTCCCTCCTTGTAAAGCAATGAGTTTAAGGACATCACAGTGCTGTCAATACAATATTGAAATGCATCCAGGGTAAAATTAGAGTGTGGAATTAATCAGTAACAAGCCAATATGCCGCTCCCTGATTCTATTGTCTGTACATAAGGTTACATAAATCATTGTGAATCGCATTAAATGGCCAGAGAGCTCGAGGTAATTTCCCCAGGAGGATGCTTGGCTCCAATCCCCCCCCCCAAATCCACATGACTGTGTTTAGCCACAGCTGGAGCAGAGCGAGAGAGAGGCAGACAGGGAGAGATGGAGATAGAGGGAGGGAGGGAGAGATGGATGACTGAGTCTCGAATGATGAGCTCTCGCTATCTCTCTTCCGACTCTGATAGTGACTGAGGGAGCTCTGAACTCGGATTGATCGCACTTTGCTCCAGACTCATTTGATACAACAAACACTTCACACAGTCAGCACATTTCCCACTCACATGCTTTATGTTTTTTTTAACATATCATGATATCAAGCAGCTTAATTTTCTCTCAATAAAGGACGGTATGGAGCATTAATTCATTTTCAAAATTTCAACTTTTTCTTTCTCAAAGATTTATTTGGGTTTTTTTGTGGGGGCATACAAACTAACCGCTAGGCCACTGGCACCTAACACATTCTTTACCTTGTAGTTGCAACAGTAATGTGAAAAACATTATTAAAACAAGTTTATCAAGTAAGATGTGAAGATATAGTAAATCTCTGAGGGGTTGCTCCCAAAGGTGTTGTGCAGATATAATCGCCTCCCAACAAACTGACATGAGATCAAAATTGTCTTTAAATCAACACTGAAAACGTCAAAGGAAAGGAGGAGGTTTGTGTTTGAGGGCTTTATAGGATAATCCCATTTTCTTTCCAGTGTAAAATTATTGTAGTTTGTTGTCGTTCAAGGCCATTCTCATACCTTGGTTGAAGCTACAACCACTCTATGGAAAGGCAATGCAATTAAGTTTATTGATATACGTTGCACGTTTCAGCAACATTGTTATCTCAAAGTGCTATGCAACAAAATATGTGTAATTGCTCTGTAACGCAATCTACTGTATTCCAACATTCAATAAACTTGCATTACTGTAACAAAAAACGTCTTTTTCTTTTTTTAAATGAATGACTGATCCACTGTTTATAGATTCTTAAAGCCTCTCACAAGGTGAAGTCACCCTGCTGTTAACCATCTTTATGTATGTAGCCTAGTTTAACATTCAGCCAATTACCCTGTAGGAGAAGGAGTTTAACATTTTTGCAAATAATCATGAAAAGATTGACACTGCAGTCTTTTTAAATAGCCTAACAACCTGTTGGCTTAGTACAAAGCCTTGTTACATGACAATATAGCTTACTCTGTCTAAAGACATCTCAACTCTTTCATCAACGTAAACTCACTTTAATCCTTACAAAGAAACAAAGGACTTTTTCACAGAGCAGCAACTTCCTGGAGTCTCCATTGGTTGCTATGGCGACAGCTAAGAGCCAAGACACATAACCCCACAAAAATAAACCACAAATTACTTTTTTTTACAGATCTAATTGTGTAACCTTTAGGCAGATTTCGCCCTGTTTTTAGTTATTTTGCAAAGCTGCTAACTTGCTGACTGAAATTTCACAACTCATACAGACATAAAAGCATGTTTCTATTTCAATCTTTCGAAGGGCTAATTTGACAAACATGCCAAACTGTTCCTATGCTGTTCCTATAACGCAGCTTTATCTTGACTTTCTTGAAATAATAACTATGCCGTTATTATCTGATGTCTCTTTGATGATCATTTGGAATAAACTTAACCTCCTCTGAAATCATGGAAATGTAGCCTACTGCATGTCACAGAGCGAGCACAATTTGTCTATTCTCATTATTAATTATTCTTAAATAAGGAGAAACTACAGCATTCGATTAATTTTACAAATCTTCAAAATGTAATGTTAACTTTAATGTATCTTAATATATCTGGGGCGATCAATCATCTCAAAGGAAAAGGTGTCACTTTCACTTTCCTGGTTGTTGACGGCCAACATCGAGTAAAATCGTCAACGTTTAATCAGTTTGTTTTGATTGACAGGTTATATTCCCCAACCACAGAGAGGACGACTCTGCCTGATGCTGGAGTATTGACTGCTAAATGATCTCAGCAAGTCCACCAGAGCTGTTGCAGCAATTACAGCAAAACGTCACAGACTTTATCTCCCTGCTGGGAATGAAACCAGCCTCTCTGTACCGCTCTGATCACAGGGAGGACTCATCCTTGTCACATCAGTAGCTGCATCAGTGAGCAGTGTATGAGGAGACAACAGGGGCTTTCAGGAACAAAACACAATACTGTTAAAATCACCAGATTACACTAATTACTGACTTGCAGCTTGTAAACACAGCATTCAAACTGGGTCCCTCCTCCTGGGCTCATCGCCACCAGAAGCGTTTGCCCACAGCAGGACTCTATCTTATAAGTTTACTGCCTGTAGCTATACACTGCAAGCTACCTTAAAAATAGGCTGCCATTTGTTTGTTTGTAATGGAAAAGCTGATCATTTAGCACGTTAGCACAAACTAACCCCCGCCGTTTGGCACTTGCCTGTCCAACAGAAAGCAGGCCAACTTCAATTAAGCGGAACATAATAACTGAACATGCTATTGTGCTGACTTCATTAACTACAAAACATGAAGGTCTAGCGGCTAGCCATAGTCACCAACTTCTGAAACTGACATCAATTATTCAAAACACTGAAAAAGAAATGGGTCCTATTTCAAACTCCAGGATGAACATATTGCACTCTGTGTACATTTCAGTTAATGAATACATTACTGATTTTCAATAGGTTTCACATCAGGACAAAAGTGATTAGCACATACATCAGCAGCCATCAGGACAGAGGGTGAATTAACAGATTATTGATGTGAGTTTGGTGTAATGAGCACAGGTCATTGTGGAAGACTGAGTACCAACATCTGCAGCAGAGCGTGAGGACAGAGAGGTAATCAGAGAGGGAATAAAGAAAAAAGAGCCAATCTCTGAGGTGATGAAATGCAAATTACAACAGGAATATGGTTAGAATAAAATCTATTAACGCTGGGAAGATGGAAAAATAATAATGTGTTTTTATGAAGGGATGAAAGGTAACGCAGAGTTTAAGGACACGGTTTGGCTCGACTAACATCATTCTCAGTGTGGTTCACTAGCACAGGGGAAATTATCAGTGATAGAGGTGCCAGAGTTTTAGAGAAAAAACATCAGATACAGCCGCCTTACAGGCAATCACAACAACTCATGATGAGATCCTGTGAGGTTGGCAGGGACAGAATTTTAAATCTTGTCTGTAGTAGCCACTTTGTACTGTGGTGAAACACACAGCAGGCTTTTCATTTAGTTTCTGTCATAATTTGGCAAAAATGTCGGACTCGTACAGAGATGTCTTCTTTTTCCCTGTTGCAGTAAATGCTATAACTATTTTAGTTTGCTGTTGTCAGAGGAGGTTTTTGGGACAAAGTAATGCATTGATGATATACAATAAACAAAAATTGGAAAATGTAGATTGTTTTTTAAGGATTACTCTTTCTTCTTAGTTGGGATTATAGTAATATAACTACATACCATGAAATGTTTTTAACTCTGTAAAGCACTTTAAAGAATTATTTCTGTCAATAGTGTGTTATAGATAAACATGCCCTGCCTTAAAGAAGAGGGGTTAGTATAATTTATTAACTTTAAAATGAAGAAAAATACTCTAAATGTCCGTATTTGTTAATGTTCTGCATTTTTAATGATTAAAAATACTTTAAAGATAATTTATACTAATTTTTGGCTTCATTTATTTCACCGTCTGAGCTGCGTCTCATTTGAATTTATTTTATCCTGATCCCATTAAAGTCAGTTAGAGGCTATTCCACCAATAAGCCACATCTCTCACTGGGTTGCAATAAGCAATTTTTTTTAAATGAATTTCCCTAATGTAATTTGAGGAAAATGTAATTTCAGCATGAATTATGTTCTGTACAGTGACAGTCTGTTTTTCTCTCTCATTTGCCAACACTTTGGTTAGGAAATGATAGTAGATAGATGATGGTAGTAAAGCTCAGAAAAGGATGACATTTGATATACTGCAAAGAGCTGTGTTACTATTGAACTTCCAAACATTTCGGAGGCTTGCAAGAGAAGTTTAAATAAAACAAATGTCCAAATGCAGAGAGCTACAGAGACAGAGATGTTTTCGTACCTACCCTATTTAAACTATGTTTGCAATCTGTTTCTTGATGACCCTGATGAAGGCCACATGCTGAAACACACTGGTCTAAATTGTTAATAAAGTTGATCTTTGTACTAGAAGTGTTGCTTGAGATTTTTGACCTCTTCAAGCCTTTCATTCTTCATGCACCTTGGTCGTTGGCGAAGTTTCGTCAGGAAATCCTCTGCTTCTTCAGAGACAGAGTTTGCCCAGACTTTAGCCTATATAGAATACAACAGATTAAGCTTCACAGACGCTGAATAGTTTTTGCAAATTGCAGCGAAAACATTTCTTGAGTAAGACTTACCCTTCTTGTTAAATGCCCACAAAACTCTAACTCGATACTCTAGTAATTAGTTGTTAAATTGTTCAGAAATAACTCTGATAACAGTTGAGACAGCTCCCCTCGGGAAAAAATAAGAAATTAAAAACCTGTTTTTATAGTCTAGGTTCCAAAGATGACAAGTAAACTGAGCCTTGTGTAAAACTTTGAGTCATTGTGATTGGAAAATAAACACCCTGACAGTTGTTTTCGTATTTTGAAAGTTTATTCACTAATGTTAAACATGTGTGAATACATTTGTATTCATTTTTTTAAAATAAGAATGCAAAGAGAGTCATAAGTCTACTCTGACAGGCGGACATCCAGACAAAGACAGCTGGAGCTCCAGCAGCACACAGATAGCCATTAGAACAGAGGGATCTGCGTGTTTAAAAACACTTTTCCTCCAAGCAAACATCAGAATCCTGTTACAAACAAAAAAGCACAACAACTATCCATCCACCAAATCCTTTCCACAAACATATCGCTCATCCGTACAGTACAGCTGTGTCCTCACCGAGCAGATCTGCAGATTTCACCATGAATCAGCGATCATGCTGTGACCCAAGGCCTCTGAATGTCCAGCAGTGATACAGACAATTGATCTATGCTCCCTAAACTAAACAACAAAGGAATAGGTGCTTCCAAATTAACTGTCACTTTCTCTCCACACATTACAGCCAAAGGGGTGGATGTAACACTCACAGATCCACGGCTCAGTAAAATATGCAGAGCTATTTATTACAATGAGAAAGCGAAAACAGCAGAATATCACAAATTACTGCAGGGGGAGCGTGGATTCAAAGGAGGGT
Organism: Labrus mixtus; assembly: GCF_963584025.1. NCBI lineage: Eukaryota > Metazoa > Chordata > Actinopteri > Labriformes > Labridae > Labrus > Labrus mixtus. Next base: position 15,546,841 of record NC_083621.1, on the reverse strand, counting down.
ACTGTTCATTTTTCTTTTTCCTTAGTTAAGAATTCATTCTGGCAACAATTCTGAGGAGGTTGGTGAGGATTTCATTTGGATAATCCCACAAAAATGCAAAGTATCCAGGCTCCTCCTTTATTATTCCGATCATATAGACACATACTTGGCTTCTAATGTGGAAGCCCTGTTATCTGGTATTCAGGAGTATGGCCTGTTGCATTATTAAGCTTTATTATAACCTTAAATTTGAGAGATGCCCTGCTTTTACAATTCAACTCTTAAATCTCAGTTTATAACCCTGCAAACCCTCGCTGTACCAGAAATGCAGCTTCAACTGAGCATGGAGGAGAATTGATGTAGGTGTGAAATGTATTGGTAGTCCAGCTCAGATGTGCATCTCCCTGTGCGTCCTAGTCGGAGTCAGTTAAGGAGCTCATCGACAAGAAGCTCAATATCCTTAGAGTCACTGTGTTTCTCGATGTTCTAACTGTCACAGCTAAGTGTTAAACCGCGGGTTACTGAAGTAAGGGGTGACCATGGCAGGTAATGCTTCTCTAATTTGAGGCATGCAGTTCTAGCAGGGTGTAAGACATAGAAATATCTTGAAAGAGTATGGCTGGTAAAACGTTTAAAAAAAAAGGGAACCAAACAAAGCTACAAATAACAAACCAAGAAATTCTGTCATGAATTAAATTTAGAAGAGATCAAAATGCTCCAGCAACACTTGTAGTACGAAGATCAACTTTATTAATAATTTAGACCGACACGTTTTGGCTCGTGGCCTTCATCAGGGTCATCCGAATTAAATTTACAAATCAATTCTGACAAGATATCCAAGCAAATGCATCCATGATTTCATAAAATCACCCAAAAGTCACTTTCTATGCCAGTGTAAATTTTATCAGCTGATACCAGCTAGCTGATTAGCATAATCACCAGATGGACTGCAGCTCCATAAATTAACAACAGTGTGAAAAGAGGCTTATGCAATTTTGTGCCCGTATGTTGTATTCTGTTTCTTTTTCTGTTTCGCTAAAGGACTACAGATTAATGATGAATCTAACCAACTTTGTGTCACTCACATGTAGCTGTTTCTGCCCTATAATGCGTGTAGCCTAGACCTGTTTAAAGAAGCTTGTACATGTTGAAGATAGTACAGTACATGTTTTTAAACTATAATGGAAAGAAAAGCTTGAGTCAGCTTGTTTTCTTCAACTAAAGTGTGATTGATTGACTTATTGATTCAGCTGATGATCAAATCAGCCAGTGACAGTTGTCAAATCAACAGCTGCTAGCTCTAAATGTAAAATCTCAATCATCCAATCAAATCAAGTATCCATCATTTACTTTTGAGCTATTTTGGAATAAAAAACAAAACATTTAGCCAGACTGAGATCATGTTTTCCATCAACAAAGGAAGCTAATGTTAGCATCATGCAGTGATGGCTTTCTAGCTAAAACTTAAGTCTTATTGCAAAGGTTGTCACTTTAGCTTAATTTGCTAGCTAGCTATAGCTGTTGGTCAAGGTTGCTCATTACAGTTTTCATTTAAGCAATCAAACTAAAAACTCCTCCTTAGAAATGAAATCACTGCTTTTGTCTTTTTCTACTTAATGGAGTGTCCATTGTTTAACGTATTTGAACTATGCTGGAATAAAAGCCAACAAGGCGAGCTAAAATCTGATTTTCAATTAACACATAAAGAAAAGCTTCAATTGCGAGCTAACTATGCAGATCAAATATTCCAGAGAATGTCATCATTTCAGCCACGAAATCAACTGTTTTTTTTGTTAGTTTTTTATCAGTGTCTAGTCATCATTTCAAACATTTGTTAAAAGTTGTATTTGCAAAACTGTCACAGTTATTGTAAATATGGGCCATACATGGACGAACCAAAAACTTGAGAGCAGAACACCAGCATATAACTCAAGATGGCTGGCTGCAATTCCAAAAGCCTCAATGTCATTTGACAAAACCCCCCTCTGAGTCTTTGCTTATCTGAGTCATGCAGACTGAAATGAGGATCAGAGAAATATAGAGCTCAGATGCCTAACTGGAGATCAGCACTAACTCTATCGTGAGATGTAAGGAGGCTAATTTTTCTGTCCTGATGGTTTTTAAATGCTCAGACTGTGTGTCAAACAAACAAATGAGGACTGTTAACCAACACATCATAGCTAACATGAGTTCAGCATAATTTAATCTATATATTTGAGGTCATTACTAACAGATGCTATGTGGGATAGAGTTCTAAAAGATGTCACCATTACCTCAATGAGGTAGCTGTAGCTCAGTGGTAAAGAGGGGGCAGCTTCCACTCAGAAGGGTGTCTGTTTGGTTTCCAACTCCTGCAGTCACATATCAAGTGTTCTTGAAACACTCAACCCTTAATTGCTTCCAGTGGAGTGTGAATGTGTGATGTGAGTCACTTTGGACAGAAGTGTCTACTAAATGAAATTATATCAGTGTAATGTAAACACATCAGCAAGAACAATGTTGTCCTTTTACATTATATAAAGTGAGAGTAGTAAAAAGGTCACAACATTACAGAAAGATTTGACGGTATATCAGCTGGTTCAGTCTTCTTGATAGCACACATTTTAATTATCGTTGGAAAGTCTGACAAAGTAATGGGATTATTTACACTAAACAAGTACCACAACGTAATGTCCAAAGTCAAAACCTTATCCACTCATTCACTACTTTCTATATAAATTACACTAAAAACCTACAATTGTGAACCATGGCACAGTCAGTCATACTTACACAGATAATGTGACACACAGCATTGTGGAAATGTTTGCAGAAAATCGTCGTCAATGCTTATGTTCTAATTGATCCACATGACACAAAAAATGTTCTCACTTATAAGAGGTCTAATCAGCCAAGTACTCTCATTAATACCTGTGTGGGTGTACAGGTGTGGAGTGGGTAATGTTTAATAGGACTTTAAGCAGCTTATTAAAAGTTGAACACGCATGATTAATAAGGTGAATAACTGACCTGAAATAACTTCCTCTTGTGTTTTCTTACTTTTGGTAACTGTCTTAGATTCTGTACACCTTTTTGTGCAGAGTTCACAGTGAAGGAAGCGCCTGGATTCTGCCCACATCAGACCATAAGGGGATAAGGTGTTAAAACATGTAACTGGATGATGATTTAGCTTAATTAAAAACTGGTCAAGAAACCAGCTGTTGAAATAGAGGGGTGTATGGACACCATCTGCACCAGTCAACTTAAGGGGAGTGATCGTCCCGAAAGGCTTTATTTAGTGATACATCAAAAATAGAACAACAGGTATAGAGATTGTTTCAGATATATCTCCATGTGTCAGACTTATAATTTCCATTAGTCTGAGCTGTGAAGACTCCCTTCACTTAATTTATGAGCGTTGAGATTGACCAAAGTGAGATCCAGCAATGATCTCCTCGTCACTTTCCCTAGTTTATATCAAACAGCTCACGCTTCATCACCACGGCAACTGATGGCTCGAGTCCAGCAGCAGAAAAACAATTAGCTCCAGCATTGACCAGCTGTCTGTGTGAAGAATATGCTGTTTATGAGAGAGAGGCCTGTAAGTTCAGTCTTAAAGTGAAGAGTGACTCAATTAAATAGATCACAGCTTTTAGGTCAACTTGTAAAAAGGACAAAAAAAGGAAAATACAACTCGTGAACGTCTGTGTGCAGTGAATTCTAACATGTATGGTTGTGCATATCACCACAATAGACCTTTTAGCTGCAGGATTAGCATATAGCACAGTTACCCACATGTCAGCCTCAATCAGAGTGACTGCTCAGTCAGAACTGAGTTTTTAGGCTTACTGGTTTATGAAATTCATTTACTTCACACCTCTTCTCAGACTTCATCTTAAATCAGCGACCATTCAGGTCTGATTGGAGGACTTATATCATGCGGCTGCCTGCAGCAAATTAAAAAAAAGACCATTGCACACCAGAGAGGAAATATTGGCAGAGCTGGATGTTAGGTTCAGACGTGTCTGCCGTTTCATCTTTGGAATAAAATAATGCTACTAAAGGCCTTTGCACACTGAGCCCTTGTTTATTTCGGTTGCTTTTTTGGGATTCCTTAATCCATTAAACCTGCGCACAGAAACCTTACTGTACACACTGAGACTGATGCTTTTATATTCATATTAATTCCGTAAAATCCCCAGTACCAAGCACAGTCATCAAGCAGTGAGGAGGATTTCCTTTCACTCCTTGAAAAAATATCAAGAAAACACTAGGTTTGTCCACTCCTGAAAACAAGGCAAGAGCACTGAGGGTTTCACTTGTTATTAAAGGAGCTGCGTAATTAACCTGATCCCTTCCAGGTGTGTTTCAGGATGTCAGTGGACCAGTTTGATATGCTGCTATCTACTAATGGAACTACACATTAAAAAATGTCGAAAATTTTCATGGCAAAATTTTATCTGCAAACATGAAAAAATGTTGACTTAAAAACTTCGAATATTTTTATGAACAAATTTTGACGTCAAAAATTGTGAAAATATTCATGAAAACATTTTAACTTCAAACGTTTTAAAAATGTTCATGAAATATTTTTACTTAAAAAATGTCGAAAATATTCATGAAAGCAGATTTTGACTCCAAATATGTCGGAAATATGGAAAATGTTCATGAAAAGATATCGGCTTCAAATGTTTTGAAAATTTTCATGAAAAAATTTTGGCTTCAAACTTGTAGAAAATGTTCATGAAAAAAATGACTCAAAATGTTGAAAATGTTCATGATAAAATGTGGACTTCAAAAATGGTGACTTAAAAAGAAAACACTGACTCAGTGTGCAAAGGCCTTCGGAGTGTGTTGTGCTGATGGCAGCAGCAGAAGCAGAGAGCAGAGGATGAAAAGGAACTCTGGTTTCAGAGGAACATGTTCACGCCTAAATGTTTCTGCATAGAGAAGCATTTAACAGTGCTTTTATTTCTTTGCTTGTTTTGTTTATAATTCATTACATGGTTCCTTTTCCTGTGTGCTTGGTAACTGGTGCCTCTGGGAAAAAAAACGCCTGCTGTCATTGCATTGATTGCCTTCTAACTATTCTGAAAATAAATTGATCTCAAGGGGAAGGATTGGATTGTTGATTCAAGAAAACTTTTAGATTTTTATTTGCCACAGGAGTTTGCTGTACATTTTTCATTTCCTTTCTGTCAGTCACTGAAGGATTTTTTGAACCATGAACACAATCATTTAAATCATTCATTCTGGACCTTCACAACATACTCATGTGTTGAGCTGCAACACAGAAAAGAGCTCTCGTGATCTGGATGACAAAGGGAGGATGCAGCTCTGACCATTTCATAATATCTTATGTTCAGAATTGTATATAATCTTAATTTGATTTCTAACCTGTTGATAATAAATCCTCAGCCGGCTTGTGAAAAACAGGTTTTGGGTCATTAGATCCTTTAATTTAACAAGTGTTGTATTTGAATGACAAAGAAGAAGCGCTTTCCCCTTGAGCTCTACTGGCTCCACTGGAGTTAAAGTAATGTGATTTGTTATTTGTTTGCTTTTGGATTAATGTGTCATTCATGGTGTCTGCAGACATTTGAATCCCTAAACAGGCTGTTTCCAATCATTTTCCCTCAGGCAGAATATTTTTGGCTGCTGCAAAGTATAAACTAGTGTTGACCACATTTTGTTTTGTGTGTTTCTTGAATAAGATCACAAGCAGTCTGAGTCCTCTTTCAAGCCACTTCCACTATTTTGAGACACATGATTTTATAGTATATTAAATATTTTATATGTATCTTTTTACATGTATAAATAGTTTTTTATCGCCCATTAATAAGCCAACGGGTAACTGATGTGAAAAAGTGGTGTCTATCTGTGTTGCCTGTATAAAATTTTTACCCGGGTCGTATTTTCCGCAAAAGCTCCAGGAAGTGATCAACCAGAAATCAACAGTACAAACTCCCGCACACTCCCGCTACAGCCAGAGGCCGCCTTCCACACACTTCTATCTGCTCTATAGGGGCTCTCAAAGGCGGACAAACTCATCACACACTCCCGCTCTCAGCCAGTGCCTGCAGAGACTGTCGTTTGTAGGATGGAGAATGAATCTAAAATGGAATCTGTTAGCAAAAATAAACGAACGGACTCAAGCACAACACAGACTCCTTCACAGACTTTCACATGTGTATGACCACTTACCTCCTCTGTAAACATTATGGCGGTAAATATCCAGTGTTTCACGGCCGATGATGATGCTCGTTTGTGTACGTACGAGAACGTATGACGAACACGCGAGGGAGAGCAAGCAACAGGTTACTGGTGCAGTTCGCCTAACGGCCTGCAGTGTCACTACAAACGCAGTATTTTGAAAGTTTCATATAGCCCCTTTAAAGGTCCCATATTATGCTTTTTTCTGGTTTTATATATTTATAAGTGTACTGTGCATGTTCAGGCAGATCTATGTGCAAAAATTCAAAGTCCGCGGAAATGCGGCTTCTCCTACGTCGTCCTGTTAGCTGTAGCATTAGCTGCATGTAACGCTCGGTTCTAGCCCCCCTCGATAAAAATTTGTCAGTGTTTGTCACATTTTCAGTGTGAGATCACTGATCTAAGCCCATTGGCTCGTTGTGGCAAGCCCTGCAGCTCATGCTGAAATTTCCGAGACGCGTGCTGAGCAACTGACCAATAGCGACAGAGCGGATCGGCAGACCAATCAGAGCAGACTTGGCCCACGTGGGGTCTAACAGTGTGGGCTCAGCAGAGCGTAGCTGACAGACTCAGAGCGTAGAGGGAGCAAGGAGGAGCAGTACATGAAAACAGACACTTTTTTCAGACTTTAGCTATTGTGAACGTACAAAAGTAGGTACATAGATTAAATATACAAACCCCAAAAAGGGCATAATATGGGCTCTTTAAGCCCAGGCTAAATATAGTATGAAAACTAAAATAGTATACATTCATCCATTATAACCAGTGGGATACCAATAAGGGCGAGGCGCTGGTATCTCCTACACCAGGTTTCATTCTTCTATTCTGAAGTACACACTGTCACAGAGCAGTATATTGAACTTTAAACTGAAATATATGTCAGAGGTTAGAAAATCAAACAGGTTTTTAAGGATACAGACATCTGCTGTGAGCTGGAAATGTATTTCAGGGATGAAACAAATGCTTGTACTGTGATCCACTTGTGTCATGTTATGATTCAGCCTGTGTCAGTTTTTTTTTGGTGAAGGTAAAGATGCTGCTGTTCCTCTGAAAGACAAGCACAGCCTATAAAAAACATATTGATCGAAAAGACTGGAACCTCCTCACATCTACATCTTTTCTCATCTCTCCTGTGCCTCTGAGGGTCAACACAGTGTCTTTGGTAATTGGAAATGCAGGCGAACCCTCCCTGTGAAGGACAAAAACAATTTCATCCAGGATGGGTAATAAATGGGACTAATGTCTGTGCTGTTCAGACGCCGTCTGCAATCCTGAGTTTTGTTTAGCAATGGAAGTGTTGCTCTCCTAAGTTCAGCTCTGACAAATCTCTAAAACCTGGAGGCAAAATGAAACGACGTGCAGCAAATATAGAAATAGGCATACATCAACATTGACTAAGACATGGATACAAATAAAACATACATCCTCAAAAATATCATCTGAGTACATCTCCAAATAAAACACAACAAGAATGTCACTGCTCAGCCGGATGGATTATACACATGAAGCTGGATTTTATTCGCAGAAACCCTTAAGACACGATAAATGGCAGTGAGTCTATTTCTTTATTTAAAATTATTCAGACAAAAATTAACTAGAAATTCATGACCTGTTTTTAAAGATTTATGTCTTGAGTAAAAATGAAAGACCTTGAGTCTGAAACTGACAGAGTAGAAGAATTATTCAGAGACTGATGAATGCACTTTTGCTTTGGGTCTTTTCTATTTTCTATTGACAAGCGTTATTGTGTTGTTCTTTTGTCAGCGTGAACCTTTAAGTTCTTGTTGCTGAAGTGGTATCAAATACATTTTAATATGTTGTGCTTGTGTTCTATTTTGTGAGATGTACACCATTGCATAGTATACCTTGTTTGGTTTACAGTATATGTTCCAAATAAAATCCAACACCTAAACTTAACAAGAAGATAAAAAGCTCCAGTACTCCACAGAAGCACCGCTGAAAAACAACAACGTCCAGACAATCCTCCATCCATCAATCCATCCATCAACCATGCAGGTACTTATTATCCATGTCAGAATTGCAGTATCAGCAGGGCGAGAACAGCAGTTCAGGCCTCCTTTGCCCCACCAAGCTCCCTCCACCTGTCTCTAGAGGACCTCAAATGGAGATGTAACCCCTGCAGCATGTTCCAGTCTGCTCCCAGTCTCCTCCCTTGCTGCTCTCCTCCCATTAATCTGAGCTTGAAATGCGTCCAAGGGGAAACGTTCAGGGGATCCTAACCAGGTGTCTGACCTACCTATAGGAGCCCTTTCTTGTTTTGTTCAGTGTGTACACAACTCCAAAATGCCTGATGGTGCTACCTGATGCAAAGCCTGCATGATTACTTTATGTCTAGACTTACACTTAAAACACAATGATCAACCTTTAAAAGCCAACATGTCTCTTTAAAAAGAAACAACCTGACTTTTTGGCAAATATTTAATACTCTCCTGCTGAGGGAATGGAGAAAAGCTCAATGAAACAGCAAGAAAGTCAAGCTAACAACCTGCTACCTTAAATAACCACAAAGCCTGACTCCTTTTGTTTAAAGCAGTATACCTTTTTCAACCTTTCCAAAAAAACAGAGCATAATAATAACACATTTTTTTTGTCTATGAGACTCCATGTTTTTCTTTGGCCTGCATGTCACAAGCACAGATATCAAGAAATAGCAGGTTAAGAAATCTTACACAATACAGAACATAGCCTTATAAAAGTACAACATGCTCTCAAAGTTATCTGATTTTGTTTGAGTTAAAGAAATTAGATGCCGCAATGGGGCTCGGCTCCCACAGAGCCAGGTTCACATGTTTTCAGTCATTATGCTAAGCTAGGCTAACAGCTGTAGGGTCACATTTAGAGCACAAACGTGAGAGGAGACTCACAGCAATACACCTAATTTCAAATTCAATGACATACATATTATTAATGGATGAAAGGCTTTGCACAATCATTTAATATTTGATATAAATACAGAGACCATCGATAGACAAAATGTCCTTACTTTTAATTGAGTCCATGGGGTGTAGGCGACAAAGAATATCCAAAGAAACCCCAAAGGTCTAAAAAACAAGGTGAATTAAAACCGCAAGCGGTGATGAAGGGCCCTCGCAACCCTGTGCATGTCAGGGTGTATCGCCACCGCGGGAGTGCAGCAGCAGCAGCGGCACATGGCTAAGCAGCAGACCGTGCAGTCCGATTTGTGTAAAAGTGGTACTATGGTATGTTTAAATAGGCAACTTAATGGAGAACACATACAATTTTGACGTAGAGCAGTTATGGCTGGCACTGTCATGATAGCTATGAAATGTGGAGAAAATTGAGCATTGTATATAGGATGTAGTACTTAGTCTTTGCAGTACGAGGCGCTATGGTTGAAGTTGACTATTGTTATGTCAATGTGTTCAGAGGCCAACCCTGATCATACATGTGAAATTTCAATCAGATCAGACAAAGTATCTGAGATTCAGTACCGCCTCTTTCCAGTGGGGGCGCTATGTTAATGGCATAATTGTATTAGGTTAGATGTGATCAGGCCAGTATTGACATTGTTCATGTGAAATTTGGTGAAAATCTGACATTGTATATGGGAGGTAGTACTTATTCTTTGCAGTAGGGGGGGCTTTGGTTAAAATTAGTTATTACTATGTGACTGTGTTCAGAGGCCAACCCTGATTATACCTGTGAAATTTTAAGCAGATCCGAGAAAGTATGTATGATGTAGTACTTAGTCCTTGCATTAGGGGGCGCTATGGTTAAACTTTATTATTGTTTTGTGCCACTGTGTTCAGAGGCCAACCCTGATCATACCTATATAATTTCAAGAAGATCAGACAAAGTATATAAGAGTTAGAGCCACTCCCTGTTTGATGGTGATGTGATTTGTGGACTTCCTGTTGAGTTTTGGGTATGGGTTGAAGAGGCTTTTTTGTAGGTTTTGTCATGTTGGAAATGCATAGTAAAATTCAGAATTGTAGGTTCAACGTGCTGCGGGGGCTGAATGTTTGAAGTATTGTAGGGTGTGCCACTGAGCCATTAAGCCACGCCCACTCACTTAAACGGTATAACATGTTTGACTTTACTACCAGGATTATATGTATGAAGTTTCGGGACAGTACGACTATGTTAAGCCTGTGAAAAAACTACTTCCTGTTTGATGGCGAGCGACGCGTCCGTATGGCAACAGCGTTGGACGTAGGCGTTTCAGCTTGAAAGTGTTGTATGGCCAAGGTGTTAGCATGGTCCACACCAATTTTGAGTGGAAAATGAGCTACCGTGTAGCAATGGCTAATGCTAATTGAGAAGCAGTAACTGCGCTGTAACAAATCAAAAAATGTGGATCATGGATGTGTTTAGGGCGGGTTCCGTATCATGCATGAGAAATTTTAATATAATTGAACAGTAGATGGCAGAGATATAAGCATTGACTTTTTTGGCAACTTGCCAAGACGCTCCAAAAACTTAAAAAGCACGCCACGGCCACGCTCTTTGACGAAATAACATGCCGCGCACAACGAGATATGTTGAGCCTGTCTAGAACGCACTGACACTGAGTCGATCGGAGGCGCGCCCTCGGACAAGTGCGTACAAATAGGAAGACTGAAATCAGCGATTTTGGGCCGTTATTGTGAAATTCAACTTTAATTTGTGGACTTCCTGTCGGGTTTTTTGAAACGCTGCAAGAGGATTTTTAGTCCGTACCGACAAGCTTAATATGCATACCAATTTTTGTGAGTGTACGTGAAAAAAGCCTTTATGGGGAGGTCATTTTTTAAATTTCAAGGGGGCGCCACTGAGCCATTTTGCGAATTCTTTTTACGAAACCACCAAAATATCAAATTCTTCGCGAGACCTGATTACCGTGGAAAGTTTGGTGAGTTTTCGGGCACGTTCAGGCCCTAAAAAGTGGCCACAAAGAGGAGGAACAATAAAAAGAAGAAGAATCGTTAGGGTATCAAGAGGCACGGTTTGTGCTCGGGCCCTAATAAACAGAAGTGGAAGACATCGACACTAGTAACACGACTTGAAGACAAACTGGTACAGAAACAGGAAGGTGAGGGTGATCAGATGCAGGTGAGACAGATCAAGCACAGAGGGGAAAAAAGCAGGAAGTACAGCTTCATACACAGGAAGAAGGTGAGTGTCAAAGTAAAACAGGAAATTATAACATCAAATGAATGACATACAAAACTTAATAACTGGGACAATGAAAGAGTCAATATGACTTTATATGAGTTACTGTGTTATTTCCAGACAAATGTTATTAACTTTAGGGAATAAGATGGGGAATATCAGCCTCACCTTTGCTTATAAACTTAGCTAAATGGACAACATTCAACTGTTCTCATCATCTCAGCACAGCTTCAGTCTGCAGCAAGAGCTGAGCCTCCTCTACAGAAAAATGCAGATCACAACAGTTTATGTTATAGTTATACAAACAATATGACAAGTTCAGGTAAAATCTTGCACTTCAACAGCCTCTGAAATCTCCACTGAAAACTTGCTCTGTCAGACGGATAACAAAGTTATCATGTTGCTGAATGTGTCTCCTGATTTATTAGCAGCAGTATGAGATCATAGGGCTTACTAAATGAGAGAGGGGTTTATCTGTAATCCAGAGGCAACGATTGTGAGATTAGATTGTTTATTCAGTGTTGCAGTGTCAGTTTATTTTCTGGTTTTGCTTTGAGAGTGCTTTTTAAAATCACTATGAAGGGATTTTATGGGTAAAATAAGTTATCAGCTCTACTGGAGTTTTTTTTATCAGTCAAATAAAAAGCAAAGCATCTCCATGATATTTCTGCCAGTATGACGTATCTCAATATGTGATGAACTTTTAAACCAATGCACATACTTTTTTACAATTTGCAAATTAAGCAAATGTACAATGAAACTAATTAACAGTCATACATCAAGATTGTTATCATTCTTGATGATTATTGTACATTTTGATCAACACATTTTAAACTTTTTAGGGTCTTCCCACAAATAAAATGCATGGATCTTAAGTGTCTCAAACATGTGAAGGCGTTGTCCATCAAAAAGGCTGATCAGCTGACAGAAACATGGATTCAGGGCTCAGTGCATTTGAAGGTCATGGCAGCACATATACGGATCAATCAGAGAGATTAATGGACCTCGGCATGCTGACATGACAGATTTGGACACCACTGCTGCATCACCATCCTGTGATCACATCAAATTATTCATAGTACAGATAAATGGTTCTGCAACTAAACAACTGACACAGGCCTGAAACTTTCCAAAGTCTGTTAAAAACATTCAACTTTTAGCTAAGAGAGTTTCACAAATAGTATCCCATTTTTCTCAAAGACAAAGTTTTTGAACCTGCTGCCACAGTTCAGTGATACGAAGTAAAACACAGAATTCAAATGCATCCTTCAAAATATTTGTTTTAGAAACGGTTGGGGAACATGGTAGCTGTTGGCTTGACTATAATAGTGGCATGCAAAATCCTGGTAACTTAATGCCATCCTGTTGTATCTGCTTGGGCATACAAAGTGCAGGACTTTGATACCACTCATAGCCCATGTGAGACTGTTAACACTACGTTTTAGTGACACCGACCATCAGCAACAAGACTGACTATTTCAAGATTAACATTTTTAATGTCTGATTCATTTGACTGAGATTTGTTGATAGAAATCACTACCTATGCAAATAAAAGACAAGATCAGTAAAGACATTAGATGTACTGTCTACAGGAAGCTCCAATATTGTTCCTCACAGGAGCATTAAAAACATTATTATCACAGTATTCAAATTCATTAATAAATTAATCACAAATTCAAAATAAAATAAAAACGTTTGACAGCCCTAAACTCAATCTTTTGGAGACATTGTGCACATATCACATATCTGTTAAGGATGTTGTGCCCTTAGGTCGTCACGGTAACACACCCTGAAAATAAGATCACAAATTTATTTTGTTGCACACAGATATCCCATAGAGATTATCAAAGAACAAGCAATGTTTTCTGAGACACAGTTCTTATGCAGCAGCATCCTGTATGGCTCATTTGGGGGTGACTGATTTTCAAAAATTTAGAATGAAATATTTTTGGAATGAAAGCTAAAAAAAAGGTTTCTATAGTACTGTATTCATTTTATACATGCAAGGCATCAAATATTCCACCAGATTTTAATAAAACAGTTTTTCCACAAATCTCTTCAAAGTGAGCCCGCTGTGGGTGGAACTCACCTCATCATGAGCCCACTTGTGGATTAAAGCGGGGGCTGCACAGGTAGTGATCTGTCATGTTTTTGTCTAGGTGTGCGCTCTCTCAGCTTTGGTGTCCTCATCAAAGATTTTTCCTCCAGGCGTTTAGGGAAGTTACATGTTGAAAGCTCTCTGCTCTCAGATTCTCATATTCCCATGCTTAGCTGCAGCACATTATCCTCGATTTGTCACACTGCTTAAGAACCCATGTGGATTTATACGTCTGTGCTCTTGTGATTTTATTCAACAGTGAGTTTCTTATCACTGATTTTCTAACATTGCTGCATCTGTCTGTATCAGAATTCTTGCAGTATACATACATGACACCAATGAACTAGGCTGTAGCTTAAAGTAATTTATCGATATAACACAGATGTAATGTGTGTGCATTCCATTATAATCACAGAAATTAAAATTATCCATTCAAATACAATGATGCAAACTGTTGTGTTAGCACATAGTGACAAATTGCTGCTCTGTGGTTTCACATCATCCACCAGAGCAAGTGTTTTTCTTCCAATTTGTCAAACCTGTAAAAGAAAGCAGGATGTGTAATCTTCTGAGTGCTAAATATCTAATAAATAAATATATAATATATATATATAATATAATAATGTGAAGCTTTATGTAATAGTCTTAAATAATTCCCTTTGATAAAGTCAGAGAATAACAAACTGGCTTTGGTCTTTACTGAATCTTGTGTTTTCTTTTGTTCTGTACTGGTTCAGTAAATTCATTACATTTTAAAAACTCTATTTAACTGTGTTGAATTTCTAGCTTTTTTTGCTTTTCTGAAGTAAACTCTGTGCGCATTTGGAGCAGAGCCCCGCAGCGCATGCTGTGGAAACACGAGCATTGACTATAGAGGGAGGGGCGCATAAGGACTATGAAGAAACTGTGAGTTATAGCCTGAGTCAACAGACAAAGGGTTTCAGGACCCTTCTGCTACAATTATTGATCTTTTAATCCCATGTTGAGTGTCACCGTGAACGACTATCAAAGCCACTTCTAGGTCGCCTCACAACCTCCCTACAGTAAGTCTAACATGTTTGATTTTAATTCTGTCTTCTACGATGTGTTCTGTTGTGTCAGTCACTAGCGTAAACAAGCAAAATGAAAGAAAGAAGAAATGATGACATTGATGCTGTGAGGTGGAAATAGAAGATAGGGCAAAAGTTGGACGATCTATGGAAACAAGTTTTTTTTCTTTTGTTTACAGTATTTTTTGAGGGTGTCGTCTAGCCCAGCTCCACTTCCTTCCAATATCATCATGTACGTCATGCTTATTGGTCGGGTACCAACTTGTAGTTCGTCATATTTGTTGGTCAATGGCACAAATCTATGTAGCTATGATCGCCTTATCTGACACAATGGCCATTAAAACAGAAAAGGTTTGTGCTGTCCAACCACGGTATAAGACTGGCAATGTGCTTCAACGTAATGCTGTTTCAAATTCTGTGTACACTGGTAATCAAGGGCTAAACAGACACAGTGACACGTGCTGAAACCTCTCCTAGAGTGTGACCCTCAAATGTGTGAATAACATTCATAAAGTTTAATTCCGCAATCACCTCCCTGCTCAAACACCTGATTGGGTCGTTTTGTCTGAGCTCATGTAAAATTCAACTGTTTGGTAAGAAGGGATTACACACACTTCAGCTCTCACTCCAGACAAGTAAAAACCCATTATTGTCTGCTTTAACACACACTGCTGTGGTTGATTAAAACAACCTTTGATTGCTTGTGAACATCTTCCCATCAGCTCATAGAGAGGCCGCCATGAGGACTCTAAAGTTAGGAAGGCCACATTCAGAGCCATTTGTGATTGGCTGTTGCTAGGATACCAAACTTTCGATATGTGAATCGTCTTGGATGTGATGAGATTTGTACGGGCTCGACACATGAATGCATTTCATGATTCCACACACAATACACTTCAAAAATACTGTGGATGCATAAGAGGGGAAATCTAATGAGAAAAGTTGAACAGACCGGCGGCGGGACCACAGAAAGCAGCTTGGAAGGAGATTGGATGCCTGCAGGAGGGCTGATATTGAATGCTCTCACATATACTGTGAAGAAACATGACATGTTTTCTCTGGTCAACAGCAACTTACATTGTAGAGGTAATCTCTTTTTTCATGTTGCTGCTGGAAAATGTTACCATCAAAGCCCCGTGGCTGACAGAAAAATCTTTTAAACAACTATTTGAAAGCAGACTGTCCATCATTATCTTAAACCAATGTCCTTAAAGTACCCCTGCAGTTTGGGTAAAGAGTTTCTTCTACTTTCATTTCCTCAATGCAGAGGGAAACATATAACATTTACATCATACTGGAATCACAAATAATATCCTTTCAAATGTGTGCACTGAGTCATTTCTATTGAAAAAAAAGCTGCTATACGAATTTCAATAAATGTTTAGAAAGCTTATAAAGGATGCAAAGGACAAACAAGACTGGAGTGGATAAAAGCCATTTGACCATTGGTGTAATTCCAGCCTATGTTAGATAAATCAGTCGAGATGGGACTGTCATTGACCACTGCATCAACATAACAATTATTGGAAGGATGGAGTACCTGCCCTGGTTTGTTACGTTTCATTGGAGTGTGGAGGTGCTGAGGTAGATAAGATAAATAAATTCATGCTGAGTTGTCAGGAATTGTCAAATATCAACATGAGCCCGAGGGAGAGGGTGGGTGCAGAGTAAACCATTAGCAATGGTGCAATTGTCTGTAAATAGTTCAAAACACTTGATGATGTGGGAGTGGAACGCATGCTGGCTCAAATGATAATCCTCTTGTAATGAGAATTCAGCAGATATCATTGGCTTTGTTCATGGCCCTGCCTCTTAAAGAGCTTAGCCACCAGAACACTAACAATAAGTCAAAGAGCAGGAGATGGCATGGAAGAAAACTGGGAGTAAAATGAAATTATAAACAGTCTAATATCATTTGGTTAATAAGTAACAGCTGAGATATTAAAGGTTTTGAAATTAAAAAGCTTGGCCTATTATTTATCTGAAAAAGTAAAAGTATGCAACAGAGAAAAAAATCCTCTGTTACTGATACTATGACAATGTGTAGGTCATCATGTGATTTTTACTGCAAAGGCAGCATTTTACTGATACAGCTGAATAAGGTCATTTTCAGTAAAGCTGCTGACTCATTTTCAAAACTCTTTCAGCTCATTGATGGGCAATTTTCACATGAGCTCTCCCTTATAATGCTCCACACAGGGAAACTTTGCCCACATGTCAGAGAGGAGGTTTTTCTGAAAACACTTTCTGAATTTTCAATTACTAGAAAAAACTAAGAGAAAGTTCTCACACTTTTTTTCTTAAGCTTTGTTTCTTTTTGTGAAATACTGAATTATTTCACCCCCTTGAAATTTTTTTTATTTGAGAACTGTTCGATAAGAAACCACTTTTTGGAAGAACTTCAAACTCCATCCATCTACTTTGTGCCGACGATGCGGACACAGCTCCCACTTTGGTCATACAGGGACCGGATGGCTCGTAACAACGGCCCCGGGGCCCCATATTCCCGCAGTACATGATCCCCCGAGGGACATGGTCAAAAGCCTTCTCCAAATCCAAAAAACACATGTAGACTGGATGAGCAAATTCCCATGCTCCCCCAAGAAGCCCTGTGAGGGTAAAGAGCTGGTCCACTGTCCCATGGCCAGGACGGAATCCACATTGTTCCTCCTGTCTCGGTGGTTTGACAATCAGCCGGAGCCTCCTTTCCAGCACAGTAGAGTAAGCTTTCCCCGGAAGGCTGAGAAGTGTGATACCCCGATAATTGGAGCACACCCTCCAGTCCCCCTTTTTGAAAATGGGAACCACCACACCGGTCTGCCATTACACAGGCACTGTCCCAGATTTCCACGTGACATTGAAAAGGCATGTCAACTAAGACAGCCCAACAATGTCCAGAGCCTTTTGCATCTCATCCACACCTGGCGCCTTGCCACTGAGGAGCTTTTTAACTGCCTCAGTGACCTCTGCCGAGGTTAGTGGTAAGGCTTCCCCTGGATCTTCAGACTCTGCCTCCTCTTCAGAGGACGTGTTGTCTGGGTTCAGGAGTTCCTTAAAGTATTCCTTCCACCACCCAACAGTGTCCCCAGTTCGGGTCAGCAGTCCTCCACCCCTGCTGATAACAGCCTGGGGCAAACCCTGCTTTCCCTTCCTGAGCCGTCGGACGGTTTGCCAGAACCTCCTTGAGGCCAACCGAAAGTCCTTCTCCAAAGCCTCCACAAACTCCTCCCAGTGGCTTCCGCACCACTGAAGCCACAGCCCTGATACCTGTCAGCTGCTTCCAGAGACCCCTGGGCTAAGCAAGTCCGAAAGGCCTCCTTCTTCAGCCTGATGGCTTCCTTCACCACTGGAGATCACCAGCGTGTTCTAAGGTTGCCGCCATGACAGGCACTGACGGTCTTCTGGCCACAACTCCTAGCCGCAGCTTCTACAATGGAGGCTTTGAACAAGGATCACTCGGACTCCATGTCCCCAACGTCCCCCGGGATGAGGGGGAGGTTGGGGAGTTGAAGACCCCACTGACAGGGGCCTCTGCCAGACGTTCCCAGTTCACCCGCACTACACGTTTGGGTTTGCCAGGTCTGTACGGCAGCCTTCCCCGCCATCTGATCCAACTCACCACCAGGTGGTGATCAGTTGACAGCTCTGCTCCTCTCTTTACCCAGAGTGTCCTAAACATACGGCCGCAGATCTGACGGAACGACTACAAAGTCGATCATCGATCTTTGGCCTAGAGTGCTCTGGTACCAGGTACACTTATGAACATCCCTATGCTTGAACATGGTGTTTGTTATGGCCAATCCATGACTAGCACAGAAGTCCAACAACAAAACACCACTCGGGTTCAGATCGGGCAGGCCGTTCCTCCCAATCACTCCCCTCCAGGTGTCCCCGTCGTCGCCCACGTGAGCGTTGAAGTCCCCCAGTAGAACTACAGAGTCCCTAGGCGGAACCCCTTCCAGGACCCCACCCAGAGACTCCAAGAAGGCTGTGTACTCTGAACTGCTGTTAGGTGCTTATGCACATACAACAGTCAGAGCCTTCGTCGCAGAGAGGCAACCCTCTCGTTCACCGGGGAAAACTCCAACACAGCAGCGCTCAGCCGGGGGCTTGTGAGTATCTGGGCAACTCCAGAAAAAGAGAGATTCAATACACCCTCCCCAGGAGTTTGGTTCCAGAAACGACACTGTGCATAGAGGCGACCCCAACTATGTCTAGCTGGTAGTGCTCCACCTCCCGCACCAGCTCCAGCTCCTTCGTTCCACATCGTTCCACATCCCTAGAGCCAGTCTGTCCTGCCGGGAATCAGAATGCCCAGGCCTCCTCCTACGCCTGCCACCCGGCTCTGCATGCACCCTTCCCCCATGCCTCTCCCTGCGGGTGGTGGGCCTACAGGGCAGCGGCTCCATATGGTTGTTTTTGGCTGAGCCCAACCGGGCCCCATGGAGGAAAGCCCGGCCACCAGACGCTCACCTTCGAGCTTGGGTCCTTGGGTCTGGCTCCAGGGGGGTGCCCTGGTTTCCCTCTTCCATGCGAGGTGGCTTGCTCCAATGTATGCCGCTTCATAGGGGTATTTGTTGAACCGCTCTTAGTCTGGCCCCTCCCCTGGGACCACTTTGCCTTGGGAGACCCTACCATGGGCTAGTGCCCCCGACAACACAGCTCACCGGGACACGCAAACTCCTCCACCACATTAAGGTGGCGATTCTTGGAGGAGAACTTCAAACTTATATATCTAATTTCCTTTGTAATTACCAACTCAGCATATTCCAATACATGACCTAGAGAATCGTGGAAAAATACAATAGCTACCTTAAATTAGTGGAATAGGAGGGTAAAGTAATTTAAAGAGACTAAAGCCCTTAAAACTATATTTCAGTTACATATTTGATAACTTCCTACCACCTACAATCAGTTTGCTGTGATCAAATTCAGAACTCTTTAGATTCCTATGAAATGTAAAACATGAGTACATTTATTATACCATTTGTAGTTTTTCTTATTTGAAATTCCTGTGGATAACTTCCTCTTGTAAGGACAGCTCATGCAACTTTCATCAAACCTATCTGCATAACGGTTCTATGATCATTTGTTTTGTAATTTATTTGGAAATCCATTAAATAACTGGGAGAGAATAATGACAGCTGTAAGACAGAATAACTTCTGATAAATGCAGCAGATGGACAAAAATTGGTCTTCTGGGTCTTTAAGGCTACAATTAACGATTGCAGCTGTCAACGGCTGGAAATGATGAATTTTTGAATAGCTCGTAAAAGAAAGCCATCCAATCACTCTAATGTGAAATTGGATGAGGAAAGAAACCTTATTTCCAATCAAGGTCCTCTCTAGAGTTTCTGGGACTAATTCTGACTTATATACACCAATAGCCCAGTCCTCAACATTCACAATAATATAGGCCTACTGTAAACATAAAAATCCCTGGGATGTTGTTAGAGAGTTGGGAATGCTATTTCTGTAACATCCAGATCATTTTGATTCTCATTCAGAGCAGCCTTCAGTAAGCTCCTAACATTGCAGATATTATGGCTGAGTTTTAAACATTTGAATGCTTAAGATGGTTTCTGGAGAGAACACAGAATAATTATCTAGTGTTTCATACCTTCCCTTAAAGTTAAAGCTGTGATACTCAAACAACATTACGCTATGCAGTCTTACTCTTGGTAATATGAGTTTGGTTAACATTTGTTTGAGGTTTTAACGCTAACAATTTTTATCAGTGCTGAATCTCATTACAGCCCTTCTGCAATAAATTAAATCATGGCCCTTAAGTGGGCATGGTCTGTCCACCTTCTGATCTGGCCAACCATTTGAAAGCCATTCGTTGTTGCTGGTGTAGTTTGTAGTTAAAACAAACTGTGCCTATCACAAGTTTAAGAAACATAGGTTTTCTCTGCATTTAGGGAGTGCATGAATGTGGAGAGCTCGCCTCTGTAATATGAAGGATATTTACTGAAGTCACATCTGCATATTCTCATGATGAGTTTATTCATTAGGAGAGATTTAAAGGATTTCCTAGTCATTAATGTTAACCTAATGCCAGTGATATGAACGATGGCCTGCAGGTCTAACGATCTGAATCTAATAATGCGCCAAATCATGTCTTGAGAGGTATTATACTAAATCTCGACTTCACATTTTGCTAAAAGAGGCACTGCTGTTGGAAATGGCTAATCCTCCTATTTATTAAAAATTGATTTTTTTCAGGTCATTCAAGTCAGAATCAATCAGAATCTGGGCAGGAAACATGACGTCTCATGGACTTTAAGTATTGAAGCAACCAGAGTTATTTCTATTTTCTTTAGAGCTTTCAGTTCACATCATGTTTTGTTAAATATAGATGCTGGAAACACAAACTGTTTAGCATGTGTGCTTGAAAAATGGCTGAAACAGTAAATCAATTAACAGATTGTTTTTCAATAGATTTCTGTCCACTAACTACTTGATTGATTTTCTAATTGTTGCAGCTCTAATTTGCTGATTCCATCTTAAATGTGAGGGCTTCCCTGACATCTCTGTTCAAGCTATTTAAAGGAGATCTATTATACTAACTTTCACCATTAATTATTTCAGGCTTGGACACTAGCTAGTGTCATTGCGAGATGTGTAGCTCAAAAACCTCATTATTTATTTTGTTTAATTTTTGCTTTATTTTAGCAGGGAGGACCCATTGAGACTGAGGTCTCTTTTCCAGGAGTGCCCAGTAACAATACAAATAAAAACAGAACAAATATAAACAAATAAAATTAAAATTAATGGCATAGAATTATTTATCTTATACTAGCTCAGTAAAATCCCTCATTTTAGCCTGGGCCTGGAACAGTTCATTTCAGTTGCTGTCTCTTTAAGACCCTGCTTACCCATGTGCCCACTTTCCTCTGATTGGCCAGCGTTGTTTCCAGTGACAGGGGAATTTGAGTGAGCTTCCTGGCTGGCGTGTCATTCAACTTGTGCCATGCTTTGCTATTATACGTCTGTAGAGTCTGACGTTGAGTCTGGCCAAGTCTCGCAAAGTTCCCGTAACATCTCGTTCAGAGCAACAGGATACCATGTTCGGGGTTACACCAACAACTTTGTATCCTGTGTTTTAAAAAACTTTGTCAAAGTCTAGTATGGACATCCAGCATCGTAACATTATATAACTATGGATCAGCAGAATAGATCTCCTTTAAGTACTCTCTTTTTTCATATGGCTTTTTGTTGTTCATCAAAAAAATCAATCGACAAAATAACTGATATTGGATGATTGTTCACCATAAACTTACAGTATATTGTTGCAGCCTTACCTCATAAAACCTTTTCAGGAACTGTTATATTAAGCTGAGTGTAGAGCTCAGATGAAGTGCATTGCAGTCACAGCTGCCAAAGTGATGTTTAGTTCTGAGACATTTTGGAGTTCACTTCCAGGGAAATCTCCGTCTCTACTAAATTCAGACTCCTCTTGTATTCTGTTTATGCTGTGAAGGATTAGGTTCAGAAGTTTACCTGCTTCATCCTACTTGGACCTGATTTATTGAAGTGGTGCTGAGGATTGCAGGACCAGGATGTAATAGGGGTGTCAATATTCGTCATGTCAGCAGGTTGTGCTTCATTAATCTGTCCGATTGATCCGGCATCCATGTAGTTCTGTGACCTTGCTTTGCACAAATAAGAACTGCAGCCATGCCAGTGTTACCTGATCTACTGGCTGGTTGATGGATCAGTGCTTGACTTATTGAAGGCTCGGGACAGAGACGAATGGACACCAAGACTATGCTGAGGAGATTAGGTGTAGAATATGAAGAGGCTTACTGTTTTACTATTTGTACTTTTCAGATTGATATTGCAATCTATATGCCTAAGCATTTAAAGTGTGTGAGCTTGATCTGCTTGTCTTACTTTCCTTCCATTCTCTTATCCACACGCACTCACTCACACACACTAGTTTTATTTTGTCATGTTCCTCCCTCGTGTTACTTTATCCCTGTGTGTATTTTTCTGTTCATATTCTTGGCTTCAGTTTTCAGTGTTTCCTGTTTTATTTTGTAGTTCTTTTATTCTGTGTATCACGTCTTGTGTTACGTCCTCCCTTTGTGTGTTTCCCTCACTTTTTGATTGCCCTAACCAGTGTCACCTGTGTCTTGTTTGTCACACCTGTGTCCAATCACCCGAAGTATATTTAGTTTCTGTGTGCTTTTTCTCCCTTGTCAGGCCGTCGTATGTCAAACGTCCCTTGTGTTAAGTGCTTTTAAATTCCTGTTGTGCTCTTTCTTTGTTTTGTTTGTTTTAACTGTGGTGCTTTCTCAATGTTTTTCTGTTGAATTTTGTTTGGCAATTAATGGATTTTTTTTACATGAATAGAATGTCCAGCAGTGCAATATGCTATCATAGCAAACTGCTCTAACAATCTTTTGTTTCTTCGAAAGAGCATTTGTCTTCACTCCACTACAGAATTGTCAGTTCAGTTTAATTTTGGATGTTTGATAAGGTGATCCTGGCTGCTTGAATCACAACTAAGATTGAATAAAATTAAGTAAATGAAATGTAAATGTACAGCCAACCCTGCATACAAACATATGTTAGTTTTTTCATGAAGTGATCTTGTTCCTTCAAAAGAGATTACAAATGATGACATGAGCTGGTAAGCAGATTTGCAGATCAATTCTCTGATGTGGGTATTTCACAAACACAAGCTGGACACAATTCACTTCAACCACTAGCGCAATATTATCATATGACAAGATCTACCATATTACAATATCATATGATACTTCCATGCAATAATATACAGAACTTACTTGGTGCAATAACATGTTCAACTTTTGTCTCTTTTTCTATATGACTGTGAATGTTCAGACTACATTTGTAACAACCTTTTGGCTCCTTATTATTATTATTTTTGTTACAAGGTTTATCCTATCTTCATGATGGAAATCTTTTTCTACTCAGAATCAGTGATGGCTCTCAATTTGAATCAGAAAATAGGGAATTAAGGGAAAATAATTAAGAGTTTCAGTCAAGAATATAGCTTGACTAACTTGAGACTCACTCATACAGATACAGGGAAAAAATCTGTTTTGTAATACACATATTCACTACTAGTCACTGTCTTATTTATAATGTGATGTACACATTTGTACTTCTGGCCCTAAGGTCCGAGCAGCAGTTTGAGTTATTGATGATACATGTAAAATTACTCTGCCTCCATACATCCCATTTGGATACATTTGTGTTTTCCTTCTGCAATACTGGATCAGTTTATTGAAATACATTTGAATAACAGCACAACCACTTTCCTCCACCATATGGTCAACATATTCCTTACTGTGAGTGGTGGGCAGTCTGTCTGCCCACATTTACAGTGTGTGTCCTTGATTATCAGAGTGCTATGTCAGAGTCATTCAAAGCCTGTTCAGGAATTTTAATGCGGTATACAGATTGGGATAGACAGGGCTGGATCTACAGTGGGATATTATTCAAATTACTGTTATATTTGCACATATGAACTGTAAACAAGATATATATATTTTTTTACCCCAGATCTATAAGGCTGCAATCGGGTTTAAATACTTACTACTACAGAGAGTGTGATTTCTTGCCTTAGTGTTATTTTTTAAACATTTTTTGTTAAACACTGTGTCCTTAATGTTTGTTGTGTCTGCTGCTTAAAAATGCCCGAGCGCTGTCTGACTAGACTTACCTGCCAGAGGCCATCTTACTAAACTTAGCTCGGCGGATGGCATCACATTGAGAACATTTCCGATGTTCTGAACCAAATTGTTTTCGTCCCAAATCGGGTTAGGAAAGGTGACATTTCTTATTATGAGATGTTTTTATCGGCCCTCAAGGGATTTTCGGAGCCAGATAAGCATTGAGTGGATGTCATAGCAGCAAATCAATCGGCTTACGTTTTTTTAAGGGTCTGTTTTTATACAACTTCCTACAACTTCAACAGTTACTGAATAGAAAAGTTTGAATAGATGATTGTGATCATATCTTTCAAAATAAGTGAGGGAGTATTTTGTCTTTTTAATATTTTGGTGTAATGTTTACATGTTTTGGTTACATCCCCCTTTAGAAATTGTTTCTTTAAACTGAAACCCTAGAAAGTTCATTTTCTCTTAAAATCATTAATCTTCTGGTCATTAGAAAACATGTCGGAGCATAATAATGATAATGTCCCATATGCCTTCAACCAGTACTTATGGGATCTTTTTGTTCTTGTTGCATTCGATTGAATCACTATCTTTAAGTGTCACGTAAAGTTGAGTTCCACTTGACATTGAGTTTGATTTCTGTATATTATTTGTACTTAAATTGAAGGAGGCCTTGATTCAAAGCTTGAAATCTTATTTATGAATTTATTCTGGTGCACTTTGGCGCCCACCGAAGGTCTCTGAATGCAACTGCACTCGTCGTAAGACACACATAGTGCCTACACCCCATAGACAACACGTATTTGTTTACAAGCAGAGGTTGCAAAGACATTGCGAGAATCCAACCAACAATGTGGGCTGATAAGATACAGTAATATTGCCGAAATATGACTGGTAGCGTCTACATCCAGTTGTCGGCAAACTCATAGCATGTGCAGTATGTGTATGTGTATTCAACTGTTCTCATGACATCTATGGGCTGAGGCTAAATGGCTCCATTGCAGAGGATTATTAATTATGCCAATTGAGATTTCTAAAGTTCAAAGCTTAAAACGTTAACTTGGAGATTGACAAGCAGAGAGACAACTTTTTGGAATGATATGGATTTATTTTAGTTGTATTCAAGCCTGAACATAATTTGGGTTAGATGACATTCTGCACCAGGTAAAATCACTAATATGAGACAACGCCGTCAAAGTTGCATACTACAGTAAACAGGTGATCAGGCCGTGCATCAGACCTGGGAGAGACGCCATTCTCCCTGTTTAAAGTTATTGTTGAAACTACTTTTTAAATTGGAAAAGTAACATATTGTTGCTTTAAAAAAAATGGAAAGCACCTTTGACATGATCATTTCTGAAGATTGCATTCGGGAAATGTAGTTGTGCAGCTTTCCTTTCACTGATTCTTATATCTTATAGTGTCTTATTGCACACATCACTTCTTTGTAGGAGTGTGAGATTATTGCTTTTGTTACAGGGTGTTTGAAGTTTGCAAGTTCTGGCCAACTAATGATTTTTTTGTCATTTTAAATCTGTAATATGTTTCTTGGCAAAACAAATGCCTTTTTAACCCATTTTAGTAAATTTAGCTCACTATAGATAAAACATTTTAATACAGTGTATTTAGTAAGTTTTAGCATCACCTACCTTTCTGGTACAAAGTTGAATGAGCTTAATTGACAGTATGGGAGCATATGCTGTACACTTCCCAAGAGGCTGAAATAATAGATGAGTGGACTCACTCATACTCCGAGTGCCAAACATATTGTATACATATTGTATTTTACAGTTGAAAATCTCACCACAACCTTGCAGAATACACTCAGGACAAACACAGGTGAATTGTTTTACTTTCAGGGCAGAGCCCGTGCATGATGACAGTCACAAACACTGACCTTGTATACAAACCATTTATTTTCCTCAGGCAGACGGAATTGCTGTCAAAACCACCTGACTATAATCTCCTCTATCACCCCTGCAGTTGGTCATTTAGGCTCTGTGGCTTTCAGCTTTAGGGAGAATCTCCTTGTCAGATCAGTGGATGTTGAGCTAACGTGAATTCCTCAAAAATGTGTGAAGTCAATTAATTTCATGCCCCAGTTACTCTTGAAGCTGCAATGACATTGACTAGTAAAAAGAAGACTATTTCAAACAGGTATCACCTTTCAAATTCATGAGCTGAAAAACAATGTGGGCTGTATCTTACATTTTGTTTTTCACTGACTACATGATCATCTGAGGACAACATTGAAATAACCTTCCCAAATGTGGTGTTTTTCTTTTAATAAGGCAGAGCCGAAGGTTTTGATTTTAGAGTTTAAAATAAATCTAAACTGCCCTGCACCTTCTTTTTCTTGACTTTGATCTCCCCCCTCTGGCCGTCGTTACAGAATGAATCGAACCACAAAAAGATGTGCCAGAGCTTCTTTTATCCCTGACGCCACTGAAGAGCTTAATATGCTAGCCTTATTTTTGCTGTTTCTTTTGTGCACATTTGTATCAGGGAAAAAGATTTTAGTCTTCTCTTTCTATCTTGATCTAGCTTGATTATTCTTTGAATTCTTTGTATATGGCACTTGACTTAAAGGTTACACATTGTGTAAAATTCACTTCACCATGTCTTTCTAACATCTACATTTGTCCCTGGTCTGTGTACAAACCCCTCAATGATGAGGAAAATCCAACTTCTCTGTCTTTGGCCTGCTCCAATTTTCAGAAAATGTGTGCTCAAACAGGCTGTGTGGAGATTTTCCCTTAGTGACATCACAAAGGGTAGTGACCCCTCCCCCAGGTGGATGACCCTCCCACAGCTAGGTGATTGTTCTGCCCTCTGAGTCTGCCTTCTCACCGTAAACAATAGGGCATAGTGTGAGAAAGCCTGAGCCCCCCAAGGCCTTCTAGAGAGGGGCGTGGTCAGACACAGCTAATTTACATTTAAAGCTACAGACACAGAAACAGCCTGTTCTGAGCAGTGCTGAAATAGAAGAGTTTATATAGTTGGCATGATAAAATACAGGATCAAAGTGGATTTATAACAAGAAACTTTCAGCGAGCTCTGAAATTATTTAAACTTGTTGAAAAGGAGGATCACATGTGCCCTTTAATGAACTTGTCTGTGCTGTGCCTGAACTTTTTCAGCCTCTGGTTCAGTGTGGTTGAAGGATTTAAGTCTATATTTCTGATGTTGTCATTTATGTATATGTTGTGCCTTAGTGCCTATTGCAGATCTACTTTCTCCAGGATAATAAATCATATTTATTTCCGACAAATGAAAGCTTTACCCTGAGCCATCTTGTCTTTTAAGAAAGACTTCTACATATTTCAAAGTAATGGGGACTTGAATTAGGTTTTGCAGTGGATTTTAAAGGCTTTATGTCTCAGGTTTCTTAGGATTTCAAAAGTTGCCATCTGTCCATCCCACTTTACCAAATCAGACTTCACATACTTGTAGGATAACAGAAGGAGTAACATCAAAACTATCTATTCAACCATGATTTATCCAGGAAATAATATGTAGACGGCCTATGGTAATTTGTATTCCACACACAAGATTTGTTTGTGTGATTATGCTCAATCTTTCAAACATACAGCTTTGAATGGCTGAATAGAACAGAAACACAATCTTTCCCTGGTAGATTTAGTGGAGATAGACCTGGCCCCATGTCTGTGACTTTCTGATGAAAGATAGCAGTTGATTAGCCGCCAAGACATTTGAAATGACTCCAGCACTAAAGCCCGGATACAATTCTGACAGAGCTCTTTGTCTGAAGCAGCCAGACATGTGGATTAATGTGTGAAAGGATTTGAGTGGTTTTCCTCCCTCAGAGAAAGTGCTGAAATCAGAGACTCAACCTTCAATTTCTATTCTTTTGTTCTGGCTACTGAAAGTTTGACTTGTTCCATTAATATGTCTTATTTGTCAAGTGAACGTGAAGAAAATTACCTTGACATAATGGTAGAGGAATGTTAGAACAGAAAGGTGAAATCTCTGAGTAGATTTTAGTTATGTTTGATTTGCCTTTCTGAGTTTCTATAAGTGACTGCTTTCCATGAAAGTATGGGAGAATTTTTTTGTGGTTGTCCAATTGGTTAGAGGAGAGGGCTGGGAAAGTCTACATTCATCTTTCAATACAGTGATTGAGTCTAATGAAGGATCATATTCATTTGCTTTACCGGCATACTTCTCATAGAGGCCCAGTTTTGGCTTTCATTTCATGCATAGTGTGTTTGTGGAAACTGTAACACTTGTTTTACTGAGTACTTTTTGAATAGTTATCTTAACAGTTTGTCAGTGATCCATACTACTGTGAGAGGTTTATTCATTATAGAGGTGGGAGTTCCTTGCCTTTTCTTGTTGTCCGTCCTGGGAACTAATTCCAGAAAAAGGATGTGGTGAATGAAAAATAATTGTTTCTTTATTAAATTGTGCTGTGAGTTATGCATTTGATGTTGGTAAAGTAGCTTGACAAGACAACCTATTGTGTTTTTTAATGTCAAATAATAATTTGAATGTCTCAAAAAAAATACAGAGCAGACTGGATTAGATCCTGAAATAAGCACGCCTTTTGAACAGATAAGGAAGTTATTACAAACCGGGAATCAGTTTGAATCGTAAAAACCAATTCTGAATCAAATCATGAGATATTGAAAGAAAGACACCTCTAGTTTAATGTGTTAAATGGTTTTGTTATGAACTCATTGGAGCTTAATATTTAAAATATATGTTGCCTTCTTTAGCAATCTGAAAATACAGTAAATTACATGTTATCACATGTTTAACACGCAGTCTGTATATTGTATAGAATGTATCGTGTTTATTCTAGTTTCAGTGGCTGTAAGTTGGCAAACTATGTAGTTTTATTTACCTTGATTAGAATTCAGACGGTTTGGGAGAGCACTGCTTAGTAATGTGAACTTACATTCAGGACTGAAAGGAGTCTTGTACCCGAGTACAAGGAGTCTATTTCTCTGTGGAAGGATCCAGTGATATCCTGTGATGAGAAATTCAGAAGAACTTTTCATGAGTATATTTTTACATATTGTCATATTGTCAACAGTGCAAAAACGTTTTATAAATGATACCAAAAATATTAAGAATTTACTGAGGGTTACATGTGTTAGTCAGTGAATCATTGTGTTGGCTGTTTGCAGCATGTGGTATGGTGTAAAACTAAACTATAAGCAAACTACAAAAAAATCATGGTGTGACAAGGAGCTTTGTGGTAACTCTGAAAGGATGAGAGCGATTGTGCATGGGTTGACGGCCAGATCTTAAATACAACTGAGAAACTGATCAGGTCCGCCCTGGTGTGGAGGCACACCGCCCACCAGCGACCTGCAGGTAGACAAACACACAGACAGAAGGGGCAACACACATCAAGGCCCTGCTGGCGGGAGGGCCGTCAGAATATGTTGAATTTGCTCAGAGTTTCTCTGAATTAAGAAACTGTGATGTTAAAATATCCTGTCTGCTGTGTCTGATTATTTGACTGGGTTTTTTTTTTCTGTCTGGGTCTTAAACCCTCCTCAGTGTAATGGTGGCCTTAGTTTACCTGAGAGACCAATGACGGCGGTTCGACCAAGAATGAGGAGTGACAGAGACAATTCAGCTGGGCCTGACCTTCTGATCAATGCACTTCTATTTGGAGCTGGCAGGCTAGAGACCAGCGCTCTTTTTCCAGACTAATAAAGACGCCACAGAGAGCAGCTGACAATACTTTTAAGACCCACATCGATTGTCATTACTGTTAACGTTTTCTTTTGTGGTGGGAGCTGGATGCTGAGGAGGATGAGGGTGGGCACGGGTGTAGTCAGATATTTGCCTGTAGGGAATCTTCATATTATGAGCCTGGTTAGTGGAATTGCTCATGTTGTGTCACCTTATTAGGGGTGAAATGATACATGTATTGATTGATCTTGAATTCAATAAGCGTTTTAATATTGTTCATTCCAACTGAAATAGTAGTCACTGAGCTGACCACAAACAATTATCCTCTTTGGCTTTTTTTCCCATCGATATTGCCTCGCCATGTTTCAGTTGGGTGAAAGAAAACGGCTGACAAATAATATCCTTCCTTCATAGCTCACAAGAAATTGTGATGAATGTGAAAGAGAAGGTAATAGCTGTACACGTTCTTTTCAGTGAACTTATAGAAATATGGACTTTAATTCAACATATTTCTCTTTTAGGCATGAAATACAAAAGAATGTGAACACTGTGTCTAATTGAGTCACAAGACCTCAATATTAACCCCATAAAAACTTTTTTCTATAGCAAAACAAGCAAACACACTTACCATGTCATCGATGTATTAGCCTGCTGAATGTCTTGGATCCAGAAGTGTGTCCCTTAAAAAGGAGGGAGATAAAAAAATTAATTGCAGTGTTTTGAATCCTCTGAAAAGATTCACTACCTGCTGGGTGTACTGCAGTACTGCTTGTGCAGTAACAGTGTGTGTGCATGTGTGAACTGTGTGTTATATTCATTCTTTGGTCACTAATTAATGAGCAGTGTTTCTTCAGGGGTATGGGATATTTTTATGCTTATCTCACTTCTCTGTACAGCAGTCTGCCGCTGAGTTCTCCTTCCTCTCTCAAATGTTCTGGGATTACAGAAATATTGTCTGCTCATCATTTCAGTGTCCAGTACTGCATTAGAGGCCTTCACACAAAGAATAGCAAATTACAAAAACATTGAAAGGGGTTGTGAAAGTGTTGGAATTGGACCACAGGGTGCAGGTAACGAAGATGAAATAAAAAAACCAACAAGCTCAGGATGAAAGTTTTTAATGCCAACACAGCGGTTTCTCTAAGGTTTGATTGTACAGTCCTACAAAGTTATTTATGGCAGTAATAACTCCACTCTATCCCAATGCTGGTAGGTAAATATGAAGCAAATTAGCGCAAGGCATACAAGGTTGATATTACAAGGTGATATAACTTGTATGTGGGTAGGGATTTGCAAACAGCTTTTTATTGTTTTCATGCAACACAACAAAATTCATGTTTTAAAGTTCCCCTTGCCAGTCTGTTATCACAACAGGTGAGCCTCAAGACGCATCAAAACCAAGAGAGAGCAGAATCACATCAGCAACAGACAGAGAGAGAGAAAGAGATGGGAGATGCTACTTTTCAAATTAAGTAAGTACTAAGCCTGTCGTTTTGTATTCTGAAACCAAATCGCACTGTACAGATTTTTTTAAAACACTGACGGTGCTTTGTTTCAGCACCAGGCGCTGTCCACTCTGCAGCTCTGCTCGCACACTGTGAATGTATGTGTCTGTCACTAATTGTTATCTTGTGGGCCAGATACCATTTGCTAGGTTAGAGCTCAAATTGGATGTGTTTCCTTGTTTCACAGGGGTTCTTTTTGGTGAGATTTTACAAATTGCCTCATCTACATAAGCTGGTTCTCCTTTGAAAATGTCCCAAATGGGAGAAGATACATTTGGTCTAGATACCAGTGGCGTTGCCATTGTGTCCATCTGAACGTGATGTGAGGTGACTTCATGTGACCTACATGGTCTTACAAAATTATAAGGATTCGTATATATGAATGCATGTTCAGGCACTAGAACCCCTCTTCTCCCCCTCAAAAAAGCCTGTGATGCCATATTCAACTCATCAGTTCACTTCTCAGTACGTTGCAGCTTGACACAAACTGTGTGCAAACACAAACACGTGTGTTAAAACCACTAATGACGATAGTGCCAAAATCCTATGATGGCAGAACATACCGATGACACCTGTTCACTGCCCACCCAGGCTTGAGGCTGTGCTTTAACATCCCCCCCAAAAAAGTGGGGTATCAAAATGGTTTTGTCCTAAGTGTTTTAGCTCTGAAACATTGATGTTGAGGCATATTCAGATTTTTTTTTTGTGTTGGCTTCATATTGTTCTTTTTTTTACTACAGATTTAAAGGTGTAGTCTGGTCCCATGAATAATCTGCTTGATGACTACAACAAACCGAAAGGTACAATGTACAGTGCTAGAGCTATTCACATCGAATTATGAGAAGAACGTCGACCACCACTGCCTCTCGTAGTGCAATCTCCCTTACTCTGTGAACATGTCAAAAATAGCTCCTGTCTGTCAAGAGTGTCTACACAGTAAAACTGTTAAGTACTTCTTAACCTGATGTCTTTATGATCTGTAAAATATTTGAGGAAGTTCAATACAAGTTGAGATGTACTTCACGAGAAGTAAAGTATTTTATTTTCAGTTCTGTGATGTCTTCAGAGGCTCAGGTGCTTTTTGCCTCTCAAGGTTGTTTATACTGGATTTACCTTTAGCTCTAACAGCAGGTAACAACAATGCTACCTCTTATAATTGCCTAGTTGCTTAAGAACTACTAACTACTGGGGATGTTGGTGTGTGTCAAATCACTTTCACAGAATAAATTATCTGTTTATGGATGCATTCACAAATGAGAGCCCTGCCTGTTTCCATGTAATGCAGTGTGTCTTGATATCTCTTAAAATTATTATAACATCACATGCTCAGGATGGTTTTAATAAGTCGACACTAAGTAGAGGGACACTTTAAAAGCAAATGCAGCACAGTTTTCTCCCAACCTTCTCCAGCTGTACTACATTCTAGTCATGGCACATGCAGTGAAGTCCATATGAGTTTAATTTGCATATTCACCTTATTACTGTGACTTCAGTTTAATGAGGACCTCACTCCCCTACTATTTTCCTAATTATTTAGCTTTTGAAACATTTACTGTGAATAAAGCATCAATCAAACAATACTTATTTGTGTGTGTGTGTCTTATGATCTACAAAAGTAGAAGTTGTTTAAGTTGAGAAGTACATTTACAATAAAAGTGCGCTATACACTACTTTTGAATTCATTATTGGATTTTCCGTATAACAATGCGATTAACGTGATTAAAACTTTTAATCGTTGCCCAGCCCTAATAAAAATGTTTTTGATTAACCCAAAGTCTGTTTACCAAAAAAACACCTTTGTACCTGGTTGATATAAGATGAAAGATGAAGATGAAATAAGAAAATGTTTCTTCTCTTTAAACAGCATCATATTCACAGTACTGATGCTGTTGTATCCAATTTTTTTGCTGAAAGCCGCCTGGTCTACTGAAAGCAGCAACCCCTAACGAGACATACATACCCAACAAACACACATACACGCAAACACACACACACACACACACACACACACACACACACAAACACACACAGAAAACTAGACTGTGCCCCTCTTACCCCCCAGGATCTTTTTCAGCAGGCCACAATCACACAGGCCAAGGACACTTCCCGTGTATTGCACTCTGAATATGTTTTGTTGAACTCAGGGAGAAGGTACAGGGTTCCTCTGTGCAAACACAACCGCTTCAAAAACTCACTAGTCCCTTTTTCAGTTAAGCTCATTAATGAACAAAAAATAGAGGAGGAACGGAAAACCAGGAGGCCCCCAATGTACCGATAACTGTAGACATGTATGTATGTATGAAACTGTCTGGAGTGGCCTGTGACTGTAGGAGTGTGTGTGTGTGTGTATGTGTATGGATACGTAAGCAGACACTTGGGTGAACTGTAGCACAGAGAAGCTAAATGTTTTTTGCACATTTGTAATTACTGTTTGTATGTTGTTTTCGATGTATTGTCCATGCAGCAATTTCCCAGCATCCTAGACAAATTTCTCCCTAGGGAGACGAATAAAGAAACCTTGAACCTTGACTGATTTTGCCAGAGGAATATTTGTCAAGCTCTCACTGATTATATTATACAGAAAAGCTATTTGACATTTAAGAGCAGCTCAGACACCACTGTGTGTCTGACACGGAGAGGATATTACCTGATATTCAGTTCCTAGTGCAGACATTTACAGAACAGAACACATCACTGTCAATTTTCAATTGAACATACTGATGGAGTCATTTTCAGTCAAGTGCTCTGTGCATTTTTATACTCCTGTTTTCATTTCCCGTCTGTTCTGAAGGTCTACAATTTAATACTTGACTGTAGGAGGGTGAAAGCGTGTGTTTAGATGTGAGGACGGTTAATAGTTGATGTTCACCTTCCTGTGCTCAAAATGCTGGTACCTTTTGTTTCAAACATGGTGTAACAAAGTAACACCCCTGCTGGCTGGCTCATTTTTGGGTTTCCTGTTTGGATCATCATTGACTTCAAAGACAAAGCAAACGTTCTTCGTGTCCAATAGTCTGGCCCTTACAGTTCATAGTAGTAACACATGTGCTAACTTTGTTTCATAGTAGTGGACCTACAATGGCTAGAATCAAGTTACAGATTTGTTTTTTAAGAACTTACCATGGAGACCAATGGTCTTCTGTAGCTACAGGGGCTGGATTTCTGTATAACTCACATGGTTTGAATTTATGAAGGATACATGTTATAATAGCTTGACAGATCTGCAAACAGTTGCGTTGTAGCGGTTTGTCAGGAAGCTTAAGGTCCGCCTCAGGTCCAGCTCTTATTTATTAAACAGATACTGTTTAATAATCAGTATCTTCAATATGGCGACCAACATGGATGGGCTGCCAAAACAGTCCTTCAGAAACCAATGGGTGATGTCACTCAGACATCGTCCATGTTTAGATGCAGACTATGATTTAACTCTGAGGAAATTTGAACTTAATACCTGAAGCTAACACTTCAATGTTCATATGCAGCTGTACCCCATTTTTAAAATTAATTTAGTCAATCTTGTCAGAGACTGTAGTTCAAACTTTACATATTTTCATCATCATTAGACTCTACTGTATACCCAATGCCACTCCTCGTTTTTAGCATGATTGCAGAAGTAAGTGCTCAAACTCATGAAGCCTAAAAAGCAGAGCTTTCCTGAAGACTATGTTGAACAACCAAGACATGTAGTTCATTTATGAATGTAAGAAGTGCTCTATTGCTCCCATACATTGATTTCAAGTCCCAGTGATGCCTCCATGTTTGTCCCTCAATCTGTCAACATAGTTGAGTTTGAGCTAAAAGCTGTGCAGCCGAAAGTGTGCTTCTCTTTCCCATGAGAATGAACAAATTTGCCATTGGTTCCAAAAGCACTCATGGGGTAAGAAAAACCCAAAGTTAAACTTTGCTCAATCACTTAAGAACACACCACTGAGTTAAGAGCTAAGACTCTGTGTGAAGGTTTTGTATAGAATGCTTGGCTGCTTGTTAGGCCCATTAATTCAGTCCACATGGCAAGTAACCAAAATAAGTTGTTTCTAAAATAATTAGCTTGTCTCACTTTTTCTGATAGAAATTGATGGGTTACGAGTATTTTTGACTTAGACATTTTAGACAAATGTTTAACCAGTAACATGTGAAGGCTGTGTAGCATGCATTTACTCCCACTCATAATCTGCTTGTAGAACTTTCCTCTAAAGCAAATTTGAAAAGTTCAAGACATGATTTTGGCCATTTCCAAGTGAAATAACTGTCAAAATAAAGGTCAGTTGAACTCTGATAATGGGTCTGGTACGTAATGTCTAAGTGATCCAAATTCTTCACTTCTTTTGACTCGGTCAAACACAGTGACAGGGTTGTTCATGTGAAACACTCTCGGAAATGAAATACTGGCGCCACCGAATTACTCGCCTGTGCCACTAATGGGAAAATGTCAGCTTCAGAAGGAGCAAAAATTAGAGCTCTTTGGGGGTTTTGAGTTTAAAGAGCTCCATGTCTGCTTTAATTGCCGTCTGGTTTACTGCAAAACTGTGAAATCTGTCCTTTTAGTTTTCAGAGCAGATATGACACAAAATGTTTCTATTCATGCCAACGTTATGTGACTATTCAAGAAGTGTGGCTGCATGTCCTGTTTTAAACATGGTGTTGATCTCATGAGGTTGCTCCTTAAGTTACGTCTTTTTTTGACAGACACAAATGTCAAACTATCATTATTAAATATGTCTCACAGGTCATGTTATGTCAGATGTTATAACTCATTTAAAAATGCGGCACTGTTTCCAAAAGGTATTTCCATTATCAAATAATGTCAGTATTTGGTAAACTAAAATTGACAATCAGATTTCCAAGAACTGTAGTCTTTATAAACTGCAATGTTTTGTTCAACAGTCAATCATCCACAAAACTCTTTATCATCTGAAGTGTCAAAGAAATGCAAAAAATCCTTACATTTTAGAAGCTGGAACCACCTAATGTTTGACCTGAAAAAAAAAAAAATCCTCTGAGAAAACCTTCCAGGGAAAAAGAAGGGAGAAGGTCATCATAGTGTGTTTTCTTTCTCCACCATGGGAGTGTCACAGTGAGCTGCTTCTGTCTGGATCTGTGTTTCTCTGCTCCTGGTGTAAATTCTGGCTATGTGTATAAATAAATAGGCTGACAATCTGGCAGGGCCAGGTGGTCTAATCTGCCGGTTCAGTGTGCTGCTCCCTGTCTGGCAAGGTGGCAGAGACGGTTGTTTG
The DNA here is from genome assembly GCF_963584025.1 of Labrus mixtus. Lineage (NCBI taxonomy): Eukaryota > Metazoa > Chordata > Actinopteri > Labriformes > Labridae > Labrus > Labrus mixtus. Next base: position 15,510,331 of record NC_083621.1, on the reverse strand, counting down.
TCCCCACATTAACATTGGCCTCAGTTGCCACAGATGGGCCTGTTCTTGTATACTGATGACATGGTGGAAATTCTCATGAGAGACACCTGATCTCTTATTAAATGAAGGAATAATATCAAACCTTATAAAGCAAGTAATCCGTTTCTGCCTGTTTCAGTGTGTTTTTGTTGTTATTGTAGATTATAAAAACTGTTGGTGCATTCCGTTATGTGTCCTTGTATCAAATCTCAGCCCACCTGATAACTATTTGGCTGCTGAATATTCAGCATAACAAGGTTCTCCCCTGGTGACAGTTTTTGAGCAGCAGCAGCAGCAGCAACAAGCATCATTACTGTGATGTTACTACAACCTGTCTGCCACACATTTTCAGTTTATCCTCATGGTGAACATGCACTCTATGGAATTATTGCTTTTCAAAGTTGGGTTCATTTGGACAACACTTTGTGGAGAAATACTCTGCTTTTTGGTGTCTGCGACATTTCAACTTTTCCTTCTCATTCTGTTTTGTCCCAAAGGTGTCTGTTTCCACTTTCTATTATAATTTCTCTCCATCTTCAGTCATGTCCCATCAGAGGTGCCAACATGTCACATGCAGCGTTAAGCTCTGATAGCTATATGGACATTTTATGTGACACCTGAAGCAAACGTGAAACCTGCTGTGCTGCAGGGAGAACAGAGGAAGGTTTATCTGGGATGGCAGGCCTTCCCTCCATCACCACGCCAACAGAGACAGCAGCACAGAGCCCGGTGCTTCACAGCCAGAAAAGACCCAGAGACAAGAGGCACTGAAGCCAGAGCCCACTCACTACAATGGAGGGGAGGAAAACAAGATATGGGACTAATGACCCTTGACAGTTTGCTCTAGTTGAATACTTTATACTTTTAAACTCTGAGAAAGTTGCCTGTGTTAATAGAATAAGTGTCAGACATCAAAACTAATGGTATGAGCTGTACAAATGTCGTAACTAATGGAATAAGTTTTACTCTTAGCATAATTAACAGTGTAAGTACTGTTGAATCGGATGTGTTTTTTAAGGACCTGTAAACCTAAACTTTATAGTCCAGTAGACAGATCCGTGCATATGAATCATGTGCAGACTAAAGAATTTCAAGTGCTTCCAAACCTTCACCATGAATATAAGGAGTGGATTTATCTCCTGATGCTGTGATTTGACCAGGAATAATGCAGGCGGAGGGTAGAGTTTGCATATTACTCATCTTTTCCACATTTTTACCCCAGAAAAATATACATTTTTCATGTCAGAGTTTGTTCACATTTTAATGTTTGAAGACAACAGGTAATGGTTTTTACTGTATGTGTTTGGCCAGGAGCAACAGGGGTGTTGTTTGTTTTTTCTGGACTGAGTCGAACTTTTTAATTTTAATAAGTACCCAAGATGGCAAATTGGTAATTGATTGTACAAACTTATTGTATTACACGTTTGCTTTAAACATAAGATTGATCTGTTAATTCTCCATTGCCTATAGATTCCTACCCACATTCCTTGACAGAAGCTAATTTAGCATCGGTCACCTCATATGACCAAAAGCAAAAACAGGGAAAATAGACTCATTCAGATGTTTCTCTTTTACTTTTTTTATTTTTTTTCTCATTTATTGTGTGTGTCGGCACAAGTGTTTGTGCTTGTCTGGCAAGAAATTAACTTTGTCACAGCGGCCCTACACAATAGCGGGCAGAAACTGCTGAGCCTTGTGTTGCACGATGGCAACAGTAACGTTATTTCGCTCCAGCAGAGCACTTAATAGCTTTGGCTGATGCAGAGTTGGAAACCCATCAGTCAATTGGGCCAGACAGAGCAGTCTACTGAGTGCCAGTGTGTTAAGTGTGATAGGAGGCCGCTAGCAGGACAATGGAGAAACTCTGATTATGAGATCCAGTCATTTCCATACAGATGGAGGAATTTTAATAATTCACCCCAATATCAAATAATGTATTAATCCTACTGTACTTGACTTCAGCAATCACAAAAAGGAAGAACAAAAAGTAGCTTAATCCCAGTTTTTGGCAATTGTTTTAAACATAAATTTTTTATTAATTTTATTGCACTTAAAAAGCAAAACATAATAGATCAATGGAAAAACAGACAGTACATAATGATTAGTTAATTAAAAAAATGTACATTTTGAAAGAAATGTGCTGGAGGAGCCAAATAAACCCAGAGGGGCTTGTCGAGTGGCCCTCCTAAAGAGAAACATGTAACACAGAGACATATTATTAATGTAGTCCAAGCAAAAACAATAAAGCTAACAAGAACACTTACTCAATAAGGTGTGATGAAAACAAAACAAGAAAGAGACTAATTAAATAAGAGGGGAAAAAGGAAAATAAACAGAGAATGATTATGATGGCGCATTAGTTAATTGACCGAGCAGGAAATAAATAGTTTGTTTTTTAAATAAGTTGAGGCTGGTGCTGTTCCTAATATGATTAGGTAAATTGTTCCAACAATGAGGTCCTCTGAATCTGATAGAGAATTGAGACAAAGATGTCCTGAAAAATGTACAATGAAGTAAGCTGGCTGAGCTTGTGTTGTAATGATGGATTTGAGAATTGAATGGAAATATATCTTGAAAACAGACGGGGAGTAAGTTGTTGACTAATTGGAAAACAAAAATACATATCTGAAACTGGTTTAGGTGGAAGATCAGGAGAATTCGTAGGGACTGGAACACAGGAGTAGAGCTGCTAAATCTGTTGGAGAAAGTGATAATTTTGATGAACCGTTTATGCAGAGAAAAAATGCAGTTGAGGTTGCTTTTAAAGGTGCTAGCCCAAACAATGTTACAGTATGAGATGTATGGATAGATCATAGTGTAATATAAATTAAGAATGATTTTTCTTGATGCATTATTCTTCTGATGACTCCAATATTTTTTGCTATTTTACCTGAAATAAGTGTTATATGATTTTTCCAGGTGAGTTTTCATCTATGAGAATTCCAAGAAACGGTTAGTAACGGTTACCCTTTCTAAGATATTATTGGCAATATATACATTGGGAAAAGTAAATTTGGTCTGTAGGTTTCTAGGTAGAAAATAACATGTATGAGCTTTTTATTGTATTGAGTGATAATTTGTTTGCCTTAAACCAGGTGTCAACTTTACTTAATTCACTGTTAATTTCTGACACCAATCTTTGCCCATCGCTACCAGATAGAAAAATATTGGAATCATCATCAAACAAAATGGAAAATGCTTCCTTTGAGATCAAATATAAATCATTAATATCAATAAGAAAGAGTAAAGGACCAAGGATCGACCCTTGTGGCACCCCACAAGAAATTAAACTGTAATCAGATTAAATATTATTCCAGGTTACAAATTGCTTTCTTTCTGACAAGTAACTTTTGAACCATAACAGATCTGTACCACTTAAACCATAGTGAGAAAGTTTCTGCATTAGAATATCATGGTTGACTGTATCAAATGCTTTTGATAAGTCAATGAACACACAGAGTGTGATTTCCTTATTGTCAAGATATTTAGTAATGTTTTCAAAGAGTTGGGTCAGGGCCATCAAAGTTGAGTGTTTCTCTCTGAATCCATACTGATGTGTACAAAGAATATTATTGTCATTAAAATATTTAAACAAGCAGATGTAGACTAGTTTTTCCATAACTTTAGAAAAGCATGGAAGGATAGATATCAGTCTGTAATTGGAAAATAGGGATGGATCATCTGCTTTGAAGAGGGGAATTACTTTAGCCCATTTTAATTGATCGGGAAATACACCAGTTTCAAGAGAAAGATTAAAAATATGAAGGATTGGTTTGGTTATGTATGGAATGCATTTTTTAAAGATTGAAGATTTCAGCTCATCATGACCTGGAGCAGTTGATTTGAGTTTGTTAACGACATCCACAAGCTCAGCCCTTACTAATCAAACATATGTATGACATCAATCTGGACGTGAGTCTCAGGTCTCAGCTTGCGTGCACAAGTTTTCAAGGCAGTGTGGATTTGCGGTGCAGCAAATCTGGAATTATTACATCATACCAGTGCATTCTTGGCCTGCATGGGAAACAAAAGATCACTGGGTCACTGGATCTGTGCAGCTGGCTTCAGGCCAGTTTGTGCAGATGAGGGGTGAACCATCTGGAACAGAATAAAATTATATAAATGAACTATGCAACTAGGTTATTATTTCTTTGTTTGATATGGACAGAGCTATATGATATTAGTAGTCTTATTAAATATTTACCATTTTCTGATACAGGGTTGTCTGTGAAAATTGACATCTAAGTGTGGTTACTTTTCTTAATATGAGCTATCATTTGTATTTCTTTGCCGACTTCATCTTATGAGTATATTTAATATGAGTTTAGTATTTAAGGAACCATGTCATAGGTCTTGAAATAACATCAGTTTCACAAGACTAGCTGGTCTGTCAGTAGTTGTGGTGCTGGCCTCCATGTCTCATCATTTCCCCTCTTCACACATACTTTAGCTGCTCTTCTATCTTTCTCCTCTGACTTAAACACTTGTGACAGCAAGAGCTGAGCCTCATCTACCCTTTCACATGCAAGACTGCTTTTTAAGCCTTTACTAACAAGGGTTGTTTGACTCAACACCTCTGCTCTTTTTCAGCAATTCCCTGCTACACATTCACCCAGTTGCAATACTCAAAGTAGGAATGTGCCATGTTTTTTGCTGAATACTTTTATGTAGTAGAACCACGTTGGAGGACATTATCTCGGTTAAAGACCACTAACTATTTGAAGGTTTTGGAGCCATAAAGCCTCGGCTTGACTGACTCCTGTCAATAACGCAGACATTGAAAAACAACACAGAGTTGTTCTACTATATTGCCATTTCTAGTAATCACTCATTAACCTTAATATTGTCACCAAGTTTCATCTTTGGAAAAACTTGATACCTAATAAACAATCCACACAGTACAACGTTGGCAATCTAAACACCTGTTGCTGCATTTTCAGGTGATTAAAATTTGTATTATTTTCCCCCATTTCAGGTGAAAAACTGTTGTTTTTTTTGGTTTTTCCTTTGGCACCACACAATGCTACCCGCGGAGTTTGCCGTGTCTGTGAGCCAGAGGGAGAAACTGATTTCCCAAACCTTCTCGTTGGCCGAGCATGTAAAGGCAGCACATGTCTACAGCTGTTAAACAAAACACTCTGGCTCCTGGCACACTTGTATATTATGGAGTGTCCAGAGAGCAGTCAGAAAGGTGGATTTCCATAACCAGCAGCACGGCTGTCAGTTAACTGTTCTGTAGCTCAGAGATCATAAAAGTGTTTAAGAATTATGAAAAGCTGCTTTGCTGGGTTCATTTACTGCCCGTGTTTTCTTACATGTAGAATAGTTTTCTTTATTGTTCTCTTGTCTGAGAGACTCCAGAGGGTCTACTACGCATTTTGATAATGTTGTGTTAGTGCTGGTGTTGTAATAGAATATAGCATGTAGAGCTGCACTTACTATTTAATGGACCACAAGATTAATTGAGAAATAATCGTTAGTTGCAGCCATGATTATTGGTTGAATGCCTAAATGAAAAATACTCAAGACTGTAGAATACACTGGGATGGCTTTGTTTTCTTTTCATACCTGCTCACCTAGCTTCTCTACACATGTGTTTATTCATTTTGTATTGTGTTACTCTCTTTATTAAAGCTGAGCTGTGGGCTCTGTGTAAATCTGTCCATAAAACCTTAGCTGCAGTTTCATTAGTTATTTGCGGATGCACACATTGTATTGCTTTCTTCACACTTAGAGGCTTGTTTGCTGTCTCGAGGTGATGGACAATAGTGCTGTGTTGGTCAGTCCTCTGGCTGTGGTGCTAAACGTTGTAGAAAATTGTTTTCCTGCTCAGCATCAAGGTTTTAAGCCTGAGACGAGTCCAAACAAAAGATGCACACAAACTGAGATCCCTTCTATTTGATTGTTTTGTGGGGAAAAAGTGGACAATGTAAACTTTTTTCTTCCAAAGTTTTCTCAGTAATCTTGTGTGATATCAAGTTAAGTTATTTGTATTACTTCAACATGACCACACAAGAAACCCATCAGCTGGTATGAATGTTAAACGATTGACTGATTGTCATTCTGTTTGTTCTGGTGGATCAGTTCAGTTGTTGGAGAAATGCACCCAGAGGACACATATGACTGCAGTTTACGTCTCTCTGTTCTTATGAAAAGTTTATTTATACTTGTTGGCCTCACATATTTCTGAGTAGTGCTGCTTCCATCTCTCTGACATGTCGTTTCTCTCGTGTGATGGACGGCTTGTCAGACTGTCATCTCTTCAACACGTCAGCAGGGGCTCATTAAAAAAACAAACACTGAAGAGGAATCCATGTTTGTGATGTCGTGGAAAGAGTTCTGACTACTTTTTAGTATACGACATTCAAACAGTCTTTGTTGTAAAATAATGAATTATGACTGTTGTGCAAACTGTAATTGTAGGAATGATGACAGAAATAAGCACTTGACTATAAATATCTCATTCTACTGTACCGCATCACAACCTACAGTGTCTAACAAATAATCATATTCAGTGAGCCGAAAAAAGGTGTTGTTGACACGAGTCAAGGCACAACATTTCAGTCACGGATGTGGATATAATTAATGCGTCGCTATCTCCACTCAGTAAAACAAGCTAACAAGCTCTGCTGAGTGAGGAAAGTGAGTGCCAGTGCTTTGTAGGGCCCCCTACTCTCTTGTCCCTCAACACAAGCGGAGGGACGAGGAAAACATAAACAGGGCGTCGGGGGAAAAAAACGTGCAGGGCGTCGCGCTGCATTGCTTGCGGGCAGTTAGGACACTCTGGAACAACAGAATCATGCTGACTTTGTCACTGACACTCGTATCGGAAGTCATAAATTAGCCAACCACAGACACCTTCTAAGGCAACTTCCCCCATCGCAACTTTTCCACAGACACTTTCTAAGGATTCAAACCAGTCAGGTTGTGCTTTTTAAACCACATTTTTATGAATTCCAGACAGATGTAAAATAAACCTGTGAGCCTTCTTTTTGTTGTCCCTGTGTGGGAGAGGAGGTGCTTCATCACAAAGATAAACAGTCAGGATGAGGGACAGCTACAGGAAAAGAAAAGGTACATGAGAGCTGCTTTTGAAGTACCCATCAGTTCTTGTAAAGTTTGTGTGATTTATCCAACACTGCAAATACTTTCAGAGGGTGATTTGGTTTGCGTCTCTCCCGGCTGCTGTCTCCTGCTGTGGAGACAAAAGATGAATGGACCTATCGGGGATATTATGGGGTATCTTCCTCCTCCATCACTATAGGGGCCGGTTCACTCTGATAATCCTCTCCTCACTGAGGGAATCCTCTAATCCCTCCTAGACACAGGTGTCTGGCCTTGTGCGTTCGTCAGGATGACTAATGCACTGAGCTGTGAGTGAGAATACAGATGATAATGCATACGCACACTAACACAAGGCTGAACACGCTGAATGAATGATGGATATCTGTAGGAGGGGATGCACAACAAACGTCTTATGATATTTTGATGCAGTGAAAACTGACTGTTTTCTCGATTGACTTTTAAGTTTAACATAAACGTTCATAAAAAATAATGTGTCGAAAGATGCAGGCTGGTTGTTTACTTTTATTATTCAAACCTACTTGTGTTGTAGCTATCTGTCTTATTCTATTTGACAAAACAAGATCAAGTTCTATATTTTCATTTTCAATAACTTCAGCGATCTGCATTACATTTCTGTCTCAATCTCTACAGCTTCTGTGCTGTGTACTCTGAGGCTTGCATATTGTTTGACGGGCTGATCTGAATCCTAAATTCAGAATCTGATTTCAAAGAGCAGTGTGAAAGTTATCTCTTCACAGCTTCTCTTACACGTTCATAATGTTTAGTGAACACACTCCCTCAAGTCACAATCTCTGACTACAAGACATCAGTTGGCATTAGTTCAACATCAGATTTTTTACATCAGCTCAATGTCAGGTTTTGACGTCAACCTAACGTTGGGATCCTTAGTCAGCTCAACGTCGGGTTTTGACATTAGCCCAGCATCGAGCTCAGACGTTAGCTCAGCTTTGACATGAGTTCAATGTCAGGACTCACCGTCAACCCAACTAAAGGGGATCCTTTCAGCTCAACGTCGGGTTTTGACGTCAGTTCAACGTTCACATCAGACATCAGTTCAACATCAGGTTATGAAGCCAGCCCAACGTTGGGGTCTGACGTAAGGTCAAATCAGGTTTTGACATCAGTTCTGAATCAGGTTTTGATCTGAGGATCTGATGTCAGCTCAACATCAGGTTTGGATGTCAGGCTAATGCTGGGATCTGGCGTCAGCCCAACGTCTGGATCAGATGTCAGCTCAACGTCAGGTTTAATGTCAGGGTTTGGTTGTGTGAGTACTAATTTTTTTTTCTTAAAACATTACATTCAGCCATTTTTTAATCATTTACGCTTCAAGAGCTCCAATCTGAACGCATACCGGTGTTATAATCCTCATCTCCAAAGCAGTGTACTCCACTCTGCATTGTTGTCTATATTAAAACCATGTGGAAAAGAGGAAACAACTCTGCGTTCAATAACAACTATCCCTTGTGTTATCTAAGATAATCTAATGAAACTCAAACTGTCTCTATATTAGATTCTATTGTCCACATGTCCATTGACAGTTTGGATATCAGTGTAGGTTAGCAGTGTGAATAGAGACATCACAGAATGAATCGAGTTATACTTCAAATACAAGTAAGAAAAGAACCAATAATATATCACATCAACATTTGGACAAAACTTGGACTTTGGCAACATGATTATTGTTCTGATTTGTTTGCAACAGAAACAGTTACTGAGAGAAAAACAAATCCTTGGGTTTCTGTTGCTCAGGGGGCCGAGAAGGTGGTTTTCATGTGTGTCTGGACCTGAGCGGTGCCAGACTTTAAATATGTAACAGATGTATAAATCTATCTGAAGCTGATAGAGGTGGAGACAGTTGTTTTATTCTTTGTGTGTTACATCTTGTGATACAAAAAGGCCTTCACTGCCAACAACAAAGGATGAAGGCCTCACTTGAACTCTGGAGAGATTAACTCGGTTTCTGTTGGTATTTGTACCATACATTGAGTTACTTGTTGGTTTCAGTTCATTTTGATGCATAAACAGAAACCAAACTATTGTTGTAATTGTCCAAACCATAGACTGCACATATTAATGGACGAAGTCTGAGTGACGTCAGCCATCTGTTATGACAGGTGGTTCCTGCCGCCATGTTGGAAATGCTGTCTCAGCCTAACTTTCAGTCAACCTAACAACAGGCTTAGAGCCGAAGCTGAGGCGGGTTTTGAGCCTCTTGACTAACCGTTACATCATGCCCACCTGTCAATCATATCAGCTACGCGCCTAACTATGGATAACAGGTAAAGAAAAATCCCCCCCCCCCCCACCCGTACAGTGTGTGCCAGTGATGACAATAACCAATCAGACCTTTGTGTACCATGCTGTAAACATGTTTATTAATATTGTAAAAATGGCTATGTGACTTCCGCTGTTCCTGGAGCCAGCCTCAACTTAAATGATTAATTGTTCATTGTCTCACCCAAATGTTGTGCTTCATGATCATCTGCAGCACATCAATCTCTACTCTCTGTTGTCTGCTCTTGGATTAGGCTCCTATGAAGTAAGACCCGCCTTCTTGAAGCTTGGTAAACCAATAGCAATTGCTCAATGATGAATAAGGAGTGTGTATAAGGAGAATGCTGTACTATTAGCATGTCTCAAATGAATTGTGTTCATGTATTTTACTACTGCTTTGTAATGTAAGTTTTAGTAGCGTAGTGTCAAAACATTTCTGTTCTGTCAAATGTTTAATGTTTGCATCCATATGAACATTTTAGACCTTTACTGATAGAAACCCTTACAAGGTAAAGTTCAATACCTCAACAGCTGATACAGAAATAAAACATCAGTTACTGGAAACACAAGGTCACAACACAGTAACACAGTTGTTTGTACAGTGTGTTCCCTCCTCATGTTGAACTACAGCCTGTGAGCTTCTCATCTGTTGTGTGGCTTGAAAAGAGCAGTTTGAGACACACACACACACACACACACACACTGGCTTTTAAAGCTGCCATGAAGATGTGTTTGTGTGTACCAAGAGCTTATTATGCCTGTCATATTCAGTGTGTCAGCATTAACGTACCTACATGGCAGGTGTGGATGTGTGATAAACATCTTATCACTAGCCGACACGTTAGGAAGAGAATAACAGAGCTGATGCACTAAAATCCTCCTAGAGCTGTGACATGAGATATAGTGGTGGAGGGTTCCACTTTATGTGAAAGGGAGAGTCATTTTATGGCGCATGCATAGCTTTTCATGGGCCATAGAGTTGAAGAAGATTTGAAAAAATGTCTCTCATCATTTTCCCAATGTGATGTATCGTCATTGATGTCTTTTGTGCTCCTATTTCAGTCAAACAACATTCTCTGGATACCAAACTTCAGCACTAAACCTCTTGGTGGATTTACAGCCATATCATTAGTGTTGCCTCCTGCTTTTTATTGGCTATTTCAAGGACAATTCTTCCTGGTCAATCATTCAGTCTTTGTTTGTCAATGTGGTACTACTTATTTCAGCTCTCTTTTTATGTGTGATATATGTTATTAAACGGCTGTTCAAGTGTAGACTAAATTTGTTTCCTGATCAAAAGCAAAACACCAACAAAAATCACACTAAATAGGGTAAATGTCTTGCAATGTGTCTTCTTTCAGGAGGAACTCAGGGTCTCTATAGTCAGTTGATAAGAGGGAGGTTTGTGGATCACTATGACCTTCTGAGTGGCCTTAGAGACTGTTGGCATGCCATGACTGATGCAGATTATCATAGCTGGAGAAAGCCAATTACTCTGGTCATCACGGCGCCCTCAGGGCTCCTCTTGGTGGAATGAAATCTATCACAGAATTGTCTGTACATCCTTCTGGCGGCTTTTTTTGTGTTTCCTCTAAGCTGATCCACCCAGTTTAAGTGTTAATAGGGCGGTCAATGGGACTCTCCCTCGCCATCTCCGGCTCTGATGAGCTTCTGCTTCACGAAGCAGGGAGGTCGTGCCTCTGCAAGAAGCGGATGAATTACATTCTCTTCTGTTTTTCTCCTCTAACTCTTTTCAAGACAAAGCCCCTTTATTTTAGCCCTTCTTAACAAGGCTCAGTGTCCTTGGGCGATGACAAAATGAAAAAGTCGGCATGCAGAACTGTGGTGTAATAGACTCTTCTGTAGCATTTCAATGTGCTGAACCAACAGAGCATGAGCTGACTTTTTTCTTGTTGGTTTTGTTTTCAAAACAGATTCCTTGAGAAACTGAGATTTCACATGACAACGCTGACTAGGATGTACAATGACTACAGATCAAGCCGAGTCAACGGTAAGACGCCTGAGTGTGTGTGTGTGTGTGTGTGTGTGTGTGTGTGTGTGTGTGTGTGTGTGTGTGTGTGTGTGTGTCTGTGTGTACTTAAAATTATAAAAGTTTCTACGTTTCTGGGCTTTGTTCTAGGGCAACAAAAATAGCCAGTCTAATAACTGCTGGGTTTTCATTTCACAAAGAAGTTTTTTTATACACACAAACAACACAGTCAGTGCACCTTCTAAAGGTCTTATTTTGAATCTATCTCATCAGATCTTCATCCTCTTACCTTCCTTAACCTTTAAACCTGTCGTACTCCTTCGTGGATTTCAAATATTTTTCCATAACTGACATAGTTTTGCCCTGTTTACCAGTATATCTTCTTATTACCCGTACGAATGTTTGAGAAAACACATCCAGAGTAGTTACAGCGACTGATTGAAGCTGTTTACAGCCCTCCAAACAGAAACTGTATTCTTCTTTGAAGTCAGATACTGAAGGCACTGAGTCACTTACTGGCTGTCAAAAAAGAAACTGCATCTCCACTAAATTCTAGACATATTTTCAACCTAGGTTTTATTTATTACCTTGGAAAATTGAAGGTCAGAACTGCTTTTTACAGTAGATCCTAGAAATGCTAAACGTTTGTTGGGGATCTGCAAGTTGGTCCAACACTTTGATGCCGTTTACAACTTGCAATAACATCCGTCCTGGGTTAATAAGTGGGCAGCGCTTCAGAATGAGCATTGCATGAACAATGTATCTCCATTGAGTACTTGAGATCAGAACTCACTTCCTTGCCTCACATGCCAGTAAGAGCCCGTCCTTAGAAAAGATTGACACCCAGTGGAAGGCAGCATTGTTTTCACAGTTAAAGGGGCGGTCCTTAATACAGCCCAGGATGCATGAACTTTTACACTTCCAAACCAATGTGGGAAAATGCATGCCAGACCACCTCTGTACTGTGGTGAGAGTTATTTAGTCTCAACCTCTTCGTTATTTTTCTTTTTTTGGCTTTCTTGCCTTAATTAGATACAAATGATAGTGGTTATAGTCACAAATCAGGGAGCGAGAGAGTGGGGATAGGAGCCACTGGTCAGACTTGAACACTGGCCACACACTTTGAGGACTACAGCCTCTGTACATGGGGCTTGCATCTTAACAGCTTGTACACTGATTGCCATTGAAGTTGTACTGACACATTAACGGTTCTAAGGTAATACATTTCTATCAACTTTTGTAATTTATTGATTTTTCTTTCTCACCACCATGACATTTATGGTTTCAGCTTAATTGTCTTTGCAATTATGAGCTCACTTTCCATGAAGTTAGAGACATGATTAATTCTAACTTGATTCCCTGACTTTCCACTTTCCTTTTTCTTTAATTATCTATCTTAAAGTTCCTGCAAACTTATATAACAGTGAAACAAGATGTATAAAAAGGTAACCTTTGTATCTGCTTAACATAAGAATAATTGGCAATGTGAGTATGCAGCAATGCATGAAGAATTTTACTCTTTGAATAGGCCTTTCACTGCCACTGTAATTACAAATGTTACATGCACTATAAACTCCTCAAAAAAAGTTTGAAAACGTTATTTCGGTCCCTTATTTCGCCAATTTAATAATACCAATTAGTGTTGTATTTTATATTGTTGGAAAGCCTGATTAGTCAATTTTAAGTATAACTTGTAAGGATTGTGCATTCGTGAAATGAGCAACACGGCACAGTGTCGGTAGCGCCCAAAGAAAATGTGCCAAAACCCCTTGCAATGTTCTTCTGTTGGTATTCACTCCTGTTTTGAGCTTCAAGTGCTGCCAGGTGTGTGACATTTACAGGTGTATGACTGGTACCTAATTGACAGCATTTGACCAACACAGCCGCGCTGGTTGACCTTCAATAACTCCTGGTTGAAGAATGGGATGCCATCCCACAGCAAAATGTGACCAGGCTGGTGACCAGCATGAGGAGGAGGTGCCAAGCTGTTGTGGCTGCGTATGGATCTTCCATACACTACTGAGGCCCCTGACAGTGTAAAATTAATAAAGTTTAAAGGGGCTATATGTAACTTTCAAAAATACTGCGTTTGTAGCGATACCGCATGGCCATTAGGTGAACTGCACCAGTAACCTGTTGCTCGCTCTCCCTCGCGTGCTCGTCGTACGTGCTCGTACGTACACAAACGAGCATCATCATCGGCCGTGAAACACTGGATATTTACCGGCATAATGTTTACAGAGGAGGTAAGTGGTCATACACATGTGAAAGTCTGTGAAGGAGTCTGTGTGTCTGTATTCATTCTCCATCCTACAAACGACAGTCTCTGCAGACACTGGCTGAGAGCGGGAGTGTGTGATGAGTTTGTCCGCCTTTGAGAGCTCCTAGGGCTCCTCTGGCTGTGCAGGTGAAGACCGGGAGTGTGTGATGAGTTTGTACTGTTGATCTCTGTAAGCGGAGCGGAGTGAGGAGGACGCACATAAAATGTCACTTCCTGGAGCTTTCGCGGAAAATACGACCTCGGGAAAAAATTTATACAGGCAACACAGATAGACAGTGAACATGTACTTTTTCACATGAGTTAACCGTTCGCTTTTTAATGGCCAATAAAAAACATGTATACATTATACATGTAAAAAGTTACATATAGAACCTTTAAAAATTACTGTGGGAGAGTGCAATCATCCATTCCACCAAGAAACTCAAAACAAGAGTGAATACCAACAGAAGAATATTGCAGGGGACTTTGGCACTTTTAGTTGGGGCGCTACCCACATGTCTAGCTGTGTTGCTCATTCCACGAATGCACGATCCTTACAAATTATATCTCGTTGTAAAGGTCACTAATCAGGCTTTCCAACGATATAAAATACAACACCAATTAGTATTGTTAAAGGTGCAAAATAATGGACCGCAATAACGTTTCCAAACTTTTTTTGAGGAGTTTATAAATATAGGCTCTTCCACATTTATTTCATAATGCGTTCAGTACTGAGCTGTTATTGTATTTAGTACATACAGTGGGCTCCTGCAGCACACAGTCTGAGGATAGAAATTGAACTGAGAAAGAAAGATTACTGAAGAGTGTGGAGAGAGAGAGGGGGATAAAAAGCACCTTTCTTGCTGGGCTTTCAGCCGATGAGTGTGTCCTTTCCCATTACTCTCACGCAGAGCAATATGCAGGTCAGTCAGGTGATAATGAATGCTCTGTCTGATACTTGGCCTTTTTTCCTCCTCCTGCTTGTCTGGTCTGCTCTTTCTTCTCCCTCATACTGCAGAGATTTCTACACCATCGAGGAAATCTCCTCTCTTCCTCCTCAGGATTGTTGTGCAGCTAAAAGGTGTGAGATGATAAAGATGTCAAGTTTTTCTCTCTCTTTCTTCATTAATTAAACTCTGATTTAAGGCCAAAGTCTCTTTCATGTTTGTATGAACAAAAAGAAAAAGTACCTTTGTTGGTGGATCATTTGCTTTAGTCTCCTCATAGCCCACTTTTGAAGGTAACATGTGACGTAAAAGAACATATTTCTTTTTTTAATTTTATTTGTATTTTTCATTTTAAGAGGACTACTGACTGGAGAGAATGAAAACTTATATCTATAAAAACATGAATGGGAACATGAGGTTCGGACAAAATGGGACAGAATGTGTTTGCCCCACAAAAACAAATATTCAAAGTGAATATTTTGGCATTTATTTTTTGACCCACATTTACAGTCACTGTTGAGTTAATATTAAAAAATGACTATATTTCAGACATCAGAAGAGAAATGACTCATGCTGGGACTAAGAAAACAAAGAAAATAAAACTTTGATTAATGCTGGTTCATTTAGAAAATAGGATTGTTTGACTTTGTGTTGTTTTTAGGAAGACTCTCCTACTTTTATTCAAACTTTGAGGAAAACAAACACTTCCGCTTTAAGTCCTCCTAAGTCCGTTTAGACCAATATCTTCAGTCTCATTGTTGGTGTGTTGACCTCAGTGGGAGGTAGAAATCTGGCTGTAAGATAAACCTCTCTTTGTGTGAATCTTGACTTTCAGTGAAGTTTGATACCTGTGGGAAGCTGATGGCACATTTGGTGGCAGGATCCCCAACCAGCTAGCTACAAACCTCAGCTGCCAAAAAGTGCCCACTCTCTCTCATAAACATGCTGCTGCGTGTATCAGAGGGCTTTCAACAATAAAACACAGTGAACTTATGTTGTCAAACAAACAAACACAATCCATCATCACCTCTTCTTGTGGCTGTACGAGCTGAAATGCGCGCGAGGTGTTTGAGTCGAGTGAATCTCTGTTTGTGAATGATGGTGGGGCAGCGAGGGCTGTTAACAACATTGTTGCAGTGCAGGAGGGTTAACAGTTGTTTTGCGCTCTGTTTGAGACCCATTTCCATCAATATTCATGCTGAGGGGAAATTCTCTAGTTACAGGCCTGTCCTCCTTTTGAGCTTAGTTTCGGTTTCCAGGACAGATGCTGCCGCTACCAGTAACTCCCTCCTCTCCGATCATTCTGGAAACTGTGGCAAACACTTTGGATCCAGCTTTTTATGGCGTCTTATCACTCCCCCTCAACTCATTAAATTCCTCCAAGTAGGAACACACCAGTACGTGAATTGGGACACTGTGCGGCTCTCTTAATGAGGTGTCATAACGAGCTGGGGAGTCACTGCAACCTTTCCTGTCCAGATGATCATCTGCTAACCATCAGTCAGGGGGCAGGGGTGCGGATAAGGAGAGAGGAGGAAAAGATGGGAGAGGTCATTAGAAAGGGAATGATTAAGGAAGATAGAGCCAGCAAAAAGCATAAAGACAGGGATGCTCCCCCCAACCTCTGGATGTCGGTTCAGCATCTGTTTTACAATCCATCTTTTCTCTCTGATGATATCCTGAAGTTTCATTGAAGCCTTTTTGTTGTTGTCATTTTTCAGTTATTTTTGCCTTTAATGGATAGGACAGCTGAAGGAGACAGGAAATGTTGGGAGAAGAGAGTGGGGGATGACATAGAGCAAAAGGCTGTGGATGGTTTTGAACCCACAGCTGCTGCAACAAGGAATGAAGTGCGTGACATAACCGGCAGGCTATTGGCGCTCTAACTTTCATCGAAGTCTCTGTCGCTAATAAGACTCGAGCTCGTCCCGCCTCAGATCTCTCTCCTCATTCCTCGATCTCTCAACTTCGAGCAGCTTTAGGGGCTTTGGAACGATCCTTGAGATGGTCTGGAACTACTTTCAGTTTGACCAAGGAGAGAGGAGACAGCATTTAAGAAACATGAGATGCAGCTATGTTCTTGTTGTGCATGAGCCACAAACACTACACTGATAATACCACTGCAGTCACTTTACACTAATAGACATTCTGATGAGCTTAACCTTTTTAAATATCAACTCTCTTCCTCTCTGAGCATCTACCTGAACCCTGTTGTTTGTCTGAAAACAGCATTTTGATACAACGTGGAGCTGCACTCTTACAGTGTGAAAACAGGAGTGAGTGGTGCTGCATACTACTCAATAGAGGCAGACAAACAGTTCCAATATCTCACAGGACAAATAGTCATGAATGTTATAAGCAGAAAGGGAAATTGACTCAAATGAATGCTAGTAAAGAGGACAGTTATTGTCTCTCAAAGATAGTTGTCAATGAGGCCCAGCTTCCATTTAAAAAGCATTAATTGAATTTTATGTGAAACTGAGATGAGCTCATAACTGGGCTCATGATTTACTAAAAAAAGGTGCTACAGTGAATTTTCTTTTAGGAAATAGTGAAATCTTGCAGCGATCAATTATGTTTCCCCTTAACATTTGAGGTGGGTAGATTTCTCTTAAGATGTCTGAAAAGTCACCAAACACACGCTCTCAAACAAAATTATAAAAGCAAACTAAGGCCATCTTCATCTGCTGAGGCACAGAGTCAAACTAGTGTTTGATTTGAATGCTTTGCTACACTAAGCAGACTGCTGAAAGAACATCATTGTTATAAAAGAAAAAAATCAAGACATCAGACCAACATTATTTACGGATGGACTCTGAAATTGAATGAGAGCATGCACTGGCTGTTACTCATTACTACTGGCTGACAGGAGTAATTGAATTCTGCTGAGAAAAATAACTCTGTTTATTCATCATTAAGTCTATTCTGGAGAAACATGGACAGCAAAATAGCAAACAATCAGCTGGTAGCTTTGTTTTTGTCTTGTACAACCTTGAAAGTAGATGATCAATAAGGAACTCCAGGCTGAAAATACTGTCTCTCTCGATATGGAACTGTTTCTCAAATTTACTTCCACACTGCAGAGCATCCTTAGATTGCGTTTAATGGTGTGCCAGTATGTGGACCGTATGCCTTTTCAAACCAAGGAACTTCACGTGAATATCTTGTACATATAACAAGTATCTCAGACTTTTCTCCAGTTCAACTGAGACAGAGTTCACATAAAAAGTATTGGTCTGATTTAATGAAACTTGGTTGGTTAAAAATAATATGCATTATATTTTTTAGTAGATCTGGAACTGATTCACAAACACACAATACATATTTTGATATACGTTTTTGAGTTTTATTCCAGAGACTAGTTTATGTTGGACATGTCAGTGTCTCCTGTATACAAATCTGGTGTAAAATCAAGCAAACAAGATTCATGGCAGAAAATAATTGGTGTGATTTACAGTAAATATTTGATATTCTTTCTGTGTTTCATAAAAGTGGATAGACATGGTGGTGGTCTCTAATCTCTGGGTGCCTTTCTAGTTGTGTCGAGTTTCTCACACCTTTCCAAGAATCCCCATTGTAACATAGGCGGGCGCTCTAACAGCTCTGGCCTCCATCAAGGCCAACAATCCAGCCTCATATTCACTTGGAGGACCTGCATATTTGACATAACTGCTGCATTTGTATCTACAGTCATGTTTGAAGTGGCTGTCATGTTTAACAGTATGATAGTTTCATCACAACATTCACTTTACCTTGACTTCAAGTGTTAGATCTTGGTTAGTATTATTTTTTATTCATGAGACACATCTGCTTTTAACTGATTTGTTTTAAGTCCGTCTGAACGTACTCCAAAATTGAATGGATTCTCTCTGGTCTCATGCAACAGCCCTCGAAAAAAAATTGAAGTCGACATGTGTTGTTTTGTAATCCTTCTGATAAATTAATGGGAATTCTTTGCAGAAGTAATAATATGTTTTGGTTAGTCTTCAGGTCAGTCTGCCATGGTTAGTTACACATATAAAATGTACTAAAACTTATTTGATTTGTTAGTTTTTGTATCACTATATATCAGTGACTATTGTTGGACAGATAATGACAGACACAGTAAAGTAAGTTCCTGTCATGACCCAAAATCACTCCAACACACAATTTGTAGAAAAGTGCTCTTAAGGCCTCAGAGTAGACTTGATTTTAGAGGTTTTGGAAAAAGGGGTGCAGCACTCTGGCCTTTGGTAAATACAGGTATTTACCTTTTGAGATCATTTTATGATGGCAGTGGAAGCAGACTTATTGGAGGGGCAGAGAAAATAATCTGACAGCGGATATTTTCTAAACATGGTCCAAGGCCTTTTAATCAGAACAAGGTGACCTCAGCTTTAGCTCCTGTTTGTGTGTGTTTTGTACCAGCCCTGTTTTAAACTACACACAGTGAGTTGCCATATTAAGGGTCCATAAATTAGACTATTAATACAGCTGTAAAGCAGTAAATCCTTCATTACCTTCATTAGGGATATAGTGTTACAGTACAGTTACAGTGCCTTTGTTAAAATAATGGAGAGACTAGCAACAGATGAAAGCTTTGCCATTTCCATTGTGTTTGTTTTTTTACATTTTTTTCCACTGTCAGAGGTTTGACTGACATTCACTGTGTACTCTTTTAAAGGAGCAAGACTGAAGAATTAGCACCACCAGCTGCTTTTCTAAATGCCCCCTGTTCATGATGTTTACATGACATTCTCTCTTGCTTGGGATTTGGTTTAATTTTGATTTAAATCTGACTTATTTAACATCAAGTTGTTTACTTTACTGAAGCCGTACAAAACACGATGATGATCATCTTTGACAGACCATTTAATCAATCAATTAAAAGTTCAATGCTAACCATGGGGGGAAAACTTTTTTTTAATTTCAAAGGCTGTAGCATCATGTGCTGTTCATGTTCATTGCATGACACTGAGGTGATGTTTTATATTTTGTCCATGTATACATTTGGTAGAAATAAACATTGGATAACATTCTTAATGTGTGACAACTAAATCATTCATTTTACTTTTTGCAGGGCTTCTGTTTTAGACTGTGTGAGCCAGGTGGTGTCACTAACCGTATGTTCCTATCCACCCTCCTATTAACCCTGTTGAAGGACAATGCTTAACAGTCTTCAATGAAATTTAAACCATTTTGTGATGTGTTGTTTTCATTAGAGGTTGGACTGAGTATTCAGTATAAACAGGTGTTGTCATTGTCTCCTCAGTGCAGTCAGAACCAGACTGAAGGGAGTTTATTAGACCAGGATTAGAAGACTCATTACAGATACATTACAGATCATTCTCACGCACACAGTTTTCTATGTCTCTATACACAGAGTCTAATTATAAAAGCATGATTATGTTTGCTCCACTGTTTTCCTTCTGTAATTAATATTTTGGCTGTGTGTTGCTCAAACCAAATCTGTTCATGCTCTCAATCATTTTTAACATATTTAATGCACACCGTTAGGCAAAGATTACACAGATATTTGGCTTGAATGCTCCTTTTGAGTAGGAATCCTCTACCATCATGTAGAAACTCCTGGAGCCATGGCTGAATGAAGGTTCTGTTTTCAAGTGGGCAAAACAAATAGGCTACTTGTCTTCAGAATAGCCCTGGAATGAGACTCCAGCTGCAGCTATGTGAGAAGAAACCCTTCACAAAAAAAAAAATCGTGTTTTCCTTCGGTGTCAAAGAAAAGAAGCAGGAGTTTTAGTCACAGGATGTTGTACCGCCCTTTAACACAGCCAAAACAGTTCGCCTGCGCGCTTCGTGCACGGGAGGCGAACTTCTTCTGTCGTGAAGCGCGGGCACGTCAACGCGAGGGCGGGCTCTCCTGCTGTAGCTACAAGGTCCCGCTTCTCCTGGCTGCTTTCAATGCAGTCCTGTCTGCAGAGCGGAGCGGGCTGTCAAAGGGAAGAGACCCGGTGCTCCATTCAAGGATATATTTCTACTTCGCACACTTCGTCCTACAGTAGAGGAACCGTAGCTCACCTTCCGTGGACAATGTTTCTCTTGCAGTACACAGGTAGGCTACGTGTTTCAAGGTTCATGAACGGTCTCCTTCTTATGGCATAAATGTTCGTTTTTGTTGCACACAATCCACCGGCTGTGTGTTTCGTGTTTCCACAGGCTAAAGTGTCCTATATGGCTGGACTACATGGGATTTTTAGCCCAATATTTATCGCTTTCCTCTTCGTTGTTTAATACAACTTAAACAGTCTATATGACATTTCCGAGTGTGTTTAGTGTGTTAATTGACGGGCGTATGCCAGCTGTTGAGACTGCATTTAAAGAGCTGTGCTGCTTCTACAACACTGTGATAGGGTTGTTTTCCAATGACCCCTCAGTAGGCTATTTGCTGTGTAACGGTGTGCTTTATGGTGATATGACAGATATGAAATGTGCGCATTTTACGCGAGCAGAAAGTAGGCTGCTATAGGAACGAGCGGTTTCTTTAAATGTTGACCGACAGCCGCCTTTACTGCAGCTCTTTATGGATGAAGTTTTCAGATTATTCCGCTGTGTAATGACGCTGTGTCTTTGATTTGAAATGCAAATGATTTCATACACTGCTCATCTGGTTTCTGTCACACTAAAGCAGAATTATAGACATTACTCAGTCAGAATATTGAAGGCCTATTGAAAGTGCGTGTTTATAGAAGTTGTGTCTTCGCTGCAACTATTATGAATTACTTGCCAATTATTCCCTTGTCGCCAAACGCACAAACAGCAGCATTTCAATGGGACATTTGCTATGGGCACACAAAGCTTTACTTGTAAAGCTGGGGGTGATATCTGAAGTCTTACATTAACCTGCTTTTCGCTTTATTCTGGCAATCAGCTCACCAGCTTCCAATAGGCATGAGAAATGTACCTCAGGTTCCACTGCTTTCTTTCTTGTCTTGTGTGATCACAGTCCAATCACTGATTAGATTAGTGTCTTGGTATAGATTTGAGGTTTGTCATTGCATTGTGCATACTTACTTTTAGCTGTTCTTCACTTTCTCTTAAAATCCTTCAAAGTCTCAAACAAAGTGTAATAAAAAAATTACACTTAATAATAAAACAAATATAGTGTATAATTAATCATCCAGTTTTCCCAAATATGTCCTGTAGGCTGATAAAACATGTGGTCGAAGACAGAAAAGCTACTGCTCTGGGGACAAGAATGCTCAAGTGTTTGTCCAATCACAATGTGCTTCATGTCTTATCTCATTTCGGGTCGTGCTGTTATGTTGTTGTTTTATCTTACACAGACAGAATTGATCTGTTCCCTTTTCTCCTGATGCAGTCTCAGAGACACAAACATGCTTTGAATCAAAATGAGTAATTGGGGGTCGAGTGCCTCCCCATGAACACTGGGAGAGAGAGAGAAGCTCTATCAGGCCTAGTGACAGCCATTTACTTCCACACTGCAGAGCATCCTTAGACTGCCTTTATTGGCTCTTTACGCTGATGTGCCAGAGGAAAGATTTTAAGGTTGTGCATTGAGTGCTTGAGAAGGAGCTTTAATATTTCAGCTGTTTTTAGCATTGAATGGGAGTACTGCAGAACACATTTAGACTGAATACAGAGCGGACTTCTGTACTATACAGATATTTGGCAGCTCACATTTAATTGCCTAGTGCATGACAATATTAGTTACTTTGTTGGGGTTCTTGAGGCAGTAGCTGTCTAGAAAACGGGGATAAAGAGAAAGGGGGGGAAGCAGAAAACAAAGGTAAAGTTTGAGCCATTGTCATATTTTGTGGAACCAGCTTCCTACCTCACTGAGAGAGTAACTAAGTGGAAATTTATTGGCGTGACAGACCCTCAGAGTTTCAGTAGATACGGTCTAACTGAATGTGGTAAGTTAGAGACAATGTTAGAAAGTCCGAAGCGTAACTTATTTATGGTTACTGTAAGAACACTGTATTATCCTTGGCTCTCCATCATGACACAGCAGCCGTTCATTACGTAGACTTATCAAAACGGTGGAAAAGTGGCGCATGTGTTTCCTCAAATCACTCTTTACAAAATACTTTGCTTTTGTCAAGTTATTCTACTGCCAGCGGCACACCATCTGTCAGGCTGGTTTTTAAGACTGGTGGTGCAATAACTTGATTGTTTTAGTTCCTCACCACTCATCCAGTTTGTGTGACAGCTTAATGTAGGATAGTGATGGTTGTTTATTCCTGTGTTTAATGCTTACTTGTGAGCCCTGTAGAAACCCAATTTAACTCGGTCTAATTGTTGAGTTAGAAGGTGAAGAAAAGTTTATAGCTTGTGTGAAAGATCCCTGTGAGGATCAGCGGTGTTGGCAGACACAGCAGTTCAACAAGTCATCTTGAATCAAGTAGCTAAGAGAGCCTGGCAGCCTGAAGGCAACTAACCAAAGCCCCAACCATATCACTGTCAGAGCTCTTCATTTCTAATCACTTTTATGACGCACAGCCATGCAGGGAACCTTTAAAAATGAAGCTTAGGACTCAGCAACAGCACATTCAGGAGCTCTATGAAGGGTGAAGTGAGCCATCAACTTTATTCTGCATTAGCTGTGTATGAGCAGTGTGTGAGATGGGGTTGAGGTAGCAGTACTGCAGCGTTAAACTCTGTTGACAGTCCCTCTGAGCACAGGAGACTACAGAAAGAAGTTTGAAGCTGGATTAAACTGTTTATCAACGACTTGCTGCACAACTTTTCTGCTTTTTACATTTAACTTAAAAACATACCAGTTTTTTTTTATTTTCTAAAAATGTCTTATGTTATGTCAAAGCTATACTACAACATGTAACAGAGCATAATACAAAAACATTAGGGACATCCTTTCTTATTTAAACAAGAATTTGTTCCTGCTTAATGCTTTCAAGCAGTAAGTATCCTGTTTTAAATAAATTAACTAATTACTTGAGTCATTCTTTGTCGGCAAGTTTCTGTTTCTTGGCAGTCATTGAAATGGCTGACTAACTGGTTGGTGTATTGACTCTAGGCGGGGAATCAAGTGACTGTCAGATGACTATTACTACCCTGTACATTAGCGATTCATCATTGATTTTTAATTTTTTTGGGGAAATTAGCAACACTAAATATTGTATATTGTCAGCCTTGATAGGCATATCTGACAGACTGTCAGACCTTTACAACTAAAATATTAAAGAGCTACATCCCGACAACCCTGCTGGACTTGTGCTTATGTTTGTGTTTTAGTAATGAGGGACACCACAGCTGTCACTTTAATGTGCAGACACAAGCATAGCTGTATCTCCTTGTCTGTTCTACGTTGTTTTGTGCTGAGGAGAGGACAACTCTGAAACTTTAATAGCAACATTGCACCTGCCCAGCAATGTGAATTCACTGGGTGAAAGAATTAACCTGATTATATTTAGTTTTTTTTGTTTTATGGTGGCATTTTTTCCCCTTACTACGCAAGCCAAGAGAAGCAATTGGAAGTAGCACAGCTTGCAATGTGATGGATCACCAGTGGGATGTTGGACACTACTGCTGTACATCTCTGGAGTTACCAGAGACCACTGCTGCTTCTGGGATTGTATTACAATAAATATTCTGCCTTAGCACTGGATGATAAATGGAGCCACTAAATCTAACTTTTATTTAGGAGTTTCATTGTGTACACATATTTATGTTTTATAAGAATCAGCTTTTCCATTTATTGTGGATTTATTTTATTTATTAGCGAGAAACCGTAATTTAATACAGGAAACTTCATGACATTTATTACTCCGACCTTGCCGCATAACTGCTTTCATATGGATATATGACTGTGCTAGAGTTGGCCCTCTTGGTTGAATGCTGTTCCCCCAAACATTGATATGTTGAACATTCCCCCGTGGAGGAAATGGAGAAAGCTGAGACTGTGGTGCAGTGGTTGTAACCAGAGAACAGGGTGTCCAAAGAGATTGCCTGTCTGTCAGGCAGCCATCGCTCCACTGTAATAGAGACTGAGAGCTGAGATTTATGTGGCTCTTACTTGGGGGGGGGGGGGGTACCATTGCAAACAAAATGGTACCAGAATGGATGGAGGGAATGTAACCATGAATGCATTATTAATAGTGCTGCAGAGGTTCTCTCTCTATCTGATGGCGGCATTTGGCCTCTTAATTAAAGTATGACAGAAAGTGGGGTAGTGTGCAGAAAATGTCTCAAAATGTTTGTTCATAGTCTGAAGCTTGTCAAAATTGTAAGATATGAAAAATTCTTTGGTTACGTTCTTTTCACCAACACATTTTTGTGGTAAATTTTGTTTGGGATGTTTTTCACTTCAAGGAACTCACCCTAAAAGATCCCCACTGTGCAGATTATTTCATACCAAAGCAGAAAAACCCTGTCTCAAATGTCATTGGGACTGCTCTTAAAGGTTTGGTGTTTGACTGTAAAGGAAGCCCTGTAAAGGCATGTTTACTGTGTGAAGACTTGCTAAAGTCAGACCCCTGCGGCAGGATAAGTGCAAGCCATTTCTGTGCTCAGCACGTCTTGATGGCCAATATTTATTTGTAGCTTTTTTCAGCCCTGTCATTTTCGAGGAACGGGAGGTGAGCATTTACAGTACGATGATACAACACCAGAGTAACATTTTGACCAGGGAATGGGGTGTAGTTTTCAGTTGTGTTCTTTCAATTACAGCTCTGTCTATTTTAGACCGTTGGTATGCAAGCTGAGGTCAGGCTTTGGGTGAACTGTAGACCTCGCTAAATTACATGGTCATGGCAGGTTGAATCGAGTACAACAACATAGAGGGTTTAAGTTCAAAACTAGACTCATGAGATTTTTTACTCAGATGTTTGTTTTAAAATACACAATAAATATGGTCTGTTTGTTTATTATTTTAGGCAGTTAAAAATACTAGAAAGCAGACAGCAGCTGTGATAGTAAATGTCTACCTATTTCATAGTTTGGTATTTCAAAAGCCAGCTAATCATTATACCATCCAGATAGGTATTTTTAATGTGACACACTTTTGTTAAGTGTGGATGCCTAAATCTGCTCCAGTCATGTTATTTTCATTTTTTTGCTCTTATCTATCTAAAAACAGATGCATATAAACATGGAATACGCGCATGCTTGCAGAAATATATTGGCCCTTGTTTTTTGGTACCATTAGTCTTAGTCTTTATTTCTTTAAAATAAACCGTCTTGCTTTTCATTAATCCTTGTTTAGGAAAGCATCATTCGTTGTTGCGGTTGAAGCTCAGATTACGTTGTCACCCCTCAGGCAAGTGTTAGTGAACTTTGGTGAGATAATGTAAAACAGGCTCAGAGGAAACTGAAGAAAAGGATGGCTTAAGAAAAGTAACATTCATCTTCATCTGTGTTGCTGTAATTTGGTTTGCATGCCTCAATGTAAAGTGTTGGACAAAAAAAAAAAAAAAAGGTTGCACAGAAATCAATCAAGTAATCACAGTGCATAAGCAACTAGCCCTGGTTGATGTTGGCAGTTCAGGTGTTCTAAAGGGATTGCCTTTTGCCTGGATGTTGGTTGAGTAATGTCAGATAATATTTGCATTGAAATTAGCTTTTCTCAACTTTCTCCTAAAGTTTGCATTTTTAAATCCCTGTAACACATTTGGCTCTAACACCCATTCACTATGCATTGTAGCCTGCTGCTGTCCCAGATTTATGAGCCAGTTTGTGTGAATTGGCCGTTAAACATGTAAAACACATATTTTGAGATCCTATATTGCAGTTAGAGCTGCACAATTCCTTCTAAAATGTGAATCACAATTTTTCTCCCTGAGAATTAAGATCACAATTCTCTCTCACAATTCTATTTTTTTTTTTCAACTTTTAATTGCAAACTGGAGCTTCAAACTTTACAAGGTAAAGTGTCTGCCTCTTTCCTGCTAGTCTACATGTACCACTGTCTACCCAACGTGTGGTTACTATAGTAACAGTGACTGACAGTAGAGGGCCATAAATGATAAATTCAAGATTCTATTTATTTGTCATTTTCCCTATGAATCTGTATACATAAAAAGATGATTTGCTGCTCTCCCAGCCTCAAGCGTGATGAAATGACAAAGGTGATTGTGTTGTATGGCGCAGCTCCAGCTGTGCAGTGCTTCTGCAATGCTGAAACACAATGTGAATTCACAGACTGGGAAAAGAATATTAGCCCGATGTAGAAACTATATATTTGTACAAAGACGCAATGTTGGCTGAGCTTCGTTAAGGCACTTTGTGGTAACGTAGTCTGAAAAGACCTGGAGATGCTGAATGTGGTTCCTTGTGGGAGCTGTGGCCTTAAGGACATATGCTGACAACAGCTGACTTAATATCATGGCACTGAACACAGCCATTACAGACAGGGAGGTAATTGGATTCACAAATCAGCCATGGCTCTGGGTTTATTGTGGCACTGGGCTTTATGGGTAATATTTCAGACTGGAGACTGGTGGGCAGGCTGTCAGAGTGGGGCTTGGTTGTAACCGGAAACTGGTGCAAGAGGGAGAGTCAGAGGAGATGTTGAGCTTTCCTTTGGTGTCAGAGAAACACAGAAAGCACAAAATGCACAGTATCCTTCTCCTATAACTTGTATTTACCGAACAACATTTTTTATCAATTATTATTGCTTTAAGGTGAAATGGACCGAAACACTAGCATTGCTTTTTGTAATTTATTGAAATTGTCCTCCTCACTGTCTTGACATTGCCATTTTATGAGCACTTCCTTAAGTTTATCTTCTATTTCAGTGCTATATGTGAAGATTGGTCTCTAAACCTTTATTCTATCATATCCATTTCTTCCTTTCAGTTTTTTTCTCCCTTGTTGAAAAACAAAATTTCTCCTGATTCACTGGAGGTCAACGATGAAGTATGTTTTCAGGTGTCTCTCCTTCTTGAGCTAAATCCTGCTGGTTCTCAGCCATGCTTTCTTTGCCAGTCCTAAAAAAGTCAGAGATGGTAGATCAATATGAAAATAAATTGTTGTGTCAGAGTTTTGGGTTGCACCAACAACCGGCCTATAGTGAGTGTCCACAGTGCTTCCTGGCTGATGAGTGTAAGCTTGATTTTTTTTTTTGTAGATCACACACACATTTCAGCAAATACCACTATATTCCGTGTTTTACAGTTGATTTCATTTTTATTGTCTAATTCTGTGATTCCGTCTGTGTTTTCCATATTGCGGAAATCATAGGGCCCTAGTAATCGTTATAGTACATCGATCTTAGCACATTTTTGGGACTCTAGATTTTATTATTCTATGACTTCAGTTCACCGGCTGTAACTAAAACTGTTCTGAAATAAAGGATCTTGTTTGAATCATACAACAGCTCAGAGTGTGGTACATTTAGTAATAGGTAACAGATGAAACACATGTAACACCTTACAGCGTTATTTCTTGTTATAAATGATCAGTCTGACATAGTCATCTTGTTCTTTTCGCACCTTTTCTGTCTCATCACTTTAGCCATTAATAACAGTGTGGCAACAGTCCCCAGTCTGTCTGCTGTGATGACTGATGGATAGACGGCATTAGGAGAGACCATAGAGAGAGAGAGAGTAGAGCCAGTCTGAGCCAGATCGTAGCCTCCGGAGCTGTCCTTTCACATGATCTATGACGCTTAATTTGTTTGTGCTGTTTTGGTAATTAAACAGGGGAGGCCTGCTCAGTGGAGTCATGCTGTTGGCTTCGTTTTTGTCCTCTAATCTTCCACTAAGACCAGATAGTTATTGGTGGAAAGGCAGGAGAGACCGCAGACCCTCTGTTAATGGAAGGGATTAATCTTATTTACTCAACTTACTCCTTGTTTCTTCATAGGGAGCTCGGCCAGGATGTTATCACTGTGGTGGTCACAGATATTTAGATGTGGCGTCTGTCCAGACGTCTAATGGCAGATGATAAGGTGACAAGTCCTGGAGCAGACATGAATATTCTCAGCTAGGATTTATTCCTCGTCCTAATTGTTAGATATCATTACTGTTTGTTTTATGTAAGTATTAAATGGATTATGGGACTGCTGAAAGCTCAAGCATCAGAATCTCACTTTGTCACCTCACCATCCTTCTCAGTTGAAAAATGTGCTTGTCAGAGGATACTGTTGGCAATTTTCCATTTAAGTTTTCAAAGCATAGATCATCATAAATTGTCCTCAATAGTTTACTTTTCTCCTTTTGTATACTAGTTTTATGCACTTACCACTATTGTATTATCTTATGTATTCTTACTTCACTTTTTAATTATCTACAACAGGTCTTTAAGGAAGCTAAATCAGAATACTGTGGAATTAATAATGTAGAAATAATAACTTTAGTTCTGACCTGTACATCCAAGTCCAGTCTGTAGTTGAGGTCTCCACACCAGAAGAGATGTGTGAAGCGCAGGCTGATGTCGAAGGCGCCGAGCTGTTTGTCTCCTAAAGAGAGCAACCTGAGGATTTCCACAACGTTCTGATTCCTCCTGAAGGTCAGCGTTTAAAGGTTTAGAATTCACACCTTCAGTTTTGACACAGGCTTCTGAAGGTCTGAGCTGTCAGTTTCAGCCTCCTGACCAGACCCTCACTACACAAAACCAAGAAACCACCACCAACCAAGAGAGCAGGCTCTGTGCTTCTCTTCAAAAGCCCTCTAGAGAAAATGGCTTTCTAACTGCAAATTCATTTAGGAATAAGGGATTCAATGGGAGAGAAGGCACTGTGGAGAGTCTTTAGTATTGTCAGCTGAAGTGGGCTTCTCAGTATGAGTGACACAGCACAAACAGTCTCATTAATGTGGACCCCAGGGAGAACTTAATCCCCGGGAGCTGCTTGAAGGTAAACAGAGCAGTGTGGGGATGAGAGATATTCCCATGGTACACTAGTTGTGTATGGTTATGTTTAATTGTGTTTGGACTCCAAGCTTTATATTGCCTTCTGTTGATGTCTCATAAGGGTCTAATCAGATCCATGAGTCTTTGCATGTTAATTGTTTTAGTATAATACTCTATGTAATATAAAGACAAACATAGGCAACTGTCCAGACAGCTGGCTCCAATACAATGATTGACGTATGAAAGATTTCCATCAGTAGACTCCTATGGGAACTTTGCCATCAAGATCTGCTGATGTATGTGGGGATTGGAGCTAGAAAGGAATCAGACTTGGTGCATTTAAATTGTCATGATGTGACTCCATGGAATCAGATCTGATAAAGAACCAGAAGTTGAGAAATAACTGATATGATACATTATTGATTAGAGCTAATGAGCCTTCAGTTGGTTTCTTCTATAAACTTGTTCAATAGATCAGGAATAAACGCTATCTCCCTAAATTTTAAAATGCTTTTGAAGGGTTAAATTAATCACAAGATTTATAGCAAAAGCGACTTGCAATTTTTAAAAGGTAACTTGACGGTGCATGTCTCAGCGTTTTAGTATTTTGGTCGCACCAGTATATAAGATGCAGCCAACATTTTAGATGAAAAAAAACAAGTATTAAATGTGCGTCTTACCAGATTTTACGTTAAGTCTTAAAAGATTGAGGCGTTTCTACCGAAAAATATTTTTGATATTTCCCTCTTATGTATTGTGTGAGCAACAGCAGTGTCCTGCCTCCACCCTCTCTGGTAATGTTGCAAATGTAGACTGTAGTTTATAACACTCATAAAATGATGCCACAAAGGCTGCGGATGCTGTAAAATCTCATAATTAAAATTCACATTAATTTGCATTGAAAATCACAGCTCCACTGGAGCTTGTCATTAATGCCAAGGAAAGAATGAACATCTTTTTTAAGTTTAGAGGGCATCCTCTTCCCCCGCTGAGGTCCTTCGAAACATATTTTCAGCAGTATATCAGCAGGAAATCTGTGTCAATGAATCAAAGGAGGTAGTAGCTGTGTCTGCAGATTTTTGAAATCATTAGATGACATTAACATAAGGCTATATAGCAAGGGGATGAAAACAGAAGCTTTAACTTCATGAGAACGTCTACAGCACACAGGATTTAAGTTCTCCATCGCTACAATGGATTTCCATCAATGTCATAATTCTGACATTTATGGTCTGCAATGTAAAAGCGCTATGAGTAGTCAGAAGATCACAAGAGCGGTATACAAGCTCCATCCAAGTATAGTTTGGGCTTTTGTATTTTTTACTTAAGTAGTTTTCAGTGCAGGACTTTATCTTGTTTAAGGTCATTTCTGTTACTGCTGCTTTTACAATATGAGTACCTCTGCCACTATCATCTATTTATTGGTCCTTAAAACAAGGTATTGTTCTCAAAACTATCCAAAAGGCTTCATTTGTGCACTAGAATAACACATTCTTAAGGGGGGAATCCCCTCAGAACCCCCTACCTGCCTGCATGAAAGAAAAAGCATATATTTTATTTCATAGATTGAATCCACCATTTGAAGTTAAATGTGGGGAGCTCCTCTAATATAAAACTTGTTTTATATGTGGAGTCAGTCAAAATACGTTTTTCTGCTTTAATCCCTGAGAACATCATGAATATTTAATTCTTGAAGTAACGTCATGACATTTGCAATATTTACCATGCTACTCTTAGGATTTTCAGACAAATGGTTGGGAGCTGGGCCTTGTAGTAGAGACAGGATTAAGGTTCTGCTGTGGTCCATCATCCAGAAAAGAAGTTTAAACTGTCTGCTAACTGCTCTGGGATTGAGTTGTTACCAGTGGACTTCAAGGTATTTAGTCTGACCATGATTACGTTTCACAAAGGCTGGTTCTATACAATGAAATGTCATTGCTAATCTGTCTTTAAGTCTTTCACAAATCAGTAGATTATTTAGTCTATTCGATCAAATCCATGAGATTTATCCGGTCCTGAGATTACAGGCCCTACCTTCCATTAGTCTTAGACTATTACACCTGTTTGACATGATGAAGTGATTATGCTCTGTATCAACTTAAGGAATACTTACACTGGAATTAACAGTCTGTTTTCTATTTACATGTTTCTGGACTAAAGACAGAGATTTAAGTCTTTATGTATTTATTTATCGACACAACAAGCGTACATGAATACTTCGCCCAACTAGAAACAGTTGGTGGGTGTTGCAAGGCAGCACTGGCCATGTAACATTGCTATCTATTGAATGTGTCATTGTTTTCCTGTATTGTTGCACCTAGGTATCAGAGTGCATCTTTCTCGTAAGCATGTACTGTATAACTCGTGAATTTAATGCTGAGCATTAGAAGATGGAAGATTTTCTAAAAAGAACACAGGGTACATAGGTGGCCTGATATCTGTTTTTCCTGTAAGATGAGGGCTCTATTGATTGAGGAGAAGCTGACTGAAATCACTGGATCACTTTAATCCCACAAAAAAACAAATAAAACTTAAATAGTTTCGCTGTACAAACTATCAAGTAACTATATATGACATAAAACCAAATCAAGGAAGTGCTGCGCTGTTAACCTTCTCTCAGATATTAGAAAGCTTTCTCACATCACGGCATTCGATATTTTAATGGCTGTATGGAAGTGGGACTCTTTATTCGTTATGTTGGTTGAGTGGCCACTGCTGGGCTTGGTTGCCTTCTCTATAGCCGGATAAGTGTGATCTATGGACTGGCTAATTGCCTTTGTCCTGATCGCCTCTATGACCAGGTCGTTAACTGTCTCTAAAGGTCATTTCCTGTCCTGTTACAGTGGAATCCATCAGGGAAACTGCTCCACAGCACAGAGAAATACCACAGATGATGTTATTGCAATATGATTGTAGGGTTTGTTTGTCAATTTACTGAAGCTTATCCACTGAAGAGAGACCATGGAATTTGGGAACAGCTGGGAATGCGTCTCTGAATTCATAAAAGGTCAGCAGATGGTTATCTGAGCACTCAAAGCTATCATGCAGCATTTGTGCCTAACTGTTCCTGTACAAAGTTGGGACAAGAAAAGGAATCAAAAAGATAAGCACAGGAAGCATTCATCCACTTAGCCTTGTTAAAGTTTGGGAATTAAAGGAGCAGGGACTTTTTAGATCTCAGCTATTTTTGATGACACAGTTCAATCCCAACGCTGCTGTCAGAACAAACTGTGAGACTGACTCAACAAATGACATGAGTAAAGAGTGGACATATTATTGTTCCCCCTGCAGGTGCATCCTACTGCTAAATATTTGACAGGACATTTTGGCAACGAAGCAGATTTTGCTTTCAAATCCAAGACTCTGCCTTCAGGGTTTTTTTCAAACTGTTTTGTTTGTTGTTTTTTGGATCCATAACATACAGCCATAGATGATAGAAATTATTCTATTTGCCCAGGAAGCAGAGGCAGTTTTAACACAAACAGGTAGCTTGGTTGATTAACGGACCGTTTTTACGCTTCAGATGATTTCAAAAAG
Source organism: Labrus mixtus (assembly GCF_963584025.1). Taxonomy (NCBI): domain Eukaryota; kingdom Metazoa; phylum Chordata; class Actinopteri; order Labriformes; family Labridae; genus Labrus; species Labrus mixtus. Next base: position 15,477,444 of record NC_083621.1, on the reverse strand, counting down.
AGGTTTTGGCATGCACACGAAGAAAAAAAAATCTGCTTTATTCTGGTGCTTGTTGGCACAGGAGACAAGAAGGAAGAGGACAGATTTCAAAGAGTAAAGCTGTGATTGAACTTGAGTGGGTTGATGTGAAGACAGTTTCTTGAGTAGCAGCCTGCAGATCATGAGTCCATAATGACAGTATCTGAACTGGATTTTCTAACTAATCCCTTTTAATTTGGTGAACATTCTCGTTTATAAACATGCAACTTTTTACTTTGTGTATACATTTTGCGAGGTATACAATCGAGCTTCAGCTAACATTTAGAATTTAATTGAAATCATTGTATGTTCTCATCATTGTATCTGTAATCTATCAAAACAAAATAAAAAATACCCATCATAATTTCATCTGGCCCAATGTGACCTCTTAAAGGTCCCATATTATGCTTTTTCTGGTTTTATATGCTCTTTAGTGTGTTTTCCAAGTGTCCTGTGCATGTTTAGGCACATCTATGTGCAAAAATTCAAAGTCCGCGGAAACGCGGCTTCTCCTACGTCCTCCTGTTAGCTGTAGCATTAGCCGCATGTAACGCTTGGTTCTAGCCCCCCTCGATAAAAATTTGTCAGTGCGACGTCATTGTCAGTGTGAGATCACTGATCTATGTTCATTGGCTCGTTGTGGCAAGCCCAGCAGCTCATGTTGAAATTTCCGAGACGCCTGCTGAGCAACTGACCAATAACGACAGAGCGGCTCGGCAGACCAATGAGAGGAGACTTGGCCCACGTGGGGTCTAGCAGTGGGGGCTCAGCAGAGCGTAGCTGACAGACTCATAGCGTAGAGGGAGCAAGGAGGAGCAGTACATGAAAACAGACACTTTTTTCAGACTTTAGCTATTGTGAACGTACAAAAGTAGGTACATCGATTAAATATACGAACCCCAAAAAGGGCATAATATGGGCTCTTTAAGATTGCTTGTCTTCACTTATGAGAAACAAATGATTCATACTCAGAGCAAGTAAAAGTCTGGTCCTGCTCATAGCTTAGTCCCAGGGCACCATGGGGCATCTGTACTGCACTGCTGATGACAGCGCTGTCAGCCGTACAATCAGTCACACTTGGCAGCCGGAGACCAGGCCGCACAAGACTTTATTTCAAAAGTTGTGAAGTCAACTTCAGTAACTGTCTGCACTGAGCATTAAGTCATGCTGACGTGTCACACTGTCCTCTGTTTCCATTACCCTCCCTTGTTTAATCACTAATATGTTTGTGCTTTATGATACATTTGGGACTTTGTTTGTGAAGTTTACCTTCAGACTAACCCTAACCCTAACCCTAAATGTGGTTGTTTTGCGCAGCGTTGAGTGAGTTTGTTTTACCTAAAAACACATGGTGGTGTGTAATGAAAGTAACGTAGGCTAACAGAGGGATTGGTGACAGAAAACAACGTAAATCGAGTCCCGGTCCTGTGCTTGTTGACTTTATGAGCAGAGTCAGTTGGTCCTGCATGTTCAGACCACAGTGCTCCGCTGCAGGCTGGAACGGATTGACTCGGTGTCTCTTTAGCCGACCGCAGCACGGATTAGCATCTTCATCACAGCTAAAGGTGTGTTTAAAAACTGATGCCTCGCTGTCTTAAGTCCAGGATAACTACAAGAAGGGGGCTGTGGCGGGGACTAGTGATAAAGTGAGCAGCTGTAAACAAAGTTGACTCCCGACACAGCGTCATCGAGAATCAACGCGAATAAGTGCCCCTCCGCTAAAGCTGCGTTTATTCAATGATACACACATTCTATTTCCGACAAGTTCTTCACAATAAAAGTCCCCGGCCTATCTGTAGTTGAAGTGCTTTTATTGTGAAACACTCATATCAGGAAATGTGGTCTTTACAGCAGTAGCAACTTAACTCGTCTGAAATAAAAAGGAAAGAAACAAAACTAACCCTGAACAAAGCTCACAGCTAAAGGCTACAGCGTCCTGAGAAGAGAACACACAGTGACTTAAAAACATCTTTCTCTCGTATAATAAACTAAACACACAAAAACGTATTATTGTTACCTATACTGTAGGCTACCTATATAATGTATTAATTTTAACCTACAATGTAAAGATATTGATAATTACATTGTTGTCTAAATCACTTTTTAAATTATACAAAAGGAGTTCATAGAGACTGTTTGACTCTGTTTATGAAAAAGTAGCCATGTGCAGTAATATAGAAAATTGAGAATGAATCGTGATGCATTGTGATATCGAATCGAATTGGATCATTGACTGAATAATCGTAATCGAATCGTAAGACCAGTGAAGATGCACAGCTCTAGTAATGACTCAGCCGATGTATGGTAATTCAAGGGTCAAAAGGGGGTTCTTGACTTTAATCATAAACGTTTAGTCCTACTACCAATACAACATGTTTATCCATTATAGTGGTCTATGCCTACATTTTAATATAAATGTTTCCTGCTGGCGGGATGTATGTGTTACTCTCCTGCACTGAACTATTACACTGCAGCTTTATGGTGCACAAGCTAAAATAATACAACTATGTAGACCTGTTTTTCTGAAAGTGAAATGTTGGCACACAAGCCAAATAAAGTTTTGTTTTGGAATCATTGAGAGACACTGTTGGCATTGATCCCACATGTACAGATACTGTCAAGTATCTCATTTAAAAATAAATTGTTACCAGCTTTCTGTGTGTACTATTGATTTATTATTCAGAATTTCTACTGTACTATTCTTCCTAAAGTGGCATACTTGGCTGGGGAAGTTTGCACCAGAGATCACATTAAGAAGATGATTCACTTTACCCTTTGTCACCATGTTTCTGTCTTTAAATGAGTCAGAGCTTAGCTTTAGCATGCATCAGTGTAAACCCCGGGCGTATGAATAAATCAAATAAATTATTGTGTTCCTAAGTGGGTGTTTATTCGACTGAGAGCAACCTGTTGTGACCCCAGCTGCTCCCAGCCTCCCCAAAAATAATAAAACAAAGAGTGTTTTGCACTCTTTGCAGATCTTAAACCATTTTCTTTATTTATGCCTTAAATTTCAGTATGACAGCTTCTGGGATTGATTTTCCCCCGACTTGTCCCTTGGTCATTACAGGAGGAAGTTTCTCCTGCTTCACTGAGTAATTCCTTCTGGCACACTTAAACCCCTCTTTACCACAAAAACATGCTCCCTCCCATTTTTCAGTGACAAAACAACAAGAGACTTCAAACAATGAGTGCTGACATTTAGTGCCACAGGGTCCATTAGCACTCTCATGTGTGACTAAATATTGCTTTTTTGCACACACAGCTCCAAATGTTGGCATGTCTGCACTAAGCGGGGGCAAAAAAAACCCCAAAATGTCATTTAGCAGCTTATATATTTTTTAAATGGATGCAGCTGTTTCAGTGAAATGACACATAAAAGATCAGATGTGTCTTTAATGTTTGTGTTTAGGGGAAACTTTTACAGTGTTGCAACATGTAGAGAAAAAAAATAATTTTATCCTTTGTATTCATTCATTCAGATTAAATTACACATAAAGGCTTTATCTACTAACAGGGGGGAATGAGGTTGGCATACACAAGCATTTACTAGATGGGGATGTTGTTGTATTAGGAAAATGATCATTTAAATGGGTCACAGTAAGTTCTCAAAAGGATAATAAGACACTGACCCATATTTTGAATTTAAAGTCTGAACATTTCCTCTTGGCCTGCATTGTAAAAAGTTACACTCAACTACAGACTAGTGTTATGGATGGAGGTAGCCTGTGACCTCCAGTGCTTCTAACGAGCCTATCATTGAGAGCACCTGTCCTGATTGCACCCAGTGTGTGCGCAGGGTTGATCAGACTCCATTTTTGTTTGAGGCCAATTTCTTTAGTTCGTCTACTGTCTTTTAGCAGAATTAGTGGGTGGCTGTGGAGACTTATAACTCCACTCCACCTTTTAGAACCCCAAAGGCCTTATTTTTGTTGTTTTATGAAGGTGCAATTTTCTTTTTGTTAGTTTCCCTGTCCGTGACCTGCAGAAACGTAACACTAGTATCAGTATCAGTGTCAACTTTGGAGGAGTTTTCCACTAAAATTTGTCTGCAAATTAGAGCTTTTACTTCTGAAAAACTAAGTCCCATCCCTTTTTTAAATCAGCAGTTATGTCAAAGTAGCATCTGTGTCTCTCTTAGCAGCGTAGATAATGATCAACGTCAGACTTCACACTGAGGACTTTGGTTGTCTTGTATAGAAGAAGAAGAAGAATGACAAGTAGCCATCTGCTAATTCTTCTCTACAGACCTGAACAGCAGCTACATCCCAGAATAGCATCAAAGGCAGAGATTTTTTTTTAGAGCGCTGAAATCTCACTTGTATTGTCACTCGGGGTCTTATAACATTTTCATAAAGACTCCATCACACTCATTCTTATTTCAGAGAGCAAAAGCTGTGCAAGCAATATAACACTAAATACACATTTTTATACATATGAAGGGACACATGGGGCAATATTTCTTCTAATCTAATCTTGATGAAACCAGGTACAGCCTCTTGCATGGTTTTAAGCACGATGACAAGAAGTGGGCTTACTCTTCAAAACCAAACTGAAACATGTTCATAAAATCAGTGACACAAATTAATAAAGGTCTGTGATTCAGGTTTTTTTTTTTTTTTAATGACTTTACCCTGTGCCCTGCTAGTGTTTTAACAAATGTATGGATTACTGCAAAAGCCAATTTATCTCATGTTGCCTAATGCTGCCAGGAAAAGTAAATGAACTGAAGACTTAAGCCCCACATTTAGAAGAAATAAAAATAACAAACATCCACCCCTTGCAATCAAATACAAACATTCAGGATACATCTTGCTGCTCTGTCACTGTTGACAGCTGCTCTTCATCAATCTCTTGAGTCCTCTATTCACGTCCATTCGCTCACAAAGGTGGTCTGAAGCAAATTATAGAGCAGTTAGGATTTCAGAACAGGCAGAAAACAAGACAAAAAAGTGGATGGTAGCTAAGCAGTGGAGTGAAGATAGAGGCTTTTGTTTGAGTAGACAGAAGGGAAAGAACAAAAGGTGGCATGAAGTAAAGAAGAGGTTCATAGACAGGCAGACAGTGCTAAAGGGTCGTGATAAACAACTGAAGCCCTTAAAGAAAAGTCGGTTCCCTCTGCAACCTACTTCCATTTTAATTAGAAGGAATGACTTTCACCCTTCTCTTAAGGAGCACCTGGGTTTTCTTTAAATAGCGTCTGTCGCAGGAGCAGGGTTGATGTTAGCTGGTGATTTGTGAGAACGAGTCGCACTTTGGGTGGTGCTATACACAGTAGAGAGGACTTTTAAGACATTTGATTATTGCATGATAATGATAATGCAATTATTGGTGTTAAATGTATGTTTTTAGGCTATTCAAAGCACATGTCTATAAGTTGTTCTGTATTGCCAGTAGGTCTGGGAATCTTTGGGTGTCTCACAATTCGATTCGATTTAGATTCTTGGGGTCACGTTTCGATTCAGAATTGATTTTCAATTCAAAACGATTCTGGATTCTTGGATCCATGGATTCAAAATCTATTTATGAATTAGTACATACTTCATGATTCTGTCTTTTTCTATTTGGCTGAGTTAAAGAGCTAGCTTTAGCACTTAGCAGAGAGTGACTGATTAGTCCCCCCCCCCCCAAAAAAAAAGAGAAGAATCTCGATTTTTACATAAATCAATTTTTTTTCTACCTCTAATAGCCAGCATTCTGGGATGTCAATGTCCAAAAATCAACAGCTGTCTGAACTCTGCGCAGGAGACATGCTATTGCAGAAGTTTGATCCACTGTGTCTCAGAAATGTTTTAAACTAAATCTCCTGAAGTGCTCATAATGGACAGACAGTTGTGGAGCCAAGTGTTATTTAAAGATGACCATTCACAGCCGGTCACGGCCTTGCACAGACGCACACATCTCTCCCATTGTGTCATTGTTGAAGCGTGTTGGAGCCAGACGGCCTCTCATTAGCCGTTCCTCTGTAGCCAAAAAAACATCCGTATAGGCTGGATGTTTTCTTTTTAACTGACTGCAACCAACTTCACCAACTATTTAAGGGAAGGTACAACAATCCCAAAGTCATTAGCATTCGAGCGTCCGTGCCAACCATACCACATGCCATGCTGTTATAATGATACAGCAGCTATTGTCCACACAGCCAAGATATCCTTTGTACCACAGCCTAATTGTTGATATCTTGTTCTGACACATACACTGCAGGCATTACAGTATCCTGTCTTTAAAGGGGAGACCAGGTGCCCGTTTCTGAAAGAAGGTTCAACAAACCCTCAGTCTAATCCTGAGCTCTGAGTTGATTTACTCTCAGATGGGAAACTGAGTTTTCGGTTCCAGATTCAATTTGTTAAATCAACTCTGAGTAGGCCCACTCGGTGTTCAGCGCGTGCACCACGACGATAAAAAGCCAACATGAATGGAGCCCCGGTTGTTCACCATGGCAACAGGTGACAAAAAAAGAGATCCTCCTACTTTAACCATTTCGAAATATAGCATATCTTCATGCGGACATACGGCAAATATGAACAGGTTTTAAGAAGGAAAAAAAGGAACATTGCTGCAGTGCAGCAGCAAAGGAGAGAAAAGTGGTGTAAGAGAAAACAGCTGCTCGCGTCAGTGCGTAATGAAGTCTTTTCATTTAATAATTAATCAGAATTATAATATTGCAGGTCAATACTGGTGATATTGCATTAAACCTACAATTTATTTTCATTAAGATGCAATCCAGTGGAAGAAAAGCGACTTTAAAACAGCTCAAAGTGAAATATAAGAACATAATAGGCTCATATAGATTTAAAGTTAACTTCATTCAGAGTCTATTTGAATGTGCATTAACTTTATCCCCAACATAATGCTATATTCACACCTATGATTCACACACATAGCCTATGCTAAATATCCTCTCACCTTTATCCCGTTTAGTTTATTAATGAATTAAATGAACATCTCCTGCGGAGTAATGCAGCCCCTTCATGCTGAGGCTCGACTAAAAGATGCCACGTTAGATAAAATAGTTTGTTTTATACGCTGTAGTAATGCCTACCTAACATATAGCCTAATATTAAAACAACCTGGATTTTTATTCAGACAAACGGTGAATCTTCACTAACACGGCGTGATACGGAGTGAATTAAAGAATGAGGAAATTCAACAGCATTTCAGCTCTTAAAGAGGGAGGAGACCGAGAGAAACTCCGGGTTCACTGACGAAGACCTGCTCCCGACCAGGTTAGGTTCACGGACTCGGTTACCATAGTAACTGACTCAGAGGTAAAGTTACCTCTCCCTCTGGAACGGGCTGGAGTTACCCCTCTTTCTCGGGTTTGAGTGACCTCCCCCTCTGAAACGGATAACCCAGAGTTTCCCTCTTTTCAGGGTTAACAGACTCAGAGTTTGCACTAAACCTTCTTTCAGAAACGGGCCCCTGATGGTAGAGCTTAGATTTTCTGCGTCCTTGAGGACAGAAGAGAAGAACAATTTTCAGTGAGCACCTCACAGTTATTAGTCCAATGTTAAGAATTGTCCCCAAAGGACATTGCACATGCATGTGTAAGGTAACATGACCTTACCAACCGCTGTGTTGTCTTTTTAACACACACATGCTTGTTCAGTTAATACATAGCAAAAAGGGCACAGGCCTTTGACAGTAGAAAGCGGATTAAACTGCAGACCAAAGATTCTTAGTGAGTTTAATGGAACAGAGATGAGTGGATGGCAGATTTAAATACATTAACCTTCAGTCAATCCCCCGAGGTTTGGAGGAACAACAGAGGGGGTTTGAGGAGGAATTTACTTCATGTCGTTGATGTTATGAACTGTCACTACAAGCTTTTAAGTGACTTCTCTCTGACATTCACGTTACAAGCCTCGTGTTTGAAGCTCAGCAGAATTAAACATTTAAAAATCTTTCTTTCTGAAAACTTACATGAATTGCATTCCCTTCACTCAACCCCTTCAGTTTGCCCTTCATTATTCACACTGTGTTTCAGCTCTGTATGCCAATGTTTGTGTCTCATGCAGAGATCGGGACATTTATAAATGCAGCGTGGTTTATTTCAAATACTAATTGAAAATGTCACCACAACAAGGGGGAATAGATTAACCTTTACCAAACTCCAAAACTGTTTTCTAACTTGTGTGATTTTAACCCTAATTGGTGCGTCTGACATTTAGTTTCAGCTGACAATGACCTGAATATTCTCATTTTTTGATTAGGCTTGATTTAAAGACAAATTGGGACTTTTGGATCGTGTTTCGCTATTTCTGTCATTTCAAACTGCCATTTCCATTTTCTTCTAATTTCGACTCAACAGTGTAATGATTTAAGTCTTACTTGTAAAATATATGGTTAATTTATCTAAAGATTAGGGAATGAGCTGATTTATGAGTACTAGTCTAGTAAAGTATGTCAATTTTATAGCGGGCATCATGTAGGTTACAAGAAGCTGATGCCTAGTTGCTTGGCTATGAAATATTATAAAATGTAGTTTTTGAGCTCTGCTGTGACCAGATGTATTTAATATTATCAGGTAGGGTTTTGCATTCTATTTTTTTGAAACATATGTAATTTATTATGATACTAAAATTGCTGTACAATCCCTTTATGCCTCTTTGCAGTATTAGTTTACAGTCATCTGCCTGAAACTTGATATTAATGCAGTCTATAGTTGGTCTGTAAGCTAAATTTCAGTGGTGATTGTGTCAGAACCTTTTAAAGTCCTGGATCCCAACTGGATGGTCTTTAATGAAAGCCAAGGTTTTGTTTCATCTGGCTGAAGTCTGTAACCCCTGATCAAGAAAATGAGCAGATGGTGTTTAAACGGCGTCAGAGAACTCAAATTTTATTCTTCTTTGTAAACACAACACAAAGGACTGGCAGAGACAAAAATGTGCCCCTCACATTTGAATATTCAAACTTGCAAGTAAAATATTATAAAAGCCTGAAAGTTGAGACCTTGTTCTTGAAACCACCTGGTGTTTCTTTTGATTGCATTAAAACACACATACTTCTCTCTGCGGCTCTCTGTTACACGGTTTCATCTTAAATTTGAAGTGTGAACCTTTGCCGGAAACAGCTTGCATGTGTGACAGCCTGTTAAAATGTGTTTAAAAAGTTTTCCCTTTTCGTCACTGAAGGCATGGTTGAGAAACACAGCAGGATACTCTCAGACATTCATTTGCTTTGTTCAAATCAGCAAAGTCTGCATGTTGGAGCAGCTGCACACTAAACCGCCCTGGGTGTCCACAGTTTGTATGAACTGTCTGTTGTTTTTAACGGCTCTTTGTCTTTTCTATAAATACACAGGAAGTGAAAAGCTTGGCTAATAGACCTCATGAGAATACCTCAACTGTTTGCCATGCTTCACCATCCTGTGCTAAGCCATATCAGTCAGACACCTTGTTTATACATCTGTTAAGGACACTCACAACCTGACAGTGTGCTTCCCTTTTTAGGAGCCGGGGGGTTGTGGTCGTAGCCTCGGCCAGAACATGTTGTGTTGTTCTGATGGACTATGCAGGCTATGAATAGAGTAATAGCTCATTTTATTGTGCTCACTGATCTGTGGAGAAACTTTTTTAGCAAAGACTTAATGGAGGTCCTGTGACTTTGTTTCCTCGGTAACCTTTCAGGAGACTGAAGTCTAATTTAGGATCCTGTTTGTGGAATTACCAGCTGCCAAATACTTCAGCAACCTTTTGATACTAAAATGTTGCTATTGTGTTTGTTTTAGATTTGACTGAGTTCCTGACCTTGTAAGACTAAAGCTTGCTTTTTCAAATGCATCTTCCTGTTTTGTACTAATGCTGCTGATTGACTCTAAATTTGAAATCGACACAGGCATGTTAAAATTCAAATTTCAAGAAAGAAGGCATTTACATTTCTTAGGTTATCCTTTTTTGTCTTTTTATAGAACTCCAGGAGTCATGTTAGACCGCTGGCCTATAGACGCACAGCGCAGAAAACAAAAAAAAAAAATATAACCAGGGAGTACTCGTTCATGGGTTAATGAGAGTTCTTGAGTATTTAGATGACTGTAAATGGCCATCCCTGGTCTAAACTGCTTCTACATGTTTCTCATCTATGTTAGATTATAGTCCTGTATCTTGACACCGCCCTCAGTTTAGAACCACATTGTTGTGCTGATGCACATTTTCCGTACTCTTTGAATTATTCATGTTGCACTGTTGTGTTTATTTGCTGATCAGAGTTAGATTAAGGACAACGGGAGAACGTGTTACTGAGGGAATCATTGAAACCGAACACAGCCGTGATTAAAGAAAGATCACAGGTTTGATCCCCACAGCTGCAGGTCTGCCTTGAAGACATTATTAAAGAATAATAATACTACACTCGATTTGATGGCTCTCATATTTCGTGCTACAATGTGGCAACAAACTGGATTACCTCTGTGTCTGGTATTATCTGACCCAGATCCAGTTATTATGCAATATGCTGACTGCAGCTCTGTTTGACTTCACTGCCAATGAACATATCAGCAAAATAATTAAGAATAACATTATATGATTTTTACTGTTGGCTTTGTTGAAGAATAAAGGAATCAAAAAGCTAGAGAAAAATAAGATTTTATAGCACACTGTACAGTCAACATGAAATCCAAAGCTGGAGACTAATGATTGAGTTCTAGGCTTGTAGTGGAAAGGTGTTCACACATGCAGTATTCACACCCTAATCCAGGTTTGTAGTGTTTGCTAACTGCTATAAACAACAAACGAAAAGAAGTAGACACAACCAAACACATGAAGAAGAAGAGTAATATACAAACGCAACATGACACGGCGGAGCTACAAGACCGGCCTGCTTCTGTGAAACAGTTTTGTGGGGAAAGTCCAGGTTTGCAGTGCGGTCAAACACGTTGAACGTTTTGATTAATATAACACGACATCACCTTAAGGAGCCAATCACCTGAGCTAGGCAAAAGAAAAAAAAGAGGCGTCCAACAATTGATCCCCACTGTTTTTAACAAGCCTCTGGATGGGAAAGCAGAGAGGGTGGAAGACTATCGAAGCTTCTACTCTTTGAGTTTATGCAGAAGTGTGCGACCCCGATCTTAAGTGTGCACATGAGCCAGTCTGTGGTCCCTTGATACGGTTCGGTGTGTAAAACAAGGGAGGTGGACCCAAGTGCAGGAAAACCAATAATATTTAATTAAACAAAAAGGCCAAAGGCAACAAAAACTTACTTACAAAAGTTCAACAAAAAACACAGGGATCAAAAACCAGGGAGCCACAGAGGAGCACGAGCAAAAAACTGACATACCAACGAACGACATCCAAACTACATACAACATACAACTTACAACAATGAACTGACACGGGAGGGAAGAAACACAGAGACTAAATACACAGGGGAATCAGACACAGGTGAGACTAACAAGACACAGGTGAGGACAATCAGGGCAATCACACAGGGAAACACACAGAGGCAGGAATACAAGAAACACTGAGGACACACAGAACTCAAGACTGACGGAAACACACTAGAACATAAAGAAACACTGAAAATACAAAACTAAATAATACCAAATCATGACAGTCCCTTACTGACACAAGTGGTGAAAACAACTATGTGACTGCACATTTATATTGTGAATTAATATTGTTAACATTTTGATTTTGATTTAAAACCTTCTGTCCCAAAATAAATAATCAACTAATTGTTTAGCTAAAGTAATGTATAGGAATTATATTTAAGGTTGTTCAAGGACTTCAGAATCTGTTTAACCTCAGAAGTGGTATGTTATGTGCAAATTCATCGATTGAAAAACATGACAAGACGATAAACCAATGAAACCATCACAATGTCTGCCTTGAATGACTCCGGCCTAGCTTACAGAAGGTTTAATTATTGATTAGTTGTGTGATTGACCTGTCTTATAACATGTGAACATCATAATAAACAGACAGTTCGTCATGTACTCTGCTCTGTAGATGCACTGGTTGGTTTCACATTCGATGAGTTAAATGGATTTTAATGACATGCTGTGGTTAATTGTGTATTTTTATGGTCCCCTCTCCTCCTGCCTCCCTTCAACCTTGAATGCTGCTCGCTGTTAAAGCATTCTCCATTTTAATTGAGCTCACTGTCATGTTGCTTCCTGAGAATGCAGAGCTTAAAGTTTGTTTCCTAGTTCAGCATTTTTATTCCCTTTTTAATTTACTCTGCAGCCTCCACCCGTCTCCACCCAGCCCCCTGGTATCTATGACATCACTCATCCCTCTGGCCAGATGTTGAAACTTAAACACTCTATCCATCAGCCTAGAGAAAGATGAGTTGCACAGCAGACAGAGGCTGTGGTATTGAGACTGAATCTGTAAAATGCTTTTCTCCACTTCTGCCTCAGAGCTTTAGACTTTAACACTATCCCTCCAGAGCACGGTGAAACGACATTATTCGGATGAAATGCAGTCGGTCATGTTGCTCTACACAAGTTTTAAATCACATTTATTTCACTGCAACCCATTTCCTCCGTTCACAGGAGTCGACATTTATTACACATTTGCAGTCTTTTTCCTGGTCAATATAGTTGTTAAGAGTGAAGAAACTCTTCAGTTTTAGTAAAAAAAAAAAAAAAACTTTTAATGGGAACGCTCATGCTTCTCACGGAAAGGCCGCCTCTTTCGATGAAGACTGCAGCTGTGTATTGGTGACAGAGTTGGCGTTGGAAAAATTATCAATTTATTCCACTCTCCAAAGTATTGACAGTCATCTTCAAAGAAGTGAGACGGATGAGTGCTGACTTTCAATCGACATAAAACAGAACATCTATTTGGATTTGGATGTTCTGCATAAATCAAACAGATCTCTCACAGCCTTTAAAAAACATGTATTTTAAGACTTTATTTTTCAGACTGTGTTGTCTGATATTCAGCACGGCCTTTGCCTCCGCTCTGAGACTGCTTGTTCTCCTTTTAGGCATGTTTATTCAGTTTCTCTTTAAATGTAGAAAATCCCTGATAACTGAGGACATACGGTGGATACTGTAACAGTGTTAATACCTAAAGGCAGGATAAGAGAGTGTGTGTGTGTGAGTCTGAGAGAGACGGCAGAAAAGGAGAGTTTATACAAACATCAGTATCCGCTTGAATGCACCGTGTGTATTTCAAACATTTGGACCGATCAGATTAATATATTAAAAAACCTATTTTATCTTTATGTTAATCCATTTTCTTTTTTGTCTCAGTGATGATCTATCTCCTTGAGGCTGATTATCAAAATTGTATTTTCTGTAAATCAATCTTAAATCAAAAAACAGTTATCATTGTGTCATCAGTGTTTTGTCATTACATCTCTTCATACAGTAATAGTTTTCTTTCAAAATCACTCATGAAGTAAGACTCTTTACATGTGGGTTTATATATGGGATTTTTGGGGTCGATATCTGTTAGGTGGGGGTTATTTCTGTAGTAGATGGACAATTATGAAATCGTGAAACAGACTGTGGATCATCTTAGATTTATTCAGCCATGGTCAGACAACACAGAAACACAACACACATGGCTGACAAAGTGCAGACCATCGCTGACCCATGCTGACCAAGATCTCACAATCATTGACAATCATTGGCAAAGTGGCCATCATGGGCAAAGTCTTCATCACACAGTGTTGCTTATATTCTGCTCGAAGGTGCAGCCCACAAATTCCTTTCCATTTGGGTACATCACTATAAAACAATAAAGATGACATGACACTGATTTGTATACGTATCAGATGTAGACTCTCTGTCCAGCAAACAGTTGCTGACAACATATAGTTGGCTCCTATCCGTATATAGATCTGCTACTACTTAGGTGCTTCACCCATATAAGGTTACAGCTTCAGACACCCAAAAGTAGAATTACTGTGAGATGGTTGACACAATTTAAAGATATGTCCACAAAATTATCAAGATGAATGAATCCATGAAAATACGTAATAACAATATCAATATTGGGGAGTTCGATCTGTAGAGAGCGATGGATAGATATACACATTTGTTGCGTTGATCTCTCAAATGCAGTTATCAAACACTAGTGAAAAAGATATATAATGTAGATAAGATTGTCCCTCAACTGGAAAGTAAATGCGCATGTATCACCTTGACACTCTGGAGGGTGATAATGCTTGTTATAATCCATACAGCACACTCGATGGTGACAGCAAGAAAGAGAACTGCTAGTGCAATACCACAAAACTCAAATGCTGATACCGATTTTCACTGGATATTCTAACATCGGCCTGATGTTATTGGTTGGCCAATAAATCGGTCGGGTTGTAATTTGAAACAACAGTAAACAGTTTTAATCCGTAGAGTTCATTTTCAGAGCACTGTCTGACTTTGTTCCTAACCGATTGTTGTCCTATGGACACTGATAGAGCCACATTGATGTGGAGCTTCTGATCTATTCTGCACAATTGAGGAGAAAACAATTCTGTGCACAAAAAAGTGTCATGAATTTTTCATGAATGTAGACAGATTCTCCCCAGCACTCTGCTCTGGATCATAAACAAACACAACTCAATGACAGGAGAAGAGCAATACATTAAGCATAAAACACAAGTTAAGTTGTTTATCCTTCATTTAGGACTCCGGAGAATATGAATTTTTGTTTTCATAACTCGTGTGTGTAAATGTTCCTACATTCTTGTATTCATGATGTGGCTGTTTATTCTGTGAGATAATGGAGAGGAAAATGGAAATGCAAACAGAAAAATTCACTCCACTGAGCAGTTTGATAGATAGACTTCATTATAATGTGTTTCTGAACTTCTTTATGTAGAAATACCTTTAGTGTCGCCAGTATAGTACAATCTCTTTCAGCATCAGTGTCGAAGCGAGGATGAAATGCTGACTTTGTTAAAGCCATATTTCTGTTTTTAGCATGAATTATTTTTTCTATCTCACAGCCTTCGTTCAGATCAATAGTCAGGGTTAGAATATTTTCATCATATTTTTACACACACTTGTTTTCATTCTTCGTTTTTGGCCTTTCTAGTGTTGACCTTGAATGGACTTCAATAAACCAGTGTATCATTGAGCATCAGTTGGGATAAGTACAGAAATATAGTGAAGGGATTTCTTTTACAAGTTTTTAAGCATTCGGGCTCCATATTTCTTTATGGATTGATAGCATATTTTTTTTATTTATTTATTTCACTTTCTTGTGATGTTTTATAGCTCAAGACCCAGGGTTTTTCAGACAAAAGTTTTGTTTATCCTGTGATAGATGTCCCGACTTAATGTCCACTCTTTACTCATTTACACGATAAAGTCATGCAGGTGATGAAGATGTGCTGAGTAATGAATAAATAAGTTAGACAGCCATCATCATGTCTCTGTGTGCTCTGTGCCTCTTACGGCTCTGTAATCTTTATTAAAACTAAGAATCACACTTTATTGGAATATTTCCTCTGCCTCCAAAATGTACATACACCTGGGTCAGAGTTTGGTAAACGGTGTGGTCTCGTCTGGTTTGCTTTAATAGATCATACACTTTGGAAGTTGCCTATGCTAGTTTCTGGCCCCTTTTGTGTGTGTTTGCAACGGTTTTGTATGAGACCCCAGCTTATTAATGTATCTCCACTTTGATTTCATATACCCATAGATTGATTTAGATAAAGAACGCCTGTCTCACATCTTACAAGGGCCATGAAGCAGCTGTTCTCGACTTTTAATTGGGATTTTACTTGAAGTATTTAAGAAATTCTAATCTAATGGCATTTCTGGATTTGAATCCTGACCGTTGATTCTTTTGTTTCTCCAACATCTCCATCTAAGGAATATTGAAATAAAAGTGTGTTTTAGGTATTTCTAGATGCCTGCCTGAATAAAGCATGCAGTGTTTGTACATCAAAAGCACAGTAAAGGGCTGAATACTCTAGTTGTTTCTCTTTTTGATGTTTCAGTGTTTTTCCCCCTCTGGTCAGCAGCTATCACTTCATTCACTTTAATCAGGCCTTCTGTGTTTGTGTCTTCCAGGACTCAACCCTCTGCCCTTTGATGCAGGAACCAACAACGACCCTCTCCAGTTTAACGGCTCCAGCGGGCCTCTGATGACCGAGTGTCCTCCTCTGGAAAACACTGCAGAAAACGGCAAGAAGAGGAAGAGAGCCAGCCTGCCTCCAGGTACTCACAACAAACACAAGTATTTCACATCTGCTGCAGGATTACTCAGGGTCCCAAATCTTCAGCATTTTGCCCTCAGCTGTGTCCAATTCTAAATACAAGCAGCCGTAATGCCAACAGAAAAGCTGTGATACAACCCTGAGATACATCTTCCCCTTCCTCAACATGAAATATCTTTGATGGGAAATAATCTTTTCTCTGGGTGGCAATATTGGAAAAAAAAAAGTATCTTGGTTCAGTCTTTGTTGTTTCAGATTGGCTGGCCATGTCCTGAGGCTCTGCTTGTCTGTCCTGTTTGGAGGTCAGTCAGCTGCAGCAGGAGACTGCCTGTTACCGTGTCAACAGCACCTGCCAATCAAACCTGCATAAGCCTCTTCTCACACACACACACCGATCCATCACACAAAGATAGAAACGCTAGAGGAAGCTATTAGTGTGTGTGTGTGTGTGTGTGTGTGTATCATTTGAGTGAGTGCTGGCCTCATAATGAGTCAAATTAAAGAAGGACTTTCTAATTAAAAAAACTGAAAAAGTGCTGACTAATTAATTGCTGTGTGAGTATTGGAAAGAGAAAGAAAAGCTTACCAAAGACAGAGAGGTGTTATTTTCATGTTATCTGCTTGCACTGCAGTGCTAATTGGACTGGATTAATAGACCACATTAATGCGGCCCTAGACAACAATTAATCTTTTCTTCATATCTTCACATTGAGCGTTTCACAACTTGATAAAGTTTAATTTGATTGAGATTAACTGAACATGTCAGACTCTAATTAGGTAATGTTTCATAGATGATTGATAAACAAAGAGCTGTCTGTCTAAATGATGTTTTAATGCTCTAAGGTGCATATTATGTGACCATGTGTAAATTGAACAAATGAAAATAAAATGAAATTACAGGTAGGAGTACTCACAGAACACTTAAGGCGTGTTGTTTCATTCTTATTAAAGTATTAAAAACAACCTTACTTTATGAACCAAAACAGCAGTATCAAAAGTTTTCAGTCCCTCAAACTGAAAAAAATAAAAACTGATTCAGAGCACAAAAACATACGTAGATCTTGTTTTGTAAACACTGTCATATCCATTAAAGTAAAAGTTAAAATAAAAAACTTAAATTTCATTTTCATTCCGAGTAGTTGTAAGGTTGTTTGTATTGTGATGGACTCAAACACTGTGTTTGCTGAGTATCAACTGTGAACAGGACAAAGTCAAACTGTTCAAATGTATTGTAATTTTTAAAAAAGCACTATAAGGTATTTTAAATGTTCACATTTTAGACAAATTTCTCATAAAAACATGAAACTGAAATAATTATATTTTGTATTTAGTCAAAAAGCAGATCCAACAAAGATGCTATTGAAGAGTTCTGAGGCACTCAGGGTTATACATAAACCTGACTCATAATCGTCTCCTGTCTCTGTCAGGTCCCCCAGCCTTTCAATGCAGCACCGACTCATTAAGAGCCATGTTGATTGAGTCTCATTAAGAGACCCTGATGGATAGATTTGTCTCACTACCATTGCTATAACTCTCTATAATCCATCATGCATGTGTGCAGTCATCCATAACAACACATCAACTTTTATTTCAACTCTACTCACACGTTTTATTTCATTTACTGATAAAGAATTTTTGAAGGCGACAAACAAACTGTCTGTTGGATGTCGCCAGAGAGTCCTTTCATACTTAATGCCACCCTGCTGACACATGATTTAATAATGATATTTAAACTGCCAAACCAAGAACCAAACAACAAGAAGACAGATAAAATATTAAAAGCCCACCATCTACAGGAAATGTTTGCAAGTTAAATTCATATTCTGTTCAAGCTCTATTCACTCTGTTTCCTGTAAACAGTTTGTCACTTTGACTCCTTCAGAAAAAAATCTTTGTTGTGCCTCACATTCTTGGACCCCATAAAACTGAATTACCAAAAACTCTACATTTCACATGTTTCATTTGTCCCTTCCTAAAGTTAGACAGATGCACCTGGTCAGCTTATTTGCTCTTGATCTGTGTTATGTGCACTTACTGTGTTTGTCTGTCTTCTAACAATCCATAATAAGTGGTGCCATAGGGCAGAAGAAACACTGCGGCATATTCCTTGTTCATTTTCTTATATCAGTTTCACAACACAGCCAGAGGAGCCTGCTGTGTTGAAGCTGTGTGGGGTGAAGACTGTGAGATTTTTAGAAATGCTGCTGTCTGTTTTAGTGAAGCAGGATAGTTTACATGTCTTCAAAAAAGTATAATAGAAGGACTGCAGTGGAAAATACTATTTGTCAAGGACTCAAAACGTCTTTATTTAAAATGTGCTAGTGATACTGTACTCTCAAAGCTGATTTTAACGTGTTCGAACTGTATAAATGTTTTCTCGCCAGTAGCTGTCTCATCTGTGCCTTTGTTGGTGCATTGCAGCTTGTTATGACATGCTACCGAATAGCGAATAGTGTGAAACAATTTGGATTAGATTGTATTCTGTCTGGTTTTGTTTATTTTCTGCACTCACAAGGCAATCAGTGACCCACTGTTTGGAAAGAGCTTTGGGAGCTACTTGAGGTCCAAACCTCCACAGGGAAACCTTTAAGCCTAACAGGGATTTTTCAGGCCAGGCGGTTCACAGCAAAGGTCCTGTCAACTTTGGTAAAGAGGTTGTTTTTTGTTTTTTTACTGAGAGCACACAGTACTGTGCCCGCAGCAATCTTTAACTCATATCCCACAACCTTTACAGCAGGCTTCCCTTATTAGATTTCCCCAAGGGCCAAATTATGTCAAGAACACTAAGCCCAAGAGCCAGAGGTGAGAGGGTTACCTCTATGTGTTGTCTGTGCTGACATCGTTACTTCAATAACAATAATTCATATTACAAGTACTTGTCATAGTAGTACCATAGAAGGGGTGCCAATAGTAATACTGATGTTTATAACAATTATGATAATTATAAATGTCAGCAGCAAATACCATGTCCGTGTATGGCTGACGTCTTAAACTCATTCGTAACAGTTTTATTTCGGGCCGCGACGGAATGCTCCAATGCGTTCATCTTTGTTGCGGTGCCGATGTAGCTTGTTTGGACGCTACCGCACTATTTGAACAATAAAACAGCTAAGCTACTGAAAAGCTATTCAATTCTGAAAACAGTGCTATCAAAGAGCTACTGAAAAATGTAAACGCCTAACGCTGCTATAGTAGTGATGTCACTGTCAAACACTGCAAATAAGACACTATAGACCAACTTTTAAAACAGCTCTTTGAAAGAGGATGATTGGCCTTTTGGCTACTGATTGCTACTAAGGTTGTTTGAAAGGAAAATAATTTAGCATTGATCAGTACCAAAGCATAATTTCCAACACAAGGCTGTGTGTATGGATTCATCGAAGGACGTTCAATGTGAGGAGTTAAGAAATGCTCTCATTCATGTTTTGCTGTGTATTGAAATAAATCAATTAAGTTTCGCAACAAAGGCCAGTTCACCCTTGTGGTTTAGGGGAATAAAACGGTTGTACTCTCACCGATCCAATCTCTTGTGCAGTGACCTTTAGTGGATGCTTAGAGAAGAGTTGAATAAAATGTAATTGATTCTTCAGGGGAAAGGTTAATGTTGTTGAACATTGGAGAATTTAAAAAAACTGGTTGATGGTATGTGAGGGCAGCGGCCTTTTGCATCCAAAACGAAGCATTGTGACATGACATTGAGCAGCACATTGTTTTGTGTGTGTTAATATATCACGAGCATGTTGTGTGTAATTCAGGTATGCGATATTGTCACGTTATTTCACATAAGTTTGTCATTGGCTCCAAGTTCAGTTTGACTGATGTTTCCTTTGTGGAGCAGCAGACCAACACGTCAGCATACTGAATGTGATTTATTTTGCACAATAGCTTCCAATCATAGATGAAACAGTGTTTCTTTTTTGTGACATATATTTTAGAGCAATGCATTTTAAAAAAAGGAAAAAAAAAGTGTTGTGACCCATAGCTGACAGGCAAAGAGCTGCTGGAAGGTAAATAATGCAACAGGCTACTTAAACTGTCAGGGATGACAGCCCATTTAGATATACGGCTATGTCATTGTCCCAGAGAGGTGTGTGTGTGTGTGTGTGTGTGTGTGTGTGTGGTGTGTGTGGTGTGTGTGGTGTGTGTGGTGTGTGTGGTGTGTGTGGTGTGTGTGGTGTGTGTGGTGTGTGTGTGATTGCTGTGTGGCGATGCTGGGATGAGTTCACACAGGGACAGAAGGTTTAGAGCAGTGATGATGGATGAGAGACACAGGTTTACAGCTCATTAGCTCACAAACAGGAAGAATGCACACATGTTTTTAGGAGTACCAAGTATTGGTTAACAGTAGAATAACTGCATGTTCACTACTGTATGTTTGTGTTTGAACTGGAGGAGAGTAGAGTGACTGAACTGCATGACAAACTGCGATGGGGCCCGCCTCTCCTCATTCATCTGGGATTCATCTGCTTCAGTCAGAACATAACAGTCTACTTGTTTTTACTGCAGCAGCGGAGAGATAAAGACTGCAACCCAGCCTGTGTGTCTGCATGAACAGTATGTGCTAGGAGAGCTAGCATCCAGCATTTTTTAGACTGAAGAAAAATGTGATAGTATGGCTGCAGCTGAGAATGATTTCCATAAATCAGCATGTTAATTTCCTTTTTATTGACAAATGAAGCGTCACAAAGTAGTAAAAAGTATGCAATTTTACATTGAATGTATTTTTTTTTTGTTTTTACTTTTTGTATTTGTCTGACCAACAGACCTAAAACCCTAAAGATTTATATTTTAATGTAGTAGATGGCAAACGAAACCAAGACTGGTTAACAAAAAAGGGCTGGAAGTCATACCGGTATAAGGCGTAGTCTACAGTAGATCATATATCATCAAGAGTGAGTCTTAGTTTTGATAAATATGACTGTGCTGTAAGACACACAGAGACATGGCAGTGGCTGTTGAACACATTTGCTCTTCTCCTTACTCTGCACATCTTCAGTCCCTGCATGTATTTTTGTGTAATTCAGTAGAGTTTGGAAATCAAGTCTGGGCATCTCTCACAAGATCATTTTATATTCTCATAATCACACAGAGTTCAACACGTTAACCGTGCCAAACACTTCAAAGTGGTTGTTCACTGATCAAATAATATCCTGGAGGGAGGGAGGCTTGCTAATTGACGCGAGCACGCTGATTATTATATCAAAAAATAAATGTGGGTGCCGTAAACATAAACATTGAGATACACTCGTGCATAATGTTGAATGGTTTTGGATGGATTGCGTGAATGCAGCAGCAATGTGGTGTCATTCTCTGGTTTTTCTTTTGTTTGTGACCCTCCTGCTTTAACAGACAAACAATTTGTGCGTTCTGACCTTCACTTCATTCACAAGCTCTTCAGTTTCTGGTCCTGAAAGTTTATCTTCTTCATCAGCTTCTGGTTGTCGCTTTGATTCACCGCTTGAAACCTTTGATCTGCGGGCTCTTTTGTAGAAATTTTCATTCATGAGACTTTGCATTGACTATTTATGGTTGAATGTGGGCATGTAGAGGGCAGAATATGAGGCTTATCCACATATGCTAATTGGTGCAGGCCATTTTGTTTTTTTTCCTTATTTTAATCGTGTTCTCTGGCTTCCAGTCACTTCTCTGTGGGCTGTGTTTGTCAAAGTTTTAAATCCACTTTACCCCATCTGCCAGAACCCACAAACGTGAGCTCTAAATAATTCAGGGTGCCAGAATGTGCTCTGCTCTGTCTGTAGACTCACACTGAGGTTAATGGCAGAGCCTCAAGCAAAGCCCTGAAATGTTCAAAATAGAAAACCAAAATCTTCTCCTGGCTCTCAGTTTTGTGCCTCATCAAAACAAACAGGGTCGGGTTGTTAAGCACACAATCTCCCTTCTATTATTACCTTTGACCATCATCAGTGTAGGAACATAAACAATTAGCCTTTAGATGAGCTGTTCTCTGCTGCCTCAGGGATAAAACTGCCCAACGAAAATACAGCCAGATTAATCGTCTTCTGGCACAATAAAAAAAATAAAATAAAAAACATTCTCCACTCTTCTCAGCTTATTTGTTGTTATTTTTTCTTCTACTTTTTTAAATCAGCATATTACCTCTGGGCTACAGTATTAGAAATAGATGGTAACATTTTAGTTTTCTAATAATATTTGAACATATCCTATCTTGGAGTCCAACTTCACCTGAAAGATTCTTAGAGTCCAATTGCCTAATTAATTCAACTAAATATAGTTGTATTTAACTTCCACTAGTCCGAAACGTGTGTGTGTGTGTGTGTGTGTATGTGTATATATATATATATATACTGTATATGTATATATACACAAGAAAGGTCAAAAATCAATTGACTGAAGCATAATAAAGTATTTTTACTAAAATAGCAGGCTTCATTTTCACCATGTGCAGTTTTCCTGCTTCGATTGGTCTCTATATTATTTTTTTAATTCAACATTTTGGGGTTTTGACAATTGGTTGGGAAAAACAAGACCTGTAGGAATGGATTCAAGGACATGTTCATTGATTACATGGGAAAATAATTTACCTATAATCTGATAACAGGTCTAATAACAATAATATTGATAATGTACTAGTAATTGATGTTTACAACCCTAGCCTATAAAGCTCCATTTTTGTCTAAAAGTTACAAACACCAACACTTTAAGTGTTATATATATTTAAAACATTATATCTAAGACATCACTTACTGCTGATTTTGATGATTTCTTAACTGTAAATCTATAAAAGACTGTAATATATGGTGTACTTTTCTGAATGTCAACCCTCGGGCCCTCTTTCTTTTTTAGTCGAAACTGAATCTGGCATTTCATTCTGCGAGGGCATTTTCTGTAACAGAGAAGACTGGCCCAAGACTTGCAGGCTTGGAGGGTTTAATTACAAATGTAAAGTCTGTTTTTTATCGGCAGTGATTTTCATCAAGCCACCAGCGACTGTCAGATTTCTACACGTCTGAGAAGTCCTCAAAACACCCAAGAACAACTGCTGTCTCTGATAGGTCGGGTTACCTGATGAATTATTCATGCGATCTAGGTGGGCGAGCTTTGTTTCTACCACAAATGAAGCGAAATGTTGTTTCAACTAACCTCTGGTGTTTCCTGAAGTCATTTTAAATTGCAGTAGGAGACTGTCAGAAAACATAATACGCTACAATACGTCTTCCCTCTACTATAATTGGAGATGGAGTGTTTTTTTTTTGATATAACATGACTTCAAATTATACAGGGTGTGACACAAAGCTTTTGTGGAGTTGTATATATTTAAAAAACATATAAATGGAAGCCAGCCAAAAGAAGATATGACTTGAAACAATAACCACCCAACTTGTTTTTCCTTTCTTCTGTCTGTGCTCCTTCACGTCAGGAGAAGCTGAATAAAATCTGTTTTCATACACTCTGCACATAGCAGCATGTTCGTCACACAGACTCAGCAGTTCCTCTCTAACCACCCCTCCTTCCATCCATCCCTCCCCTCCTCTGTTCGTCTGTCTCATCTCTCTCATCCTCCAGCCGGGTTAACTGATCCTCACCAGCTGCTTCTTACTGCCTGACAACAGTGTGCTGAAAATCTCCTCTGTTTAACACTTGTTTTTTACATCCTCATTTCACTCTGCTCTGTGAGAGGCGCTACACAAATAGTACAGAAACATCGGCTGAGTCGCATTTAACCAGTTTTAAATGATTTGAATATATATGACTAAACTGTTTGCTGATGAGTTGATGCTGTTGTTGAACTGGTTAGCAAGCAAAACTACACCACAGCTCTCGTTTAGGGAGAGGCTGAATGCTTCAAGAAAAACACAAACTCTTGATGTGTAAGAGTGTTTGGTTGTGTTTCGAGTGAGGCAAAGGATGCATGCTTGGTTGCTTTGGATCTTTACACTTTATGGCCAGAACACTTTTCTTTAAAGCATATCCTTGTATTACTTGTTTTAGAGGCTTCCCCGTGCTCTTCACTTTCAGTTGCTTGCTGATGGATACTTTCTTAAAACTCCCTTTTGTTGTATGTTGTTGATTGAGATGTGTATGATTATTAAGCAAATGACCGGATCTGCTACTGCTACTTGAAAATAAATGTGCAGGTGAAAAACTGCAAAAATGTAATCATCTTCAATTCATCATCTGTTTACAGTTATTTATCCCTTGTGTGCAGCCTGTTGTGCAAACTTCAGAAACGTGGGCTTTTCTGCCGTGAATAGATGACCTGATTAGCAGAGCCTGGAGTGATGAATGTGGTCTTAAAGAAGAATAACAGAGAAGTCAATAATGACACTGTAGCTGTGGGAAATGTAGACTGGCATCAATAAAGAGAACTGTGACACAATCCAAGTGGAGCATAAAGATTAATTATTTAACACAGCAGCATTTTAATATCCATTCTCAGATTCATTAAAGGAGGAATGCAGTTGATGTGGTTGAAGTTCAGACTGTATGTCTCTGTCGTTCAAAGTGTCACCCAGTGTCTGCAGGGGATTGTAGTGTGATTTTTTTTTTATCAACTCAGCAGAGGCATTTTTAGAAGTCTTTTGACACTGCCCCTCTTGAGGCCCTCTTGGCTTCTGTTTTGTATAAGGAGATCTAATAGGTTTAACCACACCACATGATTAGGGTTGTTAAGTCCAAAGTTTTTTGTATTTAGGCAATTTATCAAAGCCACAGTGGGCTTTTGTAACAGCTACTCTCTTTGAGTTTTCTTCTACATCAGTTCTCTCTTTCTTTGCCAAATTGTAAATACTCGTGTAATATGCACCATGACATCGCTATGATCAAGTGTCAAGATCGCAGTCACCTATGATAGGGGTACACATTGGAACTGGACTTTTTACTTTGTGCGACTGTGTAGCCATGTTGAAGACAAGTTAGAGGCTTAAGTCTCTCTCAACAGAAAAGTCAATGACACAACTTTACGGATCTGCTGTTGTCTTTGTTGTTGTTTTTCTTTTACTAGAAATTCACAAGGCTTTTTGTTTGTAGACCATCGTCGGACAAAATCTTAGTATTGATTTTCCAACAATGGTTTTTAGAAACAAGACTTTAAAATTGTTATGTTAATACATGTTTTTTTTTGCCTTCATGGCACACTCTGTCTAAACACAGGCACTATGTCTTATGTCTTCCTCTGCCTTGACGCCATGTTGGCGGCCTGCAGATAACCCTTTTCTGTGCAGTGGAAAGGTTTGCGGTCCCACCTGGCCACATCACACACGCAAAAAAAACTTGTAGGTTTGTTTATTTTATTCCAAGTAAGTGGAAAGAAAGGATTCATAATCTCAAAATCTTTCCGTCTGTAATAAGGTCTGTGTGGTTGCCACTTCATGTGGTTCTTACGGCTGTAGTCATCCATACCACCCAGTGTTTCCCCTACCATTAGTTGGGGGGGCGGCCCGCTCGCGTAAAAAAAAAAAAAAATAATAATAATAATAATAATAA
Source organism: Labrus mixtus (assembly GCF_963584025.1). Classification (NCBI taxonomy): domain Eukaryota; kingdom Metazoa; phylum Chordata; class Actinopteri; order Labriformes; family Labridae; genus Labrus; species Labrus mixtus. Next base: position 15,451,839 of record NC_083621.1, on the reverse strand, counting down.
AAAATAAAAATAAAAAAAAATATATATATATATATATATATATTTTTTTTTTTTAAGATTTATCTTTGGGCTTTTTGTGCCTTTATTGTAGAGATAGGATAGTGGATAGAGTCGGAAATCAGGGAAAGAAGTCATTTAAGGATACCTTTCCGATAGAAAAGGACAGCTGTCATTAAAAGTAACACATGAACACCAAGATTCCTTCAAGTGTTTGTGTCGCCATGTCGGCTTGTCCCCACCCCCCCCCCCCCCCCCCCCCCCCAACGCTGTAAACCTAGGGGAAACACTGCCACCATTAGAGAAAAGATGAACCATTAAGTGACCTCTATTCTGAAAGCTTTACTAGAGAAATCATCAGACCATGATTCATTCAACGCTCCATGGCTCTGTGGAGGTCACGTTCTCCTACAATCTCAGATGTGCTCTTAAGTTTCATGAGCAATGATGCAATTGATGATGACTTCTGACAGAAATGTGCCTGTGTGCACTCACAGCCATAGTGACTATAAAAACACCATGTCTTCTCCTTCCCCATCTCTCCGCTCTTTAAGTGCCAATAATGTTAGTAAGATATTGAATTTTACAACAGTACAAGTACACATCTATTCCATAGTGACACATAGGAGGAGAACTTTCAATATGATGACACAAGAAATAACATATTTATACTTACAAGCTTTGAGATTAAAGAGATGAAAGGAAATGGTGAATGAATTGACCATTGTTACTTTTCTTGGTTATATATCCTTGTAAACGGCATATGTTTAGGATTTGGATGGATGATTTGTATGTTGAGTTCTTTTCTACTATTTTTGACATTACCAAATAATCAGCACTTAGCAACAAAGAACATCCCTTTATACAACCCAATAATTGATAACAACGTGATGACCGTACCTGTGGTCAAATATTTTCAGACTGTGTCAGGTTTAGTCTTATCTTCACAAAAGCATCATATCAGTGCTGTAAAAAAATAAGTAATAATGCATTTTTCTATCACCGTTTTATTGTCTTTGGAAGCTCAAGATAAGAGATGCAGAATCATGTCGTTGATTCCTCTGTGGAGATTTATGAACAGATGCTGATACGCAGAAATAATACATTTTACATGTTATTTAATGACGTAACACTGTGAAAAGAAAATAATCTCTTCTTCTCTGACTCTGGAGTGAATCTGCAAAGTCTGTCTTATAAAGAGACAAATGCATTATGTTCAATAATCCTCAGTTATGTTTGATTTTATTGAAAATATTGTATCAAAGCTTCTGTATCCAGTCTGAACACCCAGCTGGGACAAAGGGAATATTGGAAGTAGTAAGGAGTATTGCAAATTATTTTATTCAGCTGTCAAAACTCCCCCAAAGATATTGCAGTTTGTGTTAAGCCTTCCTGGAGTGTTGTTGTTACTATGACAGGAGACTCCGAGAAAGCTGCCTGGATGGAGAGGCGTGGTCAGATAAGAGGCCCGGCAGGTTCACTGAGCTGTTGACATTTCCTCACACAAACTCCTGTGGTTCTAATTGGCTGCTGCTGATAAGATGCTCTCAGCTGCCGCAGCAGTCAGCAGCATGGTGAGGGGACAACAGCTCAGGACTTTGTGGGCAGACAGGGCTACATCCAGGCCCTGAACCTTGTATGCCGGAGAAACTTTTCCAGCCAGGGGTGTGCCTACAGGTTTAACAAACTTTAAGACAAGATAATATGCTTGTTCTTTTTGACAAATTTGAAATACGTTTTTGTTTTTTATGAGAGCCTGGAAAAAAAGTATCAACATGTCCATCCAACCTTTATCTGTACCACTTTTCAATTTTGGGCTCACGGGGTGCTGAAGTTGATCCTAGCTGTCATTGGGGTATACCCTGGACTGGTGGCCTGTTCATCACAGGGCTATCAACATATATTTTCCTTTCAAGATGATATTTGGAATAAGTTATCATTGTTCCTTATTAAGAGAGCTTTATCATTCAGTGGAGTCCTTCTACTCTAAATACGCCTTTTAGTTTCTAAGAATCTGTTTTCTGATCAGTGGGTAGTGAACACACGTTTTTTTGCTGCTTTACGGGAAACATGAGGGCCTGTAGAGCAAACCACAACATAAGAGTTAAGGGCAAATCATCAAAGTAATGTACTTTATTTTTAAGCAAAGCATTTTTCTTTTTCACATGACCAAACGCTAAATAACCCTAAATTTATGGTCCTTTTTATTTTTTACAAAAAATCACCCTTGACAAACATGCCTTCTTATAGTAAGAATCAACCTTCCTCCAATAGAAGTGACTTGAATTCAGTCTTCTGTTAACATTAATATGCATTGGCGCATGTATAGGGGCATGGTATCCATAGCAACAGGCCCCCTAATCAGGCCCAGTCAAATGCTGACTGTGTAACGTTATATATCTGCCATTATGAGGTTTTCCTATGAAAGAGCCATTTTGTTATTAAATACTTAAAGCGTCTTTACGTCCGACAGGCACCATGCTGGTCATGTCATAAAGATACATTTTTCTTGAGTACCTCGGTTTGGTAATAATGTGCAGCTGACTCTGCTGAATCTAAACTGCTATTATTCTGTTGAGATATGAAGCCATTTATACGTGTTTGAGGTCACACTCACAGAAACAGCAGATGTTTTTTGCTGGCAGAAGTAGCTCAGAGTCTCTTGGGTTTGGGCTGGAACTGCTGAGAAATATATTTTTGTGCTATTGTGTCCTTAGCCTAGATCTCTATTTAATTAATACACTTAAAGCCCACACTCCTCTCAAAACTTAAGTCCCTGACTATCCTTGAACTCCAGACCATTATTGCTTGTGCCACAGGAGAGCACACAGGCATGTGATTCTTATTGATCTTGAGGAAGTGATGATGCTTCTGTTTTTAATGAGATGTACAAGACATTTTCCCTGGTGGATTAACTACTTCATGTGAGAGTATTCACACAAACCCTCCTCCTTTAGAAAGACTCTGAGAGCTCTAGCATTAACTGTGGGGCAAATAAGGGTTAGGTAGACAAAACCCAGAGTAACCAGGACATTGAGTTTGCAGGTCTTCCAGCAGCAGGAAGGCACAATAAAAATACATTAAATAAAATAGTTATGTGTAAGTCTTTACTATAATTGTGTCATATGTTTTCTCATTCTAATTCTCAGCAACACTTGTGTTCATACATTTTGTCTTCTCATCCTCAAATAATTTCTAATCAGAAGTGGAAAAAATAAGTTGATTATAACTTGAACTTGAATATGAGTTTGACAAAAAAATGTATGGAAGAAAGCTGCGTCACTCTTAGACTTATAATTATCTTAGTTTACTTTAGGACCTCAAAAACTGATTGTTAACAATGACCATCAAAGATGTTTTCTTCAAGAGCATGACACAAGAAACAAGCCTGAGCACTTCCAGTACTTTTATTCCTTTACCACACACAACAAAGAGTGACAGTCCCACCGCTTTTTTTTCTCGGGCCAAGCTCTCTTGTTCTGACAGTTTAAACTTCAAAGGAGCGAGAAAGCAGATTTAAAGAAGCTCTCCGGCTTGTTTTCCTCCTGAAGGGTGTCAAGCTGTCCTTCAGGCATCAATACACACATTCAATTTGTGTCTGTTGTTCTAAACAAGAGTTGGGCTGTGTTGTGACTACTTGTTAAACAGCAAACTCCCAACAGGCTATAAACTCAACGCAAGCTGTCGGGATTTTTCACAGACCTGAAAACACAGGGGAGGGAAACTGGGTGGCTCAATTGTTCTCTGTACAAGGTGCATTGTTTTTCTGTTTTTCTTTATTTAAATATTCACCTCCTTAGATTGTATTGCCTAGGAGACCAAATTAAAAGACGTTAAGTGTTTAATATCCGATCTGTGCTGCCATCTGTGTCCTAACCTTCAATATTGGGAATATCTTCCATCGGCCTGATATAATCTTAGATTTCTTTAAAGTTTTAAAGATGCGTTTGTACTGTATAGAATTCTTTTGGACAGTGCCATTTTGCTCGTATCCTGGGGAACAACTCATTCAAAGCTTGTCAGCACTGATAGCACTTAGGAGAAAATGTATTAGATCCTTTGAACATCCCACTTTCTTACCGCAGAGGTTTCTGTGTGCGAGTCTTCTGGGGGAAGTCTGTGGATTTGTCTACAACACTACCTTTCTTCTAAGTCTACCCTTACTCTAATAGAAGATTTAAAAGCCAGGGTTCTCCTTCAATCTACTGTTTCCTAAAAAGAGAGATGGTGTCTTGGGTCAGCAGCATCAATGTACTTGGGTTAGACAGATATTAAGCTGAAGCCAATGACCTCTTCTTGTTTCGAGGGATAGGGCTGCATGATTTTGGGAAAAGCTTTTGTTTTTCTGCAATATATTGTGATGTGAGAAAATAAAGAAAATTAATCCAGATAATTACGTTATGTTTTTTATGTACATAAGGCCAACATGATGAGCTCTGAGCTTGTCTCAGACTAGAATTACTGCTCAGTGCGATACTGTATGCTTCACTTCATTTGTGGGAAGTCTGTTTCCCATCTGATTAAACCAGGTCTGTACAAAAGTCTGTAGTACAGTTTTGATTTGATGTGGGGTTTTTTTTCTGAATCTGAAAGCTTTCACATTATACTCCTCATTCATTCATTAGAGTCTCTCTCAGATTTATTGCAGGGGACTGAGCCAGGCTAGGTGGTTAATATTATCAAAATAGTCTTAATAGAATTGCTCTCTTGTAGTTATTAGATACCTGACAGTGAAATCATTATATTTACAGAACATAGAGATATAACCTTTTGGTTATTGCCAAGTATGAACATATTTTGATGTATTTGGAGAACAGGCTGCAGGAAAGTTGAATGTTATGCAAATTGCAAAGATACGTCCCAACGCCATGCATGATACATAAGAGAGTAAGTTAATCCATCATCTATTCAAACCTAGCTGTCTGCTTTCATTCACTTCATGTTTCTCTGAATTCATCACTATGCACATTCAGTATATACATGTTTGAAGTCTCAATAGATGAGCTGACACATTTACTGTGAATTCACTTGAATTAGGAGATAGACTTCCTTCTCTCTGCTGTTGTATGGATGTTGAATTATGCATTTTTTTGCAGTCATGGTTGACTTTATTTTATCATTGTCATTATTTCCATGCTTGAAGATTTAATACTACTGACATGAAATGACGTCAATCATAGGCAGATTTGTCAACAGTAAATTCAGTTTCAAATGAATATTTGATCAGGTGTGTTTCATAGCTGAGAAAACAAGATGTTCAAAGTATCTCTTAAAACTACATTTGCTTTGTTTTCTCAGAAATGTTTTCTTGTTATGTTACCCTTAAATGGAGCAGTTTAAACACACAGAAGTTAGATTAACATTCAGGAGTTCTGTGTTCCTTCTCTATTTTCAGTAGGAGAAGTAAGGACATTTATAAATAAATGGCTGTGACAGATTTGAGTTTAGGCATTTGTTGACTGACAGGCCCTTTCAGCAGTAGCTGATCTGTGACTGCTCTGGTGGATGTGTGTCTCATTGTTCCCTGTAGACCCTGAACTAACTAAACTGTTTAGCTTTTACAACTCTGGATCTGAAACAAATACACACAGGAACAGACTCACAGCCACTGAACAAGAACAGCTTCAAGGTTCACGACGACTCCAAAACAAAGTAAACAGCTTGAGTCTTTTTGGCTGAGTCTCCTTTGTTGTTCAGTAAACAGATGGTGACATGACCATCATAACACTAACAGTGTAGATATGTAGCATGTCTTCCTTATTTAGTTTTGTTTTATATAGTGGATACTTTACAAACTTTTAAAGAATGTATTTTACACTTTTATTGCAAGGATCAGCATAACAGCCCTGCCCCTTGTAGAAAAACAAACACACCATGTTTCATGCTTGCAGAAATGAGCCCACTGCTTCTGAAATAACATAAAAAAAAGTCCATCAATTATCTGGTAATCCAAACCAACGCAGTTTAAAAGAACAAGGCAACACAGAAGCCTTGTTTAATGCTCTACTTCTACAACATTTGGTATTTTTCCTGTTATAGTTTTTTGCTGCTTTAAGCACTTCTTCAAGAAAAAAAAACGTGATGATGAACATCTGGTTGAATCTCATTTGGACTCTTGTATGTGCGGTATCTAATAAAAGTAAAACAATGCTGTATTGATCCCTGGGTGTAAAAGTTAATGCACACAGGTTTAAGTTAGTTCATCTTGGTGTAGCAGATTATTTTTACACTCTTCACTGTTGGTATTATGTCCTTTCTCGGTCCTGCAGGACTTGAAGCATGGATTCATCTTTTTCTTTGCAGCACTCACTTTAAATGATCCAAATTCCAATTACAGCTCTCCTCTTTAGATTGGAGGTCTAGTTATTGAGTCAGTCTCTCCCAATCTGTACTACACGGTGTATAAGATTGCAGCCTCACATGTAAGTATTAACTGATGTGACAGCTTGGCCATCAAGAAATATTTCAGATGTGTTCCTGCCATCGCTGTTGCTCATCTCCCCTCCGGAATAGATGCTGTGAATCATTTGTGCATTAAAATGAGAAGCCGTTCCTCCTGCACAGTAATGAGATCCGTTGGTCCTTTTTCACACGTACAGTGTAAATGTGAGACGGCTGTTAAGAGTGAAATGCACATCACAAACATTGCTTGTGGCTTTGAAGCTTATTTCACATCAAAATCGTTCAGTTTTATGAAGTGCTTCACTGGTTCATTGCGCAAGTTTGAATTAATCAGACAGAAAATGACAACAGAGTTTTGTTCTACAAAATGCTTCAGTCATTCATCGTGCATGTTCAATTTATAAGAAGCCAAATTAGAAACAGATGTGCAGACCTCTCCCCATCCTTAATGTGTGTTTCCAGTGATTTCCCATCTGTGTGGCATCTTTCTCCCACTGGTGACAAAAACACAGGACAATTATCAGTTTCTCTATATTTGGTCAAATTTTCACTGTTGTCAGTGTGGACAGAAGGATATCAGCAGATATCTACCATATCGTGCATCGCTAAATATTTTCTATGGTCTGCTGTCGCTCAAGAGTGCTATAATTCAATTGTTCTGCAGTGATATGAAAACTCAACTTTTGATCTGAAAACATCCTCTTGGCTTTTAGCAGTTCAAGTTGAACCTGCTTCAGACAGACATAAACTTGATTCTGCATGTCACCAACATTACAGATGTTCTGACCAATCAAATAGAAGTTATAATGTTAACAGTGGTGGCCAAAGTACAGTATCTCATCATCACTTCAAAGTGCACAGCAGTACACTGTGAATGTCACTTCATTTGAATGCCTCCGTTAGAAGGTTGTTGTATTTTGTATATGAAACAGAAGCAGCAATTTTGCACTTTTATTGATTTGTTCACTGAAAAACACAAATGTTGCTTTTTATAAGCTGCACTGTTGCATCTCCATAGACATTATCAGATTCTTTTATTATTTTAATACTTGATAATATTGATGTGCTGAGGTTGCCGCTCTGCTCTTCATTTTGTCTCTTTCTTGCACGTTATCTCCCATCCCTCTTCACCTCAAGATATCAGAGTAATCTGTTCTTGTCTGTCACCTCTCTTAGCCCTCCCAATAAAGAAGGTAAGAGTCGTGCTCCTTCCTGAGAACGGATGTTCCTTCTTGACAACATTGACACAAACAAAAGTGCCTCTGCTCCGTTTGTACAAAAATAGCTCCTGTTGAGGCCATAAAAACGGAGGTTGTTTACTATTACTAATCTACCCGGGGAAGTCTTCACTGTGCATCAGTTTCTTTTCCTCCAGTATTTCCTGTCAAGGCGTTTAATTAACCGATAATGAAAGCAACTGTCATGAACAGGGGATTTATGACTCAGCTCTTCATGTGCTCAAGTCTTGCGTCAGCCTTTGCTTCATAGCTGAGTCTAATCGTAAAATATTTTTCAACTAAGGATTCGCCTGCACGTGGGCATTGCAAACCCACCACTGAATCACATTTAGGGAAATATAATGGGCATTTAAAAGGCGCTGATGGGACATTTTCAAGATGGAGCTGCTTTAAATAGTTTGGATGATTATGTCAGCAGAATTTTTCATTCTCTCAGTTTGTAATATTTGTGGCAATAAATGCAAATGATAATGTCTGTTTTGGGGCTTTTTATCCCCTTATTATAGAGGACAGTGGATAGAATAGGAAACAGGGATGAGAGTGTGGGGAATGGTATGTGGTTAAGTGCAGAGGGACAGCGATGAACTTAGGCTATCCCAGGACTAATGTCTCTTTAAATGTGACAGGTCAGGTTCTGGTTGGTTTTGTCTTATCTTGTTTTGGAGTCCATATTTTGAGTCCACATCCTCCACTGACACAACTACACTAAAGCTACAGTCCCCTGTTTGACACAAAGGAAACATATATTCACTCCCAACCATTAAACTGCGATGGATTTTTTTGTGTGCAAAAATGTCCTGGTTTTTAAGCTGGTCTTTAGGGATTCAGAATTGGGACCACATTTCTGAAACAGTATAGAATTTGAACGAGGCACCGTCCCAATTAAAGTCTCTGTTCAGGATTACACACGAGGTTGTCTCTCACACAGTGCCGGAGGGTTTTATTCAATGGAAATCAAAAGACAGGAGTCTTCCTCACACCAGCTTTTTATTGTGCACTGTACCATTTCCTCACAAGCCAACTTAATCAGTGGGATGTTGTTAAACTATTGGCAGATTTGTTGGCCCTACCTGCATGACTCTGCGTTGTATAAATTGTTGTCAAAAACTCCACAAAGTTCCCTTCTTAGACAAAGTTCTCAAGTAATCAAACCCAATGTGAATAAGTTTGACCATTGAGTATTTCAACGCACAATGAAACCTCTGGGCCAACTGTGTTTCTCATCCATATTTTAGTAGCTTCAGTGTCTGTTGTGTTGTTTTTTTCTTTGTGACAGTCAGCTCAGTACAGTGTGACATGTGATCTGCATTTCTGTCTCCATCTTTGACAGTCTTCTTGATTCCACTCCTATAACAAACGAATTAATCAGAAGTTTAAAATGTATTGAAATATAAGCAACTGAGGGAGTCTTTCTCTCCACTTTTTAGTTTGCCCATATTTTAAGTCTTTGCTCGAGCATGCTGGGCACAATAACAGTAAGATTGTAACTTTGTAAGTATAAACCCTCTGATAATTAATCACAGATATGTTTGTACAAATTTTCCAAATTGTCCTTCTCACATGGTGGTTTCCTTCACCATATGACCCTGAAGTTGACCTTTTGAACGTCCTCCCTGCTCAGAAACACACACACAAACACACACGGACATACAGACCTGCATTCATGAGAAGGTTAAGGTCAAATAGGCAGCCGCTCTCAGAAGCTGTTGTGCACTGGAGGCTTTTTACCCCTCTGTGTGCTTTCCATGCTGAAGTGTGAACAGTTCACACGTCCCTGCAGATGAAAATGGCTGACCTCTTCAACAATACTGTGATTCAAACCAAAGAATTTGAAACATCAGCACCAGTATTCAGAGACCTTTTCTTTGGTTAAAGTACACACATTGAAACTAAATCATGCTGCTCTCTCTGCTCAAACACTGTGTTCACTGTTGATGCTATATTTATACACTAATTGTAGGTTTTCTATTGTAATGACTATCATCAGGTCTCTGTGCTGTATTATTTATTGCAGAAATGTTGAAAATCACTTCTCTCTCTTTAATTTTGTCTAGTCAGCATCACATCCCTTTATTAAAGGTGTCCTTTTGTCTTCTGATTGTCTGAGAAAATCTACAAAACAAAATACACAGCTGTTTGTTTTTCTGCAGAAAGGGAACCTTTTTTTATTTTAATTTAGATAAGGAACATTTTTATTGAGTATTGTGGATTTTATTTGTGTTATTGCTTTACAGAAACAACTAATATATATTGTGTATCACCATTCAGCAAAAATCTAGAGATTTGAATTTGTAATACAGCCAGTCCCGTCTTATTCTAAGGCTAGCGTTAGGGCACACCTTGGATTCCCCCAGGTACGAGGAAGCTTGACCCAGCATACACAAGAAGCCTCTGTGCATTTACATTATTGCAATTAGCTGATACAAATATATGGCAAATATAAAAGTTTAATTATCTAGAACATATTTGATGTCAAATATGAATTTGCAACTTCTTAGTGCACAGTGGACAAGAAGTTGATCCTAAAATAATCACCTTTTTGTAATAAATAAGGAATGTGAATTGGTTTAAACAGAAAATTGATTCTGAATTAACAAGACCCCCAAGAATCAAAATTGAATCAAATGTGAGGTACTGGAAGATTCACACCCTTATTACTACACTCTGACAGATGTGTCTGAACAACAGGAATAGCAGCTTGTAGCTGTTGTGCAGGCAGACACACGTTTGCCCACACAGAGCACCTCCACAGTGAGCTCTGCCACACACCCTGTGAGGTGTGAAGTGGGTGCAGTGTGTCTCATTATGAACAGTTGTGTTGGCTTTGGCACGAGGAGAGTAGAGGGCAGCTCGGCTCAGCCAGCAGTCATAGCATTTTACAGGTGTCTCAAAGAGAAAGAGGTCGAGTAGAGAAGAGAATTAAAGAGCGTTTAGAGCTGTGAAATAGACCGCAGATGAGAGAATGAGCTGCTGCTGGATTTATGATTTGTTCATGTTGACTTTACTTTACAGTCTGGCTTAATGTGAGCCAGACTCTTAAACATAGGTGACAGGTTTTTCTTTCTCACTGCAGCATTTTGAGCTAACAGGTCACTGACATGTGAAGTGTCAAAAGGCCAGGCTGTTTTCGGCCACGTTGCAGAAGCTGAACAAACAGCAGCATCAGGGTGAACAGAGTCTCAATGACAGTCTTGTTTAAATCACTGTCGTGTCAGGGGGACTGCAGGGTCACAGCAGACTCCCCTCTCCGCTCCTCTCTCACACAAAACAGAGACTTAAAGGAACGATTTTAGAAGAAGGGAAGAGGATGGAGAAGCCGTCAGGGCACCGCTCAGCATGACCCTGAATCATGATGACTAAGAGGTTACAGACTAGTAGTCTGTATCTCTGCCAAATAAAATGCTGTGAAACGTATCTCAATGTATTGGATACAGTTTGAAAGGGAAACAGCCTCACTTTAGGTTGGGTAAGGGGAGAAATAAAAATGTTTTCCAACTTAAGTTAATTGATTTGAAGGTGATCTGTAAATCTTGTTGGCATGATTTATCTTCTTAGAGTTGACCTTTTATGGGACCTCAGAGACACTAAGAATTAGCAGACAAGCTACAGACAACTGACCCTTTTGTCTAGAATTGTGCCGTCAACAGTTTTAGAGGTCCATGTGTTGATGTACTTACATTGTTGAACGTTTAAACCAGTATCCTACTCGTATCAGTGATTGACTTCAAGCCTAACACTCGGTCTTCTCTCTGTGTTTTTTCTACAGAAGGGATTTGTAACATGACGATGGACTCCAACTCGATGACAATGCCCCTGTCTGACCCCAACGCCTGGGCTACAGCCATGAACAACCTGGGGATGCCTCCAATGGGAATAACCGGACAGCAACTCATGCCAGGTAACAAACTGACTACTGTTCAACACCGAAACTTGAACCACAGATTTTGTGTTGCAGGTTTATTTATTTCACGTTTTCTAGAGCACACTTTAAGGTTATATTTTTTATTGGAATAAGGAATAAGTATTACATATGATCATGCATTTCTGCCTCTTCTGAAAGCATAATAGTGAGGCATTCAGGATTATTTTTTGCACCAGTGTATAAGACGCAGCCAACTCTTAAGATGAAAATAGCAGCTGCTGATTGAAAGCCGATGATCATTTTCATCAGTTCCTAGCGATAGGAAAGTCAATTGCCAATAGTTTAATAGCATCTTTTTTTACAATAAAACGACTACTTATGAAGTAGTGGTAATCTCATTAATTGGATTTTTCTTATCATTTGCGAGCAGTTATTAATGAATGTCAAGTACTGGCACGCATAGTAACCTACCAGGAGGTTTTTCAGGCAACAGCATGCACATGAGGGAAAACACGCTCTAGCACAATATCTTTGCTGTGCTCGCACAAATCAACCTCACTTTTGAAATATTGGGGGCGTAGACCTTGGATGGAACTGTCCCATTTTGGATTCATGATTTCAAAGACCATAGCGTCCACATAATCAGACTCATTGAACCTTGATTGACAGCTGTGGTTACATAATACCTTCTGTTGGTCTCAGTGTAACTGTTATTTAGCTATTAGTTAGTTTAATATGTTATATTAAAATGAGTTGCAGGAGAGACTGGGGAAGACGAAGAAGCTAATTTATTGTTCAGATGGGAAAGTAACTACAAGTAATGTTAAAGATATAGTAGCTTTGAAATTGAAAGCCAGTCCGGTCTGGAGCGGAGCGGGGGCTCTATGTGATAGCCCCGGGATGCCTGGAGGTAGCTGCAGGGCTAACGGAGCTCCTTGGCTAGAGTTAATGATCAAGCTAATAATCAACATTAAACACGGCCTCGTGAAACAAAGAGCTCTAATCAGTCAAAATAATGGATTGTCCTCAGTGGGTTTCCCATGAGTGATCAGGGTCTTTTAGCCTCCTGGGGTAACTCATGATGTACCAGGAGAGAGGAGGAGGGATGAGATGTTGATGGAGAGGGAGGAGACTCAGGTTATTGGCTGTCTTCCCTAATAGATCACCTGCAGTGACAGCATGTGTTTCCTACCTTTCCCTCATCATCCCTCCTTTCCTACCTTCCTGTCCCCCTCCTTTTCCCCCCCTCACCAGCCTAAATAACCCAGACTCTCATTTATATCTTGTAACAGCTGAGTCAGCAACTGTAACTGAGCGCTGCACTGAACACACGCTGTTACTTTCTGAGCTCCTTCACACACTCAGACTCCTCTGAGTCACACTGAAATGATCATCTGGGCTCAAACAGAACAAAAACTGATGTTGAGGCCCCTCCAACTGTAAATTATATACATAATATAAATGTAAAAGAATGCTATAAAATGCAATTATCTCTCTCTCTCTCTCTCTCTCTCTCATAAGATTTGTATATATATGTCTAATATTTAAATTCCAGACATGTGCTACTGTGTCATCATCTCTCAACACGTATTTTACCCACAAGCCCCTTCTTTCTAGCCCTGCATTTTTCACTTCACTCAGGACAATACTGCTCAAGTTGTTGAGAAATATGGAAGTTAGAAAGAATCCACTTAAACACTCTCATCTGGCTTTACTCATTTTCTTGGTTTAAGAAGAAGAAGCTCAATGTTAAAAATGTACTGCTTTAAATTCAGCTATGTAAGAGATGTACTTCGCCTGAAACATATTATATGCATGCCTCTTTCATTGCCACTTTCACATGATGTCTCAAGGGGTTTCTGTCACGCAGCTCTTGTTCTCAGAGCACCTTGTGGCTTTGAAGTAACTCCAGGTGGATGAGATATTGATTCTTCATCATGACTGAACATCATCTTCGTCTCCCTTTTTGTTTCACCTCAAAACAACAGCGGAGAATTCCCCATCACTCTCTTTGTCCTTTCCTGTTTTATCTACGAGTGTGCTGATGCGTTTGTGTGACTGGTTGTACATTTCCATGTAGGTTTAAGTGTTTTTTTATGCCTCATTATATGCTGGACTGCTTTCATTATTAAGTTATAGTTGGTCTCTGTTTCATCCTCGTGTGTGAATGTGTTTCCTGCCTCTAGCCAAGTGGATTTATGCAGACAGACAGCTGGATAAACAGACCATTGTGAGCAGAGCATTCACCCCACTGCAGCCTCACATGTCTGGTACATGTCTCTAATGACGACAGTTTTATTTCTATAGATGGTCTGGACGATTATTGTGTACATTGGAGAGTTATTACTACGTGTATAAGTAAAGTCTTTGGATGGGGGAAGAGATGTGAATCAGCCAATAGACTCTAGTTTTTTGTTAGAACAATATGGGTCCTTAACAATACAGTACTTATGTGCTTTGTTTGATAATGTTGTTATGCTGATTCTGCATGTATGACATCTGTTGCATATCTATCCAAGGAGAGGGATAGCACTGAGATTAATCCTAATTGTGTTCCTGTTTAAGGAGTTCTCATTGTTTCAATGAGCGATGGAGCATGTTGTCATTCAAACAATATGTAAAGCCCTTTCAAGCAAATAAATATTTATAAATAAAATGGACTTGACTTGTATAGCCCAAGGTTTACAGCAGTTTCTGACTCACCCACAGCTGGCCATAAGGGAAAGAAGCAGGCCGGGGGAGTGAACATTAAAATAGAGAATCAATTCCTCCTAAAATCTATGGTTGGAAAAGGTCAAAAATTAAATAAATAATGTTAGACAGGCGTCTGGTTTCAAGTGTATGTTGTTACATTTTAGTGATTGAAACAATACCATCAAAAAAGGGGAACAAAATTAAAGCCTCTTCAGATTCTTGACAATGAGAAGACACAAATAGGTCATGTCATCTTATGGGGAGTAAGCCTAAAACAAAAAGTCCTATACAATGTGTGAACTTTGAGAACTAAGCAGGAATTGCAACAATAACATCAGGATTCAACATCTGGTTTAAACATCTGACAGAAACGGAGACGATGTCTGTCCAAGAGCGTTCACCATGTTTCCCCACCCTTCATCAGTTCTCTCTCGAACACACCCTGACTATAAGCAGAACCAGATGGAGAGATATCGAGTTCCTCATCCATATGTATCTCAAAGTCCAGACCTCCCAAGATGGTTTTTATTAACCGAAGACATTCCACAGTATGGATTGTATCACTGTTTTTGCTTTTGATGTGCATTTAGCAGCTCCACAGATCTTCACTTGGCTTTCAACAAATAACCTCCACCATTGAGTCCTAACCTTTTCAGCTCATGCTTTTAAAAAAAAGTCCTCGTTGTGTGTGAAAGCACTTTGCAACATTTGTCAGGGGAACTGCTCTTAAAATCTGGCCTCAGTGTGGAGAGGTTCAACAAAAGAGTCATTTAGCTTTTAACTTTTATTTGAATATTTTTTAGAGACCTGAAGTGGCCAGTGTATCGCAATGCCTTCACAAAAACACTCAAACTTTGAAGAATGGTCATGAAAATGAAGCAGAGTAATAGTTTGTGGAGTTAAGGTAATTTAGTGCTGGAATGTCATTGGAACTGTAAAAAGACAATAATGCAGTAGACGCAATGCTAGTAATTAGTGTTGGAAACTTAATACTATTTAACAACAACTTTCTAAAGTGAGATTCTCTTTAATGAGTGAGCATAAAAAAAGCTAGACCAAATGTAATCAATCCATAGTTGTAAAAATTCAACATGAAAACTTACAGGTGTGTCTGTACAGGGCTGTGAGAACAGTGTTGCTTCTTAACTCCTTGAATCACCTTGAAGTCCAATCCTGCCTCTAATCAAAATACACAACATAAAAGAGCATGTAACACCAAACCACTTCAGTGAAAAGTAGCAGTAATACTATTTTCTCTGTTTGTTTATCATAAGCACGATGTACTATGTTTTTTTTACGTTGAGGGTCGAAGCTGCTCGCTTGGGTCACCAGTAGCATAGAGGTTAGTGAGCATCCCATGTATGGAGGCGTCAACCAGGAGGTTTTTCAGGCAACAGCATGCACATGAGGGAAAACACGCTCTAGCAGAATATCTTTGCTGTGCTCGCACAAATCAACCTCACTTTTGAAATATTGGGGGCGTAGACCTTGGATGGAACTGTCCTCAAAGCGGGCGACCTGGGTTTGAATTTGACCTGTAGTTTATTTTCCGCGTGTCACTCCCCACACTCTCTCTCCTGATATCTGACCCCGTAAATTGTCCCATCTCTAACATAAAGGCAAAAAAATGAAAAGCTTACTTGACAAAAACTAATATTGTGCAGAACCTAAAAAGCATGCTGCTTGACAACACACACAAACACACACACACAATGAAAACATTTAGCCTCTCACACACGTGTTGGCAAGGTTAACAAAGTTAATTTTAGATTCACATTATTATGCATGCATACACACCAACTGACTGAAACACTCTCTAGAATAGATAATGATGCTCAAGGCACAGACAACTCTTCCATGAATAAACAACCACTCCTTTGTGTGCATCATCCCCCTCATCCTCATCCCTGTCGCACAAGACGCACAAACTTACACCCACACTCACCCACAGTGGTATATATGAAAAGTTAATGTCATGTCTCACAACCACACATCCAAACAACACTCATCATGTGAAGTGAAAGCACTCAAGAATCCCCCAAGATATGAATCAGGGTCTCCTCATTGTCACACATTAACTCACCTGAATCCACATCATGAATTATATTAGCTGACAGTCATTCCTTTGCCGCAAGCCTTTTCCAGTCCTTGGACTGAACACAGTGTCCCTTTCTGCTGACTGCTCGGGAGTTGCACTGGTTTTGATGCCAGAAAGTTTTGGCTGTGTGTAGGCAGACAGAGTGGATATACTTTGGATATACAGTGTGTCTGAGGGGAGAAATAATAGAGCAGAAGTTACAGGGCTGCACTAATAGGACGTTGGAAAGCTCTTCCTTTCTATGGCAGCTTTATTAGATTGAAGGATAGATATTGAAAAAGTTAGATCTATAATGGTGATGTGACTGTAAAGGTGTCAGATGAAGAAATAAAACATCAAAGGCAGTATAAAGAAACAGATTCTTATTTAGATGTAATAGAAAGGGAAGATGGGATAACTTTAATAGACAGTAAGGTGTTTATTTTTCACTTCCCTCCTGCAGGGTGCAGGAAGGAAAAATGTCCCTGCAGGATAAATGAAGTGTGAGATGTTCATATGAAAATGCAAAGTGTGTGACTCCTGGCAGAGATTGAGAGAGGCAGATTTCAGCCTCTGGTAGGGTTCCAGGTGCTGCTAGCTCGCCTCATTAGAGGATATTATCCAGCATGCCTCACACCAACCATCCAAGCCCCCACCCTCCGCTGACTGCTAGAGGGGACGTTGACCCTGGAAATCGGAGAGGAGAAAGACTGTAAGGGGGAAAGGAGGAAGACATTAAAAGAGGCAGCATCAAACAATCAGAGGTTCTTGTTTTTTATTATTTTAATTCTTGCTGCAGCTCACGATGTATTGACTTAAATGGAAGACCTCCAGGAAATAGATTAGTTATAATCATTTCATCTGCGTCTATACCTTCAATACATACTGGGATGACATGAACTTCCAACCTTCATATGCAGAAATAACGTTACAAGCATGGCAACTACAGGCTACTTCTCACCTGATTCCTCTCACTCACTCTCTCTCTCTCACCTGTTATAGACCATAGGAGAGGTTATGAACAGATTAATATTTACATCACTGTGTGCCTAGCAAATGTTTCCTCTGTTATCGTCTCTCTTTTTGGCCTCTGTTTTTCTGTTGTCATTTTCTTCCTTTCCTCAGTCTAACTTATTTATTGCACCCTCTCTGGCTCCTGAGACTTATTCTGAATCGTCTCTAATGTGCATATTTCTGGATCTATTTTAATAAGTGACACTCCAATCATCCATTTTCCCCTTTTAGTGCAGATTTAGAGGAAATCACTTCCAACAAAATGTAATGTGTATATCCAGGTAATGGTGTGTACTGCTGAATAGTAAATATTATTTCTCCTTTACTGGATTTATTGTTATTGAACATCAAATATTCGGAAATAAATTGGATATGACTCAATGTTTGCTAAGGTATTCTCTTCTGGAGGGAAATGTCACAATGCACCTCAAGTGAATATTTTATCACAAGTAACTAATTAACTAACTAATTATAAAACAGACTGAAAGCAATACAGATGTGTTTTTATGATCTACAAAAGTAAACAAGACCATCAGTGACGAGGTGGATCATTTCTGTATCGTTCTTTATAATGCCTGAGACACGTGCCGCATGGTACGTGTCAGATATAGTCTGAGGAAACAGACTTTCTTTTCATTTTCCATTACAGTATTTGATACATTTGACTTAAATGACAACAGGAGGAGATTGTTGTTTAAAAACACTTCTCATACATGTGCAGGACAACATCAGCAAAGAAAGAAAATGTACCACTTTGTCCACTGGGGAGCAAAAATGTAAAGTAACCAAAAGTTCCTCAGAGGAGCTTTAGAGCTTTAATTTACACACAAAATATTCACTCTGTTGATGGAAAATTTACATCAGTAAAGTCAACTCGCCTACAGCTATGACATGTATTTCATCATTATTTCGATTTCCATTCTGCAAAGTTTTACAGGATGGTCATTTATTGCTGCATCCCTCTCATCTTCATCATCCAACTCTCGTTGGTTTAGAGTTATTTAAAGTTCATTACGGCTCAAACTCTCTGGATCAAACTCTTTTTTGGCTCAAGTTGCAAGGGGGGATGTTATTGTCTGGGGGTTAATAGGATGGTTACAACATGTCATGAGTTAAATTAAACTCTGGAAAAAAAAGCTATTCTTTTTGTTGGTATCTGCTGAGCTACTGCAACGACAAATGTGATAATATTGATAACAAGTCAGAAAACTGGTTCAGATAGGTTTGTAGTGATACAAAAAGTATTTTTAAACTGAGCAAGTAGAACGTATATAAAGGTATCTTCAATACATAGACGCCTTGTTTCGTATCTTATAATGGGAAGTGGCTAAATGCTAACATTAGCCGTTTTCTGATGGTGGCTAGCAGGTAATCAATCATGTTATTAACTTGAAATGTGGTCCGATCTCTCTCTAGATTTTCAGATTCCGTTGTCCTTTTTGTTTTTTTCACTCAGGAAGCAGTTAAATATATATTGTTTTCGGACACTCTGTTTATACGATTTAAAACCTTGAATATATCAGAACAACATAACATTAGCTTAAGCTGAGCAGGAGGTCATTGGAACAAAGTGACTGTGGGAATATGGTCTCTTCAGTGATTATTAAAAAGAAAGAAGAAATACTGAAACATCTAACTGCTGACGATTAGAAAGGGGAAGCTAAAGCACATGTACACTTAAATAAATATAACTGCAATATGTGTAGATTTAGACTTGGTTCTAAGCATTGAGAGACATTAATCCAAACTAAACATGAATATCTTTGTAATGGAAGGATTTATAGTTGAGCTGTCTCATCATCTTAATGTGACTTGTTTGTTTATGCATTTCATGATTCTAGTTTCATCAACTGTGTCTGCAGTCAGAAATATCTCCGTGTATAAAACAGTCCTCCGGCTTGTCAGATTGATTTTGTAACATGTCTACTATATAACAGTGTGTGTATATAGCCCATTGAGGTTTATGTTTTAGGGAGCAGTGTGTCTGTATGCACGTACACAGGTGTATGAACATCACACACCCTGCGGCATAATTGTCAACTCCAAATCCTCTGCAGGTGACGTTGAGGCAAACACTGGAGGGCATCGTCATTTCCATTTCAAAAAGCTTCTTCCTGAAATACATGTGCACATGAAAGCAAGTGTGTATATGGATGCTAGTTCTGCAGTCTAAATCAGTGTTATAAATAAAGCCTCTCTGTACTGTGGAATCCAGCTGTGTACATTATCTTTAAGGTCATGATTCAAACAGCATGAGTGACAAAGAGAGTGTGGCTCACTAAAAACATCTTCAAATATGCATGTTGTTTATGGAATGTTTTATTCATGAATGACGGTGTTTTGTATTTTGTGTAGACTACTTGTGTGTCACTGGTGATGACAGAGAAATCACAGTAAATAAGTAAACAGGGTGAAATGGTTCCTAAAAGATTAAGTGAATTAATACCTGACCATATAGTTTTACTGTTGGAAATGGAGGTGTGACTTTTTTCCATAGGAAGAATGTGTTGTGATCTAATTAATCTTAATCTCCTGCTTTCTCCAGATTTTGATCCTAACCTTGGTATGATGCCTGGAATTACCCCCCTGAACCCCCTGATGCCCGGCCTCGGTATGGGGCCAGCTCCCCTCTCTCAGGATTTCCCACTTTTGAAGGAGATCATCCACTGCAAGACCTGCACCCTGTTCCCCGCCAACCCCAGTGAGTTATAACATCATGCTAATCCTGCAATCATCTCTATAAACATATATCTGTATCTGAATCCACAATATGCAGGCGAGGGACAGTTCTGTCAGAAGCTTTCTGGTTTCTGATTGTAGTCCAAGCACCAATGACCAATCAGATGTGAACAGGACTTGGTGTTATGCAGGCATGACTTGGTGTGGGGAACAACAAAGGTGAAACATATGTCTGCTTTCAAGCTTCATTAATCTTTTATGACAGATATGTTATTATTCAAAGCCTTTTCTCTGTTTATGAAACTGTTCATATGTGACCATCAAAAGCTAAGAAGAACATAATCAAAAAGACTGACTATTTTCTTATACAACTGATTTTAAGGCCTGAAACCGCTACTGCAGGGAAGGTGTCAGACAAAGTGAGTTACAGCATGCCACAGAAACAACCTCCATTTCATTTGTTTTGGCAAAGATCCACAGTGACGGACACTTTTGGAAATCAACACAAACCAAAAGATTCTCAAAGGAGCTTATATATTTATGTGGATAACAGCCATCTTTTTCTTTCTTTTTTTAAGATTTGCCTTTATTGTTGAAAGGCGCTCAGCCACCAGCGTCCCATTTACAACACTCTTGTCGGGTTTTTTTGTTTTTTTTATCATTGCCAACTCTCTCTGGTCTCAAGTTGCTCATTAGACTTTGAATTATGACTGAGGTATAGAGAAGGAGGTCATGGCTCAAATATCAGTCATTAGATATCAAGCTGCGCTGGTCAGTATTTGACGTTTGCCCCCAGAGGAAAAATCTTTATCACAGAATCTGATATATTGCTCAAATTACTGACACACAAGATAACCTATTAACTTTCATTGAAGACTAAAAGTGATTGTCTGGTGTGGGCATTGCAGATATTATTTTATACTCTTGATTTCTTTCTTCATGTGTTGTCAACCCTTAGAAGCATCATATCTACTCTTCAGAGATCAAAGTTCTTATTCTTCACATATTGCAATATAAGAACTGTCAATCAAAAAATGCCCGATCCAAGGGTTTATAATGTACCGGTATATGTTTCCTCTTTTATTCTTTCTCCCCCTCTCTTCCTGCCCAACCGTTTACCTGTTCTTCATTTACCACATGCACATCAAAGTGTTAATATTCACAGAGAGTCACATTGTGTCATCTGACTGTAGGTGTGTTCCACACGCTGCTTATATTTATCTCACCTCCAACATCCAATTATCCAGAGTGAGACGAGAGGTAGTGGGGGGGGGGGGGGGGGGGGCGCTTTGATTGATCTCACCTCCATATTTTCAGATTTCACACTGCAGAAAAGTTTCTGCCTGGGGACTTTCTTCTCACAAGTCTCACATGTCATCTTCAAGCTGGAATAAAACAAACGCTTCTCACAGCAGCAGCAGTCAGGAGTTTAGGATCCGTTTTGAAAAAAAAAAACACACTTTTGCATTCTGTTAGACAAATATGATTATTTTACCACACCTAAAAAACTGTGCAGAAGTCTTTCCTCTAGAGCTGTGCTGTTGCCCTGTGGCTCCTTATAAACCATCACTGTCACAATATGGTGCAGAGGGAAAAGCTGATTAAAAGTTTAACTCCACCTAGAAAGTCTCTAACCCAGCGTCAATTGAGCAAAATGAACTCAGTACTCTGTGCACATATAAACCCTGAGGCTGTGTGAGGGATCAGCTTGTCAAGATTTTACCCTCCAACTTTAGAGCCTGTCACAATCACTCTGTGGCACAACTTATTTTCTGTCTTCTATGTGGCTCAGTGAAGCATACGTGGATTGGAAAATGTACCTCGACGTATAATACCCTCTCTAAGATTATGCAACAAAATCTGAAGTTGTTTCGATCTACAGAGACACACGTAAACATTTTTGTGCTTACTCTATCATGTTAGTACTTCTCACTCTTTCCCATCTCTATCCCAGTTACCCTTCCCTCTTTTTTTTTTTTTATCCCAATCTCTTCCTAAAATCTTTCTGGCTCTTAACTTTTTTCAGTGTCACCAGAAAAGTTAATCTCTAAGCCAGGTATTCTGAAAAGGCAGACATCTGAGAAAAAAAGCTGTGGCTTGATTTTTCTCATGAAAGTCAAGCAACTCAAGTTTCAGCTCTATGTCGTATACTAAAGCCACTAAACCATCTTGGTGTTCATGTGTTACTTTTAATGACAGCTGTCCTTTTCTATTGGAAAGGTATCCTTAAATGACTTCTTTCCCTGATTTCCGACTCTATCCACTATCCTAGCCCTACAATAAAGGCACAAAAAGCCCAAAAATAAATCTTGTGCTGTACTGTTAACCTCTTTGGTCCACAACCACCAATGCCTGTTCTGCAAATAAAAATGATCTTCTACCCAAATGAAGTAAGTGGAGCTTTGAGGTCCAGAAAGGACATTTCACCTTCACCCCTCAGTCTACCCAAACATCTGAGATTGTGGTTACAAGAAGCCACATTTCCTCAGGGTCAGAGTGAGGATTTTGGACTTCCATGAGCAGTGTTGCAGAATACCTACTGCCTTTGCGTTTCCATTGAAGGGAGCAGGGATCAAGCATCACTGCAGGATGCCTCCTAGACACCATTAAGTGAAAGAATTCAAGGCACATAGGGCTTGAAAGAGACACTCAGAAATGTGTGGGGATTATATATTCCTGTAATTTAAAAACATGCCTCAGGATCCCCCCAAATAAGCTGCAGGACCTGATTGGAGAAAGGGATGTCTGGAATATATTCAGGAACCACTGCACTCAGTGTAACCTGGAGCTGCAGAAAGCAAAGCACTGATGGATGGATGGATGGATATAATACTTCTCATTAGGACATTTTACAACCATTGGAACAAAGCCTGTCGCTCCTTCATGGAGGGATCTGCTCATGTGTGCCACATCAAAGGTGACACGTCTTTTGAAATTTCAAGAAGTGAGAGCATTAGCGGTTATCCCATGGTTACTGAGCTGAAAAAAGTCTTCCAGGCCTGTCGTGTCAGAAATGTGAAAATGTGGTTGTGAAGTCATAAAGTATCTTTCAGAATGGTTTTAGCATCTGTCTTACTCAAGGTGTGTTACCTCTCTGGAGTATAGAGCTGAGGAGGGGAGGAGAGGAAACATGAATGATTGAGGACAATTATTGTTTCATAGGATTTCAAAATTAAATGTGGATGCAAAAAATTATGTTAGAGATGAACTGTAAAGTGTATATAATATGTTATAAATCTGCCTTGTGGTTAAAGATTCCACAAAAATATTATTTGTTATATTGGTAAACATGCAGGTTGTGACTTTAGTTAACAGATTTCTCTGTTTTTCTTCTTTAAAAATGCCTGAAAACAAATGATTCACCAAACGTTCATCTTATTTAGGCCCTTAACAATCACAAAGGCTCAAGAAGTATGATGTGGAAAGGATGTTGAGAATTTTATGTGTTCATATTTTTATTATTATTATTATTATTTGTAAAAAATTACTGTGTGATATGTGGAACCGCCCTATAGCTCTGAACCCGAGATACTTTAGGCATGCAGATGGTTTCAACAGTGATACAGAATGCAAGGAACAAGTATTAATGCTCGCTGCCATACAGGCTTTTAGCAAATATCACAGGCAAAGCGTTTGGAGCATCGGGGCATCACGGCTGCATGCAGTATGTTGTCCATCAAATCAGGCTTTAACCTCAAGCTGCACAGACCTGATACCACAAGCAACATCCACTCATTGAACTGTAACTGAGCAGAAACAACCCTGCAGCTCTCCCTCAGCTCTGACACTCTCTTCCTCCTTTATAATCTCTGTCTGCATAACCTTTATCGTCAATGTGCATCCCTGTAAAGCTCTATTTATGTTGCTTTTTTTGTTGCTTTTTTTTACACCCACTTCTGGATCACATATGTGTACTTACTCACATTTTTACAATCGTGGTTAAAAGGATTCCAAGATTATTGCCTTTCTTTAGTTTGTTACCCTTCTACTAATCTAGTTGTTGTTTAGTTTGTTGTGTTTTGGAAGGCCCTCAGATGTTTGTTGACATAGTCTTCAGTTAGTTGGTCCATTTTAATTGGAATGGTCTCTTTAAAGTAGCTAATTAAATTGGTTCATCAGCCAGCCAAGCACTAATAATACAGGAAAATTAGACTTGCTGTTAGATGATGGAGCACTACTATATCATAATGTGCTAAACATGGTGTTTGTTTCTCCATGTGATGAATCTAGTTTGTTCATGTATGACATGAATAAACTAAACATACTTGAGTGTGTGTAAATGTAGTTCATCTTTTTAATAACAATCCTTAGAGAGCCAAAGACTCCACCCTGTGTCATCCCTCAGACTATAAAAAGGTGTTTAGCCAGTCAGGGTGATGGATGGTGTTGACCTGTGTTAGTGTAGCTGAGCAACAGGGCTCCATGCAGGCAGCTCGCCCATGGGAACGAGCCGGACTAAAAATTTAGCATGTGTGTTTCTTTCAGAGTAAAAGCTTGGGAAACAAGCAATTTGACAGCCAATGATTCATAATAAGTAAAATGACTATCTGCTTATTCTCAAAGTTTTGAAATAGGTAGAAAATCTGTAACACAAGCAGATTTATTTTAGCCAATTTGCTGTGGTAGTTATGTTCTTTTTTTCCATGATGATGATTTTTTTTTAGATAATTACAAATGTATTTTCCTTGTACTGTGTGACTTTTTGCATTACCTCTCAATATATATTGTTTTGATATCTTGAACCTGCATCCACCCTCTCCCCTCTCTCCACTTAGTTCACCTGTCTGCATTTCAAAATGACCAACCTTAAGTCATCTGTCTACATATCACACACACACACACACACACACTCACCAAACTCCAATTGGGTCGAAAAATTACTTTTTGAACTCTGTGTAGCTGCAGCACCAACATGCATGGAAAGCTGCTCCTGCTGTCCTCTCTGCTTCTGGTTTACCTGCTCTGATTTGTATGAGCATTGCAATCACCTAGACTGTTCACTTATTCATAGATCTTGTACATCTCTTGTACATCTTGTATTTATCGTT
Source organism: Labrus mixtus (assembly GCF_963584025.1). Lineage (NCBI taxonomy): Eukaryota > Metazoa > Chordata > Actinopteri > Labriformes > Labridae > Labrus > Labrus mixtus. The sequence continues at coordinate 15,426,828 of NC_083621.1, read as the reverse complement.
GTCTAGTCAGGAATAAAGGGTAGTTGGATCTTGGTTCATGTGCACAGTGATTTTGTGTAAAATATTTTAATGTAGTAGCATAGCAGGTAACTGAGAAGACAAAATCCCTCCTGCTGTTGCAAAAATTAACAAAACTTTCTGCCACAATGCTTAAATTTTTTCATATAATTTACAACATGAAACCCATGTTTCTGCGGCGCTGCACCTGTGCTCCTTTCTCTGTCCTCACTGCTCTCCCCACTCTCACCAGCATTACCCCCTCATGGACCCAAAAAGTCAGATCATTTGGGACTCTTTATCGCATCTGCCAACAAAGCTTTTTCTTGCTGTTGCAGGCTATTTCTGCACTCACCTTTTCTGTTTGACTGACCATCTCAACTCAAAACGTGTTTAATCCGCCCCAGCTCTGGAGGTCAAAGAATGAAACGGCAGTCAATATTTTGCTTTCGCAGGCACATTTAAAGGGAGAGGAGGGAGAGGAGGGAGAGGAGGCAGAGGGGCGTTACACGATGTTAGCATCTTTGTGAGAAAGTCTGAAGAAAGGGACACGGCTGGCTTGGACTTTGAAAAGTTTCGTTGTAAGGTGTTAGAGGACAGCATGGGAGTGCAAGGTTCTCTGACAACAGAGGGGCCTATCAGTTGATAAGATGATTTTTAGCCGGAAGAAAACTTTGAGTTTAGGTTGTTTTGTCTACACGCCTTGACATCCATTTAGTAGTTAATGTTTGTAAAACATTCATTTGATCAGTTAATTTATCACAATACTACTTTTTAAATTTAGCCCCTATTAAAGCTGGTACAAAACGTGAAGCAGTGATACCTCATCATTTGTTTGTAAGAGTAGCCGAGCTCCTTAAACAGTTCTATAGATAGTTAGTTAAAAAAAAAAATTTAAATCCTCAAGCTGTTTGTTTGCATAATGATGTTTTCTTTCTTTCTCTGCACAAAAAGTTACCACAGACCTGATCAAAGTGAAGATAGTCTGGAATATGGAGCAGAAGTGATCCTGTTATTATTCTTCAATGCTTAAAATTAGGAGTTTAGATTTCATATGCTAGATTGTACCAGATTGTAAGAACATTATATTTGTTTGAGATGATTGAAGTCTGAAAAAGAAAGATGGGTGCTGAAAATCTCCACCTAGAAGTAAGGCACTGTCACATCTTGACTCATGTTAGTTTAAAAGTTCTACAGGAACACACTTTTCTGTGAAGTACTAATGATTTTACAGAAGTCGTTTTTCACCACCCTGTTGGTGATGTTTACCTGGCTGGGCGCACTGGCCTTCTGTACGTTCTGGAGAATCACGTAACGGCCGGTGATCCAAGACGGCTGGCGGCCGCAGCTCATTCATTGCATCATTGTTAACTTTATCTTATCATTCTTAGAAACACTATGGGAGGGGAGGGGGAGGAGGGAATGTGGTGCGCTGAGGGACAGCTGTGTTTTGGTTTGAGAGAGCGGTGCTGAAGTGAGACATCTACTGAACGTCTACTCTGAAAGTCGCATATTAAACCTTTAAGCAACGAGATGAGGAGAGTGTTAATAATGGCAGCTTCAATCTTTTATCAAATCTGAACTTAATGTAGAAAATGTAATTCATGTGTCTGTTTTAGAAATAATTTAACACATTTTTTTGGTCTTACTTGGGAAACTTCCTCAATAAGTTCTTGCATAAAATACAACGGAATACAGGAAAGAAAAGATCTCACACTCAAACTTTTCTGGAGGAGATTTGTCTGTCAATGATTGCAGGGCTTTTCTAACAGACATCCGGACATACAGCAACCTCAGCACTCCACTGATGAGCTGTTCACTCCTCATAGATCCGGCTAATCACATTCATAATGGATGAGAAGTGCAATCTTTTGGAGATGAGATCAGTCAACACTCGTGCGTTGAAGACGTGATTTCTGCAGAGCAGGAGAGTTTCCACATGGGAGGATTTACTCAGAGGATTTCATTTTCAACCATGAAACAGTTTGATATGAACAGGAATCTAACAAAAAACTATCTGAGAATATTTATTATTATTCATGCATCTGGCTTCATCATTTTTTAGGTTCATGAACGGGCCATGTTTTAAAATATGACTAAATGAATGAAACATCAAGGTTCAAAAAGTGCTCTGATTTCCTTCTTCTTAAGCCTTTATGATTCTCAGCATGATTGTTGAGTTTGACCTCAGATCCTTCTTGAGATGTATTTGTCACATATGCCCACTGGATATGATGTGTTTGTTTTGTTTATCTCTAATACTACGTGGAGATAGTATGCTTTATCATGATGGTCATATTCATCCTCCTACTTTTCATTCCTATAATGTTCTGATAGATGGACATATTAAGATTAGGTCAGTTTCTGATTGAGTCATTTTTCTCTCCATTGTTTCTTGTTACTACATTTCTAGCTTCTACGTGCTTAGTGCAATAATCCACCTAGTACGTAGACTATACAGCATAAACAACCAGACTTCTATTATTCATACAACCTGTTGAAATCATTGCTTCTCAAATGTTGGTATTTGTGAAAACTAATGAATAAAACTAGCTGCATCTCTTATATCAGAAAGCATTATATAGTTCTCCCTTTGTTGTTATTGACGATACATAAAAGCAAACATTGTTTTGATCAGATAAAGGACAGGAGATCCGCCCTGTTCCTCACGTCTGCCAAAGTTATTGCAATTTTAATTTAAATGAAAATGTTATAACCTTTTGAAGATATTGTTTTCTTCTCAAAGAGCTCAATAAATACTTGAGTTAATGAGTTTCAGCGTACACCGACAGATGAATCATTCCTAGAATTATTTTTAATTCAGCTCTATTATATCAAAATGAACACATGCATAAAGTTCAATATTTCAGGCTACTTCTTTGTTGCCGTTCTCATTTTGTCTCATGACCGTTTGATTATGTTCTTTTTTTTTTGTCTCGCTTCTTTTAAACAGACCTTCCCCAACCCGCCACCAGAGATCGCCCTCCAGGGTGTAAGACGGTGTTTGTCGGCGGTCTGCCAGAAAACGCCACCGAGCAGCTCATCGTGGAGATCTTTGGACAGTGTGGAGAAATCACAGCCATACGAAAAAGCAAGAAAAACTTCTGCCATATCAGATTTGCTGAAGAGTTCACTGTGGACAAGGCTCTCTTTCTATCGGGTAAGTAGTCATTTGTCTAAAGACACCATCTCTCATCAAAGAAAGATATCGGCCGATATATCGGTATCAGATTGTTTTTCTCTACCCAATATCGATGTATCGGCCTCAAAAATCCATATCAGTCAGGGCCTTGTAAAAAGTTTGAGACTGTTATTCTAACATCAACGATATTTACTAAAGCAAACAGGGGAAACTGTAAATGCAGCATACACCTGATAAAAAGTTGGATTACATTCTACATAGTCTAAATCAAATCAGCTGAAACGTGTGCACTGCTGTATTACTGGAGGTAACAATGCAGCCTCTACAAAAACAGTTGTAAAGCCCCTGCAGCTACTGCGAGATCTGAGAGTAAAAACACTCAGAACAGTCATCACCAAAAGCCAATGTTTCAGTCATTTTCAAAACAATTGAAATTCAATTTCTTTGGAAAGCGGGGATGACTTCATCATCACATGGGCCCTCTTTTGACATAACCATTATCAAACATACCCAAAAACCTTTGCCAAACCACTCAATTCCTCAAACTTTTGGAGAACACAGTCTGAACAGTTGCAGTGGTTGACACTGATGAGCTCCATCATCACAGACTATTTACTCTAACAACAAAACATAACATTTACCAACCCTGTGAAATCAGCTTATTTTCACAGCAGCTTGTAGTGCCCAGACCTCTCATATAACTCCCATATATTCCTATTTAGAACAACCATTTAACTCAGCACACATTTCAGACAGGTCCCTATGATACTCACTCCCAAGTACTTGGGGATCTCCTTATATGAAAATATTGAACATATACAGTAACTATATATTTAGAGCTTACTGAAGTAGAACCCCACAAACCTGTGCAGATATCTTTTCCTGTTTTCACTGAGAAACTAGAGAACGTTCTATCTTCTTTGTCTCCCATTGAACCACATTGGGCATCATTATCATGACCGCCTAGAGCACACACTCAACATGTGTACCCAAACACTTGAACCGAACACACTGTGTTACCATTTCAAACCAATTAAATAATAAAAAGGGTCTGATTTCACTTCAAAACCATAACCAGTCATTAGTGAGAATTGAGTAAAGAGGAGAGCATGAGGATGAGAGGGAGCAGAGAGGAGAAGAGGGGGTAATGAGGGATATATTGTGGTCTGTTAGCACCACTAGAGAAGTAATTGGCCTCTGTAAGTCTCTCTAGTGTACTGATGAAATGATGCAGGCCTTCTGGACTCCACAAAGCTCCACAACCACGGTACAGCCTCTCAAATGTAGGTCTCCAACATGTGGAATAGGCAAAGACCAGGATAAAGACAGACGTGGCAAACAGTTGGTGCCCCCCAAAGAACGCCTGTTCAGTGGTTTCTGTCCTTGTTTGTTAGCTATGGTTTTCAGCTAAAGGCTAACATCAGTATGACTGTGTCTTTGTAGTGATGATACAAAGCTGTAGATTTTAAGTTTGCTAGAATTTGCTAATTAGCACTAAAGACAAAGAGCAGTTAAAGCTGATAGGAATGTCTCACATTTAGATTTTGAATAAGTTTAAATACCTTTTGTTTTAAGGAGGACATTACTTTGTGCATCAATTGTCATGGAAACCCAACCAGTAGATAAAATGACATTTAACTGAAAATCATCATTGATGAAAGAAGTGAATGACAGTAAAGGCTCTAATATTCTTGCTATTGAATCACGCATACACAAAGACAACCAGCTGTGCTGTGAACGTAAATTTTCACATACTTGTCATTGCACAACGTGTGTTACTGGAAGGTTCCTCTAGACGGAGCACCACATAAATCAAGACATGTAAAACACCACATTAGAGATTCCAGATTTGCATGGTATAATGTAAACAAACATGGCAAAACTCAGAGAGGTTTATCAACGGTTACTCCATTGTTGTAGCAGCTCTCTGGTGTCTCTGATGTTGCTGGTTTCGACCTTAGTGCCAAAAATGTTATAATAATTCTGTAAAGAAAAGTCATCAAATAAGGTAAAAGAGATTTACAGCCTGCAGAATATGTAGCATACTGTAAATATAATTTTAAACTGAGCAGACTTTACTTATTATTTTGTTTTTTTATACCCAAAGGTTATCGTATCCGCTTGGGCTCCAGCACAGACAAAAAGGATTCGGGCCGTCTCCACGTGGACTTCGCCCAGGCCAGAGACGACCTCTATGAGTGGGAGTGTCGACAGCGCATGTTTGCCAGAGAGGAGAGGCACCGACGAAAGATGGAGGAGGATCGACTCAGACCGCCATCCCCTCCTCCCATCGTCCACTACTCGGAGCACGAGTGCAGCCAGCTGGGAGACAAGATCAAAGGTAAGAAGACCAGGAGTTATATAATACTTACAAAATAAAATATGAAGATGATGACAGCATAAATAGAAGAACATTGGCTGATGTGAAAAGGAAAGTAACTTCTTTAATCATCGAGGACTTTTACAAAATCTCAGAGTTACAAAGAAAACATTTGTGAAGTTGGAGCTATTAATGCAAACTGCAAACAGACAGGGTATGGAAAAGTTGAAAGTGTAGTTCTGTTTGTGTGTTTTCTGTTTTTGTGATGGCCGGGGACACAATCAAAGCATTATGGGAATGGTCTGAAACTGCAGCTGGTAAAACTGAAAAAGCAGTTTTTCTGATGTTCTAAAAAAATCAGGGATTTGTTTTCAAGGGACGATACGCAAACGCTGTTAAAGGACGTGTATCAGTTTACTCATCCCTAGGCATACGCTCCCTCTCCTCTTTTCTTCTCCTCTCTCCCTCTCTCCACTCTCTTTTTCGTTTCTCTTCAACCTTTACATTTGCTCTCCTCCACTTTCTCAGTTTGTGGCTGAACAAACATGTTTCACTAATGAGCAATGACACTTCCAGGTCTCAGTCACTGTTGCATGTTAACAAACTGGCTTGACTTTCGGCCACTCTACCATCTGCTCGAGTCAAGTCTCCCAGCTTTTCCTTTCTTGGCCCGAGTGTAAAGACCAAAGATCCTTGCTGTTGCCAAGGATTTGTGTTTAATTACTTCGAGCTGCTGTTGTGAAAACACACATTCTGGCTATTTGCTGCTAATTTGGGCTTATTCATCCCTGAAGCTTCCGCCCAGAGGAAAATCGGAGGTTAAGCCCTTTTCTTAGTGACAGTTATATTCCGTTACTGCACTGCTTCTTTTTTGATGACAGGAGCTAAACGTATTCACCAGACCCTTTGAATGGGTTTCATCCCCTAAATCTCTCCATGTCTCTGAGGTTTCATTGTGGTCTGTGAAGTTTTCCATTTTTGAAAAAAAAAACCTGCGTTACCTTTAGTTTGAGTTAGCCTTCATACTGTTTTAGGTATCTTATATATCAGAAAGCTGCACCGGCTACAATTACCAGCCTCGTCTCTTATGGATTTTGATTTCTATTTTCATTTAGAGTAAGTTTTGACACCTTGCTTTCACCACTCTAAGTGTCCTGGGGCCGAACAAAATTAACTCTTTTTTTTTGTATGGAACCTGACTCTGTTTTTCTCTGTGCCCACAACCCTTGGCAGAGGACGGTAAGTTTCCTGAAGCTGTGCGTGTTCTCCTGACCTGGTTGGAACGAGGGGAAGTCAACCGCAGAAACTCCAACAACTTCTATTCGATGATCCAGTCGTCCAACGGCCACATCCGCCGACTGAGCAGCGAGAAGAGTCAGCACGAGAAGGAGATGGAGGAGGCCAAAGACAAATTCAAGACCGCTCTGTCCGGCATACTGGGTCAATGTGAGTCTTATGTTCTATATAACACACTACAGACTGTGATGTTTAATACACTTTGAACTGGATTCACTTTTTGACCTTTGTATTCAGGAAACATTTAAATCCAGGATCCCTCAAACTGAGGGAAAAGTGGGTAACTTGTTTAAAGTTGTATTCTAGAATATATTTTATGTGAATTATATCAGCAGGAGAATGTAAAGGAAGGAAAACAACTATGTTTGGATAGGATTGAAGTCAGGTGTAAGTTTCAAAATCAAAGATTCAGACATACAACACAAACAAAGCTCAGCGGCTCATGAACAGCCAGGTATTCACAACTGAAGATAATATCTCAGTCAGGACTTTTTGTACCTGAAGAACTTGTCACTGAAAAAAAAGGTAAGTAAAACACATTACCCAAAGCATGTGAACATGTGATTTTAAAACACTCTGGATTTCACATGATGGATGGATGGAGTTGATTAAAGGGTGACTTAGAAGCCATCATGTCTATGCTGGGCTTCGGTTTCGAGAGGAAGACTTAAAGCAACAATATGTAGAAATTATGTTTGGTGCGCTTTGGCGCCCACTGAAGGTCTCTGAGTGCAACTTCCCTGTCCTAACACACACATAGCACTGTTACGCCTACCGCTCTTAGACAACGTGCATTTGTTTACAATCAGAGGGCGCCAAGTCTGCAAAAACGTTGTGAGGAACCAAACAAGCATGTCGACAGACGAGGTTCAGTAATATTACTCTGCAAGCGTCTACAGCCAGATGTTTGCAAACTGTTTGTGTAGGTGGAGTATGTGTATTCAACTGTTGTCATGACATCTAATGGCTATTGGCTAGGTTCATTTGTTACATGTTAATTGAGATAGGTTTGCAAGGTTCCAAACTTATAAAACTAGCTTGAAGATTGACAAGGAAAGAAACAACTTTTGGCGTAGTATGGATTTATGTATTATTAGATTACTTTTTGCACCTGCTGAAGATGCTTAACATGAGACATGAGATATCGATACAGCCTAACGTGACATCAAAATCTGTTATGAATAATATCTGCAGGGATGTACACTCTGCAGTCAGTTGTTGCTTTTTGTCTGGCTTCTTGCTCGTCCACTCTCTCTTTCTCTCTACTTAGCTTCATCCGTCACTGTCCTCTTCCTCTGAGCCTCAGACATTACATCAACTTTTCAGAGACAGGAAAACTGGCTTCTTTTTTAGAACTGAAGGCTTGTGTGTGTGAGCAAGTGCAGTACATGTATATTCACTTATCTAGAGATGACCTCAGCCCGCTGCCAAAGTTACATACTGCAGTAAATAGGGGATATGGTGGAGACTGCATTCTCCCTGTTTGAAGTTATTGTGCTATTAAATCGATCTTAATACCTGCTGTTTTAAGTTGGAAAAGTTACATATTGTTGCTTTAAAGGTAAGTTTGTTTCCTCCTTCTGATTTTGTTTTTTTTTTCCCTTTCCAAATATTAAAAAACATTATATAAAAAAAATGATTCCAGACCCTGCAGGGGATTAATATTCACATTGCCTTCAGGTGAAAATAGTACGTAGGCCAACACATTCATAGCATGAATACACTGGACAGCAGACATGTCCGGTCAATGCATGCTTTAATTTAAAGGATAAACATGCAGCTCCTACCCACCTTTGACAGCGTTTCTGTGCAGCTGCTGGTTTACACCTTCCCTTGAGGCACTTTGTCTCCACATATGTTGCCAGAGGCATGTTCAATAAAATATAAACATCCTTCATCACAAAGTGAAGATCTTAGTTTCTGTTTCTTTGATCGTCAAATGTGTAAATATAACATGGAGAAGACATACAATGTTTATGTGGGTGGTTGTGTCTCTATACACCAGAAAGAGAGAAAGTCAGACTGCTGTCTTTGTGTTTACCAGAACTTCAGCCAATGCAAACACTTTTCTATTCATGACTGCTCTCCTCTTGTTGCATTGCTAAACTTATGTATGACACAACACAGTGACTGTCCTCCTGTGTGGAGGTTTAAAGTTCTTTTAAAATAAAACCAGCCTGTCGACCCTTTAAGCTGCAGAACAAAGGTCTGTCTCTGATGGGATATGTCGCCTTAAAGGTCACTTCACTCATGTCACAAAAAGGCGTCTTGCCTATAGATAAATACATTGATAGATGGATAAATTGATAGATGGACAGACTGACTTGTATAGGAGCTCAAATGCCTGAAGGTCTGTCTGTGGCTTTTGCTCTCTGCTCTTACTTCTTCATCGATCTGCTCCATCAAATTAGAGGGTGCTGGGAAGGAGCAATCGATCGCTGCACTGTTCTGTCTCTCACCACTCTGCAAACACATACACACTTAGCTGGTGGTCATATTGACTCCCCCCTGTGTTCAGTAGCACCTTTGGGATACACAGACCACCCAAACACTCCTCCATGACAGCCCACATGTCAACAGTTTAGAGATTAGAGGGAGAATTACTTTATCAATACACCGCATCTAAAATGAAATCTGACTCAGACTACAGTTGTCATCGTGCACATCAGATGTAGAAACAATGAACACCTGAGGTCTTAATTAAATCTCTTACAGAAAATTATTCCAGTGTTAGGTTTCTGTTAAGATAACAGATACATCTTTATTAGGAAAGCATATCAGAAACACTGCTCTATTTTTAACAAGGTGTCCTTGGGCAATTTTTCCCTCTACTGCTGCAGAGCTGCACAGCGGTCAAAAGTGGCAAACTTCAAGTAGGTTATTTTTGGAAGCTGCCAGTTGCTTAGCAAAATCTCTTTATTACATCAATATTAAAGAAGACAAAAATGCAGCCATGCTGGAAGCTCTGTGAGCCTACACTGACTACATGAAGTAGACTTGAATGCTATTAATATGCAGATTTTTGGTCATACAAAAAGCAGTAAAGTTGTATCAATTGAATAGGTGTTATATATTTAAAGTCACAAGATTACGATTTACCTGAGAGTTAGACATTTTTTTATGCAATCCATACACAAAAAGTTATCAAGACATTTCACTGATACCACAAATGTCAACATCAAGAGGGCTAGAAAAAAGGTTTCATGCCAAATTTGCTATGAAAGACAAAGAATAAAGGGACTTTATTCTTTATGAACCATGATGTGATTTATAATTTATTTATGTTGGAAAATGTATGATTTGTTGAAAATTTGCATGTGAGAATTCTGACAAAACGTCCAAGAAATGATGCTCTGGCATCCACAGGTAAGTACATCACATGTTTGCACATGCCTTTATAAACACACACACACACACAAATACACACACACACACACACACACACACACACACACACACACACACAGAGTTCATAACATCCCTAGTTGACTGGACTTTCTTACTGCTCTGCTCCCTCCCACCTGCCCTCTGTCTTTCTCTCTCTCTGTCTCTGGATGGTCTCTGGTCCCTCCCTGCATCCCGCCACAGTTGAACAGATTGTGTCTGTATTCCAAGCTGCTTCCAAACAAAAGGCATGGGACCATTTCTCCAAAGCTCAGCGCAAGAACCTGGACATGTGGCGAAAACAAGTAGAGGTTAGTCCACTTTGATTTCATTCTGATGTCAACATGATTTCTGGAAATAATTAGAACAATTAGACTTGGTCCCACTTTTTTTCAGCACCGCTCCCTTTTTAACCGTTGTATAGTTCTTCATTTATGACTCATAGTTAGAGTGATTACCTAATGATAAAACTATTAAACCAAATGAGGAAAGTGTGATATAACAACTCAAGGCAAGAAGCAAAACAAAAGCAGACTCCTTGCTACAGTAAGTACTAAAAAAAAAAGTCAGTCTGCAGAAAAGTGTCTTCTCTGTCTCTCTCTGATAAGAGATTAAAAAAAAAAAAATACAGGTCCAAACATTTCCTCCTCCCCTGCTTCCATCACTGCCTTCCCTTGTGACTTATATACAAGCTGCTGGGTGAGTTTTCCATTGATAAGGACACAGGTAAACATGTACAAGTTGTCTTCTCCTGCACCATCATTCTTTTTAGATGATTTTGTTTTGACAGAACGATGAAGAGGGAACATCTTGAGACAAAAACACTTAGCACTTAACTTATTAGCATTAATAATGGCGATGAAGGTTTGCTTGTAATGGAGGGCATGGAGAGAGATGCAGTCCTGGGTCTAATGGGCTGTATATGATCAGATCTGATTGGTAAGTGTTCTTTTCCCGCAAAATAGTAAAAACATTTACGGCGTAACTTAAAAGCTAAGTCAGACACACGTACAGCACCAGCAGCAATCAACCTGTCCAAAACGTCTTGTTAAAGGTAGGTGTTGTGAAGTAACAATTGATGCTTTAGTTTTCAGATCATCTGTAGAAACATGAAAATACTTCAATTCATCATCTGAATCTGTACCCATCTTTTCAGCTGACGAATGTATCATGCTCATAATAGCTTGTGTTGAGGTCTTGAACACACACTTGAGAGTAAATAGTGAGTAGGATGATGCATGTTTATAAGCAATGCTTGAGTACATGCAAGGGTTGTGTGACGTCAGTGAAGACCACTTTTGTATTGTTGTCTTCCTTCCTCAGACCTTGAGGGTCTCTCAAGGATCTACTCACTGGGGGAAAACACTCATCTATTTGCACAATGCTGCAGGACGTTTTCAGATCCATAATGTGGACAAAGTGTTCTCATCAAGCCTCAGGGATCTGTCCATTCTTTCTCATGCTCTTCCTTTATAGACTGATGTGCACACACTGCATACACCGGGGGTAGTACAATATGAGCAAAGATGCAAGAGAGAAAAAAAAACACTGTGGGTGGACTCTGATCTGCAGAATCTGTCCTCATTCAAAACATGTTCAGAAAAACATACTTTAAATGAAACCCTAGTTCAAACATTTGCTTTTTAGTTGTTTCTCTCCCTGCAACTTCACACTTCATTAGCTTTGAAAATAGATGGAATACAGGATGACACCATATACTCTGTTTTATATATTGACTGTAATAATAATGACTGTTTACATTAAATTCAAAGACAAACAGATGAAATCAATGGGACACTCCGCTTTGTTTGTACCTCTCTGCAGCTGTCTGTTAAAATAAATACACTCAACCTTACAATGTAACCTTTATAAAACTGTATGTTTGAATTGTTTTTACTTGAGTATATTGTTGTTAAACATCTACCGTAACTAATGGGTTTTTTTTGTTTTTTTTTGTTTTTTTTACTCTTTATTTGTTTTTTCAAACGTTAACAAACATAAAGCACAACAAAACATACACAAACACACATCAATGTAGTGAGGGGCTCCGTCTCAATATTTCCTCTTATGAAGTCTTTTCTGCACAGCAGATATCACTATCCGTCTTTTTATGCTGGTAATCAGTCCACTTTTTCCAGCGTTGATCATGGGTCCGTGATCTAGTTCGCAGGTAATGAGTCATTTCCATAGAGAAAATTTCTTCCACTATGGCCAACCATTGTGCTGGACTTGGAGGATCGCTTTTCAACCAGTTCCTTGTGATGGCCTTTTTACAAGCAAGAATCAGGATTTTAAAAAGGTAGATATCCTTCTTATGGATCAAGTCATTAGGGATCAGGCCCAGATACACAATCCAGGGGTCTCTGGGAATCTTATAACATAGAATATCTTCAAAGGACTGAATAACCGTATCCCAGAATGTTTGCAATTTTACACATAACCAGAAAATATGTGAGTTATTGGCATTCATCTGCCCACACTGTCTCCAACATTGCTGTGGAGTACAGAGTTGCTTATTTTTAATTTGGGGTGTGACAAAAAAGCGTATAACATTTTTCCACCCAAATTCCCTCCACCTTCTAGAGCTCGTGGACGACTGTTGTGTTTCACAAATAGGAAGCCAGTCACTCTTTGACAAGTTTGTATTCAGTTCTAGTTCCCATTTAGTCTTAACATACCATGTATTGCTTCCATTCTGTTTCTGCAAACTTCTATAAAGTTTAGAAACAATCTTTGATGGAGTGTTTTTGTAAGCACCAATCAGAGTTTCAATCACCTCGCTACCTTCAGCTGAGATTTCTTTTCTTATTTCTGTATCATAGAAATGTCTGAGCTGTAAATACCTAAATAGGTCCCCATTCTCTAGCTTAAATTCTTGTTTAAGTTTCTCAAAAGTTTTAAACCTTTTTCTCTCTATGAGTGTACATATAGCTGTTATTCCCTTTTCACCCCACTTAGGGTTGATGTATTATCCATCCCTCCAGGTTTAAATCTGACTCTGAGAAGGCCATATCAGAAGTTTACTATCCCCTTCCAGTTTATATTTCTTAATAACTTCATACCATGTTTTCAGTGTTCCCTCTAAAATAAAATTCTCCACTTTTTTGTCTATACCTTCTTTTCCACCTAGTCTGGCCTGGGGTTGAAACTGCATCACGTTCAGCTCAATATGTTTCCATCTAGCTTAGCACCAACACACAATGTATCTCATTTGGGCAGCATAAAAGTATTCCTTAAGATTCGGGAGAGCTAGACCTCCGCTCTCCCTGTCGATTTGAAGAGTCTTGAATTTCACCCTTGGTCTTTTACCTGCCCAGATTAGCCGAGATATTTGTTTATCCCAAGTTGTAAACTGAGATTCTGGGACTCTGACTGGTAGTGAGAGGAAGAGATACAGCAACCTTGGCAACACATTCATTTTCACTACCTCAATTCTTGAACTAAAGTCCAATACTAGTGTTGACCATTTTGTCATATCTTTCTGTATCTTATTGTTAATAATGCTGTAATTTGCTTCATATATATTATTCAGGTCTTGAATGAGTAGCACTCCCAAATACTTCATTGATTTTGCTTCCCATTTTAGATTATATTTCTGACTGATTAGCTGGTTTGGTTTGTAGTTCAGAGAGAGTACCTGTGTTTTTGTGATGTTAAGTTTATAACCAGATATCTTACCGTAGTCATCTAAAACTGTCTTAAGTATGGGGAGAGTTGTAATTGGATCCTGGAGGTAAGTTATAATATCATCTGCAAATAATCCAATTCTATGTTCCTCCCTTGCTATGTTGACACCTTTAAGTTCTTTGTTTTGTCTGATAGCTTGAGCTAAAGGCTCTATGAACATTGCAAATAGAGAAGGACTAAGGCAGCATCCCTGACGAGTACCTCTGAACAGTTTAAAACTGCTCGTCAGATGGCAGTTGATTTTGATTCTGGCGGTTGGGTCTTTATATAAAGATTTAATACACTTAATGAATTGGTTATTAAAGCCCAGTCTTTCTAGCACCCTGTACAAAAAAGGCCAACTAACCCTATCAAATGCCTTTTCTGCATCAAGACTTATCAGGGCTGCTGTCAATTTCTGTTTGTTTACTTGATCAATAACATGAAGGGTTCTCCTGATATTATCCTGTGTTTGTCGTCCTTTTATAAATCCGGTCTGGTCCTCGTCTATTAAGTCAGGCAAAAAGTGTTCCATTCTAGCTGAGATTATTGATGTAAACAATTTATAATCTACGTTCAGAATAGAGATTGGACGGTAGGACCCGCAACATTCTTTATTCTCACCTTCTTTAGGGATGACAGATATCACAGCTTCTTTCCATGAAGGTGGTGTCATTGCTTTATTGAGTGTCCAGTTGAAAGAGTCTAACATTACAGACGTGAGGTCCTCCTTAAATAACCTGTACCACTCATTCGGAAAGCCGTCACTCCCAGGGCATTTATTTGTTTTCAGTTTTCTGATCGCTATGTCCAATTCTTTTCTTGTTATGGGTGCAGTTAAATTATCATTTTGTGTTTTTCCTATTGAGGGTAGATCTAACGATAATAGGAACTGTTTTATTTGTTCTTCCTCTACAACCTCAGACTGTGAGTATAGGGTTTTGTAATAGTCTTTAAAGATTTCTTGAACTTCTTGCGGTTCATAGGTTATTTTATTGTTTACCGGGTCTCTAATCTTGTGTATTGAGTGTTGCATTTGTTGTGACCTGAATCGTCTCGCTAATATTTTTGTTGCTCTCGAACCTGATTCATAGAAGGTTTGTCTTGCAAATCTCAGTTTCTTTTCAAGCTCATCGTTCAAGAAGTCCCCTATTTGTTTTTTAGTTTCTTTTATTTGGTTAGTCAGTCCTCTATCTCCATTTTCCTGTTGCTGTTTCTCTAGTCCTCTCAGTGTCTCTTGTAATTCATCGTATTTTGCCTTCTTCATTTTGGTTAAGTATGCAGTTCTTGAAATTAATTTCCCTCTCATTATCGCTTTAATGGTATCCCATAGTATAGTTGGATCCACTTGACCATTGTTGTTATCTTTTATACAGTCACTGATTTCTCTCTTAACCTCTTTTAAAACTGTTTCATTGTTTAGAATTCCAACATTTAGTCTCCAGAGTGTATGTTTCGATCTGTTATTTATATTAATAGTAAGGTAGATTGCATTATGATCTGATATGTCTGCTGTTCCTATTGAGCATTCCTTTACCCTGTATCTATCGCACCAACACACATATGTATCTATGTTGTTTATTAAGAAATAGTCTATTCTGGAGTACACGTGGTGAGTAGCTGAGTAATGTGTAAAGTATTTTTCTTGTGCATGAAGGCTCCTCCAGACATCGTACATCCCTGCTTCTTTAAGTAACATATTAAGGTCTTTTGACTTAAGGGATGTCTGTCTAATTGTACTTGTTGTATCTATAGAGTAATTAATAACTATATTCCAGTCTCCAGCACAGACTAAAATGCCTTCAAATGTTTTTTTATTTTAACAGTGGATCTAATTATGACACATGTGAATGTCTTTGTCCAGTGAAATAAAAGAAAACACCTGGATCTGCAGATCAGTTAAGTGGATTAGTTTATAGCTTGTTGTTTTTGGTGTTAAAGAGTGAAACTTCTTTGGTTGTCTCTCTAACTTGCTCAGCATTACTTCTGTTTTTACTCAAACTGCCCTGAAATCAAACTATAGGCTATGACAGAAATTAGCTTATTGCTAATAACCGTCAAACTTAGCAATAAGATGTTGAACATTGTGACACAAAAACTGTAATTTTCCTTCTAATCACGGTAATGACGTTGAAAAATAGCCTTTCAATCGTGGTTTTGACTGGTCTTGATTAAAAATCAAGAATCCGCCCAGTCTGAGACTGACACAAGACCGAGTAAAAGTGCTTTAGATTCCGAGACTAGACCGAGACCTTCAAAAAGTGGTCTCGAGTACGATCTTAAGACCAAGACCGATTTTGAGTCCTACAACACTTCACAGTGAGGCACTTAGTGGCTAAGGAATAAGGTTTAAGTCTCAAAATAATTTTCAGCACGGTCCTTTAAGGACTGCATGTCAACCGTTTTTTAAGTCAATGTTGTGTTTGCTGCTAGTTTCAGTCGTCTTTACTGTAAGGGGTCAGTAATCAGTAATTTCATGTTTAAAATGTTTTTTTTTTCTACCAGATTGTTTACAATACCCAATATAATGCACATTTCCACCTTTGTTGGACAATAAAGATGTATTATATAATATTATATTCCATTCTACAGAACAGTCCTAATACATTGTGTCTTAAACTGTCTGCAAAGAACATGAACTTCATGTGTGGGTCATGTCTAAGGCAACGTGAGGCTTAAGTTAACAGAAAACTTTACTTGAATCACCATTAACTACTGAGTAAATATTTGGGAGTGTTGGCTTGCTAGATGCTCATATTTCATCACCAATGCCTTGTTTACTTTCGCTGGCTGTCATTCATCGTTTGCCTGCTAAAGCACACCGAGCTTACCCGGCTGGAAGCCGCTGCCTTTGAGTTATAGTTGATGTTGTGTAATAAGACCTGTGAGGTTAAACCATACATTCAATGTGAAGGCTAAATGTGTCAAAAAGATGCACAGGTGGGTGGTCATTTCAAAAACGTTCACCTGGCTTGGTGATTATTTTAGTGATTTGATTTAAAATTCAAAATGAATCTTTAAAGGTTTATTTTTACACATTGATCTTAAAGGCCTGTAGGATACAGTAAAATCAGCCAATGGTCAGTGATTCAGAACATAGAATGAAAGTCAAATTGCTTGGGGGTTGTTTATCATCAAACAGGCAGCCACTCTCAGTCAGTGTAGTTTCAGTCTGATTCTCCTCAGCCTGGAGCTGAAATATGGAGGAACGAGCAGCGGTGATGAGGAGCTGCAGCTCCCGGGAAGAATCAAATAACAGCTGCCTCCCTCCATCACTGTTTTTATGTGTTGTGTGTGTTTGTGTGTGCTGTGTATGCATGTGTTTACACTCGGCTCCAGACACACCAGATGGTTGTGTGAGTGTATTGTGTTGTGTAGAGTACCTGTTTGACCTCTGCTGTGGGCTCAGGCTGATAAAGTCAGCTGACAGATGGTTTAAAGTTATTTACTGTTCAGCTGATTCTCCCTCTGTAGCTTTTCAGGAGTAATCCAGTAGTTCTAAATCTTTCATTAATGGAACACTTGTGTGTTTAATCTCTCCATCTTTTGAACTTGTGTTTTAAACTGTATATAATATAGTTAATTACATATGGGTGATATGGGTTGTAGGCTTTGTTTCAACTGTTTAATGATCGTGGCTGTAAATATAGATAAATGTCACTTAAGCACTCATTATTTTGTTAACTATTTAAGAGGTGGTTTGGTATATATTGTTAGAAAGGGTGACATGTGGATGATTAGTGTTTCCTAAGACTGAAGATGACTTCCTTAACTGAACTATCGATTATCAAAGAAGGTGGTTCATCCAATATTTAACAATGAATCCAGCTATTGTTGCAGTTCTTGATTGGTTCTTACTGTATGTTCGTAGTTGAGCTGTACTAAGGTTTTTTTTTTTTACCATTGATAATGGTTTAATACATGAAGGGATGAAATGTATTTCTCTCACTTTTCTTCGATTTACTTTCAAATCATATTTTCCTGCATATCTGACCCTGACCTGAAGCTCAATTCTCTACTTACAATACTGGGCCTTTTCTTCTGGACCTTCAAACACCTTGAGTATAAAAGTTTTAATGTGTGTCTCTTTACAGTATAAAAAGCTGGACTCTCTGTTACCCTGCTCCATTAATGTTAAACCTCTTTCTTTTTCATGGAAAGACTGTTTACAGCTGTAGTCCATACATCTTCTTACAACAGGGAAGGAGAGCTGAACATATTTCTGAGAGACTTGTGCACACAACATTTCTAATCTCAGTGAGATAGTGTTTTCATGAATGGTCGAATCATGGATGTCTAATTTGTGAAATGTAGACTATGTAGAACAAAGATCATGTTTTTGGTTTTTTGGTTTTTTTGGGGGGGGTTTTTAACACGTTTCTGGACCCTTTGGTCTTACATAGAGCCATTTTGATTTGTTGGGTTGAGCTTAATCTTTAAACCTTTTTGAGACCTGCTTCTGGTTACTCGTCTCCAGATAGATTTAGTTATTAGAGATCCTTTCTGTGAGGCTGAAATGAAGCAGAGACAGTCTGTATATTTACTACTACTGTATGTTTTATGGGTAAAAAGTACTGGTAAGTACTTTGTCAGCCTACATCAGTGACTTCTGAAGTGACGGGAGCTGTGGTTGTCAGTGTCATCACTTCCTGCATGAGTGAGCTGTTTTCTTTATTTAACATCTGTGCTGTAAAGTACAAAAAAGAGTGAAGTCCAGCTGGATTTTGTTACCATCTGCCTTTTGAGTTGTTCAAGAGGAGGAATTATCCTTTATTACATCTTTATTCATCACACTCATTTATTCTGTTCTGATGGGTTCCTTACAGCTAATCAAAGAAGTGCCTAGCAGATCTTCATCCTGATAGCACCAACTAAAACATGCATCACAAGTCTTTGCACCTCTGACCCTCCTCTTTCTCTTTCTCTTTCTCTTTCATTGGGTTTTTCAGGAGATCAGAAACATGCACAACGAGCAGCTGATGGGCATCAGGCGAGAGGAGGAGATGGAGATGTCGGACGACGACATGGAGGACATGGCTGACAGCAAAGACTCAATGGACTCAGGTATTCATATACATGCATGTATTCACAGATCAGCACTTCTGTCAACATGACAGGATATTCATTGATCAGAGGCCCCAGAGGATGTACTCTGAGAGCGTTGAAATCACAGAGGGAGAAAGCTGAAGTGACAGTAATCTTCCTCTAAGGATCTGACAACCACCCGACAACTCCACATGAATAAGAAACACATGCACAACACATCAACTTGCTGGCAACATACATGCTTCACTGAGTGAATGATGAACATACAGTAACTACTAAAAGACATCAAGCCCAGTCCCTACTGAATGTACACAATACTCTATAATTGTGTGTACGTGTTTGAGCGTGTGTGAATGTGTCCACATCTCCAAGCTGCCAGATCGTTTGATATCTAAGCACCATAATCTCCTGTTTTTCCCCTTGAGGAGCATCTTTATGTTTGTCAAGCAACACAAACTAACAGTGCTGATAATCTTCTCACCCCCACCGCAATAGTGGTTGTCAGGACAACATGCTGTTACCGTGACCACCACATGTCAGGTCATCCGATGTTTTGCATGTTGTTTTTGCTCTATCTTCCTGCTTTTTAATCGTTCTGATCTCTGCCTCTGCTGATATGACAGCTTCTCTCATCAGCATGCAGATGTATGTAAATGAAGTTGTCAGCTCAGCCCCCTTCTCTTTGGCAACCTTGTTATTTAGCTATCAGTAATTAGCATTGCTGTCATTGATCTGTCATTCCTCTCCATGCTGCAACTTCGACCCAGGTGACGGGTGTTAATGTGATACTTCTTGGTATTTGTGCTAAAAGGCTAACTGTTACTCGATCTTTACTCACTAACTTGAAAACATTAACTTTTCAGCTTGAAACGCTGTTCTTTACAACTGTAGCCTCTTAAAAAAGTAAATCAATGCTCTGCGTCTGACTCGTACAGAAAAGCAAAAGAATCGCCTGTGTAAATGACTGTGTGTGTGTGTGTGTGTGTGTGTGTGTGTGTGTGGTGTGTGTGTGTGTGTGTGTGTGTGTGTGTGTGTGTGTGTGTGTGTGTGTGTGTGTGTGTGTGTGTGTGTGTGTGTGTGTGTGTGTGTGTGTGTGTGTGTGTGTGTGTGTGTGTGTGTGTGTGTGTGTGTGTGTGTGTGTGTGTGTGTGTGTGTGTGTGTGTGTGTGTGTGTGTGTGTGTGTGTGTGTGTGTGTGTGTGTGTGTGTGTGTGTGTGTGTGTGTGTGTGTGTGTGTGTGTGTGTGTGTGTGTGTGTGTGTGTGTGTGTGTGTGTGTGTGTGTGTGTGTGTGTGTGTGTGTGTGTGTGCGCTCCAGGATGTCTGCAGGTCGATAGCTCTACCTGTGATGTAAGAGAGGGGGGATTACCAAGTGGTTGACATCTCCTCGCACCGAGCTGATGAGGCTCTCAGATCAATATTCCTCTCACTACAAACCTTAATTTTGATGGTAGAGAAGTGCACACAAACACAGCATAGACGTGCACACACACACTCAGCAAGAGTTCATTAACACAACCAGTGGTCCTCTGTGATAGACTGCAGGCAGCACTCGTGGACACCCACACAAAAACGAGCCAGATAAACACACGCACACACAGACCTGCACAGGATGGGGCTTATCTTCGCCGTCCAGTCAGTGTGTTGAACTTTCCCCAAAGAGCTTCCCCTCGAGGCCCACAGGAGGAGAACAGAGCTGATAACAGTGGATACGACTGCAGCTGAGCGGGTCTCATACAGTAATAACTCCCTCTGTCTCCTCTCTGTGCTCGATAGGTCAGCTCAGATGTCCAGAAGAAAGCTAATGGTTGAAACACTTTGAGATTATCACAGCTTTCTCTGTTAGTATGCTGAAGGTGCCAGATTATTGGACCTTTAAGGCAGAATATGCGATTTTTTGATCCAGCAGATGTCGCCCTTGAGCACCAGCATGAAACCAAAAACAACTCACGCTGCATTATTGTTTAAGCATGCTAATGCTAGTGATCTTTATTATGCTCGTATCTTCACACTGCATGTAAATTTACACGAAATGAGCGTGATCTAGAAACGCAGTTAAGCAGTGAGAACAGTAAGTTATTCTTCTTTTCTCTAGTCCCTCAATTAAACAACTTTTATACGCGAGGGGATGAGCCAGCCGGCAGTCCTGGCGATGTAAACAAAGTGAAGATAGGACACGGAAAGCTCGGAAAACATCGCCGACATCAGGACTCGAGTGTCACACTCATTGTAGACAGTCATGACTCACAGAGTTATTTTCAGAGGATATACTTTATTTCTATAACATTTAAGTGTGAAAAATCGCATATTCAGCCTTTAAAGGACAAATTTGCGACTTTTTGATCCAGTAGATGTCGCCCTTGAGCACCAGCATGACACCATAACAAACTGCTGTTTGTTGAAGCATCCGCTATTACTAAGCCTCAGTTCTCCTCCAGCGACCTCCAACCCCTCTCCACTTGAGTAGCATGAAGGAGTTATGAATTAGAACGCACCTTCATTAAGCACAAGCAGCGGACAATGCACATGAATTGACACAGAATGGCCGAGATCTAAAGACTCTTTCATGACATCAAATAAGCAGTGAGTAGGCTGTGTTATTCTTCTTTTCTCTAGTCCTTAACTAAAACAGCTTTTATACTGAAGGCCGTCCCGTCCATGTAAACATGATTTAAATACGGCCCAACAATAACACAGCCAGTGGGACTCGCACTTCTCACTCATTGTAGATAGTGATGACTCCGAGATACATTTACAAAGGATATATTTATGTGTGAAATGTGGCACACTGCCTTTAACATCTTTGTACCTGACATCCTTTTGAAGTAGCACATTTTATTTTAAAGGCTTTAATGTTGTTATTATTAGCTTCTTAAATAAAGTGATTGGGGTCCAACATTTCAAACAAAGTCTGACGACTGTGTGGTATTTTTTGCTGATGTTGCTGCTCTACCTAAAATTCTTCACCAAAGAGTGTTACAGGACTCTTTCTGATCCACCGACAGTTCTGTTGGTTTATCCAGTAATAACAAGTTTACAAAAATCGCAATAAATATTTTGTGTTGTTTGTTTTTCATTATTTTGACAAGGAAGTTGACTTCTATGTACAGTAGAAGACAGTCAGATTGTTGTGTCAAAGCATTTTAGAGAGCATAGTTTTCACACACATCGATCAGACTCTACCTGTCAGAACATGCGACACAGCCCTTCTCTTTTAACATTATTCTTCCAATTTTAATGTTCACCAACCTGAAATCTTTCTCAATATTTCTGTACTGTCCCTCACCTAATGGAAAATAAGCAATCCAATCAGGCTTTCCAATATCAGGGTGTAATAGATAATACATTTAAACGAGGCAAAATATGGAAGTTTGAAAAAGTATTCAAAAGCCAGACAGCAAGAGTGACACTCAGCCTGATAATGATATGCAGCAGTGCGGTGTTATACATTATCGTCATCATAGTAAACACTGCTTTGTGCACTTTATGTTGAAACCTGCAGGAGTTTCTCAAGCTGAAGCCTTAAAGGAGGAGAACGACTCCCTGCGCTGTCAGCTGGACGCTTACAGGAACGAGGTGGAGCTGCTCAAACAGGAACAGGGCAAGAACCAACCAATGAGGAGTGAGGAGGACAGCACACACGCTCAGCAGCTCAGCTTCCTGCAGCAGGCTCTGCAGGGCATGCAGAAGGTAACACTTATTTTACACACACAAATAATCATACAGTCACTCTTTTCCTGTCCTGTATCCAGCAAGAAGTTTCATCTCCTATTCATTACCGTTCTGCTCCAGGTTCTTTTTATGAACAAGGTCGTTCAGGTTAACCCGTTGAATTTTCCTCTTAGACTGTCTTTTGTTCATGATTCAGTATTCTCAAAGAGACCAGTGACGGAACAAGTACAAGAACAGGTGTCTGCAGCTGCTGTTAGTCTTTTTCTGAAGAGCTGCAAAAAGGTTTTCTCTTTTCAATTGAGTTTATTCTCTGTTTGAATAGATTTTCCCTGGCATTTGAGAGTTGTGGGCACTTAAGGCTTTAGCAAAGAAATACTATTTATTTATTTTGAAAATGTGTAGCACACAGTAAATTTGCCTTAGCGTGTGGTTGTATATCATCTTTCTTCTCTCTTCAAATAAAACCCATCTGAAGCCCGTCATTCACTCTAAACTCAGGGTAGAATGTCAGCTAACACTGTACGACTGAATCGTTTACAATGCACAACCACAGCTCCCTATTTATGTACTCACACTTATATATTCAGACTGTAAGAGCCGATTGTTGAGCACTGTACGAGTAGAATCGGTACATAGATACATACATGGGCAAAAATACAGATATTTCCTGCCAACGTTTCTTTCATGATCAGACCGCAGGCACAATCAGGAAATTAAGTCCCCAAGTCGGGGAAATGGCTCATGGCTGACTGTGAGTAGTCGTACCACCATAATGTCAAACATGTCAGGAAATCATCCAACCGGTAGAGAGACTCAGGATCAGGCTGTGATCAGCTGCTGTGCTGAACTCATACAGTGTGCGCCCAGATTTGTTTGGTTTTGTATTTTGACTATCCAAGGGTCACAACAATAAAGTCAAGTCATTATTCTTGTTATTATCACTGTTTTATCTGCAGTCTACCAAAAAGGTATCAATGCAGGTACTAACATTCATTCATAGACTTTAATAAATATTAAACATAAGGGTTAAAATAATGAAAAATATTAGAGAAGTCTTGCACATCTGTGTACACAGTGGGGATGTATGGGACCTTAGGGTCCATGTGTCTAAGTTAATGAATAAATAAAAATACACTGAAATTAGATATCCCCCTCCCCCCTAGCAAGAGCTTGCGTGTTGTATCGCTCATCACACAAATTACAATGAAATATTCTCAGCATGATGTCGCAACCTGCGTTCTCTTTTGAATTAAAGGGCATGTAATAATGAGTGCTTAATGTGCAGCTTTGCATGTTGGAATTCCCATCTTTAAAGACCCCCTGCGTCTGGTGGAGTCTTAATTTGTTGAAATTCAAACAGCAGGAGGGGAATCTTTTGATCTGTGTTAGCAGAAAACTTCAGAGGAAAAGTAAGAGATAAATACTGTTGTACACTTTATTTTCTTTTGTCATCCAAATCAGTGTTTCCTCTTTACTTAATCTGTCTTGACTTTTTACAAGTGATTTGGTAAATTACTCCTCATGGACTTATAATATTATAATGTAAGACAGAATATTATACATCCATTGTTTCATTTAGAAAATAGTTGTTGGAGATATATCGGTGTCTAATTGCTTTCTTGTGTTGAGCTGAAGTTTAAATTCTTAGTATAGGGATGACATGTTCAATATTAAGTAAACTAATGTCCGATTGTTTTCCTGCTTTCACTTTGCAGTTTGAATAAAACAGTGTTTTTGTCGTCACGGTTAGTTAGTTCAAAGAAGAATTCAATTTATTTTTGTTCCCTCTCCTCTGTGCAGCAACTGTTAAAAATGAGAGAAGAAATGAAACAGCGAGAGGCGGAGCTGGAGAAGAGTTTGGAGGACAAACAGCAGCTGAAGAACCAAGTCCAGACCCTGAAGGAGGGACTGCAGAACCTGCAAAACACACACGCAGCGCAGGTTAGTTTGACGGGGGGGAAAGACACACATTTGTCAACAGCTACCAAAAAAGTATCTGCCAACTCCCCGCGGTGAATTTAAATATGAAAATGTAGTTTGGAGTTGCTCTCTAAGTTTAAAAGAGAACTCTAAAATCTAATTTGCATTTAAATAAGAACAGAATGAGTTCAAGCTGAGTTCCAACACATGAAGGATTTTGGAAATACAGTGGGTACGGAAATATGGGTACATTTTTCACTCTTTGTTTCATTGCAGCCATTTGCTAAAATCAAAAAAGTTCATTTTATTTCTCATTAATGTACACTCAGCACCCCATCTTGACAGAAAAAAAACAGAAATGTAGAAATTTTTGCAAATTTATTAAAAAAGAAAAACTGAAATATCACATGGTCATAAGTATTCAGACCCTTTGCTGTGACACTCATATTTAACTCACATGCTGTCCATTTCTTCTGATCCTCCTTGAGATGGTTCTGCTCCTTCATTGGAGTCCAGCTGTGTTTAATTAAACTGATTGGACTTGATTAGGAAAGGCACACACCTGTCTATATAAGACCTTACAGCTCACAGTGCATGTCAGAGCAAATGAGAATCATGAGGTCGAAGGAACTGCCCAAGGAGCTCAGAGACAGAATTGTGGCAAGGCACAGATCTGGCCAAGGTTACAAAAGAATTTCTGCAGCACTCAAGGTTCCTAAGAGCACAGTGGCCTCCATAATCCTTAAATGGAAGAAGTTTGGGACGACCAGAACTCTTCCTAGACCTGGCCGTCCAGCCAAACTGAGCAATCGTGGGAGAAGAGCCTTGGTGAGAGAGGTAAAGAAGAACCCAAAGATGACTGTGGCTGAGCTCCAGAGATGCATTAGGGAGATTGGAGAAAGTTCCACAAAGTCAACTATCACTGCAGCCCTCCACCAGTCGGGGCTTTATGGCAGAGTGGCCCGACGGAAGCCTCTCCTCAGTGCAAGACATATGAAAGCCCGCATAGAGTTTGCCAAAAAACACATGAAGGACTCCCAGACTATGAGAAAGAAGATTCTCTGGTCTGATGAGACCAAGATTGAACTTTTTGCCTTTAATTCTAAGCGGTGTGTGTGGAGAAAACCAGGCACTGCTCATCACCTGCCCAATACAATCCCAACAGTGAAACATGGTGGTGGCAGCATCATGCTATGGTGGTGTTTTTCAGCTGCAGGGACAGGACGACTGGTTGCAATTGAAGGAAAGATGAATGCGGCCAAGTACAGAGATATCCTGGAAGAAAACCTCTTCCAGAGTGCTCAGGACCTCAGACTGGGCCGAAGGTTCACCTTCCAACAAGACAATGACCCTAAGCACACGGCTAAAATAACAAAGGAGTGGCTTCGGAACAACTCTGTGACCATTCTTGACTGGCCCAGCCAGAGCCCTGACCTAAACCCAATTCAGCATCTCTGGAGAGACCTGAAAATGGCTGTCCACCAACGTTCATCATCCAACCTGACAGAACTGGAGAGGATCCCCAAATCCAGGTGTGAAAAACTTGTTGCATCATTCCCAAGAAGACTCATGGCTGTACTAGCTCAAAAGGGTGCTTCTACTCAATACTGAGCAAAGGGTCTGAATACTTATGACCATGTGATATTTCAGTTTTTCTTTTTTAATAAATTTGCAAAAATGTCTACATTTCTGTTTTTTTTCTGTCAAAATGGGGTGCTGAGTGTACATTAATGAGAAATAAAATGAACTTTTTTGATTTTAGCAAATGGCTGCAATGAAACAAAGAGTGAAAAATGTAAAGGGGTCTGAATACTTTCCGTACCCACTGTAGGTCATCAAAAACAAAAAGAAAGAACGTGATAGTTATAAAAAAAATATCTGATTTTTTTTTTTTTTTTTTTTTTCTAAGCTCCTCAAATGTCCCAAAGTAGCTATTTGTGTGCATCTGTATAATATCAACACAGCAGGGGAGAGCCCAGCACAGTGACACAGACCATTTCTGACTTCAGTCAGTGCTCTGGTGTTCACATTTTCCTCTCAGGGAGTTTAATATTCTCATTCTTCACATTATAATCCACTCTGTCATTTCCAATGTCTCCTCCAAAAAGTGAATGTTAGAGCTTTAAAGCAGCTCAGTCAGTGATCAAGCGTGTGATGATGTGTCCTTCATTCAGCCTTTATAAGTGAACTGTAATGAATCCAAGAGTCAATATAATCCACTTATAATCATTTGAAGGACTATTTGACATATTCTGTGTAGAACACTATTTTCCAAAGTTTCCAGTGTCCTCTAAAGTTTGTTCAAACTTTCAAAGATATTATTATTGCTTATTGTCAAAGCATTCAGTTCACAGTAAATTACAAAAATATATCCAAATATGTAGCTATATTTTAATAATCAATTAATGACCCTTTGATTTAAAGATTTAGAAAAAATACCTTCATTCCTTTAATACATGACGTTTAAAGCTCCACTGACAGGATTGTAGCTGGTTATGTAAAATAATGAAAATAAAACTGAAGCCTGTTGATCAAAGGAAAAGTCTTGGTTTACATTTTCCACGTTAAAAATGACTGTTTTAAGTGTGTACACGACAAGTTCTGTAACGTGATAAGCGGCACCACCTTGTCCACAGGGTGCGCTAAGAACCCAGTTTGAAAAGTTGGTTGGATATTTATTAATTTGTATACATCGAGTATGACGCAAGTAAACTGACACTACATCACTACCCGTCCGGAGCTGGGCCTTTAGAAAAATTGTGTGTTGTCGTTGTCGGAGAAATGCTAATTAAACCCCCTGCATGTGAGCACACATGAATCCTGAGAGGCAGTCTCATTAAAACGGAGGAAGAGAAATCAATGTTTGGGTGTAGGTTTCTCTGAAGATTAGCGGTCATTGTGGGTGATTTGTCATGTTGAGGACTTCTCTTTGTGCCATCAGTTCTCCTTTACTGGTCCAGTCACTGATTTGCTGTCACCACACATTACTGGATTTACACCAGTGCAGGTCATTGAGGATGTTGGCACTTTTACTTACAGTATGATAACATGAAAAAGTTAAATAAATGTCAGTGCTGCCAAAATGTTAAATTTTCTGCCATACTAAATTGACTATGATGTGAGAAGCGAGGTTATTGTCTCAGACTTTTTTAGAGCCAGACAAAATTTTATTAACCAGCAAAAAATAATCCATTATCATAACTGAAAATCATGTGCCCCCTTAGACTGGGACTGGCTGTGGCTGAGTTGGTCGAGTTGGTCGTCTCTCAGCCAGAAGGTTGAGGGTTCAATCCCCAGCTCCGGCAGCCACATGTCCGAAACAGTGTTCTGTTTTCTGCTCATAGTGAGAGTAGTATCATCTTCTCATCACACAGGGAAAAAGCTTATTTAATGATAGTTGAGCTTTAATCCATGTCTTTAAAAGGGTGTCTATATGCAAGAGCAACTAACAATCCCCTCCTCCATGACATCTCTAAACTCCAACACTGTTTTTTACTGCGTCTCAGGTTGCTAGTTGGACTGTAAACAATGGCAAGCAAATAAGGAAGTCTTGTTCAGATGTCCTTTATTGCTTTGACCAGAGGCACCAAAAGTTTGGCCATCAGTCTGACTACACTGTAGTGTGTGATCAGATCTCATTTGTTAGATCTCATTTTAACTGTAATACTAGGTGCTGCTAATAAAAAAAGGTCAACTTATCTGGTGAGCACAACAGTGAAATACATTTTGGGATGGACACAACAATGGTTAAGGATCTTGGTTCAGCATTAGCCAAACCCATCACCAAAATCATTAATCTCTCAATATCACAGGGTGAATTTCCAAGGTTGTGGAAATCTGCAGTTATTACACCAATTTACAAATCTGGTGATCCCCATTCACCCTGCAATTATAGGCCCATCAGTATTATTCCTATTATGTCTAAAGTTGCAGAGAAATGGGCAGCTGAGCAAATTATACATCACCCGAACAACAGCTCTTATCACCTGCAGCCAATGCAGTTTGGATTCAGATCCAACCACTCAACAGAGACAGCTAATTTCTTCTTCATTGAAAAAATCAAATCACTGCTAGATAACCGTGGCATTGTTGGTGCGGTCTTTCTGGATCTCAGAAAAGCATTTGACACTGTAAATCCCAGGGTTCTTCTATCTAAGTTATCCACCTTTAATTTCTCTGCTGATGCCCTTAAATGGGTAGAATCATATCTCTCCAACCACTCTCAAAGTGTGCGAATACTTAATTATCAATCTGACGCCCTCTGCTTGTCCACTGGCGTTCCGCAGGGATCTATACTGGGCCCACTTTTATTCTGCTTGTATGTAAATGACTTGCCATCTGTGTGTCCTGAGGTTAACATTCAAATGTATGCTGACGATACAGTTTTGTATGTGCATGGTTTAACAAAAGCAGAAGTTACTTCAAAACTAACAACCGCAATGGTCAAAATTACAGCATGGCTTAATCAGTGCTGTCTCCAACTTAACGTGTCTAAACCTTTTGGTATGTTCTTCACTAAAACAAATGACTCAAACAAAGATCCAGATATACTTGTGTCAGGAGAAAAATGACAGATTGTAAAAGAATTCAAATAGCTTGGCATTATACTTGACTCCAACCTGAACTTCAAAGCACATTTAAAAAAAAGTCTGTAAAAAAATTCAATTTAACCTTGCCAACTTCAGATTTATCAAAAACTCCATGTCCACTGAAGCAGCCAAGATGTACATGCATTCAGTGGTTTTCTAATATATGACCTTCTGTTTGACAAGCTGGTCTCAGGCAAGTCACACCACATTAAAACCACTACAGTCTTTGTATAAACAGACAATAAAAGTTTTAGACAAAAAACCAAAGCAATTCCACCACTGTTCAATCCTCAAAAAATACAACCTCCTGAGCTGGGAGAACATGATTAAACAAAAAAAATGCATGCCTCATTTATAACTCCAGGGTCAGTAAGTCTAATATGGATTCACATGATGCTTTAACATCCTGCACATTTAAAACAGTTATTGCTCAATAAGAGTTAATAATATCCATCTGGAGTTTGGTGTCTCTGCCTTGTTTGTGTGATCCAAACTATCTATGATTCTAAAAATACTCCCCACTTGTAGCTGTGTGCATTCACAGACGCCAGTCTGTCTACATTAGCACTTACGTTGTTTCTTTGCCTCTTCTCCTCGTGTGTTTGTGATGTGCCGCAGCTGGAGATGTCGAAGCAGGACGACAGAGGCAGCGAGGAGAATCAAGCCAGTGTAAGTGGGGAAAAAAAGAGATCTAACCCTGAATTCTCCTCTTCACATATTGTTTTCTGTCCTCATTTCTCCCGCTCCTCCTCTGACTCTCCTCTCTAACCTCTTCCTCTAACATGACAGATCATTACAGGCCGATCCAATTCACTGCCACCACATTTCTCATTGAGTAAATCAGCACAGACACAACTAGGCTAGGAAATAAAGGAGTCATAAAGACACAATGGCTCGCAAATGTGCGTCTGTCTACACACCCACACACACTGACACACACTGTCAGGGTGTAATGGATAGATTAAAAACAGAAAAAGGCCAACAGGCATCCCACACCATAAGTGAAAAGAGTACACACACACTGTTATGGAGGACCACAAACAGAACATTTGTCAGAAGAGTAACACAGGAGTTGTTGCTATCACCTGTCAGAGTTCTGAAACAAACAGTTTGATCATTTCTTCTCTCCCTCTATTTCTTCTTCCTACACTTAGTTTGTGTGTGTTTCTGATGTGTTCAATGTATTTTATGTGTGTCTTTTTTTGTCATTGTTTTTGATAATGCTTACGTTTGCTGGCTTGTTTACTACTTAGCTAAAAAGTAGCAGTGACTGATGTGTGTGTTTGTGTGTGTGTGTGTGCAGGAAGCCACAGTCTCTGCAGTGGTGAGCTGCAGTCAGGAGAAAGAAGGTCCAACAGAGAAGACTCCATCGAGTCCTGTCCACTCTGAAAGAGAAGCTCTGCTAGTCGGTATGCTGACACGGATGTTTTGCATTCCTGTTTTACAGTTTGACGAAAGCTTTTTATTTGCTGAATTTAAAATTTTGAATTGCTCACTTTAATTTGTAGCAATGTTTACGAGGACAAACACATTGTGTAATACTATTGTGCATTTGTAGGAATACCCTTTTTTCCCCCCTCATAATTTCTGCTTAAGCTGATTTATAGTCGTTTGTGTGATCAAACATTTTTTGGAACTATACTCTCTTAAAGTAAAATATAAATGTAATAATTGATCACAAAAAGGAAACTGGAATTAAATGATGATTTTAAAGTAACAATATGCTAAAAAGAATGATGTAAAACATCATCTGCCATATTTAAAGGCTATAGTGTTTATAACTGTTCCAAATAGTAACACATACCAGCTGCACCACTCTGTCTCCCTTTATCTTTCTCTAAGAATGAAGCAGTTTTAAAGTCTGCTTTGAATCCTACCAGTCTGTGCTCCACCAGCTGCTGCTATCCAACCTCTGTAGTCTCTGCAATGTGAAACTCCTAAAAGCAAGTTTTGCACACTGGTATTATAAAAGTTGTTAGTCAGATAATCAGACCATGAAACTGTTCCTATTTCTCGAAATGAATCTCTCTGTTCTCTGCGGATAAAGGCAATTCAGATATCAGTAAAATAATTTCCTGTATTATTTCCCTTGCTGGGGTTTCTGTGTTAATACTGTAATGCGACCACAGCAGCATCCCCTCCCTCTCCTTGCTGCTGCCAATGTGTTCAAATTGAAAATGAGAGGTGTTGGCAATAACAGCATGCTGCCTGAAAGAACTGCACACTGTGTTTTAAGGTTTGAAGATTAATAATTAGTACAAATATGACATGTTTTCACACAATGTCATCTCTGATGAGACATTAAAATTCTTCAAAGAATGAACAAACACAACTGTAAACCTGGCCTACGTTTAATAAAATGGACTCATTGTTGTATACAATGGGCATATTCTGATCATATGGGGGCCTCAAGGTGGATCCTGCATTACAGCTTGGGTCAAAATCTGGTTTATAAGGACCTGTATTATTTCAGGTATTGTGCTAACACAGTCTAGATTCCTAATGAGAGTACTATGAAGTTGTTGGCATAAGACAAACCTGGGATCATTAATGTGCTTTCTATGGCTACAGGCACTGTGCTTTGTGAGATAGATAATGGAAATAGAGAAGATTATTGATGAAATCACTGAATGGTTGAAAAGTTGTGTCAGAAGGGGCCAACAGCTCTGATTTGCCCAGGGCAGCATAGCAGGTTAATGGTAACAGGAGTGAATGCTTCAAAAACTCAAGCAAACATTCCTGTGTTTCTAATACAGCATGGAGCAAGAAGCATTGCAAGTTTGTAGAAACACTGAAATCAAAGGGGGAACAGATGCAGAGCTGATTAGTATAATAAGCTGTAACAGTTTAGAATGAGCTACAAATGTTTATGACAATTTAAATCACAAACTTTGGATTCCCTTCAGATGCAGAATTCATTTTATAGTCATAGTTTGCATTTATTGTGAGTTAAAAGACTCCAAGGATGATGAACAGGGGAATATTTGTCTGAAATTGAAGGAAAAGTTGGAGCCGTGGAAACTATTAAAAGTTTAACTGTCATTGTTTGAAACATTTACTGATGGCGCACATACATCGTGTGGGCGCATGTTGTCACTGCAAACGTCTGCACTGTCAGCTGGAGATGTTCATTGGCCCTTCAAGGCAAATAAGCACAGACGGCAAACCCACTCCAGTGGGCTGTTTTATGAAAATAAATCAACAGCATCAAATACTTTATGCTACGTCCCAGTGCACCAGTAGAATCTCTTACTTTTTGCTGTTGGAGCAGCTCCAGGCGAGCATGTTGATTAAGTATCAACCGACCTCCTGCAAGCAGCAAATTATAAAGTGATGGAGTTTGAAATTCCCCCTTGAGAGTGCCTAGAAATTCTGGTATTCTTGCTCTGGTGTTCAAGATAATGTTGAACTATGTGACTAACACTTTTTTGTTTAACTCTTGATCTTTGGTTGCTCTAAAGGTAGAAGGTAGTTAGTGGGCAGAGGTGGAGGATTATCTCTCTCATGTCCCGGTGAGCTGATAGCAGATGGTTTGTTTGAGCTGAGCTTTGACGAGAGGCAACAACATCAAAAGCTGTCATTAAACACTTCCTCTAATCAGGAGCCACAATGGAGAGGAGAGGAGAGGAGAGGAGAGGAGGGGAAAGGAGAGGAGGAGAGGAGAGGAGAGGAGGGGAAAGGAGAGGAGAAGGAGAGGAGAGGAGAAATCCTCTTGCAGTTTGTCATTGTTTGACAGGTGACAGGAACTGGAGTTATGTGCCACATCTCTTCCTTAACTTTATTTTTGCATGACTGGTTTGTTCCTCCTCAGGGATCATCTCCACGTTCCTGCACGTCCATCCGTTTGGAGCCAGCATTGAGTACATCTGTTCCTACCTGCAGCGTTTGGACACAAAGGTAACAGACACAAACCTTCACTGTACCAGCTGTATGTCACTGATCAAAGAACAGCAAACTTGAAAGCAACATTATGTGGGACTTCAGATTGGTATGTGTGTACAGACTTCTTATATATATATATATATATATTTTTTTTTTACTACTATTGACTTTGAATTAAAATGTATTTTTTACTCAGTGGGTTGTAAAGTTCAGTATGGTACAGCTATTAATAGAGCATTGTCTGTGGTTTGTGAAAATGTATTTGACTTCTGTAAATGCTTTTAAACCATGGGCACATACCTGAGCACAGCAGGGGAAACACTTACAGAGATTAAAAAAACATTCACAAGGAACTTTCTGAAACATGTCACTAGATGTTGCTTAGAGGTAAAACTTATCACAGACATTTAGGAAAGAGTTGAACTCTGGACACAGTTTCTCTCCCGTTTCTGACCTTGAGTTTCATAGCTGTCTGACCTGATTCTGCTAGCCTTGTGATTTCCTTTGATGCTGAAACATATAAAAACTAGGTCCTTCATTCTGACACATGCAGCCTCCATCTTCAAACACTCAGAGTTTCTATGTCTGCCGAACCACAGCCAGTTCATCTTTCTGCCAAAGCGTATCAGACATATTATCGGTCTTCACTTCCACTTATATGAGGCTTTCAAAATGCCAACATTCAATGTCACCTCCAAAAGGAAACACAGAGATTAATGGTCATGTCTGGTCCCCGCCCTGACTAGAGGACTTTCAGGGGAAAAAAAAACAGGTTTCTCTGCTCCCTTTACCATCAAAGATACTATAACATCCAACGTGAAAACATCAGATTTCAGGTTACTCAAAGTTTCTTAATGTTTGGAAAGTGATTTGTTGTGCGCAAAATATTCGTCATGTACACAAAGTTGCTGCCAGACGAAAGTCTTTGAATATGCTCGCCACCACCCTGACTCATCCTCACACATGCAAAGAAAATATTGTGACTTTATTCTCTCGTGCCTTTTGTGAATACTGAAATAAAGTATAAAGTGAAAGCATGTGCGTGAGCAAACACCCACACTTGTTGGTCTGTGTGAATATGAGTTTGTATGCATTGTGTGTTGCTCGGCTACACACATAAAGCAGCCCACAGAGTTGTTATGAACAACACAGACTCCCCGAAAAACAAGAACGGATCCAGTCTTCTTATCTACACGCTCCACACACAGCTCCATTGTGTGTAATGTCACACACGTCTTATCTCCATGAAGGACCTTAATGCATCGTGACATCAACACAGAGCCTGAACATTCTACTTATTATTGAGAGACGCTGTCGACAACAGCTCGTACAGTGAATCGTGGCAGCGTCACCTCTGAATTTTAATCGACTCGTCATCCTCAGCCCACCTGAGTGGTGTGAGCAGGATGACGCTGTCAGACTCTAACTTTGAGTTTGTACTGATCTGACCATGTTTAAAGAGTGGCTATTTAAAAGCTGAAAGATTATGACTAAGCCTTTTTCATAGCAACATAACTTCCTCACTGTTTTCTATGAATGATGAGTAGTAGATTTTAAGATCTAAAAGGAACATGGGTTGAAAGCTTCTGGAAAATGACTCCAACAAAAAGAGCAACATCTGCACAGTGATACCAACGAAATCATTTTCAACACAATGTTTCATCCGGCTCAGATCTTTGTAGAAAAAATGTTTGAAAAAAAGTTTTACACCCAAATAGAGTATAAAAACAATTCATAGATGAAATGGACATTTAATACATCTCTTTTTGCACACATTTTGTGTTTGAGTGTAACTATATGCATTAATTTATTTTTAGCAATATTCATTAATAAACAAGTAATACTTACTTTATGTGCTCCTGTTTTGTGCAGAACCTTTCAAATGAACAGCCAGTTTTTATTTGAAGCTGTTTTATTGATTTCTCAAAGCATTATTTGGAGATAATGATCAGGTGCTAAGTTGTCATCAGTATTGAGGATGGCCCTGAAAAATTCATTTTCCCATGCCCAATACACAACTTAGTCTCAAATAGCCCAAAGAAGAAGAAAACTGTTGTTTCAGTTTTAAGTCCAGGTGATCAAAATAAATTCTGTTTTTTAGATTTACTGTAAGAATAAGTATTGAAGATTAAACCGTGAAAGACCAAACAATATAAAACATGGAGAATAAGTTACATTGTACTATAAACTCCTGAATGTGCTATCACCTCTGATTGATATTAAAATCCAACTTACAATCTGAATAATGACAACACACTGAACATTATCAGTATACAGACTAAAACAGGATATCTGACATTCTCCGGCAGACAGCTAGAATAGATGTCCCCTTCCAGGAATGTTTGGGACACTCCTCAGTGTGAGGAGGTGAGCTTTAGGGTTTCTGGGTACCACACTATATTAAGGGTCATATGGGGTTAAATACATCTTTGATATGAGCAGAAACCTGACCATGTGAAGCTTAAAATCAGTGTATTTAGTCAATGAAAAGCATCCCTGAGTAATGTAGTTGCCCCTCTTGAAGAAGTTCAGTGTCATGGCCTTTTAATGAGCTGTATTCAATAATCTTTTCCCTGTGAGACCAGAACAAATCACATTATTACAATGAAGCCTAGAGGGGATACAAGCATGAATGACCTTCTGTGGATCTCTGAATAAAATACCTGATCTGAGTAATGTTTCCAAGCTGAATAAAACACTTGTGCAGCAAGCAGCACCCGTGCAAGTGACATGAGGGCTTCTGGTGTCATATTTGTTAATTTGCTATCTAAACTAGACATAAGATTACAAATAGCACTGAGGCTTTAATAGAAAATTATCAGGACCAAAGATAGACCCTTGAGGAATTCCATAGTATACATTGCTAGAGAACAGACTTCATCTGCCACAGGAGAAAGAACATTCTATTAACCAGTGCCTACTAATGCTAACAGGTTTTTCCTAACTTCATAAAATATCTCAGCTCTGATGTGCCTTGTAGCTCACTGCGTAGATCATATGTCTGTATATCAAGGCCAGGATATTTAAAACCAAATTCAACAGCCGCAAGTCCCGGGTGACATATTTAGAGCAAAGCAATTCTAGTATTTTTTAACAGATTTGATTGGCATTCATACAGAGCAGCTGCCATCATTTGTTAAATCTAATATAAAACTGAACAGGAATATAGAAGTACCTCGGGTGTTATTACTATATGCACTCTCTGTTAGAACATGAATACTTCCCTTGATTTCTTGTCTAACCCTGGTCTGGTATGTGTGTCTCTTCAGATTAACACCAGTGAGGTGGAGGCTCTTCTCTCTCGGCTGCCTTGCACCTTCATACAGGAGCTGAGTGGAGTCGGAGCCAGTCTGGAGAAAAGATGGAAATTCTGCGGCTTCCAGGGCATCAAGAGCACATAGAGTCTGCTGGTTACACTTCCAAGATGTGGAGGAGAAGACAGGAAGACAAGGCTCAACATAAGGAACACTGTAGAGATGTGAAGGACAGAGTATAAAGCCCACAAATATCAGAGACTGTGGACTCTACCTGACTGTTCAAGGACACAGAAGACTGAGCAGAGATGATGTTACATGAGCATTTCAGGGACACTGAGCAGGTGGCAGAGACTGAAAGACGCAGCATTCCCATGGTTACTGGAATAATGTCACACAATCATGAAGACAGAGGCTTCTTGAGCATGGACTCTCACTGAGCTTCTCAATGCCTGCAAAATATTTCTTGACCTAAAGACTTAAAGTCTTCAGTCACTGGACTCTCAAGTCGTTATGGCCCACATGGGCTGGGCGTCGTACTTTCTGAGCCAACAGTCGGCTCTGTAAAATGTCATTAGTTTGGTTCCATGATCATGACCCATCCATCAAATAGAAACACAGTTCATTGGAGCCATTCTAGGCTACAATCTTTTGATGAACTTGTTGAACACAGTTTGGACATTCTCAGTTAAAACAACATGTAAACTTACACAGTATGTTGTAACACACGGTATGTACATATACAAGTGAAACGAATATAAATGAAAAAGTATTTTTTGGATGCAAAGATTTTTGTTATTTTTTTATCAAAAATAAATTAATTTATATGAATACACATCTCAATTTGAATGGTTATTTTATGTATTAGCTTATGTGTCATTTATTCTGCAAGGGAAATTACTTTTATTTAAATCATGTTCTAATTCAAGTTGACCATTTCATCAGATTTTAGATTCCCCTTATGTTGCCAAGTAATCACTATTTATTTTGTACATGAAATGCAAGAGGATTTTTATTTTTTTGAGAAAATGATTTTGCTATAAAATCATGATTAAAAAACTCTTTATTAAAATGGTTCTCAAGATGAGGTTCCTGCCACCAAATGGGTCCCTGCGATACATCTGAGGGATAACAAGATAAATATTAGGTCTTTTTATTTATTTTTATTTCTAGTAAGATACTTGATACTTTGACGTTTTTGGGACACCTGCAAATCCTTCAAATACAACAATCTAGAAATAAATGATGATTATGCACCAAAAATAAATGTTTGACTACAGTACCACTATGAGACATCTGTTTTAAAAAATATAATTATGAGGTAGCTCATATGAGCTGATCTTACAAGGAGTGTTAGTGAAATTTGAAACTGATTTTTCTCTACCTGTAGTATCATCATTGAGGTGGAACAGTTATCTGACCTCTCTGATGGCAAACATCCTGATCGGTCTGTCTGCGTTCATGCTGCTCGTCCCTCTGCAGTGGATCCTGCAGCTTGTCCTCTACAGCCTTTTCATCTACATCAGTGTCCAGTGCTTGATGGGAACCAGATGCTCTACCTCATGGTCCTGCTGAAGGAGCAGGGTGAGGTTTGATGGGCTGGTCTGCTTACTTCAGTGCTAAACCTTACTGAATCACTTACGTTATCTCCCCTGTAGTTGTTTTTTTCTCATTGATGGTTATTCTAGAAATAAAGAAATAGCTTTTCTTGTTATATGTATAAGACATACTAACATTCATGTACACAGGCTTATCAATTATTCATCAAAAACTATTTTTTTACATATCAATGATGCTTTTAGTACTGTAATAGTGAAATATATTGTTCGTAATGTTTTTAAAATAAGTATTTCAACTGTATCTTACCTGCTCGTCTTTGTCCTCCAACCCACTACGTCATCCATGCAACTCAGAGGAAGGTCCACTACTTCAGTGGGATGCAGGTGAACCAGCTGATCATGATGTGTTTGTTTGGGATGTATCCTCTGCCCAACATGAAGATGATCCCTCCTCTACACTGACCACTCGACTCTATGTAGAATGAATATAACTGTGCAGTATAACTTATATCATCCGTCCTCATCTCTCTGTGTTTCATCTCAGGACCAGCCTGCTTCTCAGAAGAATCGACACCAAGTATCTGGACACCATGGACTCGCAGCACATGTAGGGCAGCAGAGAAACCTTAAAGGAAACATTGATTATCTCCAGCTGGAAGGGAAACAGACTCACAACTCAGTGATTGTGTTACTAACTACACGTAATACATTTAGACTGCAAGAATGTAATGCACTCTGCTGGGGACTGTTTTTACATTGCTAATTTCTTTTCTTACTGTTCACCACACATTAAGCATCTTTTTGATGTCGCATTCCTGCACCTAAACAAATAAAATATTTAAAAAAGAACTGAATTGACTTTTTCGTCAAACTGAAACTCCATGAAAAACACACATTAAGAGTAACTGATGACACTCACCTGAGCTTCAGGATTGTTTTTACATGCCAGCAGTCTTAAACGGCACAGCAGGACCATATGTCAGGGCAGACGGGGGAATTATTCTTTGTCACTATTTCCAGGACATGCGCTTGTGTGTGTGTGTGTGTGTGTGTGTGTGTGTGTGTGTGTGTGTGTGTGTGTGTGTGTGTGTGTGTGTGTGTGTGTGTGTGTGTGTGTGTGTGTGTGTGTGTGTGTGTGTGTGTGTGTGTGTGTGTGTGTGTGTGTGTGTGTGTGTGTGTGTGTGTGTGTGTGTGTGTGTGTGTGTGTGTGTGTGTGTGTGTGTGTGTGTGTGTGTGTGTGTCTGTTACCTTTTGCCTGTTTTGCCTGTGCCTGTTAGTGTGTAAACCTTCCCAGAGACCGCAGATGGAATCTAGCTAATCAGCTAAATTTGGCGCAATGCATCTCCTCTCTTTAATTGAGATGAATGTGTTTTGTACATGGTACTCTGCACAATAAACTACACCAACTAAACTAGTATCCAAAATGCTGCATACTGCATGTCGGCACCAAACGAGTGGACGTGCAGAAAAGTTGAAATGATCCCTGAGGTTCAACAAACAGGTCACGCGGTTAAAGTGTCAAAATACATTCTGTAAAAGCAGCTAAGGATGAAAGTGTCTGACTTTAAAACACAGCGCATTATTTCAAATATAACCAGAAATCGCTGTGGTAACTTTTCTGACACCTCCTGCTTAAAACCCAAAAGGTCAGAAGGATCGTGAGGCCCCGCTTTCACGGTCTGTATTCATACTGGAAAATCAAGATCAAGCGAGAGGTTTCTGTCCTCCCTTGAGATTTTGTTTGTTTGTTTTTCTTATCTTTATTGTTTGTTTGAATTAAATAAAATTGACAAAAAAATAAAAAAATCACTTTCTATTTTTCTCCCTCTACACGTCTGACAAAAACAAACTTAGCAAGGATCCATCAAGTGGCTCTTTTCAGACTCCCAACACTGTTAAGAGCCTCTTGTACATTGTGGCTTCAAAATAAAGGTAGCGATGAATGCTGCCATCTCATTTCAAATCTAAAACTCTCCACCACCTCACCTGACCCATCGGCTCTCCACTCTCTAATAGAGCAAGGAGAGAGCTAGTGCTCCGTCCTCTGCTTGTTGTTAGAGCACCATGAAGCTGTTCAAAGAACTGAAAACTTCTAAGAAGCACTTCTTGAAGTTGCCGTTCTATGCTCCATTCAGGGTTAAAGCTTTGTTTGAAACTGAAACTTGTACCACATTTATCGAGTCTGACCTCACAATAAACTTCTCTCCTTGCTCATCATCTTTGTGGACAAAATTGTGCTCCATCGCCTTGAGAGTGCAGCTCCGCACAAGGTAAAGGTGTGGATGGAATGCTCCACCTTCAGATGAAAAACAAGAGCATACTGAACGCAGCAGGTCACGGTTTACGGGTGTGTCTGCACCCAATCATTAGCACTATATGTTTTGTGAATTAGACCACACACATCGTCCATGTACTCGTCCTCAAAAGCTGTATGTTGGGCTGTAAATGTAGTGATGCCATGGAGACACAGTAAAACAGCTTATTGTTTCCTTCAATGTACAAAACTGAAATGATTCTTCTCTAGAAGATGTTCTTGTCAAGGCTGCAGGCCGCTGCTGATAATGCGAGAAACACAACACAAAGGACTTTTGTGTTCAAGCCAAGACATGTAGGCCCTTAAAGATACAGGCTGCTGTAGAAAAATCTAAAAGGGACACATGACATTTGAGCAATAATTAACTGGACAATACAAATGCACAAAGATGTATTCATAAGCAAATGAATAAAACCAATAAAACTGGACGATAAGTACAAAATAATATACTTTAAAGTAGACCATCATACAGAGGAAGATATAAAGGATAGAAAAGGACAAAGCCATTACAGGTAATTAGACTTCTGACGCAGTGGCAGAACAGAGGGGAAGTAACAGCGATGATCAAGCTGCTGTTTACTTTGATTCTGTGACAGTCAGACACAGACACACGTGCGAGTACAGAGGTGTGTTCGTGTGTGTGTGTGTGTGTGTGTGTGTGATGCAGTAAAATATTTTTTTAGATTTTCTTGCCAATCCAAGGTGGTCTTGTCTAAACAGGACTCTGTTTCCTCATATTCTTTTCTAATGTGAGAGTGTGCACGTACTAGAGCGTGCACATATACAGTATATACTGCATGTGTGTTTTCATGGAGCAGCAAAGAGCCTTCATATTGTAACCCAGTTGTGTCAGGCTGATTTATTCAGTGACTGGACAGTCCCTGTGAAGATTGACTTTAATGATATGTCACTTCAGCAGAGGTTTAAAGAGAATAAGAAAAAGGAGATGAGAAGTAAGTTAAAAAAAAAGACACATTTAGAGTGGAACTGTGAGGTCTCAGGTTTGGTTCCCTCTCACAAGACTTGATTATCACTCTGTTCACTCCCTCTGTCATCTTGTTTCAACGTCTCCAGCTTGAGTCAATTCGAAAAATGAGAGGAAATGTCAATGAGAGACAAGTCAGCCACTAATGTAATTAGGCTCCTGGAGTCGTTTGTCTGACTTTCACCTTCACACACTGACATACACTTTGACACACGCATATAAACATGAACTGGTTCAGCAGGCCGAGGAAGCAAAGAAGAAAGTTTCTGCTGCAACTTTTTAAGGTTTTGGTAAAATGTCACAGAATAGTACCAAAATAATCCTGATTTATTTGATTTAAGGGTGCTCACACCTGAGCTGTTTGGTCCGTTTAAAACAAACTCTGGAGCGCCTTGTCAGATAGCTGGTTTGGTTTGGGGTGGTATGAATGCTTAGACGAACTCTCGTGTGAAACTGAACTGGTCTGCTTGAAAATGGTGGTCTTGGTTAGCTTCCAAGTGCACCAGAGTTTGGTTCGCTGTAGGTAAGAACGCGATCAGAAGGGAAGTGAACCAAAAAGCAGTGCATTGTGGGGTAAATATATTTGGGTATTTCAGAATTGACAACTCATGTCGAAGAGCTTTGCAGAGTGTGGCATTGCTAACAACAGCAGCCTTCAGTCCTCCGTGCAGGCTAACGTCCACATGCCTGTGCTAAGTGTGGTTACACAATACTGTGGTCTATATTCTAGTTTAACCTGACACAACAGATATTTAACTTTTTTTCCATTTTACAGATCAAAATACTGCTATACTCTACCGCTCTACGGGATGCCTTTCTTCTACTGTCCTGTTTACAGTACATCAGGGTCATACTGCAGCATTAGGCCAGATGGCAGTAGCCACTGACCGGAACTACAGCCCCAACTAGTGGCAATTGGCTATTGGACCCAAGATTTGACAGGCTTTGGTGCTCTTGACAAAGTGCAGTGTCAAAGCAAAGCAAACCAACTGAAAAATGAAACTCTGTTGAAACTTCACCCCAGAGTCGTACCAAGGCCACCAAACTTCAAATTTGAAAGTGACCTAAATTACATCCACAGAACATAACAAAGGCACTCAAAGATTAGCTACCCTCTAATCCTGAATGGAAAATGTTGTTGAAGACGACACAGTGTGACAGTGTAAATGATTAAAGTAGCTTCTCTTTGTGGAGAAGGCGGTAACACGACAACAGTGCAGACAAAAAAAGACTACTGAAGGAGGATTTAGGAGACAATAGGACTGATATGATCTCTGCATTGTTAGACAAATACACAGTGTGAGGTAAAAATGCAGCACTTAATGCACAATTAATGAATAAATAAGTAATCTACCATCCACTGTAAACATAAAACTAACCTGTCATTTTGATGGAGCTGATGACTGAACGTGTTCATGTCCGAGTGCATTTATAAAACTATATATTTCTCCAGTTACTAAAATGGCAGAGGATAACTAAAATGATCCATGATGTGATTTATTATTTACAAATGCTTACAACAAATAGCCTCAGATACCTCACTCACACTGCACCACCATAACCCTCAGGCTGTAAATTCAGGTCACTGAGATTTACAACCAAGCGTGCCATGTCAGTCTTCCTGCCTGTTCCCATCAGGCTCATTGATGCTTGAACTCACTTTGGCTCTTGACCCTATTTATGAAGCATTCACGACATTTTTAAACATATCAAACTTCAAACTTATACTTGAATGTTCTCTTGGTTTTATCTGTCCAGCGATTTGATACATAATGAAATTTAAGTTTGGAACTTAACACCAACTAAGTTCCAAGACTTTATTATGTCCTTGACCTGTACTACATGTTCATGCAGGTCGATGTTCAGTTATCTTTTCACATAATGTTCAAATCCACATAGCATATTTTGACTTGACATTTTACTGCATAATTTGTAAAGTTCTAGAAAAGTATCTGTAGTTTTATGAGACAAATCTGTTCCCGTTGCTAGCTGCACACCTCAAACAACTCAGTTTTTATTTTAGCTGCTGGCTAGCAAAGGTCAGTTTATTGCAAATTTGAAAACGACGTGTTTTTGCTGAAAAAAATAATTCATTTATTTATTTTTATGAGACTATTCCATTATTATTTCTGCTTCAAAGTTGGATTTTTTTCTCTAACATGTTGATGTTTGGGAATTGACTCACTTTGGGAAGTAGTCTCAAGTGGCCAGTTGAGGATCTGCAGTTTTTTGGGGGGTACTTTTGCATTACTTAGTTTTTTAGCTCTTGAGGTTGCTGACTTGCCAAAGATTATACATCTTTCTGAAAAGCAGATTTTGGTCAGAACAAAGTAACTCAGTGGACCGGTTTCCCTAAGATTTCCAGGGGAGAAACAGATCCTATAGAGGAGGAACATTAGCTCTCAACAAAACTAAACAAATTGAATCCGGATGTGGCAAACGTTGAGGCCATTGTGATTGACCTTAAAAGGGTGTACTGTGAAGGCCTGTGAAAGTGAATGTTTCACATAAATGAGAAAAGCTGATTCTCGTGCAGCTGAGTGACCTTCCATCAGCTTAAAGAAAGAAAAGTAGAGCAGCACTGAAGATCCAAAAGATGACCTGAGAGCAGGAAGCAGGAGTCATCAGGCACCACTTGACAGTACATTATCATTATCATTATCCAATTACACGGCTGATTGAACTTGAAGCTCATCTTCCTGACAGCCCTCCTTTCTGTTACCCTGCTGGGACAAAGTGAGTCAGCCGGAAATCAACTACACTTCAATCTTGTTTTAATTTAATAGGTGGCATAGAATTAAAGTTTTGATTCTATTCTTTCTTCTTTTAAGTTACGCACAGTTTGTTCTCTTCACAGCTTTTGTCTTTACTAAAATTCAAACCAAAAAATGTGTGCATACTAGTTTTAGTTTGTCTGTTTCATTGCTGTCATCTCCTGTCTGATTTGGAGGAGTTTCATTAGAGTCATTTATCATTCATGTACCAAAGTGAAAGGCACCTTGAGTTACATTTGCAAACAAAAGGCGATATCACTGTATTACACATTCATGTCTGAAACCACTCATCAATCAATCAATTTTTATTTGTATAGCGTCAACTCATAACAAGTGTTATCTCGAGACACTTTACAAGAAGCAGGTAAAATACCTTACTCTTTGTCTGTTAACATTACAAAAGAGCAGGTAAAAAGACCTTACTTATTGCTATGTTACAAAGATTCGGCCTATCCATCATGAGCACTTTAGCAAAGCAGCAAAAGTTACAGTGGTAAGAAAAAACTGCCTTATTAAAAGGCAGAAATCTTCGGCCGGATCCCCGGCTCATGACGAAACAGTCTTCACAGGCCTAGACTGCGCCGGGCTTGGAAAGGGATAGGGGGAGAGATGGGATAAGATGCAGGAAGAGGGATAGGGAGCAAGGGGGTGGGGGGAGGCAAGCCGTCCAGCAACAATACGGTGGGGGGGGTGTTCTGGCGGGCCGTCAACCAACGATCTCGAGGAGCCTAAGAGAGCTCAAGAGCTCCCAGGAAAGTAGGTGGTCATGAAATGATTGTTTGTATTTCAGAATATCCCACTTGTCTGTCCTTCTCTTCTTTAATTGTGTAACATTGACACACTGCATAAAAAGAGTGCTGGGTATAAAAATATCCAACTTTTTCTTCTATGAAACTACACTCAGTGAAATGAATATAGTTTGGGTTTAAAAGTTCATTCAAGGATTTCACTCACCTCAAACAGGCAACAGCTGCAGGGAACAGCTCGAGGTTTTATTCTCATTTCAGTCTAAAATTAAGAAAGAAATGTCATTGTGGAAAATATAACCACTTGAGACATCCCTTCAGAAACATAACTCATTCTTAGGTCATGTGTAATTCCTTCTAACCCAAGTTTTTCTCGTAGTTTTCA
Organism: Labrus mixtus; assembly: GCF_963584025.1. Lineage (NCBI taxonomy): Eukaryota > Metazoa > Chordata > Actinopteri > Labriformes > Labridae > Labrus > Labrus mixtus. The sequence goes on along the minus strand of NC_083621.1, from coordinate 15,381,901 downwards.
TTCTTCCAGATTAACGCATTAATACATATTCATGTATTCACCTCTATAGTTTTCATTTTAAGTGCTGCACTCCAACATTCACATGCTGGATTCAAACTGCCTCCTTCACACACATAATGGGCTTACAGGAGTGATGTAGCATGTAATCTATCATCATTATTTAAAATGTATTCTATTCACATAGCCTAATATATAAACACAATCTGCATTTCAGAGAGCAGGCTTCATCAAGCACCTGTGCTTTAAATCTGCTTTTTATATGGAACAATTCATTAGTGATATTTCTCTCCTGACCGTATTTCTTGGGCATGGATTCCTTATTTTAACTGAGGAGAAGCTGTGTTTGTCTTTGATGTGCTGATACCCCAAACATACTTTTTGTACTTAAAACAAAATTGATCATTCAGGTGGGTACAGTCCACAGCAGAAAAGACTTGTTAGTATTGCTTCTCCTCTCGACATTCCTCTACTCTCTACTTTTATAATCTGAAGTACACAGCAACGCAAGAGCTGTATTTATCAACAGAGCTGTTAACCATGACATTTTAAGCTCGTTTTAGGACATCAAATAACCAAATAAAAGGCAACTAACTATAATAACAGAAACTATGTTTGAGAAACAGTTATTTGACTTGCGTTTGGATTTTTTAATGTGAACAATGTTCTGTCTGTTAACATGGGGAGACAGTGTTATGACCTATACTAGAGCCTGTCAGTAGGGGGAGCTCAAAATGTTTTGGCTTCACTTCTTGGAGGCTGTTATGTCGTCCTCCTTTTTCCGTGCTGCAAGACAAATGGTGTTTCCCCCCCCAAAAAAAACTGTGAGGTGCGTGTAAGAAAAAAGGCAAGTCAGAAAGATTTCAGGACTGGGCTGAATTTTATTTAGAGATTTTCAGGACTGCGTGTGTGTAAAAAGCTAAATTAAGAGTTCAAACAAACAAAGCAGCATCCTCTGGTCTTGAAAAATGAAGCCAATGCGGAAGTGCAAAATCCTGCAGTTTGTCGAGTCTCCTCTTGAGGCTGGCTCCAGGAACACCGGAAGTCACTTACACACAACAGGCAAAAAAGCCGTTTTTACAGCAGAAATGAACATGTTTACAGCCTGGTGCAAAAAACTAAATAGGTCTGATTAGTTATTGTCATTGTCAACACTCTGTTCGGGCGGTGAATTCATTTAAAAATGGCTTCGCTTTACGATAGGGTGAGACAGGATTTCCAGCATGACGGTGGCTGCTGATGAGCCCCTGGAGCACCAGGCCGTAACGTATGGCTGATATCATTCAAGCCTCATCCATTAATATTTACATTCTATGTCTGCAACAAACAAAACATGCTGTTACTATGGCAACAATGGCTATGGTCAAGTGTACCAGGACAGAAATCCAACTTCATCCACATGGTCATTTGATTTCAATTGAATTGCTTATCATGTTGTGCTGCCTGAATGTCAGATTATTTATTTATGTTTGGTTGATCCGTCATTTTCAATAATCTGTTTTTCATTTACTTGCTCATAATAAGTGCCTTGACGCCTATCATTTATTTACTGTGTTGGTTAATTTAGGGATAAATCCTAACTAAAATGCAGTCAGGTATGTGTTGAATTATTTTTCTCAATGTTTTACATTTGTCATTCACTAAACCTCAGTTTGAAGTCATTTCTTCTTTCGTCTAAGGTAGACAATGAAATCGAACAAACCTACCAACACTAGAACCCGAAGACAACTTGACTTATCTTTTTTGTGTTTTTGTATTTCAGTTTTTTGTCCTGATCTGACGGATGTTGTGTTCTGCATTGAACTTATAATCCTTCAGCTCCTGTGTGTTTTCCTATGCATTCAACTCTTCTCTTTCTCTTGCTAGTTTTTACACAGAAAGAGGAAGACTTGTAATGTTGATGGCAGCCATGTTTTTTTCAAACTTCAATTCTGGAGGAGGAATAAATCATGCAGGACAGCCTTAGCTTTGCAGAGGCCCAAACCTTTACTCTGGTGAAATCAAAATATATATTCTAGTTGAGAAAAAGTCAAAATAAGGACTTCTCACAAGCATATTTTTTTTAATGTAGAGCTGAATTTTTCCTGAGCAACAGAGGAGCTGTGCAGAGTCAAGTGAAGTGAAAAATGAGCACCGCTGTGCAGACAGGGAGAGATTCAACTGGTCAGTACAGCAGACCTGCACATAATGAGCTCCTCGGCAGGTTTGATTCATACCAAGTATTAAAAAGGTTTCCTCCATATGCCGTATAATGATGAATCACCCATTTACAAGCTATTATTTTTACATTATTCATTCTTGAGGTGTGTGCTCTGTCTCTGTGGTTATTTATGTTGGTACACTTTGCAGTGCAGGTAAATAGACACAAATCTGGTAGCACTGTGGTTATAACGCAATAAAGAACTTAATTTTTCTATTCGATTCAGTGGGCCTAGATAGAAGATCTTACCAAAGTACAATAACAAAAATACAATAATATGAATGTTTAAAACTAATAATGAATAACAAAAGTAACAATCATAATAAGCAATAAAGATATTTTAATAAGAGATATCGAGAACAAACCAAATGACGTATTTTTGTGTATGGAGTCTAACGAGAATTCGCCTTTAAGATTTTTGCATTGGATTTTGGATCATTGCAGAAAAATAAGCTCTGTGGCAAACACACGTTTCCGATGCTAAGGCGTTTTGTTCAGCAGGATAATCTTCACAAATGAACACAATTTTTATGATGTTTCAAGCCGACAGAAGTAAAAAGCTAACGTTATGCTACAGCAAACTACACCACGGTCGGATGATTTTGATGTCATTACCGTTACGCTTCAGACGATCTACAATAAGCTAATCAGGGGTTTTGACAAGCTAGCGGAACCCTCGCTTAATAAATTGTTAATTAACCTAATATTTGCCTTAACCCAAAGATTAAACCTAAAGGAGACATCACTGGGTAAGGCCGACTAGTGAGAGAGGTCCCGGCGTTTGTGTCCGGCGTGAAGACGTTTTATGTCCCCGACAACCACTGTAGTCTCATTTAGCCACTTGTTGGCAACCAGCTTTTTAAGGACGTGTAAAAACTTCAAAATTCACAAGTGGGGGTATTACCTAAGGTAGTTTATGTCATCTAACAAAACGCGAACATCTCTTAAGCTTGTGTTAACCACAGACCTTATTTCAGGGGTCTAAACTGTTCACAATGAGAGGATAGAGCCCATGGCGCTAAAAATGCTAACTTCCGTCCGGGTTTTAGGACTCATTCCTATGGCACCCTATATAAACATTCAACAGAGCAATATTATAACAACATAAAGAGAAATGTTCATAAGATGACAACATTTGCAGTATTATGAGGTCATAGCATGTTGGCCACAAATCAAAACAAAACAACCAAATAATTCCGGATAAACTCTGGACTCTTAAAGCATCATCAAAGCATCATCAAATCATCATCAAAGGCTTTTAGAATGCAGAGTTTAGGTATAAAACCTATTACATCAAGCTGAGAGGCACAGACACTCATCAGTTCACGGATCAGATCTGAGACACTAGTCAGTGAGACATTTTAGCAAGTACAAGTACTCTAAACCACTCGACATCTACGTGACCAAATCTCTGAATCTCATCAGAACAGCAATGGAACAAAAGACTGAATCAGAGTCCCTGAGCTGGGGTGATATCATGGACATGGAGATGGAGGCTGAGGACTTGGTAAATATGATGCCATGGGCCAGCAGCAGCATCTTCCAGCTAAACCAGCAGAGAGAGGCCCCCATGGAGCCACAAGATAATACTCCCTCTCAAAAGTTGGAGGAAGGCCAGGGGCAAAACCAGCAGAGAGAGGCCCCCATGGAGCCACAAGATAATACTCCCTCTCAAAAGGTGGAGGAAGGCCAGGGGCAAAACCAGCAGAGAGAGGCCCCCATGGAGCCACAAGATAATACTCCCTCTCAAAAGTTGGAGGAAGGCCAGGGGCAAAACCAGCAGAGAGAGGCCCCCATGGAGCCACAAGATAATACTCCCTCTCAAAAGGTGGAGGAAGGCCAGGGGCAATACCAGCAGAGAGAGGTCCCCATGGAGCCACAAGCTTATCCTCATCCCCAAAGGGTGAATGGAGGGTACAAGCAATACCAGCAAAGAGAGGTCCCCACCCAGCCACAAGCTTATCCTCATCCCCAAAGGGTGAATGGAGGGTACAAGCAATACCAGCAAAGAGAGGTCCCCATCAAGCAACAAGCTTATCCTCATCCCCAAAGGGTGAATGGAGGGTACAAGCAATACCAGCAAAGAGAGGTCCCCATCAAGCAACAAGCTTATCCTCATCCCCAAAGGGTGAATGGAGGGTACAAACAATACCAGCAAAGAGAGGTCCCCATCAAGCAACAAGCTCATCCTAACCCCCAAAGGGTGAAGGTAGGCCAGGAGCAAAACCAGCAGAGAGAGGTCCCCACCAAGACACAAGCTAATCCTCATCCTCAAAGGGTGGGGGGAGGCTATGGGCAGCACCAGTACCCCTACCAGGGGCCCCCTGGTAGGTGCCCACCCCCTCCCAGATGGCAGGTGGAAAATGATCTCAGGGGTCGCCTGAGCGACGCAACCTACCATCTGAAACAGGAGAGAGGGATGAGGCAAGCAGTGGAGCACACCAATGCCACCAACAAGACCAAGCTGCAGGAGTTACGAGAAAGGGTGAAGGAGGAGCGTAACAGCACACTCGAGCGTGAAAAGGATATCAGGATGTTAAAAGAACAGCTGAAACACCTGAATCCATCCTTCAGTGTACCGGACATGAAATATTATTCCTTCAAAACAAAAGAGGAGCTCGTAGGTGTGATTGAAGCTCAAAATAAAAAGCTCCAGGAGAGAGCCTCAGGGGGTCCAAAGTTGGATGAAACCCTGAGAGCTGAAAACAACGCCCTGAAGAAGGAAATGAAGGCCATGCAGGATCAGCTGCAGGAAGAGACCAGCAGCTGCCTTGATCTAGCCTTAAAACTGAAGGCTCAGGAGGAGGCTAGTCGGGCGATGCAAAAGAAGATGGAGGAGCTCCAAAAACAGCTGGAGATGTATATGTGGGAGCCAAGTGCATCTGCCTTCACTCCAGAGGAGGACATGGATTTCTGCGATGAAGAGTACACTGAAGACTCTGTCGAGGAAACTCCTGAGGAGGTCAAAGAAGAGACAAAAAGTCTGAGTCCATCCTCCAGAGCACCAGAGGAGGACTCAAGTACTGGCCTAATACAAGAGGTCCTCCATCTTGTTGCATCTCAAAACAACCAGCTGCAGGCTCAAGTGTTGAAATCTGACTCCTTCCAGGGTGACGCTCCAAATGTGGTCCAGACAACAGCTGAGACGGAGGAAATCTCTCTGTGGAGGAGGTTTAAAAAGCGCATCACTCCAGAACACCGTCGCAAACACAAGCATCTCAGGGGGCAGATGCAGGACCGGCAGTGACAATCTCAGCACCCACCAACCACCCCAACTCCACCCTCCCCAGCTCCCACAGGCTGTAACAGGCTGCAGGGCAGCACAGTGAAACATGTGAAGTCCTGACAAACAGAAGCCAGCAGACGTCAGGACGTCACATGTTCCCACTGTGTCTGTGTGGGTTTTTTTCTCCGGGCGCTCCGGTTTATCCCACCCAAATAAATTGGAAAAGAACTTAATGAAAAAGTGTTCATATGTATTGTTATTTTTAAGCCTTATCCTCCATAAGGTAATCTAAGTGTTTTGAGGTCATCCCATGACACATACATATAAACAGGTGTTATCTTCTGTGTCAAATGTCAATGAGGCCTTACATCATGATAGGAGGATATTTTCTCATTAAGAACAGTCATTTACATTAATTGTGGTTACAGCTTGCTGCCTCTGAGAGGCTGAGGTCATGTCATCATGCAGTCCAACTTCTTATCAAATGTAGAGTTTATTTTAAATGAAGTTCTCCTGATGCAGATATAGGACACAGGCTGAATCTATGCTGTGTTAATGGGGTATATCAGAACTGTGTATGTCTGGTGGTAAGAGGATACTACTAAACACGTTATTAGATGCAATCTGACAAGAAGAACATTGAATTAGAGGTTTGACACAAGACTCTGAAAACACAACAATGATATATAATTTGTTATCATTTAGACTTGATGTTGAATAGACTTTTAGCAGCAACAGAGGTGATTCTCCATCTATGCTTTGTCGCCCTGTGCTTTGTCACAGCAGAGATACATAGAAGACTGTGTTTGCACTGTGCAGCTCATTGATGTAAACATGTGTTGGAATGTGTCACAATTTCTTTTTTAAACTGCTTATTAGGCAAAGCTGTGGAGGTGCAAGGGGATAGGCTGAAAATACAAAGGTCTATCAAGGTGATCATCAGTGCTTTCCTGAGATGAAGTAGGGTGTCATTTCTCAAAGGATAAATCCATCAGCTGGAAATACTTTGTTTTTTAAGGCTGAGAATATCTCAGCAAAGTGTTCCAATCAAACTGAATTTCCTTTCATATTTGAGTATTGGAGACACTTTCAAAGTATATAAAGTGAACATATGATTGAGATGGAAAAGAGCTTCTCTTCCTTTAAAAACAATATTTTCTCCAAAGGAAAGAATAACTGCAGACTGAGGCTGTTTGAGCTCACAGCAGGTGATCAGGAAAGTGAACTGCTGCCTGAGGATGTGTTTACCTTTTTTCCATTTGCCCACAAAATTTCCCAGAGGGTATTTGATTAATAAGCAAAATCTGATGTAATATCCACTAGAAATGTGTATCACATTATACCATCCAGTATAAGAGCTTCCTGATTGAAGCTGCTTTAGCATTGTGTTGTGACTAAAATGAGGCTTTTGTTTTGCTTCTTGATTCCCTGATGAGGTCATCATTTCAGAGTGTGATAATGGCAGGCTAAAGTAACATGTAAAGCTTTACATTCAAAATGAAATGCTTTCTAAAGCCTTTTAAAATAAAGTGATATCAAGAGTCGACCAATCTCTAATGCTGGTGGCAGAAAACTCTCAATGATGGAAAAGCTAAAACTAAAAGGTGCTAACTGCTTAGTTTGTACAGAAAAGAAACACTCAAGAAAACACTTAAAATATTGTTCAAGTGAAAATTTTTACAACTTACAAATTGTGACTGAATAGATTTTGCTTTCCATATCAATATTTATTGTATCTGTAGGCAACCAAGGGCCTATACTACGAAGCGTGTTCAACATACCTAGGGTATCTTTGGGTTATCTGGCTTCACTAACCCTAACATAAGAGATCGTGCTTACAGTCATATGAAGCTGGTTATCAATCTAATAAGTAACCCTTGAGTTTCCAGGAGTAAAACACAAAAGGGGCAGTGTTTAACCCAAAGATTAAACCTAAAGGAGACATCACTGGGTAAGGCCGACTAGTGAGAGAGGTCCCGGCGTTTGTGTCCGGCGTGAAGACGTTTTATGTCCCCGACAACCACTGTAGTCTCATTTAGCCACTTGTTGGCAACCAGCTTTTTAAGGACGTGTAAAAACTTCAAAATTCACAAGTGGGGGTATTACCTAAGGTAGTTTATGTCATCTAACAAAACGCGAACATCTCTTAAGCTTGTGTTAACCACAGACCTTATTTCAGGCGTCTAAACTGTTCACAATGAGAGGATAGAGCCCATGGCGCTAAAAATGCTAACTTACGTCCGGGTTTTAGGACTCATTCCTGTGGCACCCTATATAAACATTCAACAGAGCAATATTATAACAACATAAAGAGAAATGTTCATAAGATGACAACATTTGCAGTATTATGAGGTCATAGCATGTTGGCCACAAATCAAAACAAAACAACCAAATAATTCCGGATAAACTCTGGACTCTCAAAGCATCATCAAAGCATCATCAAAGGCTTTTAGAATGCAGAGTTTAGGTATAAAACCTATTACATCAAGCTGAGAGGCACAGACACTCATCAGTTCACGGATCAGATCTGAGACACTAGTCAGTGAGACATTTTAGCAAGTAAAAGTACTCTAAACCACTCGACATCTAAGAGACCAAATCTCTGAATCTCATCAGAACAGCAATGGAACAAAAGACTGAATCAGAGTCCCTGAGCTGGGGTGATATCATGGACATGGAGATGGAGGCTGAGGACTTGGTAAATATGATGCCATGGGCCAGCAGCAGCATCTTCCAGCTAAACCAGTCCAGAGAGGTCCCCACGGAGCCACAAGATAATACTCCCTCTCAAAAGGTAGAGGAAGGCCAGGGGCAAAACCAGCAGAGAGAGGCCCCCATGGAGCCACAAGATAATACTCCCTCTCAAAAGGTGGAGGAAGGCCAGGGGCAATACCAGCAGAGAGAGGCCCCCATGGAGCCACAAGATAATACTCCCTCTCAAAAGGTGGAGGAAGGCCAGGGGCAAAACCAGCAGAGAGAGAACCCCATGGAGCCACAAGATAATACTCCCTCTCAAAAGGTGGAGGAAGGCCAGGGGCAATACCAGCAGAGAGAGGTCCCCATGGAGCCACACGCTTATCCTCATCCCCAAAGGGTGAATGGAGGGTACAAGCAAAACCAGCAAAGAGAGGTCCCCACCCAGCCACAAGCTTATCCTCATCCCCAAAGGGTGAATGGAGGGTACAAGCAATACCAGCAAAGAGAGGTCCCCATCAAGCAACAAGCTTATCCTCATCCCCAAAGGGTGAATGGAGGGTACAAGCAATACCAGCAAAGAGAGGTCCCCATCAAGCAACAAGCTTATCCTCATCCCCAAAGGGTGAATGGAGGGTACAAGCAATACCAGCAAAGAGAGGTCCCCATCAAGCAACAAGCTCATCCTAACCCCCAAAGGGTGAAGGTAGGCCAGGAGCAAAACCAGCAGAGAGAGGTCCCCACCAAGACACAAGCTAATCCTCATCCTCAAAGGGTGGGGGGAGGCTATGGGCAGCACCAGTACCCCTACCAGGGGCCCCCTGGTAGGTGCCCACCCCCTCCCAGATGGCAGGTGGAAAATGATCTCAGGGGTCGCCTGAGTGACGCAACCTACCATCTGAAACAGGAGAGAGGGATGAGGCAAGCAGTGGAGCACACCAATGCCACCAACAAGACCAAGCTGCAGGAGTTACGAGAAAGGGTGACGGAGGAGCGTAACAGCACACTCGAGCGTGAAAAGGATATCAGGATGTTAAAAGAACAGCTGAAACACCTGAATCCATCCTTCAGTGTACCGGACATGAAATATTATTCCTTCAAAACAAAAGAGGAGCTCGTAGGTGTGATTGAAGCTCAAAATAAAAAGCTCCAGGAGAGAGCCTCAGGGGGTCCAAAGTTGGATGAAACCCTGAGAGCTGAAAACAACGCCCTGAAGAAGGAAATGAAGGCCATGCAGGATCAGCTGCAGGAAGAGACCAGCAGCTGCCTTGATCTAGCCTTAAAACTGAAGGCTCAGGAGGAGGCTAGTCGGGTGATGCAAAAGAAGATGGAGGAGCTCCAAAAACAGCTGGAGATGTATATGTGGGAGCCAAGTGCATCTGCCTTCACTCCAGAGGAGGACATGGATTTCTGCGATGAAGAGTACACTGAAGACTCTGTCGAGGAAACTCCTGAGGAGGTCAAAGAAGAGACAAAAAGTCTGAGTCCATCCTCCAGAGCACCAGAGGAGGACTCAAGTACTGGCCTAATACAAGAGGTCCTCCATCTTGTTGCATCTCAAAACAACCAGCTGCAGGCTCAAGTGTTGAAATCTGACTCCTTCCAGGGTGACGCTCCAAATGTGGTCCAGACAACAGCTGAGACGGAGGAAATCTCTCTGTGGAGGAGGTTTAAAAAGCGCATCACTCCAGAACACCGTCGCAAACACAAGCATCTCAGGGGGCAGATGCAGGACCGGCAGTGACAATCTCAGCACCCACCAACCACCCCAACTCCACCCTCCCCAGCTCCCACAGGCTGTAACAGGCTGCAGGGCAGCACAGTGAAACATGTGAAGTCCTGACAAACAGAAGCCAGCAGACGTCAGGACGTCACATGTTCCCACTGTGTCTGTGTGGGTTTTTTTCTCCGGGCGCTCCGGTTTATCCCACCCAAATAAATTGGAAAAGAACTTAATGAAAAAGTGTTCATATGTATTGTTATTTTTAAGCCTTATCCTCCATAAGGTAATCTAAGTGTTTTGAGGTCATCCCATGACACATACATATAAACAGGTGTTATCTTCTGTGTCAAATGTCAATGAGGCCTTACATCATGATAGGAGGATATTTTCTCATTAAGAACAGTCATTTACATTAATTGTGGTTACAGCTTGCTGCCTCTGAGAGGCTGAGGTCATGTCATCATGCAGTCCAACTTCTTATCAAATGTAGAGTTTATTTTAAATGAAGTTCTCCTGATGCAGATATAGGACACAGGCTGAATCTATGCTGTGTTAATGGGGTATATCAGAACTGTGTATGTCTGGTGGTAAGAGGATACTACTAAACACGTTATTAGATGCAATCTGACAAGAAGAACATTGAATTAGAGGTTTGACACAAGACTCTGAAAACACAACAATGATATATAATTTGTTATCATTTAGACTTGATGTTGAATAGACTTTTAGCAGCAACAGAGGTGATTCTCCATCTATGCTTTGTCGCCCTGTGCTTTGTCACAGCAGAGATACATAGAAGACTGTGTTTGCACTGTGCAGCTCATTGATGTAAACATGTGTTGGAATGTGTCACAATTTCTTTTTTAAACTGCTTATTAGGCAAAGCTGTGGAGGTGCAAGGGGATAGGCTGAAAATACAAAGGTCTATCAAGGTGATCATCAGTGCTTTCCTGAGATGAAGTAGGGTGTCATTTCTCAAAGGATAAATCCATCAGCTGGAAATACTTTGTTTTTTAAGGCTGAGAATATCTCAGCAAAGTGTTCCAATCAAACTGAATTTCCTTTCATATTTGAGTATTGGAGACACTTTCAAAGTATATAAAGTGAACATATGATTGAGATGGAAAAGAGCTTCTCTTCCTTTAAAAACAATATTTTCTCCAAAGGAAAGAATAACTGCAGACTGAGGCTGTTTGAGCTCACAGCAGGTGATCAGGAAAGTGAACTGCTGCCTGAGGATGTGTTTACCTTTTTTCCATTTGCCCACAAAATTTCCCAGAGGGTATTTGATTAATAAGCAAAATCTGATGTAATATCCACTAGAAATGTGTATCACATTATACCATCCAGTATAAGAGCTTCCTGATTGAAGCTGCTTTAGCATTGTGTTGTGACTAAAATGAGGCTTTTGTTTTGCTTCTTGATTCCCTGATGAGGTCATCATTTCAGAGTGTGATAATGGCAGGCTAAAGTAACATGTAAAGCTTTACATTCAAAATGAAATGCTTTCTAAAGCCTTTTAAAATAAAGTGATATCAAGAGTCGACCAATCTCTAATGCTGGTGGCAGAAAACTCTCAATGATGGAAAAGCTAAAACTAAAAGGTGCTAACTGCTTAGTTTGTACAGAAAAGAAACACTCAAGAAAACACTTAAAATATTGTTCAAGTGAAAATTTTTACAACTTACAAATTGTGACTGAATAGATTTTGCTTTCCATATCAATATTTATTGTATCTGTAGGCAACCAAGGGCCTATACTACGAAGCGTGTTCAACATACCTAGGGTATCTTTGGGTTATCTGGCTTCACTAACCCTAACATAAGAGATCGTGCTTACAGTCATATGAAGCTGGTTATCAATCTAATAAGTAACCCTTGAGTTTCCAGGAGTAAAACACAAAAGGGGCAGTGTTAGCTTCATTTAAAGGCAGGGTTGGTCATTTTCTCCGGATACACTTTTTAAGATTTTGGTTGAAATTGTCTTTAGATCCGGACGTTAATAACTCATGTGCTCTGAAAAGGAACAGAGAAAATCTGTCATCTGTAGCATGTTGTAAGCACGTAAAAACTTTGACCAATGTCTGCCACGAGGTACCAATCTGATGAACCAATCACGCCTCCCTGTGTCCCTGCTCGTTCTCTACCCCATGCATGCAGGAGCCCACACTCAAAGCATGAGCTGATGTTCACTTCTGGACCAATGGCGCTTTTGCTTGTAAGTGAGGGGTGTGGCTTTTGAGGGAGCACAGAGGGGAGGGGGATGGGTGCATCACATGTAACCTGTTACATGTGATGTGTGGATGAAGTAGCCTACACTGGTATGTGTAATTATTGTTTTTGTCCGTAACTAAACCAGTCTGGACCGTGTTTATAATAGGCGAGAGAGAGAGAGAGAGAGAGAGAGAGAGGGAGAGAGAGAGAGAGAGAGAGAGCTGTACGAGCAAGTCGGGGAACGTGTCAGAGCTCATATTGCCCATGGACAAAAACCTAAAGGTTAAATTGATAATCTTCTCTACGGTTTACTGGTTTACCAGTAAAGTATGTTTACTACATGGCAGACTGCAGTCTCTGTTAACACACTGATGCCGTCCAAACCGCTCCTATGTGCAGGAGTGCTTATCCTTCTGTCTGCGCGTCACCCTCCCTGCTCTGTTTATTAAAAATCTATAAACTGATCATAAGCCACGTCTGAACTTTCAGTGTGAGGTTTGTAACACACTGTAATTTATTACAAACACACATATATATTTGATTTTACACATCTCAGACTAAACGTCAAAACGTATAATAGTGAGCGCTGTAAAGGTAGACTTGTTCTGGCAAAGCTGTTTCATTGGAGAACATTGGATTTTATGCTGCCTCCAAAAATGTCTAATCTCTTTTGAACAACATCACGTCAATTTCTATGTTTTTGATAGAATTAGGATAATTTCATTTCTTTTAATCAACTCATTGTGTGAAATAAAGTTTTGTTTAAAGTTGTGTTTTTTCTGCTTTTCATGTTTATCTCCTAGGTGTGTGCGTTCTGTGGGTAGGAGCGGTTTTGGCAGAACCAGCCAATGCTGCACCGAAACATGCCTGCATATAACTGACAACTGAGTGGGGCCATCCACTTTGCAGCTCCTGCAGTCTCACACACACACACTCTCTCTCTACTCTCTCTTCTCTGACGTTCTCCACAGGTATACTCCATTTTGTTTGAGACTTCCACACATCATATTGTAAATATTTCATTTGGTCTAGTCTGGTTTAATAAAGAATTATTCCAACTTTAACTTGGTGTTGTCTCCCATTTCTGTTGTGACTTCCTGAGCAGGGTCACGACAGCTTTTAAAAAGATTTCAACTGGTAAGACACTTTGTGATAGTGTTTATTTATTTTTGTAATTGTCCTCCAAATGATGACTTTATAAATCCCCCCTCTTCTGGACAATGTCTCCTGATGGCAGACACAACACAGGAAGGTAATGTGCCTTCCCAGAATGCCATAGGCCCTGTGTTACGGTATTGCCTGGGGATAGGGACAAAATATTTACAATTAAACTTGACAGTCCTTTTATTTACACAATCGGAAATGTATTAACAAAGGTAATGGGAATGCTGTGTTTAATTAAAGTATCGAAAAATCAGTCTGAGTTGCAGTAATGTCTACAACTTGTATCTACATGCTTTGAGCAATGAAAGCTAATTTACAATAATAAAATAATAAAAGTCAGCAGAATTGCAGATTGTTTCTGCCCCACACATTCTCATATCTACTGGCCTGAAGGGGACCACGCTCCTGCCTGAAGGTCATGTATGCTATCTGCAGGACAAAGGGATTCAGACAGCAAGCCTCAAAACCTGGGTGCTGTGTCAGGCATGTTATGTCTGGTCTGGGGGTAAGGTTCTCCACAAACGCCCAGAAGGCATCCGCCTCTCTGCAGCACAGACTCTCCACAGCTGAAGCCATGAGCTGACATTTCCCCCACAAGCACCTATCAAACAGAAGTTACAGGAAACTGTTATCCCTCTCCCTCTATATCTTTTTAAAGTGCGTTGTTCAAAAGCGTGTGGCGCATGCTGATTTGGGGCATGTAAGTTTAGGATTAAGTTCAGTGGAGTTGCGCTGTGAAGTATTCTACTCTTAATGAGGAACAGCCTACTACACCATAGACTTTAATACATTCATTTAATATTTAAACAACATGAGTACTGGGCTGCATCAGGAATAAAATATAGCCTAAAGACACCGGTGCTGCATTTACACAGGCTGTAGATCGGCCCTACGTCTCTATCTCTCTCACACACAAAACGCTGTGGCACTGTAGTACAGATCTGCTGTTTTTATAAGGCAATCACATACAAGTGAATGGTTAATGATCAGCATTTACACTTACTACTACTTATTTTTGAAGTTATTGTATCGGATTGCAAACTTTACATATGCTGTGATGTGAACACGGCATTAAATATCGCTAGCTAACACCGGTCACTCACCAGGACACAGCCCGACTCTCCTCACACCACAACTCAACTTCTCTCATTTGGCCGTTATTCATCCTAATCCTGCCCTGTTCCTGGTCTCTATCTCGCCTAACAGGTTCATAACTATAAGCCTGTGGACCATCATATGCATAGGAATATACATTTTCTTCCTATTCATTGGCAGGAGTGACAGTCGGATCCATGTTTATTAATGTTAAACAGAGGCAGAATCAGCAGGACTCACCCATGTGACGTCACGTTCGAATGCCAGTTTTTAATGCGGAAGTAAACGCAAACGTACTAAAATGTCTCCAGGAGACCCTGTGGTTTATTAATTTCGGAATTTCTTTCAATATATTATTATTTTTAAGTTATTTTCCTATAAATTGCTTAACTTCAACCTGCAATATGCTCTTTAACCCTGAAGTTACCTCGCTGACCCCGAATCCTGTTTCGTAGTACAGGCCAGAGTCGTTCTCCTCCTCTAGTCAACTGATTAAATACACACACACACACACACAAACACACACACACACACACACACACACACACACACACACACACACACACAAACACACACTAGATGACACATAATTACTCTGGTTTTTGTTCAAATGTCAAAGCCCATTGTTCAGTACACAGTGAAATGATTTCTTCCTTTAGATTCTCAGTGAATGCATTTACAGAAAAAAACTTTCCTCTTAATATAAAATAATTAATGTTTTTTTGTGTAACTGGCTATTTAGACCACAAACTCTCCCTGAAAAAATAAACCATTATCCACTGTAACTGCTTTTTTTTTCTTCTTCAACGCTTTAACAGTACAGTGACAGTTTTCACAGCACTAACACATAAAGTGATTCTGTATTACAGGAATAGTGCAGAGAAACCCCCCCCCCCCAAAGGATTTTAGCCAAAGATTAATTGTCTTCCTTTTACATTTCTGCAGTGAATACAGCTATGAGAGTCTTTGAGAAATAATGTTCCCATGCAGGCAAAGAAATACAATCCTTTCTGAAAAATGGCAAATGTGCCTTTTATCTCTGAATAGGCTTTTGACTTCAATAGGATTATTCTTCCTCCTTTTCTTCGTCGTGATTTAATTTGAACTGACCGCAGTGAGACAGAAGCAGAACAAAGCTGTTAATTGATTTTAATCTGCTGCTAAATAGGTAAGGAAAAGAAAAAACACTTTTTTTTGGTACACTTTGAAATAGAGGCTCAAAAGTCTAACAAGATGGCAACTCCAAAATAATATACACATAGGTGGCAAAGTGGAACGTGTGCAGGACAATCCTAGGGTTAAGATTATGCTTATTAAAGCTATTTTGTCATGTGAGGTAGAATAACAAGGAGGAGGACCAACAAAAAAAACACAAGGAGCCATAAGAAAACATATTACAGAACATGAGCAGGAAGTAGAGAATTAGGACGTATGAACCGACAACAAGAGGGAAGGAATACTAAATAAACACTGTAGTCAGACAGAGGTGAAGACAATCAAGACAATCAAAGAGGCGGGAAACCACACAGAGAGGAATGAACACAAGACAAGAAACACTGAGGACAAGTACATCAAAATAAAACAGGAAACACTAAAGACACACAGAGAATCTAAGAATGTAACAGTAACACACACAAGGACAAAGTGAAGCACAAGGATAAGAAAGGACTAAATTAAATAGGAAACACTAACGACTAAAATAGGAAACATTCAAATATAAAAACACACAAGGGAAACAAGCAACAATGAGACAAAATAAAACAAGAACTGAAAATCTCAACTCTGAAAATATAGAAAACACAAAAAAAAACATGACCAAATCATGACGTTTTATTCCAGTGTAATTTCAAATCAGCAATACTACGTTTTATTTGACAGTTTTTCATCTGCACATCTGACTTATCAGTGCAGAGATTCACTGTAGTACTAAATATGATAAAACATTTCTCAATACAAAGCCTAAAAGGCTCCTTCCCATCATAAAAGAGATTTCAAAAGATTAGCTCTATTTCCTGTTCAGCAGAGCTCATTTATCTCTCACTGTTCTGCCGGTTTCTAATATCAGATAACAGGATCCCCTCGGAGGTAATGTTGGCCCGATTTGGCTCCTCTGAGTTTGTGTGTGTGATTTAGGATTCAGTGATTCTGTTTTCCAGGGGCGCCTTGGAAACAAACAGCTGTAATCTGCTATTTTGTGCAAGCAGTTTAATGGAGCTGATTTTATCTTCAATTACCGTTCTGATTGATGTCCTATGCAATTTCCAGAATTGTGAAGATAAACACACTGATAAACTGCATGAAACCAATACTGTGCTCCAGAGAGGAGGATTCAACGATGGACTGGTCAAAGACGTACCTCAACCTCTGGACAAATCATCCTTTGTGACCAAGACAACACTTGTTTAAGATCAAGCATGGAATGAAGCTTCGTGGTTTAAAGTGCTCATTTAACAACTCTGACCCACAAAATATGTGAAAATCAACGTTTCAGAAGTCCTACTAACACATCAGCACACACAGTCAGCCATCCATTAGTGTCTTATGGTATTCTCTAAATATACACAGACATCTGGACTGAGTGGAGTGAATGACTAGGTCCAACATGCAGACTCGCTTATTCTGCATCTTTTACAGACAGGAAGTGGTATGATGGCATTATGTCGACCCTAATGTTACAATTCATCCCTCAATAACAGAAACATACAAACCCCTGCTGTGTTTGTTTGGTTTTAATTAAGATAACAATAGTTTCATATAATGTGAAAATACTTTGACCTTTCCTGTGGTGTCTTAGAGAGAGCTTCTAGTCCACATCATTGCCTAATAAGAACACACTTTCCTCGATCTAAAATAAAATTGAAGAGCACACACTTTCTCCTGTGGTTAACGCAGTGTGAGAGAATATCTGATAAAAGAAAGAGGGATTAAAAGAGGCTTCTGAGCATGTCAAAGAGCTAAAGATCAAAGAGGGCTGTAATCCTTCATGAGTCTAACGACTTGACTTTAACAATGAGACGCCCCCTAAGTATTCATGTTTAAACACTATAAAAAATTACCCTTTCTTGTTTATAAAGCGACGACTTTCAAAGTATCTCAATTGTGATTCTTATTAGCTCAAAAGAACAACATCACAAAAAGAACAGCGGAGTAAAGGTGGTTACATCTCTGCATTTGTTTCCCTCAATCATCCACTTAATAATTTTTCCTGTGCCATGTCAATGAAGAAAAACATTATTTTGTCTATAAAGACATTTATCAGAGCAGTGAAAGATGTGACATTTTACCTCTGCAGATGATTTCCTGTCCAGAAGAAACCTGTACACTAATATGATACTGATACTGTGCACCTCGCATCAGTTACAGGACATCACCACCTCCTCTTATTCGCTCCAGGTGAATTATCCATAGGTCCATATCGTTATAAAAAAGCACAAGAAATATCAATAATAATATTCTCAGTGGCGATTCTAGAGTCTGTTGGGGCCCTAGACAAAAATCAATTGGGGGGCCCTCCAACCAGTGTTCAATACCATTATGTCTGCACGTGAACGTTTACTCCTCTTTGTCTTTTTTCCTTTTTCTCTTTTCTCTCCTGTAATTACGCTTCATTTTTCTTCAGTGACTTTCATCGACAAACTTTGGTATCACTGCAATAATGCATGCAAAGCTTAGCAGGGCAACAACAGTGATAGCTGTCAAATGGGGCCCCCTTAGGGAGGTTTCCTACTGTCATTGCAAAATCTGCACATTTTGGACCCCCCAGAAGCTGCATGCCGAGTAAACGGAGGGAACCCATGAATGCAATCTCCACACAGAGAGGCCCGGCCAACTGAGATTTGAACCAGGAACCTACTCGCCATTAGGCGACAACAGCGCTAACCACTGCACCACCGTGCAGCACACTCTGGATGAAGTCAGAGTTCAAAATCCGGCACTTGCACATACAGCTCCTGTACACACAACATTATGAAATTATCAGGAGTTTTTTCAGAAGTTTCCTTGTGAAAGCTGTATTAGACAACATCACGCTGCTGAAACATACTTAATATGTATAACTTTTTAAAGACAGCAGGATGAGAATTTCAAAATCTTAATCACTATTCAAACAAGTACAGGACAAAATTTACGAGGAGGGGCACCAAAATTGATGCAAACCAAAAGTTCCTCTCAGAAGCTTTGAGAAAAAAAGTTCAGTGTGGATTGAAATAACTACCTTTCTACAGTCAGGGGACTTCCTGTTTCATGGTGATAGGAATAGTGACTTGGATGTAATATTGTAATAACAACAGAGAATATTTACTTGAAAGCACTTGACCAGAAGAAGGTAAAATACTTTCAGCTCTCCAGAGGATCTGCTAGTTACAAAATGAGTTGAAATCTGTCTGTGTCACGCCGATACACAGGCTTACAAAGCTATAAGGACTTTTAAAGCTTCACTGTAGGGATGGTAAAGGCTGTGAAGGCTGCAACTAAAGTCATCAACATGTTTTCCCTTCACAGTCCTCATGTTAGTCTTCTTTGATAATTTCTTCATGGAAAATATCATTGAGCAAAGAACGTTTAAAAATACATTTGGTATTCTTTGGTATTCATGTTATAAAGTAAACATGTTTAATACAGAGAATGAAACAGTACTGTAGGTGAAGGTACCTTGAAGCTTAATTAAAAAGCATGAAGAATATTTACCCTGAGAGGCAAAGGGAAGAAATTAAGTGGAATAGAAAAAATAAATATGCTTAATTTGCTGCATTTAGGCTGCTTAAACATATAACTATTAAGTATAAAGCTTATCAGCCATAATGTCGTCAGAGAGAATTCATTCAGCTGAAGTCTGTCTGGTGCACAGATGCTGAGACAGTTTGTCTTATTACAGATACAGTGATGGTAACACTCACACAGTCTTATGAGGCACTGAGAATAATTCAGAAGCTGATTTACACTCATGTTTAACACAAGAGGCTTTAAACAGGAGCTGTAACAAACATCAGGCTCTAAACAAACACTTTACAACCTCTGATACAAAGTGTGCTGTCATTACACTGAGGAGGTAACAACAATGTGTAGAGGCATGCTGCTCTGCCTAACAGCAGATCAATACTCCATTGTTAAAGTGTGATTGATGTATCAACAGTGTGATGTCGACAGCTCAGAGCAGCGGCTCTGAATGCTCGTTAATGTCATAGATCTATTTCTGGAAGGTTATTAACATGTTCATTGTTCTGCAGGGGATGAACACTGTTCTCTTTTGATTCAGAACATGCATATTCACAGATATAACATCTCATTGAAATTCAACCGAGAAAATGTTTCAGCAAAAGGCTGGGAAAAAAAATGAACTTGCAATCACATGCAGATGTGTCAACTACACAAAGAGCTGATGTGAGTGTTTGGGTTTGGTTGATTACACCCAGAACTCAGATGTTTCTACATCTTAAATCTATAAGGAAACAACACAATCCATTAAAGTTGGTTCTCACTATAATTAATGTCTTTTTTATGAAAGTTAATAATAATGAAGTCGAAGACCTGCCAGCCTGTGAAAAACATCATGACATTATCATGAAAAAATGTCCTTTTTGTCTTTATCCATTATCTTTACTGATCAGCTGAGAAGTAATCAAATCAATCTGGCATAGTCATTAAATGAACAGACTTTCTAACCTGGAACAAAGCAGTGCAGTATTATATTCTACACTCTGAAGTCACAGAGAAATGATCATCATGTGAATGTGGTGAACAGGTTGGACCATAGGCAATAAAAACAATACCTCAGCATATAACGTATGTTGTAGAGTTTTTTCAAAGGTATTATTCAAATATACGAACCATTCTATCAATGTTGGACTCTGTGTTAAACATGTTCTTTTGACATATCTGCTCATTTCTAGCTCAATCAAATATATTCTTAAGTACAGA
Source organism: Labrus mixtus (assembly GCF_963584025.1). NCBI lineage: Eukaryota > Metazoa > Chordata > Actinopteri > Labriformes > Labridae > Labrus > Labrus mixtus. The sequence goes on along the minus strand of NC_083621.1, from coordinate 15,361,673 downwards.
CTGCTGGTTTCAGGCCAGAAGACATCCATTTAGAATCATAAATACTTCATCATCCATAAGATGCCAAGATAAACTATTTCAGGCTTTTTTGCTGACTGGCTGCCCTCCTTCCTTCTCTGCAGAGACTCTCGAGGTATTTTGGAAAGAATCCTGTTAGACTGAAGCCGAGGACAGTGAACTCAGCATTTCATCTGGATAGGGTCCCTCCATCACTCTGTGAAATAACATCACAAAAACAACAAACCAGCTACAGAGCTCCATTTTATCCTGTGGCCATCACACAGCTCACAGTGTATTGATATCACCATTTCCCACCAAGGATCCAGCTTCAAACTAAGAGATAAAAACGCTTCTATTGGACAGTATGGTTTAGTCTTGAAAAGTGTTGAATTTAGAAATATGTGTGTATGTTAGGTAACGGTAGTTTAACCAGTTTTATTAGTCAATAGAGAATGGAAGAAACAGAAATAAACTGGGACTGTTGTAAATACAGTCAAATGCTTTGTCTCTGCAAACAAAACAAAAAAAGGAGTTGCTGTGGAAATTGGTCAATTTTATTCATAAGAACTGAAGTTTCTTGGTTGCTTGTAAGAGGATAGAAAACACTGGTAATTAGAAGAAAAACTCAAGAGGCGGTTGATTCTTTGATTCCTTTTTTTCCCTCCTCTCTTGAAGCACTGAGCGGTGAAACAATTCCTCTTCTCAGAGTGAAGCTGGCAGCAGATCTCTCCTGTGGTTTTGATGGTGGGCAGTCAGGCCGAGAGAGACATGTCAGAAACTAGCTGTGGAAACACAACAAACTCGTGGTAGAAGTCAGGTTTTTCATTCTACCTGCTAACAGGGACAGAAACAGAAGGTCTCCAAATCCTTCATCAGTTAACCGAAACTGTCGCAAACTGGACAGTCAGCAGTTTATCAAATGGGGGGGGGGGCTTTATAAGAAGTAATAGGTCTGCATCTGATATCTTAAGGTGCTTGTTGGGAATTTGGGTCATGCCATGGTGTCAGTAAACCAAGAAATGGTGTAAACCCAGCATTGTCCACCTGTCAAGAGTGTTTGTATGACAAAGGTCCATAAATTCAGATATATGTAAAGAAGGTGTGCAATACCTGAACCAATGTAGTCTCTGCAACACAAAGCACTAATCCCCTGTGGAAGAAACATGAATGATGCAGGCTATGAACTTGTTTGTGCAAGCTCAACTCAAACACCAATGCTGTTTATGCTAAACTTCTTTAATAGTTGTTGAATGTGCATCCAAAAACACGAGTGGATGTCCAATTCTTCAGTTGTAAAATGCAGATCCTCAAAAACAGAGATGTTTTCTGTTGTCCAGGTGTGATGTGAAAAAGGCTTCATTGGAGAACGATGTCAATGTTGACATTTGTATGGGTGAAACTACAACGGGCCAAAAAAAAAAACTCATGAATACAAATACGTTTCTGTATGGAGTATTGTGTTAGATGTGGGCGGTCTTTGTTGACGGACAGCATAAAAGAGAGACGGGAAGTGACAGAGACGAATAGAAACATGCAATTAGAGAAGAAAAGAAAGTGAACAGTCCCCTTTTGACAGCAAAACAACATATTTATTTACCATTGTAAGCTATTTTATGAAAATGCATCCAACAAGCAGCACAGTGAAAGCCTAATTTCAGATCCTCACTATCGCTTGCAATTTTAAGAAAAATCGCAAGCGATAGATTGGATAGGGGGGAGGGGGGAAAGACGAAATAGTATAAAGCCAAAACACCCTTCTAAACTAAATAATGCACCGAAAATGATTAACTGAACCACTGCTGTCAAGCAGCTGTCTCAAAAGTAAATTGTCCAGAAGTCCCAGAAAACAATTAACAAAAGCAAAGGCTGCCAGGGAGGCCTAAACAGTCCACACAAAAGACTGGGTATAGCAACAAAACTACCCAGCATCCCAAGTTTTTCACTGAGAGATAGCAATGGATACAAATACACAGAAGGTTCTTTGTTTGTGTTTATACAGACACCGGGAGTAATTGCAGGGAGAGCCTCTGAATACCTCTGAAGGTGAGATAATGGTTCAGAACAGCACTGAAGTCCAAGAGTATATATAAGCTCCTCACACCTGATTTTAATCAGCCACAAACACACCTGACTCTGTACTGAGCTGAATCCTTCAACAACCTCAGTGACAAGCTAGAGAGTGTGCCCTCACACTTAATTTTTCAGTCTTTTCAATTTCTTCAGAAACTTGTTTGTCCTGCAATAGAATTGTTTTATTCATCATTAATGTAACGTTTTTCTGGCTGTGTGTGTGTGTGTGTGTGTGTGTGTGTGTGTGTGTGTGTGTGTGTGTGTGTGTGTGTGTGTGTGTGTGTGTGTGTGTGTGTGTGTGTGTGTGTGTGTGTGTGTGTGTGTGTGTGTTTTAGAGAATAAGACAGAGTGAAAAAGCTCCAGAGCATCTTTATGTTCTGGTATTTCTCTGTGGGTATTTTAGCATTTAATGTGCCATGTATAGAGCAGTGACCTGTGATAAATCTGCAGCCTGCATAGTATCAGGGGAATCACTGCAGTGAAGTGTGGTTGATTGCACCTATTCACACGAACTGGATGGTAAAAAAATGCATGATGGAGCACTATTCTCCTGGGGCTATGAAAAACAATAAATTGAGCACATGTATGTGTTGTCAAGAGAGATAATATGATAACCTGAAAAGTCTCAGGTGATGTCCTGTTTCTCTACCTGGTGGTGGCAGAGTGCCAGAGAAAAATCTACAACTCAGGACCTGTAGAACAGTCTTTGTCATGAGTCAAGTAAGAACAAAAGATAAATTATTTCTGAATAGTGAAAATGTCTTGTTTTTATAGCCGTCAGCTGCAATACCAATGTTAATCATCCAATCATAAAGGTCACATATTATTCTACTTTTCAACTACTTTAAATAAGTCTCAAAGCTCCCCAAAACATGTCTGTGAAGTTTCTTGCCAAACATCCAATCCTATCCTGTATATTAGCATGCATACAAATCCCTCCTCGCTCAGAACAGGCTGTTTCTGTGTATGTAGCTTTAAATGCAAATGAGCTGTGTCTGACCACGCCCCCTCTGGAAGGGGATTGGGCTTGGGCTTTCTTGCACCATGCTCTGTTGTTTACGGTGAGAAGGCAGACTCAGAGGGCAGAATAAACACCTAGCTGTGGGAGTGTCACCCACCTGGGAGAGGGGTTACTGCCCTTTGTGATGTCATGAGTGGAGCAGGCAAAATACAGAGAGGATGGACTTTTCTTATGATAGGGGGGTTTGTAGACAGGCCAGGGACACATATTAGTGTAAGAAAAAACATGGTAAAGTATATATGCATAATATATGACCTTTTATATTACATCACATAGGGAAAAATGGTCTTTAAAAATATAAAGCATGTCTCTTTGATTTTACATTCTTTCTGTAAAAAGTGACTCAAAATTAGGCTTTCATGGTGCTAAAAAATGTTTTCCTGTCATCTTGTACTGTGAAGTAAAGCACAACAGGTGCAACATTTGGAATTAAAGATCTGTTATTTTGTCTGCATATGGCTTAGTCTGCTCAAAAAAAATTCAGAAGTTATCTGAACTTTACATTGTAAAGAATTTGGTGTTGTTTATGTTCTATGAATTGTCTGCTGTCTTTTGTAAATGTGCACAGGAGTTACCAAGGGGAATGTGAAAATAAGATACATCACTCTGTTTATGCCTGCTTTACATTTTTAAAAGTAATCTTGTCTTTGGCTTTTTGCCTTTTTCACACGTCAGCCGGCTGATGTGGCTGTTGGATGACTGGATCATGGAGTAGAAGTGGTCGGTTTTCCTGACTTTAAATCATTCCAGGTGGTGAAAAGCAGACGCACAGCTTGGAAAAATCTTACTGTTACCAAAAGGAGACACAAGGAGAGGAGCAAGAGTCTGGGTCAGTAAGTGAAGGAAATCTCCCTGACTGTCATGTGGGTTGTGAATTTACTTTAAAGATGGAAGTTTAACCTTTACCCTAAGTATAAGTCATTTGAAGACAGGATGGAAGTAGGAAGTAAGAATAGAAGCAACAGAATAAGTCACAATCAATAGCACAGAGGAACAAAACAGAGCTGTCTCTGCCAACCAAAGTTTTGTCTGCCAAAAGGGGATAAAGGGAAATAGTCAAGGTCAAAAGGAGCAAAGAAAAGCTGATCAGGGGCAAACAAGTTCAACATCAACTCAAGTGATGAAAACATTTCACATGAAAAGTTTCACAAAAGAGGGAAAAGATCATCTCAACTTTGAACTCTTTGTCTATCCTCTTTATTCTTATCAGTAAAAATCTGAAAAGTTTGTGTTATTTTAATGTTTGTTAAGCTCTCTCTGTAACTCTGAGTTTCATGTTGGGTTGTCTCAGGGTCGCATGCAGGAGCATCTGGGGAAGAAAGAACGAGGACGGGAAGATGATGAGATGAAAATAACTTCACAAAGTTAGGAGGAAAAGAGCAGAATGGATTAAATCAATAAAATTATCATCTCTTTATATTCCGAACATAAGAGAGCAGGAGGTTAAATTAGAAGAAAAAAATCCATGGAAATCAATCAGCTCCAGTCTTTCCTGTAAATATATGTGCTTAACAACCTTACAACATGGGTACAAAAAGGTGAACATGGTGTTGTGCTGCTCTGCTGGTTGAGCTCCTGCTTTGTCTGCTGAATAATCAGATGATGTCAGGAGACTTTATTGATTTCTATTGTTGTTATTCTGGGCTGGTTGTCCTTTCCTCTGCTGCTGAGAGTCAGAGTGGAGAATACAAACCCACACACAGATCTATCTACACAACACACACCTCGGACCTATAACACAGAGAGTGTTGAACGTGCAGCTTTGGAGGGTCTTATTCATTTAAGACAGTTCAAGTGTGTGTCTTCTTCTCTTTGTCACTCTCAAACTCACACACACACACACACGCATGCATGCACTACACACAGATGGTAGGGTCCATCAGACAGCCTGCATGAATGATGATCAATCACAGCCCTACATATTGAATCAAGGTGTTATCTTATGAATCTCTGAAGTGTTCTGATTGTTTAGAGGTGGACTCAGGTCTCATCAAACATGATGCCCTGCAGCAGCATTATTAATAGACAATCTGGAGGAATATTATCCGTATTCAATCACTGATGATGGCCAGAGGCCAGAGAGATAGAGACTAATGTGTCTGCAGCTAAAGCATTAGCTGAATACAAATACAGAAATTCAACAGTAAGAATGCATTGGCGTGGATTATAAGAAATAAATACCAAAGTTAGAAAATTACTCTTTTTTATACAGCATTCTCTTTAAAATCATAATTCAGAGCTTTTGTGACAAAGAACAGATGGGATAGTCAATACAAACGTGCAGCAAATGATCAAGAAAAAAATTATTTACCAAACAGTAATATTCTATCTCATAATCATTTCACAAACACAGACCTTCTCAAAAAGCTCTTTGAACAGCTGCAGGAGAAAAAGCCTAGCTCTAAATCTAATGTTGCTGCAGGTATGCAAAAATGTAGTTTTACTTTTGAATCCTACACTGGCTTTCAGTCATGCTTTTATTTTTTTTTCAAACATTTTCCAAAATATGTGTGAATTGAACTGTCAAATTAAAGTTGTTCCATTCACTAGAAACAAGTTCAAGAAAATGTGACCTTTTGTGCTCAAAATCCAAGAGAAAGATGAAAGTGGTGGTTCTTAAGTGGACAATTAGCAGAACAATCAGTGATTTGACTAAAAGGCTGAAACATCTATTTGCTAAGAATCACCAACTCTCCAGCTTTAGTGAATTTTTTGGGGCTAATTCAGGTCGAGTACCTTCATCTTAAAGATTGGAGAGTAAGGACAGGAGTGTCTCTGGGGATCTACAAGAATCTCAGATTAATGATTACATTAAGAATCCACACGGCTGAACAAGATATGTTCATGTCCCAGAGGCCCCTGCAGCTCGTCCTCTGCTTATATGTGCTCTGAACACGGATTGATTTTACACTCTGACTCACAGAGATTAATAATATTTTACATTAAAGAACAACTCCTGACAGTCAAGAAAAATGATTAACAAGTTCAGAGTCTGGAGGAAGTTGAAGTACAAGACAGTGAGATGAGAACAACTCTGCAGGCACTGAGGAACATTTAATGAAATGTCAAGTGTGTTTCAATGAGTGTCCCAGCTGGATCTACTTACATTAAGAATACATTTTTACACATTTTGATCCCTGCATCAGTGTCCATAATTCAATGTTCTGTATCACTATATTTGTAACTGGCTCAGTTGGTAGAGTCGTTGCCTCTCAACCGGAATGTCAAGGGTTCGACACTTAACCCCGCATTGCTCCCGCTGCTTCGGTGGCGGTGTATGAATGGATTAGTGTTCTACTTACTCTCGCTTTGGATAAAAGCGTCTGCGACGTGAATTGTAACATTGATCGATATACAAGCTGTTAAAAATACTATTAAACAATTAGTTGCTCATCAGCAAAAATATTTAATAATCCATTGATCCTTATTATTAAATCATCTAGCCAAAAGATCAAGGTCAAGGTTTCTTTATTTGTCTCCCTCGGGGGAAATTTCCGCATAGACAATACATGAAACAATTAAATAAAAACATCAGATATTACAAATGTGTTAAACATTAGCTTTACCCTGCTGCTAAAGTATCCAAGCATCCACTTAAGTATCCATACACACACACACACACACACACACACACACACACACACACACACACACACACACACACACACACACACACACACACTCTCCTACAATCACAAGCGCACACCTACATACTCAGCACACACCATTAACACTGTCATGGCACAGAGGTTCAGAACCAAGCCTCCAGGAAGTGACCCGGAATTGAAGCCAATTTGACACGGTGGCTGAACCTGGTATTGCAGCATCACGTGATGCCATCAGGCCAAAAACACTTTTCCCAATATGCTAACATTATAAATCTGCTGATAATTGTTTTGAGGTACATCAACTTTCCATAGGACTGCTACTACAAATGTGCATTTCCACATGACAACCTGTGTCCTTTCTTATCTGTGCCGATACAATAACAGCTGGGGAGAGTAAGAAGGGGAGACCAAAAAAGATTCAAATCAATAAAAAGGTATAGGCTCCAAGGGGAAGGGTAGAAAAAGAGGGATATACTATATATATATATATATATAGAGAGAGAGAGAGAGAAAGCAGAGAACATGGATGATAGCTGAAACAGTTGTCGATCGCTTGATCTATTTCTATCAACAGCTACTCTGATTCAGATGTACAGCAGCAGATAAACAGAGATAAGCACAGACAGAATAAACAGCACAGATAGGCTGGTGCACGCAGATAGGAAGACAAAATGTTACTCTAAAACACCCACACACACTCACACATGCTTGTTCCCAATATTCTTCAGATAGAAAGGAAACAACCTGATCTACACATCTGCTGTGTGTACACACTGAAAGTACACAAAGCTTGTCACTTGAGGGTTTTATTCTTATGAACACTTAGAGTGAGACACTAATTACAGTGATTGCTCTGGATCCTCCCGTCTGACACTCAAAGCCCATTCCACTTTCTGTTTGTGAACATGGAGTGCAATCACACTTGTTTTGTTAATTGATTGGTTTGAATGATCTGTGAGAGGCTGGGTGTATAAAGTCATAATAAACAGGAAACAAGCTCAGGAAAACATGGGCCTGCTAATGTATGGACTCACAGTTCCAGGCTTTCTGTAGGGAACAGGTGGATGAATACACACCTCTATAAACACATTAAATAATGCAGAGTGTTTATCGCAGGGCTGGTGTTTTAAATGAGCTTTTGTGAAGAGAGAATAATTGACCAAGGATCCTCACAGAGAGATTTATTTATTTATTTGATTATTTAAGCAACTGCTGCAGCTCTGTGAATCCAAAGTAATGACATGATACCTGTTGGTCAGTACAGCAAAAAATAATGATTCACCCACAGCTGAAGTAAATACAACCTTAGCTATAGATACAGTAAAAAAGGCAGGACACCATTTGTTTTTGTCCTACTCTGACATCGATATGTTTCTTCAAATATACCCAGAATAGTTGCCTTCCAAACAATCTGCAAGAATGCAGCAAACTTTTCATTCATCCCTCCATCTATGTATTTATCTGTCAGATGGTCCTGAGTGGTCGTGTGAAGCAGGAGAGTTGTGGTTCTGAGTGATGGATATCAGGCCTTTCATTTCCATCAGAGTAAAGGTTAACAGCTCATCATTCATCTTCCTCCTGAGGTGAAGGATTGGGGTGCTGGGAGAGAAACGGCTGCTCTGATAGCAGATGGCTGACAATAGAAGAAGTCTCTACAGATTCAATATTGTTCAGGCAGGAGTAAGAAAGAAAGCCGTTATCCTCTGACCTTAAAGCCTGATGCAAACCAATACAAAACTGAAAGCAAGGCGGGGGGTTTATCAGAGATTTCATTGCACAGCAGAGATGGTTTGGGATGTAAAAAAAGAACTGTATGAATGATGACCTAAACATCCTTTCTAAGACTTTTTTTTATCAACAAATACTAGACAGTGTGACTTTTTTTTTACCGTAGACAATGAGAGATTTAAACTGGGTTTTTTTTCTAGCTTTTTTGAAAGTATGAATGTCCCAACACTGTCCAAAGACGGCCATAATAAACTGCTTAGTGCTGTGTTTTAACAGTTAACTGAAAGAAAATACCTTTTAATACTTTAAGTAAAAAATAAAAATGTAGTATTATATAGTGACAGAAAGTCAAATCAAGTTTTCATGTTATCTCACAGGGTCATGTCTACAGAAGGGAAAAAGTCAAGTGAAAAATTATTTTTCTAATCGTTTCAGGTCTAACACAACAATAAGTTCCTCAGCACGTCAAACTCCCCAAACCTTACTGTTAAAGTGTATTAAAGCTAATGTTTTCATTTAAACTAAAATCTAGCTCGTCTGTGTTGAACATAACATCTAATGCATTGATCAGATTATTTTGTATTAATCAGGTGAGACACATGCATTACATATAAAAATTGACATGTGCTGAGTGACACAGAATAAATTCAGCAGTTGTGGTAAAGTAGCTAAAACTGAGAAATAACGTCAAACTTTATTCACTTTGACTTGCTGAACTCACTTTCTCCTGGCTGCAAAGCTGCAGCCTAAATCATACGACTTCCCATCAATCATCCATTAGAAAAAATACAATGTATGTTTCACTCACTGCTCAAAAGGTTGGACATGAGGTTTTAAATGAAGAGCCCTGGAGGAGCCATTATCCAGTGTTGTAGTTTCAGTGCTGAGAGCCTCGAGCAGAGTTATGATAAAACACATCAAAGCTGCTTTATGGCTTCGTCCTCCTCATGTCACAGCTCGCTCAGGCACACGGCACCAAATGCCTTCGTCCTGTGACCTTGGCCATGATGAGAGCATTTAACTGGAGCATGCACATACTCAGGGCTGCTGTCCAACTCACATACTCAAACCAGTAAACACACACACACACACACACACACACAGACACACACACACACACACACACACACACTCACACACACACACACACACACACACACACACACACACACACACACAGCAGTAGAACAGCAAGGTGATAGCTTCCCTGTTTTTACTTTGCAGTCAGCTAAAACATGTCACGGCTCATTTCACCATTCAGCATTAAATTACAGCTTCTGACAGACGTCTGCTGATGAGCGAGGAGGACAAAATAAAAGGACAACAAGGTAACAATCTGACATTGTTGCTTCATTAAAGCCTCTCTTTGAAAAACAACATGTTTTTCTATTCAGACACACAGGAGATGTGAGTGAGTTACTAAATGTCTGTCTTTGAAAGAAGGATGAAATCCATACTTGAGACTTTTTAGAAATGTGAGCACGTAAAGAGGAGGGATCTGAAAGGCGTCTGTGGTCTTTGACTTGAGGGTAATAACAGACAGACGGGCCTGACATGATGAAAAAGTGTTTTTAAAAAGAAGAGCCGGAGGAAGTGATGACCATTAAAGACACTCAGAGTAATTTCCTGAAGCAGCAAATGAAATGTAGGTCTTCTGTATTATAAAAGGCCTGGGACTCAAATGGGTGTGTGTGTGTGTGTATGTGTGTATGTGTGTGTGTGTGTGTGTGTGTGTGTGTGTGTGTGTGTACCTGTCACTGCCTTGGGCACTTTCATTGTGAAATGCTGCTTGACCTATATGAAGTAATGTACTTCAGGATAGTTGCTAATGACAGTGATGACAGTGGTGTTGTATCAAAAAAGTTTCTATTATTTGTAGATTTTCAATACAGACACGTGTGAATTGTAAGTTTTCTAAGTCATCGTGGACTCTTAATAACTTGAATCTACTGACATTACAAAAAGCTGATGTTCTTGTTGTTTTTGATAACACAGTTTATTCTGACTTCAGTTTGTTATTGTTAGAATTCACTTCGCAGATGCTTTTATCCAAAGCGACGTACATCAGCGAAGCAGCGGGAGCAATGCAGGGTTGAGTGTCTTGCCCAAGGACACATTGCTCAGCTGGGGAACGGATTAACAGTCAACAAAGTCACATTTTTGATGAATTGTGCCCACCTCTGATTACATATTAAATATACACAGGCTTCCTGTAAACGGTCTATAGATCTAGAAATTATTCAATGCTTAAATGGATTCAAAGCAGAGATCATTGTCATTGTCTAATTATCATCTTCATTCAAAGCAAATACTTATTTAATAATGTATGAATATGCAGACATAATTAAAAAAAAGAAAATGTAAAAGAAGCAAAATAAACAGTATATAAAGAGGAGGCTTTGACAATCACTTGAGACCTCTATAATTTAATCTCCGTTACATTCATGTCAATAAAACATTATGAAAGTGAATGAATCCATGCGCAGTGCTGTTCAGTTGAAGGACAAGGAGGAGAAAGCTGTGTGTAATGTCAGAGGTGCAGTCGCCGGGGGTATTGCTTCCTTTTGAGAGCCACCTTATGATATCTGTTGACCTCTCTCTCTCACACACACACACACACACACACACACACACACACACACACACACACAGGGAACAGAGCTCTGACTCATTCTTCTACCTCACACACAGCACATTCAGTACAAATAAAAACAGCGACTAAAAAACACAAATCATATACAACAAGATGTGTGTCAGCTTGTATCGTGGCCCCCTGTGTTGTTCTGTGATGGAGCTTTATCGGGCTGTGACCCCCTCAGAAGAACCCTTAGAGGCTTCAATTACAGCACAAACTCTACCAGAGAGCAAGAAAAACTCTGCAATGGCTCTGAAACTGTTCCCGTCTGTTCAAATAAATTGCTGTGTTGATGACATTTTCCCCTTTTATCTGAGGAAAGTCTTCTTGTGGATTTCTAAGGATGGTTTCACTCCCTCTTGGTCTATTGTAGGAAGCACCATCAGCAGCCTCTTTCAAAGGGACAAAAAAGTGCTTTTCTTTCATGTTTGGAGTAAATTGGCTTCTTCTCAGATCAAACTTTTCAACCCACTTTTGTCTGTGGAGAACTTCTTACTTTAAAGGTGACATAAAGGGAAGGAAATGAATAACAGGAGACAAAGGAAGACGTGAGCGAGAATGGAGCTGTGGCAGAAAATATCACCAAGCTGTATAGACGGTGGAGGGAAAATATTGAAGTCAAAAGCAGCTTAATGTGTGCCCTTTATACCTTTGATATATCTTAACACACCACTGTGGATGCTTTGATACAAAGTGCTTTTACAATAGCATGAGTGCTTAAAGTTTGCATGTGAAGGTCCCATGGTTCTTTTTTTGTATTTTTTATCGAACACACAATAAATATTCTCAAAGACTGAAAGCTTAAAATCGAGAACAGCCACCTGTTTTTAATGTTTCTTTTTTTCTCTGTCATGATGCTCTTGATGTCTTGTGTGAAGCACTTTGAATTGCCTTGTTGTGCTAATGTGCTATAAATAAACTTGCCTTGCCTTGCCTTGGCTTATTACCAGGAATCTTTATTGGCCATATTTGTTTCTGTGAAGCTAAAAGAGGGAAGGAAAGTGTTCATGCTGGTAAAGCCTCTCTAACCCTGGGTCATACATTGAGAGTTTATGACAGCTTCCTGTGTTGTAACATTGAGCTGATAACAGCCTGACTCCTCATAAAGCCTCAGGATCAGAATGAACTCTGTAGAAGACTCACTGTTTCTCCTCCATGTGTTACGATCACAGCTTTTGTAAAGGTCTCCTGTTGTAGAAATGTTTTAATCCATTCATAAAGCACGTTACATTGTTCTGTCTGTATTAAACCACGACAGGGATGCTTCACAGCGAGGCTTCACACTAAACTCAAACACTCTCTGTATCAAAGACAGGAGCTCTCTCTAGTCGTCTACCTTGAATCTGACGAGTTCTCTGTCTGACATGTGAGTCTTCCTGGAAAAATCCTCCACACAACTCACAAGGTTTTTTTTTTTTTTTTACAACAGAAGAGAGACAGTTTCTCGCAGAGGATGTGAACAGAAAGAAAGTGTGATGGAAAAGTGTGAGCGTCGAACTTGCTAACTAAGAAGCATTTTATTTTTAGGTGATTTTTGCAGTTTAAGCCAGGACAGGAATAAAACTTATTAAAGTAACATAAAGTAACTGAAAGCCATGAAGAATTCTTTATTGGTACAGGTCCCAATCAGAGAAACGACATACAAAAAACCATACGACAACAGATTATATTTTTTCTGAAATAAATTGAAAATGAATCCCCTCGATGACGATTGAAACCAGATACGTATATGCACTAAGAGATATCACTCTTTAACAAAATGATTCAAAGAGTCCCTTCAGGAAACTTGATGGAAGACGGCCACTTTGATGTTATGGATGTTAAGCTAAAATGATGACCTTCTGAGTGAGCAGAACATTTTATACTGTTCCCAATTTTGAGGTACTTGTCCGTTCTTGGGTATTTCACGTTTTATACATCCTCTCCGTAGCGATTAAGGGAGACAAAAAAATGCTTAAACCATTAAATGTATCCTACAGTTGGAGTTACTGGGTACTAGAACAGATTGTGATTTACAAAAAAATGATATAAAATATGATACAGTGCAATATATATATTTTTTTAAAACCTGACCAGATGCTCTGCAGGGTCAAAGGTATTGACATTTTAAACAATACCTGCAATACTGCATGTTGGTTGAATGTTTTTATGGAGCATAAAGGAGACTGGAACTGTCTCGTCACAGAGGTGATAGCACCTTTGGGAGACATCAAAGAACCAGTGTAGGAAAGGGTTCAGTCCTTATTCCGCTCCTCTACTGCTCTGTTTTAAACATGAATGGCTGTTTCACGTTCTACATCTTCTCAGCACTTGTTGCCAATGTGGCTGCAACTAAAGATTATTTGATCATTTATTTTACTGGTGATTCTTTTTTTGATCATTAATACATTCATCCTCAATTCTTTAAAATGTCAGAAGTTGTGTAAACTTCTCATCTCAATTTTCAAGAGTCTAAAGATTTTTTCTGAGTATATATTTTGACAATGAAACAGTTCAAAATGTAGACTTTTAATTAGCAAAATGACAAAAGCCTAACATGCTTACATTTAGGAACTTTAAAGATACAATTTCATCATCATCAATATATATATATGTTTGGTACTTTAGATTTCTTGCAGTCATTTTAGAATAAGAAGAAGATATTCTATTTTAATACCGTGAGGGGAAATTCAATTTTACACTCTGTTGTTGAACATGCTACACACACATGCACAAACAGGATCCTATGGACAGGCATTAATGGAGAGGTCTCAGCGTGAGGGGGCTGCCCACAGCAAGTGCTGCTAGGCTGTTGGGGGTTCAGTGTCTTGCTCAAGGGCACCTCTGCACTGCTCAGAAAGTGATCTGGCACCTCTCCAGCTACCAGGCCAAATTTCCAGATTTGGTCTCCACCGGGATTGAACCAGGGGGCCAGCGGTTCCCAACCCAAGTCCCTACAGACTGAGCTACTGCCGCCTCTCTGGGAGGAGAAGCTGAATATGATCGAGAAAAACAGAGAGGAAGAGAGAGAGATCACTTTATATGTGTATTAGAGCGAGCAGGTGAAGATGCATTAAGAGAAGATTCAAGAATATTCGAGCTGAGAGGAGGACAGAGTCCGTCACCTCGCTGGCCTGACATATTGAAGACAGCAGCATTGTGTTAAATGTTCACAGAGGTCACATCTCTAATTATACATTCACAGACATCACACAAGTGCACGTCCAAACACACACACACACACACACACACACACACACACACACACACACACACACACACACACACACACACACACACACACACACACACACACACACACACACACATAAATAACACCTCCTTTAATTCCACTCCCCCTCTTTGCTTCTTTCTCTCCTGATGATACATGAATGCAAATCAGCTTCGCTCTCCTGGGCAGAGGTACTGAGAGCTATTAAAGGTGACATTAAGGAAGAAATACTGACACCTTCTTCTTTGCTGTCACATAATATCTGCTGCTCAAATGTCTGAGTATAAGAGAGAAGTCAATGATAACACACACTACTGCATCCATAATTAAAACATGCTGCAGGCTGACTGAAGACGGGTCAGCTTGCAGCATATCTTTGATGCTTAAATCTGTTTAAAAAAAAAAACATTGGTAACTACTTTTAAACTTACTGAGGTCTGGAGTAAACAGCATGCAGCTCTTGTAGTGGAAGTCATCTCCATGACAACCAGAGGTTCAAAGCAGGGCATCATGGGATTTATGGGGATAACGCCAGTAATCAGCCCAAGACAGGGGTCAAAATTTGGAATCAGGAGAGAAACATGGAGGAGAATACACAACAAGTTTACTGAGGGCACATTTGAACACACGAGGTCTGTTTTATGACCCATGTGACATTTTCAACAAACAAGAACTTTGTGAATAACTGAACAAATCATTCAACAAAAAATGAATATTAAAGCTTTTTATTTCACTTAAATGTTGCTTCTTTTTTCTCAATCTCTCTCTCTCTCTGTCTCTCCAATCTGTTCATCTTTCCTCTCACATATTCTTGTTAAATATTACACATACTCCTCTTTTAGGCTTTGAATGATAACCTATCACATTATGGAGACATGTCATTCACACAATCACTTTCATTTTCTAACACGCCTTCTAAGCTTTTTAAATGTTAAAATACAAATCTCCCACACACAGTGACATAGAAAATAGGCCTTTGTCTGTGTTTTTGTGTGAATTGATTGTTGTGAATACCAAATCTTGATCCACATGAGAGACCAAAAGTTGCCTAAGACAAAAGTGAAATCAAAGCACAACAACAAAATGATACAACTTCCTTCAAGCTGACTGATACAGTTGTTTTCTCTTCTGGTAAAGTCAAAAGAGAAGATGTGATCTACTTCAATGAGTTATTATGCATGAGTGGAGCAGTGGGAGGGATATCAAAAAAGTTATCATTTAGACGATTCTGCTGAAGATGAAGAATTGCGTTACTGTGGGTGTTCATATCCTCCTCTCTTACTCCCTCCCTCCCTCTCTCTCCACAGTTGATTACCCTGACATCTGTCAATACCAGGTGAAAGAGGGAAATGACACAGGTGATAATGAAAACACTGCTAGGTATCCACAGAGATGAATAACTTACTCTGCTGAAGAGGAGGAGGATGAGGATGAGGAGGGGGAGGAGGAGGAGGAAGAACAGAGAGGGAGAGAGAGAAGTGGTGCAGGAGGGCGCAGAGAAGCAGCAACAGATAAAAAAAGACTTTAAATCAAATGTGCTGTTTTATTCTGGTAAAAGAGAAGAGAGATATTGACATAGTTACTATAATGATTTTATTCCAGAGTAAAACTTCAACGATTTTGATGAATTTTCTCGTGTTTAGGTAAACTTCACAATCTTTGAATCCTTGTGTTTTAGAAATATTACAACGTTTTGTAATATTATGTTGGCATAATCTTGATTCTGAAGTATTTAAACAACAGTACACAGCAGCAGTAAGGCTCACCATCACCAAAAGAAAACAAAAAACATTTCCTGTACATCATTTTTAAAGTGACTTTGTAGCTCATGCAAGCTGAAAATCATAAATTCATAATTTCCAGGCCAGATTTCTTGCAGGAGGCAGCTGAGATTCATCAAGAATTTAGAAAACATTCTTCATTATTTATGGAATGCGTCTAATTACACATACAGTTCACAGCACCTGCATAACAGACAACCCCACTATAAGCTACAGTAACATTAATCATGTCAGGTATTCAGTTTGATCATATAGAAACTGTGTGTCATAATTCATGCTCCACTGTTTGGCTGCTGACACACTGGACAACAACACAGAAAAAGAAAGAGTGAGCTGAGAGCTTCTGAGGAGAAACAAAGGGGAAGAAAGGAACTTTATTGATGTATAGTAACCTCAGCAATGCGCCTTCTCCGTTTTGAATAAAATAAGGTCATATTATTTTGATTAAGGATTCCAAAAGTGTAAAAACATGCTTTTTTTAAAAACGGCAGCACAATAGTTACATTATATATTTAAATGAAGCCCTTAGGAATTGTTGAATCCTGCTGACTTTGTTGGGTTTGTATCACAGGTTTCATTCACACTGCATAAACAATACAATGTGATGCGATACAAAGCAGTTTATTGTCTCCTTTGGGAAATTTGTCTTGGACTCAGAGTGCTGCCAAACATTCAGCTGCTTCCACTTTAATCAACGAATGAGAATAGAAAAACTCATCCACATATAAACAGAAAGGAACAAACTGTACCAATGCAAAACAACACAACTTATATTGCACATTACCCAAGATCAAACAACAATAACAGTGCAGAACTCTGTTTATTTTTTCCTCTTAATGCGTGATTTGATGTTTTCTGATCACATCTGTTTCTACTTCTGTTAAAGGGCCTCATCGTGAGCTTCAATCTTGCTCCTGACTAAGTGTTAAAAACTGAGGCACTCATATCTGACTTTCTACTACCATGACAAAGATACAATTTTACATCAAGCAATGGAAACGGCTGATTGGATATGAACAGTCATCTGAATATTTCATAGAGGAGCAGCATTTATAAACTGACATCCAGCTGTGTAGATTGTACTGACACTACACTGGATCAAACTTTTAAACACACATGATCGTCAAATTGTGCTCCCGCTTGTGTCAGTGTGCTCCTGTTTTTCTGTTACATTTTGTTCTTTCTGTTCAAAGGATTAAATAAGGCTCCATCTGACCCAGGAAAACATCAGATCAGACAGGAAGTCGTCTCTATGGTTACATTCCGGCTTCTCAAGCTCTCTGATCTCAGGTGAGCAGTGAATCCCTCGACAGACATGATCTGACTGCTCAGAGCTCAGTTACTCTGTGTTTCCTGTTGGTAATGTTGCAACAATAATCTTATCAGAGAAGCAAATATTCATCTACTCGGGTAAACAAGCAGCAAGACATTCTGTTTATTTGTTCTGTTGTGTTTACAGTTCAAATGTTGTATCGGGGGTAAATTAAGTTTGTATTGAGATTTGGAGCCGACTCACTTTAAATGAAGCCCCTATGGGAATGTGCTAAATATTTGTTTTGATGTGTCAATAGGATAATTATGAACAGGAAAAGGTAACAGTATGATGAATAAGTCTGAAAATATAATCTCCACAAATGTGTGGGTCTGAAGTAGATTGGATGTTTTGGTTTTTGGTTGCTGTAGATAAAATAAGCAAAGTGTTTTATGACTCGCCTCAGTGGAGCAGCTGTCAAGTCCAAAAGAAAGACAAATATTCAGTATCATAAAACAATCAAACAGAGTTTTATGTGTTGGTCGAGGTCTGTCATCCAATCAAAGGGTGAAAGATTATTTATTTTTCCCCGACAGTCAGCATCCACTCCGTCAAATCACACAATCAAAATACTATTAAGGAGAGGAAACACAAGTGCCTTCAGTCCTTTAATATAACACTTTGGAGGCTTCACTCTTTATTCTGTCCAACATAGAAAAAGCCAAACTTTCTGGAGAAACATAGATGTTGTGTACGAAATAATCAAAATATGTCTTGATCTGGTTTAGTGACCAGTCCAGTCTTTAAGGTCTCAGTCTCACCTCAGAATCCAGTTGTTATGCTGTCTTGTCTCAGCTCTAGATAAAGAGGAGGGAATTATTTTCTAGAACAATCAAAACAACAATAGGAAGATATCCCAGACTTTCCACAAGGGTGAATCATTTCTTCTGTATCTGTTTTAATAAGAATTTAGATTGATTTTTTTTTTTTCCCGATACATTTGAGAGGTGATGGAAAGATGAGATGGCGGATACAAGCAACAACAATGAGTTTCTATACCTGGATCAGGTTGATCCCATCCATTTTTTTAACTACCTTGATAAAGCCTTTGGTAGAAAATAACGGGTTACCGAATCCAGATTCTTTAATTAAAACTTTTGAAAAACTGGAAGGAAGGAGGACCATGAAGGATAATTAAATGTTCTGTAGTGTGACAGATTTGACCTTATCACATTTGTTCTGCTTAGACAGTACCTGTTCAACTTTTATGAAGCACAGTTGCCTTTATTAATTTTGCACAATTCCTTTTCCTCTTGACTACAGGAAAGGACATTAACCACAGAGTGTTATTACAACAATCTCTCACTTATCACTGCAATTAATCCGACACCAGCGTATTAAATTATGTCTATGTTCATGTTTAACTATGTGTGCAAAGCTAACATATCAGAAAGATGAGACATCTACCTCCTTTATGTGTATGTATAAAAGAAGAAAAATTCTGTGTGTGAAACAGGTAAAAAAAACATGCAGTTAATCCCTTCACATATCTTCTGTGGTCTCATCAGCAGCTCCTCTGGGCCTCCATCCAATAACCTTTAATCACAGTCCCCACCAGCCAGTCTTGTAATAAAAACATGTATTTCTAAAATGAGAACCTATCAGAAATGCCCGTGTTGTCCTGCAGTGCTGTAAGTAAACAGGATCTCTCATTGGCATTGAATACTAATGTAGAGATACATTAACATATTTTTTCATCATTTATGAAAGTCTGCTAGAGTAAACAGTCTTACAGCTGCAGCATCAAGATCTATAAGCATGGATAATGTTTACCCTGACCTCACAACCCTGCAGGGCACGGGAGACTTGAACTGCTTGATTTTAGAGTGGATAGAATCATTACTGTAGACATAGGGAAAGTGATAAGTGATTGTTTAACAAAGGTCAACGCCTCAGAGAAAATGTAAGGCTTTCTTTGTAATAATAACAGTCTGGAAAAAACTGGCCTATCACTGATAAGGGAATAACTAATTACAATGATAGTACCTACAAATGAGCTGTCTCATAAAACAAAAGAAACAAAGAAAACAAGATTAATGATGCATGAAACAAAATTAGGGTTTGGTTTGAAGCTGGCAGTGTGCATGCCATCAAACAAACCCTTTTTCTCAATAACCATGTATATCCAGAATAATGGCCTGCAGTTCTAGAGTTTTTGTTGCACTCAGTTTCAGTTGAACATTACGTTGCTATTAGCAACCCCTGCTGGCAATGTTCCAGTTCAGGAAGTGGTCATTCAAAGACAAGTCATGGTTAACAATCAGACGGTGTCGGGGAAGTAAATATTCCCTAAGTTGCTCTATGGTTTAACTAATTGATTCAGGGTGCTCATAATACATAAAACTCATAATACAACAACCTATAAGATGAGCTTTAATGGGGTTTTGCTCTCATGATGAATTGAATGTACTTTGAATTATGAATTGGTTTGCAGGTAGACATATGTCAGAGTGAACCAAAACAAATCTGTGGAGCTTCTACGTTTTCATGTGAACGTCAATAAGAGGCTGAGAAACATCTGACGCTTAACTGTTAAGTAAAATGAACAATGACAAGACGTTTGTAAGACTACAAATAATGAGTTTTAGTTAAAGCTTGTAGAAAGAAGTGTTTTAATCAGTGTATTAATCCAGATGGATTCAGAGATCTGTGTTTGTGCGATGTGTTTGTTATTCGTAGGGTTGTTTGGTTAGAGAGAGAGAGAGAGAGAGAGAGATGAAGAGACACCAGCTGAAAATGGAGAGAAAGATGTAATCCTATTTGACAGAGAGGGTGAGAGATGGATGAGACAAGTTGTTCTATCCCACAGTATCCTGTAGTCATCAAGTGTGATATTAACAACATCTATTCAATATCCAAATAACACAACTCAACCTTTCTCCTCTGACCGTGAACATAACGATGTTACATATCGATCTATCATAATAATAATGAGATCAATAGACCTCTCATATTTATGGTCAACACAACTCAAATTGGATAGAGTTTACCTGAATTCAATAACTTCATCCGTGGTGACAAAGTGTCCTCCAGAATATATTACACATGAGTGAAGTAAAAAGGCCATACAAAGATGTGAGTTTCACTTGACTTCAATTCAAAAGCATCTTCAGGATCTTCACTGTATCGATTATCATTCCACGGCTTCAAAAATATAATGTGATGATGTGTGTATGTATTTCTGTCTTTGTGTGTACAAGGAGCTTCTTTTGTTGTGGCTGTAAAACGGGCTTTCTTGCAGCTAACGTGATCAGTCATTTGCACTAATGAGGCTGATGTGACAGGCTTAAACTCATCAATGTGAGACGAACATGTTGCTTTGTCTTGACCTTTACTTGTCATGCCACTTTTCAAATCAGTTCAAATGATCACAGCGTCGAGATGTCTCACTCTTCAGATCCCAGGCCTACTTCATTTGCTACATTTGAAAATGAAAACATTGAATTTAAAAAAAACAAGACGGCTTTGTAACCGACTCACTGATGAATCCTGCAACATTACAGAATATGTAAATATAAATCACATTTAGGCAGGTTCACTTTACTCTGACTTTTCTGTATAGAGGTTCAGCATGTGAATTACAACCACACTAATACCTCAAAAGCTTTCATATGCTCAGAAAATGTCACATTGTTGTATAAAGTGCCGTAAACTGACATAAAGTCTTGGATGTAAGTAATTCATTTACTGGTTACCTGCTGCTTCTCAGACGTCCTGTCAGTGCTGATAGTCTGAAGGCCTGATCTCGGCCTTTGAAGGGGCAGATTATATCTTTACTCTTTTTGAACATTGATTAGACTTTAGACCTTTTCGTCCCCATGGGGAAATTATTTTTCATAGCACTGTTACTGATCACAGAGTAAAACACAAACAGAGTTAGACAACAGCCCAGAGTTCCCACTCTCTCAGCCTTTTGTTCAGGGCTGTTATTACAGTTGGGATCAGGCTCCTCCTGAGGCGAGCCTTTCTGCACCTCATAGCTCTGTACCTCGGTCCTGAGGGAAGTGGGGCGAGGTGAGTGTTCAGTGGATGTGTGATGTCCTGTTCTATTGAATTTGCAATGCAAACAAAAGTTTAAACCGCGCCACAGAGGCCTATAGTGCACTACCCCACCTGCCCAAAAAAACATTTTTCTAAAGGCCATAATGACTATAATGTTACATTAAAATGTTAATGTTGAAAAATTTGGGATGCACCTGTTTCAGCCGCATTTTCGCCCATTGAAAATTAACGCAATTTTAGTACAATGCAAATACATTAAAGAACCATATATGTGTACTACTGAGCATTAACATGTGTTTCATGGAGCGGAAGATATGATGACTACTTGCCTATAAGTATTGTAATGGTGCCAAAAGTCAAACTTCAGAGGCATGTTATCAAATAGCCTTAATTGGGTGACGTGATTTGTGTCATGTGCAGGTGCGATGGATGCATACAAACCAAAAGAGTGTCGGAATGGTTTCTTTATACTTCTCATCCAACCACAATAAAATTAATCTATTCGGATGGCGCGATTTATCTGGATAGGTTTTTTTTTGTGTGTTTTTTGAACGATGACAAGTCGGAATGAAAACAAGCCGAAATTAAATAGGAGTAGCAAGGCTATTTTTTTAAATGTAAGGAGTAGAAAGTACAGATAATTGCGTGAAAATGTAAGGAGTATAAGTCAAAAGTCGGCTGAAAAATAATTACTCCAAGGTAAGGTAATGAAGTATTTGTACTTCGTTACTTGACACCTCTGGCTCTGTTAGGTTTGATGTGGGGAGACCTATTATTCTGGCAGCTGTGGTTGTGATGCATGTGAGTTTGGCCTTGTTTTTTACAGATAACATGTTAAAGAAGCAGGTGGAACAGCAGAAGCAGGGAGAACAGATAGAGACAGAATAGATGTTTTTAGACCAAACCATTTCCAGGACAGTGACATGAAGGCCTTGAAATGATATTATTCATTTAATGTAATGAATGTGAGCTTCATACCTGCTGTCTTTCCTTGGGTTTGTTTAGCTTTGAATCTTTAAGCTAAACTAAAATTTGACCTGAAACAACTTTCTGCACTAAATGTTCAGATGTGAATTTGATATTTAGCTTCTCAATGATTTCCAAGTACGACAGGATTTTCCCAAATGTTCATTTAAAAACTATAAATAACTTGCACATACATGGCACACTCATTGATTGGTTAAGTGATGATTTTAGAGTCAAGATCAATAATCAATCCACCTGGGTGGAAGTTACGCTCTCTGCCTCGTGTGCAGGTGTTGGGTCTCGGGCAGAGGACATGCATCTGTGTGTGTATGTGTGGTGTGTACAGATTGCCTCAAAGGTTCAGGAGGTTCAGAGCTAACAGACTGGAAATATGACAGCCGTCTCTCTCAGAGTCTACTGGATTTATGGATTATGGATTGAGTTCAGTAAGGGTCAGGTTTATGGTGAAGCACGCTTCCTTTCAGCTCCTGTTTAAGTGCAGGCAGAACAGGGAGTGTGGACACACAGTCATAACTCAGAGTGCACTCAGCAGTCAGCTCTGACTGACCTGAGATCTCCTCTTCTTAAATGATCGGGGGAAGACACAGAACGTGATGGAAGGAGAGGAGTCGAAGAAAATAAACATGTAGGAGTACTTCAAAGTGAATTATTTCATTCTGTGTGACAAAGTGAGTCTGTCTGTCTGCACATGGAGAATATTGAGCTCTGCAGAGGCAGAAGTATCTCATTGATATCCTGATGAGCAAAGAGATGATCTAATACATTTCTGATCTGAAGAGTGTGGGTTGCGTTATCAAGTATCCATTGTGATGGACTGTATGTTTCCTGTATGTGTCAATGGCACAGTTATATCAGAGCTATATGCTATTTTATAACTTAACTAATGTTTCTCCATTGTTGCTCCACATGTAATCTGTAATAATCCCAAACAGACAGGCTGTATTATAAAGTACTGTTCTCCTGTTCTTATCCTGGAATAACTCAGTATATTAAAGGGACATGATGCATTTTAAGTCATCCACTGTTTTATCTTTGTTACCTTGTAATAGAATTAATAAGATGTCAGGATGTGATCTCTGTTTTCCTTTTTTTACTTGTTCACCTCTAAAAACACAGTAACTATAGGGCTGCAGGCTGTCACATTACCAGATCGATTACACCGTTTTATTAAAGGTCACATATTATACTCCTTTGCAACAAGTTTAAATAAGTCTCAGAGCTCCCCAAAACATGTCTGTGAAGTTTCTTGTTATAAATCCACTTTGATCCTGTATTTGATCATGCATATAAACTCCTCTATTTCAGCCCTGCTCAGAACAGGCTGTTTCTGTGTCTGTAGCTTTAAATGCAAATGAGCTGCGTCTGACCACACCCCTCTCTGGAGGGCTTGGACGGTTTAGGCTTTCTTGCACCATGCCCTATTTTTACGGTGGAAAGGCAGACTACATCCTTTGGGATGTCACAAAGGGAAAACCTCCAAACGGCCTGTTTTAGCACATATTTTCTGAAAAGTGGAGCAGGCAAGAAGATGGAGAGGATGGACTTTCCTCATAATTGTGGGTGTTATAATTTTGTAGTGTTAGAAAAACATGGTAATGTGTATTTTGCATAATATGTGACCTTGGGTGATGGATTATTATTACTGACCGATGTTACTGTTATATCAGAGGTGCATGTTTAATTAACAATGTTGCATCATTCACTCTTTGTTAACATATAAAATATAATCCTATTTAGGTTTACATGATGTTTAATAAAGTATCCCCTGATCTTCACTTGTTTCCTTTCTGTTACACTGTAATTACAACATTATAAAAGTGTTGCTGGCTGTATTTTGGGTCATCACTGTTAATAATTAGGAAAGCTCTCAGAGAATCACTGATAGCACAAAGAGGTTTGAACTGTGCGGACTAAAGGTGTTTCAATATCAGCCTTTTTTTCTCTTTAGATAATGTGCGGTCATAATTGAAGATGATTGATGATTAAAGGTGAGTCACTGCTGGTTTTACTGTAGTTAACTAGTTGAATAGATATGTACTCCATTTGTAGCACAACCCAGTTTATCACATGGACTGTGAGATTTTCAGGATGACTGTGAAGGGGTTAGAGCTGTGAAAACATTCAGCTCTCTATAACCCAAATGAGTGTGTGTAATGTGACTGTGTTACAGTGGATGACTCAGCTGTAATGAGACATTAATGAAGATGTTGGCTAATTTGGGGTGGCGAGGGAGAAATATAGAGCGGGATAGTGAAGAGAGGGGAGGAAGTAGGAAGCAAAGGTAGAAGCACCATCTGCTTCTCCAGATGATCCATGTATGGTGTCATCCTCACCCGCCTCCTTCCATCTCTCCTCCCCTTCTTTCTCCTCAATGCCACCATACACAAACGGCTTCAGCTAAACAACTTTATATAATAACACATCTAAAGCTTCGTCCATTGTAAGCTAAACATCATGCACACACAACTCACACCTCTGCATGGGCAGGACCTTTTACCTCCATCTCCATCATGTTGGACAGCTCCACACTCTGCCATTACTCTGTAATGTTTATGATACTTTTAAAAGTTGCAAATCAGTACAACACATTGAATTTAATGGGTAAGCAACGTTGATTAGGGGCATGTCTTACACATGCATTTATAATACATAGAGGACAAACAGATATAACATGCATGGATCTGTTGACTCACATAAGAAATATGTGCTAAGTACCATACATACAGGACACAAAATCAAACAAGGAGAGAGAGAGAGTACTTATCCCTGAAGGAGAGTGAAACAGACTATCGTAATGATATCAAAGACTGAATATAAAATCTGTGATGCAGAAGACTGAACAATGACGTTCTCTCTGAGGTTGGAATGACTTTGAAAAAATAATTAACCAATGGGCCACATGCCAATGTTTTAACAGTCTTAAAGCTTTTCTTCATTAATGCAGTGATCTGAAAGCAGTTTTAATGAAGTGTTCAAATCTGTGCGTGTGTCAGTGTGTGTAGGTGTGAGTGTGTGTGTGTGTGTGTGTGTGTGTGCCCGTGTGTGCTCTCATAGGACATATCAATGACACAGCTCTCTGATTGGTTAAATTTGTTCACAATGACTTAGTGTTAAAAAAAAGAAAAAAAAAACGTGTGAGCAGGAAGGCCAGCCAGTTTCTACATTGAATCCAAAACTTTTTTTCATCATTTCAAAAAGTGGCACAAAGACATCACAATATAATACAATACAACGGTTTAAATTGGTTTCTGTTTTTCCAAACATCTTCGCAAAGCCAAAGCTATTTTCTTTGGCCTGAACAAGAAGTTGTTTCTAGTGAGCGTGTAGAAGTGAAACTCTCACTGGGTGTCCACGCATGAGGGGACACGTTCTCACATGTACTGTACAGTTTATGCCTTTGTACACTTGTTCTGGCTGCACATGTCTGCATGTGGTATTGCAGATATTAACAGATGACTATATTCATATTATGCTGACCCTGAATAAACCCACAATGTATCTCAGGTAAAATGACTGACAACTTGCTCTCAAAGTACTGTCTGACAATATTAAAAGAGAGTCATGAGACCTTTTGATTCTGTTGAAATTTTGTGTTGAGCTTATATTAATATGCTGCTCGTATTCAGATTTAATAATACTACTTTAAAAAACTATCAATGAGAATAAATGTACCTCTTCTTGTGACAAAGAATGAAGAAAATGAAATAGGGATATTCATGCCAAAAATGTGACAGGCTCTTTCCTCACAGATATTTTTCTTTCTCAAATAAATTAATTTTAACTGTCAAACCAATCAGCTTCTCTAAATTACAAGCTGCAAAAACACCTCATTAGCAGCAATTCAACACTTTTTTCTGTGTAGTGTCAATCAAGACCCCGTTCAGCTGGGATGCATTCAATAAATTATTTTAAGTCTGAAAATGCACCACTGTGGGGATGTAATAACTTCAAACTGTTTACTACAATAAAAATAACTTCTTAATACTAAACATGACATTTCAGTCTGTTAATAAACAGGGGAACTGTATTCTCATTTAGATAATATGAGCTGTTTATGCATCACTGTCTATGGAGAGGAGTACACACCACCCACCCAAGTTTAGGTTCATGAAGAAATAATTTGTTTTTATGTGTATTATTGTATTTGTGTTTTCAGGGCATAGCTGTTTCTGCTGAGTCACACTCTTCAACAACACAAGGCTGCTCATGCCTCAGCTCGGGTTACAAACCATACTCTAAGAAACCAGGCCTTACAGGGATTAGTCATATGTCATATGCTGCACAATCTGAAGAGCAGCTTCGACGAGAGACTCAAATTCACCCCCGCTGTTCCAAAGAAAGATACAGGAGGTCGTACTTATCAGGCACTGAACTGGACTAATTATCTTCTGCACTTACCTCTCTGCTTTTTGTACTATGTATTGTATACTTACATATATCCTTATATACAGTATGTAAGTACTTTGGGTTGTGTAATGTGTAAAGCTATTGTTACGAGCTAGCACCGGCTACACATATACATACAGCAAAACTAGCCCTAACCTGAAGTGTGACAGAGAAGTCAAGAGATGACAGATACGGAAAGGACTGATTCTCACACAGGGAAAACATAAGGTTAGGTCAGCTCACCTACACGCGGGTCTGCCGGGGCACCGGCGGCCTGATCGCACCGGACGGCTTTTAGAGCGACGAGCCCAAGCTTCGTGTATGAGTTCAGTTTGATTTGTTGGTGTTGGATCATATAAGATACGGCTGGTTACTAAAACAAGTTCATGGGAGTGGGTCCTCGGTTAGGTCCGACAGCTTCCAAGTTGGCGTCCATACGGGTCCTCCGTCAGCTGCAACTTCACCTGTCATAGTACGTCATTTAAAGCAACAGAGCACCGCTCTGAGCGCACCTCTGGAATGGTGCGTTCAAGACTATCGGACAAACCAGGAAACACAGCTTAAACCCATTCTCTATTCTCCCCATGAAAACCAGTCCAAAGTAATTAACAAAACAGACAGATAAGGATGAAGAAGAAGAACCTTACTGATTCCTAAAACTATCTATTTTTATCATATCATATCCCTATTGTATTATATACTGTATTTTACCATATATCACCATATATCACCATATATCATGTTTCATTATGACACTTAGAGTATACATATTTATATATATATAAATAAACCTAAAATTCCATGTGTTACAGTATCGCTAGTCATGATGAAGCTGGTCAACCACATGTGGTCTGTATAAGGATTGCTAAATCTTCAGTAAAAATCTGAGCAGGGAGGGAACTCCTTCCTTACACTGTACTAACACCCTGAGCTCCAGCTGGACTTTGTACAGTCAGACAGGGATGAATAACCGCCCCCACAGGCTCTCCACAGGACCCCCACTGGTACGAAAACACACACAAGTCATCATCCTGCAGACATACAGTATTTGTCATTTTTAAACCTTTACTGTAGCAGGAAAATGAGCTAACAGCATATACGTAATTATAACTGCCTGGAGGAGTGGATGCAGAGGAGGAGGGTCCAGATAATCTAACATTGACGCATCAGGAGCTGCCTGGTTAGAGGAGTACAACTGAAGCTCATCGACTTGCTCAAGGGCACGTTGAGGGCATCAGAGGGAGGAAACACTGTTACTCATCTTTCTTCCTACACAGTCTGAATTCAAGCCAACAACTGAAAGAGGTTTCATAACTTACAGCAGCAGCTGTTTCTCCCACCTCTGAACATGTGGGCAGCTTTACCTTTCTGACAGTAGATCTTCTAAGAAGAAATCATGTCAGCTGTAAATAACAAACAAAGGTTTTTTATGAGCTGTGGGATAGAAATTCCCAAATCAATATATTCACAGTACAACAGAATGCACTTTAGTATGACCTGGTTGGCAGCATGTAGTGTGTTTCTGTGGTACCTGCCCTGAGCAACTCTCCAGTCATGCTTATCAGAGACGTCTCCAGGTTGTTGTCATGGCGCTGGGGTCTGACATGGACATCGTCATGGAGTTAG
The DNA here is from genome assembly GCF_963584025.1 of Labrus mixtus. Taxonomy (NCBI): domain Eukaryota; kingdom Metazoa; phylum Chordata; class Actinopteri; order Labriformes; family Labridae; genus Labrus; species Labrus mixtus. The sequence goes on along the minus strand of NC_083621.1, from coordinate 15,333,306 downwards.
AAGCCGTTGTCATGTTATGGTTCAGGTCTGTAGAGAGACAAGAGAGGAATGAGAGATTTAAAATCCCACTCATTATTCATGAGCTGCAAAATATTTATTTGGAAAGGTTAAAGGAAAGTCCAAGGACAAACCAGAATTACATTTTACGGTTGTCAGATTTTTGGTTTCCTGTTATGACTAAAATCTCTGTACCTTATTCACTCGAGAGCTTTGTGATCTCCATCCTCATTTTAACTCTGTGTTCTGTCACAGGAGAGCGAAGAGGAGAGGCCAGTGTGATCCTGAATTTACTCTGACTCTGTCATGATTCGTACAAGTGAAAAGGAAAAATATTTTAATTGCTTTCTGTCATGTTGGAAGGAATAGAAGACCTTATGTACATGTCCTTCACACAAAGATAGTATACGTCTGCAATCTGGCCAAGGAGAAGGAAATCATTTGCTTCATCAAAAGAGTCTCTGATTGTTGTTCCCCTTCCCTCGATAGATGTTGTCCATCTTATGAGACAAGACAGAACCAAAGTCTTATTACAAAATGAAATGGACTAGATTGTTGTTTAATCTGGATTGTCTTGTTTTCAAAAGTACTGCCATTCAAATTCTTGACTGAAAATGTAATTTGATTGATTGCCCAGCCCTTGTTTAGATTCTCGGGATAGAGCTAGACATTGTGGCTGTCCTGACTTGTGATACAGCCTCATACAGACACAAAGAGAAGCACTAAGGCATACTGAATCTCTCCCAAAGTGAGCCGTGCAATTTTATATAAGGACTTTTTCAAGGTTGAAGTAAAACGCATTAACATCTACTTTTACTCATAATTCTAAGAACAAAAGCTGCTTATCATTTAGCCCCACAAACACTGGTACATTCTTGGAAAGTTTCAGCAGTTTCTGAAGTTGTTTAAGATGAGATCATTAATGGCTGCAGCACAGAGCCAGAGGTGAGCTCAAGTCCTCTGAGACAAGCTTCACAGTAAATCTAGAAAAACATTGTTGGCCCAAGTGAATAACAGCAATCATTCCGTTTTTTCAGGAGTTTGATGTTTACAATCCTTGACCTGAAAACTTGACACACAGGACACAAAGTAATAAAAAGCATACACATTACATTTCCTCAGTGCAAAGAATAAATCACAACATAAAAGCATTAAAGATTCTTCAACCTACAAACACACACATCAACGGCCACACAGAACCTCAGACTGGTGGTTCTCGTCCAAATACTAAGTCTTAAGCAAACATATTCAGATCATCATAGATAAAGACCCTGCAGTAAAGTCAACAGGACCACATCATACATCCACCAGAGGCTCATTCTCCTCATCTGGAGCTCTTTTCACAGTGTTTTAACAACACTTACTGTGTGAGCTCTCTCTGGCAGACCTGTAAATCAGAGTTTAACCTATTAACATGTACTTAAAATGTACCTGTTTTCAGTTATTTGTACATAAACCAACACATTGTCACATTCTGTCAGGATGACACGAAGAAGTAGTGCTGGGTGATGAAACAATCTTGATTGAGGAATAAAATGAGTGTTGATAATGGATGTACCTCTGAGGTACATGGTCACAGTAATTTGGTCACAGTTACTAGGTGCTACTAAAAACATAAAATAATTTAAATATATCAATATTAACTTTGTAAACTCAAGTGTGTAAATAGGCTAGTTTACTGTATAAATGTTGCTAACTTATTTTGAACTTTAACTTAAAGGGCTACGTCACCCATTTCATGAAGCTTTGCATTATTAGAAACTTGGTAGTATTTTTGAATGGTCGTGCATCCCGCCCACAAATAAATTTGTGTATTTCTAAGTCTGAAAAGGAGCCTCCAATGACGCAAAAATCGTCATTTTGCGTCATTGGTGGCTGCTGTGGTTAGCAGGGTGAAACTACATCACTAGTTCCTCATATTTTCAATCCAGTCACAGATCAGTGGGTGGGAACTCACTCCCAGAATCGAAACTTAATGTCCGCCATATTGCTTGGTAGCTATGCTAACAGGCTCTATGGAGAAAGCTGATAAGAACCGATCGTTTCCAGTAAGTAAACTAACCAGTTTTAATTCAAATGTCTTTGGGTATTTCAGCTGACCTTCTTACTGTTTCATTGTCTTCACTTGTAAAATAGATAATATTGCATTTAATATTTTAAACCACATAATATTTCCGAACAGCCCACTAATATGGAGTACACTTCATACAGCCTGCCCACAGCCTGACTCTTTATATTTAATTAAAGTGATTAAGCCAGTGCTTGCTTTGGATTTTGTAAACAGGCTTTGTCAAAGGGGAAACCACTCGTCCAGCGTGCTTTTCATACAGCAACAAGACATTTTTCTTTCATCCTGCTAATTAACAGTCTTCTAATAATGCCACGACAGCCTCCCTGCTCAGACCCACTCATTAAAAGTTGTCTTTATGTTGCCAAGGTGATGACTGATAACACATAAAGTGTTGTGTTGTTGTTACTGTTCCTGACAAAAGCCTCACAAGCTTGCTAATTGCTTACAGCTACATTAGCTCTCCGGCTGACTGTGTCAGTGTGTCCGTTTACTCAGAGGAGAGATGACACAGAACAAATGAGAACTACAAAGCCGTGATTATTTTAAAACCGGTCTGCAACACAACAGTCATAAGGACAACTCTCACACGTTTCTACAACAGACTGCCTGCTGTCCTGCTGGCAGAAAGATGCTGACTTGGACGTGAGAAGATGTGAGGAATGGACTAAGTTTGGAATGAGTCTAGAAATAATGTCCTAAATACTATTTCTCAGTTACTGTTCCTGTGATCGTCCCACTCTCCACTTTATCTCCTTCTTTCTAACTAATCAGAGGCCAGCTCAGAGTTGGAGTGTAGTGCAGTGTGTGTGTTTGTGAGAGGTGCTACTTTGAATTACAAAAGGAGAGAAAAAGAATACAAGTAAGATGGAAATGAAGATCAGTTTTCACAAGTTTGGTTCCTTTTCTCAGCAATATCGTGCTCAGAAATTGTGATTGCTCTTTGATCAGTCATGAAAGTTTTTAATTTTTACACAGCTAGATGGTATGGAGTTTGATTGGAAAAAAAGAAAGATAAACCTGATCTCACACATGAGAAGAGTAAAATGATGTGGTGTCAAATATTTCTCTGCTGATAAGGATAACCATGAAAAATATATATTTTTTTACAAGTTTGAATTTTTACACGACTCAAATCATAATAACAGTGTTTTAATGAAAGATTATTGACTGATCACAGCTGTGTTATTGTGTTTTTATTGATTCCGCACCGTATGAACTATGAACTTCATCTTTTAGAACCCTGTTTAGATTAACCCTTTTAGCTCCTGCTTCAGTGTGGCACTCTCCCAGCACCATGGCCGTGCGAATGCAGTCAGAAAAAAAGTCCCCATGGTGTGTAGTTTTCAGGGAACTCCCTTGTGAATAGACGCTCATCTAAAGCAGGTTAACTTGCTTCGGAAGCATCAAAAGCTCAGTAAAACTGAAGACAACAGAGACAACAAACAGAACCTTAACTTCACAATCCTGTATCTTACTTTGATATTACACCAGAGGAGTTATCTCTAAACTTGGAACTTAAGACATTTGCTTGTATTTCATCATATCCTGCTTATGTCATCTGTCAGAGACAAGAAACAGCCCCATTAAAATGCAAAATCAAAGAGTCAAGGTCTAACTGAAGCTGGACATTTTTATAACAGGGTCAACGTTAAGGCAGAGTCTTAGATCAGCTGATGATGTGTCAAGGAGCATCAGAGAGAGACATGAGAGAGACGCCTGGGACGACTGCAGGATCAGGGCTATTAACAAGATGTCACTTTTCCATGTAGCCTTTTTTTGTCCACCAGCTTTTATTTAATCGTTGATAATGAAAGTCTTTTGGTCCTTCTGAAGGGACTCTCTCTGCTTAAAATGAATGTGTCGATGTGAAGTTGATTCCCCCTGTGCCCCCACAGTCATGAGCTCGTCAACTCTGAGGATTGATTTCAGGCCGAGGCTTTACTGATCTCCTGGACTCTTCTGATTGGCCTTTAGCTCCACTAAATGCTCCCTCAGGGGGGATGGGGCTGATGGGAAATGAAGCCATTTTGAGGTGTATCGGCCGAAAGCCTTCCAGCTGAGAGTGAAAATGGGGATTGTTTAGCTGAAAGGGGGGGGGGGGGGGGGGGTGAAGTTGGACTGAGACTGGTAAAGAGAATGGAAACAGGAAGCTGATCGAGCATGTGTGAGAAAGAGTAAAAAAAAAAATCATGTAATACATTCACAAAAATAACAGGAAATTCAAATGAATATATGATAGTATTTGGGCTACTTTAGTTACCTGTAAACATGTTCAGAAATGCATTACTTCATAAACAGAGCACAAATTTTTCATACAGAGAGAAATTGTGAATGAAAATGTTTGCAGGACAATATATTTGCATCCCTGCATTAATACAGGGTGGGGGGGTAGGAGTTTGATTAGTATTATTTGATTTATTGTAGGTTTGATATATGTACAGTGACATCTGATCATTAGAAACCTCACAGGCTGAGTGGACAAATGCATCTTCATCATAAAAACACACAGCGGGCACGAGTGAAGGCACACAGCCTTTTCAGAGTGGACGGCGTTTTGACCTTACTGTGTGTGTGTGTGTGTGTGTGTGTGTGTGTGTGTGTGTGTGTGTGTGTATGTGCGTGTGTGCGTGCGTGTGTGTGTTTGTTATACATCCTCCTCACCTACAGTACGGACAGCATCAGCACAACGAGGAAAGTGAAACTACATCAGCTCAAAATGTGGACGATCCTAACAGAGGACATCAATCATAAAGTTTACAGGAACAAGAGAGAGTCTGTGTGAGAACAACTCTGATCAGAGAGTGAACACAAGCTCTCAGACACATCCTGTATTATGAGGATCCTTTGCATTAAAGTAAAACATTCTATCAATATGTTTCAAAGCAATATGTGCAGCAAAAAGAATTGAGCTGTACAAGCACTCATGTTGCATTTTCTGATACATGTCTATGTGTGGTTGACTGAGAGACACATATGCAGTAGAAACTGTGTAACACCTAAACCTCCTCCAGCTCTGTATTTTCAACAAACAGCAGTTCATTGTGTGGTTTGAGATGGATACAATTGATTGATCCCTTCCTCTTCTACATTCGAGGGTCATTATCATTGCTTTGAGAGTGTAGGAACAGCAGGCAAGTAGATGTCTGCACACAGCGGCATATTCAGCAGCGTGATCGTCAGGTCACAGAGGTGTTTGGTGGTTAAGTGGAGGAGCTCTGAGGTCCTGGAGCTGGTCAGCATCCAACCTGACAGAAGCATGACACCCAGCAGCAGAAACACCAAGAACAGGCTGGTTAATGAAGACTGAAACTTCCTGCTGCTGTCCATAAACACTAAATGAAGCAATGACTCAGCAGCCACACAGGAGGCACACACACACACACACACACACACACATACACACACACACACACACACACACTTGGAAACGTCTATTTTTTATTCCAGATTGAGTCGGTTTGACTTGACTCGAACCCTCCAGCTGGGCTCTCTGTTTTCTTTTCTTTTCATTTTCCACACATAAAGATGATGGACAGGGGAGAATGGATTTATTCACAGCCAATGAAAAACTCCTTTAACTCATCTTTCAGGAGACAACTCTAAGCATATGGTACATCAAATACTAATCAACTCCTGCAGAAGAGCAATAAAAGATGGTTTCACTATACCTATTAAATATGTCACAGCTCAGTGTGAGAAGATATTGGATGAACTATGATGGACTCACAGGTAATCACTCTAGCATTGACTAAAGAGTCCTCCTCTGGGAACAGATAATTGGAAAAAGTTCCTGTTGTGTTTCTATAATCAGGGGTGAAATATTGTGGAGCATAATGGCAGCGGGAGCTTTGGTTTACATTCATAATTAATAAAAAACAATCATTTAATCATGTGAGTCTGAGTTCAATCTGTGCCATGTGAACAGGGTTTGTAGGTGAATGTATCAGTTTAGAGCTCAAACGTTTACAGGTCATAGGACTCATCTATAATACACTGAGTCACAATGACTTGAGGTGCGTTCAATGACATTCAGCCGTCTTGCTCACCAGCCAGTCAGTCATGAAGGCAGAATGGAGCCAAGAAGACAAAGAAAACCCCTGATGGCAGAAAGAAAAACAGAAGCCTGAAAGGGACAAAAACAAACTTTTTTAAAACAAAAAAATAACGGCTGTCAAGAAATGTGCCGCAGTCTGCTGTTAGTCAAAACAATCTCCTCAGAGGAGAGTAACAGAGAAAAAATAATCTGCTGTTGTCTTGTCACTCAGACACGTACGAGTCTTAGAGGGGAAAACAAAGACCAACAATGTTATTGATTCTACTTTATGTAAGAAAGAAAACAACAGCAGAGCAGGTTGATGGATTGGTCAAAGGCTGACATGTTAAACAAATTCTAGATCTTAGAATAAAAAGACAACGTAAATGTTTCTCGAAAGGCGGGTGTCACTCACGTATCAGTACTGTCTATTTAAGTCTTCAAATCATAGATGTACTTGAGGAAAATAATTTGAAGAGAGGCTTTTCCATTCCTTTTAAGGCAACAGTGCTCAATCTGTCAAGTCTTAAATGCTTAAAGTAACTAATACATTTTAAGAATGGTCTATAAAATATGAACAGAGAAGCAACAGCTGCATTCAGTATGAATGTGAGCGGACATTTTCCTAATTTAACAGATTTATGGGTTTTCTTAGAAAGGGATGACGAGTAATTAACTTTTGTTTCTTCATCATTAATTATCAGATTTTCAAGAGAATGCATTTTTTTTGGGGGGGAGAGAGAGTTTCCTTTGAAAATAAATGAAAACTTTCAACAGTTTAATCACACATGAAGTAGACAGAGCAAGAAGAACGTGTCATTATTGGATTCAATGTGGTTCAATTCACTAAGTTAGTAAACCAAAAAAGCATACAAATTAATTTACAAGATGGCATACTAAACCTGTATTTGAATTTGAAATTGTAGGTGTCCTAAAAGTAACCTTTCATGATTATAACTAAATTAACACGATCAGTTTAAAAGCCACTCAAACAGGATATAATTTCTATCCTGTGGCCTCTTAAAATAAAGTGACACAGTGTTTAAATTGATGGTTAAACTTTCATTTGCTGCCCTTTAATTCTCAGACACGGCACATAGCCATAAAGTGTTTATATCTGCTGATGTCACTCCAATAATTGTCTGAATTTAAAGCTGTAATCCTTCACAACTTTCTTTGCACATATGCCTGACAACAGAGCATCATCCCTGAAGTGTTGGCTGAATGATGTACTGAAGTAAAGTACGAGCATAAAAATCAAGACAACTGACAACACACAACTAACACACAGCTAACACATAGCTAACACATAGCTAACACACAACTAACACACAGCTAACACACAGCTAACACACAGCTAACACACAGCTAACACATAGCTAACACACAGCTAACACACAGCTAACACACAGCTAACACATAGCTAACACACAGCATACAAGAAGAAAAAACACACGCAGATGCTGCAAAGTAACACAGTTAAAAGGCAACAAACTACTTTTTCTTCAAGGGTGAGAAAGCTGATATTAGACAGCGTGCACATTCATGGTTCAGTTAGCTGCTGATGTTGAAGGAGTCCAGCTGCAGGAGAGGAAAACTGTGTGTCTCTTAGATCTCCTGCAGACTCACTAAAAGAACAGTTAAGGTTGACAAGTTGTAGCATCCCACCGCAGGACAGAAAAACAAAAGTTCAGACAACGTTCAATTAAATGTGTGTAGAACCATCCATTTTTGTTTTGAAGCAGAGATTCAGTCTTGTGTTCCTTGTAGCTGTAAACCTTTGTCAGCAGGGTCAGTGAGTAGAAACACTGTCCTCCAGATAGAGGAACAAAGTTCAGAACACAGTGTGAACAAACAACAACTCTGCTTCAGTGGACATGAGAAAGAAAGTAAATCTTATTAAGCTCAATGCAGCTAAAGCCCATGACGTAAACATGATCAGGCCTTTATTTTTAGCAGTGGGGATGACGGGTTTTGTTCACAAGCATGTCAAAACATTTTGCGGCTTCTCAATTGAAGCATAAAATGGGAAATGGGAAGAGTGAGCATGTAAAGTTAATTCAATTAAGCTGTGGAGGGTGTTTTTTAAAGTCATGAAACCATGGAAACCATTATGAAAAATAAGGCCAGCGACCATTCATTTAAACAACATTTCACTTGGTGTTGTATTGATTGGGGGATTTTCACACAGTTGCTGCATAAAGAATCAGAGTAGACGCTTCTTGGGCGAACAGGATCCACTGTGGTGGGTTTCCCATTCAACGTGAAGGTAATGAACCGCTAATGATCAGAACTCTTGGAACTGAAATAGCTAAGTAACAAAATTGTGAGAATCTGCAAAAAAAACTAGCACAAATAGAGTTATTTTAAGTGCAAACAGAAGGTATTTGAGTGCAAAGGCATGGTTTTGGTGGACATTTTCACCAAAAAATTATATGTGAACTCATGCTCTGAAATGTAAATAATGCATAAAAAACATAATGTACAAAGTTCAATCCATAGTTAAATCCTCAGCCATGATTCTCACTTAAATGTAAGCAAAAAGCTAAAAGTCCCCAAAATGTCACTTTTACTAGAATCATATCAAGGAAGAAATACTCTGCATCAAGTCAAAGGTAATATAAAAAATCTGAATAGAGACCCCATATGTGGTGTGATATTGCTTCATCAAAGGTGAGAGCAGTATGAGTCATGTTTTATCAGGTGTCAGTAGATAAAGGTGTGACACCTCAGAGAGTGATATGAGCCGCAGCATTCTCCATCTTTTAACGTGAAACATGAAGGTAACAATGCAGATTGACGTGTGTGCAAGACTTTGGGAAAAGTTGCTTTAACTTTGGTGTTCATCATGTTACACATCGGTGCAACTCTACAAGAAAAACATGGCAACAGTACAGACTGAATGTCTTATTTGATACCATCTATCTCTGGGTTTTACCAGCTCCCAGGAGTTTGCAGGGAAAGACAAAAACAGACAAGAGAAATGAAATCCTGCCTCAGATATTGATTCACTACGTCAAAAGATTCAAACAGAAGAGCTGGCATCACAGGAGCTCCCACATTACTGTATGTGTTAATACATAATGCATGGGGGGGCTCAATGAGTAGTCATTAAACAGCTTCTTTCATCTATCACATAAAACATGTTAAAGATTGATCTACACATTTACACTGCAGAGGTTGTTGTCATGCAATTGATCTGTTTTCACCTAATGCCTGCTCTGTTATCTGGTTACCAGTTAAAGAAACTGCAAGTCTTTCAAAAATCCAATCTAGTCATCCTTTGGTCATCTTCTCCTCCTCGAGTAGCAAAAGAGATTACAGTCGTATCAAAAAGATGACAGCTGTGGTTTAGAAAAGCGAACAAATACCCTACTTATGCAAGTCTAAAGTCATGAACTTTAAAATAACTTTCATCAGCAGATCTATAAACTAACCACTGAAACCCAAACTATAAAAGAGAATGGCTATTTAAAGGGGAGAAAAAGACCTCTACTTTCAGCAGGTAGCCAGGCGGAGTAACTTAAAATGGGTCACAGTGAAAGAACAATATTCTGGGAAAAATCCTGAGCCCGAGGGGCCTCAATATACCATAATACAATGACACAGAGACCGAGGATTAAAGTAACCACATGAAGGCAAATGTAAAGGTGGGTTACAGCAAAGTCTCCTCCTTTGATCTGAATGTGTTCCAGGAAGACAAAAGCATTCAGTGCATCTCATTTCCATTCTGTTCAGCTTTGATTGTCCAACTCTACTGCTGCAGCACTTTTGGCCAAATACAGCACAGGAGCCAACCACGGACTAAATATTAATGGATGAAGCCTGAGTGACGTCAGCCATCTGTTCCTGCAGGGGGCTCCGGAGGCTCATCGGCAGCCACCGCCATGCTGGGAATCCTGTCTCGACCTAAGTCAACCTAACGACAGGCTGAGAGCCAGAGCTGAGACGGCTTTTAAGACTCTTGACAAACCGTTACATCACGTCCAATCAGTCAATCATGTCAGCCACGTGCCTAACTATGGATAACATGTATCATTTTGCTAAATCAAAACAGAGCTGTTTTTTAAAAAGAAATCCCCCCCCCCCCCCCCCCCGTACAGAGTGTGCCAGTGATGACAAACAGACAGAAGAACAGAAAGAAATCAGCTTTAATGAGAGTGAATACTCAGATGTTGCCCAGATTGTTCTGTAGATAACAAAGAGAACAATAGAACCCTTTTAAGAGTCCGATATATCAGAAACTCTCATTTTGTTAGAAATATATTGTGAATTTTTAAAATCATTTTAGCCTCTGTTAATTTGAAGAAAACTCTTTGAAATTTGTGTTTGAAAGTCTATTTATTTAAAGTCATCTTTCTTCAGGTTAAACTGAGTGAACTTTCCAGTTCATGTGGTTTGGTCCCAAATCAAATCTGTCCAGCCTCAACTTATTTCGATTCTATCAGTTTTTCTAATTGTACAAGTATGGGGTTATCTACAAATCTACAATTCATTGAGAGTAAGTACGACACAAGCAACGATCTAGAAAAAAGGAAACAACGTCAGTAAGTGCAAACAAACAGCTTTAAGTCAGATCGTAAACAAAGGTGCTGACAGGAAGTGCACAGAGCACAACATCGACAGCTGTTCTTGAGCGTTCCAATCAGCATCAGAACCATCCTTAATTCATCATTATTTATCTAAATGGCGACTTTACTTCATAACATAAAGATAGTTTAAAGCAGTTGCCTGAGGTGTCCATTTCTCTTGCATGCTACATTTGGTAACTTGACGAGCCAGTGTTGGACAGACAGAGTGAGTGGCACTTTATGTTCCCTGAGGACGACAGCAGCACACACGGTCACACACCGAGTGTTCATCATCAGAGACAGACGTGTCACGGACCGTCACATGTCATCAACGCTGATGGAGAAACTCGACAGGCCGACCTAAACACAGAAGCCTCTACTAAATAAATAAATATACAACATGGGCCTAACCTCCAGTTGTCCTATCAGAGAGTACAGGTCCGTCTATCTCAGCAGTCCATTACAGTCAGCATAGAGTGATGGACCATCTGGATGCTCCATGAGGTAAGTAAGAGTCGTGAGGTATGTAGTCTGGATCAGCTGCTTGATCCTTCAGAAACAAGGTCCCTGTTATTGTTTAATGGTTGACCTTTATTCTGGTGATGGGACGGTTCATTGGAGCTTTGACTGAAAGCTGACAGAGACAAGAGAGGGAGACATGTTGGAGGGACGGGAATCACAAGAATAATTTTCCATGTGCTGCTTCAAGCCTGGAGATCAGGAAGCCTAAAACAGTAAATATACGTTGTCACCAGTGTAGTAAATATCAGAGAACAAAACTAAATAGAGAAGATCATTTATCTGCCCTTTTGTTTTCACATTTAATAATTTGTCAAGCAAATGATTACATTTCCTCCACACACTGGATGTTGTTCTTAAGGTTCAGGGAGTAATAGTGACGGAGAGTCAAAAATAAGCCTTCAATGAAAAGAGAGAGTTTTTGGATTTAATCCACCACACTTCTAAAACATCAGCCTTGAAAAAGTTGAGAATACTTATTTCAGGAGAGTAGATGGAAGATTGCAGATTCATAGAAAATATCTTTAATAAGAATACAATTTCCATGAATAACCGATAACAGATCGTTGAGCTCCTACATTGTAATATTAAAATGAATACTTGCCTTGCACTGAGTGTGACTTTATAGACAATGACAGTAAACACAGCACAGAGGGAATAACAAATATGTAGTTTTATTCCCAGCAGAGCGATTCTCACTGTAATAATGAGAGAGGCTGGGAGAGACGAGTAGAGCCATGGGCCAAGGGCTGGCTGCTGTACAACAATACAAAGCACTTATGTGTGAAAGATCAAGCTGTGAGAGGAAGATGAAGGGCACGCCGGGGTCAGAGAAATAGAAATCCTCAGTGATCTCCTCCATCTTTCACAGAGAGCGTCTGTGGCATTACAGGGGACACCGAGAGGAGACGGATGGAGCGGAGGGAAGTGGGAATAAAAGGATAAAAAGAAAGAAACTATGACATTGATGTGTGATGAGATAATGCACCCTGGGCACAGACACAAAAAAGATGCCACAGCTTGCATGCAGAAGAGATAAAAACATGGCTGCATTTTCTTAAACATCTCTTATTTTGTTCAGTATGGCTTTATGCTTTTGCCTGTGTCGTTGATTTGTGCCTGTGTTGTTGATTTGTAGTTGTATTGTGTCACTTGACTTTATAGACATTTTGGTGTCTTTGAGGTAATTTTGTTCCTCTTTGTAGTTATTCTGTGTCTCTTACGACAGTTGTTTGGCTAATTGGAGTGGGATTGTGTTGTTCTGTGACTAATATATTCATCAGTGTCCTAGAATAGTGGTTTTGTTTCTTTTTTAGGTTGAGTGTCCTTCTGTGGAAACACTGTGACATTGTCTTGTGGTTTGTGCTTGTCTTTGTGCTTTGCCTTTATTTGATATAGGACAGTAGATAGAGTAGGAAACTAGGGAGAGAGAGTCGGGTATGACATGCAGGAAAGGAGCCACAGACCAGACTTGAACCTGGGCTGCCCGCTTAGAGAACTATAACCTCCATACATGCGCGACCTAACCGCTAGCCCATCTGTGCCCCCCCCCCCCCTTTTTTTGGTGTGTTTTATATGTGCCTCTGTATTTGTGTGTCAATTTGGTAGTTGTTTTGTGACTGCTTATTTCTATTTTTTTTTACCTGTCAGAATTTTTGCTTCTGATTACATTTTTTTTAATCGCCTTTTTACCCCTCATTGTTTTTGTCTCTTTTTAGCCATTTTTTCATATTGACACGTTTGAATATTTTGAGGTCATTTTTATCCTTTCTTGTGTTTGTTTTTTCATTTTAAGGGCATTTTTATATGATGGTGTAGAGGCAATTTTAATCATGGTAACTTTAGTTTCAGAAGTATGATTTAAGTTTGTGTTAATAATAATATTATAATAATAATAATAATAATAGATAATATTATTAGATAGTTAATATTTTTTGTGTTGTTAGAAATAAGTATTAATTTATGAGAAGTACTTTATTTGACATGGAAACCTTTATGGTGAATAATGGATTTATTTGGGCATATTTTTGCAGGTATTTTGTGTTATGGGTGAAGCCGAGTTAATTAATTTGGGTGCGATGCACAGGTGATGAGAAAAAAGTAGATTGTTTTGTTTGTGGACTGTGGTGGAGGTATAGGAGCCACGCAGCAAATGTTTTTTGATCGTGACCTTTCGTTATGAGTTTTGATATATTCATTGTGGAACTGTGGAATTACGAATAAAATAAGAAATCAAGTGAAACAACGGATCTGTGAGTATATTTAAGTGGACACGCATCAGGAACGAACAGGTTGGCTCCTATGACACAAGTGACAATTTTTATATGACACCCAAGAAGAAATAGCCACTACAGATGGTTTAGTGTTAAGCTTCTCATTCCCCCCTCATGATGCATCCTTGTAGTTGTTTATGTCTTATTGTAGCCATTAACTTTATCAAGAGTTAGTAACAGTCACGTTTAAAAGAGGCTCTGCCCGACTATGACCCTTCCAGTACATGTTGGCATGTGCACAACTGAATGAAAACAAAACATTGCACCATTACACCCACTGAGGAAGGAGCTGGAGGTGATGTGAGGAAGGTGGTGGAGGTGAGAGGAGCTCTGTGGTTAAGGTGCAGCAGGCCTCATTCACATTAATCATGGTCAGGTGGGACACTGATTGAACCTGAGGAGCCGCCCCTCCCTGCTCTTTACTGCAGCTTGAGGATGATGATGAAGAACCGGGGGGGGGGGGGGCTCTAGAGAACCCTGTACTGTACAGTGTAGATTAGTAAACAGACATTTAAGTGGAATTAAACAATGGCATGAATTTCAGACAAACAAACTGTTTTACTTGTGTCTTTCAGCGCTGGATTTGGAGGGTGATGACTGATGAGTATTTAAAAATCTCTCTGCCTCTCTGTGTGTCTCCTCTGCTATTGATCAATAACTCCTTTATATGGTTTGTAATTGAAATGCACGGGGCTTGAGGTGATTATGTCAGCTCTAATTTACTTGTCTGATATGAATATAAATTTAAGTCCAAGGACATCAGATCTCTACTCATCTGTAAACACACATAAACACACTCCTGTAGGGGTTTACTGAGATTATACTTCAGCTACATGAAATCAATCCATCTTTTTATGAAGCATATTAGCATACTGTCATTTTCTTTTTTCATGATTAGTTTTTATCCAAACACAAATTGGTTTATCTGTTAAAATATAATTATTAAATTAAGAGGTAATATTAAGAATTTGCAATCAGGTCAATAGCCTCTCAATCTACAGTGTTGCTGCTGCTTTAAGTAAACACACATACAGTACAGGAGATAATGTGGCTTGCATTGGACATGAGGTTATGAAAGGTGCTATTTTGGATGAAAAAAAAATTGAATCATGCAAACCTTCTTGAGTGAGGTCCTAAAGAAATAGAGCTGTTACGTATGTAATATGTTGTTGTTTTTTAATCCTCTAACAATTTTGTTCAGAGTCATCTTTAAAACATTTTAACCCAAAGAAATTCAGTTGAGAACCATTTCACAAAAAGCGAACCAACACATCTTAACAATTCTGATGCTTGAAACCCAAATTATTGTCATTAAATCTCAAATAGGAATGAATCAAAGGTTGTCAAAAATGTGGCAGGTTCATTTTTTGTCAAAATCAATATTTGAGTACTTGTAAAAGCAAGTTAAGTATTTGAGTACTTGTCAACCTGATTGTATTCTTATTCTAAGGAATTAACTGCAACAGTACATTATTATTCAGCCTACGTCATTACATTATGCTTTATGTACTGATGCCTGAAGGTGGCTGAGAAATGTGCAGGGTTCACTGTAATTTAAGGCAAAAAGGCACTTTCCATTCCTTTACACTTTTCCCTCAGAGAAAAGGTGAAATTACTGGGGGGAAGAGGGGAAAGTGTCAGCAGCATGGTAAAATGAGGAGGAAAGAGCAGAAGGAGTGCAGGACCTTGTTAAAAGCCCCTCTGTGACAGCCAAGGAAAGGCTGCAGCTCCCAGTCACGAAATGTGCCTGATGTTGGAGAGAGGGAATGTTGGAAAAAACTAGGTATCAGAAAGGAAACGGTTTCAGAGGTAGATGCTGCAGAATGAGGAGAGAAGTGGGGGTTTAGAAATGGAAGAAAATGTAGGTGCCCGAGGCAACTGATGTTTGAAAAGTGAAGAAAACGTGGGATTGAGACAGAAGAGAAAAATGCAAAGTTTTCAACATTTGAACCATTTATAATATTTTACCTCATTAAGTCTTCAATCATTCAATCCTTGTTGAATTTTCCGTCATGGACTCTGAGTCTGACAAATAGCACAAATGAATAATGCAGCAGTGGAGGCAGCCTATCAGAGAGACTAACTCCTCTGGTGTTTGGAGGCCACCTCAGATAGTGTTTTAAATCCAACAGTCACAACACGTTTAATGAATAACAGTGTTGATAAAACAACTTAACAACCTTTTCATTTAGAAATAAGCTCTCTGATCCTCTTAACCTCCAGGCTCCGCTCAGTTTTTCAGGAAAATGTCCAGTTTGATTTAAAAGTCAGAGAGTAACAGATAAAACTCACAAAATATTCAGCTCTCAGAGAGGTTTCTCTCTCTTTGACTTGTTACAAACATTTCCAGGAGTTTAAATAAATATTTCTCTATTGACAGGAAAAACCCTGTTGTGTCACTCAGGCAGGAATTCAGTATTTGTTTTGGTTCCAATGTGTCAGATTAAAAACGTGTCCAACATTTATCTCCATAAAATCCTACCAATATTCTACCATGCTGTCAAATAGCAAGAGTGGAACTGAGAAAAAACAAACAAGATGGACTTTTACAGATGAAAGTTTTAAAGGCATAAATTGCCTCAAACTACTGTAAATGAAAGTGAATCAACATGTAACTCAGGGTGAGTGTTTCTACTCTGCATGTGAATTTTGATGAGAAGGTACCGTCCTCCTTCTGATTTTAAAAGCACTGCTTTAAGCAAAAGTCAAAGAAAGGAAGCTTTTAATCTGTGCACACCTTGGCAGAGATGGAGTCATCCTTTCAGGTGTCTGACTGTTTCAAAGTGGTCCTATAAAAGAGAGAAATCTAAAGCTGGGTGTCTGGGGAACAAAAACACTGCAGGGAGAGGAGACTCTCATTTGGCAGCCATCTTCCCCGGGCTGATGGATGAAGGGAGGAAATCATCTCATGACTAATTATTTATCTTTCCTGGAGAAACGTTGTGTCTGGAGGGCTGGAAATAACACAACCCTCCTCTCTGACCAAGTTGTAAACAAAGCAGAATGATGGAAGTGACTGAGGGTCCTCTTCCTCCCTCACTGCACAGTAGAACATGGCTGCCTTACAGACACAATCTGACTGCCTGGACTTATTCTTTCTATGGATGTGTTAATTTGATAAATCAATTATGTCGGAGCAAGGGTTGTTAATATGGTAAATTGTAAATGGTAACTGGACTTCAGCCTGTAATAGCGCTTTTCTAGTCTTCTGACTACTCAAAACGCTTTTACACCATATGTCACACCTATCCATTCACACACTGATGGTAGAGGTTGCTATGCAAAGTGACCATCAAAAGTAAATAATCCCCATTCATACGCATTCATACGCAGCTGACGAAGCAGCGGGAGCAACTCAGGTTAGGTGTCTTGCCAAGGGCACATCGGACATGTGGCTGCAGGATCTATATTAAATCTTTATGAAAAGGAAATTGTCTTTAGAAAAGGTAAAGGGGTGATAATGGATTTGAAGTGTCTAAAAATGTGAATTCTGGTTCCTCCGGGATTTTGAAAATGTCCAAAAACCACAGAATCGAAAAAGACCAAGTACTTTAGGTTTTCTGTTGTATCTTTCATCACTAGAAGTACAATGGTAGAGACGACGACTCTACCAACTGAACCACAGCCGCCCCTATATGATATGATGATACGATATGATTGCGAATGTAGCAGGAGCGGTAGATTAATTGATTGCAACAACGCCACCTGGGGGAATTTTGCCCCCAGGAAATTCTAAAGTTAGTTTGTAAATACTAGGGTCACACAGGTTCGAAAAATATACCACAGGGCAAGAGACGGTTTCAAGTTTAAAATTAAGAAAAGTTTATTTAACAGACTAAGATAAATCAACTGATTGCAAAAACATTCAAAATCAAAAGAGAAAACATAATATACTGCACAATAATAACTTTAATAGAACTAGTAAAATAATCGCATTTGACCAGGGAGGGGGGAAAGGGCTGAGGCTTACCATGCAGCAGGGGAACCAAAGGGGGGAAGGGTCCTTAAATTAACCACCCGTGACACTGCACACCACAACAGCAACAAAAAAAGGGATTGTGAAGAACCACCACCAGGGAACTGGACTGCCGCTGTAGGCCCTCAGCACCTGACCACAAAGAAACAAGGGTTAATAAAATCAAGCCATTAAGTGCTATACATAAAAGAAACCAGTGCAGGCAAACAATAATGAAAAGAAATAACCAAAGAAATAAACAAACACCAAATTAACTAGCAAAGCAATGAAACTAAAAATATTAATCAAACACAAAGTAAACAATACTAAGATTCATAAGCTCATGTTGAAATCGCAGGTTAGAGAGTGTGCAAAACCAGACAGATATAGGCATAAACCAAATATGTTATGTCATGGTTAGAATGAGCCAAACCGGCCACAACAGATATGTTACAGGCCACCACAGAAATGTTACAGGCCACCACAGAAATGTTACAGGCCACCACAGTCTAACGTTGTTCAGGAGAGAGCCAAACAATTATTAAATATTCTCAGAGAGCAGCAATTGTTATGAAAATATTTCCGGTAGCCAAAACAGCAGTCTTAGATGACGATGGCCGATGACGGGCCAAAATCAAGACTCAAGCCTCAATTTGTCAAGATGTGGGCACACCTCGAGGACACTGGAGGGTTAGAGCCTCAAAGGCCGCGGCTCAACATCACAGGAGCACGCACAACCACCCGAACAGATCCCAACAGAGCGACCCATCTCAGCCACACTGGGAAGGAACAACGAGCATCATGGCCACTTTCGGACCAAAACCACTTCACCAACAACCGGGCTTGCCACTAGCCGCCGGGGGCCGGAGCAACACAAGACCGGCCTGTCGGCAGAAACCGTCTCGTGGCTATATTGCTATACTGCTGGCCGCCGCCAGCCGCTGCCAGTGTCGGTTCTCTCACTGTTTGCCTATGGACACAGACATAGAGTCTGTTTTCTGCCAGGAATTTACAAGATCAATTCTGGAAGAAATCTCGGAATCTGTTGAGGAAATGGTCTTATGTGTTGAAGTAAATATGTTTGTAAATGTTTTTATTATTATATTTCTACTGCTATATTGTATATTTTGGAGAAACTGTAAAGATCGAATTTCCCTCTGGGATTAATAAAGTATTTCTGATTCTGATTCTGAAATCGAGGACCTTAGTGGGAGTAGCCTGCGATGCTGTGCATTCTGGGATTTGGTGTATTTCATCCACATGAGCCAAAAAGACACTTTCTGCCTTTTCTCTGCCAAGAAGGCACCAACTTCAAATTTTATTTCACATTTCTACTACATATATGACCCAATGTCAATACAGATTCATGTTTCAACGGGTGAAGTATCCCTTTAATGGTGCGCATGGCACCGCCCCGTCATTAACGTGCCGGTTAACCTGGCATAGTGCCATACAGTGGCAGGGAGGGAGAGAACCCCTCACTACACAAACTTTAATGTGAGATTCATTTAGTTGCTTATGGCAATGTGAATTCACAGAGTTGGACACCAATAATGGTGACATAATGAGGGTGGAGCTTTGTTACGGCGCTGTTGCAGAATCGCACTCTAAACAGGGCTTGTCTTTTGTTATTGTTGTGATTAAGAGAGACCTCAGCGCCGGACGCTACTGTGTGATTGAAATCTCTCTTGCAAATGTTAAAGGGGTCCACATATCCATATATCTTGTAAATGAATGATTATAGTGTAATGTAGTTGTTGTAACTTATCTTGTTAGTTTATTCTGTATTCCAGTTTTAATGTGGTGCAGATTTAACTTTTAGGCATTATGGGAGAAGAGGATTAACTTCAGACTTATCCTCCGCTTAAGACGGAGCAGACACCTCGCAGGAGGTATTCATTTCTAAAAGAGGGAGGTCTGTGTCCTACACATTCAGCTCCTTTAATCTCTAATTCATGTGTTCAACAAGAGAGGAGAGGGGAGCAGGAACAAGTGGGAGCTATGCTTGAAAGACAGAAGGATAGAAAATAAAAAAGAGGGAGGAGAAAAAGGCCTGACTCCCTCGATGAACCTATCAGTGGATCCTATGAGGAGAAGAAATGATCTCGTCCTTGAGCTCCACACAGACCAATCCCCTTCTGATCCAAATGTCGTCTGAATGTTTGATGGTAGCCGAGACATCAAGGTGAGGCCTGAAAAAGACGTGACTCAAGAAAATATCAAACAGGAGCTTTTTTTCTGAGCACCTTAATGTACAGTACATATATAATTCAAATAATTGAACCAACATATATCTAAATGTTTTATGATTGGATTTTCAAAGGCCCGTTCACTTACACCCGTACACACAGTTTCTCTGAGTACATTAAACATCTTCTGAGGCTGTACAAGGTTTTTACTTTCACAGTAAAGACCTACTGTTAAATAATGGAGAATTAAAATACTGAGATATGACACATTCACATATTGTAAAACACATTCATCAGGTTTAACTGACATATTAATCTGCATAGAAGTGTATTAATTCATGTCACTGAAAGGTTAAGTTCAATGTGTCACATTGTCATCCTTCAGCAGAATTGAAAATGCTTACACACCTACAGTCCTGCTCAAATCCTCCTTGCAGACATGTAAATACATGTAGTCATATATGAACGCTGCTGATGCTGACTCACAGGAACCTGAACGCAGCATACACAGATTATTTCAACACTGACAAAGACCTTCAAGGATGCAGGGGAGCTATTGTGTTCAAAGTGTTGTTTCCTCAGAGGACACTGAACAGGACGAGAGTATTTACAGTTTTTTATTCAGACGCCGTCACTGAGCACTCTCAACCTCATTTACAATTCAGCATGTTGTGCTTTCTCATAGCTTTCATTTCATGTATGCATAATACTACACATGAAAGAGATTTCTGAAGCACTAATGTTGTGACTACATCAACAAGCAAGAAAGTGAGAGCAAAGAATCATATGAATAATGCACACCTGAAAGACATCATTGCTCATGAGGCAGTGTACAAACCTTTGAAGTGAAGATTGGGGACATTGTATGACTCTAAATAAGCTCAAAGGGACCTGAGAGAAAAAAAGAAGCTCTGTACGTGGGTCACAGGTTATTAAAGAGTTAACTTGTTCAAGTTAAATGAGGAAATAGGAGGGGACTCAGTGACACAGCTGGAAGAGAAAGCAAAAGAAAGTGAAACCAAAAGTAGAAACAGAGCGGTGTGATTCAACTGTGCTTTACAGACCGGAGAGATTACAAAATAACTACTGACAACAGGTAAAGTTGAACTCTTTGATACTATTGGTCATGTCTTTAGTGTTTACTGACATATTTCTGTGCTTTCAACAACTATAAATCTTGTTCAACTTTTGCCCCTCTAACTTTTTTCACTGTTTCATTTGGTGTTTTCTAGAAATGGCTTGTGCCAGTAGTCTAATGGTGGAGGACAACTTTCTTTGCTCCATCTGTCTGGATGTCTTCAATCAACCTGTGGCGATTCCCTGTGGTCACACCTTCTGTCGTGGCTGCATCACATTCCACTGGGACACTAACAAACCTTTATTCCTGTGTCCACTGTGTAACAAGGAGTACTCAAAGATACCAGACCTTTGTGTCAACACTGTCCTCGCTAATGCTGCCGAAAAGGTGAAAAAGACCATTCAGGAAAGCCCCCGTGACACCCCCGAAAAAGCAGGAAGTGGACATGTGCTCTGTGGTATGTGTACTGGGGGGAAGCTCAAAGCCACCAAGTCCTGCTTAACATGTTTCATGTCTTACTGTGACGCACATCTGCAGCCTCATCAGAGAGTTTTACCCTTGAGGAAACACAAGCTGATCAACCCGGTCGAGGACCTCGAGAGCAGGATCTGCAAAGACCATGGTGAGCCTTTGGAGATGTTCTGCAAAGTGGATTTAATGTTTCTATGTAGAGTCTGTGTAGACAGTGACCATAAAAGCTGTAAGACAGCGAGTGTGGAGGAGGAGGCTGAAATGAGGAAGGACGAGCTGGGAAAAGAAAAGAAAGACATGGATCAGATGATTCAGACGCATCAGCAGAAACTTCTAGAGATCCAACACTCAGTGGAGGCGAGTGGAAATAATGCAGAGAAGGCGCTGGCATACAGCAAGCATGTGATGACTGCTCTGGTGGACTACATCAGGAGAAGCCAAGTCAAGCTGAGTGAGGTGATTCAGACGAAGAAGAAAAAGATTGAAGAAGATGGGAAAGGCTTCATTAAAGAACTGGAGGAAGAGATGATGCAAATAAAGCAAAAACAATCTGAACTTGATCAGGTCACTGGCATCAACGACTCCTTTGAATTCCTGCAGAGTTTCCTTTCTCTCACCATCACTCCTCCACAGGTGAAGGACTGGTCTGAGGTGACTCTTAACAGCGACCAGTTTACTGTGCAGGAAACATTGATGAAGCTGGAGACAACAGTGACAAGGGAAATCAGGCTGCTGTGTGATCCAGACTTGAAGAAAATGCAGTTTCATGCCGTGAATCTGACTCTTGATCCGGACACAGCGAACCCTTCTCTCATTGTTTCTGAGGACGGGAAAGAAGTCAAGTGTGGAGACAGAAAGAGGAACGTCCCGGACAAGCCAGAGAGGTTCGATCATGTCCTCAATGTCCTCGCAAAGGAGAGTTTTCATTCTGGAAAGTTCTACTTTGAGGTCCAGGTCCGAGGGAAAACCCAGTGGGATCTGGGAGTGACTAACCAGTCCATCAACAGGAAGGGGGACATGAGACTGAGCCCTAAGAGTGGATACTGGACCATCTGGCTGAGAAAAGGAAACGAGTTCACAGCCAACGCTGGCCCTGCTATCAACCTCCACGTGAGAGAGATTCCTCAAAAGGTCGGAGTGTTCGTGGATTATGAAGAAGGTCAAGTTTCCTTCTACGACGTTGACGCCAGGGCTCGCATCTTCTCCTTCAGTGGATGTAACTTCACTGAGAGACTCTTTCCATACTTTGGACCCTGCGGTAACGAAGGCGGTAAAAACTCAGCCCCACTGATCATCACTCCTGTCTGTAACAACATCTGAGTTTTGGTTTTGTTAGTGAAGGACACAGGGTGAGGGGATGTGAGGAGGGTTTATAATATTTGAAATAAAAGAGCTGTGTGTCACTAAGACACCCTGTAGATCTCACACACACACACACACACACACACACACACACACACACACACACACACACTCACACACTAACAGCTGGCTATTCAATTTAAATTCTGTAGAGTGAAACATAATAAAACTGTTTACAATTCGAGAGAGCAAATATGATTTAAGGTGCAATGCAAAAAAAAGTATTAAAAGGAGATGTGTTTCTGTTGTTGGGGTTAATTATGGAATGATGCTGATATAAATTTAAAAACCTGTAATTCACTTTTTGTTCTAAATAAAATGCTTCGCAATGTTATTTTTGATCAGTATAAATGTGAATGATTTATTTGTTGTTTTTTTTCCTTTTCCTTCTGAGAGCTGGTAGCTTAATTTGATAAGAAAAATCAGGGCCGGCCCGTGGAATAGGCAGTATAGGCAAAAGAAGGAAACGTGTTAAACTTTCACTTAATGTTATTTTGTCTAACGTAATTTTTCTCCTTTCTTGCTCCCTGCTTAACCTGATGCATCACAACACCGCTGCTCCTTACCTGCTCTTTGTGGGGCAGGAGGGCAGACGAGTTATCAGAAGTGAGTGACACTGACTGTACTGATAAATATCAGGTTTGAATAAAGAAAAGCTGTGAAACATAAAGTTTTATGCCAGTTTTCTTTAAGTGTATGAATATTGTGATTGTTGGTAGAATTTGTTGCAAATACAAGGGGTACTCATGTGAAATGATGCTATTAGAAACAGCAGGTTGGAAAATCAATGTATTAAATCTACTCTTTGGGATATTCATTATGTGCATATTCAAGGCGACTACACAACAAGCACTGTTAATAACACAGCACTCTGTTTTACTGAATTATTTTTATCCAGAATTCTCTCAAAGAACGGATGGAAGCCTTATTTTTTAGTTTTCTAATTAGGTTGTGATTTATTTGATTTTTATCTGCAAATGAGTATCAGACAACTAAAAGGGTTATTATTAAATAAATCAGTCACAGTAATTGAGGCTGACTGCGAAATGCAGTGAGCTTTCACTGTTGGTCGGACAAAACAAGTTATATTTGAAGACTCCAGTTGAGTTCTGAGAAATGTCTTCTTTTTGGGACGAGCAGACAAATTCTTGTTTTGTTTTTTTACTTCTGTGCTCAGTGCTCAGTGTCTTATCGTACTTTAACACCACAGTGATATTTTTGGTCTTGGTCTTGATCTTGTCTTGTCTCCATCCCTAAATACAGCAATTTAGCTATATGAAATAGCTTGGTCTTGTCTCGGTCTCGGAGCACTCTGGTCTGAGTTATGTCTTGGTCTCAGTTAGTGTGGTCTTGACTACAACACAGTGACCACACAAAGAAACATTCACTTGTCTTAAATGTACCCAAATATTCAACAGTTTGGATCAGCCAAAAATGATTTCTAACAGTGCTCTGTACTGCTTCTTCTGAGGTGCAGAAAAGAAGACTTTTTTTAATCTCACCAAAACCAAGTTACTTTCAACTGCTAGTGAAGCCACGCTCCTCAAACACACCAGCAGCTTTTTAAAAGCTCAATATGCTCACTTTCTTTCTTCTGTGTATCAATAGAAAAGGGAGAATACAAGCTGTGTGTACAGGAGTCCTGAGGCAGTCTTTGTAATGTGCTGTTTGAAAAGTGAAGGAAAAGTGTCACTTCTGTGTATATAAACCACAAAATGAGTTTGCAACAATAAGATTATGTGTGTTTCTGCAGGAGCACATGCAGGAGGACAGTCTTTATCCTACAGTACGTGCAACTAATGAACTAATGAATAACGAGACTAAATCCACGTGGCTGATAATGAGTTGGTGCTCCTTCAGTCGTCCTCAGAGAGCTGGAGGACTGAAGCAGAGGAAGATCTCTAGCCAGACAATCTCAGACCCTCTAAGCCTGTAAATCCACAGCTCCAGACAGGGAGTGGAACTCATTTTCAGCCAGGGAGTTTCATGGCTCAGACCAGCCCACTTCAGTTCACAACCTTTTACGAGAGATATATAATTTTAGCCTTACTATGAGTCCAAAATAGTGCACGACTTTCTATAACCTTGTTATTCATCTTGTATTTTATCAAAAATTTAATTTCCAGTTCCACACACAAGTTTAAGTTTACAACTATCATTTATTTTAATAAAAATGAGTAGTAAGTCAAAATGACGAAATAAATAGTAACGTTTATGAGATTGTCATAAATATGAGATCCAATAGCGACTTTTTTTCTCATAATAATGCTACTATCTCATTATAACCATCTCATAATTAGGATTTACCATGGATTTGTTTTTATAATCAAGGGTTGGTTTAACAAGTCTTCCCTTCTTTCAAAGGTTTTGTTTTTTCAATGATCTTAATGTCAAGTCAGTTTTACTTAGGGACAAATCATTAAACTATTTCTGGGCACTTTTTTCATATAGAACAGGTCTAGACTGTACTTTTATATTTTTAACATTGACTTAATCCTACCTGTCCTCTCTGGAGTTATTGGTTAGTGTCCACTTCTATGGCTTTCCTTTTTTCAATCAAATTTTTTTCAGCACCACCTTTGTTCTTTTTATTATCCATCACATCACCTCTTGACTTTCTTTGGGCGGAGGGATCAACCAATGTCGTGGAAAAAAAACATGATTACGGAACCAATGTGAAGCTTGTGTTCACACACGGACATGGGGGCCCCATCCCTATAGCGAGTGCAGCCTGTATGATCTAATTAGTGTCACTGTGCACCGGCCCTTGTGGCCCTACACCCAGCCTGGCCTACCAGGAATTATCCTGGTCCTCCAAATGACCCACTCTGGACCTGGCTCCAGATGTTGTAGAGCCCAATCATTTAGCTTCTGCTCCTTCAGGGGGTAGCCTTCAAGTTAACAAGTGGCTGCACCTGATAGATGGATTCACAGGCAGCAGAGGGAAACACTTATCATCTGTAATCATTGATCTGACATTACAGGGCCGTTCTCATTAGCCTGATGGAACAATGCTCTGTTGACTTCTGTTGATACTGTTTTATTATTAGTTTCAAAGCTACTGCACTGTAGGCAATGGAACAGCAAAGGACTGAAACAATCACTGAAGAACAGGGGGCATGTTCAGAGGGTCTGCAGAGCCCCCCCCCCCCCTTTAAAATGCCTTGATGACAGATGACAGCAAACAACAATTCAAATATCTGAATAAAAAGACATCAAGTCATCAATTTTTCTTTCACTTTTCCTCAATGCTGTGAATAAAGACAGAGGAACTGCAGCAAGAGGTGTCATCAAGATAGAAATGCACTTGAGCTTCTAATTGTACCATTATTATTAAAGTTCTTGTAACTTGAATAAACTGTCAGACAGAACACAACGGATGAGCGACTGTGCTCTCAATCTCTTACATAAAAAAAAAAAATAGTGTGGCTTTTCCAGTGACCGATCAGATTTGTGCTCCACAAAGGCTTTGATCTTAAGGCTTTCTGACAGGCTTTAATCTGAACACACCACACACACACACACACAAGTACACAAACACACAGACATCTTTTCACTGAAGCTACATTATTAAAAAAAAAAGAACTTTATTTATTTCCAGTCATCTGTTTGGGGATAAAAGTCAGTACAGTATAAGGTGAACTCATCCAGAGGACACTGTGGCTGATAAATAAAGAAAGTCTTTAAAAAGAGAAGAAAGAGAGAAAACCATGATAAGCTCATCTGTTTTCTTTGATGCATGAACTGTGGTGATTTGCATGGTACTGTAACTGAGACTGATTTCTTTTCACATTAAAGCTGTTGACACAAAGGTCTTTATGTAAATGTGACTGATGCACCTTCGACTTTCTGTCAGTTTTATTCTGGATTTGAGGCAGCAGGGGAAGTCTCTTCTAAATTCATACTTTTTAACAAAAGAAGGAAGAAGCTGCTTTTACTCATTTTACAGCACCCTGGGTTCTATTATCAGAGAGGGGAAAAGGAGATATTAGCACCTGTAAGCAGCAGCATCTAATGTGAGACCCAAGAAATTATAAAAGAAAAAGATTATCTTCAGGAAATCATACTGCTAAATATTTTGCGCAGCGCAATTCTGTATTTTATTATTTTGTACGGTGCTGCAAGAAGCGTACACTCCCCACATGTTTAACCTGCAGGTGGAAATTTACAGCACTCAAACTACTTTTTAAAGAGAGAACAGATTTGGATATGCTGTGTACTTATTAAAAATATTAAAGAGGGGGTTTCTCTCATCTCTTCTCTATATCGTTTAAGCATCATTAAGGTTCAAAATAGCAACAAGTGGAGTTTGAAGTTATTATCAGCATCAGATACACATCTGAACATAAATACAGTATCGGGCAAGCTCCTCATTTCCTTAGTTCCTTAATTCCTTAATTCCTTATATATATGTATGTATATATATATATAAGAGTTGTCAGCATTAACTAGTTAATAGCGATTCATTAAAGATCACATATTATGCAAAATACACTTGACCATGTTTTTCTAACACTTTTATGTGTCCCTAGTCAGTCTACAAACCCCCCATTATGAGAATAGTCCATCCTCTCTGTCTTTCTCCTGCTCCACTTTTGAGAAAATGTGTGCTCAAACAGGCCGTTTGGAAATGTTCCCTTCATGACATCACAAAGGGCATTAACCCCTCCCCCAGGTGGGTGACACACACACACACAGCTAGGTGTTTGCTCTGCACTCTGAGACTGCCCCGAGCGACATCCCCTTCTAGCCAGGTTCGTGGGCAGACACAGCTCATTTGCATTTAAAGCTATAAATGTTTCTTTATTTCCATCAAGGAGAAATTGGATCTGTTTTTGAGTTGAAAAGCAGCTCCCTATAACAATAAACATTTATTTTTTCAAGATTTAAAAAAGGAAAGGCAGAGTCAACACTGCTGATGACATGAGAGAACAATTATTTACCTTATATTATTGGTAACACTATGAAGCCATGACACTAGTAGAATGATTGATCATGGGAAGATTATCCACAGGTGGACTACTTTAACTCTTTCTCTGTAGTCAATCTATAACAGCACAAAGAACACACAGGCATTGTAATAATCTGTGATAGAGCTGTTGGTGACTGTGTTTGACTGGAGAAAAATTACCCATTTATTTGGTCAGTTTGAGGATCTACAAAGTTTAACTGGACCTCCGACAGTGAGTTAACTCTCCTGTAAACCCTGATATGACTTAATTTGGAGCCCCTCTGAACCTCTACCAGATTGTTATTCCTGACCAATTAGTGTCAGGTCGACAGATGAGAACACAGAGCAACACCTCTCTGTTTGAAGGGCCCTCTTCTTTCTACTGCTAATGATGTAACGTATTAAAAAGCCCTCCTTTAATTAGACTGTGCTCTGGCCTCGATTCAAATTAGACTTGTTCAGTGAGTGTTTGCACATCACACAAACACACAGAGACTAAAGTATGTTGTCTAGATCAGTTCAGATTGTCAGTGAGAGCACAGGGCATGTGAGTTTTTTTGATTGGCTGGACTGTTTTCATGGTGAGAGGCAGACAGATGTGAAATCTCAGCCGTGCAGCTTCCTGGTTTTGGCTGTTTGACCTCCAAACAGTCGACTCAAGCAGAGCCACTGGCCACAGCGAGCTCATCAAAAACAGCAAAGACCGAACAAGGCTGCTTCTTTCAGACTGTCTCAGAATAACAGGATTAAAGTTTATCGCTGCCCAGCAGTTATTTGATGCTGCTCGCATTTAAATTACATTTCAACAGGAAACATACAACCAGACACAGTGAGACCCCGTAACATAATGTTCACATAATAGTATTGGAGTGTTTTGGAACTAGACAGGACACTTTTTTTTTGTAAATCTATTGGGACATGTAGGTACTGTCAGGGAGGGGAACCAAGAACTAGTTTCATTTGAGAACCAGATCCAAATAGTAAGGTAGCCCAGATTCCTTGTGCATCCAAACGTGTAATTTCCTTTTATAAATGTCCGCTCATGTGTGTGCCGTTCTGGAAACTTATAACAAGAACGAGTCATGGTAGTGAGGAAGAAACCACCAGAAGCTTGAGGTGATTTGCTTAACGACAGCATGTCTGTGACAAAAGTTAAATATCCTATATTATGATAACATCACATTAATGTATTTTCTACATTGTTTCAACCATGTTCAGACTCTGCATTGGCACAGAAAACCTTTGCAATCCTACCTCTTAAAGGTCACAAAATACACTTTACCCTGTGTACAAATCCCCCAATAATGAGAAAAGTCCATATTTCCGTCTTTTGCCTGCTCCAGTTTTCAGAAAATGGAGATTTCCCTTTTGTGACATCACAAAGGGCAGTAACCCTTTCTCCAGGTGGTTGGTGATGGCCTTGTTGAAACATCACACATTAAACACTTTCCTTCCATTCAATCCTTTGCTTCCCCTTCTATTTTAAAAGAAATATGCTTAATAATCTAAAACAACAACAGATGGAGTCCTGAATATTGGATTTGATGTCTGAATCATGAGATAGGACAGATTTAACGTTTCCCTCCCAGTCATGTTTCAAAAAGTTCCTTAAAACAAGAGAGCCGGAAGATTCAATAAATAACCACAAAAAAAAAGTTGTTTAAAACTGAAAAAAAATCTAAAATCTGAATCTCAATCAAATATTTCTGTCCTGAGATGCTTGGCTGAGTTTCTGGATCTTGCCTCAGATGAAGAATTAATGTGGACAGACTGTCAGCACACATACACAAACAAACATAGACACACATTTAACATGACTCATCACAATATAAAAAGAGTCTGGGCTTCAAAACGAATCAACCAAAATCTGCCTTGTGGTCCTGAGACGTTAATATTGCAACTTTCACCTGCTCCTCATTATTAAGCAATACATGAAGTCACATCCTTCAATAATGATCCTCAAAGTTTTATTAAACATATTTTCAAATCAAGGAATGGAAATAAGAATCATCCCCTTTTGTCCTCTTGAAAAAGACATGAGGAAATAGTCCTGTTTGTTTATAGCACCATTCTAAGGAGATCTTGGAAGACAACATCTTCCAAACGATCATATAAAAACATTTAAAACTTCCCATTCACATGTTTCAGTCTGTTTCTGTTTTTAATGGGATATAACAGATCCAGATGATGGCGTGTGATTCATTCTTCTTCAGGCTGTATCTGTTTTATTGATCGCTCACAGGGGGATAAACACAATTTCAGGTATCTCACTCAGACATCATCCAGCTCTTTATCTCTGAATGATACATTGTTGCTTGTGAGTTTGTCGTCCTCTGAATTTAACTGTGAGTCTGATATTATTCCTGTCCTTCATAGATTCCATACATTTAATCGATTATGTGTCTTTCAATTTTTTAGTGTTAGGGTTAGGGTGCTTGTGCATTCTCTTCTGTCAGACTTTATTCAAAATAAAATTACAGGTTTATTGGTTTCATAATAACATTCCAACGTTTCATACATTTATACACAGGAGCATAAAGTAAGAAAATGACTGGGAATAAGGGAATTAAAGCAAATTAAAAGACTCAGGGTACAAAGGACTTACAGTTAGACTGTAAGTGGACTAATAGACTTAAAATATTCCTTTTTGATAAAGCTTATAATTAGGGCTGGCGCAGGTATAGACCAGCTCCTAGTTATGCTGCTATAGGCTTAAACTACCAGGGGAACTGGCACCTTGAGCTCCTATCTCTCCCTCTCTCTCTATCTCCCTCTCTCTCTCTCTCTCTGTGCATTCACATCATATAACTGCATGTCGCTACCTATACATTTCTATATTCAGTGTGTTCTTCCTTCAATTCATATCTGGCCTACATTACTTCTAACGTGAATTACTTCAGGTGTCTTTCGCAAGAAAGAAGCTGCTGCTGAAGCCTGAAGCAGGGATAAGGAGTGAGCTGGTGAACATCTCACTAATGTGAGTTTCTTCTCATGGTCACGCCCATTTATCATACACAGTGACTTAGATCTCGCCAAAATTCCTTTTGAAGCGACAAAACGTATACAAAGATCTGTAAACGGGCTGAGAGAGTTCCCTCTCTGAACTATCAGGATGATTGGAGGTTATTATCCTGCTGCTAGGCTTTACCAACTTATCCTTTCAGCAGAAGCATTTCCATGATAGTGTGATGGGAAAATCTCAGAAAATTGGATTTTAGCCATTTGACGATATCTCCTCCTGACTTCAGCTGTTTAACCAACAGAAATATTTATTCTGCATGTGAGATAACAGGTGGTGTCAGCAGTCAAAAACATGAACACAATTTAATCCCAAGGCGATAACCAAAATCCCAGCGTTCCACCTGATCGGCATAACAACCATCACAGCTGCTACACTCTGCTTCACATACAGCTTATTAACACATTCATTATTTGAAAATGAATAAAGTAAAAATAAATCCCCATGTGTTTGCACAGAACAACTGAGAGCATCCTCTCCTGCTTCTGTTTTGGGGTAAACAGAATCCTTATCAAAGCTTCCTCTGACAGAACATGTGACTATTAATTCAAACATTCACGCATGCTTGAGCCTGCACCTGTATTTCTCCACCAAAAAAAAAACCTCCTCCATGTCTCTGCTGTCTGTCTGTGTAACACAACTGTCATCAAACACATCTACACACACCTTCTCACAGACTGCGCTTGAAATGTCTGCAGCCCATCAACATCCATCTGTCTGAGATTTCTCTCTCCTTTTCTCTCTCTGGTGCCCCATGACAGACGGAGAGAGAAGTCTCAGTTCATATTCTGTTGCTGAATTTTGTGCTGTCAGTCTACAAGTTGTCAACATTTCATGTGAGATTACCAAACGCAGAGAGAAAGGACACACAAGGTCAAAAAGATCAAAGTTTGCGCAGGAGAGAAAGAATCACACCGTCTGCTTGTACACAGGGGTGATGAAAGAAATAACTCACTGAAACCAAGTTGCAACATGTTACCAACACTGATTCTTCAGGGAATAAAGTAAACTCACACCACTCCACTCAACCCCTTAAAAGTTGTTGTTTTTTAGCTGCCCCAATAGCTTTACTAAGGCATGTTAGTGCACGGTTTGGTACATTGTGTGGATGTGTTTTTATCTCTTCTCTCCATCTATGTAGAGGTGGATAGATTTGTGTATATATTTTTTTGCAAAGGCCTAAATCTAAATTGCCTACACAGCATGGCAGCTCCACTATGACTGGAGGGGAGCAGACATTATCTCCAGAGGAATCACAACCTCTCTGAGAGGGAGCAAGATGAGGTAATGGTGGAAAACCGGCAGACCTGATGGATACATTTTTGAAGTTGATTCATCCAGGTATTTTACTGCAAACATAATAACTAGATATTTTGTGCAGAAGAAGCTATTTTCTGAGTTTGCTCTCGGATACTTTTTTAACTTCCAGAAGACCTCCTCTCATATCGGAAACACACCTCATTGGAATATGCCTTAGAAATATTTCATATGGCTCCAATATGAAACATGATGGAACTGTTCACAGAAAATAAATCCACAAGTCTGCAGCTCTACAAAGAAAAATGTGTAAAAGTAATAGAAAGTACAACTCCAAAAAATACATGAATGTGTTTATGCGTATATTACATCTCCAGTGATAACCTATTTGCCATATCATCTTTTAGAGTAGATAATGTGTTCAATGTTTTTTTACAGCCTAACACTCCCCCGAGGTGGCCATCATTGAGGCAGGTTTAATAAAATCATTGTACTTTGTCTTTACATTCATATAAACAGAAGAAAATAATCTTTTTGTGCATAGACTAGAACAAACTAAGGGTTGGAGGATAATGAACAACATGTTACATACACTTTTCTGTTTATTCAACCAGATAATATTTGTAGAGAAAATCTTACAGGACTGTCTGGAAAGTATTTGGAAAGATTGTGAAGGCAAAATATTTGAGTCTTGATCGTCTCTGACATCTAGACATTACACCCCCTATTTGTTCTGTTCTGAAACATAGCTCTGACTGTCAAACTGTCTTTCTGCAAGTGAGAAGGATCAGATAAATATAAAACAGGAGGTAGACAATCTGAACTTAATACAGACAGGGATGACCATTAAAGAAAACCACTTGATACACCAATCGTTGAGAAAGACAGTGTAACAGTAATTGGATCTGAGCCGGCTAATGGGTAAGACAGATCCATGGACAACACAGGATAATGTGGGCTGAATATGATACCTCCTTTTGCCAGTAAGAAGAGTCAATGCCAGACAAAACAACTCCAACACACAACTTAGAAATCATGTAAAACATATGAGAGTGAATAACATCAAATGAACACCAGCAGTCATAAATTCTAGTCATATGTCAGCGCTTATGGACACAGGGATACACAATACTAAGAGGCTGCAACCATGCTAACTACCTACTATAGGGCTAAGCACTAAATGCCAGTGTCTGCAAACCGACATGCTAGCATCTATAATGCTAATATGCAACCTAACTTGCGAGCTAGCCATGCAAATATTATGTCTATCGTGTAAGTCCAAGTAGGCATACATTTACTGAAGCTGACTTGATAGTCTTTACATTTAGCAGTTATTTGATTCTAAAGTCAGTTATTAATTTTGATCAGTCAAAGCAGCTACAGTATATTCAGAGGATCACAAAAGTCAGAAGGCCTTGCCTTATAGGGACCGTGACTTTAAGCTCAGAAGTTTAGTGTAATTTATCGATTTGCATTAAATACACAACACAGGTAGAGCAAATATATTATGACAAGGTAAAGTCAAAGTACAATTGACGTTGAGGTGGACTTCTAATTGCCCCGAACTCTCTAAAGTGTCTGAGTGCAAGAATGGTAGTCAGAATATTTCAGCAAAGGTGGGTCTGGGTCATGGTGGTCACAAGAAGCAGCCAAGACATCCTACAACCTTTCCAGCTGCTCCTGGGGACCTTGAGCTGGCCAAGGCCAGATGGGATATGTGATCATTCCAACATGCTCTGAGTCTGGCCCCGGGGGCAGTGACCAATTGGGCATGTCTGGAAAACTGAAGCATCCAGGAAGCCTTCCTACTCTATGCTTGAATCACTTCAATTGACACACAAATAAAGATAAACAAAACAACTTCCTCTCAGCTGTCTCTGAGTTCCCCTCTAAAATCACAAGAATCTTTACCTGACGGTATTATCCATTGGCATTACAGAGGAAACTAGATGTACCTGTATGTACTTAAGCAGTCAATGTGGAGAACAAAAGATCCACACAACGTCAGCATAAGACCAGAATTAATCTCCTATTTATGGCACTTTTCATGATAAACCAACATCTCCGTTGTATGACTCATTAATTCAGACGTAGTCTCTCAACTCCAACTCAGTTTACTCTGTTCCTTCCTCTCAAGTAGTTAGTCATACATTGTGGATATATCTGAAGTTGATGACGCCAGAATGACGACATCATGCACAAAGACGAAAGCTTTGACATTGTGTTTCTAGCACCAGCTTCCTAACTGATGATTAGCTGCTTTCTCTCTTGAACACTAAGGGAAGATCTATGGATATATTTTGTACTGTTGGCTTATGTTGCAATTTGAATATCTTTCTTAAGGCTAAAGGAAATACCTTTTATAGACATATAAAGGAAGTAAAAATATAATCATGATATAAGCCCTTGTAAGGATCATGTGTTGTCCAAACAACATTTAGATCTGTTATTTAAGATATTATCATGAAGGACTCTCATGACATCACACGTAATCAACACACCAAAGCATGCATTTTTTATTACTTTTATGACTAATTTGGGAGACAATAACACTGTGCAGTCATTTCAGAGTCATTCTCTGTAAACATAGGATGCTTTATTACACTTTTCCCAGACAGGGGACTGACTCTTGTTTTTATTGCACCAGACAAATGACGTCAGCATGGACTGAAACATGTTGAACAAACCAGAGATTATCACACCCCTTCCTTGATATTCTTATGTACGGTTCTTAAATTGCACCATATCCTAATCTGCACAATTCGTCTGCTTGTGAAACCACATCTCGTAGAGTAAATTAGCTGTGTAAATACAGAGATCATCTTGTTAGGAACATATGAACATGTTTAACAGCAGAAAATTGGCCACATTAGAAGGTGAAGTCATGCATCTGTCAGTCAGAGAGAGAGAGGGAGGGAGAGAGTTGGTGGTGAGAGGCAGACCAGCAGACCATATAAAACATTACTGTGTTCATCCATCCAAAGTTGATAAAGGTTCAGTGTTAGAGACATTCAATATGTGCACATAATTGAGTGAATTAGATTTATTTTAACATGTCTTTGCAAAGAGCCTCTGTGCGTATTTGCACATGCAGCTCAGAGGATATGACTGAGACAATGTAAAATATGGAGGGCAGTGGAGGAATTTGAATTAATGCATGACTTCTCTGCACTGTTGTTTGAAAACATGAGATGAGAACATGCTTTATGCATGACCAGTCCTCATCAATATACACCACAAATCCATTTAATCCCAGATCAATAGCTACATACATTGTGATGGCAAAGTAGGTCCAAATATGATTTTATGTTTATCCATACAGCCTCATATCAGGAGGGGATGTAAGTGGGAAAAGCTGTCAACACAAATTAGCTTCAAAGCTCTTAACCCTTCCTGTTACAGCTTTTCTGTAATGGAAATGTTGATTCGTGCACAGCAGTTTGTATATAATGTCAACAGATAAATATACCAAGCTGTCCTCAGCTACTTTTAGTCTCAAATGACTTATTTGTATTTGCAAGGTTATCACTTGTATTTAGCCTTTTCATTCTATTCAAGTGTTTACTCTTTTTTGAAAATACAGACGTGTCCTTGCTTTTAATAAGTCATTCTTTCACTGTGCTGAATAACGCTGTAAAAAGAAACCATTGTGAACCTTTGACTTCCTGTTTAAGACATGATGGATACAACTGAGCTTTCATTGAATCCTTTTCCGTATTTCAATGATGATATAACTTGAGTACTGCAATTATAAATGAAGGCCTCTATGAATAAAAATCACCATGAGCCCTCCAACTGTGACATGTACATTAAAGCCAGCTTCTAATTGATAATTGATAATCCATTTTCCTGATGCTGCCATTTAAGTCTTTGAAAGCTTTTATGTTCATATTTGGTGTGAATAGGTTGAAAAAAAAAAAAGCTGTAGTTGCTCAAAAGAATACATGTAATTCATTTAATGTAGCAAATATGAAAAGTCACACATCAGCTATGTGACTTATACTCAGTGTTAGCATAGTCGTTGTGTTGATGGTTGACAGCAGGAAATTATAATTATTGCTCTGTGTGTTTGTATATGTTTTGCAGCAAGGGAGTTTAACCATTTACAAATATGACACTAGCTTATGCTACAAATGCTAATGCTATAAAATCCATCATAATTCAGTTAGTTACTGACCACATACTACCACCCGACGTCCCAGTCAAGCAAAAGGTTTTTTTATTCTTTCTAATTCTGATATATGATTGTTGATCGTTTCCCAGATTTCCGTAGTTGCTTACTGAAAATAAACGTTCATATCATATCAAAAATGTTACAATTACAAGCTTAATTTCCAGATTCTTTAAGAAAGAAAGTGGTATACATATACAGAATACACAAACACACAAATCACTGGGACTTTAACACTGTTTCAAATCTATCCCAGAAAAAGGGCGACAAACTAACACTTCTCAGGTCATTTTTAATGACTAAATTATCTGAAGGCTACTATTTGCTCTAAGGTCTACTCAGAGGTCATAACCTTTAATAGACGTCAGAAATGAAACTCAGCTATCTATGACCTTTTAGTCAGCATATATATTAGCTGCTTCCTGCAGACTGAACAAAGATAACCAGGAGGAGAGCAACAATGACAGATGAGCTTTCAGAGGCTGCAAGTCACACTCAGTCACAGCTGAGGGTCTGGGATGCAATGTGACTGCTCCCATCATTCTGCTGGCTGATAACCCATTTCCAGGTCGTGTTCAAGTGACACATTTCTGGTTAAGCATCGATAGCTCCAAGATTAGCGTCCTGTCACCAGTAGTCGCAGCTATGTTCCCTTATCTGGAAGTTTGTCCATGAAACTCAGTCATAAGACCTCTTAAGAGTCTGTAGGTGAGAAATCCTGCTGATAAATAAGCCAACCACTGGACCAAGTCACTGCTCTATTTATAGACTGGACTGTCCGGCTCAACACCAACGTTAGTGAAGGTCGAGGGTGCTTGGCCATTAGATCAAGTTACAGTAAAACTAGATGCTGGGGGATACATGAAATGAATAAACAAGGTGTCGGCTGATTTGGATTTGTAATAACTGGTTTGACACACAGGGTATGAAAAGCATCCTCGTAAAAATAATAACTTGGATTCTCACTTAATTCTTGAGTATTTTAGCAGCAAAAAGTATAGAATTGTACCTCGTTTTTGACTATATATTAAAGTATTGTGAAACTCACCCCTCGAAAAAGTTATTTTTGAGCTCTTGTTCAGAAATTAATTTCTTTGGTGCCTGGTTATCTTGTGATTTCAGATCCTGTTATACCATTATACAGCTATCAGACATTTAAGCCCCAGATGTACAAACACAACCAGATGGATAGCCTTCATCCAGCTCATCTCAGCACAGCAGGTTTCTACTTTGTGCCAAAATCCATGAGAACATGTGAGAGAACATTCATCAATAGTTTCTCAGTATGTCTGCCTCAACTGAGAAACATACCACAGCTAAACAGCTCTGCAGCTACAGAGAAAATGTAAAAATAGCTTCAAAATACCAATGATAAGCCTGTCTGTCTCTTTTAGTTTTTCGTAGAAATTCACTTTCCTTAATATGGAAAGGAACACAACGTTTCTGATCTGTTTAATGAGCTAACTTTGATATAAGTAGTACAATTTCTGACCTTCATCACTTTTTATACAGTCTGTGCCAAAACCCAGTGACACAATGCACCAATTTCAAGAGTGCCCTGTTATTCCTTCAGGATAACAGTAAAAAATTGTCCTACGGATATTTTTTGGGGCCTTTTAACATAATTACAGTAGATAAAAGAGGCAGAGGCCAGGCTTTAATAAGCCAGAGAGAGAGAGAGAGAGAGAGAGAGAGAGAGAGAGAGAGAGAGAGAGAGCAATATAACATGCAATAAAACACTGCATTTGAAATCAAAACAGCCATTTTGCTGTCGCCAGTTCAAGAGCGGGGATGACATGCACCAAACAGAGTCAGGATGGGGAATCAAACCTACAACCAGTGCAGTGAGGACTGCAGCCCCTGCGCATGGAGCGCCCTCTCCACCAACCAAGCCAAATTTACACATTACACAGTCGCTCTTGTATCCCAAGATACACCAACACATTTGCACATGCAACAAAGCACTGAGCCATATCCACATAGGCATACCTCAACACAAACACACGCCTACACACTCTTTTTGTTGTGTGTGTATCACATTCAGCCACATACAGTTTGTCATGAAACACTGAAAACAGACACACAGCTTCAGTGCAGCAGTGACGATTACACCTTTCTGTTAAAACAGGCTTAAAGGACACAGTGAAACCACTAGGCCTGCTTTTCTATAAACTGGGAGAAATGTTTGTTCACACTGTTGTACAAAGAGAGCAGTCACACATTTTATGGTATCAGGCCATTCATTGAGATAACAGAAGCTGTGTGAATAAGATTAGTGGTGTGAGACTGCCTCATTTGTTCAGCTTTAGCAGAATAGTGGAGGGAGAGAGCTAGAAAAGGCTGAAAAAGCTGCAGTTTCAATATAACATAAAGCCCTTGCTTTTCTGTTAGGTTCTTAAACCTACTTTATGATATACCTGCCAATTGATGATGGGCCCAAAGCAATTACTGGCAAAAAGCTTCAAAGCTGTTTGTACAAGATAATTAAAAACAGTTATTTTAAAGTAACTAAATACTTCTATTTTAGTACTGTGACTGAAAATCGTTTGATTTGGCACAAAAAGCGAAAACTGGAAAACTGAAAAAAAAAAAAAAGGAAAGATAGAAGACGCTGTACATGTTTCTAAGTCAAGGAACTACCCATCCCAGAATCCATTGCGAATGATACCACTTCTTCTTGAATGTAACGGTTGTTGTGTTTATACTGTTAAGACAAGTGTTGTAATATCTTGTAGTGTGGATATATAAATGACATTCACTGCAGCATAACAAGGTAATTGTTACATCCTTACTAGCTAGCCTACGAATTATCTGTTCATGTGAACCATTGCCATGGTAACAGCGAGCTGCACTAATCAGAGACGTTGCTGTGACACTCTATGATCATGGCCAGTATTTATTCTCTCTGCAACTAAAGCATGTTTTTTCTTAAAATGAGGTCAATATCATACAAAATTGTGTCTGCTACAGGTGCATATACCATCGTTTCACACTCAGGTAGCTTGCGGTAAGTCAACCTTGGATGGTTTTGACATATTCACTACTAATAAAATCTGCTATGGTGAAATTTTACTTCAGGAAACACACTGCTCTATAGGTCAGCATTTAGCGACCGTCTCTGTCTTATCCTCTCTCTCATAACATTTCGAAAGTTGCTTCCCACAGTGACAGTGGTTTCTTTGTCGCAATGGAGGCGATGCTTAGTGTTTTGAAAATGCATTTCAGCACCATGGAAATGATTGACTGCCATCGTTAGTAAGCCCCCATTAGCCAGTTTGGTATAGTGTAGCTGGAGTGAGGACCCCAGGAAGAATAGCTGTTGTAATGCTGCAGCTAATGAGGATCCTAATAAACTAAACTAAACTAAACTAAACAGTAACTGGCTCAAACAGTTCAACTGCAAGTTTACTCTTCTGACGGCCACATTCAGAGCACGGAGCGGACACGCAATGCACATATACCTGGTGGAAGTTCTGGGTGACACTTGCTCAGTTTGTAACCTGCATCAATGCAGACAAAGCGTGGCAACCACAGCACATTGCAGACTCACCCTAAACAGATCCTTTAACGAACTGGGCGTAACCAAGCCAATGGTCACCCAGCGATGGAGCCCAACCTGAGGTATTTTATTCCCAAAATCAGATTTTTACCTTCACAGCTTTTCTTGTGAATTCACTAAGTTTATCTATCAAAGCTGTTCTGAATTCAGATCTCTTCCACATTTCCTGTAGTTGTCACGGCTTTTTAAGGAGTTTTGAAGAATATTAACCTTAATTTCATTTATTTTTCTCTTCATCAGCAGGGTTTCTTCCAGTCCATCCACACAAGCTCATGTTTACTTATAGGTTGAAGAGGAACAAAGTTCATTCAGTCCAGAATCATGTCATCAGTATCCATTACGTCGGTGACAGGGAGAACATTCCTTCTCATTCACCTTCTGTCGTTTCCCTCAGGCCTCAAGGAATCAACTGAAGGTTAATTTATTTAAATCCCACATCCACTCATCTCCATTCCATTAAACTTGACTAATAAATCTGTGCTTTGCCGTGTAATCTGTTTTCTTCTGTCAAAGAACTCGGCTGCAGCTGCATCATTCACACATGCTGGTGGATGTGATTTCAAAGATAACATGGCGGCAGATAAGGTCATGTTGGTAAAAGCAGATGATCTGTGTGTGTGTGTGTGTGTGTGTGTGTGTGTGTGTGTGTGTATGCATGTGTTAGAGTCTGAAGACGTGTGTCTAAGTGTGTGGAGACATCTGCCCTTTGAATGAGGCCAAAAAGCCTTCTTTAATTAACCTAAGTGAAGCTCATGGAAGGGGACAATAAAATCAAGTGTCCTTACAAAGCCTGCTGCTGCTCGAGGGTCCCAAAGGTTTCAGAGGTGTTAAGTTTGACATTAAATTTCCCATCAGCCCTTTCTCCTGTTTTTATCCCATAATAAAAGGATACGGTCACACCTCTATGGTCCTTGTAGCAGGCATTAGTCTAAGGTACAAGAAGACCTTATTGGTGTGGAGCAGCACTGTGTCATTATTACAACATGTCATGTCATGCTGTTAAGATAATGAGAGTGAAAAAGCTCAGCTGTTGGTTTAATAGACGGTGAAGACATTTGAGAGCACGTCTCATTGAAGTCACTGTGGATTTTGTGCTCCTAAAGATTAGTAAAATGAGGATTTTAATGGAGGATTTAATGACAGAAAACTGATTAGTGATACAGTCTAATATGTGTGTAATGACACATTCAGACTCCTCAATATCTGCTTCATAACATTCTGCTGGTAGATCCTGTGTGGTGTGGCCATGTGAAACATCAAACAGTGATGCCTGATGAAAGCAGATTAGCATGTCAGCATTTCTTACTTTCACTCTG
Source organism: Labrus mixtus (assembly GCF_963584025.1). Lineage (NCBI taxonomy): Eukaryota > Metazoa > Chordata > Actinopteri > Labriformes > Labridae > Labrus > Labrus mixtus. The sequence goes on along the minus strand of NC_083621.1, from coordinate 15,292,514 downwards.
ACATATCAATCAGCTTTGAAACAGCACCGCAAAAGAGATATGATGATTTATTTATAACTGTTTGACTAAGTTTATATTTGCTTCATTCACTCTGTCGGATGGATCCTTTGCCACATTCAGTTTCAAAATGGTTTCTTGTCTCTTGGCTTGGGTATAGATTTATACAAGCATGAAATGATTTTCCCTGTCAGCTGTTCCATTGAAAGAAAGGATGTTAACTCTCTTTTATCACAACTCTGGTACTCGGCATGACAGAGGATAAATGTATGATAGCGATGCCTGCAGGATTCAGTTTAAGTTATTATTTACAATTTGTCCAATGACTAGCATGAATTCTGTCATCAACAGTCACGATGAACATTTTAAATATAAGCTCTTCAATTCAATGGCATTTCAAATCAGGATAAGCCAATGCATGACATCATCAACATATTTTGTATGTATTTCTATTCATGCTTATTTTATTTGGACCCTCTCTAAGGGCTTGAATAATGCTTCTTCACAGTGGGCTTCCTTGTTTAAGTCTCCTATTCATATGAAGAGAAGAAGGGTAAAGGCAGAAACACATGTCATGACCCTTTCTGACACAGTCTTAATTGGACAACAAAAGGCTAATCTGTTTCTGAGTAAAACACTCAGTTTGACACGAAATGCTTTAGAAGTATGCCCCTATTTATTCTTCAATGTGGCTTGATTCACAATAGTCTCAAATTCAGCTTAAAGTAAAGTGAAATGTCACCCAAACATGACAAATATCCATTTTGAAACTGAACTCCAGAGATTGAATAAAGCTAAGCTAGCACAGAATACTAAAATTATCCTGAGTCTCTTGTATTGTATTACCCACACATGTAACACTACCTCTGACTGTGTTCTTTTCCTGCCTCTCCTCCTTCCTGTGTTCACTGTTTTCTGGAGCATCAGTTTCTGTCACCTCAGCCACATAGCACCCATGCTGTTTTCAACACTAAAAACATTCAATATTAATGTTAGCTATACTGATACTGATATTCATTTTTTTTTTTCAAAAAGAGAAACACTACTAAACAATACTTCTATATTAAGTTAATCGTACATAACCATCATTTTAAATAATTAAAAATACAGGTGTTATATCTGTAACATCTGGGAAAGTGAACACATCGACAAAGAGCTTGTTTGTTAAAGATTTGATAATTATGATGTCATAGTTGAAAAAAAAAAGTCGGTACTTGTAGTGGAGAAATCATGCAGCTGCATTTTAGCAATCAGCAATTTATTCTTAAAAATCAGCTGTCCGTCTGATTCGTGGGAAAATTTAATGTGTCGATATGTGAGGATTTTTTATTAATATTAGACATAATGAGCATATTTTCTAATCCCTACCTATATGGGATTTGCATCAGTGAGCCTGACCGACCCATCCTGCAGCTATTATTTGAGTTTGTCTTGGGTCATCAAAGTATTCCTCCTCCTCTTAAGCATCGCTCCCCCTCTGGACCCTTCATGTCTTTTTTTTTCAATCAGGCATGCAGCACAATAAGCTTATGTTATATTTTTCCCCCATATGAGTGTGATGATTACATTTGATTGAATCTGATTTAAAATGAATTATTTCCCCTGAGCATCAACACAAGGGAGAGAGTTATTGGAAAAAGCCTTCTTTGGATAGAAGAGGCTTTCTCTTTGAAAGCTTTCCCATACGGACGCAGAGAATAAGCTCAAAGTGAAGAGTGCGGCTGCTTGTCATTCTCTACCAGTTTCACTTCTGCATACCTAAAGAGGCTTCGACATCTAAAATGAAAGGGTGTTTTTTATTTTACAGCATCTCTTTTGACTTTTGTAGACGTGTGTACAGAATGCAGAGCACAATCATTTATTTGATTTATTCAGATGCCCTACATTTCGAAAAATACACGCCGAAGTGAGGCAATGAGTCACTTTGTGACGTCCAGAACTGAAGGCAAGCTGAATCATCATTCAAGCAGCTCTGCAACAAAGATAAATAGACTATGTGGGGTGAATCAGAACTACTGCAGAGACAAACAGATGGATATTTGTTGAATTGTTGTCCACTTGATTTTCTATGATGAAGTGTTAAAATTTCAAGGGACGAACACAGCACAAGACCTCTCCAGCAGGTCAACAATAAATGTTTGAGTTATGTGGACTCACCAAATGTGTTATCAGTCAATTTCAGAGTCTTTTTCTTTCAACACATCCTAAAGTTTTTGGCCCCAACTAAAGTCCAAAAAACAATAGAGCCTCCCTTAACCTCTAGTAAACAGCTGTCCCAAAATCAAGATAATGAATTTGGATTCTCAGCGCTTTTAAATCAGCTTTTTTTTTTGGCATCATTAGTTCCCAATCATCTTTTCTCAATGCGTGGGTGTTTCCTCTTCTAACTCCCTGTTTGTCCTGATGTAACTTTGACCTGTTGGAGAACTGGTATGACACAAATGCAGTGAGGTATCGTTTTAAAAAAGAACACCTGATAAGACCTCTGAAGGTAGTCCTGTTTGGTAAAGAGGTAATGGATGGATGGTTGGGTAAAAAGGCTGAAAAGGTTTCCCACTGTGAAAATGTATGATCATGATATATGAAGTTATCCACACGCAACACAATTGACATTTAAATTGATGGCCACATTCATAAATATAGCAAGAGGAGAATCAACCTTTGAAGACAGGAAATGACCCGGTCACAGACATCATTACTGCGGTAAAGGAGACGGATAATCAGCCTGTCTAAAGATTATAATTTGACTGCTGAGGAAAAAACAACCCAGCCAGTCAGAGCTAATTTAGCTCACATTACAAAGGACCTTGGAACACCAATATTTGGCACCTTCAATGTTCAAAACTGGATGGAAGGGTTCACACCCAGTGATTGAACTGACTGAAAGGATAATAACTGTCATCGGGGCCAGCCTGACATTTCACTGCTGCATAATTCAATTCTTTAGAAATAAAATTGTGCTTCAAAAAAGCCTAGTATCAAGTAAAAAATGGCCTGGGTTTTTTGGGGATTCGATTAATCTTTCAGCCCAGGGATATAGTTTAAGTTGTAGCAGTGACAATTTTTTTACAACATTCCATTCAAATCTCATCAGTCACAGAGAAGTCAGCCCTATTGTTCAACATGAAAACAAGGTTGAAGAGGTTTCCATGCTTTGAGGCAGGGGCGATAAACATCAGTGATGTGCTGCTGATTTGTGCAGAGATTATAAATTACTTTTATTATGAAGGGCTGACCATACTGACTCCCAGACATGGTAAGCCTGCTAAATACCTCACAGCCCTCCTGTTACCTCTCTGTCCTTCAGCAGCACAGGCTCTCAGTGCGTTGGGCAAAAAAACTCCCTCAATTCTGCATTACAAGACTCCCTCCCATATAGTTTATTGAACCTCCGGCTACATGAGATGCAAAGGGTCAGAGTGAAAGAGAACAACAACATATGAATGTGTTTGCAAAAAGATAACCTGTGACCTTCAGGTCTTTTTTTACTAAATATGGCAAATGACAAAAGAAATGTCACTTCATTTAGCCCCAATTCAGTGTTCAATGTCATATCACAATGCCCAGCAGCAAGCATTCATACTTTATTATGGTTGCTAGCTAGTTGAAGAACTTAAGATACAAGAATATCTTATCAATCAAGATGAGTGAGAAATGCCATGTACAAATCATTTAGAGAGAACAAAATGATTGTACCATTCTTGATATTATTTTGATGAATATGTTAATCCTCTGTGCGGTGAGAGAATCTGTGTCCGCTCTTATACAAGGGGGACTCTTCATGTAGTAAACATAAAGCTTGTTTGTATAGCACTCTTTTATCATAGTTGAGGTTTGTCACAATTGTTAGAGCAGTCTATATAAAACTATAATGCAGTAATGGAGGCTTGTTAACTTCTATTGTTTCCGCAGATTCATCTATATCTTCACGTTCACTTAAACAACCATGCAGGCCATTGCATGATCCAAATCTTCATCCAAACCTGTCATTTCTATTGTGAAGTTACCAGCAGGAAAGTTCTTGTGTTTTATGCAGAGCCAGGGTTTTTAAAAACAGTAATACAAAGACAGAGGAAGAGGAATAATAATAATAATAATAATGCATTTTATTTATAAGCGCTTTTTTAAAAACTCAAAGACACTTTACAATGGTTAAAACATAAAGAATAGCACAGAAGGACAGACTAACGGACATCGCAGTATCACAAACAAATCATAAAGATAACAACAATAAAGATAACAACATAAAGGTAAACTACAGAAGACAGAAAATACATCACAATCATACATTAAAAGCTTGTTTAAAGAGGTGAGTTTTGATAAGTGATTTGAAAGTAGGAGGGTCGGTGCAGTGTTGAATGTGTGTGGGGAGTGAGTTCCAGAGGGAGGGGGCAGCTATGGAGAAGGCTCTGTCCCCCCAGGTTCGGTGCTTGGTTCTAAGAGGGAATGAAACTCTTTCTGAATTAAGCCAACACTGGTCGTTCTATACCAAAGTCTGATCCTGTGAGTGATCATAGTAGCAGCTGTTGTTGGAGCTGTCTACAGAGGCGATGAAACTTTAATACTTTCTATCACCAGATCCTCAACTTTTTGTATGAAATTTTCCACATAAGATTACAGGCTCCAATCTAACACTGATTAAGTGGCCTTGCTTGAAGCAATGTATCAGACATTTGAATCATAATTCCCTCGTGCAACACACAAAGCTTTAAACAAATTAGTTTCACAGAAAGAGGAGTTCTCCTCAGACTTAAAAAATATTCATGTGTAGAGTTCCTTTTTACCAGGTCAGTACTGGTACCAGTGCCAATCCAGCAAAATATCAGTGGCTCTCTGTCTTTTGATTAATCCTAATTTTTACAGCACATAACCTTTTTTTTGTTTTTTTGTGATAAACCTCCCAATTTACCAAGAGGGGATTTTCTCTGACATTGCCAATAACAAGCGAAGAAACATTTAAATGAAATGTCCTCAAAAACTTTGGATTTAATCTGCAGTTCTGCACAGAGGCATTACTTTCTAAAAATAGAATCTGTCATTAAAAAAACATAAATTACAGTAATATGTAAATGAAGAAAATCCTGTGCTTGGCATCTGGAAAGTCACACTGCTTAAACCAGAGATGAACAGTTTTAATTATTCTTGGGATTATTTGAGGTCTTCTCCAAACTACAATAATGGAAGTGTTGATATGAAAAAAAAGAGCTTAAGCAGCTTAACCTCTTTTCACTGAGAAATGATCAGCCATGGGATTGTGAATCACACAGGATGATTATTTAAGAGAGAGCTGAAATAACTGCATGAATGCTTGTCAGAGGCAAAAAAAAAAGGCAACAAGAAAAAAGAAATCGGTATTTCTGGAAAAGCAAGGATCATATTTGCAGAGAATATTTCAAAGAATTTTTATTAAACCAAAGAGCTACGCGCTCTCTGAGACCAAAAAAAAAAGAGAACAAAAAAATCAAGCTTTAAAATATGTGAGAGGATGGTGCAGAGAACATTTTGTAAACAATCCCCCAATCATGTCACTTTCCACACGATACCGCTCACCCCTGATCCCCACGTTTCACTCCTCTTTGTAGCAGACACCATTCTCTCTTTCTGGTAATTTATCGTCCTGCATCAGGACTATCAGCTTAAAGGTGTTATTCTGTATTCATCTTGTTGGCTGTTCTTCTGTTATTTTGGTATTCAGCACAATAATCTGAAGTGGGCGGACTAACAGATTTGGTAACAGTTGGAGAAAAACACCATTTCAAACAAATGAAATGAGGACGCTGGACTCATGAACCAACAATATTTACCAGCTTGGTTTTTCATTTCTTCAAAATAAACGGAATGACTAACCACCAAAGCAATACATGATAGATTCAAGATTCAAGATTTGTATTTGTCACATGCTCATACAGATGTGCAGTGAAATGTAAAAGACTGTTCCGCAAGGCCATGCAATAAACACTCAAATTGCTAATACACATATATACAGTAAAATAGAATATAATGTCAAATTTAAAAAAGAAATATTTGAATATACAAAATATAGAATATAGAATAATGTAAACAGTGTAGAGTATCCAGGGTGTCAAAGTGCAATGTGCAGATTGGAATGTGTGGTGTGTGTGTATCATGTAGTCGCAGTTCTGTTTTGTTTATGTTTTTAACTGAGGAGAGTGGAGTTAACATATTGGAGAAAAATATTGAATATTTTTCAACGTTGCACAGAAAAGCACTGTTGCTGTATTATAATGGTTTTTTTAAATTTCACTGATAAAAGGCAAGACAACTGTTTAATATGCATGGACAGAAAGAAAAATAACATCTTGTTGTTTCAGCCCCTCAGAGACAGTCACTCTTACTGACCTGTTTTTCACTGAAACTGTTCTTTTCAAACACAGCTGAAAAAGGCTCATGGCCTCTAGGTTGTCGTAAGCAAAGAATAAAAGAGCCACATCTGGCATCAAGCCTCTTCTTTATTTTTTTCTGCAGCAGGAAAGCACAATAATTAACAGTGACAAAAAGCCATCTAAATAAAGAGATGACACGGAGCCTTATCAGGTCTGAGCTCATTTGCCTCGCGGACTTCTTTCTCTCTCCAAACACGCTCCTCACTCGATGAGATTGTCAAATGAAGCCAAAGCCAGAGGCCGAGCAGTGTGGGGTCCTCTGACTGGCGCTAACGTAACAATTCTAAAAATAGAAAGAGATAAATGTCTCCACCTATAAAAGAGAGGACTGATGGGTAGATGCTGCTAAGCTACAATAAAGAAACATGAATGCATCTAAGTTACCTGACATGGAACCAACGTGCCCAATGTGCCCGTTTATTTTTACAAAGCCTTCGTGTTCGGTTGTTGCAGATTTGTACTAAAAAATATAAAGTTTGAAGCAAATCTGTTCAAGGTTCACTAAAGCAATATGCAGACAGAACAGCAGCAAACAAGACATAAAGTTATAAAGTGTTTTTTTAGTCTTAGTCTAAGTCAAAGCATATTGGACTTCACAAACACATTCACACAGTGATGGCAGAGGCTGCTTCGTGAAGTGTCCAACTGCCCATCAGTAGTTATCACATTTACACACCATGGTTCGATTTGGGGTTCAGGGTCTTTCCTAAGGACCCTATAGGCCATGTAGACTGCAGGAACCAGGGAGTGAACCACCAACCTCTTAAATTCAGAATCAACCCCCTCTACCACTGATCCACAGCTACCCCAAATAGAGTCAATATTACACTGGTTGCTATAGCAATTCTGAAAAGTTCAATGACATCACAATTGTTATTTAGCCAAGTACCAATGGAGAAAGTGTGTTTTTTCTCCAGAGAATTTATGGTCAAAGTAATTGGAATTATTTGCCAATTTGACACATAAAAGCCATTACACTTCTTGGAAAATGCATTAATGTCTTACAAAACAGATTTTTAAGAGATATTTCATGCTTGAATTAAAAGTCTGAATTTCTACGAACCCTTTGGGATTTGACAAGAGCTATTTTACTCTCCTTTTGCTGCCATGAAATCAACTCTACTGGATAAACAGAAAAACTACCTTCCTCCGGGCGTTAATTTTAACTAGTGACCACTGAGAGAGTAAAGACAGATTCTGTCTTCACAGATAGGAAGCTAAAGTCCTGATATCCAGGCTATTGTCATCTCCTCTTCTGTACTTATTATCCTCTGATTGAGTTGAATTCAGAAGCATACAGTAGCGCACACACCACACCTAGACTATTAAGGTTCCTTATCATTTTCAAAGCTCTGTGCACTCCTCTGACTGTAAACTCATCTAACAGCTCATCTCTTCACAGGCTTATGTCTGTTAGCTTTTCTGCAGGAGGAATTGAACAGCAAGAGTCCCACAGGAGCAAATCGGCCCTGGGTACATCTCTCACTCTGGTCTGTTGACCTGCAGGCTTGTTATCTGATTGGAGGAATTGATGACACTCTTAAAGTAGCTTTCCAATTTGAAACAAACACACTATGTAATATGATACTATTTTGACCAAATTAACAAATTCACATTCAGAAAAACCATTACTGTCATGATTTCTTACTTCAATATAAAACAGTTTAAATAAAGTGAACTTTCGTGATTGTCTTTGAGGAGCTACTGACTGATGTCACAGCTCCTAAAGTCTGATAACCATGGTGATGGCTTGGCCTCTTCCAGATCCTCATTAAGGAAGTACAGGACACAGAGTAAGTAGGGTAAACAAGCTCCATTCCAGTAATGGCTGTGGGCTCCCCTGCCACACCATCATTAATTATCTGGTCTTACAGAGAGATTAGAGAGAGAAAACAAGGAGCCACATGTCAGGATCTACTGCCTGGAGGTCTGCTGACTTTTTTATTAGATAGAGATTCTTCACCAAGCTACAACATGACCAAACATACTGACATTTAGTCCTGCGTTTAATCTTTGTGGCTCTTAAAAGACCTAAACTTGACATTTTTTTTCTTAGACATTAAACAATTTGTTTTGACACATGTTAAGACATAAAATTCCTAAAAAAAAAAAAAAAAAAAAGATTCCCCCGTAAAGATGCTGTTAGAGCAAAAAGAGTCCAAATACAACAACATGAAGGATGACTCGACTTGGCAACAATGTTTGAAGCAATAACACCTTAGAAAATGTATCCTTTCATTCTACTATTTAATTCTCTTCATTCTTCATAAATAATTTAAAACATTGTAAAAGTCAAATCATCAAAGCAACTGCCCAAAGACATCTAGATAGTAGGGTTACCAACATGAACCTTCAAGGCACATTTGACAACAATGTGTCACAGTAGACAATTTCTAGTGATAAAATATTGTGTCATCACACTGACACTAGATCTTCAAAGTCATCTCATCTTTCCTCAGGGCAGCAGAAAGGTAATATTGATGCAACACGGTGTATTTCATCAACCACTGTCATAAAGCCTATGATATAATTTGAGCTCATTGAATACAAACCACTGAATATTCTTCATCATTGATACATTTAATCTGGATAAGTTGCTAACTATTTATAAAAAGAATTCTCCCAACAAGTATTTTTTATTTCAGCAATGTGATAAATCACTGTGGTCCTGCTGGTCTCCAAACACAGCTGTTGTGGAGGACCTCTACCTTGTTATGGGCCAGTTTAATCATTTTCTTCTTCGGAGCTCCGCTCCTTTCTTTTTTAACATTTAATATAAATTTTTTTTATCAGGATCAGATAAGGTACAGTAAGTTAGTACTGTTCAAATATAATGTTTTTCTCATTTAGCAAAATATATAAATGAGCAGGGAAGGTAGGGTTTAACATGTTCAGATATGGCAGGTGAAACATAAGGCTGGCTTTGCTACACATTACCCAAGTTTTACATCGTTAAATATATGCCCTTGGTAATGTGGTAGCTCAGCAACCATGTAGTGTAACAAAAACATGAAAATTTGTATTGTACGTTTAAAACTGACTCGAAGTTAGACCAGGACACGTAAGCCATTCTTAGGATTGTCTGTTAGCTCAGCTTAGAACAAATACTAAAAACAAGGGAAATAACTCCCTAACTTGTCTTTTGTCTAACTCTGGCATATGTCAAACTGTTCCTTGAGGATGGGCTCACACTAAGCAATCTGTTCTGTGCCCAAGCACGCTTCACCCTCAAAGTCCAGTTTGTTTGACTAATGGGAGTGCTCTGTTCAGTACACTTTAATGTACGTTTGGAAGAGGTGTGCTTCGGCACGGTACAGATGCTAATGCACCAGCACAAGCACGGGTACACAACGTGGACATGAAGTATAATCGATCCCAACCTCCACTATCTAGAAATCCCAGAGTGTCCCAAAATAACTCAAAATACAGCACAGAGTCAGTAAATGCAGTCAATTCTCTGTGTTGTTCTCAGATTTGCAGACACGGGCCAGACCGTGAGTCCGCTTCATGATCACTTAAAGTCATGCATGTGTTGTATTACTATTAAGAGGTAACCGTGCTCAGGCCCCATTAGTCCTGGATCAGTGTGAGTGCAGGCCAGCAGGGGAATCGGGTTAATCATGCTTCTGCACAGTACGGAACAACTTTGCCTAGTGTGAGCAGGAAAATCACCATTCATAGGAACAGCCAAGAAAACAGGGTGTTCTCTGTTACTGCCAACTTTTGGCAAGAATGCAGTGTAAGTTTACCACCAAGTACCCTACCCAACAGTAATCCAGGTCTTTGTTAAAATCAGAGCAGATGATTCATATTTTAAATGGGATTTAAACTAAATTTATAGTTAAAACATAATTGGATCATTAAGAAGCTCATCAACATTCATGCTCAGTCAATAAAATATTTAAAGCTGCAGATTGTTTCAGTTCAGTTTGATCGTGTAACGCTGTCCCCTTCATTCACATCAAAGTGTTCATTAGTGAAACTCTCCTCTTATCTCTGCACGACATCTGCTACATGGGAATATCTTTAGGGCTCCCACATATACAAGGTACAGCAAAGATTCAGCTGTATTCATAGTTCCATAGTATGACTTCAGATGGTCGTGAATGCAGTAAATGAAAGGCAGCACCCTCTCAAGAGTAGTTGATAGTTTTACTTTAAGAATACGGCTAAAACAATGGCATGTATTCACTGCTAAGCTACTTTTTGTTATTTAAATGACCTCTATTGATTTGTGAGTTTAAGTGCATATTGTCAGTCGGACAAGACTGAACCCAGCTTGCCAATTTCCACACAATTTCACTCTTAACATATTGCCGCTTTGGAGTGAAGCCTCACATCTGTTACTCCCTACGGTACAAAAGTGTTTGTCACATATACACACACACACACAATTCTGTGGATGACCTTCAGCCTACCATATGCCCGTGTGTATGCTTTAGAGGCTTTTTTGAAAAGCTGTTTACTGAGGTTGTGACAACTTCACATCAATCATTCACAGAAGGATTATAGAAGTGATTTTGGTAAGTTAAATGTAATGCAAAAAATATTTAAGTAAAGAGGAAAAGGAATTAAGGAGGAGGCGAAATATTGATAAAGGTAAGGGTACTTAAATAGTCTGCAAGGGAGGTGGGATTTAATGCTGTTTTAAAACTGTTTAAGAGAAATAAGGATGCTGAGATTAGTATGGATGAGGAGATATTTTTTTCAGTCTGTTTCTGGAAACAAAATTATTATTAATTGAAGAGCATAGCCCACTGAGGGAGTGATTTTGTTGCTGTTTGTATCTCACTCTATTTGCATCGGTTTCAGCAGTTCGTCCAATGAGATGATCCCATCCACACCTACAGTGACATCACTCGCTCCATATCTGCCAGAGGCAAAGACAGATATCATCTTCAAGCCCATCAGTAATGAAACCCCTCCACTCACATTCTGTTTCGTCTTTAATAACTCAGCCTGGAAACACCCACATATTCCTGTGACCCTCAGAAAGAGAATCTATCATTCAGCTGTTGACCAAATCTGGCACACACTGAGCTGTGCTGGCAAACATCTGTGGAGGTTACACACATACTGTTGATTTATTAGCATGAAATACTGGACAAAGCAAAATAAAATATGTTCCAGGGGACATAAGCTATTTATCTTTGAACAGTCACAAACCAATCCCCACAGTAAGGACGAACAGAAACTGAAAAAGGATAGACACGGTAGATTTTTACCAAGTAGGCAAAGCACTGAAGGCCTCGCTGTATTCAGGCATACAGATATCTCGAGCTGAAACTGTTGGAATTAAACATGTTCGCCAAGTGTAGCTTTGGACAAAATACATCCTTGAAGGAAAGGCAGACTTGCCATGTGGCAGAACAAGGCACCATTGGCCTGATTTCTTTGTCAAGTATTCCCCTATTATCAAATACTTAACTTATAAATCATATTCTTAAGACCAAGTGGATGGCATGATGTATCTGTTTGGATGGGTTCTCTACCCTAGGAAAGATGCCAGATTGTTCTATTCTGGGGCACTATCGGTACAGACCAACACACTCAAGCCAACAAGTCAGTAGAAAAGGAACAGATTTCACAGCATATGGAATCTCAACAGGGGCTCGATGAAGCAGATCACTGGCCTTGCACTCTGCACCTCCAGAAAACAATTAATCCTCACCCGTCCCCACTTTGGTGGATTTTGTTTGGACCGCTGTCAGCAGCTTTGAGAGACAGATGATAAAAAAGAAAGTCTGAAAGATGCAGCTGGACTTTTTGGAGACCTCTAACGTCAAGGAATTTTCCTCTTTTGTGACCCAGCAATTGTACAACTATTTATCTGGTAGCAAGAAAAGCCAGCTCACTGTGCCATCATAAAGAACAGCAGGCAGAGTCATGGAGTCATCTCATAGTTTGCCAGACCATATGCTCTGACCTCACCATTGACTTCAGATGGCTTCATTTCTCATGAAGTACAAAACGTTACTCAATGGCATGGCTTTTTAAACCATTCATCGTCCTTGCTCAGTCTCTTTTTATCACAAAGCTGGTTTTGCAGTCCAATGTGTCGGGGGGCAAATTACTTTTAAGGTCTTGTGGCATATTTGTTATTAGATCCAAACAAAAGAGTCAATTTAATCACTTCTGAATGCACTTTAATTTGAAAGGGTTTGATAAAAGCCATCACAAAATGGCTTAGCCTAAGAATCATTTCTGATGATATTTTAAAGGTTTAATACTTTAAAAGCATATATCATTCCTGTCAATGAAGCAGGGCAGAGAGCTATAACTGTGACTCATTGCTCACCAGTGGTTTCTGCTCAGTGAAAGCTGAGAAAGGTAAGAAATAAATGCTGATGCTCCCACGGTGCACCTTTCTCCTGTGCTTGGTCCTCTCTACCTGCATAACACCTGTGACAAACTGCTCCAGAAATATTACCCATAGAGCCCAATGTCACTATAAACCTGGAGCTGTCAGCTGATTTGTGAATCCAGTTAACTTCCTCACTGTAATGGGAGTGTTCAGAACCATGATGTGAGTCAGATGCTGCTGAAACCTGTCAACAAATACTCAGCTTGCACAAAGAACAGCCTGCAGCATCTCCTCAGAAGTAAAGCCTGTTTTTTAGATAACAAAGGAGCCGAGTACTTTTATACAACCCATTAAAGCTGTAATGAAGTTTGATTCATGGGCATCAGATACACAGAATACAATCTAGCGTACTGTACGGTTTAAGCCGTGTAATAGTAATTTGGCCAACTTTGACTTACACTATTGACTTCTGTATGGAAATCGACATTTCTTAGATCAACAGAAGCATATAAAACAGTGAGATGAGTGTTTTGACAGCACTGTGGGAGAGTAAACTGAAGGAACACAACAGCTGACATCAGGGAGGGAGACAGGCTGCTGACAGGGAGATTATCTCCACTGGAGCTGCAGCACAGTGGGAGCTGTCCACCTCAGCTGTGATGCTCCTCGGGGAGTGAAGACCCTGTGGTCCGCTTGGAGAGACTTTCGCAGACACAGTGAAAATTAAGGAGCAAAGTGAATCATTGTATCCCACTCACTTAGCACTCACTGTCACACTGAAAGACGTGAGAGAGGTGGAGAGCACATCCATCAAAGGACTGGTGAAATCATGTGCATGAATGCAGCGCTGATGACTCAGATCCCATGGGCATCTCTCACCTGCAGGAGGCCAGAGTCAGTCGGCGACTTTGATGTAAATTCTCAATGTGAGAAATAAAAGTGAAAAACAGTTGACTGTAGGAGGGAGGTGAGGAGGGAATGAAAGGAGTGAAAAGGACGGATTCCTGCTTTTTCTGTCATTGTTCGTTATCTTTCCTCTTGTCTCCGGGAACTATTATTTTAAGATTTTTTCAGTCAGTTATATTGTATCTCAATAGACCCCAGTCCTAAATATGAAGCAATGTGCTGTTTTTTTTCTATTATTCTTTGAGCTATTAGCAACAGCACCAAAAGGATAACTTGACATTGGGGGATTTGATGTTGCTGTTGTTGCTGTTTCCTCTACCTTACATCCTGCTGAGCTTGTGAAGGTCTCACCAAAAGGCAAAGTGCACTGAGGAGGATATTGACAGTTTGTCCTTGTACTGTGAAATAGTAATTTTATTTTATCACACTGTTTTTATATCCTCAGGCTCAGAAAATAATCAGGGGGGCATTTGAACTGTTTGAGACCTGCAGCCTAAAGAGGGATTGAGATCGTGTTGACCCATGGTGGAGGTCTCCTCAGCTCACGGACGAGGACAAATCAATGAGGGATGCAGTGAAATGCAGACAGTAAAGCCCACAGGGAAGTTGTTTGGATGCAGAGCCACAGACAGAGGAGGTTTGTGAATGTAGATGTGAATTCACATGGTGAGCAGACTGCAAGTACTCACATGAGCATGAGAGGTGAATAAATGAGGCCTGACAGAAACCATAGGAGCTCATGTCCATCACTTAAATTCTGTTGCTTTCATCTAATTTCACAAATATTTTACTCTTCAAAGATCTCCATGAAACTCTTTTGATGATAATCATTATATTTTTCCCACAACCAAGAGATGATTCAAATAATAATGCTACAAATTAATTGCTATCATGTTACCCAAGAACATGAACATAACTCCATCTTTCTACATTTCTTTGATTGAATTCATGCAGATTAAAGACTTGAAACAAGTAGACAGCAACAGTTTCAAAACTATAATATTTCTTCAACAAGGGGAAAAAAGCTGTGAAAGTAGACAATTAGAAAGTTCTCACTTTCAAGGCTCTCCATAACCTCGCACCTCCGTACCTTTCTGATCTCCTTCACACCTACACACCCTCTCGGACCCTCCGTTTGGCCTCCTCCATGCTCCTCAAAACACCCCCTGCCCGCCTCTCATCAATGGGGGCCCCAGCCTTCAGCCGCGCAGCCCCCCGTCTCTGGAACTCTCTCTCTCACTAAACATCAGTGACATCAACTCTCTCCCTACCTTCAAATCTCACCTAAAAAAAGAATAGCTTACTCTCTCTGATCACACCCTTCTTTCTATTGCTGTTTTTGTTTCTGTTATCATTTTAATTTATGTTTTTTTATTCACAGCTTTATTGCTTTGTCTGTAAGGTGACCTTGAATGACATGAAAGGCAACCAAAATAAAATGCATAATTTTTATTATTATAATTGTTTCTTCAGAACCAATGTGCCATCAACTGCTCAACTATGCCTGTTATGAAGTAGCTTACAGAGTAAGTAAAGTAGCAACTGAAAATAACGTTTCAAATCAATTCTGAAGATATAAGAATTTGTTAGCAAAGGACTTGTCTGATTCTTGTGGACTTGTATCTTTTAGTGTACTTGGATGTCTGTTTAAGTGTCGATGTGCATTGGGAGGGGTGGGGTCTTGGAAAATATTATTTTTCAAGTAAAAGTTTTTGATCCATTGAACTAAGACACAGAACTACCATCGCTTCCCTCAGCTCCAGTAGTTCAAAACAACACAACAGTTCTTTAGAGATGCAGATTTCTGCAACTGACTCCATGTGACTGATGTTCTGACAGACTGCTGACTGTAAGGTCCTGAGAAGTAGAGAAATACATTAAGGACTCACATGAAAGCTGCTTTGCTCTCCTCTTGAAATGTTACACCGGTGATGAATCACTTCCCTGTAAATGCTGACCACAATCCAGTCAACAAGTCGACTTACAAAGAGGCAGCTGAACTAATTTAGGTCAGTGCGATGTGCTGGATGCAGAAAAATACACAAAGTAATCCAAACAGCAGCAGTCTGACTCCGGCCAAGCTGGGAGCGGTAAACACTCAGGTACAGAGCTTCGTTTGAGCTCACACAGTGGAGCCTTCTTCAGCTCTATAGATGATATTAGATCAAGCTTCTTCTGTGTTTATGAAGGTCTGCACAGTAGGGGTCTGTAAGAGATCGAGAATGTTTACAGCAAACACAGCAAAAATTAAGCTAAATGGAAAATTACTGAGCTGCCTTTAGGTTCCTCTATATTCCAGTGATTTTAGCTTCTAATCTGGTGTAGCTCTGATCCAACAAACAACTCTTCCATGGTGCTTTTACTTCCTGGAGGAAAATAAAAATCCAATCTCATGCAGTGAAGCAGATAGGGATGTTCTTCATTCAGTGGTAGACAGCCCCTTAGGACAAGGATTACCCACACTATAACCTCACCTTCACCACTATGTTGTGTTGTTGTTGTTTTTTTTTGGGGGGGGGGTGTTTGTCTTCATGAGAAAGACAGGACAGTTGATAGACTCTGAAATCAGGGTGAGTGAGAGAAAGTGCGTGGGGAATGAGATGGCAAATGAGCTACTGGTCGGCGCCCCCACCAATATGGTTTGTATCTCAGGGGTGAAGCTATTTGTGTTTACATCTCTGTTCATCCTCAAGCTGCCATCAACAGCCCTGAAGACCTCCAATGTCTATTACTATACAAGCAATGCTTTTTGTTAAATGATTAAATACATATCTACTATATGTCATCTCATCGCCAAATATTTGTAATTTGGCAATTCATGCTTTCAATCCTTTTCCTGTATTTGTTAATTTTTCCCATCTCACCCATGGCTCTATAGACAGAAAATATAAAGAAGTCAAGCTTGGGGCCTGATTATGCTTTAGTCATGAGAATAAATGTCTCTAGAATAGTGTATACTGAATAGATATATTGCAATCAAGCTGAAAATTCTGTGACAGGCTTTATTCAGCTTATTCTTTCTCCTGAGATGCCATTTATTCCCATGTACACAGTTGAGTCCATCCAGTGTTGACCAGCAGCAGTGGACACACTCACGTTCTTATATATTGTACTTCATCCTTACTGTAATCTATCATAGCCTGTGTTGTGCTATTTCCAATAGTTTACACTGGCATTGCTGAAAAGAAAAATAAATGCCACAACCAAGGCAAAATCTCAGCAACACTTTGTTTCTTGAAAGAGGTCGTTGTGTGTGGATTGAAGGCGATAGTCGCAGTAATCCTGCCTCCAGCCGAGCTGCCTCCACTGTAACCACAGCACATTGTTTATTTTAAAAAAGGGAGAGAGAGACAGGGGGAGGGGGAGATGTCTTGCATTCAAAACTGAGTCTTCAGGTTTTTAAAAGATCACAGTCAAATGGAGGCCAGATGATGAGAGGGTATGCAACCATTGTCTTTCTCTTACAGGAGGGAATCCTGATGTTATCGTAGAAGAGTGAGGGTTTTTTTCTAAAGATGTTCTCCAAAAGATTTTCAGAGCACTTCCCCAGTGAACAGTCTAATCCTGATTCTTCCATCTAAGCCTGTCCCTTCTGGTGATTTTTTCTATTTTCACCTTTCTCCTTCCTTTCCATGAAAAGTGTTCACTGTGTGTTGTCATCATGAATTTACACCCTCTTCTCTCACTGTTTTCAATCTGCCTACTTTACAGAGTAAGGATTGTTTACCTGAATACAAACTCTGTAACTGAAATGATACCAGCTTCTCTAAAGTAGACTTCTGTTCTGAATTAGATTAGTCACCTCATACAACTGATTGCTCAGCTTTCATAAAGTCCAGAAGATCCCAAAGCTGAACAATCAGACCGTCACACATGAGATTTCTGGCAAACACTGATACCTGAACATTAGTGGCAGGCTAACACAACAGCCATTACCAAATAAAGCGAGCCACAGGGAAACGACAATGTGAGTTCTGAAGCAATGAGATAATCCTACGCTCCTACACCTGCTGCTGCTGAGTCCTCGGATCATTTTTCAGTAATCTTTGCATGGTACTTTATCTCTGAAGTGATTAGGAACAAAGGAGCTCAATCAATCAGGAGCTGGAGCCCCAGAGAGAGCTCTGATTGATCCAAAAGCTCCTCCATGCTGCCAAGTTTGCTGCAGATTCTGCTGACACTCAGAGATCAGCCACATCGGTCTTGAAGTAAACTCATTCTGGTGAAAATCACACTCATCGCCTGAATGACTCTCCTAGAAGACAGGACCAACCAACAAGAACAATATGACATACTCCAGTGTCAACTCAAACAGAGATGTTGTATTTTTCCTTTCTGATAATGATTCTGACCTGAACTTGTTTCTTTGGCCTGGTACAGGTTTAACCATGTGTTGTTTTAAAGTCACTAAATCTAAGTTACATGTAAAGTTATGAAAGAAAGAACTTTAAGATCTGAAGTAAACAGAACTAAAGACTTATCCATCCATGTACAGTAGGGTTTTCTCCAATAAAAAAAAGGTCACAATTAGCTAAGACTGTGTTTTCATAATTTTTCCCCCCTACTGTTTATACAATTGAAAATTCACTTTTCATCATAGTTTTCATTCTTTACCCTTTCTTATTTACATTTGTCATATGTTCCACATGTCTGTGGAGATGAAGAATTCCTAGTATGCCCAAATTAAAACAAATGCACTCTTTCTTGATGCTCCAAAAGGAATATAACACTATTAGACTTGACAATAGCAATTGCTGCAGCTGAATAAATTGCCTCTATTTAGTTTAGTGTTGCATATTTGCATCTGATTTCCTCTGGGAGAGCGTGGCAATTGACCAAGTGTAAAAGTGTGTTCTGTTTCATTACATTCTCAAATCAGCTTCAGATGAGAAAAAATACTCTTCTACCTGCTCGACTTGTTACAAGCAAAGGACAAGAAATCCATTCATTCTAATAAGCTCAATGTGTATTTGCAGCCTTCATGTTGCGACTCTGCTGCAGAAAGCTGGCTAAACTCAGTGTGTGAAGGCAGAGAAATCTTGTCCAAAGCCAGCCTCTCTGCTTTTATCTGTAATCAGCAGATGTCTGAGATTTGTTGCTTTCCTTCTGTGGTGATTTTTTTTTATGGAGTTGATTACAGCCCTTCAAAGCTGTCTGCTCCCCATGTTATTTTTTTCTATTTTGAGAGACTGCAAGACATCAGGTGTTTGGAAACAGTTGTCAACCTGTCTGCATGAATAATAGAGCATTTCAGTTCATTATAATTTCATATGTCAATGATAAATGCAGCAACCTACACTGACTTCTGGTTAAAACAGGGAAACTTCTTAATGCACAGTAGTTGTTCTTAACTTGTGTATACATGTATATAATGCATGAGACCAATACAGTACATAAATGCAATCAAAGCATTTCACACAACCTATACAATCAACAAGGGAAAAACAACTCTCATCAAAGTTGCCAGCAGTGTGAACGCACATTGACAGCGCCTAGCAGTTGTTCACTACATCGTATGTAATTGTGGAAAAGCTACATTATACAACAAATTGTGATGTAAAAAAAAGTCTATGTCTCCCTGTAACAGGAATATTTATTTAACCTTCCCACAAAAAAAAGAAAAAACAGATATCCAAACGATTACCTTTGTATTACAACATTATATTGGATGTGCATGAGGTGCTCACAGGGGCAGAGTGAAAATTACAAACTCATTTAACGCCAAATAAGCCGTGAAAATGCTTAACTGCCTTAGCCACAATAAACAGGGTTTCTTTCACCTGTTTTTGCAGGACTGCACAATTCAATAAGGACTATAATGAGCACACGTCACAGTACTTCTGTTTCTATCATTCTGAAAATAAAGTAAGAAGATCTCTTTATGGATTTACATACGCTCCTTGTCAGGTCAGAAGAAGACGACTGTTCAGATGCAAAAGGGTTCAAACTGCATTTATCAATGCTGCCTTCACATGTTTAAAAATGATTTATGAAAATGTATCCTCAAGAAGCAAAGTCGATGGTGTCTCTGATGTCTTCATAAGTCTTTTGAGTTCTGAGACATCCCTCAGTTTCTGCTTTAAATAATTACACTCTGCCTGCAGGGGGAACCACTAAGAGTTGAGCAGAGTCACTTAATGTAGACGGTAAAAGAAAGTTTAAATGTGTTACTTTCTATCACATTTAGAGAAGTACAACTGAACAGAAGAGCAGATCACACACCAGGTAACGTCTCACTATTTAAGAGTATTATACTGTGCAGCGATCTGCACACACAAAAAGCAAAACCATCAAAATGTTGTTGTCTCAGTATGTGTTGGCGTTGAGTGTGAGTATGTTTTTGGCCTCTGTTTACATTGACAAATCTGCCATTATCCCATTTAAATATCAGGTAAGAAAGAAGATTAGATAAGACAAGATATGATTTGATACACCACGTGTGGTCCGCAGGAACCATAATATCATGATACAGCGATTTTGCAATTATTTATATTGTAAGACAATCATATATATTGTCTTTTACTGCTGCAACACTTGAATTTCCCCACTGGGAATCAATAAAGGATTATCTTACCTTATATAGATCACAAACTCATTGATTGAGCAAAGAAGAAAGAGCAATGAATTGCAGAATAAACCCAGACCAGGATTATAACTGCCAGGAGACACCACATGTCTTCCAGGGCCTTCAAGGCACCACTAAATGATCCATAAGCAGGTAACTACAGTTGACTATCTCCGCATACTGAATCTTCTATTCCCAAACAGTCATATTGCCAGAGGTACTTTAACTGAGTGTGAGCTTCCTTTATTTCTGACTCATATTTTCACATTTTATTATGCTGCCTCTTCTCCCCATGGCCATTGTTACTTCTGAGTTCTTGGCAAAACTGAGCTTACGTTTCCTCATTTGTAAGGAATATTTTTTTATTTCTGAAGCTGACAAATCTCTTTACACTCTTGCAACATCTCGCCCTGCATTCAGTTGCGCTTTAATTTAGCTGTACAAGCAAAGTTATCCCTGAGGCCTCTGCAAACTCGAAACAAAGCAGATATTCACAGTCTCTCTCTCTCTCTCTCTCTCTCTCTCTCTCTCTCTCTCTCTTTCCATTTATCAGTATTTCTGTCAGACTCTCTGTTGGATTGTCTTCAGGAGGAAGGGGCTGTCAGTGTCTGCTGCTCATTGATCAGAGAGAGGTGCAGGTCCAGGTTGGGTGCAGGGTGAAGGTAAATGGCTGTCACAGGGAATGAGACCGTAACAGAACCATGGCTGCTCCTGAGGTCACTCAGTCTCCACGTATAAGCAAGATAGAGACTGAATGTAGAGAGAGAGAGTGAGTAGAACGAGGCAATAAATTAGCATTTTGTCTGAGTCTACAAACACAGGGTATCTCTCCCCATTGTCCTCAAGCGAAATAGACAGCTGGCATGCTGTTTTTGCATTTACAGAATAACAAGGAATTGTATTGAATTGATCCGGCATTACAACTGATACAGAATGATGAATGAGTTAGTATAAGACTGATATCCAATACAGTCTTGTGATTAGTCCATGCCTACTTCTCCATCTTTATTATTTTATCTGTTTATTGTTAAAATAAACTGAATATCTTGAAGTTTTGGACAGTTTTTCTGTCAACAACATAGTACTACAAAGCAGAACTTTTTTTTCCCCCTATCACTGATTCTAGATCCAACCTTTCCCATAATGCAACCTGTTAGTTATTTGTGTTAATTTGCCTGCCTGGTCAACAGCTGCATCACACAAAACCAATACCAGCAGTTTGCAATGATGCAACAGTTGACCAGGCTAAACCAGAGCAGCAGAGATTATAGCCAGCATATTAACTTGTTAACCTTTTAAATAATTTAAATGTAGTCATTGTTTTTTATCTACTTTCTTTCTTTTTTTTTTGCACATTTGTCTGCTTTGTCTATCAAGTCAACAAAGATGAGAGATAACAACAGGGCAGCAGTGAGATTGCACAACTGTGTGGTCAGAGCTTCTCCTTCTAAACAGGTTTGCGCAACTCTCTGGCCTCAACTCTTCATTACAGTTACTGAGAGAATTAATCATCACATTAGGAGCACTTATCCATCATTAGAATTGGCCTTGACTTATCAGAAGTTAGATCTGAATAAAGACAGATGGGTAAAACAGAGAACAAAGTGTTTGATTGAGTATTATCAGCCAGTTGGTTGGGAGGAATTGCTCAGTTCATGTGACATCCAGTTTACTTTACAACACTATAAGGATCAGATGCAGGACATAGACTGTAACGGCAGGGGGCTCCGGAGGCTCATCGGCAGCAGCCGCCATGCAGGAAATGCTGTCTCAACCTAACTTTCAGTCAACCTAACGACAGGCTGAGAGGCAGAGCTGAGGCGGGTTTTAAGCCTCTTGACGAACCGTTACATCGCACCCACCTGTCAATCATGTCAGCTACGCACCCTAACTATGGATAACACGTATCGTTTTCAAAATCAAAAAATCATTAAAAAAAAAAAAATCCCCCCCGGACAGCGTGTGCCAGGGATGACACTAACTAACCAGACCTATTTTTGTTTTTTGTACCAGGCTGTAAACGTGTTTATTTATGCTGTAAAAACTGTTTTTTTTGCCTGTTGTGTGTACGTGACTTCCAGTGTTTCGGAGCTGGCCTCAAGCGGACACTCGACAAACTGCAGGATTTTACCCTTCCGTATTGGCTGCATTTTTCAAGACGAGAGATTGCAGCTTGATGCAGGATAATACAAAGTCCTCTGCACTCAAAACTACAAGATTTTCATGAGTAAAGTTTAAAGATGTTTTTTTTTTATGTTTCTCTGCAATTACCAAGTATAGATATACACTTTGGTACTCTTACTGGCAGACGCCTTATGTAGATTTTCCTTATTTTTAACTCCAACCCCTCAGAAAAGGAGAAGTTGGGATCCTCCAGGCCGTGCATGCCTTCATCAGATTTGTGGCTGGAGAGTCTTAAGAAAGTCATCTGTTTATCCCATATCCAGCCAAATCAAATGATTTTTCAACAGTTAGGCCACACTTCCCCCAAGTTTCCCCTGGCTCACAGCTTGAGAGGAGGAATAAACTACATTATAAAGTCAAATGAGCAAGATGGATTTCATCACACACAGAAGTGAACTAATCCTTTAATAAAGTTTTGATAGGACAGACAATTTTATATAAAATGTAGAAAGTTTGAACATAGCTTTCACCAGAGACCAAGCTAAAAACTTATCAAGGCTAAGCCCAGAATGAGGCCTCTGTTTGGTCTGCATTTATTCTAAATTAAGAAAGGATTCAAATATTTGCTGAACCACAACTTTCACTGTCCATACTCATAAAATGTATGTATAAAGAAACACATTTTGTATTGATTTCCACTAATGTAAGCTACAGAAGGAAACTTACCAAAGTAGTGCTTTGGGTTCTCTGGAGACAACACGACCTCATAGGGGGAAGATAAATCCTAAAATGTCATTTCTAAAAGATGAAACACCTTTAATACACTGCACCTAAACACTGTCCATGTTTTCTGTGCGATGCTGTGAAATGTGTGAGGTTAATTTGACAAGCCTTCCTGTGTACTGGGGGAGTAATCATCCTAAGTCCCAGATTTTAAAATAATTAAACAGTTTCACAATAATTAAGTCCTTCAGTGTGAAATAATTCCTTGAAGTCGTAGATTTTTTTTGTCAGTGCTCCGACACTTCTGTGTGTTTGCTAGGAAACAGGGATGTTTATCACCTGTTCAAATTGGCTAAATGACTTCATTCAAATAATGAAAATAAGAATGACAGAACAATCAAAGTTTTCTCAATTCCTAACTATGTGATGGTCTCTATAGCACTATGTAATTTACTACAGCAGTGAATAACCTTGTTGTTTTGTCCCAGTCCTCATTAGCATTCCTTAGCCTAGATTAGTCCAGGATTGGGGCCGGGAGAGAGAGGCAGGGATCTATTTTCATTGCTATGCAGGAAGATTGAGACCACAATAAAAACGGCATTTTCACTCGATAAATGTGTTTATTCATATCTTTCCCCTTCTTGTATCTACTTGGTGTTTTCGATGTGTGATGTTAAGGATACCAGGCATCAAAGTTGAAGGAAAATAGGCCATGCAAGTATACAGACTCTGCTAAAAAAAAAAACTTTTTGAGCAACAACAAAAAAAAAAAAACCAAGGGAGAAAATAGAACATTTAGATTTTACAGAATAAACATTCTGAAGGTGGTCTCATCCTCCACATAAATCAGTTGCAGGCTGGTGATTTTACTCCTCCTGCACACAAACCGTCCCCGTGCTCCACCACCAACGTCTGGTTGGCTCGGTGCCTAATATCACTGGGCTGTTTTCTTCACTGGGAAATAGTTCTCAGTGCACCTGAGCAGCATATGTAAACCAAATGTGTTATCTCCACCCAACAAAGATTAACATCATCTGCCCTCTGCGGCTCATTGGATGTTCTTTATATTAGCTTGTAGCCATCCTGCACAAAAAGTTTTGTTGTAGGAGAAGCTTTTGAGAATTTTTCTACCAACATGTTGATTGATATTGTGCCTTACCAGATTACATATACCATTTACAAACACAGCAGTGATGGTGAAAATATTTAATTCAGAAGTTAGATAAATACTTGGTGGACACATGACACTCAGTCATAAGGATTTTGAATTATGACCCTTCACTCTGCAACTAGAAAAGAACGGCACACAGAATCATTTTAAATGGAAATACTCTGTTTAAGCACAAGTAACTCCAATGTTTTCTTGAAGATTCGATCAACTTTCCAGCACAATCAGAATGTTAATGTAAGAAGCTAAATATTCCCTGTGAGAGCTCATTCACTGGTATTGATCATATGATGCTGTTGTCACTGAGCAAGGCCAGGTGGGATTTGGCTGGCTTGACAGGAAGGTATAAAGTTAGCACTAAGAAGATCACAGCTTCCTTTTTCCTGCATGATGTTTGAAGCCTTATGATCTATTTTTACTCAAAACAAAAAAAGACGTTTACAATCCTCCACTGGGTGAGAAAGATTTGCTTCATGCGTTGGCCTTTAGTGGTCATGCAGAAATATAAAGCTAAAGACGGGTCTCTTTGTCTCTCACGGTTTGTGCTTCCTCTGAAGAAAAGCAGTCATAAATAATCTTAATGGTTTCCAGAGTTAATTCAATTATCTCTGTTAATGAAATGAATAAAAGCTGGTATGTGCTTTCTTATTCTGTTTGCATTTCCTTGGAGGATGATATTTGCATTTCCTCAATTTTCAGACAATAGTTTGCTTTCCATGGTTTGCTTTGTCAGAAAATTCATTTAGTCAAATGCTACTTTGACATAATACCTAACAGATGCAGGAGACCCTCTGTGGCTGTTACAGATAGCACAAAGCATTAACATCACAACAGGCCTCAGTGGGAAAGTGAACTGGGTGGCCTGAAAGTGGGGGTGTAATAAATCAAAGTGGTTCCTGCAAGATCATTTCCACTTCTTTTAGAAATGAGGAAAGATCTTTGCAATTCTAGAAAATGTCACAGTAGCCATTAGGGCCCGACCCATATGAGATTTTTGGGGCCGATACCGATATTGATATTGGTAAGAAAAAAAATGTGATACCGATATATCAGCCGATATCTTTCTTTGATCTATCTTTGATCTTTGAATGTGTTTGTCTATCTGAGATAGACAAACACATTCTTTTGCAATGAACCCTCAAAAGAAGTTACCAAACAATAGTGAAAAAGATAATGAGGACAAGCTGGTCACTCAACTGGAAAGTAATTGTGCATGTACGTGTATTACCGCTTGACACTCTGGAGAGTGATAATGCTTGTTGGAATCCATTGTATTACAGCAAGAGAACTGCTGTAATACAATGAAACTCAAATGAAATGCTATTTGACTGGGGAATATATAATATCAGCGCATATCTGGGACAAAATGAGCCAATACCGATAGTCACTGGTATATATCGGCAGATATTATCAGCTGGCCAATTAATCGCTCAGGCTCTAGCCATTTCTTCAAAGAGGCATGAATTGAACCCTGTTCATTTCAAACTACATTTATAGATTAGCTGATCATCCCTTTCATCTAACCCACGCTCTCACTGTTGTTTCAACCATTCCATCATGAGGGCCAACCTGAATATGAAAATATGAATATGTGATAAAAAAATATTGAAGAAAAAATAGATGAAGATCAGAGATTCTTTCATATTCTCTCTGAGTGTTGTGCGGATCAAATAAAGCCACTTATTGTACCTGCACACATGAAATCAGCTTAAGATCCCAGCTGGGTTTCACTCTCTCCACAGGATCTCCACGTTCTCTTCACACTCTTTTCCTGAGCCGAAAACAGACAGGAAATGTCTTCTGTTGTACGTTCAATGCTTCTGCATTCAGCAGACAATGTGTGACGCCCCGCTTTCAAAGTAAAAAGAGTGGCACGTTGGAATCTCATTCTCTTCCCAAGATAATGAGTTTCATGAATTTTGACCCACTACATGTGTGGTATTTTAAGAATTTCCACCTCAAACACCTGGCTGTTTTTATTCTGAGAGATAGGGAACAATGATAACAATAGGTCTAAATACTAGCATCTTTACAGCTCATTTGTTCACACATTTGTTATAGAGTGTAAAAAATATATATTGTATAAGTGTTAAAAAAAACAATTGTGGTTTTATGGGTGATATCCTTTGGACAAGCAGGCTTACTGTTTTCAGTCTTCATGCTAGGTTTAGCTAACCGTCAACCAGCTGTAGGTCCATATCCATCCTCTTTTGAGAGAGGCATCAACCTTGGTATTCAACTCAAATGTTTCAGAAATGAGCCAATCCCCCAAAATGTCAAACAGTTATTTTACAGACTGCTGTGGTATTTGCATCCTCCATTGTAAAATCAATGATTTGTCGCTCAGCCAGGAACCACAAATGTCACACTTGATAGTTGATGATGTTTCATTAACTCCTCTTTTCACTGTTGATTTTAAGACATTGAGCAGGATGTGAGTCTACACACTCGTGTATTTGGCTTTTAAATGTATTCTCCTCACTGTGTAGTCATCCTGTTCCCCCTTTCTCTCTCACTCTGTCTCTTTGTGCTTTTTGTCCTTCATGCCATATCATCATTAATTCCCATTATTTCACATCTTCTGTTCTCTGACTCCTCTTCAAATCTTCGTGTCATAAGTAATTAGCGAGTGATCATTTGGACGGAGAAGGTTCAGGCTGTTCTTCAACCCGTCAGAGCCCCATCATTTACCTAACACACCACTGTCCCAGCTAAATGACATTTACCAATTTGACTGATGGGATGTATTGGAGGGTAAGTTAAGAAGTGAGAACAAGAAAGTGAGCATGTGGCTGTGGTGTGTTGTGTTCAGAAACCTTGTGTTGAGGTTACTTATTTTCTCAGAGGGGGAGCAAAGAGATTGGCGTTTTGTCGGTGGCAGCAATCGGTAAATTGGATTAAATCCACACAGAGGTCTGCCGGTCTCTGAGGGATTCCTTCGGCATGAATATTGATGTGTGGGTTTCATGCAGAGAACATAATAAGAGCCTTAATCTTCTCTCTATCGCTGAATCCCTCCAACCATCAGTCTGAGTCTGGACGACGCTTTAACATTAAACCTCATTAAACCTCATTAAACCTCATTAATCCAGCAACATGGGCAAGCTAAATGACTTCATCATGAGAGTCCAAATCTCCATTAAAACACCTCAAAGATCCTGCTCCACAGCACAACAGGCCATTGACACTTGGTGGGTAGTTTGATTCGTTTTAGCAGCTGTGTTTTTTTTTTTTATATATCCTTTATTAATCCCTGAGGGAAATTTGGCTTTACACTGTGTGCCCTGGCACCTCTCCAGCTACCAGACCAACTTCCAGATTTGGTCCACACACCCTTCGGTTCCCAACCCAAGTCCCTACAGACTGAGCTACTGCCGCCCCCAGCTACTGCGGCTATCTGGTCATAATATCTGACAGAAAATCTGCAACATTTAGACAAGACAAAGGGGTTTTCTAGTTCATTTAATCTCTGGTTCTTTTTTTCTGGCAATTTGGGAAGATAAAGCTGTATGTTTAAAATGTTCATTTTAGAATAAACCCTATACAAATCTAAAACTGAAATATATAATTTACAAAAAGCTTTCTATTCATCGAAATAGTACAGCATGGTCGACAAAGTTAAGCCATGTCTGTTAATTAACAGTACATAACAGAATGTTACAGTTATTTCTTTGCTGATGACATATTTTAATTGTTCTCTGCTGAAAAGGGCAAACTTACCGTAAATAGTTTTGGCAGCATTTTCCAAATTTTGTGTCATACAAAAAAGGTCAGGGTCGACTTAAGACATTTGATTTTTCATAAACATCGAGTCACTATTTCTCCCTCACCTTAAATAAAGTGCTTTTGTTGCTTAACTTCAACAGACCAGAGTGTAGACATGAAACCTGGACTCATGTGCTGTGAATGAAGCCCTTAATAAATGTTGTTTTTCATTCAGTCTTACAAACATTGTGTTAGATCATGATCTATGAAGTCATGACACTGAAAGCGACTCAATGAGGAAAGCAGTTTAGTTTCATACAAACCTACATGTTGGGAAACAGGGTTTAAGATAAACAATGTAATCTGCAATGTAATAATACATTATGTCATAATACCACATTATGTAATAACTCAACAAAATGTAATACCTTTTCACTGAATAAAGCACGTACATTTTGTTCAAATCTGCTTCCTAATATGTAAAACATTTCCCCAACAGCAAAAGAGAAATCTAAACTGAATTTACGCATGTGTCATTTTAAAATCCAATAAGTGTTAAAGACTGATTTCCTAGTGCAACTCAGAGTTTTGAATGTATTGTCATGTAAATGTTGAATATGTACAACACTGACTTAATCATCTCTGCCCTGACCTGGTCACTATAAAAAGAACAGAAGGATTAGGACAGAAAGCAGTCGTCTCTTTACCTCTACAGGAATACAACCAGAAGCAACAGGTGGATGCTGAGTTGGAGTCAAAGCTTTTGAAAAGTTAAGTGACCCAAAGTAGCAGCAAAATATAGTACAACTTTATCTGCTATAGGTGGCTGCAGGAAAGCCACAAAAACATGACCCAGTGAGAGCTGGAGATTGTTAATAATCAAAGAAAAATAATTTTAAAAACCTTAATTATCATTTCCAAAGAATAGGACTCAAAAACTCTGGTAAAATGTGCTGTCCAGACAGGGAGATTCAAAGTGATTTGAATTGATAGGGATATGAATGTGATAGAAATAAATCCCACAACTGTCCTCATTTTCAACCAAAAAAAAAAAAGATCACAAACCAACAGCCCAGACTTACGTTTGAATCTGAAATTTAAAAAAAAAATCTCCTAACTTAAGTAGAGAAATGTTTTATAATGTATGATGTGATTTCTCATGAAACCCAGTGTAAAAACTGTGCTTTCAGTGTGTTTCAATTTTATCATAACTGCCAGAAATGACAGCCCAAAATGAAAAAGGACCCAAGTTCTAGTAAGGCAGAAATCTCCTTTAAACACATAAAAATATCATCATCCTGAAATTGAGCTCATTTAAACCCTCATCATCTCTTTGCTTATGGCTCAGCATACTTATTCTCTGGTAATTATGCATCAGACACTCCCCAGCTTCATTACCATCACTGTCCTCCACACGTAACATTCAACAGCAGCAGTCACATCTGATAGAAGCAACCACTGAGGCATCCAATTCCAACCAATCCACCTCCAATCCACCTTCCCCTATCTTTGCTGCTCTTCACCTCCCACTCTCACCAATTAACAAGGTGTGGTTAGCAGCCCTGAACCTGACACTTCCCATCTCGCTTGCTTTAATTACGTCTGAGTCCCTGAAGGCCATGGAGGGGACGGGGTCCAATTAGCCGACAGAAATAGAGAGACAGAGGGCAAGGGCTGATGTCACACACATGCCAAAAGAGAAAAGAAACAATTCAGCTGGTGGAACAAAAAATGTAGAGACGGGTAAAGAGAGGAGGGGAGGATAATTATGTAAGAAATTAAACAAAGATGGTAATATTTCCATTTATGTAATGACATCTCAATTATCTACCTTAGGCCTTTTAATTTGGTTTGGGTTGATTTGGTTTGTAAAATCAATTCGATGATGTGCTTATCAGCTTATTATGGACAACAATTCTTATATAACCAAGAAAAGAGGCCAAAGTGGCAGATATCACTGCTGACTTTTCACAGAGTGCTGATTCCAGCAATGAGGATGCTGATGAGATGAATGATTGAGAGGGCTATGCTAGCGTTGTGTGCTGAAAGATACTTCTATTTTGAGCTGTGTGCCTAAATCCCATGTTTTTAGCTAGTGCTGGCAGGCAATGCTACAAACAATCAAAATCCCCTGGTACCGACACACCTGAGCGATAACAAATATCAGGCTAAGTAAAGCTGCATTAAAAAAACACTCTTGCATGCATGCGCTTTAATCACTCTCAAGGAACATCTCCTTTTATGTCCCCCTGTTTTTATCATACTTTCATGTTTGAGCTTTACCGCTACTCCATCTCTCTCTAACCAACTCTCATTCACTCTATATCTCTCTGCCTTCTCTTTTTTCACAGTCTTCCCTCTGCTACAATCTCCCTTAATCTCTGCTGTGCCCACGCATGTGAGTCCGCGGTTTCTGTTAGCCTGTCACATGTCACACATGTAGGTTTTTGTTTTTTTTATCTGACGGAAACAGATAAAAAAAACAGCAAGAGCATACAAGAGCTGATTAAAGCCCTCATAGATGATGCAGGGTAGAGTATTGTATTTTAGACAGAGCTGTGGGGGTTGACACAGATGAGAAGAAGCTCTTCTCAGATATAAAGCTAAGACTTCCTCATGTGGGACAATGACAATGTTATCAGGAGTGAAGCAGAAATGTTGCAAGCAAAATCCTCTGCTGTAAAAATCTGGACAATTCACCTCGCTGCGGAGAATGCACCTATGGTGAGGTGGAACCTAAACTCCTAATCTGTGAACACAGTGACACACATACCAACCTCACAAAATCTTCCTTTATCTCTCCAGCTATCTCTTGAACCCATCCTGAAAAATGTATGAATCCTGGATGTTCAATTTATCCAC
Source organism: Labrus mixtus (assembly GCF_963584025.1). Lineage (NCBI taxonomy): Eukaryota > Metazoa > Chordata > Actinopteri > Labriformes > Labridae > Labrus > Labrus mixtus. Next base: position 15,261,756 of record NC_083621.1, on the reverse strand, counting down.
AGTGGTACCAGAGCAAGGACACCGAGACAAGTGGTTAATAAGTGTCACAGCTTTCCCTTTTATGTGTACGAAAGAAAAGAACATTTTTCCTTCCGACCTTGGGGCCTTGTGATGACCAGGTTTATTGGATGGATACAGTTATTATAATCTGCATCATTAATTCACCGCTTATAAAGCCTATTTCAGCACACAAGAAAAGATTAGATGTTCAAAAAAAAACTACATTCACTGTCCTTGTTAAAGAGTCAATACCCCTGTTTGGAAGTTAAGCAGCACAAAGGAGATGAATCCTATTAGAAGTGCTTTTATTTTTCAGTAAAAGTATTGAAATGTGAGAATAACAGCCTCACAGCCTCTTCATGGAGGCATATGTGGTCAATGGCTCAGGAGACAGGAGTTGGCTTACTTAAATATCCTACTATTGCATTAAAACAATACATCACAAACTGAAAAAACACTATACAAACAACTGACTCAACTTATATACCACATTAACTAAATGAGCAATTGAAGAACTTTGTCTAGCTGTGGTTAAACACAATTTAAAGCATATACATGTCATTACAAAAAAGGAAATAAATAGATGTAACATATCTCAACAGAAGAGGGAGATGTTCAAGTCAAAGAGAGCCTCTGCATTAGACTTTATATTTCCATAAAGGGATGTTGCATATGCCTATAAAATATGAAACCAATTAAGCAGAACATAAAACAATGTCAAGAACTTGTGTCCAAATACTTTAGTTTATGTGCAAAATACTGCCAAAAATGAGAAATTTTCATCAGCCTCAGCTTGCTTTGTGTTGAGTGCTAACAAGCAAAAAACTGATAATTTATAAGATAAACTTATGTGGTAACATTGTAAATATAATACCTGCTAATCATGGGTATGTTAGCATTGCCACTGTGAACATATTGGCGCTCATACACTAAAATTTAGCTCAAAACCTCTCTGTGCTTCAGAGCAGCCTCAAAGAGCTGCTAGCTTAGCTGTAGCCGTAGTGTGTTCACTTTATTGGAGCACCAACTTTAGATACTGGTCAAAAATCTTTTTAAGAATTTGTTTGGAAGATGTAGCGATGATTGAAAATATCAGAAACAACCCTCCCCAGGTGATTACTTGACTGAAATGTAATGCTAAATCATGCTAGGCTTGAACTGGAGCTAGCAGAGCTGTAGACTCTTCATCCTGTTTATATTGACTTCTCCTTTATCCCTTTTGTGATGTTACTTTCTTTGTTAAGCACAACAATCCCTAACGTATGAACACAATTAACTTTTTTCTTCTGCTGACCAGCACACCTGTCTGATTTATCCACACCATCCTCGCTTCCTTTCTTCTCGCTGCCTCAGCATCCTGACCATCCTATCAGCTGCGAACCAGAAATCAGGTAGAGCACTAATGGTTTAGGACCATTGATCAATAACATATCTTTATCTCAAATTAGGACAGGCACAGCTTTAGCTCCAACACAAGGCCAAAGTTGTTCATTATGTGTAGCTGCATTGTCACAGTGAATAATGGCCCACAGGACAGGAACACAAGCAGTGCTGTCAGGTCCCGACTCCAAACAAGGACGTGGTCAGAGGTAACCTGAGAGACTGACAGCGTCTTCACACAGATGTTTTAAGACTGAACCTGAGATCTCCTGAAAAAGGCAAAGTGTTTCATTATTAACAATAATGAGGGTTTTGAGAGGTTTACTGCTCCAGAGCACATTTAATTTAATGAGAGGAAACTTCATAAACAAGAGCATCATGGGAGAGGAGAGGACTTTAAAGCTTTTGTCTCAGTTAAGAGGAGTACTCAGGAGGATCTAATTATAGGAGATAAAATGTACACCACATCTCTCAATAGCAGGAAACATTTACAATAAAATTGGAGTCATTTGGAAGCTATGGAAGAATAAGTATGTTGAGACTAAAGTCCAAGACAATTGTAACAACTCGGAATCCTATTTTCTTTCATTTTGTTTTCTAGAAGCTATCATGTGTTCATTCTATGATGAGCTATTTTTACTGTTCATCTACTCTTCACTTTTCATGTAAAAAAAATAAATAATAACAAAATAAAATTGAATATAAAAATTATTGTCACCAGGTGGAGGAGTGAAGTTGATCCCAAGAACGTTACTGATCATCTTTCACCTTTTTACAACATACATAGTGAAAGGTGTGATTGATTGATTGGGTCCCAAAGGTGGTCTGGTCTGAAGTCTTTTGGTTACGTTATGTCAAAAGTTTAAGCATTAAACCTTCTTCTTCCCATCCTACTGTCTCTAGCTTTTAGCTCACCCTGGTCTGGTGTTTACAGAATCTTCTACCCGACTGCAGCAGTGATGAAAGGCCTGGTGTAAGTATTCTTCAGGCAGGAAAGAGCTATCTGCATTCAAAACGAACTCCTTGCAGGCAACTGCACAAGATGAAAGTATGACCACGAAAAGGGCTTGTTCTTTTAACTGAAAGGCTCAGATTGGTAATCAGAATATTGATCGAAACATGAGTAGGTGGGGAGAGAACCTTTCCATAATGTTGTCTGACACATAATGACTTGTGGCAAAAACAAGCTCTTTAATAAATCCGGTGCAGATGCCTTCAAGCATTCGGTCAGCTTAGGTGAAATAAATCCAAAACTTTTCATACATAAGAATTTTTAAGGCTTCAGAATATGTAAAAATACCTTTCAGATTATGACCCCTTTTAAGAAGGAAGCCTATTTGTCTGGTCTGATTAAAACCAGACACACATGGTGCTGTTTTAAAGTGAAGCACGACTGTTTCTCTGCACATATGCAGCTCAGATATTTCACTCATTCTTATATTACAAGCTTTCCTTTTAAAGGACTTCAGACAGGCCTGAAATAACACATGTGGGATGGTTAATAATGGTCTGGGATATAGGAAAAGGAAACTCCAGCATGGTTATGTGCTTTTGTAATCTGTCTCTGACTATAGAGTGCATGTTCAGGTTTAAGATTACACATGAAAGTGGGTCAAATGTAGACTGTAGCTCCATTTGAAACCCTTTAACAGCCTCCATTAAACATGAAAAATACCCATGAAAAGAGGATATATCTTTCCTCCTGAAACTCAAAGATATCACATTTATTCTCCTTTGAGAAAGAAATACTGTCACAGAATTGCAGGATGTGTCAATGTGAAGTTTTTGAAATTCCAATTCTGAATACAGGGCCGGACACCAAGCATGTAAGACATGCTTTTCGATGCTCCGTTATTATGTGACAATGTCACCTAAAATCAGTCTCTTGACACATTTCTGGACACCGTGTGACTCTCTGCTTCTTTAGTTATAACTTTGGGACACTTTTTTTTACTTTTTCTGGAACTTTTACCAGCTATGACCTCCACTAAACACAGAAACGATGCTGTTCGTGCAGGCCGCAGCAAAGCCTCTCATTTGACTGAGCCATCGTCACCACCTGCTGCTACAGCTAGCACAAGTATGGCTAACAGCTCCGACCTACGGACTCTGCAGTCAATGCTGGACTCTCTGAAAGATGATATATGCGGTAGAATCGACTCACTGGCAACCACTGTTCACAGTTCCTTTTGAGTGATGTAATTTGTATTGTTTTGTATACAGCTTGGCCGCTGCACCTTAAAAAATTGTGAGGTATTATCTATAATGTACTTTTTTATATGTGACTCATCTAGCACCAGTCTGTTATTGCTAACAGGATTATTATTTATTTCCTTTATTTATCAAAGGCCTAAACCAGCCAATCAAATGTAGCCAATCAAACGTAGTAAAATACTTGGACATCTTCAACATTTAGGAGTTCACATTGCTTTCCTCCAAGAAACCTGTGACAGGTGCCATCAAGCACCAGCATCATACAATCACATGTTATGGTCCTGCCCTTCTCTAGTTACATTTTGGACAGAACTCTTCCAAACAATTTCTAAAAGTGTAGAGGTTCCCATCAGGCCATCTGCTATAACAGCTTGTTTTGGCATTCTCTCTCTTAACCTACAGCTTCCAAAATATAAGACAGATCTGGTGGCATTTGTGACACTCACACTTTATGTGCACTGTCTGCATGTCTGTGTTACATGGAATATTACGGACTACACTTTTGTCAATAGCTGATCTATTTTTTATTTTTTATTAATCTATTTTTTAGTATCTATTTTTTAGTATCTATTTTTTGTACATTCTTAATTTTTCTTTTTTTATTTAAATTGTACTGTGTTCACTTTTTGTCTGCAATCTTTGCTCTTTGCTGCTGTAACAATGTAAATTTCCCCATTGTGGGATAAATAAAGAATTATCTTATCTTATCTTATCTTACTCCTAGCAAGACGACAGATTTTGCTGCGTTGGAAATCACCCACTCCTCCCTCTCACTTTGCATGTCTCAAAGATGTTCTGTACTTTATTAAAATGGAGAAGATAAGATGTGGAACAAACGGTTCAACCAAAAGATTTCATAAAACATGGGGCACTTTTTTCAAATACGTCAAGGGTCTGCATTTACTGGATGACTCATAATGTGTGTGATAACACCAGGGTTTTTGTATCTTTTTATTTTATCTATTACATTTTATTTATTTTTCTCTTGAATGCTGTGGTAGTGGTATGTGTACATCCTTCTTTTATGTATGTCTCTGCATATTCATGTATGTGTGTGCACGTTACAAGTATGCATACTTGATCAGTTTTTGTTTTCTTTTGTCTTTTATAGCCCTTCTGTATAATGTGCTATAGTTACCTCAAATACATACTGTGTTTATTTCTTTTTGTAATTCGTTGAACGGCCAAGCTTAGTTTGTGTTGTGTTCTAGTTGTCTCCTTTTGTTTGTTTGGGTTTTTTTGGGGGTTTTTTTACTTAAAACTACTCTTATTTTACTGAAGAACCCGTCAAACATACACATATATCTGTATGTCTCAAAACTCAATTTAAAAAAAAAAAAAATTCCAATTCTCTAGGTTAAATCGAAGCACTTTGAATTGCCTTGTTGCTGAAATGTGCTATATGAACTTGCCTGCCTAAAAATATGCAAACGCATAAATATATATATTTTTTTATTTGTCCAGGAAATTTACAGGATAGGATGTGAGTCTTACTTAAACATGTGCTCAAGGTTTAATATGTCTGGATGTTTTTTTGTTTAGTATTGGGTAAAGCAGGAAAAAAAAGCTAAATGTATGAAATAACTTTGAAGATTGCACCCTTTTCTGCATCTTAGAATATTTACAGAATGGACCTTTAATCTTTTTAGGCAACCAAACATGTGAATCAGAGATGAGCCCTTAATAATAAGCGCAGATATCAGAAACCTGCCTCAGACTCTGATTAGATGACCCTCCTGCATTATCAAAGAACAACCAGAGAAAATCAACAAGCTCGCGCTGTAATGTAGAAAGGAGATTCAACACCTCGACACATCTGAGACCATTCATCTCACCTGGCTGCGCAGCAGGAAAACAGCAGCCCAGTGAGGAGCAGAGACTCTGACTCCACAACATTAGATTAATCATAGTAACTATAGCAGAACTAATCCATACTTCACAAACAACAATGTTCTTCCTTTGCTTTCCTGTAGCAGAGCCTCAGTCTGTGTTCTTATCTGTGTGATGAAGAACCTCATCTCTTTCTCTGGAAGCTAGAGCGAACCTGTTATTTACTTCATGTGAGAGAAGAGGTTGTTAAAAGAAGTGGAAAACCATGTTTGGACAAAACCTTTTTCTCTGGCTGTCTGTACTTCAAAATTAATAGTTTTTCATAAGAGGAGAAAGAAGGCTTCGTTCAATCTATCTTCAGGGAGGGTTTTGTTTGTGAGACCAGTTCGTCCTTTGTTTACAATCCTCTCGTTCTCTGAGGCTGGATCTCTTGTTGGTCTGTGGGCCGATGGCACAGATTTGTTTAGTTAATGAGTCTCCGCTGACACATTGAAGACATGACAGGCTCTGTCAGGCTTTCGTTCGCTCAAGGCACCAACATCCCAGAGCCAGAAGCAGACGTCTGCCTGAAAGCTGGCACAGGCTCCACGCTGCAGAGCAGATGCCCAGACATAACTAATGGATCCCCTTCAAACACAGAATCACAATGGATGGAGGAATACATTCAGGGTTCGACAACAATTCAAGTGAGTCCAGTTTTTAATGGGTAGAAGACTCATTGTTTGTGACCAGAAAACATTTCAAAATAAGAAGTGACTGCTTGTTTACATGCTAAATAATGCACAATGAGTCAACTGAGTCCAACAAGAAATGAGTAAACAATAATATTGAATCACAATTATTAATTGCTGGGATGAATGAGATATTACTCAACTTTGGTTCCAAGATTTAAAAAGAAAAAAAAAAACACTACTTAAGAAAATATAACTGTTTATGCTTGACAAAATATTTTCATCTGTTTCTACTTGTTTTGTTAACGACGAAACCGTGAACCGTTAATGAAAAAAACAGTTAATCTTTGTGAAACCAAAGTAAAAGTTGGCATTATTTTTTTTTTTTTTAAAAAGCAAGTAATGTTATTTCTAAATTTCAAAATTCAGTCTTTGGCTTCAGGACTCGGCGCCCTCGAGCAAACAGCTCTCCTGGTTTGAGGCCTGAACCTTCCCCTCTGATTATTTATGAGAGTGCTGTGAGCCAGTGCACCTTGTTTAACAGCCTTCAGCCACATGTTCTTTTTGCATCCATTTCCAGTTAGTGAGACGGGGAAATCATCCCAAGCCTTTTCTCATTACCACACACAGGTAAACACACAGAGAGAAGCAGAAAGGATGAAGTTTGGCAGCACCTGCCTGAATCTCTCTAACAAAAGAGAGAAGGAAATAAAAAAAACATCACAAACATAAAAAGAGAAGGAAAGTAGTGAAAAAGTTTAAATCATTCCTGGCGGCACAGCTGAGGTAACAAGGAGGACAGAGAGAGGAGCAGGAGAAGGAAATTGAAAATGAATCAGTGTTTGACAGCTTTAGTTTCTGAAGTGTCCTCAGTGCAGAGCTTTAGTTTGATTGTTCAGAATCAATAAAAGGAAGGGTCCGATTTTTGAAAGCATAAAGTGCACTGTCTAAAATGCGTGGGGAAAAGTGATTTGGGGCATGTCCGAATACATTTTGCTAATTACGCGGTAAAAATATGGTGCGGAGTGATGCAAAGTGATACAAAGATGTGCTTTGGGGGTTACATAAATCAAACCAATGTGTTGTCCTTATCGTTTTTCTCGTTTCAGGTAGACATGACAGTTTAACCCGACACAACGGACATACAACTTTATGTCTATTTTCTAGATCAAAACACGATCAAACCAAATAGCACTATGAGATTATTTCACTCTCCTTGTTCACATCACATCCACTAGGGCAGTATCTAATAACCAGAGTTACACCTCTGGCCAATGGTGGGCAGCTACATTACAGGTTAGACATAACATTTGCCCGCCATTGCATTGATAAATATTTGAATTAGCTTAACCGATTTGGAGGAGTTCTGGTGGCAACTAGCAAAGGTGTTGACTTTAACTGTTTAGCCAGCTTATCACAGACATCCCTAGTAACAATAAGAGACGAGGCTTTCTTCTGATTTTAACACTTGTGTTGGGCCACGCAGGCTTAGGACAGTCAAACCATGGACTTGGGCCTTTAAGATCACCAAGAGGCCCAAAAGGACTCTTTATCCCAGAATTCCCTGCGGTACTTCACACCTACGTGTGACGTAAAGGGGGGACCGGAACCTGAGGGAGACCCCACAGGAAGGCGGCCAGGTGATAAAACTCTGAGACTCCCCTTGTTCTCTCTCTTACCACGCACTGACTTGAAGTGCTCGGAGACCAAAGCTCACCTCCTGTTTCCTGCAACAATCTTCCTTTGTTTTAAGTTTTGGCGCGCAGGTAATCCGCGGCCGGCAGTGTTCCAAATTCCGAGCTCGGATTGTCCAGTGAACGCATCTCAGTTTCTCGGAGAGCGTTAGGCTATAACAGATTATCAGAAAGATAACGGTCTTATTCCGTCCTGCAACGAAAGGACATCAACGGACATCTTTCCCCTCGACGGAGAACCAACGAAGCCGCTCTTGCCGTAAGGGACCCTCGCCGCCATCAGACACCTCTACACCAGGACAGACAGAAGATCTGTTTTATCGCCAGACTCCTTTTTCCTTCACCGATCGCAGGCAAAGCGATTCACAAGTGAGGCTTAATTAGGTCTGGGCAGAATTAGCTTTAGAGAGTGTTTTTAACAATTGATTGATTGAAGCAGAAACTGTAATTTTTATCTTTGTTGGACCGCTGTGTCCTGAGTTTTACCTGTTTAAAACTCTTGTTGTTCCCATTTCGGACCGCTGCGTCCTATATGTGTTTAGCGTAACAGCGTTATAACCGGGTATTATTCTTCTGATCAGAAAGGCCAGTGTAAGTCGTATTAACTTGAATTCGGCCATTGGTTTGTTTCTGTGAATGAAGGGAATTACTCCGAGTTGTGGTGCGGGATTCGGACTGTGATCCGGCCTCTTCAGGCACGCATTTCTCTCCTCCTCTACGCTCCTTTTTATCCTCTTTTCTTCCCCCATTACGCACATAGGCTACACACCCACACACACACAGATCTATACACTCACGGCCATCCAGACGCCTTAGAGACACAGATCGTGTAGGGCCGAACTCGGTCTCTTTTAGACACTAAGGCCACATTAGGTCTTTGTTAGGTGTGTGCCATCGTAAGGGCGACCACGTGGGACGAAGCAATCTCCCCCTTTTCTTCTTCCCCCCCTCTCTCTCTTTCTCACACACACACACACACACACACACACACACACACACACACACTTACACCTCATTCACAAGGTGTGCTTGATAATGTTTGTTTGCTTAGATTAGTTTATAATAGTTATTTGTTTGATTAAGTTCATTGATTTTGGATTGATGTTGCTTTGTTTAAATAAATTCTGTTATAATTTAAGAGAGCAGTTGTTTGTGATTACTGGTGTATTTGCATTGTGATATAAGCTGGGTGCGAAGGCTTTGTGTACGGATTTCACGCCTTCAATTTATTAAATATAGTTATTAATTATTAATAATATTAGTAATTAAATAACTCATTTGAGACTGATTTGAGTGATATTTTGGTTATATTTCCCTGAGTACAGGGTGGTGCCCCAAAACGAGATTAAACACAGTTTAATGATATCTTATTTATATTATTAATAATTAGAAATAATTATTAAAGAATATAACCAAAGTTGACTTGATACAACCCCAACAAATGGTGCCCCATGTGAGGCCTTCAATAAACCAGCTTTATTGCCCTGTAAGTGCACAGTAATCCGAACTTAAATCCTAAAAGGGATCTTTCTGAAGAAAATTATATTTTCTTTAAATTTTTGTTGTTTAAGCAAAGCAGACATCAAGCTGTGGCTTAGTTGTGTTGTATGTTGTTGGTTAACGGTTAAAGCAATAACTGTTGTCCCCTTCGTGTCCATACAACAATTGGACACAAGGATGCAGCTAGTGTGACTTTCTCAATGAACTTGATTTGTTGCATTAATCCAGATTTTGATCCTGAAGTATTCTACTAAAGGATTGTGGTGCTCCTTGTTGTTTGAGAGCCATTTGGCCAGATGAGAGTGTAACCTCATCATTGTCGCATAGCCAGCTGTCCGAGAGGTGTGAGTTCCTCCCTTCCTTTGAAGACTTGAGGTGTGAATCCCGTCTCCTATCTTCCAGGATAGACTGCAGTGATCAATTGGGAAACCTAGATAAGATTTGCTCTGGTGTTGATCTAGCTTTGTTTAGCTTAGCGTTTTTTTTTTAACAGTAATCCACTGTGGTTCCATTTTATCACGAAAAATGTGTACCAAGACCCTAGGTGAGCCGGGAGCTGAGACTCCTTTTGGATCAGACGACGGAGCACTGCAAGAAACTGCTGCCGGTCTGACGAACCTCTCCTCAGAGGAGAGTGCCAACCTATATAGCTATTCAATTAGCATTAGTGATAAGAAATTAGAGGAGCTAGTTGATCTGGTCAACCACCGAGCCAGGATCACCCCTAATAAAGACAGAATGTATGCAGAAGACATACATCAACCATGGGCCAAGGCTCGCTGTGGATCAGACGATCCACCCCTTCAAGACGTAGTTGCTAATCTTATCCACCTCCCTATAGTGCAGCTCGACAGTCTGAACTCCTACACCCTCAGCACATGTGAAGAGAAACTAAAGGGCTTGGTTGAATATGCAAATCAACCAACTGGGAAGCCAACACGCACAACTTCAGATGTTCTAGGCAAAATTCTCCTCCTTTATCAGTGCAAATCAAATGTGCAGAACGAGTTACACCGGGCACAGCTAGCCCGGGTACAAGAAGAAGGACAGATCCTGTGGGACGACTTCGAAAGATTGCAGGATAAACTAAAGACCTTGCAGGAAAATTGCATGGCCCTGCAGGAGGAGAATAAAACACTGCATGAAAGCAGCAAACTGGCCGAACAGAAGAAACGAAGTGACACGGTACCCAGATTTCAGGATAGGCAGATAAGTACTGCAGCCCCCATGTCAGCTGAGGAAACCTCAGACGAAGGATGGGAGACTGAACCAAGCCCATGGAGGAGGGAGACAGACATGTTGAAGGATCTGGAGGAGAGGGGAAGATACCGCCGGGTCGACCCAGGCACAAAAGCGCACACGTCCTCAGACTACCCGGTAAAGAGCTGGGTGAGTAAAGATGAAGGGCGCCACGCCTCCCCAGACCATGAAGCACCGTCATGGGGAAATGCCCCATGGCCCCCGCGTTCTGCAATACGCTTTGAGCCAAGAGAACCCTCACCCCGCAGGAAGAGGGACTTCACGCCCCCTAGAGACAGGGAGGAGGCACGGGTCCAATCGGGCACCGAATATTACCTGTCCCATGATAGACGGCCACGTCTGAGCCGAACACAAACCCCGCCACGGTTGCAACCGTACTACCCTGACAACCACAGGGCTTACGATTCGTCAGACCACTCGGACGGCCCTCGCCAGCCTTTGGGTCAGGGTCTGCGAACCAGGCAGATAGAACCTCAGGCCAAAGATCTGAAGCATTTTGACCCAGATAGCCCAGATTCAAGTATTAACGACTACCTTAGAGAAGTCGACCATTGTCTCCTTGACCTGCCTCATGCGTCCTCACAGGAAAAATTGAAACGGATCTGGAAGACTACGGCTAGGAGTGTCCGTGCTTTCATGGGGACACTCCCACCAAAGGTCCGATCCTTGCAGAAAGGAAACAAATCTGTTAGTCAGCACTTACAAACTGCCAAGCAGAAAGTGTTGGACATGTTTGAATTAATTCAGGGAGTACAGGTAAGCATGGAGCAAGACATATTGTCAGGATATGACTCCGATCCTGGACCAAGCCCCTCAAGAGATCAAACAACCCTGCTGAAAAAGCTCAGTAAAGAACCGAGCAGCCAGGACAACCCAAGGACTGAGGAAATAAGTCTATTTTTCCCTGATTTTGACTGTGGAGCCCCGCTCCTTGGGGAAACACCCCAGTTCCCTGACAGCTGTGACACCCTTTCACACCTTCACAGGTTGGAATCACCACATAGGAAGGGGGGTGACTTCTCAACCCCCAGAGGCAGAGATAACACCCGGCTCCCTCCTGCTACCTGTAGGTTCCCATCGCAGGATTCACAGCTGAGGAATATCCAAACCTCAGATGACTCGGATGGCTCCCTTTTACCCAGAGATCAAAGAATGCGCATAAGGCTCATTGAATCTATGGCACAGGATGTAGAGCGGTTTGACCCAGATAACTCAGACCGCTGCATCAATGATTACCTCGGAGCGATTAACCTGTGTCTCAGTGATGTACCTGATGCATCCACAAGAGAAAAACTCAGGCTGATCTGGAAGACAACTTCCAAGAGTGTCCGTAACTTCACGACTACCCTTCAGCCTGAGATCAGATACCAGTACTCTGCGCTCTGCAATGCTTTGCGCCAGGAATACTCCACCTACATTGACCCTGCATCTGCCCTTCTTAGTGCTTTCAGTGTCCTGCACCAGAAGCATGAGGCCCCCAAAGATTATTACTGGCGCCTAAGATCTGCATATTTCCAGGGACGTGAGGCTCCAGGTTTGGAAGAGAACCAAACTTTCAAGTCCATCTTCATGCACAATCTGCATGGCTGCATGCGGTCAGATGTCACCCTGCATAGTCGTACACATCAGCTTAGTATGAAAGAGATCAAGAAATTCGCACAGGTGGTTTGGCAGACACGCTTATGTCACGTGACACGTGAGGGCAACAAGAGACCACATCACTGGCAGAATAGAGAACAGAGCCAGGGGGGTGAACGTGGGACTCAACCACAGAGTAGGTTCCAGCCTGGAGAACTGAGAACTACCAGATCCAAACGGAACTCTCGGGATGGCCGTAGCCTGAGACAGAAGGGTAGGTATAACCGGAGTTCCTACGAGCTCCCTAAGGAAGCAAGTTCTGCCAGGGAGTTGGAGCGCATGAAAGAGGTGGTAGGTCAGGGGGCCTCCCTCGCTTACAGAGAACCCGATTCTGACTCCACATAGGAGTGGGGTATAGCCTCCATTCTGGAAACACAACAATGTCACTCTACCGACATGAATGTTTCCTAGTCCCTGTTTTGTGTTTTGACATTGGTAGGGAGACACATAATGTACATGTACATTTACACACCTACATGCCACAAACACCTTCCCACAGGCTTACTCCTGCCCAGGCTAGGAGTTCACAAATCTACACCTGATACTCTTCTCTTTCTCTCCTCCTCCTTTCATTTGTTTTGTTAAAGAATGCACCTTGAGTAGCAAAGCTTTGCTAATGCCTGGTTATGTTGTATGCCTAGCTTTAGACATAATTAGACAGTCTGCCCAGACTTTGCCTCAGTGTCTGCCCAGACCGAATGCCTCTCAAAATGTATGGACTCACTAACTATTTGAACGTTTGTCTCCTAACACATGGACTGTTGGCCCTATTTGCCCTAAAGACTGTGACCCGCAATCCCATTCTTCAGGACAAAGGGGGGATGTTGGGCCACGCAGGCTTAGGACAGTCAAACCATGGACTTGGGCCTTTAAGATCACCAAGAGGCCCAAAAGGACTCTTTATCCCAGAATTCCCTGCGGTACTTCACACCTACGTGTGACGTAAAGGGGGGACCGGAACCTGAGGGAGACCCCACAGGAAGGCGGCCAGGTGATAAAACTCTGAGACTCCCCTTGTTCTCTCTCTTACCACGCACTGACTTGAAGTGCTCGGAGACCAAAGCTCACCTCCTGTTTCCTGCAACAATCTTCCTTTGTTTTAAGTTTTGGCGCGCAGGTAATCCGCGGCCGGCAGTGTTCCAAATTCCGAGCTCGGATTGTCCAGTGAACGCATCTCAGTTTCTCGGCGAGCGTTAGGCTATAACAGATTATCAGAAAGATAACGGTCTTATTCCGTCCTGCAACGAAAGGACATCAACGGACATCTTTCCCCTCGACGGAGAACCAACGAAGCCGCTCTTGCCGTAAGGGACCCTCGCCACCATCAGACACCTCTACACCAGGACAGACAGAAGATCTGTTTTATCGCCGGACTCCTTTTTCCTTCACCGATCGCAGGCAAAGCGATTCACAAGTGAGGCTTAATTAGGTCTGGGCAGAATTAGCTTTAGAGAGTGTTTTTAACAATTGATTGATTGAAGCAGAAACTGTAATTTTTATCTTTGTTGGACCGCTGTGTCCTGAGTTTTACCTGTTTAAAACTCTTGTTGTTCCCATTTCGGACCGCTGCGTCCTATATGTGTTTAGCGTAACAGCGTTATAACCGGGTATTATTCTTCTGATCAGAAAGGCCAGTGTAAGTCGTATTAACTTGAATTCGGCCATTGGTTTGTTTCTGTGAATGAAGGGAATTACTCCGAGTTGTGGTGCGGGATTCGGACTGTGATCCGGCCTCTTCAGGCACGCATTTCTCTCCTCCTCTACGCTCCTTTTTATCCTCTTTTCTTCCCCCATTACGCACATAGGCTACACACCCACACACACAGAGATCTATACACTCGCGGCCATCCAGACGCCTTAGAGACACAGATCGTGTAGGGCCGAACTCGGTCTCTTTTAGACACTAAGGCCACATTAGGTCTTTGTTAGGTGTGTGCCATCGTAAGGGCGACCACGTGGGACGAAGCAATCTCCCCCTTTTCTTCTTCCCCCCCTCTCTCTCTTTCTCACACACACACACACACACACACACACACACACACACACACACACACTTACACCTCATTCACAAGGTGTGCTTGATAATGTTTGTTTGCTTAGATTAGTTTATAATAGTTATTTGTTTGATTAAGTTCATTGATTTTGGATTGATGTTGCTTTGTTTAAATAAATTCTGTTATAATTTAAGAGAGCAGTTGTTTGTGATTACTGGTGTATTTGCATTGTGATATAAGCTGGGTGCGAAGGCTTTGTGTACGGATTTCACGCCTTCAATTTATTAAATATAGTTATTAATTATTAATAATATTAGTAATTAAATAACTCATTTGAGACTGATTTGAGTGATATTTTGGTTATATTTCCTTGAGTACAGGGTGGTGCCCCAAAACGAGATTAAACACAGTTTAATGATATCTTATTTATATTATTAATAATTAGAAATAATTATTAAAGAATATAACCAAAGTTGACTTGATACAACCCCAACACTTGGTTGTTTCTCCTCTCACCATCGCTCTGCTGCAGTCATTCTGCTCCACAGCAGACCAGCAGTAGCTTCAAGCTAATCACAAATTATTCATTGTATGAGACCGACACAATGAATACAGATTCTCTCATATCGCCCAGCACCATCATCCTCGCTGATTGTTCAACCTGAGGTCACCAACTCTATTGGTGGCAATACGTGTGAAATATTAAGCGATCAATTTGGACTGTTGACACTGAGGTTAGCCTGATGTGGAAACGTTTTGGTTTAAAATTAACGAAGCACAGCTCATTCATCGAGAGTTTCATGATGAATCTATGGTGGTTATCACTGTCCGTCTTTTTGGCAGTGAATTAATTGTTTGCTGATGGTTACTTTTATTTAACTGTGAACTCAGCCAGAAGTGGAGATCAGTGACAATAATCGACATCAACCACTAGAAGGTTCAAAAAGACTTGGCATTGGGCAGGGAAATACAAAATCCCAGAGTCATGTGATTTTTTTATATACTTTAGCTACTGTCACAACCTGGCTCAACATAGCAGTGACAAAAGAGGGAGACCACACATAGTCGGTAACATTATTCAAAGGAGTTTAATTATATTATTAAATTAAACAGTGTTACCCCTGTGAGGAGGTCAGTGTGTATGCAGTGATGAGAGTGTGTGTGTGTGTGTGTGTGTGTGTGTATGTGTGGATGAATAAATGAGTATCAAACTCCAACCAAAGCACAAACAAATGTTAACAGCAGTAAGCAGGAGAGAAGAGAGTGAGTAGATTGAGCAGGTCTGCTTTGTAGACTCCCCAAACCAGCCAGCTCAGGTGTGCTGCATTAGAGTCCTCCCTGACTCCACCCACATCTACCTGCAATAAGGAGAACACAGTCAGCAAAGGGAGACAAACAGGAAGAGGCCAACCTTGAGGCCGTCACACTACAGACATTTGATTAAACCACAAGCAAGTAGTATAAAGAGCCTACACTTTAAAATAGACACTTACATAGAACAAAGTTCAAAGTTTTAAAAGTTGACTCCGCAAAAGTTATTTTTCTCGACTGTTTCCCTTCACATATCCAAGTGACACAAATATAAATGCCAAATGCACTTCCTGCAAAATCCTGCAGTATGTCCAGTGTCCACTTGAAGCTGGCTGCGGGAGCACCGGAAGTCACATACACACCACATTCAAAGAAGTACACAATGTTTGGATTCCATTTTCTGATAAATCATCCTTTTGATTTTATGAAGAATAAGCTATATTCACAACACTATATTCAGGCACGTAGCTGACATGACAGGCCGCCTGCAGTCACAGATGGGTGACGTCACTCAGCTTCATCCATTAATATTTACAGTCTACGATTTAAATACACGAAACAGGCAGGCTGCATTAATCTGTGAATTCACTTGTGAATCAGGCCCTGAGAGTCTTTACAAAACAGGCTTTCACAAGCATGCAGTTTAAGACTACCCCCTGGCAAAAACAATCTTGTCTATGATGATCGTGGTTGTGTTGGGGGGTCAAAGACACCTCTATTCATTTAAGTCCGTTTCATTACCAGTAATAAGACGAGCATCAATCATCTCAGAAATTGTTCCCATTTTTGACAAAAAAACAAAAAATAACTGACAAAGCTAAATACACACAGCACAATTTAAACCTTACAAACATGCTGCTCCTTTTTGCCCCATTATCAAAGTCTCAAAGTCTGAGTTTCTGCTCATTAAAACAGAGTGTAATGACTTTGCTGGAGTTTGTTTTAATAGTTTAATCCCAGAAATGTTATTCTGAAGGAGAGGTCATGGCTCTGAATGACCTGAATTCATGATGAGTACCAAGGTCAATGTTTCCTCACCCACTGGTTGCGTAGCTGAGCGGGCTGTTCATATCAGTATGGCTTAGTTGACTGATGGGTTTCCAAACTCTGCATCAGCCAAAGCTATTAAGTGGTCTGCTGGAGCGAAATGGATTTACCGTTGCTGAGGTGCTGAGATCGGCTCAGAGATTCCTGCCTGCTATTGTCTCAGAGCTCTGTGACTAAGTTCATTTCTTGCCAGACAAGCGCAAACGTGTATGTGCTGACACACGCGACAAATAACAAGCAGAAAATACAGTGAATCCCATTCCTTCCATCTTTTGTTCCCCCTCATTATGAACACAGGATTCAGATGAAGAGGTGACCCAAACTGAATGAATTCCCCTCAGAGAAGCGTTTTCTCTTCCGCTTCTGCTCTCACAGCTTCTTTTATTAGAAATCTGCTTCATGCCTCATTCATCAAGTGTTTGAAATCTCCCAGCTCATGATGTTATTGTTGATTTTTGATTACTGTATTCTGCACTTTGAGCAGACAGCAGTAAATAAGGTTTGATGACTCAGTGGCATCATGCCGCTGACTTAATTTAAAAGAGGTGCGGAATCTGTAACGCTTGTCTGATCGCTCTTCAACACTCATTCTACCTGCTTCTACATTATTCATGGTCATATTCAAGTCTGAGGAGATAAAGCCAGTCTTTACATTCATGGTGACAGGCTGAAATGGCCCACAGGAATTCAGGCCCTCTGTGACTTAAGAGCCTGACACGGTTGGCAAAACATAGGCTTGGATTTCTAAGTATACAGAACACACTGAATGCAGTCATTTCCCAGAAGACCTTGTTCTCACTCGAGGGACCCAAGCAACAGGCATGAGAAGAAAAGGCAAGAAGAAAAGGCCAACCGTTTTTTGTTACCACATACACCGTGTTCCACTTGAGCCTTTAAAATGAACTACATATCAAATACATTTATAGATTTCCAACAAGCAGATTTTTCTTATTAATTTATGTTGAAGTTGTTTAGATGGAGACGCTGAACAACACTATAGGATTAACTATTAACAGCTGCCTACTGTGTTTAAAATAGGTTGAAGTTGCCCTTTCAGTGCAATTTATAAGCCATGCAGCGTCTTCCTGCTCCCACATCAATTAAAAAAGACCGAAGAGTCCTTGGAATAGGGGCTTTTTTTGGCCAACTAAAAATCTTTGTCAAAGCCTATGATCCAATCAAATTGTAGCCAACATTATGTCCCACCTTCTATCTTATGATTGGTTCTATCCCCTTTGAGTTGGGAATACGTCATGACACGCAGTTCTTTATTTTTTAAAGTTTTGAAGGTCCGCTTCTCTGGGACTGGGAAATTCCCAGACAGCTAAGCTGACAAATCAACGTTTCCTCTTTTCTAAATTGTACTTCAGGAAAATAAGTCTTTCCTTTATATGAGTGCAAAGGGGAGTTGAGGGAAGAAGTGTCAGAGTAGTCGGTCCTGTCTCTGTCCTGTCCCCTCCATTGTAGTGAGAGGGGTCTGACTGCAGAGCTCCGTGTCTGGGGGTCTTATCTGCCTGAGGAGCATCGGGCTCTGTGTTGCTGTCTCTGTTGGTGTGGTGATGGAGGGAAGGCCTGACTTTCCAGATAAACCTCCCTCTGTTCTCCCTGCAGCCCATCAGGCTTCCTGTTTGCTACAGGCGTCCAAGAGAAATGCTCCCACAACCATTAGACATCAAGATGTCTGCTGTTGACAAGCAGGCCCCATGACCGGAGAAGATAAACAACAGGAGAAGGGAGAAATATAAGGTTGCAAGTAAACAGGTTTGCAGAGGGTGGAGGGAATATGGGAATGAAGAATTGATGAGCCCACACGGAAAAATTAGCATTTTACCCAGCAATGTGTTGAGTCTTATTTTTCGATTTGTGACCAGCAGCTAGCACAAGTCAGTTCCTCACTCTGCCTCATTAGGAAGGAAAATAACACAATTATAACAATTTATTCACTTAAAACAGCCCTAATCTTTTTTCTTGGTCAATCAATTAGTCAAACATCTGTGGGCGATTTTCGACATCGTCATTAACTTTTCATTCAGTAAGATTTATGTCCCAAATGGAGAGAGACAATAGATGAACAGAAAGAAGGGGGGTCCAAGTAAACTTTATTGTTAGCTAAGGAACTTATCATATTAGGAATGTTACATCCCCCAAAACAAAACACATGGTCAATTTATTCTATCCACTTTCACACAATTTGTGAAACCTCTGCGGGTTGTACAAAATAACAAATTAGTGCCATTTCTTTATTGCTATTTTATCACCTTCCAGTCATGTCTGTCTCTGAGCTTTTAAAACAACTATTTCAACAGTTTATTGGAATAATGTAAAGCAACATCTTCCATCCCATGGATAAAAAAAACAAATGGATGCAGCTTTAACTGTATAGTTTTAATACTTTTATTGTTAAATTTCCAGCTTTGTCACCTTTATGCAGATGATACATAGATTTATCTCTATGCCAAAAACAAATATGTAACCAACCAGCCATCAAGTGTCTCTTTATGTTCTTCATCTTAACAAGAACAAAACAGTTGACTAGATATACTAGATAGCTTAAGGACTACATTTCTATGAACATCAAACATACTGCTTAGAAAATCTTGGTATAATCTTTTAATAGTCATAGGCGAAGTATGAACGCCAAGGTTGGGTGATCACAAAAATTAAAGGAAAATGAATACGTACCAAAGATGCAAAACTAGGCCTGCCACACAAACCAAACTCACACAAATTCTAAAACCCGATTTTAAAGCGGATGCAGATCTTCAGCTGTTAAGTGATTCTCCAGAGATGATGTTTGCATGCCCATTCATAGATAATGCTAAACCTGTGTCAATGAGTAAAAGCAAGAACTGCCTAATTCATTAAAATGAAATGCACCCCTAACAGCACTGCAATGAGCCATCATGCCCATGATCCCCACATATCAGCCTTGTATTAGTATCGGATAGACTTCAAAAACTATCTTTAAAAAGACAAACAGGCTAATTTCTCCAAAACACTATGACAACCTTTTTGGGATTTCAAACCGTCTCACAGATACAATCACAATCAGCAACCTAATCACTTTAAAATGTCAATGAGAGTGACAGTGTGAGATAACAAAACACTTATTGATGCATACATTACTGTTGATCAGCAGAATAACAAGGATGCTGCTAATATTTGTTTATTCAAATATAGTATTGTCAAACCAATGTATTTAAATGTTCAATTACATTTGATATAATTAAAGGTCATCTATTCATCAAAAGAGCTTCATTGTTACAGTTTTCCAGGAAACTGTGCTCTCTGTTGACAATCCTAGCTCATTGTGAATGTGAGGAAAACATCCACGTCCGTACTTCAGCGCTGTGCCAGGTAGCTAGAAGATCTGACAGCCTGTGTGCCACAGCCTATTTATACCCAGGACAATACTTTGCACCAGGGCAGTTCAGCCCCAATGACAAGGAAATACAGGGGCTGATGTTACCATGGTGATAAGGAAAGTGATCTAATAAAGAATTAGATTTGACCTTCAGCTGTCATTTCCTTGCAAGTCTTTCCCAGAGGAGTAAGCAGGGACTGCTTTGACTTGTTTGTCTGCTGTCACCTTCCTTTCAGAGAGATAAAGGAGACATTAATGATGTTCAAACAGGATTATCAATATAAGACACACAGGACGCCTGGTAAATGTGTAAGAATGACCTCCTGGTATCTGTAATAATACCTCTTGATGCCATCCCTAATGTCTGCAAATGTCACCTGTCATTGCCTCAATGATAATATTTAAGCATTTTAATTAAATCTTACTGACATGCGCATAGTGAGTACTTTAGCTTTTGTGAGAAAAAAAATTACATGATTACATCGAAAAAGGTCATTTTCAGAGGGGGTGCAAGCTCGCTCGATCTCTCCTTACTCTCGGATAGGGAGGGGGTGGGACCCGAGCTCGCTTGATCTCTCCTTACTCTCGGAACGGGTGGGGGTGGGACCCGAGCTCGCTCGATCTCTCCTTACTCTCGGAACGGGAGGGGGTGGGACCCGAGCTCGCTCGATCTCTCCTTACTCTCGGATAGGGAGGGGGTGGGACCCGAGCTCGCTCGATCTCTCCTTACTCTCGGAACGGGAGGGGGTGGGACCCGAGCTCGCTCGATCTCTCCTTACTCTCGGAACGGGAGGGGGTGGGACCCAAGCTCGCTTGATCTCTCCTTACTCTTGGAACGGGAGGGGGTGGGACCCGAGCTCGCTTGATCTCTCCTTACTCTTGGAACGGGTGGGGGTGGGACCCGAGCTCGCTCGATCTCTCGGAGTTATTGGGGTCAAATTTGTCTCCACTTTTGTGGTGTGGCATTATTAGTCCTTGGTTCCAAATATTGGGGAATATCCCAGAACTAAGGACGACGTTAAAGAGTTCTAGAATAGCCAATTAGAATTTGAGGTCTGTACACTTTATCATTTCATTTCGGATGCCATCAACACCACAGGCCTTTTTAGTTCCTAGTGACTTTACTTTGTCCTGTAGTTCTTTAAGGGTTATTGGAGAATCCAAGGGGATCTGATAGTCTTTAATGATGGACCCTAGACTTAGTAGTTTATCTTATATGTGTTTTTGTTCAGTATTGGGCCAAAAAGGTTCGCGAAGCGGTTTATCCATACGTCTCCATTTTGGATCGGTAGGTCCTGCTGTTGTTGTTTGTTTAAAATTTTTCAATTTTTCCAGCAGTGGTTTGTTTGAATGGATTCCTATTAATAACAACTGATAACACAACATTTAAAGAACGACAACATTTAGATCGGGTAAAGAAAAACAACGCTGGCTGGTAAGCAAATAGATGCTAAATTAGAATATTTTTAATCTCGACTACAAATCCTGACTTCCTCCCAACAGTGTTTCTAGTCACATGTTTTGATTTCAGGAGACAATATGATAAAGTACTGTACTGATATGTCAGGGAACGACGTGTTCAATCGTTCCTTCAGTTGTATCAGTAACACATAGTGCATGCTCATTTAGCTGTATTATGTTCAATGCTTCAGTTAATTTGTATATGCATCTGAACTACCACTTACTTAACCTGTCAGCGAGAGAGAAGAGGGGTAGTGTTTTCTGGAGCGGCTATTAGTCAGCCTTCTTAATTAATAGACATCCTGTCCTCTGGCTCTGCTTTGAGAAGTGGAAAAGGCTGAAAGTAAAGAGGAGGCAAAATACATTGTAATGAGTTATTGAGTGTGGGAGGGGTCTGCTGCCAGTGTAACATAAGGCATTCACTGGGTGGGTGACATTAGTCTATTTGCTGTGTGTCACCTCTGAAAACACCTGTGGCAGTTTGGGATAGTGTCAGGCTTTAACTGTCCATCAACAACGTTCTCAGGTCTAAATATGGAAAAGAGGTCTTAACCTTTAGAGCAATTAAACATTATTGGGTCGCCAGTGAACGAGTGGTTAGTTCCTGCGCTCCTTGTACAGAGGCTGTAGAACTTAAATCAGGTGGCCCAGGTTAGAATCTGACCTTTGGCTCCTTCTGAAGTCTGATAAACATGATCCCCGTGTAAGCTACATTCATGTAAATACCAGCAGTGCTGCTTACAGTGTTATGGAGTTATGAGAACATTTTGGCAGCCGTGCTTGTTATGCAGAGAGAGGTAACAGAGCTCTTTGTGTCTAGCAGTGAGAACAGGTGGGAGGTTTGTTTCCATGTGTGCAAACATTAAAATATGCATTCAGGTTGTGTGTTTGTGCATGTAGATGTATTTGTCTGAAGGGTCCCAGGGGTGAACAAGTGCAAACGAGAGAAATATGCAGTGTTGGCGGAGTGGCTGTGACTAATGCCTGATTCTTGGACACATGTAAAGTTCCCTCTTTGGCTCAGTGCTGGACGGTGTTCACAGGAAGAACAGCAGAGGCTTCAGTACCAGTGAGAAACATTATTTTTTCATACAGGAGCTGCAGCTTTAAGTCTCACTCAGAGAGCCAAGTAGCACTTAAAAACTGGATTTGTATGTGAGTGTTTCGAAATTGTCCTCTTTAGATAAACAAAGACATATAATTGGTTTCAAACGCCCCTCAAAACATGTTCTTGCAGCAGAGCTCTATAGAATGTGAGATTCAGGCAAACAAAACATCAGCCTGAAACAATAATAAACAACTCAAAATGTACTGATTGTACTTTTTGTTTACATTTATTAATAGTGATTTTAGATGCATTATCAACTCAAAATGACAAAACATAATTAAACCAAACAAAAAGTGAAAAGGAAAAGTAATACCGGTACTTATATTAAAGTGGCAGTAATGGAGCAATAGAAGCTTTAACACGATCATGCACATACACACCCGTACACAGTGACACGTTCAAACCTGTGAACATACCAATAGAGAATCTGACTTGAGTAAAGGTATACATGTATGCATACATCCCAACATACTTAAAATATACACTTACATGCACACACATGTAAGAATTAATTAAAGGAAAACAATACAAAGCGGAGAAAAGAAAAGGGTTTAAGGCAACTTTTTCCTTTCTATGTCCTTTATACTTCTTCTCTGCTTATATTACAGCGTTCAGTACAAACTGCTTTCTTCAAAGAGGTAAGGGGTTCTATTAGTCCTTGATGTGCTTTAGCACTGGGTTCCATATACTGAAGAATTTCTTAAGGAGTGCCCAACAGCTCATGTCTCAGTCTCCTGACATTTAAAATATCCATGAGCTCCCGTTACCGAACTTTCAACTGGGGTGCTGCGTCAGGTTGCCACAGTTTCAAAACATATCTCTTGGAAATTACCAAACAATGCACCAAAGCTGTCCTGGCACTTTGATCTAGTTTTTGGATTCCGATTCTAACCAACAGTCGAAGTTTTTATGCAAACTGATGTTTTGCTTAACCTACCAAGTCATTTTTGTTCTCATATCTAACTTAATCTCATCAAAAATGTTGCTCCATCATAGAATATATGACGTTTTGCTTTATAGTTTTGTAAGGCAGAGATAAATGATGTTGTCCGGCAGATAGAGAAAAACACGTCTTCCAGTGCCGTGGGAGAGAACATTGAAAAATAAAGTTGCTGTTTTTTATTGTGTAGACTTCTGGACTTTACAATGATTTTGATAGTCATCTCATCTACAGTACTAGACGACCTTTCTCCCTAAATTCAGAAGTTGTACCCTTCAGTTTTGAGTTGGCTTCGGTCGTTTTTGAAACCTGACATTCACAGGCACCTGCTGTTCAAATCCAGCTGTGTAGAGGTAAGAATCAGGATTTGAACTTCTCTGAAGTCGAATTTTTGCATTTCAGGAGCAATGCGAGGAATGTGTTCAAGGGCAAAGTTTGACAGCGTGAGCACCATTACCTCCATCTGAACAACGTTGGCAGCGTCCCTCTAAAGTCTTTTTATTTTTGTTTAAAGCTTGCCATGACTTTCAAATGTGTGCTCAAAAAGACACAACAGGCCCAAATGCTTTTTAGATTCAGTCACTGTTTTACGTGATCGTTAGATGAATTAGGCTTCATCTGCAACTTTTATGAGATGTAAATCAGAGCCATGAACAAGGTGAACAAGCTGAGGTAATTTGTGCATGAATGGAAAGGGACAGTGGAGCTGAACTTGGGGAGAGAGAGAGAGAGAGAGATGGGACATCAGCTCATTCGCCATTTTACTATTTTACTTTTAAATTCTCTCCAAAAACGTGAAAACAGAACAAACAGCTGCACAACAACCCTCAGAAAGAGATCCATGTGCTTAATTTACTAGAGCTTTAATTTCCCTCCTTGTAAAGCAATGAGTTTAAGGACATCACACCAATACAATATTGAAATGCATCCAGAGTAAAATTAGAGTGTGGAATTAATCAGTAACAAGCCAATATGCCGCTCCCTGATTCTATTGTCTGTACATAAGGTTACATAAATCATTGTGAACCACATTAAATGGGCAGAGAGCTCAAGGTAATTTCCCTGAGAGGACGCTTGGCTTGTGTCCCCCCTCCCAAATTCACACTGTGACTGTGCTTGACAGAGATTGAGAAAAAGAGAGAGAGAGAGAGAGAGAGTGAGAGAGAGAGAGGCAGACACCGTTGGATGAGATGGAGATAGAGGGAGGGATGGAGAGATGGATGACTGGGTCTAGAATGATGAGCTCTCTCTAGACAGAGTCTGTCTCTCTCTTCAGACTCTGATAGTGACTGAGGGAGCTCTGAACCCGGAGTGATCTCATTCTGCTCCAGACTCATCTTACACAACAAGCACTTCACACTGTCAGCATATACACTCACAGGCTTTATTAAAGTAAGGTGTTTACTTTCATGTAAAACCTTTTTGTTCATTCTTCAGTCTCGTGTCTCTTGACCTACATGCACTCAGTGCAAGATGGTTACACTATTCAACAAAATGTGCTTTACTGCTAGGCACTGTAGGCTGCTAGGCTAGGAAGCTAATTCTAATATCCAATTTATTCAGTCTCTAGTTTAAAATGTGGATGTTACACATCAGCAGCCATAATAGTTGTTTAGGAGAATCGACAACAATCCACAACATCTTCAACAGAAAATGTCTTTATTGGCTTAACTCAGGCCAGGTTGGCTGACATTTTTTACAAAGAGGTAGACTAACAATTCTGCCAGAGCAAAAAGAACACACGCTAAAAAGCAAAAGCAGTGTTTTCTACCAAGAACAAGGAGAGCTACAAACATTCAGTTATTAAAACAGCTGACAGCATGCATGAAGGATTTCATCACCAGATACAGACTGTACTGCTGTCTTACTAGTGTGACATGAAAAAGCTTTAGAATAAATCCATAATCCTGCTTTTCATTATTGTGTAAATCTTGATTTGTGCTCGACTTTTTGAAGCTCTTTTTTTCTGCCTAAACCCTGCTGCCCTGCTCTGCAGCTAAAATGAGACATTTCTGTCTTTAAATCAATGTTTATGTCTTTAAATCAATCATTTTTATCGTTTCCTTCTAAGTTAACATATTTTGGTTTTAGATTTCACCGGAGGGCACTGAACCACTCGTGAAACCACAACAGCTGTAAACAATAAAATCCAACTGGAGCCAGAATTAATTCAAAACCAAAATGTTTATGAATAGCCTAGATTAAATAATATGACCTACAAATACAACATACAACCAATCTGCATCTGGAAAACATTTATTGAACTTTCAATGAGTCAAATAAGGCCCTCAACTCTGTGTCTTCTGCCTCCGTGATTCATCATTAAGCCGTTCTAGGCCTACTCTCACTGGAGGTCAAAGGTCAGGTTTTTAACCCACAGAGGAGATTGTAGTTCTCCCTAAAGAGCAGATTATTAGTAGAAAATCCAAATATTGAACCTTCATGTCATCTATTTTTAATCCACTTGTACTTTGTTTTTCCAGCCTTTTCTTGTCCGTCTGGACAGTGTGTACTCAGTGTGTGAGTTTTAGAGCTGAAACACTTTTAATGTTTGACCATTTATATAGGCCTAGACCAGACTTACTGTAAAAGAGGAGAGAAACTACATATCCGATTGCAAAAATGAATCATTGAATTTTAAGGGTGTTAAGGAGTATCATTGAGGTCTCATAAAAAAAACAGTTTCCCAGCTGTCCTCAGTTGATGTCTCATTTCTCCACGGATTCAGCACAAGGTTATTACAAGGAGCATTTCTGTATGCATGTACATTTGTGTCATATATTATGTGAGAGATGTAATATGTTGCAGAGTGTTGACAGGCTGCAGAATGGCGTCTAGAGATCTGAGAGATGACTTTGTGTTGCCAAATGACTTTCAATAAGACTGAGCTCCCGACGTTTTCGTTCCCCTTTTTTTTAAATTAACGGCCATTTGAAGATTTTCTCGTCATGACATCACAAAGGGCAATAACTCCTCCCCCAGGTGGGTGACACTCCCACAGCTAGGTGTTTGTTCTGCCCTCTGAGTCTGGCTTCTCACCGAAAACATGGAGCATGGAGAGAGAAAGCCTGAGCCACCCAAGCCCATTACAGAATGTCAAATACAGCTCATTTGCATTTAAAGCTACAGACACAGAAACAGCCTGTTCTGAGCAGGGCTGAAATAGAGGGCTTTATATGCATAATAAAATACAGTGACAGAGTGGATTTATAACAAGACACTTCACATACAGATCACATATAGATCATGTTTTGGGGAGCTCTGAGACTTATTTAAACTTGTTAAAAAGAGAATAATATGTGACCTTTAATGAACAGAGTGGTGCATTGTTTAATAGCCGGCTATTACAACCCATTATCTCTGCAAGACGAGAGATAACTCCATCTAAAGATGTGTCTGCTTCACCTCTAATGATCACTCTTTCACATGACATATTTACTTGTTCAACCACACCCAAAATACAGAAGGTGTTAATCCATTAATTTCAAGTGTTAACAGGGTGTTTTGAGCTTGACTTCCTAGTGTCTCTGCTGTTTGCCATGGCAACAGCTCATAGGCAAGACATATAACCTAAGAAAAAACACAAATGATTTTTTTTACCAATCTAACTAACAAGAAATGCCATACACTTGTATACTGGGGCAGATTTTGAAACATTTGGACAGGCTACCTTTCCTCTGTTTCTAGCCATAATGCTAAGCTAACTGGCTGCTCACTGTTGCTTCATAACAATCCCATGTCTATTGATATTAAAGTGGAGCCAATAATCCCACCCTAGATTTTATGTTTTATGTTTCTATAGTCAGACTGCAAACAAAGGCAACACAACAAAAAAAACATGAATCTCGACTGAATCTTTCACTAACCCCCAAAATTATGCCTCTCTCTTTCCAAGGATTTATTGTCATATCTTAACTGCGTTCAGAGATGCTTAAAAATTAACTCATATTTCTATATTTTTCAACTTTGTAACCATCATATTGAAAGCGATTTAAGTAAAAAAATATAAACTTGTATTTTGTTCATACCAAAAGTTCACCAAGTTCAAAATGCAGGATTGTGTGAAAGCAGTCATGAACATGCAATTGGTCTTACTGGTTCAATTAAAAACACAACATCACAGTCAAACCACTGATATCCAATTTATGAAACTGAAATCAATTATTCAATACATTGAAACAGAACTGAATCTGATCTGAGTGATAATTGATCAAACTCCAGGATGAACATATTGCACTCTGTGTACATTTCAGTTAATGAATACATTACTGATTTTCAATAGGTTGCACATCAGGACAAAAGTGATAAGCACATACATCAGCAGCCATCAGGACAGAGGGTGAATTATCAGATTATTGATGTGAGTTTGGTGTAATGAGCACAGGTCATTGTGGAAGACTGAGTACCAACATCTGCAGCAAAGCGTGAGGACCGAGAGGTAATCAGAGAGGGAATAAAGAAAAAAGAGCCAATCTCTGAGGTGATGAAATGGAAATTACAACAGGAATATGGTTAGAATAAAATCTATTAACGCTGGGAAGATGGAACAATAAATGTATTAATATGTTTTTATGAAGGGATGAAAGGTAACGCAGAGTTTAAGGACACGGTTTGGCTCGACTAGCATCATTCTCAGTGTGGTTCACTAGCACAGGGGAAATTATCAGTGATAGAAGTGCCAGAGTTTTAGAGAAAAAACATCAGATACAGCCGCCTTACAGGCAATCACAACAACTCACGATGAGATCCTGTGAGGTTGGCAGGGACAGAATTTTAAATCTTTTCTGTAGGAGCTTTTAATTTAGTTACAGAGATCATGTTTGAAACTTTTAAGGAGTAGACTTTTTGTCTGTGTTTAACATATTAAAATATGTATTTATTATATTAAAATAAAAATACATTTAGAATTGATTGATTAAATCGGTGGCTCTTCATTTTGTTTTATGTTCTATATTGCGTCTCATCCAATTAAAGTCAGTTAGAGGCTATAGTCTCATTTGCAACTGAAAATCATTTTTTTTCCACCAATAAGCCGCAGCTCTCCAACTGTGTTGTGATAAGATATTTCATTTAAATGAATTTGCCTAACGTAATTGGAGGAAAATGTCATTTCAGCATGAATTACAGTGACTACGTGTTTTGTTTTTTTGCTCTTTTTCCAACACTTAGGAAATGGTTTAGGAAGTGATTAAGTTTGGTTAAGATTAGAAAGAAGCTGACATTGATATACTGCAGAGAATTGTGTTAGTATTGAACCAAGTGCAGAGACAGATATTTGAAATCTATAGAACAATGTAAATTAAGCTCAAGAGATGCTGGATCCTTGTTTTTGATAATTACAGCAAAATCATATCTTGCTCTGCTTGTTAAATGCCCAGTTTTCTCAAACCTGATGCTGCTGTTTATCATTTATTTTGTTACTAATTACAGTTTGCTGAGATAACTCTGATAGTAGTTTAGACAGCTCCCTTTGCAGTCACAAAATAAATTAAAACCTTGTTTTCTCCAGATGACAAGAAAACTGAACTTGATGCGTAAAAATCGTGAAGCTATACCTATATGCACCTATTCTAATGATGAAAAAAAAACTTGCTGACAAATAAAATGTGTCCAGAGTTGCCTTGAGAAAAACCTTATACATGTGTTAATTAATGTTGAATTTGTACTGATACATTTTTATCCATGCTGACAGGCGAACATCCAGACAAAGACAGCTGCAGCTTCAGCACGACTCAGACAGACATGAGAACAGAGGGATCTGCTTCTTTAAAAACCTATTTCCTACCAGCACACATCAGGATCCTGTTACAAACACAGAAAAGCAGAACATCCATCCATCCCCTAAAATCCTTTCCACAAACATGTCACTCCTCTGTACTGTACAGCTGTGTCCTCACCGAGCAGATCTGCAGATTTAACCATGAATCAGCGATCATGCTGTGACCCAAGGCCTCTGCATGTCCAGCAGTAATACAGACAATTGATTTATGCTCCCTAAACTCAACAACAGAAGGAACTAGAAGACTTAGTAACCATTACTTTGTCTTAACTAGTCACTTATTACAGCCGAAGAGATGGACGTAACACTCACAGATCCACAGCTCAGTAAAATATGCAGAGCTATTTCTTACAATGAGAGTGAGAACAAGAGAAAATCGCAAATTACTGTAGGGAGAATATCTTCACGAGGGTGCTGCTCATTTTTCTTTTTTTCACAAATTAGCATTTAATTCTGGCAACAATTCTGAGGAGAATTTCATTAAGATAATCCCACAAAAAATGCAAATATCCAGGCTGCTTCATCCTTATTTTGGGCATTATTTAACAACTGGCACATTCTTGGCCTGCAGCCTATTAGCGAAATATCCTGTAGTATGGCTTGTTGCTTATAAGCTTTACAATATGACTTGAAGGTCGAGCTAGGCCCTACTTTGCAAATTTAGTTTCCTAAATCTCAGTTTGTACCCCTGCCAACCCTCGCTGCAGCTTAGACTGAGCAGGGCAGAGAATTGATGTTGGTGTGAAATGTATTGATAGTCCAGCTCAGATGCACCTCCCTGTGCTCCCAGTCGGCGCCTGTTAAGGAGCACAGTTCTGGTTGCTGCCAGCTCCAAATGTCATTGATAAGAAGGTCAGACCAGACAGGATTTAATTATCTTAACAATCACTGTGTTTCCCAATGTTCTCACTTGTTCTGACTGTTTTAAACTGCTATAAACTGAAGTAAGGGGCGATCAGGGCAGGCTCCTTTTTAGTATGTAGTTCAAGGGATGTACGAAGTATAAATATCTGAACAGAATTGCATTTTTATGTGTGATGCAAACATATTAAAAACAAAAGGAACCAGTTGCTTAATCTATGAGAATCAGCAAGATACAAATTTTCCTAATGCATAAATGACTTAAACTTCTGAAATACTAATCAAAATCCTATGGGTTTGTAGCTCTCCTTGTTCTTTGTAGAAAACACTGCTTTTGCTTTTTGTTTGGATTTTTTATTTTTTTTTGCTCTGGCAGAATTGTTAGTCTACTTGATGGTAAAAAATGTCAGCCAACCTGATGTAACATCCACATTTTGAACCAGAGACTGAATAAATTGGATATTGGAATTAGCTACCTAGCCTAAAAGCATACCAGTAAAGCACATTTTGTTGAATGGTGTAACCATCTCAAACTGAGTGGTTGTAGGTCAAGAGACATGAGACCTCCTTTAAAAAGAAAAATGAACAAAAAGGTTTTACAAGAAAGTAAACACCTTACTTTAATAAAGCCTGTGAGTGTATGTGCTGACAGTGTGAAGTGCTTGTTATGTAAGATGAGTCTGGAGCAGAGTGAGATCACTCCGGGTTCAGAGCTCCCCCAGTTACTATCAAGAGTCCTTGAAATAGACAAACAGAAGTTGAGTTTCATTTCCAGCCTGTTTTAAATCCTTTTCTAGCTGTTGCCTATGGTTACTGATGTAAGTAGATTAATCGACTGATGCTAGGCTAATCAACGTCATCTCCACTTTGTTTAAGACTATCTCCAGGCCCATTAATTGAGAACCATGTTTTATAAAAGGGTGATTACAATTCTGCAGCAACCTACACACTTTGCAATAAAGCCAAAAGATTAAAGATATAGATTTAAGGCCTAATGTCATTAGCTTTCTAACCTAAAGTTTTTGCTAAACATGTAGCTTTGACCTCTGTGCAAGATTATCATTGTTGCCCACTGCCCAGAGATAAGAGATAAGAATACCTCTGTAAAGAACTGATAGTTTTTAATATTATTCAAAGAAAACCTTAAAAGTCAGATTGAGACCATGTTATCCGTCAACTCATGGAGCGAACAACAGCTTATTTAGCTATGTAGCTACGACTGTTCACTAAATCAGCCATTGATAGTTGTCCTTTTAGCCATCAAAGACAACAGCTGTTAGCTAGAAATGAAAAATGTTTCATTCTTCTTCTGCATGCAATTAACTATTAACATCTTTTCATTTTGAATTGTGGGACTAAAAAGCTAAAAAAAAGCCAACCGGAGTTCATGTTCTCTATCAACACGACAGAAATGTTAGCTTATTTCGATAGCTGTTTATAGCTGCTGGTCAAATGTGCCTGCTACAAATGTGTAATTTTAGCCATTACTGTAAAATACACAATTGCTGTCTAGGAATGCAAATTCTGCTTTTGCAGCTTGATGACTACTGTGAATGCATAACTTAGGAGGCTTGTGTCTCATTGATCTTCTATTCTCATTCCAGTGTTTGAGTCTCATGTTTCTCCTCTCTGCAGGGGGGCCAGTCAGCAGGCTGATCTACAGGCCGGAGGGACATTCAGCTGTGGCTAATGTGCTCCCAGCGTTTACAGACAGAGGTGAACATTGCCAGTGCCCTGCTTCACCTTTTCTCAGGAGATGACAGTCGGTGTGATGTGTCAATGTCTCAGCTGTTGTCTCAACATTTCTCACTCAAGGAAAGAGATGGCTTGCTGAAATTTCAAAAGCTTCATTGTCATTCACAAACCGCTCTCTGAGTCTTTGCCTATCTGAGTCATGCAGACTGAAATGAAGATCAGAGAAATATAGAATTCAGATGCCTCACTGATGATCAGCATTTACTCTGTCTCAAGATGTAAGGAGGCTCATTTTTCTGTTGATTGTTTATAAATGCTCAGACTGTGTCAAACGTTAACATATGAGGAGTGTAAACCAACACATTAGCTAACATCAGCTGAGCGTATTTGAGGCCATTACTAACAGATGCAGGGACACGACTAAGGACTGATTATATTTCACCAAATATACAATTTTGAAATACAGATTGCAGAAATGCAGAATACTGATCCCTCACGTATAGCACATGGCCCTTAGTGCCCCCCAATCCAAACAGAAGCACCAGGTAGCGACAACGCAGATACTACCTATTCTAACACATGGCCCTTAATGGCCCCCGCAACTCAACGTTGTAGACCAATGGGCAGCAAGAGCCAGGGTTATTGTGGTAACCTCCCCTAGTTTTTCGTCAAGTAAGACCCAAGGCACTTGGAAAGGCTTGACAACTCTGCCATCCCAGAGTCAACATCCTCTATGAAAGCTCTCCCCACCCACCATACCCACATGCAGAACACATGCCAACAGGCACCATCTGTACCAGTTTACTTAAAGGCAGGGTTGGTCTAATCTCCAGATACCCTTTTTAAGATTTTGGTTGAAATTGTCTTTAGATCCTGACAGACATTAATAATTCATGTGCTCGGAAAAATGAACAAAGAAAATCCGTCGTCTGTCTCCCTGCTTGTTCTCTACCCCATGCATGCACGAGCCAACACTCAAAGCATGAGCTGAGCTCCGGTTCTGGACCAATAGCGCCTGTGCATGTAAGTGAGGGGCGAGGCTTTTGAGGGAGCACAGAGGGGGAGGGAGTGGGTGCAGACAGATCACTGAGGGAATGCTACTTTCAAAATCATGCTAGTTTTCGAAAATGACCAACCCTGCCGTTAAGGGCAGAGCCGTCAGACAACTGTCGCCCTTATGTGGTGATACATCAAAACATAAAACAATACCAGTAAAAGACAACTCTCCAAAATCACTTTCATGAATCACCAAGAGTCATCCTGTAATCAAGATATTGTCAGACCTCTCCCCATTTGTCAAACTTATCATCCGCATTAGTTTGAGCTGTGAAGACTCCCTTCACTTAATTTATGAGCATTAAGATTGACCAAAGTGAGATCCAGCAATGATCTCCTCGTCACTTTCCCTAGTTTATATCAAACAGCTCACGCTTCATCACCACGGCAACTGATGGCTCGAGTCCAGCAGCAGAAAAACAATCAGCTCCAGCATTGACCAGCTGTCTGTGTGAAGAATATGCTGTTTATGAGAGAGAGGCCTGTAAGTTCAGTCTTAAAGTGAAGAGTGACTCAGTTAAATAGATCACAGCTTTTAGGTCAACTTGTAAAAAGGACAAAAAAAGGAAAATACAACTCGTGAACGTCTGTGTGCAGTGAATTCTAACATGTATGGTTGTACATATCACCACAATAGACCTTTTAGCTGCAGGATTAGCATATAACACAGTTACCCACATGTCAGCCTCAATCAGAGTGACTGCTCAGTCAGAACTGAGTTTTCAGGCTTACTGGTTTATGAAATTCATTTACTTCACACCTCTTCTCAGACTTCATCTTAAATCAGCGACCATTCAGCTCTGGTGGGAGGACTTATAGCATGCGGACGCCTGCAGCAAATTCAACAAAGACCTTTGCACACCAGAGAGGAAATACTGGAAGAGCTGGATGTAAGGTTAACAGCATCAGATGTGTCTGCTGTGTCATCTTTGGAATAAAGAAGCAAAATGCCACTAAGACTGTGTTGTGTGATGGCAGTGGCAGAAGCAGAGCGAAGAGGATGAAAAGAAATACTCTGGTTTCAGCCTTGTCAGGAATATGTTCACGCCTAAATGTTTCTGCATAGAGAAACACTTTGGCTTTGTTTTAGTTTATTGCTTGCTTTCTTTTAAAATTCAATACATGGTTCCTTTTTCTGTGTGGTTGGAAATACACAAAATTGTGCTGTCCTTTGTAAAAGTGCTGTCATTGCAGTGAGTGCCTTCTAACAACTCTGAAATTAAATTGATCTCTAGGGCAGAGGGGGTAGTTGGGTCAAATAAACATTTCAATTTGACATGGGAGTCTTCTGTACATTTTCCATCTCCCTTCTGTCAGTCACTGATGTTTTTTTTATTATTAACCATTACCACAAACATCTCATTTAATAGTTCTGACATTTTCCATTATGCTCACAACAGACAATGAAACTCTGGTAGAAATGGATTTACTGAGCTGCAACACAGGAAGAGAAATGCATCTTGATCTGAAGTCAAAACAGAGAAAAGAAGAGACAAGGATGCAGCTGCTGCTATGTCCATATATTGTATGTTCAAAAAACAGTTTTATTTTAAACTTGTTGATAAAGCCTCTGTCTAAGTTTTAATAGTCCTTGCTGTAAAAGCTTTCACTTCTTTTGTGAGTAAAAGTGAGTTGTGGGTCTGTTTTAAAAATCAGACACAAGTGAGCATTATTAAATTGTTTTTTGGGTAAATTGATCCTTCAGTTTAACATGTCTCTTATTTAATGACAAAGGGGGGAAAGCTCTCTCCCCAGGTGTTTTTTTTTTTCCTGGCTCTGTTGGAGTTAAGGTACATACATTAATCCGTTAACAGACTGCTATCGTGTGTCCTCAGGCAGAGCCGATAGGGCTGAGCTGATTTTTTCTGAGCTGCTGACCTGGTTGGTGTGATGAGTGTGAGAAAAGTTTACAGGAAGTCTGTCCAATCACTCATAACCTACACTGTGAGCGTCACTATTTAACTGTCCAATCAGGTTTAATGGCAAAGTAGGAAAGTTCAGAACTTGTCATCTTAAAACAAGACTAGTCTTGCTCCAATTTTACACAAAAAAAAAACGCTCTTTGATAAATTATCTCGACTCACTTTAAAAAAAAAAAAAAAAAGGGGATTTTAATACACCTGTTTTCATCAAATACACATCGTAATATCTTTATACAGAAATAAGTAACAGATGATTTTAAATTGACCTCAATAAAGTAATATTCGCAACTATGACAGTATCTGGCTTTCAGCCCCCAAATAATGGGAACAGTTTTTCTAATACTTAGAGCATGATGGTAGTTTAGTCTGAGAGCGAGTCCACAGTGTCAGACTTTAAGAACCCTTCTGCTAAAAATCAAGTAAGCAGTCAACGCTCCATCAACCAATGAAAAGGCATCCATTACAACCAGTGGGATACCAATAAAGAGCGAGGCGCTGGTATCTCCTACACCAGGTTTCATCCTCCTATTCTGAAGTACAGACTGGCACAGAGCAGCATATTGAACTTTAAACTGAAATATATGTCAGAGGTTAGAAAATCAAACAGGTTTTTAAGGATACAGACATCTGCTGTGAGCTGGAAATGTATTTCAGGGATGAAACAAATGCTTGTACTGTGATCCACTTGTGTCATGTTATGATTCAGCCTGTGTCAGTTTTTTTTTGGTGAAGGTAAAGATGCTGCTGTTCCTCTGAAAGACAAGCACAGCCTATAAAAAACGTATTGATCGAAAAGACTGGAACCTCCTCACATCTACATCTTTTCTCATCTCTCCTGTGCCTGTGAGGGTCAACACAGTGTCTTTGGTAATTGGAATAGCAGGCGAACCCTCCCTGTGAAGGACAAAAACAATTTCATCCAGGATGGGTAATAAATGGGACTAATGTCTGTGCTGTTCAGATGCCATCTGCAGTCCTGAGTTTTGTTTAGCAATGGAAGTGTTGCTCTCCTAAGTTCAGCTCTGACAAATCTCTAAAACCTGTAAACCTGGAGGCAAAATGAAACAACGTGCAGCAAATATAGAAATAGGCATACATCAATAACATTGACTAAGACATGGATACAGATAAAACGTACATCCTCAAAAATATCATCTGTGTGTGTGCTTTAGTTCATCTGAGTACATCTCCAAATAAAACACAACAAGAATGTCACTGCTCAGCCAGATGGATTATACACATAAAGCTGGATTTTATTCGTAGACACCCTTAAGCATGATACATGGCAGTGAGTCTATTTTTATCTTTAGTTGGATTTACACCTATACACCCGTACAGTTGTGAAAAAGTAGCCTCTATTTTTGACGGGTCTAAATGAATGGATGAAAAATACAAATTTGTAAATTCCACAAAGAATTGTTTTCTGGTCTATAAAAAGTATGTTTCAATTTTATTTTTGGGTGGGGACAGTGGGGACAGAAGGACATGCCTTCATTACCATAAGCACGATCTGTAGTTTATTTTTAGGCCTTCCTGCTGCTGCTGATACTCAGTGTGTGATTTAGGTTCAGTTTTGATCTGTATCTAAAAGTATTTGAAAAAAGATAGACTATTTACTTCAGTTTCAGTTACACTGTTTCCACAGTGCCAAGCTGTTTATGAATTTTTTCAGACTTTAAAAATAAAACTAGAAATTCATGACCTGTTTTCAAATATTTATATCTTGAGTAAAAATTAAAGACCGTTGGTCTGAAACTGACAGAGTAGGCAAATTATTCAGAGACTGATAAATGCTTTGGGTCTTTTTATATTTTCCAAAGTTGTTCTTTTGTCAGCCTGAACCTTTAAGTTGTTGTTACTGAAGTGGTATCAAATAAATTTTAATATGTTGTGCTTGTGTGCTATTTTGTGAGATGTACACTATTGCACAGTATACCTTGTTTGGTTTACAGTATCATTTCCAAATCAAATCCAATACCTAAACTTAACAAGAAGATAAAAAGCTCCAGTACTCCACAAAAGCACCGCTGAATAACATCAATGAAAAGGCAATCCTCCAGCCATCAATCCACCTGCCAGGTATTTATTATCCATGTCAGAATTGTAGTATCAGCAGGGCGAGAACAGCAGTTCAGGCCTCCTTTGCCCCACCAAGCTCCCTCCACCTGTCTCTAGAGGACCTCAAATGGAGATGTAACCCCTGCAGCATGTCCCAGTCTGCTCCCAGTCTCCTCCCTTGCTGCTCTCCTCCCATTAATCTGAGTTTGAAATGTGTCCAAGGGGAAACTCCTCAGGGGATCGGGGGATCCTAACCAGGTGTCTGAACTACTTCAGAGCCCTTTCTTGTTTTGTCTAGTGTGGAACCGGCTCCAATATGCACCTGATGGTGCTACCTGATGGTGCTGTGCAGAGCCTATGATTGCTTTGTGTACAGGCTTACACTTAAAACACAATTATCAACCTTTAAAAGCCAAAAGGTCTCTTTAACAAGCAATAACCGGGAATTTTGGAAACTATTAACACTCTTCTGCTGAGAGTTAGAAGAAAAGCTGAATGAAACGGCACCATGTGAAGGTACAGCCAACAACCTGCTAGCTTAGTTTATACCATGGATGTTTTTGAAGAAATTCACTCATTAAAGCATTATACTATGTTAAAGCAATATAAAAAATATGACTTTTGTTTTATAGAGGCTTGGGCCCCAAATCAAGTCACCAGGACAGATATCAGGAAGTGAGAACACCTGCCTGGCCACGAAATGTAACACATGGATACAGCATGTCACCGTGTACCAGAATGATGTAGCCTACTGTTTTAGCAAATACATTTTGTTTGAATTAAAGAAATTAGTTGCAACATATTTAAAAATCGGTAACACTTTATATTAAGGTGCTTGTAATAAGGATTAATAACAGGTAATAAGTCACTTATAAGTCACTTATAAGACCTTATTAGATTCTTATTAACACAAATAAGACTATATAAGTGTTAATATAGGCATAATTAACACATTTATTATGTCTTATAAGACACTTATAGGCTCTTATTAGAAATGTACTGACACTTTATATACCATCATAAACATTAATAAGATGTTTATTAACATTAATAAGACTTCATGAGTGTTAATTAAACTATAAATTAATTTAGAATTGGCTTGTAAGATATTAATTAACACAAAGAAACTTGTTTATAGACCACTTATCAACGTTCATAAGATGTTTATTGACATTGATAAGACTTTATTAGGTGCATATTAATGCCTTATAAAGGTCAAATAAATACTTTATTATGCACTTATTAAGAGTTAATAAAGCTCCTCTGCAGGTACTGGATCTAAAGTGGGAACACTACTTATAAAGATTAATAATTAATGACGGTATATAAAGTGTTAGTACGTTTCTAATAAGATCCTATA
Organism: Labrus mixtus; assembly: GCF_963584025.1. Taxonomy (NCBI): domain Eukaryota; kingdom Metazoa; phylum Chordata; class Actinopteri; order Labriformes; family Labridae; genus Labrus; species Labrus mixtus. The sequence continues at coordinate 15,223,613 of NC_083621.1, read as the reverse complement.
AGTGTCTTATAAGACATAATAAATGTGTTAATTATGCCTATATTAACACTTATATAGTCTTATTTGTGTTAATAGGAATCTAAAAGGTCTTATAAGTGACTTATTATCTGTTATTAATGCTTATTACAAGCACCTTAATATAAAGTGTTACCTAAAAATTAAGCTTTACAGGCACTGCTGGGTGTATTCTGATTCTTTCAGCCCAAACCAGGCTTGCTGTTTCCCCCTGCTTCTAGTCATTATGCTAAGCTAGTCACATGTAACTGCTTAATATTAAATTCAATGCCATATATGTAATTGATGGGTGAAAGACTTTGTATATTATCACATCTTGTTTTGCAAACTGTATCAATAAAAAAACAAAAGTCCATGGGGATAAGGCGACCATAAATATCCAAGTAATTCCAAAAAGATCCAGAGGCACAAGGTGAAAGCACTTGTATAAAGAAGACATCCACACTAGGGGTGCGTTCGAATTGTCCCTCCTATCTCCTTTCACTATCCACTTTACCTTAACCCTGCGAAAACATCATGAGGTCAAGGAAAGATGTTAGGAGAATTCATAAAGGACTTAGGGAAAGGCAATCGCGTTGCTCTGACAATCCGACCGCATTTTCCACTAGGTGACGTCATTAAATGCGACGGGCCAGCGGAGGTTAATGACGTGAGTCCGCCGTGTTGAAACTACAATGTTCCGAAAATGGACTACAAAAAACGCATCTAAAAAACTTTCCCCTGTGCCTTCTTACCGGTGAAATAATCCTAATTAGGTTGGGATTAAAATAAAAGCAATATAGACTACCAGGCTACAAGTAAGAAAAGTGAAACCATCACCTTCCTGTCCACTCAGAAATCAACATCAACATAAATATGATTATATGAAATGAATTGTTACATTAATGATGAAAGATATAAGATATAACCTACACATAATATTTTAAGCATACAAATGTACAACTGCACAAAGCATTCTTAAGTGAATGAAATATGTTGAATAAAACATCATCTGGATAAAAATGTCTCTTATATTTTTATCCCTTACATGATCTGTGTCACTATACGATCATTGTTAATGTTCGTGAATGGTCGGATGCGCGACTCGCTTTAAATGTTGCTGCCGAAAGGAATTGTGGGGCATCATATCTCATCTCCTTTCGTAAAGGATGGTCCAGTGTATCATATGCTAAAGGAGGTTATAAAGGAAGCATTGACCCACCTTTCCTTAACCTTTAGAGAATTCGAACGGCTCTTATCATAGCCGCCACTTAAACGCTTCCGGGGGGTTAAGGTAAAGTGGATAGTGAAAGGAGATAGGAGGGACAATTCGAACGCACCCTAGTAACAGGATTTGGAGACAAACTGGCCCAGAAACAGGAAGTTGAGGGTGATCAGACACAGGTGAGACAGATCAAGCACAGAGGGGAAAAAAGCAGGAAGTACAGCTTCATACACAGGAAGAAGGGTGAGTAACAAAGTAAAACAGGAAATGATAACATCAAATTAATGACATACAAAACTTAATAACTGGGACAATGAAAGAGTCAATATGACTTTATATGAGTTACTGTGTTATTTCCAGATCAGCATAGGGCTTACTAAATGAGAGAGGGGTTTATCTGTAATCCAGAGGCAACGATTGGGAGATTAGATTGTTTATTCAGTGTTGCAGTGTCAGCTTATATTCTGGTTTTGCTTTGAGAGTGCTTTTTAAAATTGCTATGAAATGATTTTTTTTGGGGGGGGGGGAATAAGTTATCAGCTCTACTGGAGGTTTATCAGTTAAATAAAAAGCAAAGCAATATGTATAATATATCTGCCACCAAGAGCTATTTTGATATATGATGTGTACTTTGAAACTCATACAAGTTATCTTTTACAACTTGAAAACAAAGCAATTGTATATGAAACAAATTATTAATCAGGATTGTTATCATTCTTGATGACTATTGTACATTTTGATCAACACATTTTAAACTTTTTAAGATCTTCACACAAACAAATGCATGGATCTTAAGTTCCTAAAAGCAGCTGATCAGCTGACAGAAAGAAGGAGAAGGATTCAGGGCTCAGTGCATTTGAAGGTCATGGCAGCACATATACAGATCAATCAGAGAGATTAATGGACCTCAGCATGCTGACATGACAGATTTGGACACCACTGCTGCATCACCATCCTGTGATCACATCCAATTATTCATAGTACAGATAAATGGTTCTGCAACTAAACAACAAGATTAAACATCAATACATTTGAACAGCACATCCCATTTTCTCTCAAAGACAAAGTTTTCCCAGAGATCCTGCTGTGAAGGAATGAACACATTTCTTAGATCGTTTTCTGAGAGGAACTTGTTATAATAATGTAGCTTCATCCTTACCCTCATCTTGCAGTGGTTACATCTTCAGAGATGGTTGTGCAAGTTTCTGATTGATTTACTGATTGTCAAGATTCCACATTAATCCTGGGAGAACATGTTTCTACTGTATTCATTTTTTATAGACATTCAAGGCGTCAAATAAACCACCAGACTTTAATAAACCTTTTCCACAAATCTCTTCAAAGTGAGCCCACTTGTGGATTAAAGCGGGGGCTGCACAGGTAGTGATCTGTCATGTTTTTGTCTAAGTGTGAGCTCTCTCAGCTTTGGTGTCCTCATCAAAGATTTTTCCTCCAGGCGTTTAGGGAAGTTACATGTTGAAAGCTCTCTGCTCTCAGATTCTCATATTCCCATGCTTAGCTGCAACGCATTATCCTCGATTTGTCACACTGCTTAAGAACCCACGTGAATTTATACGTCTGTGCTCTTGAGATTTAATTCAACAGTGAGTTTCTTATCACTGATTTTATAACATTGCTGCATCTGTCTGTATCAATAGTTCTTGCAGTATACATACATGACACCTCTTGTGGACTAGACTGTAGTCATTTAAGTCATAACAGTTGGGTGCCCAAATGTTGCAGAAATGTTTTTTTTTTTTTTTTAAACAAATGAACTGGAAAAAAAAGAGACCCTTATCATTTTCAACCTTTTTGATTTCCTATTAAAATCAATTGAACACACTTCATTTGTAATAAATGCAGAGAGAAATGTTGATGTTTCTTGACACCAAATTATACAATTATCCAAATTATGACAGATACTGATGATGTGTTTGGTCATTTGGAAATGATTGCATTCAGGGTGGCAAATTGCTGCGCTATGGTTTCTAATCTTTCCTCAGAACAATTGTTGTTCTTCCAGTGTGTGAAACCTGTAAAACAAAGCAGGATGTGTAATCCTCTGAGAGCTAAATATCTAAAAATAAAATAAGGAAGAAAAAAGTGAAGATTTATGTAATAGTCTTAAATAATTCCCTTTGATAAAGACAGAGAATAACAAACTGGCAAACTGGAGTCTTGTGTTTTCTTTTGTTCTGTAAAGTATTGGTTGAAAAGTAATCTCTTAAAGAGAAAGCTCATTATATCGTTAGAAAATTCAGTCATGTATTTTTCAGAAACTCAAATTAGCTGTGCTGAATTTGTAGCTTTCCAGCTTTTGATATGCTCTGCTCTCCAAACAATGTGTGATGGGAGGTTACTTTATGATCAACAGCATATAACCAAAATAAAATCCCCCCAAAAAAGAAAAAGAAAACTAAAGACAACTTAGAGCCACCTTCATCGTTTAGAAACGTTATTCTCACTTTTTCTCTCTGAGGCATAAACTCTTTATGGCTTTTCCTTGTACACGCTTTTGTCTTAGGATAAATTAAGCATCAAACACATTTTAAATTGAACCACTTCTAAAGAGAAACTGAAGGAGGTGAAATATGAATCATAAAATAGTCTTTTGGGTTTAATTTAGTTGTCTGGAGATGTAAAATCCACAATGACACTCAAATTTTGTTATAAAAAACACACGCACTAAACGCTGCTATCTAGGTCCAATCAGATGTGCTGAAACCTCTCCTTGAGTGTGACCCTCAAATGTGTGAATAACATTCAGAAAGTTTAATTCAGCAATCACCTCCCTGCTCAAACACCTGATTGGGTCGTTTTGTCTGCGCTCATGTAAAATTCAACTGTTTGGTAAGAAGGGATTACACACACTTCAGCTCTCACTCCAGACAAGTAAAAACCCATTATTGTCTGCTTTAACACACACTGCTGTGGTTGATTAAAACAACCTTTGATTGCTTATAAACATCTTCCCATCAGCTCATAGAGAGGCCGCCATGAGGACTCTAAAGTTAGGAAGGCCACATTCAGAGCCATTTGTGATTGGCTGTTGCTAGGATACCAAACTTTCCATATGTGAATCGTCTTGGATGTGATGAGATTTGTACGGGCTCGACACATGAATGCATTTCATGATTCCACACACAATACACTTCAAAAATACTGTGGATGCATAAGAGGGGAAATCTAATGAGAAAAGTTGAACAGACCGGCGGCGGGACCACAGAAAGCAGCTTGGAAGGAGATTGGATGCCTGCAGGAGGGCTGATATTGAATGCTCTCACATATACTGTGAAGAAACATGACATGTTTTCTCTGGTCAACAGCAACTTACATTGTAGAGGTAATCTCTTTTTTCATGTTGCTGCTGGAAAATGTTACCATCAAAGCCCCGTGGCTGACAGAAAAATCTTTTAAACAACTATTTGAAAGCAGACTGTCCATCATTAGCTTAAACCAATGTCCTTAAAGTACCCCTGCAGTTTGGGTAAAGAGTTTCTTCTACTTTCATTTCCTCAATGCAGAGGGAAACATATAACATTTACATCACGCTGGAATCACAAACAATATCCTTTCAAATGTGTGCACTGAGTCATTTCTACTGAAAAAAGCTGCTATACGAATTTCAATAAATATTGATATTTACAACCCGATGTTCATGTAGACAAAGATAGGATACTTCATTTTGTTTATAATGAAGCCACACACAGTCAAAACAACACACATCTGTTTCTTGATTTTCCATCAATCTCACATATTTAGAAAGCTTGTAAAGGATGCAAAGGACAAACAAGACTGGACTGGATAAAAGCCATTGGACCATTGGTGTAATTCCAGCCTATGTTGGATAAATCAGTCGAGATGGGACTGTCACATCAACTTTGCAATAATCAGTTGGATTGTCTGTCTTGCTTCCATGATGTCTAGGTAGAGTGTGGAGGTGCTGAGGTTAAGTCAAGCTGATGCTGAGTTGTGTAAAATGATCAAATATCAACATGAGCCCGAGGGAGAGGGTGGGTGCAGAGTAAACCATTCGCAATGGTACAATTGTCTGTAAATAGTTCAAAACACTTGATGACGTGGGAGTGGAACGCATGCTGGCTCAAATGATAATCCTCTTGTAATGAGAATTCAGCAGATATCATTGGCTTTGTTCATGGCCCTGCCTCTTAAAGAGCTTAGCCACCAGAACACTAACAATAAGCCAAAGAGCAGGAGATGGCATGGAAGAAAACTGGGAATAAAATTAAATTATAAACAGTCTAATATCATTTGGTTAATAAGAAACAGCTGAGATATTAAAGGCTTTAAAACAAGATATCATATTATTTCTTTGCTTTTGGATGATTAAATCAAGATATCTTGTCGTTTAAGACAGTGATCTCTCAACGGTGTGAAGAGTGAGAAGAATGTGTCACTGTGAGGGGGGGGTCTACATTCATCGTTTATTGCACAAGTTTGCATTATATGACCGGACTCTCTTGCTTCTCATCTGTATTCCACCGCCTATTGTAACTCTTTAATGTCATTTTTCACTGCCAAAGTAGACAAGATTCACCAGCAACTGACTCCTAACATCTCATCTCTCCCAGTCTTCTTACCTCCACTCTATCGCTCACTTTCAAGTTTCAAACATCCTTCTGTTGCTGAAATATCTGACCTAATTCGGAAATCAAAACCATCTACCTGTCCATTAGACCCTCTTCCTACTGTCCTTGTAAAAGCTTGCCTACCCCCTCTGTCTTCCCTAATAATGGTCATCATACATTCCTCTGGTCTTGTTCCCATTTCTTTCAAGTCAGCTTCAATAACCCCTATACTTAAAAAACCTGGTGCAGACCCCAATGACTTCAATAGCTTTCGTCGTATTTCTAATCTCCTTTCCAAAATTCTTGAAAAAACAGTTGCATCTCAGGTTCACACTCATTTGTCTGACAATAACCATCTCCCATCACACACTCCTTGACACACTTGCCTCCATTGGAATCACTGACACACCCTTGCACTGGTTTTCATTCTATCTCTGGTCGCACTCAGTTCACCCAACTTGGAACCTTCAAATCCCAGCCATTTCCAGTCACTACAGGTGTTCCTCAGGGTTCTGTCCTGGGCCCCCTTCTGTTCATCAACTATCTCCTTCCTCTTGGCCATATCTACTGTAAGTATAACATCCAGTTCCATTGCTATGCAGATGACACCCAGCACTACCTATCCACCAAACCCACCTCCTCCCTCCCGCCCACTTCCCTGACTGATTGCCTGCAAGAAATCAAATTTAAACAGTGACAAAACCGAGCTTCTCCTCATTGGCACCAAATCAACAATCCCTAAACTCAACAGTTTTTCTCTGGCTATTGACCACTCCTCAGTTTCTCCCTCCCCTCAGGTTAAGTGTCATCCTAGACAGCACACTATCATTTCAAGCTCACATCAATAATGTCACCGGGTCTGCTTATTTCCATCTACAAATCCATCTTCCACCACAAACTTCAACTGGTCCAGAACTCTGCCGCTCGCATCATCACCAGAACGCCCTCTGTTAATCACATCACCCCTGTCCTACAGCAGCTTCATTGGCTCCCGGTTAAACATTGCATCACCTTCAAAATTCTGCCCCTCGCCTTCAAGGCCATACACAACCTCGCTCCGCTTTACCTCTCTGAACTCCTGCACATCAACACACCTACCCGCACTCTCAGGTCTTCTTCTTCCATTCAACTCACTGCACCACCCGCCCGCCTGTCCACCATGGGGTCCAGGGCCTTCAGCCACTCTGCCCCCCACCTCTGGAACTCCCTCCCACCACAAATCCGTAATATCAACTCTCTCTCCATTTTCAAATCTCATCTCAAAACACATCTTTTTAAACTGGCATATTCAGTCTGATCATTCTCCATCCAGTCTCATAACTCCTTTACATCCTGTACATTTGTGTTTTTTGTGTTTTTAATGTTAATTTTATCGTTGTGTTGTTACTTTGTTGTTTTTATCTCTGCTTTGTAAGGTGACCTTGAGAGTTTTGAAAGGCACCTTTAAATAAAATGTATTGTTATTATTATTATTATTATTATTATTATTATTATTATTATTATTATTAATAATAATAATAATAATAAGAAGAAGAAGAAGAAGAAGAAGAATCAGCCTTGAGCTGTTTCAGCTTTTTCAGTTTAGAACTTTAGAAAATAATTTTAAACATAAAAATGACATTTTTGGGTCTTGTTATACCATTACAAAAAGGCATACTTGTCACAATGACTTTGAATCCCAACTGATGTGAAATAAGTGAGAGGTACTCACTAAAGGTTCTTGGCTGAATATTATTACTAATGTGCAGTCACATTTGCACCTAATCACTTTAGAACAAACTAAGCAACACAAATCCTGAACCTTAGGTGAAGACAGAGTGTTATGATTTACTTATCCTTGTGTTTCTCTGTTTCCTGTGTATTTATCTGTTAATAATCTCGAGTTTAGTTTCTACTGTTTCTTGTTTTCTTTTGTAGTTTTTGTAGTGTATCATGTCTTCAGTGTTTCTTCCTGCCTCTGTGTGTTTTCCTCCAGTTTTGATTGTCCACACCTGTGTTTGATTACCCGGTCTATTAAGTCTGTGTGTTTTTTTCCTTCTATGTCAGTTCATATGTCTTCATACTCGAGGTTCCTCTTGGCTCATTGTGCTTTTTGCAGTTTATGGATTTTTTAGTTGGGAACTTTATATAAACATGTCACAAGAAAATTGGTTAATAGTAGGAATTTTTGTATCTTGCATATTTTCAGTCACCAGCAACTGAAGAATATTTGTAGAATTTACATTTTTTTTTTTTTTATTGTGCTTCCTGGTTTTTTTGGGTTACTAACCCTGGGTCTCATTTAAGGTCTGATCCTTCTCTTCCACGTATGTCTCCCACATCTTTGATTACCTGATGTGTTTTACCTCTGTCTAGTTTTCTCCACTCTCCTGCAGTTTGTTGTCTTTGTGTCCCCCTCCTTATGTGCCAGATCATCTTGTACTTTGTGTCAGCGTTCCAGGCCAACGTTCTCCCTACTGTTTCTCGTAACCTTTCTGATGTGAGTGTTTCTGTGTTTTTAACCAAGCCTTTAGCCTTCTACTTCTGCCTGCAAATTTCTGGATTATCTTTGAACAAATGTTGATTGCCATTAAATGGACAATGAATTTGCATTCTGTCTCCTGAGTCCTGCATTTTTGTTGAGTTTTTGCGATTCAGTGTAACAGAACATACTGGCCATAAACTGGAACCGACCACTCTGAACTGAAGCATACTGCCAGCGTCAAAGAATTGCATTACAAGATTACCACATTAACATTCTTTGTCATCACCTGAAAGAGTTGACGGAATGTCAAGAAACGGTAATGGCCAAGTCTGCAATCAATTTAATTCCCTGATACAGATGACGCAGACGGTGTTGCTATGGCACTGGTGACAGTTGAGTCAGCCCCAGCGCACCCCTGGGTTCAATGGCAGAGGCTCCAATGCCAGCAACTGTCAATGCTTCTTCGTCTCTGCAGTTATCCTGACCAGAGTTTATATGCACGGAGGTTGCCAGCTTAATGTTTAACCAGCTCTACATCTGCTGTATATATATATATATATATATCCTAGTTTACCATTTGTCAGGCTGTAGAGCTTATTAGAAAAATGCAGAGACTGAATCAGTTATATCTGAGCCACTTTGCTTGCTCGTTTCAATCGCTACAACCCCTGTTGGTTTGCCGTTTGCCTGGCAAACCAAGGGGCCTCCAAAGCTGCCCCAAACTGATTCTCTGTTCAAAACAAAAAACAGAACACTCTGGACCGGAATCGAAACTTGGAAGGAGGAAATACTGGCTGCTGCACTGTTGACGGAAAAGCCAGCAGTTGACATATGTTTCACATTTGTTTCCTGAATGTCTGATGATAAAATGCCATTTTATGACTTTATTCAGTAGACATCTTGCATATTAGTCCTTGAATATATCATTTTTAGTTTTTCTCTTTTGTAATATCAGTGAATAACTTCCTCTTGTAAGTACAACCTGTGCAACTTTGATCAAACCTATCTACTTAAGTCTTATATTGAAATTCTTTTTGTAGGTGACCTCAACCCTCAGGGGGAAATTAGCAAACAAAAATACCTGCATGCATTGTTGAAATGTTGTTAAAGTTGGTTTGAGTAACATTCACACATGGAAATATTTTGAGTTACAGAATATACTCATACTATATAATCTGGAATTCTTAGTATTCTTTAGTTGAAAATGTTAAGTTGATTTAGCTGATGCTAATTCCAATTTTACTTTACAGCAGTTTGATTTGTTGATTCCAGTTCATAAACATTGGATATTTAATACAATTGTGCAAAGGTGTGATTATTTCATTAGCCTACTCAAAGAATAAAAAGAGCTCGCCATTATCTCAATGAGATGTCTGCCTCGTTAACCATAGCCTACATTCACCTGCTTGTACTGTTCCAACGTGTTCCAATGATTATTGATATACCAATTCATGGACCATCTTCAACTTTTGCTTCTGGTTGCACATATCTGGCAGTTTGCAAAGAAAGCAAAATAAAACAGTGATGATTAATTAAACCTGGTAAGTTGTATGCTCTGGTTTGCCCGAGGGCCATTTGCGGCCCTTGAGGGGATTTTTTGCGGTCCGTGACTTCAAATGAAGAATCAGAAGATTTTGGCCCGAGGCCTTGATTAAGATTGGCACATTATCTTATTTTTATTTTTCATGTTAACAAGGGCTGAACAATATTCCTAAAATTGAAAATGTTCAGTAACATGTATGTTGTTGTTTTTTTTTAATCTACAGCTTTTACTATTTTCCACATTTTTTTGTAAACTATGAAAAAAAACTTATGCAAAGTTTTTGCAAACAAGCGGACTGTTGTTTAACCAATTAATGACCTGAACTAAATGCAGAAAGCTTTTCCAAAAAAAAATGAACCACATTACAGGCTTGATTCTGAGAAAAAAACAAATAAAGTAGAACGAAGATATCAAAATATTTGATTTCCTTTTATTAAAGGGTTTCTTTAGCGAGCCGTTTGATTCTGATCTACAAAAGCCTTACTATTTTTTAAACTATATTCTAAAAACCAAAACCTGTGGCCCGCGAGCGATTCTAACACGACAATTTTGGCCCGCAAGAAAAAAAAGTTTGGACACCAGTGGTCTAGAGCCTCAAATCGAAACCATTTTGAATCGCTAAAAAACGTAAACAAAAGGCACGTGTCGGCCTCCGGCTTGCCGTACTTAGCTCCGCCATTACTTGACAGGACTCGTTGCTAACCAGAAGCTTTCCTGGTTACCCGCTCAGTAAGACTACCAGACAGAGAAACTCCCGAGTTTCGAATGGATTTTAGGACTTGTTTCAGCGACACAGGGAGCATTAAAGACGACCGACAGCTAAGAAAGGTACATTTGTATTTCCTCTTCTCTTTCCGGTGTTAACTTCCGACTGCGGTCGTTAGCGTTAGCCTCGAGGTGTGTTGAAGTATCAGGAAGTTTAAAGTGAGACAGTATGATCAAAGTTAGCAGGAGGTGACACATTCATACATGATTTATATTGCTGAAATGTTACATAACATAAGGCATTATTATTATTAAGGCGCTTTTTGGTTTACATGCTTGAGGTTGAAAGCTGACGTATCAGAGCTGAAGCTCATTTCAGCTCCTAATGTGATAACAACGAAACTGACTGTAGATCAGTGGGGGGGGGGGGGGGGGGGGGGGCAACTGGCGGCCCGGGGGCCACATGCGGCCCCCATCAACCCTCAACGTGGCCCTCTGGTCAATTTTTACACATCAATTAATTGGAAACATGAAGAAAAACATGACAAAATCTGCCATGAAATCATGAAAATCAGAAATATGTCCATAATAATATTTAATCACAGGTATATGTTGAAGTTAAATTTGAGACATAATTGACTGTAATGTACATGTACATGTACAAAATTAACCTGAGGACCACATTGAGGGTTGATGGGGGCCGCATGTGGCCCCCGGGCCGCCAGTTGCCCACCCCTGGTCTAGATACTTTCTGATCCGAACCACGTATTGGCAGCCACCTTTTTGTTCTCGCAGTTTGTTGTCAAAAAAACAGCACAGGACCTACGCAGTGTGATAACAGTCTTAGCACCGTGGATCGCCAGCATTAATTTAATTTAATGAGGGCATAGAAGTGGATATATTAACGATCATTACCAAAGAAACCTTTTGCAAATTCATGCATTTCTAAAGACACTCATTATAAGTTTATTTCTTGGGATTACTGAGTCATTAATTTTAACCTAATTCCAGTAATATGAACGGTGTCCTACACGTCCAACGACCTGAGTCTAATAATCATGTCTTCAGAGGTACACAATCTCGACTGCACATGTTTGCTAAAAGAGGCACCACTGTTGGCAAAGGTTAATCCTTCTATTTATTAAAAATGGAGCATGCCATTTGTTCAGGTCATACAAGTCAGAATCAATCAGAATCTGGGCAGGAAACATGAAGTGTTTAGAGGGTTTTAGTATTGAAGCAACTGGAGTTATTTCTATCTGCTTCAAGCTTTAAATTTTCTTAATTTGAGAGACTAACTGTTTAGTATTTGTGCTTGAAAAATGTCAGACATTTAAATGTTATGGTTTGCTGCGTTTCTATGTTAAGCAACTTAAATTCTCTCTATTTTCACGTTTATTTTTTTCTCAATAATTACAGTACCCATCAAAAATATCAATTAACTAAATAATACTGAATAATTGTTCATCATATCCTCGTTGTGTTGTTGCTTGCATTCCTACTTCATATAAGGTTTTGAGGAATTTCATATTAAGCAGAATGTAGAGCTCAGATGAAGTGCATTTCAGTCACAGCTGCCAAAGTGATGTTTAGTTCTGAGACATTTTGGAGTTCACTTCCAGGGAAATCTCTGTCTCTACTAAATTCAGACTCCTCTTGTATTCTGTTTATGCTGTGAAGGATTAGGTTCAGAAGTTTACCTGCTTCATCCTACTTGGACCTGATTTATTGAAGTGGTGCTGAGGACTGCAGGACCAGGATGTAATAGGGGTGTCAATATTCGTCATGTCAGCAGGTTGTGCTTCATTAATCTGTCCGATTGATCCGGCATCCATGTAGTTCTGTGACCTTGCTTTGCACAAATAAGAACTGCAGCCATGCCAGTGTTACCTGATCTACTGGCTGGTTGATGGATCAGTGCTTGACTTATTGAAGGCTTGGGACAGAGACGAATGGACACCAAGACTCTGCTGAGTAGATTAGGTGTAGAATATGAAGAGGCTTACTGTTTTACTATTTGTACTTTTCAGATTGATATTGCAATCTATAAGCATTTAAAAAGTTGTTTACCCCATGTGAGATGTGTAGTCCAGTAAACTGTTAAACGTCATCACCCTTGCTATTCACACCCAGAATCATTAGTCGGTTAAACTAATTATTAATATTTTGGACTTCAGTGCCGGTCAAATGTACTGCTCAATCTACAGCGCAGTCGACCACCACTAACTGGGGCTGTAGCCATGGACTGGAGCCACAACAAGCTTTTTTTTTCTGAGCGCCAGCGTCTTTTTCAATGAGTAGAGAGCGTTCGCTTGTTCTGACTTTTCTCTTTCCCTGTCAAACTCTGTACCTGGCTTTCAGTTTTGTAAACGTATCCCATATAATATAATATAATATAATATAAAATCAAAATAGAATTTCAAGCATTGCAATATGCTATCATAGCAAACTGCTCTAACAATCTTCGTTTCTTTAAAAGAGAATTTGTCTTCACTTCACTACAGAATTGTCAGTTCAGTTAAATTTGGATGTTTGATAAGGTGATCCTGGCTGCTTGAATCACAACTAAGATTGAATAACGTGAAGAAACTTAAATTTAAAGCCAGCCACGCACACACATTTCATTCAGAATTTAGTGTGCATTTTCATAAAGTGATCTTGTTCCTTCAAAAGAGATTAATAATGATGACTTTAGCTGGTGTGCAGATTTTCATTTGCAGATCAATTCTCTAATTTGAGTATTTCATGATAAAAAGCTTTTTCTTCACAGAATCAGTAATGGCTCTGAATTTGATGTCCAATGGTCTCCAAGACCTCTTTAAAAAGGGAAGGCGGGGTGTCAATGGGACAGGAGGATGCTTGTTTTAATTGACTGGAAATCTTGGTTAGGGAAGTGAAAGTGATAAAACTGGCTGTGAACAGAAGGGCAAGCAACACTTAAAGAGGAGTCAACAAAAGGGAGGGTGATGTGGGCTCTAATTTGGACTCACCCATTAAGATGCGGAGAAAAGATCAGTTTTGTAGTACACATATTCACTACTAGTCACTGTCTTATTTATAATGTGATGTACACATTTGTACTTCTGGCCCTAAGGTCCGAGCAGCAGTTTGAGTTATTGATGATACATGTAAAATTACTCTGCCTCCATACGTCCCATTTGGATACATTTGTGTTTTCCTTCTGCTATACTGAGTCAGTTTATTAAAATACATTTGAATAACAGCACAACCACTTTCCTCCACCATATGGTCAACATATTCCTTACTGTGAGTGGTGGGCAGTCTGTCTGCCCACATTTACAGTGTGTGTCCTTGATTATCAGAGTGCTATGTCAGAGTCATTCAAAGCCTGTTCAGGAATTTTAATGAGGTATACAGATTGAGATAGACAGGGCTGGATCTACAGTGGGATATTATTAAAAATTACATGTAAATGACTGTTTTTATGTAGCATGTCAATCATAAACAAGTCAGATATTTTGCAGGTGAACCACAGCTACTGGCAAAAAAATCGAATTGGGCTTAGATATTTCAACGTATCACTTCTAAGAGTTTTTTCTTGCCTTAGTGTTTTTGTTCGTGTCTGCTGCTTAAAAATGCCCGAGCGCTGTCTGACTAGACTTACCTGCCAGAGGCCATCTTACTAAACTTAGCTCGGCGGATGGCATCAAGTTGAGAACATTTCCCAGGTTCTGAACCAAATTGTTTTTCGTCCCACTTTGGGTGAGGAAAGGTGACATTTCTCATTATGAGATGTTTTTATCGGCCCCTCGAGGGATTTTTGGACTCTGATAAGATGAGGCAGTGATGGGATGTCGTAGCAGCAAATCAATAAGCTTAATTTAAAACACCGAAGTGAGTGAATAAAAAAAGGTGTTAGTGAAATGTCTATTATTGGAAATGTAATGTTCTTACAAAAAGCTTTAGATTGTTGCTTACGTTTTTTTATGTATCTCTTTTGTGCTCGTTTTCGTTAACTACAGTAAGACCCTTCTTAAAGGTAAAGTTTTACTTCTTTGTTACGGTCACTCGATTAAAGGAGAAAAATCATACATCTTCCAGACACTATAAAACCTGTGGGCACATTAATGACATAATTTCATGTTTGAGTTTATTAAAATAGCATTACATTTAATTGAATGATTCTTCTTGTAGTGTCGTGTAAAACTGAGTTCCACCTGATATTTTATTTCATTTTTATTGTAGTGCATACTTAATCTCAATGAGGCCTTGATTAAAAGAAATCAAAAGGATCTTCGATTTGATAATTGCTGATGATTGCATTAAGAAAATGTAGTCGTGCAGTGTCCTATTAACTGATTCTAATGATAATAGTGTCATATTGCTCACATCAAATATTGAGGGAGTTTCAGTTTGTTACTTTTTACAGGATGTTTGAATAGATGCTTATTTCAGCACAATAATTGTCATCAATTAAAAATATGATAATAACCTTTATTCGTATTAGTAGTGTTCAACGTTACTAATTTAGTTATACAAAAGGATTAAAACTGTAATCCTGTAATGTCTTTCGTGCTTTTTATTTCTTTCAACTAAATGTGGATTCTTAAGATTTGGTCAATTTAACTAACTTAAAATGAAACTTAGGATTTCTTGATTGGTGTCTTTCTGCTAGAGCCAGGATAAAAAGTATCGCAATATTTTATTGAACGATTAAAAATTATTATTTTTTCCCCGCTTGGATCGATCATCGTGACGTCATATTCGTTACATCAGAAAGTGTAAAGGAGCTGATAATGCACACCTTGTTTTCTAAGTATAGCTCAGAGTCTTTCAGGTTAACAAAGCTATATACATCACTCTCAGACTGAACCAGCTTATCAACATCAAAGTGTTTTTAATGTGGAAATAATCTATCTGTTGTTCCATCCTGACTGAAAGAAGTCATGTCTGTGCCCAGCTCTACTTTCTACATCACTCCTACATCAATGAAGAGCATTCTTTGTAAAGATGATGTTCTAATGTGTGAAATCCCAGGATAGAAACCAGGACAGCGCAAATGTGCAGTTGAAGACATTTAGCTGGCATAGTGACTTAATAATAGTTACCTCCAAGTAGGGGTCTCATGTTACCTCCTGTTCCACTTCACTCAAACGGTTGTTAAAAATACATTTATTGAGTAAGTTTTACAACACCTACCTTTCTGGTCGAAAAATAAATGAGCTTAATTGACAGTATGAGAGCACACTGTGTGTTTCCCAAGAGGCTGAAAGAATAGATAAGTGGACTCGCTCATACTCTGAGTGCCACATGGGACACACTTAAGTCCTACATCATGAATGATATTAGCCAGTGCTTGATAACAGTTGGTTTTTTGTCAACTCTAACTTTATTTACAAACCATATTATTCTAAACCCCAAGATCACTATTTTAAGCTGAAAACCTACGTATTGATTATATAAGTGTTGTTAATCAGTTTGGGTCCAAATCTCGAGATCTGAGTACAAAGTATTTAAATTCCACATATTGTATTAGAACTACGTATAGTGGACTGCCCTCTAAAAGTTGAGATCCAGCTACTGCAATTTAATTAGAATATTGGCTGATTTGGAGGCAGGCTAGTATGTTGTGACAGCTTTCATCACCAAACCTTATTAAAACTACGTCCCAGCACCTGCTGCTTTTGGACGGTTCAAACCCATTCGGCTCTGGACCACCGTGGTCATGGCCTTCAGGAGACCCCTGAGGAGAGAAGTCTTCTACTTCAAACTACATTTATGTCCCAAGTGTCATTGCTGCTTCTCAAAGAGGAACAGGACTGTAGGACTGTAGCCTCGCTGCATTGGGGTTAATCAAACCGCTGTGCCATCTGCAACCCACTATGGCCGAAACTCTGGGGTTTAGTTACCCTTTAAGCTACACACACTGTGATATTAGAATATCCTTTTGGCTCTGTTATCTTTTTTCTGTCTGGGTCTTAAACCCTCCTCAGTGTAATGGTGGCCTTGGTTTACCTGAGAGACCAATGACGGCGGTTGGACCAAGAATGAGGAGTGACAGACAATTAAAGAGCTACATTCATTTGGGCGTGACCTTCTGATCAATGCACTCCTACTTGGAGCTGGCAGGCTAGAGACCAACACTCTTTTTCCAGACTAATAAAGACGGCACAGAGAGCAGCTCCTGGACTGCCAATACTTTTAAGACCCACATCGATTGTCATTACTGTTAATGCTTTCTCTTCTGGTGGGAGCTGGATGCTGAGGAGGATGAGGTTGGGCATGAGGGTCAGAGATTTTGCGAAGGACAAAGTCTTTGTATTATGATTACCCTGTTCAGTGGAATTGCTCAAGTGTTGACAACAATTACCGTTTCAATATTGGTGATTCTAACTGAAGTAGCAGTCATTGAGCTGACCACAAACGCCTCTGAAACCAAACAGAAAGCTGAAAACATTTCAAACAAAAAGTGAATTTTGCAACAATCCTAATGAGCTTCGCTTCCGATCTTTTTGGTCCCATCAATCGATGATTGTATCACACAAGTCAGGAAAACATTATGTAGCTGTATTTGTCCCACGTCTAATACACACTATGTCAGGCCACAGTTAAGAGAGTCAATCTTCTGTGACCCACAAATAACACCAGTCTCTTTTTCTATAAACCAAACAACACAACATTTTAACACAACAAAAATCTTTAAGGACTTGATCCACGCCTGGAGAGGCAGCTTTTCTGTGTGTTTGTTCAAAACACATCAAGTTGAGCCTTTGCTCTTTGGTGATGTAACAGCTGTAATGGGACACTGAGGAGGAAAATGAATAATACATTGCAGTGTTTTGAATCCGCTGAATAGATCAATTTCCTGCGAGGAGTACAGTGCAATGTACAGTAATAACCCTTTTTAATGATCTATAGAGCTTTGTGTTATATTCTGATATACATATATATACTGATATGTAATTCTTTTCTTTTTTTGCTTAGGACACACTTCTGTAAAGCAGTCTGCGGTGGGAGGCACTTAGTTTTCCTACCTCGCTGCAAAGTGTTTGCATGGTGGTTGAAAGGTGTTAATGTGAACACTGCGGTTTATGTCTGAAGCTTGATTGTACAGCCCCAGAAAGTAATGAGATAATCAGATAAGATAATCCTTTATTGATCCCCAGAGGGGAAATTCAAGAACTCTGCACTCTATCTCAATGCTGTCCTGGTAGGCTACTCTAATCATTGATGACTGAAAATGAGCTGATTATGTATGATGAGTATCATTATGTCTGCATTTGTGCTCGTGAATTTTTGAAACTTACTTTAACTGAAATAATGCAACGCTGAGCATAAGCACACACAATATGTTGATGCATATAGAGACTGGCAGTTTAACTGGAGATTCAAAGTAATAGAATCAAAAGTAAATCAGGCTCAAGACCACAATTTTAAGTTTGGTTAGCGACGTAGCTCCTAATCTTACTGAGAATCATGGCGGTTGAGGCATATTTAGGTTTTATAGTGGTGTTCATTTTGGCTTCATATTCTGACTTTGTGTTCTACAGATTTAAAGATGAAGCAAATTGCAACATCATCTTTGCCTGATCGAAGTGTCCTGATGCTAAGAAGAATCTGTTTGACGATTGCAACAGTCCAAAAGGTAAAATCTCAACTCCATGGTCAATCCATCCTCTTCAAAATTGAACAAAACATTGAACCAAAACTACCTCTGAGTTTTTTATTTATCATGTGACTCTTAAGGTTTAGTGACCATTTCCTCAAGGAGAAGGAAAGCGCTTGTCGTTAGTTAAAATTTAAAGTTAAGTTCAGTTTTTGAAACACACTGTTAATTAGCTTTTTGTGCTTGAGCAAAAAGGAGGAAAAACCCCTAAATCCTGTCTGTCAAGAGTGCCTACACAAACACCTGCTAAGTGCTAAGGTTTGATGTCTTCATGATCTGTACAAGACTTGAAGAAGCGCAACACAAGTTGAGATGTACTTCACGAGAGAGAAGTGCTTAAAGTATTTTGCTTTCAGTTCTGTCTTGTCCCAGAGGTTTCGGTGCTTTTTGCCTCTCAGGCTTGTATAACTCGATTCTGCCTTCAGCTTTAAAAGCTAACAGCAGTTCTACCTCCTCTAATTGTCTAGTTGCCTCAGAACTACTAACTACTGGAAATGTGGGCTGCATGTCAAATAGTTTCCCCAGACTAGAGGAGCTTCTCTAACGGTCCTGTGGGCACATTCACAAATGGATGTCTGTTTTCATGTCCTGCAGTGTGTTGTTTTTTTCTATGGCATAATGAGCTTTGAGTATTCTAGATTAAGACTAGCGCTATACAAACTCAAGTCCTTTAGTTTTGCAATTATAATATTATTTATAAAATTCCATGTTCAGAAGGGTTTTTAAAAATCTACACTGAGCAGAAGGACGCTCTGACAGTTTTCTCCCAACCTTCTCCACCTGTACTACATTCTAGTCATGGCACATGCAGTGAAGTCCATATGGGTTTCATTTGCATATTGACTGTACAGACTGTACTACTGTGACTTCAGTTTAATGAGGACCATATGACATGTGGATGATCTTCCTCTGATCCTCTGCTTTTTTTTAAACCTATTTAGCTTTAGAAACCTTTACAGTAAATCAAGCATCAGTGAAACGAACCACAGATTTTAGTCTTTTTTTAAGCATCAAGCATCCTTCTTAGAAAAGGAAAATACTTCTTTGTGTGTGTGTGTCTTATGATCGACAAGACAATCAGAGTTTTATGGGGATGACATATTTTGACAGCTTTATGATCACCCATCTAATGACAATGTCCATTTTCTGTTCTCATCCAAAACAAACAATCATGCATATTTGTAGAGATGCTGGAGTCTGCAATTCTGGTTGCTCTCTCTTATAGGCGGACAACTTTTTTATGAAACAAAGTCTGTTTACAATTAGTGGATTTTTTCTGCAATACAAAGAATCTTTTTGTAACTGGATTATATTTGTGAGTTCCCACTTAAAACCAGCTGTAGATGAACTTTTCCTTTTCTCCTTCATCAATATCGCTTCCAAAGTACCTTTGCTGTTTTTGCTTAGAGCTGCTTGCACACCCCTCCCCCCATCACACAGAGACACACACACACACACACACACACACACACACACACACACACACACACACACACACACACACACATACCCAATACACAATACCAGACTAACTTTGCCAGAGGAATATTTGTCGAGCTCTCACTGATTATATTATACAGAAAAGCTATTTGACATTTAAGAGCAGCTCAGACACCACTGTGTGTCTGACACGGAGAGGATATTACCTGATATTCAGTTCCTAGTGCAGACATTTACAGAACAGAACAAATCACTGTCAATTTGCAATTGAACATACTGATGGAGGCATTTTCAGTCAAGTGCTCTGTGCATTTTTATACTCCTGTTTTCATTTCCCGTCTGTTCTGAAGGTCTACAATTTAATACTTGACTGTAGGAGGGTGAAAGCGTGTGTTTAGGTATTTCAGGGGAGTAATAGTTCTCAGTATTTGGCAACCTGCAAAAGCATGTCCTTATAAGCCAGTGGGAGCAACACTAGTTCAAACTTACCACTAATGGCTACAATCAAGTAGTTTATATCTTCAGAAATGACCTTGTACACTTTATATTCCCACTCCTTTTTAAGTCGTCTGTTTGAAACAGAGAAGTACATAAAGTTATAGGGTTAATAGATTGACAAAATATGGTTTATATTTCTTGAACTTAATTGATCACAGTTGAATGGAACAACAGTGTATTAAAATTCCAACTAACATACTTTAACGAAAGCAATACTCCAGTCTTTCATGACCAGTCAGATGGAACATTTCAGAGGTGTCTGAGGGAAGTATAAACCCAGTAAAAGTCAAACCACGTATTCCATTTAGAGAAAAAGATTCACAGGCAGAAGAACATACTTTTTAAGATTGGGGAGCATATTGTTAACCTCTCATCTTAACAAACAAGTCATTCACAGCAGCAGACTAATATTAGAACTCACCTTTGCTCTGTGTGGGAGGCTGTCTCGCTCTGTCTCATACAACTTGTGATACAAACACAAGACACCCGGTCAGCTTAGTTACACCTGTTTTCCACGCTCAGTAGTAAACTCTCAGTCACCTTTCAGCTTATAGAGAGCAGAACAGATGTGAGTGTTTGAACAGTCACAACATTTTCACATCGACTAATAATCAGATTGTATGGCTGTCACTCAAAACTGACTAATCAGCTTAGCTAATTAAACTTGTACACTGATTCAACTCTAAGCATTAGAACATGTGAATGGAATACCTGAAGAAAACACTTTTGTTTTGTTTGTTGTATTTACAAAATATGGACTTCTAGTCTGAAACAGCTGTTAAAGTACACACACTCCAGCCCTGTCTTCCACAACAACACATACTGTATAACAGCTCATCCTGTACAGTGATGATTTCAGTTCTCACTCTCTAATAGCCATACTTAGATATTGATTGATTTGATGGATGTTTTTGGACTTTTTGATGGATAATTTATGGAGCTGCTTCCCTCAACAATGCTCCTGACAAGTGACAACTGCAAATGTATTTATTTATTTTTATTTTATTTTACAGGGACATTGCATATTAATAAACATTTCTGTAAATATGCCACAGTTAGCCAAAAGCCAAATTTTCATCCGTTGTCCTGTTCCTGGACATATTTTATAAAAAGGCTCCCTAAAAAAATCTTGCCAATAACATGACATCTATCTGTTAATTGTACCTAAATGCAAATGTTATGTAAACCCCTTTTTGACATTTAGGATTTTGTTTGGTGTAAACAAACTAAATACAACATTCTTGTCAGATAGAATGCTGGTCGGGAGACATGCTGTTCGATTTTCTATCATTTAGGTGAAAACTAAATGTGTTTTTGCGTTTGAGGCTAATTTTAAAAGTTAGTTAGGACATAGTTTTAAAGTTAAATAACAGAAAAAATAATCTGTCACTTGCATGAACTCTGATAATGGCTTTGAACTGATTTATAATTTCTAAGTGATCCAAATTCTCCTCTTCTTTAGAATTGGTCAAACACAGTGACACATTAATTTCACTTAGTGACATGTTTATCACTGTGTGAAATGCTCTCTGAAATGAAATACTTCTGCCACCACCTACGTGCCTGTGCAACTTATGAGAAAATGTTCTTTGGGGATTTAAAGTTCAAACGTCTCCATGTCTGGTTTAATTGCAGACTGGTTTACTGTAAAACTGTAAATCACTACTTTTAGAATTAAGCAGAGTTAACAGAGCCAAAATGACAAAAAAAATGTTGCAATATACCAACATTTACTCTAAGCCATTCAGCCAGAAGTGGTGCTGCTTCTCCGTCTGTATTTGTTTTGACCAGAGGCAGTTTAAGGCACCCCACATGGCTGTTTTAGGCACCCCTCAGTTTGCCAGATACAAGACCAGTTATCACAGCGAACCAACAGGCATTGCATCGATGAAGTGGGCAAGCAAAGTGATTCAGATACTACTGATGCTTCTAGACTTAAAACATTTTTTTTTAAATAAGCTTGACGACCAGAAACATGGTGAAACTAGGATAAATATTGGAGATGCTTTTGAAAATGAAGAAAGGTTAGAACGCAGAAAGTTTTCAAGACTGATGTAGATCTGGCTAAACACTGAAGCTACCATGTCCGCAACATGGCAACTTGCAATCACAACAACCCTAAGGAGGAGGGG
The DNA here is from genome assembly GCF_963584025.1 of Labrus mixtus. Taxonomy (NCBI): domain Eukaryota; kingdom Metazoa; phylum Chordata; class Actinopteri; order Labriformes; family Labridae; genus Labrus; species Labrus mixtus. The sequence goes on along the minus strand of NC_083621.1, from coordinate 15,201,396 downwards.
GAATGTTACCATAGAGAAGTTTCTCTGCTGGGTGAAAGAGCATTGTAACGTAGGAAATTGTAATTGGTTCACTCTGAGAAAACCTTCCAGGGAAAAAGAAGGGAGAAGGTCATCATAGTGTGTTTTCTTTCTCCACCATGGGAGTGTCACAGTGAGCTGCTTCTGTCTGGATCTGTGTTTCTCTGCTCCTGGTGTAAATTCTGGCTCTGTGTATAAATAAATAGGCTGACAGTCTGGCAGGGCCAGGTGGTCTAATCTGCCAGTTCAGTGTGCTGCTCCCTGTCTGGCAAGGTGGCAGAGACGGTTGTTTGTCCCCACATTAACATTGGCCTCAGTGGCCACAGATGGGCCTGTTCTTGTATACTGATGACACGGTGGAAATTAAGAGACACCTGATCTCTTATTAAATTGGGGCAGCAGTAGCTCAGTCTGTAGGGACTTGGGTTGAAAACCAGAGGGTTGCCGGCTCAAGTCCCAGCACGGACCAAGTACGGAAATTGGCCTGGTAGCTGGAGAGGAGCTAGTCCACTTCCTTAGCACTGCCGATGTGCCCTTGAGCAAGGCACTGAACCCCAAAACTGCTCTGGAGTGCTCGCTGTGGGTAGCCCCCTCACGCAGAGACCTCTCCATTAATGCATGTCCATAAGATCCTGTTTGTGCATGTGTGTGTGTTTCGGCCTGTGTGTGTGTTCATGTTCATTAAACAGAGTGTAAAACCGAATTTCCCCTCACAGGATTAATAAAGCATAAATTATTATTATTATTATTAAATTAAGAAATAGTAAAATAAGCCATGTTTTGTATCAAAATGGACATGATAAAAGGGACTGCAGGCAGTCTGGGTCTTGACAAAGAGCTTAGTCAACTGACTGAAAATTTACTTCAAAATGACTTCAAAATTTATCTTTGTTTAACATTGTCTTATCCCAAGCGATTTCAATTTTATTTGATAAAATATTCGGCACATAAAGTGACTATGATCATAAACATAACATCAGCAGCCCGGATTCCCTTTGACATGAAGGTGAAATCAGCTTGTAATGCACCTCGACTGAGTCCAAAAATTGAAATGAAGATTGATTTCTACTTGTATACATTATGGATTATAGAGTATATATATATAGATAACCATTTGGCTGCTGAATATTCAGCATAACAAGGTTCTCCCCTGGTGACAGTTTTTGAGCAGCAGCAGCAACACGCATCATTACTGTGATGTTGCTACAACCTGTCTGCCACACATTTTCAGTTTATCCTCATGGTGTCACACTCTATGGACTTATTGCTTTAAACATGCTTGGTTCATTGGTACACAGAACTGTTTATGTTAATCATTTTATGAAAGACCTTTCTTATTACCTGAGTTTTACAGCCCTTCAGTGAGAAATATTTTGTTTTTGGTGGCCACAACTTTTCAACCCTTCCTTCTTATTCTTCCTTATCCCCCTGTTTTCTGTCTCCAATTTCTATTGTCACTTCTCTCCATCTTCAGTCATGTCCCATCAGAGGTGCCAACATGTCACATGCAGCGCTAAGCTCAAATAGCTATAGGGACATTTTATGTGACACCTGCAGCAAACATATAGCCTGCTGTGCTGCAGGGAGAACAGAGGAAGGTTTATCTGGGATGGCAGGCCTTCCCTCCATCACCACGCCAACAGAGACAGCAGCACAGAGCCCGGTGCTTCACAGCCAGATAAGACCCGGAGACAAGGGGCACTGAAGCCAGAGCCCACTCACTACAATGGAGGGGAGGAAAACAAGATATGGGACTAATGACCCTTAACAGTTTGCTCTAGTTGAATACTTTACTTTTAAACTCTGAGAAAGTTGTCTGTGTTAATTAAATGTTTTTCAGGTGTTAGAGCTAATGACAACTAACTTAAATAATTAGATTCATGTGAAATGTTTTAGTTCTTGCTAAATTAACACTGTGAGTGCTGTTGAGTTTTACCTGATTTAGAACAAAGGTTCCAGTTGATGAATTTTACAGTGCGAGTCAAAGGCAGACTTTGAGAATTGAAATGTGTTCATTAGAGTCTCACAATTGCAAAGTAAGTGTTGATGGCAAAAAAAAAGTCCAAGTAAGAGTGTTCTGGTATCTCCTCAGGGAGCCTTGTCTGTGGTGCCTTCAAGTACCAAAATGCATTGTGTCTACAGTGTAACGATGCATTTAGTTGTCTGTATATCCTGGCTAGAAGAAATCTGAATCCATTCAGTCAAATATGGTTGAGCTAACCTCTTCTCTGTCTTCCTCTCCCATCATATTTTAAGACCCCATTTGCGTTGTTTTTGTGTAGATGAAAGCTAATTTACATGTACAATTTAACATAAATAGCGAGAAATAAGGTTGAGAACATAATTTCAGTTTTTAACATGGTTGAAAGCTGTGTATTTCTCGATTTTCTCTTTGCAGTGTCCAATGACTGCAATATATTTACTGGATATGCAGTGCACCTCCCCAAGCCCTTCAGGGATATAGTCACAGCCAGATCTCTGAGACCAGCTCTATGTTTAACTCACCATGGCAGGCAGTTAAATCCCAGTGAAACTAGAAGCCTGTTCTTCCAAACCTTCACCATGAAGATAAGGATATGATTAATCTCCTAACACTCAGATATGACCAAGAATAATGCAGGGAAGTGTTGGGTTTGCATCTTGTTAGTCATTTCCCACATTTTCATGAAAAAACAGCACCTACTCACTTCAGAGTTTGTTCATTTTTTATAGTTTGAAGATAGTCATTTGTCCATAAGAAAAAGATGTTCTGATATTTTTCAGGATTGAGTTTAAATGCCCTATTTAGTTCAATTCCTTTATTAATTGAGAGCACAGAGGGGGAATTCATTAGCGGTGGTTCATGTATCACACAGTATACAAAGCATAAAAAGACAAAGCCATTTACCCACATTCCCTGAAGAGAACTTGTAAAGCAATGGTCACCTCACATGACCAAAAGGAAAATAGGCTCATTCAGATGTTTCTCTTTATTTATTTATTTATTTATTGTTATTTATTGTGTGTGTCGGCATAAGTGTTTGTGCTTGTCTCGCAATAAATTAACTTTGTCACAGCAGCCCTGCACAATAGCGGGCAGAAACTGCTGAGTCTTGTGTTGCATTTCGATGGCAACTGTAAAGTCATCCTGCAGACCACTTAATAGCTTTGGCTGATGCAGAGTTTTGAAATCCATTAGTCAATTTGGCCAGACAGAGAAGTCTACTGAGTGCCAGTGTGCCAAGTGTTGGAGGAGGCAGCTAGCAGGACAATGGAGAACCTCTCATTATGTGATCCAGTCGTTTTAACACTCCCTGAGGTAATTTCATACTGCACCTCACCAGCCAATAGGATTTTGATCCTACTTGACATCAGGCATCACAAAAAGCAGAATGACAGGTTGCTTAAATGTGTGTTTTTGGCTATTTGTATGCACATTAGAGGCGTATGTGGCTACTTCGGGAAGAAGTTGTAAATTGCATTCCCAGTGAATTTGATGTAATGGCAGGAAGCCTTTATAAAACCGCCCTGCATACTAAAAACGTCTCTGTTCTTAGGTTTAATTGTGTCAGTGGGCTGCACAGTGTTTCTTTGCTTTTAAGCCTCTCATACCTTTTATCAGCAGCAGCTTCAGTATTGAGACAAGGCAATTAGCTGTTAAGAGGAGTGTGCATTGAGGAGCAGAACAGACTCATCTGCTTTTCAATCAGAGGCTCTCTGCACTCAGGGCTGCAGAGAGCAGCAGAGGAACAGATAGATGAGGACACAGGAAGAACAGATAATATTTTCTCACTCTTACTGTTAGTGACAGCCAAATCTGTTTTATTTTAAAATTGTGGATATTTGCAACATCAAAGAAAAAAATCACGTCGGCACCATCAACTGAAGACTAGAATATTCTTTCATGTGTTGGGCTCTCTCTTTGTTTGTTATGCAGAGAGAGAAAAGATGAAGCAGTGCTCAGACCATGTGCTGTGACATGCAGAAACGGTTTTAAAGGCACACAGAGTAGTAGTATAACGATAGTGCAAGGTAGGCTAAAAATGTAAACTAAAAATGTAAAATATCAATTTAAATTCAAAAGTTGAAATACTAAATAAATAGAGTAGAATAGAGATATTAGTATAAGTGATCAGACTAACAAACGTAAACAGAATTATTGACAAATGTAAACTGAACTATATGCAGTAGATACTGCATACTGATTGATAATAGTGCAATGGAGAACAAAAACAAAATTACAACAGGAAATAAAATAGAGCTGTGTGCAATTGGCAAATACTGAATGATGAAGTGATGTTGACCATGTTGTAGGTCTGACTGTGTCTTTAGGATAAAAAGACTGTGGGTCTGTTACAGTATAGTAGAATGATCCCATGTCTCATCCTTTCCCCTCTTCACACATACTTTAGCTGCTCTTCTATCTTTCTCCTCTGACTTAAACACTTGTGACAGCGAGAGCTGAGCCTCATCTACCCTTTCACATGCAAGACTGCTTTTTAAGCCTTTACTAACAAAGGGTTGTTTGACTCAACACCTCTGCTCTTTTTCAGCAGCAGCAATTCCCTGCTACACATTCACTCAGTAGCACTTTTACAAATCAGGAATGTAGCATGTTTGTTGGTAACAATTTGGTTGTACTACTGTGTAAAACATTGGAGAATACTTACTCTGTCAAATGAGATCATTGTAAGTTTTTTTTAGAGCTATAAAACCTTGACTTTTTATACCAGTTAATTACAGAGACCTTTAAAACAACACAATCTAGTTCTTTGTTGCCATGTCTAGTAGTCAGACTTTATCTTAATTCATTTTTTCAAAGTTTCCTCTTTGTCAAGACTTTGTCTGATTATCATTACAAAATAAAGACACACACTTCTGATTTCATTTTAGATATTTTTCTTGAAGTGGAAGTAGTCAACACAGGTAGTGCTTGGAAATCTAAGCACTTGTTGCTGCTTTTTCAGGTGATTTAAAATCCAGTTAATTTCCAACGTTTCAGGTGAAGTTCTTTTTTTTAATTTTTTGGCACCACTCAATGCTATCCGGTGCTAAAGTGAGTTTGCTGTTTCTGTGAGCCAGAGGGAGAAACTGATTTCCCAAACCTTCTCGTTGGCCAAGCATGTAAAGGCAGCACATGTCTACGGCTGTTAAACAAAACACTCTGGCTCCTGGCACACTCGTATATTATGGAGTGTCCAGAGAGCAGTCAGAAAGGTGGATTTCTGTAACTAACAGCGCGACTATCAGTTAACTGTTTAGTGGTTCAGAGATCATGAATGTGTTTCAGAATAATGAAAAGCTGCTTTTGAAGGTTGATTAGTTTCTTTACTGCCCGTGTTTTCTTACTTAAAGAATTCTTACAGGTTTTCATTATGATAGTCTTGTTATAAAGACTCCAGAGGGTCCAACAGGCAATTTTTAATAGCAATGATTCAGTGCTCTACAAAATATAGCATTAAGGTGCACCGGTGGTGTGGAGGTTGGTGTGCTTGCTCCGTGTGCGGGGGCCAGTGTCCTCCAGGTGGCTAGGGTTGGTGTCCGGCCTGTGGCTCCTTTCCTGCGTTTTCTTTCTGCAGTTTCTGAATCTGTTCACTGTCCTGTCTCTAGATGAAGGCATGAAAAGCCCCCCAAAAACCTTCAAAAAACATAGCATTTATTTACCTCAAGATTAATTGAGAAATTATTGTTAGTTCCGCCCCTAGTGTAGCTTAAATATAAAGACACTCAATAATAAAGAATACACTGGGATGGCCTCGTTTTCTTTTCATACCTGCTCACCTAGCTTCTCTACACATGTGTTTATTCATTTTGTATTGTTTTACTCTCTTTATTAAAGCTGAGCTGTGGGCTCTGTGTAAATCTGTCCATAAAACCTTAGCTGCAGTTTCATTAGTTATTTGCGGATGCACACATTGCTTTCTTCACACTTAGAGGCTTGTTTGCTGTCTCGAGGTGATGGACAATAGTGCTGTGTTGGTCAGTCCTCTGGCTGTGGTGCTAAACGTTGTAGAAAATTGTTTTCCTGCTCAGCATCAAGGTTTTAAGCCTTGACGAGTCCAAACAAAAGATGCACACAAACTGAGATCCCTTCTATTTGATTGTTTTGTGGGGAAAAAGTGGACAATGTAAACTTTTTTCTTCCAAAGTTTTCTCAGTAATCTTGTGTGATATCAAGTTAAGTTATTTGTATTACTTCAACATGACCACACAAGAAACCCATCAGCTGGTATGAATGTTATACGATTGACTGATTGTCATTCTGTTTGTTCTGGTGGATCAGTTCAGTTGTTGGAGAAATGCACCCAGAGGACACATATGACTGCAGTTTATGTCTCTCTGTTCTTATGAAAAGTTTATTTATACTTGTTGGCCTCACATATTTCCGAGTAGTGCTGCTTCCATCTCTCTGACATGTCGTTTCTCTCGTGTGTAGGACGGCTTGTCAGACTGTCATCTCTTCAACACGTCAGCAGGGGCTCATTAAAAAAACAAACACTGAAGAGGAATCCATGTTTGTGATGTCGTGGGAAGACTTCTGACTGTATTTTTTTTAATATATGAAATTCAAAGAGTCTTTTTTACATGTCAAAATATGAATTACACTGACAGTTTTCCAAACCGTAAATTTAGGAACGATGACAGAAATATGCACCTCATTATAAATACGAGTCAACTTTATAGCGAGATGCTTTTTTATATCCACAACAACCCACAAATGACATGTGCCAAAAATGTTCCTTTTGTTACTCACAAACAAGTGTAAAAAATGTATTGTTTAGTCTTAAATGTAGAAAAATGTTAAACCTTTACATATAATTTTATTTTTGTGAATTAAACAATTACAGTTAGAATATTTAGCATAAAGAAGAACTTGTCTTCAGTGTTAGTCTGCTAAGGATTTGTGGGTAATTAGTCTTACATTTCTACCCTTTGAGCGTTTAAATGCAACCAAGGTACCAAGGTCATACTTCTAGGACCACGTTTAAATGTAGAATACAAACATTTGCATTAAGATAATGTAAAACATGACTTGAGTTTTGACTTTGACTGGAGATTCTTCTCCTGTTTCCGTCAGATGTTTTTTTCAGTCACACAATTATTTATTTTAGTTTTTTATTGACCCCTTTTTTTGTTTCACTCTACGCCTCTGAGATTGAAAAGACATAATACGTCAACAAGCGAAATAATGTCATGATTTGAATAAAATATTCAAAATTGGGGTGCCGTTGGCCTAGTGGTTAGTGTGCAGGCCCCATTCACAGAGGCTGTAGTCCTAGAAACGGGCGACCAGGGTTCAAATCTTTCCCGCATGTCACACACAGTGGTCAAACCAGCTCATTTTTACTGCTAAATTTTGTTTGATTGTTACATTAATGATGTTAACAATGAAGAAGAAGAATGCTCTTAAAAAATGAAATACTCTATTACATTTACAAAGTTACTTTACTTAGAATACCACACCAATTAAAAATGACCAGAAAACTGCAAGTAGTTAGACATGTTAAACTTAGTTTCTTTGTATATTTTTTTAAATGTGGGATTCACACCAGTCAGCTTGTGCTTTTTACACTACATCATGTGGGCGTAATTTTATGAATTCCAGACAGATGTAAAACACCTGTGAGCCTTCTTTTTGTTGTCCCTGTGTGGGAGAGGAGGTGCTTCATCACAAAGATAAACAGTCAGGCTGAGGGACAGCTACAGGAAAAGAAAAGGTACATGAGAGCTGCTTTTGAAGTACCCATCAGTTCTTGTAAAGTTTGTGTGATTTATCCAACACTGCAAATACTTTCAGAGGGTGATTTGGTTTGTGTCTCTCCCGGCTGCTGTCTCCTGCTGTGGAGACAAAAGATGAATGGACCTATCGGGGATATTATGGGGTATCTTCCTCCTCCATCACTATAGGGGCCGGTTCACTCTGATAATCCTCTCCTCACTGAGGGAATCCTCTAATCCCTCCTAGACACAGGTGTCTGGCCTTGTGCGTTCGTCAGGATGACTAATGCACTGAGCTGTGAGTGAGAATACAGATGATAATGCATACGCACACTAACACAAGGCTGAACACGCTGAATGAATGATGGATATCTGTAGGAGGGGATGCAGTAAAAACTGACTTTGTTTTTCTGTTTTAACACAAAAGGTCATAAAAACTTACGTCTCATAAGATGCAGGATGGTTGTTTTTCTTCTTTTTACTCATCAGACGCTCTTTTTATAATTCAAACCTACTACTGTTGTAGCTCCCTGGCTTATTGTCTTTAAACCCTCCTGTTTTGAGAAACAAGTTTAAGTAGCTTTTATTCTTAAAGAAACTCTATGTTTTGCCTTTAGTAACATCCCTGGTCTACATAAATCTATCTTAAACTCAATCTCTACAGCTTCTGTGCTGTGTACTCTGAGGCTTGCATATTGTTTGACGGGCTGATCTGAATCCTAAATTCAGAATCTGATTTCAAAGAGCAGTGTGAAAGTTATCTCTTCACAGCTTCTTTTACACATTCATAATGTTTAGTGAACACACTCCCTGATGTAACCAACTCCTACTTTTTCCAAACTCTTGAGTTATTTGAAGCAGAGTGTTAAGAAATAAAAAATAGTTGGTTATAACAAATATGATGGGGAATGTTGGTGCCTGAAGAGTAACGAAGCTCTGTCGCTATAGTTCTCACAAAGGATTAACACATGTATAATATAATATGTATCCTGGTGCAAGGGCAATAAAAACTTGATTCGTCACATTAGGCACATACAGCTTTACGTAATTATGAAGCGTGCTTAGTTTACAAGACAGGCGGACAAAAACAAAAAATGGACGCGCGGTTGAGTCCGTGTCAGCACATCTGAGAACAGCAGCTTAGTGCATGAACAACACAGAGAACATGGCAGCTAGTTTACTGACTTTTTGGCTTATTTTGAGTCATTTAGTCAGATACAGCCAGAACACTCCGGGATTTCTCCATAATGAAGACTGTCCACTGACTTTAGGGGTGAAGCGTGCTGAGTACAGACTGCCTAGTGTGAGTGCACCCTAAGATGCTTAAGAATAACATCTACCAGCGTGTCATGCATCACTCTCTCTCACCCTGTTTGTAATTTCCTCCTAGTTTTAATTTGTTACAGAGTAAAGTCACACACTAAAAGTTTTCTTTTCAGATTAAAGAGGCCAGAGTTTTATTGTTGTTCTCAGTTGTGGTTTTTGGTTTTGTCCTTTAAGAATATTTATTAAACTAAAGTCATTTTACTCAGATGATGGGCCAATGCTGTCTTGCTTGTTACAGATTTTTTTTACAACATTGTACTAATAAGCCATCATGTGTAAACAAGGACTTAAGACACGTACAAAGTGGTCTAGTTGTGCAAGTATGGACTTATTACTTCTGACTGTATGACTTTTTTTACTTCTTAAAAAAAAGGCATACAGCCCTTTTTGAATTATTCATGCTTCAAAAGCTCCAAACTGAACACAAGCCAGTGTTTTAATCACTTCTCTGCTTTTCCCATTTCAAAAGCACTGTTCGCCACTCTGCTTTGTTTACTGTATTAAAACCATGTGGAAAAGAGGAAACAACTCTGCATTCAGTCTCAAACAGTCTTTTTGTTTTCAGGGTTAATCTAACGTTATAAGACCGTCTTTACATCCGTCGTCCATATGCTCATTGATAAGTTAGGATATCATTGTAGGTCTGCAGTGTAAATAGAGAGCCCTCGTCATTACATTGATTACACTGTAGACAGGAACAAGTAAAAAGAGAATCAACATGATTCTGTAGCATGTCAAATGTGGGGGACTTAATGACACTACTTTTGTTCTGATTTGTTGTCTGAACAGAAACAGTAACAGTGATAAAACAAATCTTCAGGCTGCTGTTGCTCAGGGGGCCGAGAAGGGGGTTTTCAACCTGAGCTTTGCCAGACTTTAAATGAGTAGCAGATGTATCAGATTATCATAAAACAACAGATTAATAAAAATAATGAAATTTAGGTTTATCTTGGTATTTTTTTTATTACCACAATCAAAGCATTTCGTTCTAATAGCTACTCCTGGCTACTCTAAACGCCATAACTGCCAACAACAGCACAGGATAAAAGACCTGAAGCCTATTTAAACCATGCCTTGAACTTCATGGTGGTTTCGATGCACAAATGAACACTAACAGAAACTAAATAAAGTACATGAGGTAGCTGTTCATTGTCCATATTCTCACCTAAATGTTTTTTTGTGATCATCTGCAGCACATCAACCTCGACTGTCTTTTGTCTGCCCTTCAATAGGCTCCACCTAAGTAAGACTCGCCCTCTAGAAGCTTTGCAACTAATCACAAATGCTAAATGATGAACTGTGAATGACCTGAGACAAATTCTCCAGCAGGTTCTTTGAACTTCTAACATAACTGTACACAGACTGCCATTACTGTAGAAGGTGAAAGGTGCACTTTTAGTAAAAAAGAAAAACACATACAGGTCACAGTAACACAGTTTGTACAGTGTGTTCCCTCCTCATGTTGAACTACAGCCTGTGAGCTTCTCATCTGTTGTGTGGCTTGAAAAGAGCAGTTTGAGACACACACACACTGGCTTTTAAAGCTGCCATGAAGATGTGTTTGTGTGTACCAAGAGCTTATTATGCCTGTCATATTCAGTGTGTCAGCATTAACGTACCTACATGGCAGGTGTGGATGTGTGATAAACATCTTATCACTAGCCGACACGTTAGGAAGAGAATAACAGAGCTGATGCACTAAAATCCTCCTAGAGCTGTGACATGAGATATAGTGGTGGAGGGTTCCACTTTATGTGAAAGGGGGAGTATTATTATTCATTACGCATAGCCTAACAATTAAACATTGTGTAACCTAAACAAGAGAGTTTGTAATTATTCATTTTTAATTGACTTCAACTGTGTGCACAATTGCTATCAATGAATTATCCTCAAATTTGTAAATTTGTCAACTCATCGTTTCACCCCTCCTTGTGTATGATTGATGTCATTAGTTAGGTGTTATGTAGAGACAGTAAATTAAATTCCAAAAGTGAATCAAAGCAAACTTTGACTAAAAGCATACCTGGAAGTGTTTTTCCATGCTGTATCTGGGAAGTGGAATTGGCACTCATTTTAGTTTGTAACAAACAACTTTAATCAGCTTGTCCCACTTCTGTTCCCCATCCATTCTCATATCCACACACACTAGCATCCGCTTGTGCCTTATTCATCGGGTGATCTGCGTATGAGGAGGCCTATCCATGATTGCATCGTAACAATCATCCTAAACTAGTTAGTTATGTTAAAATGAAGGCATGAGAAGCTCCAGTTTTGACATGAGCAGTCGGTGAACTTATGGGAGGGACATGCAGACGTCCTCTCTGCTTGCTGCATGGTGTGATTCTGCTCTCTCTTGGTTTTGCCACAACTGAATAACAAGCCTCCCCACGCGAGGCTCTCCTGTTGTGATAAAGGATTGAAACCCAAAACAGGAGTTTTGTTGTGTTGCACGGAGCCCCCCCTAAGGCTCAGTCAAGAAATAATTAAAAAGATGTCCGCAAATTCGCTCCCACAGTTGGCAGATCCATGTGCATGAATCTGCAATCTATGGGGATGTTGTCCTAAACTGTGCGTCCAGATTTGAAAACTCTGGGCACAGATTTGCATTGTAAAATCTGTGGATTAAGTGAGGCCAGGACGTTGTCAATATCCATGCAGTGTTTCAGCGTGCTCTGTCACACTCGCTCTTTCTCTCTAGTGAGTGCAGATTTTTATTTTTGTAAAGTCCGTAAATATATACAGAATATACGTCTATGTGTAGGAAACAATGCTTGGTAGAGTTCCTTAATTAAAGTTAAAATACCAGAAATGCAGAATAAATGTGTTACTTGTGTTTCCTTTAATAGAAACTCAGGGTCTCTATAGTCAGTTGATAAGAGCGAGGTTTGTGGATCACTATGACCTTCTGAGTGGCCTTAGAGACTGTTGGCATGCCATGACTGATGCAGATTATCATAGCTGGAGAAAGCCAATTACTCTGGTCATCACGGTGCCCTCAGGGCTCCTCTTGGTGGAAGGAAATGTATTATAAAATTCTCTGTACATCCTGGCAGCATTTTGTATTTCCTCTAAGCTGATCCACCCAGTTTAAGTGTTAATAGGGCGGTCAATGGGACTCTCCCTCGCCTCAGAGCCATCTCCGGCTCTGATGAGCTTCTGCTTCACAAAGAGAAGTGGATGAATTACATTCTCTGCTGTTTTTCTCCTTTCTCTTTACAAGACAAAGCCCCTTTATTTTAGCCCTTCTTAACAAGGCTCAGTGTCCTTGTGTGACTAAAATGTGAAAAATGTCGGCCTGCAAAATTGTGGTGTAATACATGCTCTTGTGTGGTGTTTCAATGTGCTGAACAGAGAATGAGTTTTGGTTTTGTTTTCAAAACAGATTCCTTGAGAAACTGAGATTTCACACAACAACCCTGCATGACTAGGATGTACAATGACTACAGATCAAGCCGAGTCAACGGTAAGACGTGTGTGTGTGTGTGTGTGTGTGTGTGTGTGTGTGTGTGTGTGTGTGTGTGTGTGTGTGTGTGTGTGTGTGTGTGTGTGTGTGTGTGTGTGTGTGTGTGTGTGTGTGTGTGTGTGTGTGTGTGTGTGTGTGTGTGTGTGTGTGTGTGTGTGTGTGTGTGTGTGTGTGTGTCTGTGTGTGTCTGTGTCTGTGTGTGTCTGTGTGTGTCTGTGTGTGTGTGTGTGTGTACTTAAAATTCAAGCGTTTCTGGGCTTTGTTCTCGGGCAGCAAAAATAGCCAGTCTAATAACTGCTGGGTTTTCATTTCACAAAGAAGTTTTTTTATACACACAAACAACACAGTCAGTGCACCTTCTAAAGGTCTTATTTTGAATCTATCTCATCAGAGCTTCATCCTCTTACCTTCCTTAACCTTTAAACCTGTCTTGCTGCTTCGTGGATTTCAAATATTTTTCCATAATCGTATCTAGTTTTTCCCGGTATTCCTCTGCCTCTTTTTGTGCAGACATGACAATCTGCTGCATCCTCGGTTATTGGTGTCAAGGCCTTTGAATCAATGTATTGATCTCATTCAGAGCTACACATGTGATTCTGACATGGAGAGCGCGCGCGCGTGCGCACACACACACACACACACACACACACACACACACACACACACACACACACAGATACTGAAGTCAGATACTGACGGCACTGAGGAATAGTCTGGCTTTCCAAAAGAAAGTGCATCTCTAGTGGCATCTAGGGAAAGTTTCAACCCATACGTTTTTTTATATACTTGAAAGTCAAAATTCCATTTTGCAATACAAGATATTTACCCTACTTAGACTTCAGTTTGCACAAGATAAACTATATACTGCCCCAGTGGACATTTGTTTGTGTGCCAAGCAGCATGACTGATGTTGATGATGATCATTGGCAAATGTTCTGTGGATCCTTCTCACCAATGATTTAGAAAGCAGGTCAGGCAGAGAATGGAGCTCTCAGTGGGAGGTGTAGTTTACTTCAAGTATAGTTTGTACTCTTGTATATGTCGCTCACATAGTTTTGCAGTTATTTATAGATTGTATTAGTTTCCCTCTTTAAATAATTATGAACTGTTGTAGTGCTTTGAGTTTCTGACACTTTTTGTAATCAGTGTCAGATACAACGATCTGGTTTTCAGCTACATTGGAGACAATGATGCTCCTAGAGAGGCGATACATCTGTCAGAGGTCGGCAAGTCAGTCCACCAGTTTGTTATTGTCTGAAATATCTTAACAGCTAGTAGATAGATTACTATAACTTGCACTGACACTAATGGTTTACAGATAATAAATTTGACCTCAAATCTGGCCTGCTAGCAGGTTTCATCTGACCCGTGAGGCGTTTTGTGGGAGAAGGGGGAACATTTAAAAAATAATTACATGAGATTTTTATAAATCTGTATCATGTATTTTTGTAAATTTTATAAACGCAGCTGTTCAGAAACTAGTCCCTGACGTAAACAGGCTGATGAATACCTAAAAAAGTGCAGACCAGCAAGCAAAATGTCAGTATCCTCAACTATAAATTTCACTTTTTTCTACCAGCCACAGACCAAATTGTTAAAGTCATTCCCTCTTCTTTACCTTCCTCACTCATCCCCTTTGTCTCTCTCACTCTTCTCTCTTGTTAAGAGGTGTTTTTATAGGATTAACGCTCACTCAAGGCCACTTTTTACAGGCAATTTTTTTTACACTTTTCTAAGGAGCAAATTACATTGTCATTGCCCTGGGCAGTCCCTTTTGCTATTTGTAACTAGCAAATATGAGTTTGCTAACACACTAACCCAAGATGTTGAAAAAGGTAGCCATTGCATCTGCTTTACATCAGAATGATAGCATTGTCATTGTAAGTATGCTCGCAATGCATAAACAGAAGTATTATGTTCTTTAATTGTCTCTTAGAAGTTTCCTTATACTGTCACTATATGTATGTATAATATGCACTTGATGTGCACAATACAAAAAACGGTCAATTATTTGAAATAAGTGCCAAATATTCTAATCAAGAACAATTAGTCATTAAAGAACAACTGTTATATAGGCTATTCAACATTAATTTCATAAAGCCTTCAATTACTGAGCTGTTATTGTATTTAGTATATATAGTGGGCTCCTGCAGCACACAGTCTGAGGATAGAAATTGAACTGAGTAAGAAAGTGACAGATTACTGAAGAGTGTGGAGAGAGAGGGGGATAAAAAGCGCCTTTCTTGCTGGGCTTTCAGCCGATGAGTGTGTCCTTTCCCATTACTCTCACGCAGAGCAATATGCAGGTCAGTCAGGTGATAATGAATGCTCTGTCTGATACTTGGCCTTTTTTCCTCCTCCTGCTTGTCTGGTCTGCTCTTTCTTCTCCCTCATACTGCAGAGATTTCTACACCATCGAGGAAATTTCCTCTGGTGGGTTTAACAATCTCACAATCTCCTCTCTTCCTCCTCAGGATTGTTGTGCAGCTAAAAGGTGTGAGATGATAAAGATGTCAAGTTTTTCTCTCTCTTTCTTCATTAATTAAACTCTGACTTAAGGCCAAAGTCTCTTCACTGTGGGACACATTTTTTTCTGGTTTGTATGAACAAAAATAAAAATAACCTTTGTTGGTGGATCATTTGCTTTAGCCTCCACTGAGCACACAGCATCAGATGAACAAATTAAATTCTGAGCACATCAACCCCCACTGAACAGCCGTCTGCAACAGGAAGAGATGTAATAATACATTCAGCCAACATTTCACTGAAACACTAGATCTAGGTTCAAGGTTGGATCTGATGACATATCAATGAAATCAGATGAAAAATAACCCCTCCGTTTTAGGCTTTAGTAGAAAACAAAGACACTGAGTGTAAACCAAATGCTAGCATGCATCTCAAGCCATTTCCTTTGTACCTTCAAACCTTTTTAAATGGTATTCAATAGATTTGTAATGTTTTACATGTCAAACCCTTCTCATGTGAGGAGTAAACCATCAATTGGCCACCAATCACACTGACTGAACTATCATACGAGGTGAATATTTAAACAGAGTTTACCTTTTCACGATGGTGTATGTTTCTCCGATACCAGCAGCAAATATGCTACTGGTGTGGTATCTATGCTGGTATGATGATTAGAAGAATCTATGCTCCTCTAATAAGAATAAAACAAAGTGCTTTGAACAGTTTGTATCATCAAATGTCTGATGACAGACCAGCAGAACAAGACAATACTGGTGTGACTAATACTTAGTAAGAAAATAAAAACTTTAATTTATGCTGGTTTATAAAAAAAGTATTGTTTGACATTTTGTAGTTTTAAGGAAGGCTCTCCCAATTTTTAAGATTTTTCGGCTGTTTTCATTTCTGACCATAGCTCAGCATGTAACTCAGCAGATTACTGAAAAAAACCCTAAATTAGAGGGGAACCAAACTTTCACTTGAATTCCTCCAAAGTCCCTTTTAGACCACTATCTTCAGTCTTATTGATGGTGTTTTGACTTCTCTGTGGGAGGTAGAAGTCTGGCTGAAACCCCCAATTTCCACATACTTTGTGCGTGCCGCGGTTCGTCAGCGCCACACACTACACCGTAGTTCCCGGCCACTCCAGTCAATCATTGTGTTTCCACAGCGAGCGACGCGATCTGTCTAAGGAGCGTTCCACCAGTGCCACTACGCTCTGCTCTGTTTCCAATACGCTGAATGTCTATTTTTATCAACGTTGTATGCTGCAGGCACGCGTCAAGCTGGACAGAATATGACAACACAGACATGAAGTCAGACAATGAAACACACAGAGCGTAAAACACAATATACAGACCCACGATCATATCCTCAGAAAGACAAAACAACATGTTGTTTCTCTCTTTAATCCCCCGTGATCTTGTAGTTCTTCTGTGATGTGTGTACAGCTGATCATGGCTGCGCTCCGCTGCACTCACGTTCCAGAAACGGATCCAGTGGGTCACGCCGTCCGACGGAGCCTGGCGCTGACGGATCGCAGCTGAACAGGGGTTTTTGGGGATTGGGGGTAAAACAAACCTCTCTTTGTGTGAATCTTGACTTTCAGTGAAGTTTGATACCTGTGGGAAGCGGATGGCACATTTGGTGGCGGGATCCCCAACCAGCTAGCTACAAACCTCAGCTGCCAAAAAGTGCCCACTATCTATCATAAACATGCTGCTGCGTGTATCAGAGGGCTTTCAGCAATAAAACACAGTGAACTTATGTTGTCAAACAAACAAACACAATCCATCATCACCTCTTCTTGTGGCTGTACGAGCTGAAATGCGCGCGAGGTGTTTGAGTCGAGTGAATCTCTGTTTGTGAATGATGGTGGGGCAGCGAGGGCTGTTAACAACATTGTTGCAGTGCAGGAGGGTTAACAGTTGTTTTGCGCTCTGTTTGAGACCCATTTCCATCAATATTCATGCTGAGG
Source organism: Labrus mixtus (assembly GCF_963584025.1). Classification (NCBI taxonomy): domain Eukaryota; kingdom Metazoa; phylum Chordata; class Actinopteri; order Labriformes; family Labridae; genus Labrus; species Labrus mixtus. The sequence continues at coordinate 15,184,450 of NC_083621.1, read as the reverse complement.
GGAAATTCTCTAGTTACAGGCCTGTCCTCCTTTTGAGCTTAGTTTCGGTTTCCAGGACAGATGCTGCCGCCACCAGTAACTCCCTCCTCTCCGATCATTCTGGAAACTGTGGCAAACACTTTGGATCCAGCTTTTTATGGTGTCTTATCACTCCCCCTCAACTCATTAAATTCCTCCAAGTAGGAACACACCAGTACGTGAATTGGGACACTGTGCAGCTCTCTTAATGAGGTGTCATAACGAGCTGGGGAGTCACTGCAACCTTTCCTGTCCAGATGATCATCTGCTAACCATCAGTCAGGGGGCAGGGGTGCGGATAAGGAGAGGGGAGGAGAAGATGGGAGAGGTAATTAGAAAAGGGAGGATTAAGAAAGATAGAGGTCAAAGATAACCAGTGAAAAGCAAAAGACAGGGATGTCCCCCAACCTCAGGACACATTTCTGTGCTGGCTGTCTTCTTCTACAGAGGGCAGAGGAGTTAATGACATATTCTACTCATGCATGAGTTACAAAAACTCCACTTAATGATTTCAAAATTGAAGACCAGAAATACCACTACAGTCGCTTTAAACTATCTGCTGAGCTGAATCTTTTAAATATCAACTCTCTGAGCATCCACCTGAACAATGTTGTTTGTTTGGAAAGGGCATTTTGATACAACGTGGAGCTGCACTCTTACAGTGTGAAAACAGGAGTGAGTGGTGCTGCATACTACTCAATAGAGGCAGACAAACAGTTCCAATATCTCACAGGACAAATAGTCAAAAGTTTTACAGGTAGAAAGTCTAAAAAATTGCTAGTAAAGAGGAAGACAGTCTCTTAAAGGTGTTGTTAAAATTTTAATAAAGTTGTAAATGAGACCCAGCTTCCATTTAAAAAGCAGTAATTAAATATCAATAATTCCATCTATGAATGATATCGGTGTCAACTAAACCACTGTGAGTGAGTCAGTCTTGTTGCATTATTGTTTTTGCTTGGGATATGGTTAAATCTTGCAGCTTAGAATGACTTGTGTGACTTACTGTATGCCCTCTCATGTCAAGACAGTGAGATTATATCTCTAAAGATGGCTGTAAAGTCTCATAACTATTGCATTCCTATATGAAACCATGAAAGCACAGAGTCAAACTAGTGTTTGATTTGAATGCTTTGCTACACTAAGCAGACTGCTGAAAGAACATCATTGTTATAAAAGAAAAAAATCAAGACATCAGACCAACATTATTTACGGATGGACTCTGAAATTGAATGAGAGCATGCACTGGCTGTTACTCATTACTACTGGCTGACAGGAGTAATTGAATTCTGCTGGGAAAATTACTCTGTTTATTCATCATTAAGTCTCTTCTGGAGAAACACAAAATAGCAAACAATCAGCTGGTAGCTTTGTTTTCGACTTGTACAACCTTGAAAGTAGATGATCAGGAAGTAGGAACTCCAGGCTGAAAATACTGTCTCTCTCGATATGGAACTGTTTCTCAAATTTCACCAGTATGTGGACTGTAAGCATCATCAAACCAAGTAACTTCATGTGAATATGATCTTGCACGTGAAAAATACTTTTGCCGTTCAACTGAGACTGGGCTCTATTTTATCACCTCAGCCTTTAAGGTTTTAATTTCAAAGTTTTAATCTAGAGACTGGTTTAGGTTGGACGTCGTGTTTAGTATGTCAGTGTCTCCTGCACAACAATCTGGTGTAAAATCAACCAAACAAGATTCAGCAATTTTCAATAAACACAAGACACGTGTGACCTAAAGAAAGGATAAGGGCTCAGTGACGAGACCCCTGATCCATATTATGCCCCTGTGCACCACTGATAAATGACATAACCTACCACATGGCCCTCAGTTAACACCTCAACCCAAACTGCTTTGCCACCTTCAACAGACCCAGGCTCCAAGTAGTGACAACGCCAATACTACCTACTCTACCACAGGGCTCCTCAACCCAACCCAACTATATGTAGATCAATGGGCAGCATTGAATTAGTCTCATGACACCTCTGGGAGGCTGCACAGTTGCCTCCCGTGTCCCAGAGCAAACCCCCCAAATATGCTAGCTCTCACTGCCCACCATACCCTTAAGCAGAACTTCACATGGCCATCACAGCCCAAATAGCATTGCCACCCTCAACAGACCTAGCCTACGTACAGTTTGTGCAAGCTCCAGGCAGTGATAGCTCAAACACCAGCCAACCGCATGGCCCCTAGTGGCCCTCACAACTCAACTGTGTAGACTAACAGGAAAGGAAATAACTTGTATAATATTGGGGGGAAAAATCTAGATATGTACATGTTGTGTTTGTACATTTACATTTCATAGAACCCTTGACTCATGATGTTGGTGGTGGTTTCTAATCTCTGGGTGCCTTTCTAGTTGTGTTGAGTTTCTCACACCTTTCCAAGAATCCCCATTGTAACATAGACGGGCGCTCTAACAGCTCTGGCCTCCATCAAGGCCAACAATCCAGCCTCATATTCACTTGGAGGACCTGCATATTTGACATAACTGCTGCATTTGTATCTACAGTCATGTTTGAAGTAGCTGTCATGTTTAACAGTATGGTAGTTTCATCACAACATTCACTTTACCTTGACTTCAAGTGTTAGATCTTGGTTAGTATTATTTTTTATTCATGAGACACATCTGCTTTTAACCAATTTGTTTTAAGTCAGAGATGTGCAAACAACTATGCAACAGCCCAAGGTTTTTTAAAGTCTAAATGTAAATTGTTTTGTAATCCTTCTGACATATTAACAGGAATTATTTGCAGATGTAATAACATGTTTTGGTGCCTAAAAAGAGATTTATCCTTGATTAGTCTTCAGGTCAGTCTGCTGGTTAGTTTGATTTTAAAAGCGTTGAATTCATATAAAATGTACTGAAACTTGTTTGATTTGTTAGCTTTTGTATCACTATATATCAGTGACTGTAGGTATTGTTGGACAGATGATGGCACAGTAAAGTAAGTTCCGGTCATGACCCAACTTTGAATCATTCCAACACACAGTTTGTAGAAAAGTGCTCTTCTGGCGTCAGAGTAGACTTGAGATTGAGAAATACTTTCAAGGTTTGTGAAAAAGGGGAACAGCACTCTGGCCTTTGGTAAATACAATTATTTACCTTTTGAGATCATTTTATGATGGCAGTGGAAGCAGACTTATTGGAGGGGCAGAGAAAATAATCTGACAGCAGATATTTTCTAAACATGGTCCAAGGCCTTTTAATCAGAACAAGGTGACCTCAGCTTTAGCTCCTGTTTGTGTGTGTTTGAACCAGCCCTGTTTTTAAACTACAAACAGTGAGTTGCCATATTAAGAGTCCATAAGTTAGACTATTAATACAGCTGTAAAGCAGTAAATCCTTCATTACCTTCATTAGGGATATAATGTTACAGTACAGTTACAGTGCCTTTGTTAAAATAATGGAGAGACTTAAAATAGCAACAGATGAAAGCTTCATATCATCTGTGAGGATCAGTGAGGAGACTGTAATGTTACTGCTGTTAATACATGAAGCGTATGTGCCATTTCCATTGTGTTTGTTTTTTACATTGTTTTCCACTGTCAGAGTAGAGGTGAGCAATGACAGTCGTAGAAAAAAAGATCACACACTCTAATATTTCGTTAGATCGCCTTTAGCTTTGATTACAGCACACATTCGCTGTGGCATTGTTTCGATAAGCTTCTGCAATGTCACAAGATTTATTTCCGTCCAGTGTTGCATTAATTTTTCACCAAGATCTTGTATTGATGATGGGAGAGTCGGACCACTGCGCAAAGTCTTCTCCAGCACATCCCATAGATTCTCAATGGGGTTAAGGTCTGGACTCTGTGGTGGCCAATCCATGTGTGAAAATGATGTCTTGTGCTCCCTGAACCACTCTTTCACATTTTGAGCCCGATGAATCCTGATGAATCATCTTGGAATATGCCTGTGCCATCAGGGAAGAAAAAATCCATTGATGGAATTACCTGGTCATTCAGTATATTCAGGTAGTCAGCTGACCTCATTCTTTGGGCACATAATGTTGCTGAAACTAGACCTGACCAACTGCAGCAACCCCAGATCATAGCACTGCCCCCACAGGCTTGAACAGTAGGCACTAGGCATGATGGGTGCATCACTTCATCTGCCTCTCTTCTTACCCTGGTCACTCTGGAACAGGGTAAATCTTCCTTCCAGTTTTTAATAATGTTAACCCAATTTTAGTAGTTTCTGCAATCTCCTTAGATGTTTTCTCTGCTTGATGCAAGCCAATGATTTGACCCTTCTCAAACAGACTAACATCTTTTCCACGACTACAGGATGGGTCTTTCAACATAGTTGTTTAAGAAATGAGAAGCTACTCATTGCATCAGTTGGGGTTAAATAACTTGTTGCCAGCTGAAAGATTATCGCCCATGCAGTAATTATCCAATGGGAGGCTCTTACCTATTTGCTTTGTTAAATCCAGGTGGTGACTTTTTTTTTGGACAGGCAGTGTGTATATATGTGTATATATATATATATACATATATATCCCTTGTAAATATGTAGGGCTAAATATTTGATAACATTCTTAATGTTTGATACCTGAATCATTCATTCTTTTTTGCAGGGCTCTTAAATTAGACTGTCTTTATGAACCAAGTTTCCCTAACCGTATGTGAACCCATCCACCTTCAATGCCAGAAAAACAGTAACTCAGGAAAAAGACTAATTTTCTGACTCTGTTAAAGGACACTGCATAACAATCTTTTATGAAATGTAAACTCCTTTTTTGAAGTTTTTTTTTAGAGGTTGGACTAAACATGTGTTGGCTGTGTGTTGATCAAACCAAATCTGTTCATGCTCTCAATCATTTTTAACATTTTAATAATGCACACTGCACAGCATGAGGCCAATTTGGCTTGAATGCTCCTTTTTGAGTATATAAATCCTCTACCATCTTCTATATAAACTGCAGCTACAGATTGACACCAACAGGAAAGCACAGTTTTCTTTCTATTAAAATACCTCACCTTATAGGCCATTTATGGATTCGCAGCATCTCAGAAGTTGTCTTAAAAGAATGGTTTTCAGATTATATTTTGTGATATTGATATATGGCACTTGGTTCATGTGTGGGTGATCTTTCTTGTTCGCTTAGAGTAACTCGCTAAACTCGTGGCTGAGCTATAGTGGGTCTGCTTTGACATCCTTCTTTGACAGTTTACCCGTGTGCTTGAGTCCGCCTTCGGTGTCAAAGAAAAGAAGCAGGAGTTTTAGTCACAGGATGTTGTACCGCCCCTTAACACAGCCAAAACAGTTCGCCTTCGCGCTTCGTGCACGGGAGGCGAACTTCTTCTGTCGTGAAGCGCGTGCACGTCAACGCGAGGGCGGGCTCTCCTGCTGTAGCTACAAGGTCCCGCTTCTCCTGGCTGCTTTCAATGCAGTCCTGTCTGCAGAGCGGAGCGGGCTGTCAAAGGGAAGAGACCCGGTGCTCCATTCAAGGATATATTTCTACTTCGTACACTTCGTCCTAAAGCAGGGTACCCGACAGGAACCGTAGCTCATCATCTGTGGACAATGTTTCTCTTGCAGTACACAGGTAGGCTACGTGTTTGAAGTTGTATCATTCATACGCTGTTTCTTCAAACGGTCTCCTTTTTAAACGCTAAAAGGTTATATTTTGGGTGCTCACAACCCACCGACTGTCCGTTTTGTGTTGCCGCAGGCTAAAATATATCACTGAACCCCACAGGGTATTGTTGTCACGCGTATTTATCGTATCTATTCGTTGTTTAATACAAGTTAAACAATAATAGGCTAGACTATTAAATATTCTCAGTGTGTTAATTGACGGGCGTATAGCCGACCAGCTTTTAAGACCGCATGAAGAGACCTCTGCTGCCTTTCTCCACTGTGGTAGGGTTGTTCGTATAGCCTATTCCTCAGTAGGCTATTTGCTGTGTAACGGTGTGCTTTATGGTGATATGACAGATATGAAATGTGCGCATTTTACGCGAGCAGAAAGTAGGCTGCTATAGGAACGAGCGGTTTCTTTAAATGTTGACCGACAGCCGCCTTTACTGCAGCTCTTTATGGATGAAGTTTTCAGATTATTCCGCTGTGTAACGCTACGTCTCTGCTATTAAAATTCATGATCTGTCATATTTAGACAGAATAAAATACATTAATCAGTCAGAATAATTAATTGGCCTATTATGAGGGTGCTCGTGTGTTGTTTATATATAGCCTATAAGTTGTGTGTTTGCTTCAACTATTACGATTTCCTTTTCATTTATCCACAAGTCACCAGAACGCACAAACAGCAGGATGGGACATTTTCTCTGGGCACACAGGATGTAATTAAACTGGGATGATGTCTGAACTCTTAGATTATCCTGCTTACTCTGCTTTATTCTGGCACTTTGCTCAACAGCTTCTTCTGTGGGAAATTCACCTCGTTTTTTTTGTCATTGCAATTATTATAGCTATTCTTATTCCCCTTATTCTAATGTGGGAACTTAAAGTTTATCACTTGTCTCAAACAAGTCACTTTTCCACCAAGAAATGAGGTTCAGTAGAACTTTTTAACAACACAACTAATATAATTTAACTTCTTAATATTTCTTTTACTTTGAAAAGTGCAAGAACAGAACCTGAAACTTATTTCTCTTCATACCATCTAAACATTTTTTTAAAAAGTGCACCAGTTTAACAGTTTTTTCTTTTAGGATCCTTGAAAAACAAAAGTTTAGTATCTGTTCTGTTTGAAAGGAAATCTGGTGGAACAGGAAACCGAAGAATATAAAAAGGCCCCTTTAGCTGTTTTTCAGTCTCTATGATTCTAAGATGAATGGCAGATTTTTTTTTCCACAATGAGAGCATCTCTGCCTTGTCACCAGAGTTTAGTTTCTTCTCTCACCTTTCCAGCTAAACTGAACAAGAGCTCACCTTCAACACTTTTACATGGGGCAGAGAGGTGCAAACAAATATCTTTGTTTTTCCTCCAGTAGCTCAATGCTTTCTCGCCTCTGCTGATGGGCACCTCAGACAGGTAATTCACCTGCATAGATCAAGGATGATCCAGCAGGTGCTCCACCTCAGAGTTCCCATTCAGCATTGATTAATGTGCTGAAAGCAGAAGGCTACATGTTTTTTTAAATGGAAGCATTTCTGTGTCAGGTACAGGTACTGTGTGCTTTGGTGCAACTGGTTTTTCACATGTGGCGTCTGGTCTCCCCCTCCAGCCTAGTCAAAAGCACCTGTCTCTTCATCCTTGACTTCTGCTGTGATGTACCGCTATTTCTACCTTTTTACAAATAAATAAAGATGTTTAAATTATATGTTTGAAATTAGTCCTCCAAATTACTAGCGTTGAAATTAATCGATGCATCGTGACGCAGACGTGGAGGATTAATGCAGCCGGGACAGGACATAGTCGATGCTGATGAGGGTTGGAAAAAAGCATCTGCCAACCGCCATATGCAGGTTTTTTTTTTTTGGTTTTTTTTTTACAGCATTGAGTGAGTTTGTTCAACCTTCCGGCCACAGTGTTGAGTAAACAAAATGAACCTAGGCTGTGCTATACAGGACAAACTCGCAGAGTTACTTTCATCCAGGGCTTATGTTAGATGTCCAAATGACTGTTGTAAAACATATTCATGATTTTGTATCTGCTTTTAGCAGGCTTTATGGGATGCCACTTGGTGAAATAACTCCGGTAATGCAATGTCTGAGAAGTATCTTGTGTGTGTGTGTGTGATCAGCTCTGGATTGGCTATACTTGTGAGGACCGTACGGTCACCGATCACTGCTGGTCAGGCTGAAAATTGGCCGATTCTGGTCACCTGACGATTGATCGGTGCGCCTCTGGGAGAGGGAGAAGTTTCATCAGGCTTTGTGACAGCCATTTACCTCTACACTGCACTCCCTCTCTCTGATCAATCGGCAGAGTATCCTCAGATTGCTTAAAATGGTGCAAAGGGAGGGAGCTCTTTACTCTGATGTGTTGGAGAGGAAAGATTTAAAGGTTGTGCATAGAGTGCTTGAAAAGAAGCTTAAATATTTCAGCTTTCTTTGGCATATTGGGAGTGCTGCAGAACAAATTAAGACAGAATACAGAGATGACTTCTGTACTTCTGGGAGATATGGCAGTTTTAAAACTCAAATTTAATTGCTGAGTTCATGACAATATTAGTGACTAAGTGGGGTTTTTAGAGGCAGTATCGAGACAAAAGTGACGAAGACAAACGGAAAATGCAGAAAACCAAGTGATAGTTTGAGTCATTGTAACAGTTTTTGTGAAACCAGCTACCTCACTGAGAGCACAATTAAGTGGAAATTTATTGGTGCGACAGGCTCCAGAATTAACAGAGGGGAGATCCATCATCACTAGAAACTAAAACAAGCTCAAGCACTTTACCTGAAAGAAAAAGTAGTGGTGTCTGTTTAATCCGTACTTGGGACAAACTTCCACAGCTATTCAATGACTCAGTCCCCATATTGGTATTCAGACGTGTCAAGTCTATTAACATCAAGTCTATTAACATTATGTCTTTGGAAATAGTTACATTAGTTATACGTCTATGAAAACTGGTGTTCTGAATCTCCTTACTCCACAGCTCTCGGCTACTTCAAGAAAGGTGTTGCAGTAGATACTACCAAACTGGATGCCATGTTGGAATAGTACTAACTATGTGATCCTCATTTGATAGATTACATGGTGAAAAACACAGTTTTATCCTCAACTCTCTATCATAAAACAACAGCAATTCATTAAAAATACCTCCTGTTGAAAAAGTGATGGAAAGATGCTTCCTCAAATCACTTTACAAGATGCTTGGCTTCTATTGTCAAATTATTTCCTGTCATGTGGTACTACCATGCTGGCACACCATCTGTCAGGCTGGTTTTTAAGACTGTTGGTGCAATAGCTTGATTGTTTCAGTGCCTCACCACTCATCCTAAGTCCGTGTGGCAGCCTAATGTAATGTAATGATTGTAGTTTATTCCTGTGTTTAATGTTCACTTGTATATGCACTGCAGAAACCCAGTTTGACTTGGTCTAATTGTTCAGCTTTTGAAAATCTGCAGCATTAAAGTGAGTCTGAAGTGTGTTCATGTTGAAGGAAAGTATATTAGCTTGTGTGAGAGATCCCTGTGAGGATCACCAGTGTTGGCAGTGGCAGCAGTTCAACTGCAGCGTCTATCAAGTAAGAGAGCCTGGCAGCCTGAAGGCAACTAACCATAGCCCGAACCATATCACTGTCAGAGCTCTTCATTTCTAATCACTTATTTGACAAACAGCCACGCAGGGAACTTTGAAGCTGGAGCTTACGACTCAGAACAGCACATTTGAAATACTGAATCTCCCATTTGCAAAACAATTTGGGTACTAATAAAGATACCTTGAATCTTGAACCATTTAAGCACTCCATGAAGGATGAAGTTAGCCCTTAGATTTGTCTTGCATTAGCTGTGTATGGGCGGTGTGCGAGACAGGATTCAGTCTGCAGTGCTACAGTGTTGAACCCTGCTGAGAGTCCCTCTGAGCACAGGAGACTAAGGAGAAGTTTGATGAAGCTGAATTAAACTGCTCATTGGAGAGTTGCACAACCTTTCTGCACTTATAACCCTCAAATCCCCAGATATTATTAGTCATCTACATTGTTATCATCAATCTGTAAAACTAACTTGGGTACTTAATGTCTTAAAATGAGATGTAATAATTTAGTTTCAATCTTCTTCGTTTTTCTCATTACAAGCAATGCAGGCCTTCATTTTTTTTGGCTTTTTTTGTGTAATAAGATGTGGATCTGGACTTCTCAGCTGAATGTGGCTTACAGGATTCGGAATAAAAGTCAGACTCATCTTGTCCAATTATTAAATTCTGTCATGCCTACCTTACTTTGTCAGTCTTTGCCACTTATCTGCAGTGTTCAATTAGAAAAGTACAACATTGAAAGTTTTGGGTGATACACTTCAGGAACTTTTAGCTTATTATAGATATCCTTATAGCTGGGTGACTGTCAGTTATTACAGAATAACTGTCAGAATGTCAGCCTTGAAAGCATATCTGACAGTCAGACCTCTACAACTGAAAAATTAAAGAGCAACATCCAGACCAACCTTCTGGGCTTGTGCTTATGTTTGTGTTTTAGTAATGAGGGACACCATAGCTGTCACTTTACTGTGCAGACGTAAGCATAGTTGTATCTCCTTGTCTGTTCTACTTAGTTGAAACATCTCTAAAACATTCATGGCAGTATTGCACCTGCCCAGCAATGTGGATTCCCTGGGTGAACCTGATATTTTTAGTTTTTTTGTTTTATGGTGGCATTTTTTCCCCTCACTACTCAAGCCAAGAGAAGCAATTGGAAGTAGCACAGCATGCAATGTGATGGATCACCAGTGGGATGTTGGACACTACTGCTGTGTACATCTCTGGAGTTACCAGAGACCACTGCTGCTTCTGGGATTGTATTACAATAAATATTCTGCCTTAGCACTGGATGATAAATGGAGCCACTAAATCTAACTCTTATTTTGAAGTTGCACTGTGTAGTTTCTTAAATATCATAAGAATCGGCTTTTGCATTTACTGTTGATTTATTTGCGAGGAACCTGAATTTAATACAGGATACTTCAAGACATTTATTAAACCTGTTCTGCTGTCATATGGATATATGACTGTGCTAGAGTTGGCCCTCTTGGTTGAATGCTGTTCCCCCAAACATTGATATGTTGAATACTTCCCTGTAGAGGAAATGGAGAAAGTTGAGACTGTGGTTCAGTGGTTATGACCAGAGAACAGGGTGTCCACAGAGATTGCCTGTCTGGCAGGCAGCCATCACTCCACTGTAACAGAGACTGAGAGGCAAGATTTATGGGGCTCTTACTTTGGGGAGAGGGAAAATCTTGGGGGGGGGGGGGGGGGGGGGGGTGTTAGAAAGAGCAACCATGAATGCATTAAGAGGTTCTCTGCATGCTCTGTCTTACGGAGGCATTTTGTTTGTGAATTAAAGAAAGTGCTTTCTTGAGCTAGTGGGTAGAGCATGTTTTGCAAGACTCATAAGTCCATATTCTGAACCGTGTTGAATCTTTAAGTGTTCCCTCTGTGGAATGAAAGTTGGAAGAATTTGAGTCACGAAGAATTTTCCATTTGCTAACACATGTTTGTGGTGAATGTTGTTTGTGGTGTTTTTTTTTCCATTTTACATCAACAAACTCACTCTCAAAGATCCCCACTGTGTAGATTCTTTCATACCGAAGCAGAAAAAAACCTATCTCAAATGTCATTGGGACTATTCTGAAGGGTTCTGTGTTTGAGCTCAAAGGAAGCCCTATATGTGCGTGTTTACTGCGTAAAGCCTGGTGCAGTTAGATCTCCGCTGCTGAATAATTGTAAGCCATTTCTGCACTCGGCACATATAACTGGCCAATATTTATTTTGTAGCTTTTCTTTTTTGAGAAATGGGAGGTCAGCATGTTTTATAGGATGATAAAACCCTAGAGTAACATTTTGACCAGGGAATGGGTGTACTTTTCAGTCATGTTCTTTGAATTATAGCTTGTTCTATTTTGGAGCTTGAGAATGCCAGCTGAGGCCAGGCTTTAAGTGATCTTTAGACCCCGCTCAGTGACACGGTCAAAGGATGAATTGAGGACATCCACACATCCACTCAAAAAATGAGCAGAGTCGTTTGAAAATCAATTAGATGAAGCACCTATATACGAACCTAAAAATATAACCAAAACTAGTGGAAAAAGAAGGTTACGACCCCCCCCCCCCCCCCCCCCCCCCCCCCCACAGGAGCCAGCTGTGAAGTAAAATGTCCACAGATTTCACAGTTTGGTATTCAAAAAGCCAGCCAATGATTACGACTTTCTAGATTAACCTTCTTGGTTAAAACATTTCCTTAACTATCTTGAGTGGATGTGCCTGAATCTGATCATTCAGTGCATCATTAGTCTTGTTTTCTTTAAGCGTACTACAGCATTCTTGCGTTTCATTATCCCCTGTTTAGGAAACCACCATTAATAGTTGCAGCTCATGCTCAAATTACGTTGTCAGCCCTCAGGCTAGTGTCAGGAAACTCTGGGGGATAATGTAAAACAGGCGCTCCGAGAAAACTGTGAAAGTAACATTGCTACATCTCTGTGGCTGTCATTTGGTTTGCATGCTTTATATGAAAAGGGTTTCAAAGAAAAAGTTGAAAGCTTTGAGAGACCAAAGATCAAACAAAAAGTAATCAACACATTAAGTTAGCAACCAACCCTGGTTTATTTTGTCCATCCAGGTGAAATTAGCACCTTACAGACTGCCAGATCAAGCCATCCTATGCCCCTGTGGAATGCAGTGATAGAGTTCAGAAAAGGTATAGATTAGGCAGAGCAACTTCGGCAAAACACTTTTGCCTGAATATACCTGGGGCCAACCAGCTCCTATTTAGGACTAGGAAGTAAGTGAGGGGAGAAGATGGGAAGTACAGGAGTCCAAGGAGAGCGGCGGAGTAAGTGAAAGAATAAATCTTGGAATTTCCATAAATCTGATTTATTGATCAAATTTATATTTCGCTTGGCCCCAACTTTAACGGAATGTGAAATCATAGACTGGGACACCAATATTACATTGTTGCGGAATCGATATGAATGCACAAAATCGTAATAAGACATAGACAATCAATTGAAATACAGGGACCCATTCACTATGAATATCAGCCTGTCAGTGTCAGGCTGTCCCAGTTTTTGAGCCAGCCTGTATGAATGGACCATTAGGCATGTTAAACACGTTTTGACTTTGGCCTGTGCTGAGTTACACTAAAAGTTCCTTACTCGGGTTATCCTGGTAGATGAGGGGTTTATGATTGCTCATGCAATTGCAAAGTCTCTGATGAAAGTCAGTGATCTCTAGTCAGCTCTGATTTGTAAACTATCCCAGACGAAGACAGTCCTTCATTTAAATTTGGTTTGATTTGTTCCTCAGTATCTATATTGCTGCACAATTTACGCAACAGAAAAATAAACTGCCAGTACTCTTTGTGGGAACAAGTATGCAATAGTGACACTGCTTCAACCATATCATTGGCATTTTTACAATTTGTTGTTTCTTATCAGCCTATCAACACACAGAGGCATTTAAATGTGGAATAAGCTAATACTTGCAGATATTGACCTTGCTTAATGATGTTGTCTCGATATACAATCATTTGACATAATTTGTAAGACTGAATGTTTCACTGTTTAAGGTAATTGGTCTGTCAGCAGAGTTGTGTGGTTGATACACAGAGAGCAATTACTTTTCAGGAATCTCTGTCAGCAAGTCCTCTCAGTAACTACACGTCCATACGTCTTTTAATGTTCTTTCACCCATTCGTCTGTGTTCATGCCAGCAAACTTAACTTTTTTGGGGGGGCTTCTTGCAGCCAATCTTCCTGTTCTGCAATCCATTAAGGCGGTTATTGAGATGATCTGTCCTAGATGCTGAATGTGGTTCCTTGTGGGAGCTGTGGCCTTAAGGACATATGCTGACAACAGCTGACTTAATATCATGGCACTGAACACAGCCATTACAGACAGGGAGGTAATTGGATTCACAAATCAGCCATGGCTCTAGGTTTATTGTGGCACTGGGCTTTATGGGTAATATTTCAGACTGGAGACTGGTGGGCAGGTTGTCAGAGTGGGGCTTGGTTGTAACTTGAAACTGGTGCAGGAGAGAGAGTCAGAGGAGATGTTGAGCTTTCCTTTGGTCTCAGAGAAACACTGGGAGAGAAAAGACTCAGTATCCTGTAACCTGTATTTAGGTCTTGTCAAATATTATTGCTTTAGGTGTAAATTGATTGAAACATTTACATACTGTAGCTTTTTTCTTTTCTTTTACTGAAATTGTCCTCCTTGTTGTTTTGACCTTGCCATCTTATGAACACTTCCTTTAGTTTATCTTGTTCTATTTCAGTGCTCAATGTGGAGATTATGCCTCTAAACCATTTATTCTGTATATCCATTTCTTCCTTTCAGTTTTTTTCTCCCTTGTTGAAAAATAAAATTTCGACTGACTCACAAAGAGGTGCATGATGAAGTGTGTGTGTTTTCAGGCTGGGTGGGAACAGAAAATCTTCCTTTATCTTCCTTGGTCTGAAGCGTACTTCTTGGCTTTCTGTGCCTGTCCCGTTAGAAGTCAGGGAGGAAGATCAATATGAAGATTAATCATTGTGTCTGATTTAAGAGCTGCACCAACAACAGGCATTTTTCAGGCCTCTAGTGAGCATCAACAATGCTTCCCCATCTTATGTGCATTGAGCTTTAGCTTGTTAGTGTGGTCTCTGAACCAAAGCTGTGCTCAGAGAAAATGGTCCAGGCTCCAGGGATAACCCACTAAGGCTCAGTGTAGCTCAGCTCATGCTGGCCTTACACCTACCCACTTTTCAAGCGATATCAAAGTCGCAGACAAACTTCTAACGTCAGAGTATAATTCTGAGCATCATGCTGGAGTTTGGATGCGCTCCCGTGATTGCGATTGTTTGGTATAAGGTGGTCTTAAAACTCAATCAGAGCTGTCTTAAGGCAGACTTTTTATTGTCTTGGCGTTACAATCAAATATTATCACAGGTCTTTAGTCTTGTCTTTTGCAAATTGTGCTGTTTAATGACGTGACGATTATCAAAAACCAATAGGAGCGGCCTCCCTGGCACCAAACAGGAGGCTCCGAACTAGTAAACACAACCGGGAAGCGAAGGAAGGTGCGGCTCTTCTTGACTGTGGAAAAGGAAGAGAAACAGCTGTAGTTGTGGAGAGAGCAAGAATACCTCTTTGACATGTCCTCCACCTTATACCACGATAGAGTGAAGAAGGAAAAAAGGTCGAAATAAATGGCTCCAGCTCTCGAAATCCCTGGTGATAGGGCTATAGCTAGCTAGCTAGCTAGCTAGTCATTCATGGCGTTCTAAATGGGGAGATCCCCGGTCGTCATCGGGGATACTGGGGATCACCCAGCGACACCCCTGGTTCTAACTGGAGATATGAACTCAATCGTTATTCTCCGCTGTTATCTTTGTCAACCTTTTTTTCCTTCTCCACTCAAACCCGGTACAAAGAGTCATTCTTGCTCTCTTCAAAACTCCACCAGTTTCTTCCTCATTTCAGTTTCTACCCAGAAGTTTTATTTAATGCTTTCTTATGCAGTAGTAATTTACAAGGCATAATAGTTTGTGACAGAAATACAGTTTCAGGCTGAGTGACTCTGCAAAAATGAGTCAACACGGACTATATGACACAAATAGGGACAAAAAAAGCCAAAAATAAACATTTTATAAATAAAGGGGGAAAAAATAATTTCTGTTTCCACTGCTGTTTGGGGTCTGATTAAGTAAAAGACATTCATAGTCTCATGTATACTTAGATCTTCTTTTTTTATTATTTTAACTGATTTTAAGAAAGTCAGTAAGAAAATCATGTGGTAATTTAAGAATTTAATTTGTTCAAAATATGTATATAGTATTGATTTATTGCTTAAAAACTAAAACTTTCTCTCCTCCTATTACAAAACCAAATCTGATATAATTATCAAGGTTGGCACAGTCATATTGTTACCTAATTACCATTGAAATTCCTCCCCAAATAAACTAGATATATTTCTGCTCAATATGAGGAATATACAAGGTGTCTGCAGAATACATTATCGACGTGTTTTTATTGAATCCCATTGATAAATTGTCCCCTAAAATGTCAGTAATGTCATGCTAGTTTATCTACAGCATCTGTTTGGGTGTGGGCCTGAGTTGCCTCAGCAAGAAAATGTCAGACAGGAGAATGATAAACTATCCATCTGAAGGTCACCAGAGAGACTTTAAATGCTTTCTCACAGTGAAGATGATTTAAACCAACAGATTAATTTGATTTAGTCACAATCAGGTGTCTTTCTGACATCAGATGTGATTATGTCGCTGTAAAACAGTCTCTGTGTAAGAGAGACTAAGGAGACAGACAAGAGGCAGGAATTTTTAAACTTACTTCCTCCAAATCAATTAAAAACATTTTTCAAACCATGTCCATAATGTTCTAAAGTAAAGATTTGCTTCTAGATTTATATTTAACTTACTTAACATGTTCACTTTAAGTTATGTTTTACTGTCACTAACATGAACGGACACAGTCTTTTTGACAACAGTCCCCAGTCTATCTGCTGTAAATGGATGGATGGGTGGCATCAGGAGAGACCAGAAAGAGAGAGCAGAGCCAGTCTGAGCCAGATCGTAGCCTCCTGAGCTGTCCTTTCACATGATCTATGAGCTTTCAATTTTTTTTGGCTGTTTTGGTAATTAAACAGGGGAGGCCTGCTCAGTGGAGTCATGCTGTTGGATTAGTTTCTCTCGTCTAATCTTCTCATAAGACCCGATAATTAATGGTGGAAAGACAGGAGAGCCTGCAGTCCCTCTGGTAATGGGAGGGAATCATCTTGTTTACTCAACTTACTCCTTGTTTCTTCATAGGGAGCTCAGCCAGGATGTTATCACTGTGGTGGTCACAGATATTTAGATGTGGCGTCTGTCCAGACGTCTAATGGCAGATGATATCGTGACAAGCCCTGGAGCAGACATGAATATTCTCAGCTAGGATTTATCCCTCATCCTAATTGTTGGACATCGTGACTGTTTGTTTTATGCAAGTATTAAGTGGATTATGGGACTGCTGAAAGCTCAAGCATCCGAATCCCACTTTGTCACCACATCATCCCTCTCAGTTTATAGAAGTACTCATAGAAATATCATTCAAAAATTTTGAATTACTGTGTACATTAAAAGATATGGCTGGAAATGTTCCATATTCATACCGCATGATGTCCTACAACAGCTGGCGTGGTGTTTTTGCCAAACGTTTCTCAAACAGGTGGATTTGTTGGGATTGGATTTTAGCCATGAATTTGATGCATTAGTGAGTTTTTACCACAAAAGGTCCTTGTTTGTGTGTGCTTTCTTGCGTGTGTTTGTGTGTGTGTTTTCTTAGACCCCGCTCAATGACACCATTCATGTGACGCAGAAAAAATCTACATGCAGAGTACAATGCAATCTAATTCCCTTATATGTGCACTTTTTGATCCCTTGAACTAAAAAAAAAATAAAAAAAAAATTATAAAGTGATACATTGTGCGTATAAAATAGAATTTTGTCAGTAATGGCAAGGCTTAGCAGTCTAGGTCTATTGGTGTATGGGTTTCCAAAAAAACAATATCATGTACATTAATGCCAAACAAAGTGTCAGGAAATGTAGACACAACATAATCTCCCTATTTGTTTTTCCAGTATAGAGCATTGACAATAGAGGGCTGCATTGGGAGCAGGTCCTGTGGGACTCAACACAAATCTGGTAGGAGGGGGCAGTTTTACCCTTACTGCATGCAGTAACAGTCCATTAATGAGAGTCCATTCAGAGAGGAAGCTTTGTCTTTGATGGATGAAAAAGTGATGTGTCATGTTTGGTGATTAACTTAAGTGAACACATTAATATTATCATTCCTTTAACTGAATTGAGTGTTTGTTTTCTGAAAAGTTTAATGTGAATGGTCAGAATTTGTGTGGGTGCGAGCTGGATTGGACATGCATGTTTCATTTGCAGCCCGGAGTGCATAACACACTGCGGGAGCGGGCGGTAATGATCAAAAATCCAGCACAAGCAGGATTAAGAAAGCAGTCCCATGCAGGGCTCTAATTGACTATATGATTTTTCAGCTTAAAAATGTCAGGCTCAATGAGTATTATGGTCCCAATTATTCATAGATTCTTTCAGTAACACTTTATCGACGATATAGTGTTATTGGATATTTTTTCTCTTGGTCCAAACATCACTATCAGCTTCAAAAGATCAAGTGTTGGTTCATCAGTATTCATTGTATATTCTTGCATTTTTTAATTAGATTTATTGGCTTAAGAATAAACAAGACTTGATGTAAGTTTGAATGTAGTCTGTAACTCACAATAGTTCGACATGTAGCCTGCAGGTAAACAGCCAAGTGGGAGAATTAGATACCCATACTAGAACTGTTCCTGTGGGCAGATAGCTGCTCAAATCTCCCCTAGGGCAATGTTTTGACACATGTTTTTTGAGGTCTGAGCTGTCAGTTTCAGCCTCCTGACCTGACCCTCATTAAACAAAACCGAGAAACAACCATGAGTGCAGGCTCAGTGGAGACACCTCTTCAACACTCTTGAGAAAATGGCTTTCTAACTGCAAGTTAATGTAGTAATAAGGGATTCAATGGTAAAGAACAAGGTGTGGAGAGTCTGTATTTTCGGCTGAAGTAGATTTCTCTCTTTGAGTGACACAGCATACTCTGTCTCATTAATGTCCCAGGGAGAACTTAATCCCCAGGAGCTGCTTAAATGTAAACAGAGCAGTGTGGGATGAGAGATATTCCCATGGTAAAGTAGTTGTTTATTTAACCATGTTTGGACAGCAAGCTTTTACACGTTGCCTTCTGTCGATGTCTCATCAGCTCCATGAGTCTCTGCATGTTAATGTTTTTGTATTATAGAGTCATATGACAAAGACAAATATCGGCAACTGCCCAGAAAGCTGGCTCCAAAACAGTGGTTGACTTTTGAAAGATTTCTCAACAGAGGACTCTTGATCTGCTGATACAGTGTGGTTTAAGCTGGTAGGGAAACAAACTGGTTGCATTTTAATTTGTTATGATGTGACTCTATGATTCAGATCTGAGTGTAGAATCTGAAGTTCAGACATGACTGAAAGTGTGTCTGAGTTTTGAAAAATGTTTTTGATTGTTAAACACTAACGTAAAGTTAAAAAAGATTTCCATTTTCAACCTAAATCACGTAATTTTAATGTGGAGGCGTTATGAAAAGGTTGGATAAAACTTTATCAAGAGCTCAACTCAATTTGTGCTTTGGCCTGATGATGCAACCATTATTTGTGACTACTGTACTCTGAATTTATCTTTATGTACTAGTGTGGCATTTCTTGGCCGCTAGTAAGTCAAAAAGATGAAGTAGGGGCCATTTGAGTCTCTCTTGATTGGCTTTTGATACCTCTTTTAATAAACTGTGTCATCAATTATTTTTGAAATAATTAGATTACATTTGCATAAGACTAGATGCTCTCTTACAAGGGTATAAAATCAGAGAAGCTTTAATTTCATGGTCACTTGAACATCTCCATGAGTTTATAGCACATCATGAATATTTCAGTCCCAAAGGGAATGTGACTGTTTGGAATTATTTACTAGCCTTTTTACTGTGGTTCTCTGAGGTTTTTACAACAATGAATGAGAACTGGATTTTGTAGTAAAGATAGGGTTAATGTTCTGCTGTGGTCCATCATCCAGAAAAAGTACAAGCTTTCTGCTAACTGCTCTGGGACTGAGTCGCTACCAGAGGGCTTCAAGGTATTTAGAGGTGTGACCATGATTAAGTTTCACAAAGGCCAGTTTTATACAATGAAAAGTCTTCAGTAATCTGCCTTTAATTCTTCTACAAATCACTAGTGAATCAAAAGATTAGTTAGTCTATACCTTAAATCCATGAGTAGCATTCAGTCCTGACATTACTGGTCCCGTCTTCCATTAGTTTAAGACTATTACACCTGTTTGAGATGCATAGGTTATTTTATGTTCTGTATCAAAGTTAAGAGAAATACTAATTCTGGAATCATTTTTTCCCCGTCTTCCAATTATAGAACATGTTTATATTGGGGACAATAAGTATTTATTTATTCAATGCAGGAAACGTCCTTGCAGTCTTAAGATGCAGTTTTGGGTGACATGATGATGAGTATGCCTGGCAACCCATTGTACCTTTTTTTGCTAAAAACAAATTGGTAATTTTTCAGAAAGTTTTAAAAATGTCATTTGGACATTGTCAAGAGGCTTCAAAATGTTTGTGACATGCAGGAAGTAACTGAATAGGACTGATAACTGAATATCTATATTTCTGTCAAGTTTAAGCCATGGGCCTAAGTGAATGCAAGAGCAATCTGATACCTTGGTTGATAAGTTTCGCAAACGCTATGAATGTTTGAAAATTAGGTCTCTGACATGCCTTCATGTAGAAACTTTCCCTGTACGCAAGCTCCATTTAAAAGACTCAGCTTCTACTTGCCACAGTTCGAGTGACTCTTGTGAATAAAAAAATGATTTTTTTGTTTTTGTTTATTACTTGGTGTTATATCCTATATCAAACCAAACTCAATTACAATATCTCATTTCAAGCTATCCAGTAGCTGTACATATGACATAAAATCAAATCAAGGAAGTGCTGCACTGTTAACCTTCTCTCAGATATTAGAAAGCTTTCTCACATCACGGCATTCGATATTTTAATGGCTGTATGGAAGTGGGACTCTTTATTTGTTATGTTGGTTGAGTGGCCACTGCTGGGCTTGGTTGCCTTCTCTATAGCCGGATAAGTGTGATCTATGGACTGGCTAATTGCCTTTGTCCTGATCGCCTCTATGACCAGGTCGTTAACTGTCTCTAAAGGTCATTTCCTGTCCTGTTACAGTGGAATCCATCAGGGAAACTGCTCCACAGCACAGAGAAATACCACAGATGATGTTATTGCAATATGATTGTAGGGTTTGTTTGTCAATTTACTGAAGCTTATCCGCTGAAGAGAGACCATGGAATTTGGGAACAGCTGGGAATGCGTCTCTGAATTCATAAAAGGTCAGCAGATGGTTATCTGAGCACTCAAAGCTATCATGCAGCATTTGTGCCTAACTGTTCCTGTACGAAGTTGGGACAAGAAAAGGAATCAAAAAGATAAGCACAGGAAGCATTCATCCACTTAGCCTTGTTAAAGTTTGGGAATTAAAGGAGCAGGGACTTTTTAGATCTCAGCTATTTTTGATGACACAGTTCAATCCCAAAGCTGCTGTCAGAACAAACTGTGAGACTGACTCAACAAATGACATGAGTAAAGAGTGGACATATTATTGTTCCCCCTGCAGTTGTGTCCTAATGCTTAATGTATGACAGGATGTTAGATGACTGTAAACTCGATCTAACTTAATTTAGCATGTCATTTTGGCAACAAACAATGACGGAGCAGATATTTTTCTCAAAGCCAAGACTCTTTCTTGTTTGCTGTTTTTTGGATCCATTGCAGGTTGACAGATACAAGTAAATACCCTATTTTACCTGGAAGCAGAGGCAATTTAAAATAAAATGAAAAGGTAGCTTGGTTGATTTGCAACCACTTTTCACACTTCAGATCTTGATAATTCAAAAACAGGATTTGATTTCTATACAAAACGAAACTAGTCTTAAATCTGCTTTATTCTGGTGCTTTTTGGCACAGGAGACAAAGAGCATGAAGAGGACAGATTTAGTGAAACTGTGACTGAACTTGAGTGGGTAGATGTGACAACAGTTTTTTGAGTAGCAGCCTGCAGATCATGAATCTGTAAAACCAGTATCTGAACTGGATTTTCTAACTAATGCTGTAAGGAGTGTATGAAATAAACATGCAATTTGTAACAATAGATTTAGAAAGCAACCCAATAGAGCTTCACCTAACATTTGTAGTTTAATTGGAATCAGTTCATCTTTGTAAGAGAGTCAAAAGTACACATCACAATTTTATCTGGTACAATGCAACCTCTTCAAATTACTTTTCTTCACACATGAGAGACACATTATTCATACTCAGAGCGAGTAAAAGTCTGGTCCTGCTCATAGCTTAGTCCCAGGACACCATGGGGCATCTGTACTGCACTGCTGATGACAGCTCTGTCAGCCGTACAATCAGTCACACTCTGCGGCAGGAGAGGAGGCCGCACCACCATTGAGTTAGCACAGAGCGACCAGTCATGCTGTCCAGTGTCATGCTGTTCTCTGTTTCCACCGCCAGCCTCGCTTTAATTGGTCATTTTGAAACTTGGTTTGTGAAGTTTACTGCCTGCTGTACCTGTTGTTCCTGTATTTCTCTGTTTACAACTATGTAGCTATAAAAAAAAGGTTTTCCTATGTTCCTTTGAGTCTTAATTTATGTCACAAACTTTTAAGGAGTAGTCCTACAAAAAGGTTGAATCCATTATGGTGGATGATGCCTTATTTTAGTGTTCTTTCCTGCTAGAATGATATGTGTTACAGCCTGTCCCGACAGCATGCGACACGAGCGAGCATCAGCGTCAAAATCAGCTTGATTCTATTTTTTCCTATCGGAGTGTCCAAACTCCAAACTGACCTGCGACTCTGACTGTTTTTTATTTATTATTCAGAATTTCTACTGTACTATTCTTCCTGGGGAAGTTTGCACCAGAGATCATATTAAGAAGATGATTCACTGTACCCTTTGTCACCATGTTTCTGTTGTGGGTGTTTATTCGACTGAGAGCAACCTGTTGTGACCCCAGCTGCTCCCAGCCTCCCCAAAAACAAATATTGCAGCTCTTAAACCATTTTCTTTATTTCTGCCTTAAATTTCAGTATGACAGCTTCTGGGATTGATTTTCCCCCGACTTGTCCCTTGGTCATTACAGGAGGAAGTTTCTCCTGCTTCACTGAGTAATTCCTTCTGGCACACTTAAACCCCTCTTTACCACAAAAACATGCTCCCTCCCATTTTTCAGTGACAAAACAACAAGAGACTTCAAACAATGAGTGTTGACATTTAGTGCCACAGGGTCCATTAGCACTCTCATGTGTGACTAAATATTGCTTTTTTGCACACACAGCTCCAAATATTGGTATGTCTGCACTAAGTGAGGGACAAAAGAGACCAAAATGTCATGGAGCTTTTATTTCTAAAAATGGATTTTGCCTTTACTTAATAATGTTGCTTAAAAGAGCAGATGTGTCTTTAATGTTTATGTTTCACATCGTGATTAATGTCAGACTTCAGTGAGGATTTCAGTCAGATTGCAATCAAAGGCAAACGTTCAGGATACATCTTGCCGCTCTATAAAGCCTTTGTCACTGTTGACAGCTGCTCACCATACATCTCTTGAGTCCTCTGTTCACATCCATTCCCTCACAAGAACGAAATATTGGTGGTCTGAAGCAAATTATAGAACAGTTAGGATTTCAGAACAGGCAGATAATAAGACCAAAAGCAGTGGAGTGAAGACAGAGGAATAATTCAGAGAAGCTTATGTTTGAGTAGACAGATGGAAAAGAACAAAAGGTGGCATGAAGTAAAGAAGAGGTTCATAGACAGGCAGACAGTGCTAAAGGGTCGTGACTCGTGATATACATTTGAAGCCCTAAAAGAACAGCCGGTTCCCTCTGTGATGTGATTCCATTTTAATTAGAAGTAAAGACTTTCACCTTTCTCTAAAGGAGTATCTGTTTTTTGTTTTTTTTAAATAGAAACTCTTGCAAAATTGAGAGCTTCTTGGTAAGCCAAATAGTTCCACCTCAGAGAGACGGGCAGAAGTTTGAGCCACTATGTTTTAGAAAGTTTTAAAGTAAATCTCCTGAAGTGCTCATAATGGACAGACAGTTGTGGAGCCAAGTGTTATTTAAAGATGACCATTCACAGCCGGTCACGGCCTTGCACAGACGCACACATCTCTCCCATTGTGTCATTTTTGAAGTGTGTTGGAGCCAGACGGCCTCTCATTAGCCGTTCCTCTGGAGCCAAAAAAACATCCGTATAGGCTGGATGTTTTTTTTTTTTAACTGACTGCAACCAGCTTCACCAACTATTTAAGGGAAGGTAGAGCAATCCCAAAGTCATTAGCATTCGAGCGTCCGTGCCAACCATACCACATGCCATGCTGTTATAATGATACAGCAGCTATTGTCCACACAGCCAAGATATCCTTTGTACCACAGCCTAATTGTTGATAGCTTGATTTCACCATACACTGCAGGGATTACAGTATCCTGTCTTTAAAGTGGAGACCAGATGGTAGAGCTTAGATTTTCTGTGTCCTTGAGGACAGAAGAGAAGAATAATTTTCCTGAATGAACTATACATTTTATTACCTCCTTCAGGGGGCGCCTCACAGTTATTAGTCCAATGTTTAGAATTGCCCCCAAAGGACATTGCATATGCATGTGTAAGCTAACATGACCTTACCAACCGCTGTGTTGTCTTTTTAACACACACATGCTTGTTCAGTTAATACATAGCAAAAAGGGCACAGGCCTTTGACAGTAGAAAGCGGATTAAACTGCAGACCAAAGATTCTTAGTGAGTTTAATGGAACAGAGATGAGTGGATGGCAGATTTAAATACATTAACCTTCAGTGAATTCCCCGAGGTTTGGAGGAACGACAGAGGGGGTTTGAGGAGGAATTTACTTCATGTCGTTGATGTTATGACATTGTTTTAGTGAGTGAGTGCATTACAACATCCATGTTAACACAGGTCAAGTTTGAAGGCTCAGCAAAAGACAAAATTCAATTAACAAACGTTGTTGTTCTTAGAAATAGAACCAAAAATGAGTAGCCTACCCTTCACATAAAACCCCTTAGTGTTTTGCCCTTCATGGGTCACGACTCAGTGTGTTCCAGCTCTGTGTGTTTGTATAGAGGTTATGTCTCATGCAGAGATCGGGACATTTATAAATGCAGTGGTTTATTTTTATGCTAGCGTCATTGGAAATGTCTTGACAACAAGGGGGGGGGGGGGGGGGGTGTAGATTAACCTTTACCAGACTCCAAACTGTATTGTTTTAAATGCAAATTGCTGAATATTCTCAGTCTTTTATGTATTAGGATACAATAACACACTAGACCTAAAGAAAAATTGGATTGTTTGACCTGTGTTATATACCTGGCTCAAGTCTGTTCAAGAAAATTATCAGATGGTGTTGAAGCAACCACAAAAAAATCATGTTCTTTTTTTCAGTGTGAACACAACACAAAAGACTTGCAGAAAAAAAGGTTCCCCTCGTGCGAAAATTCAAACTGAAGTACATTTTTTATTAAAGCCTGAAACTTAAGAAATATTAATGAAACCACCTGGTGTTTCTTTTGATTGCATTAAAACACACATACTTCTCTCTGCGGCTCTCTGTTACACGATTTCATCTTAAATTTGAAGTGTGAACCTTTGCTGGAAACAGCTTGCATGTGTGACAGCCTGTTAAAATGTGCAAGTTTTCCCTTTTCGTCACTGAAGGCATGAGTGAGAAACAAAGCAGGATACTCTCAGACATTAATTTGCTTTGTTCAAATTAGCAAAGTCTGCATGTTGGAGCAGCTGCACACTAAACCGCCCTGGGTGTCCACAGTTTGTATGAACTGTCTGTTGTTTTTAACGGCTCTTTGTCTTTTCTATAAATACACAGGAAGTGAAAAGCTTGGCTAATAGACCTCATGAGAATACCTCAACTGTTTGCCATGCTTCACCATCCTCTGCTAAGCCATATCAGTCAGACACCTTGTTTATACATCTGTTAAGGACACTCACAACCTGACAGTGTGCTTCCCTTTTTAGGAGCCTGGGAGCTCGTGGTCGTAGCCTCGGCCAGAACATGTTGTGTTGTTCTGATGGACTATGCAGGCTATGAATAGAGTAATATCTCATTTTATTGTGCTCACTGATCTGTGGAGAAACTTTTTTAGCAAAGACTTAATGGAGGTCCTGTGACTTTGTTTCCTCGGTAACCTTTCAGGAGACTGAAGTCTAATTTAGGATCCTGTTTGTGGAATCACCAGCTGCCAGCCAACAGCACTCAGAGTTATACTCTGTCACTTTACTGAAACACACTCAGCCAACTTACCAGTAATCACAATGCAGCATGGGTTTAAATGTTATCTTTATGTGACTTGTGACTATATGGATGATGTGACAATTTTAAGTTATTTTTAATTCATTAAGAGAAGATGCTTTTTGAGTTCTGATATGTCAATGTGCTCCGCCTCTAAGTCAGTTTGACTATATAAATGAAATGAGCTGAAAGAGAGCTTGCCGACAGGTTCAGTTTATTAATGCTGAAAGTCAGAGAAACACATGCCCTTGTAAGGTTGGAAGAATGGTCATGTTGTAATTAATTTAGATTAATGAAGGTCCAGTAATCTCCATGGCTTCTACATGTTTCTGATTGCTATCACAGATGAAAGGCCTAGGCTGCCCCCTCTTACGCACTTAGCTACCATGTTGTGCTGATGCACATTTCCTTACTCTCTGCATTATTCATGCGGCTGGGGCTCAGATTTAGAGTTGGTCTTGTCCTTGTGCAAGACACTGAACCCCAGCAATGTGTAGGGATGGGTTCTGAATACCGGTACATGATTGGCCAGTACCAAGAGTACCGTTAAGCCCCCCACCCGGTGTATCGGGGAACAATGTGTCTTGATATTGTATTATTAAGTTAATATTAAGCACCCTGCTGAGTTTGGTCTCATTAAAATAATGATCTCATTTTAACATATCAGAGTTTTACTGCAGTGTTTCCCCTAGGTTTACAGCGTTGGGGGGGTGGGGACAAGCCGACATGCCGACATGGCGACACGGCGACACAAACACTTGAAGGAATCTTGGTGTTCATGTGTTACTTTTAATGACAGCTGTCCTTTTCTATCGGAAAGGTATCCTTAAATGACTTCTTTCCCTGATTTCCGACTCTATCCACTATCCTATTTCTACAATAAAGGCACAAAAAGCCCAAAATTAAATATTTAAAAAAAATATATATTTTATTTTATTATTATTTTTTTTTTACTTGACCTTCAGGGGGGGCGGGCCCAATATAATGGTAGGGGAAACACTGTACTGTGTGACAGAAAAGCTCTGATGTACTGTTAGACACATCACAGATTATTATAGACTATTACACATTAATGACCTAATTAAAAGGTAGGTAAATGTAACCCAGTGTTTCCCCTACCATTATGTTTATACATATATATATATATATATATATGTGTGTATACATTTTTTTTTTTTTATTTATTTATGTGCCTTTATTGTAGAGATAGGATAGTGGATAGAGTCGGAAAGAAGTCATTTAAGGATACCTTCCCGATAGAAAAGGACAGCTGTCATTAAAAGTAACACATGAACACCAAGATTCCTTCAAGTGTTTGAAGGAAGAGGCCATATGCTACCGTCAGAGTTTCTCAGGTTATTTAAACTGTATTGGGAGTGTATGGAAAATTGCATAAACTGCATAGTGTTTCAAATTTAAATACAGTAATATAAAATGAAAATTTCAAGGTGTAAATGGGTGAATGAGTAAAAGCAGCTTTGAGTAATCTCGAAGACTAGAAAAGCGCTATACAATTCCAAGTTCATATACTGTACCATGTTGTACTGCACCGTGTTTATCTGCTGATCAAAGTTAGATGAAGGACAACAGGAGAACGTGTTACTGATGGAGTCATTGAAACCGAACATAGCAGTGATTCAATAAAGATCACAGGTTTGATCCCCACAGCTGCAGGTCTGCCTTAACACCATTATTAAACATAATAATACACTCATGATGTAATTTCTCTCATATTTCATGCTACAATGTGACAGCAAGCTTGATTACCTCTGTGTCTAATATTATCTGACCCAGTTTTACATTTTATGTGAGATGTAGACAGCGGTACTGTCTACTATTATTGTATTATTTGTATGTTTAGCTTTGTTGTGGATTAAACTGATGAAAAAAAGATGTTACACTTAGTTATACAGAAGTTTTTTGAATGGCATAGTACAGCACCATGAACACCAAAGGGTGCAACTAATAATGGATTTCACACCAATTATCTGCTGCACGTTTTCATGATCAATAACTAATAACTGGAAAATTAAAAAAAAAAAAAAACATTAATGGGCTCAATGTCTGCTGTGAAAATGAATCTGTCTGACAAACCAACCCTTAAAAAGAAGTCACTGCTCTATCATAAACAGCAAATGTACATCTAAGCAGCTGATTGGCATGTTTCTTTAAGCTTCTGTCACAAAACAAATAATCATCTAATATTTCAGCTGACTTATACAACTTCAACTGAGCCTGCAGAGCTTATAGTGTGTTTCTTAGCATTTTTATTTCCTCTTATGTACCCTGCAGCCTCCTCCCATCTCCACCCAGCCTTCTGGTATATTATCCCCCCCCCCCCCCCCCCCAGGGAGTGATACTTGATGACATCACTCCTCCCTCTGGCCAGATGTTGAAACTTAAACACTCTATCCATCAGCCTAGAGAAAGTTGCACAGCAGACAGAGGCGATGACCCAGCAAAGACATCCCTTATATACAGGCTCACACACACACACACACACACACACACACACACACACACACACACACACACACACGCGCACAGATTTTGAAAACTAACAACTGTTCAAAGCTCAAACCACAAAAGCAGGCGTCTGATGTGATGTGAGGCCAAAAGCTGTGGTAGTGAGACTGAATCTGTAAAATGCTTTTCTCCACTTCTGCCTCAGAGCTTTAGACTTTAACACTATCCCTCCAGAGCACGGTGAAACGGCATTATTCGGATCAAATGCCATGGTCATGTTGCTCTACACAAGTTTTAAATCACATTTATTTCACTGCAACCCATTTCCTCCGTTCACAGGACTCGACATTTATTCCACATTTGCAGGTCTTGTTCTGTTTTTTTTCTGTGTTTTTAGTTGATAGAGATAGAATATATTTTAGATAAACACAGCACTTGTGGTTTAAAAAACTGTTGGCCTTGAATTTGAACTGAAATACCAACATTTGCTGAAGCTGAGAGGTATTTCCCTGTCAGCTGTTCTGTAGTGTTTCACTCTTTCTGTGTTTTCTCTTGGCTTTGTGTTATGGGAACGCTCACTCATGCTTCTCACTGAAAGGCCGCCTCTTTTGATGAAGACTGCAGCTGTGTATCGGTGACAGAGTTGGCGTTGCAATTTAAGTGATCAATTTATTCCACTCTCCACAGTATTGACAGTCATCTTCAAAGAAGTGAGACGGATGAGTGCTGAGTTTCAATCGACATAAAACAGAACACCTATTTGGATTTGGATGTTCTGCATAAATCAAACAGATCTCTCACAGCCTTTAAAAAACATGTATTTTAAGGCTTTATTTTTCAGACTGTGTTGTCTGATATTCAGCACGGCCTTTGCCTCCGCTCTGAGACTGCTTGTTCTCCTTTTAGGCATGTTTATTCAGTTTCTCTTTAAATGTAGAAAATCCCTGATAACTGAGGACATACGGTGGATACTGTAACAGTGTTAATACCTAAAGGCAGGATAAGAGAGTGTGTCTGAGTCTGAGAGACAGAAAAGGTTTGTTTTTATTCAAAGATCAGCACCAGCTTGAAAGCCCCATTGTGTTTCCTTAAACTTACGTGGCAGAATATATTTAAATATTTTTCTTACTCTCTTACATTACTTTACTTTCCTATTTTTTCTTAATTTGTTTAAGTAATTGTCCTCTTTGAAACTAAAGCTCATTCTTTGCTTTCCTTTAAACCAATAACAAATATGAAGTTGATAGAAATCTGTCATGCCTTTAGATCCAGTATTACATGAAAACAAAAACCTGCAATACACACCTTGAAAATGTTTTCTTCTTAAGAAGCAGTGTCAAGACATGAAGTAAGACTCTTTTTTTAGACGCTATTTTAAGTGGGTTTTACAACAGTAAACAGTTTAAATCGATAGTGACATTGTTGATTTTCAGAGCACTGTCTGACTTTGTGCTTAACTGATTGGTGTCCTATGGACCACATAGATAGAGCCACATTAATGTGGAGCAAATCTATTCCGTTCAAAGGAGGAGAAAACAAATCTGTGCACAAAGAAGTGTCGTGAATTTTTCATGACTGTAGACAGATTCTCCCCAGCACTCTGCTCTGGATCATAAACAAACACACATTTCAATTCTTTAAGAGAGTATAAGAGCAATTTATTAAGCTGAAAAACAGAAGGGTCTTTTATTACCGGTATTTACTTAGGACTCAGAAACAACGTCCACATTATTTTTGTTTTTATTACTCTGGATATAAATGTTGCTGTTTTCTTGTGTTCATGATAGGGCTGAATCATATTGGCAAAGACTAGCATTGCAATATTTTTTTTTATCTGTGATTTATATTGTAATTAAAACAAAAAAATCTGTTACAATTTATTTTAACAATTGTGCTTTTTATTATTTTTTGTGAATCTACATCAGTAGAGTACCTTTGTCTTCTTTTGAATTGGTAATATTCACTTGATCTTCAGATGTTGTAACATTTTGTGGAATATTAAAGAAATCCTCACAGGATTTTGTTTCTATATTTAGTATTAGACTGTATTTAATCATAACCATTCATGAGGTATTCACTTAGTATTCACTAAATAAAGCCTGCAGTGTTTGGACATTAAAGGCACTGTCGCACTCAGAGCTCATGTTACTCATCCTTTTTGATGTTTCAGTGTTTTCCCCCTCTGGTCAGCAGCTATCACTTCATTCACTTTAATCAGGCCTTCTGTGTTTGTGTCTTCCAGGACTCAACCCTCTGCCCTTTGATGCAGCAACCAACAACGACCCTCTCCAGTTTAACGGCTCCAGCGGGCCTCTGATGACCGAGTGTCCTCCTCTGGAAAACACTGCAGAAAACAGCAAGAAGAGGAAGAGAGCCAGCCTGCCTCCAGGTACTCACAACAAACACAAGTATTTCACATCTGCTGCAGGATTACTCAGGGTCCCAAATCTTAAGCGTTTTGCCCTCAGCTGTGTCCAATTCTAAATACACGCACCCGTACTGCCAACAGAAAAGCTGTGATACAACCCTGAGATACATCTTCCCCTTCCTCATAAAGGAATTCATTAGTCAGCCCCTTTTAATTATTTAATTAGAAAGGTCCTTCTTTGATTTGACTCATTACCAGCACAAGCTCTCACTCAAATGACAAACAAATCAACACACACATGCACAAAAACCTTTCTCTCAGAGTGCCCATCTTTGTGAGACAGGTCAGTGTTTGTGTGTCAGGAAGCTGATGCAGGTTTGATTGGCAGGAGCTGTTGGCACGGTAACAGACAGTCTTCTTGCAGCTGCCCGACCTCCAAACAGGACAAACAAGCAGAGCCCCAGGACATGGCAAGCTAACCTAAAACAACAAAGACTGAACCAAGCTACGTTTTTTCTCCATATTGACACCCAGAGAAATGGTAGAGTAATAGAAAGAGAAGACCACTTAAGATAGAGAGGTGTTGTTTTCATGTTTTCTGCATTCATTGCAATGCTAATTTGACTGGATAAAAGCACCGCATTAACACAGCCAAATTGATCTCTCCCTCACCTTCACATACAAGTCATGTCTTGATA
This sequence comes from Labrus mixtus, assembly GCF_963584025.1. Lineage (NCBI taxonomy): Eukaryota > Metazoa > Chordata > Actinopteri > Labriformes > Labridae > Labrus > Labrus mixtus. The sequence continues at coordinate 15,153,269 of NC_083621.1, read as the reverse complement.
AAATTAAATTTCAAATGAGAAAGTAAACATGTCAGAACAGCACATTAAATGAAGATGACATAAAAGAACACTGAAAAATGTTGATTTCATTTTGTTTGAAGTGTTAAGGGAAATAAGATGCTATTTTTTTAATACATTTATTGTATTGATGTGAGGGGCAGGAGTAATTGATTAAATATTCTGAAAACAAATGAAGTATTTTGCTGCAAAACCAGTCCAGAGAGGTCCCCATGGAGCCACAAAATAATACTCCCTCTCAAAGGGTGAAGGTAGGCCAAGGGCAAAACCAGCAAAGAGAGGTCCCCATCAAGCCACAAGCTAATGTTTGAAGAATCGACTAAATCACAAAGACTTTCCACAGCTATTGGTCTGACTCATGATCGTCTCCTGTCTCTGTCAGGTCCCCCAGCCTTTCAATGCAGCACAGACTCATTAAGAACCATGTTGATTGAGTCTCATTAAGAGACCCTGATGGATAGATTTGTCTCACTACCATTGCTATAACTCTCTATAATCCATCATGCATGTGTGCAGTCATCCATAACAACACATCAACTTTTATTTAAACTCTACTCACACGTTTTATTTCATTTACTGATAAAGAATTTTTGAAGGCGACAAACAAACTGTCTGTTGGATGTCGCCAGAGAGTCCTTTCATACTTAATGCCACCCTGCTGACACATGATTTAATAATGATATTTAAACTGCCAAACCAAGAACCAAACAACAAGAAGACAGATAAAATATTTAAAGCCCACCATCTCCTGTAAACAGTAACAGGAAACATTTGCAAGTTAAATTCATATTCTGTTCGCTCTCCTCAAAACAGACACTATTCATCAGAGTCCACTCACTTCACACTCAGATGCACTCCATGTTTTTATCTTTTGTGAGTGAAACCGCTTCAGGGAAATCAAATTCATTCAAAATCAAGTCAGGAAATTTTCATTTTATTATGACTGTTCTTTAAATTCTAAAATTATCACTATTGTGCTTCTCTTTTGTGGATGCAGTAACATGACCGACAGTTCAACAGTTTCACAACACAGTCAGAGAGAACATATCCCCTCATGCTCTGCTGTGTTGAAACTGTGCGTGGTGAAGACTGTGAGATTTTGAAATGCTGCTGTTTGTTAATGTTGAGCAGCATTGCCTCACTTAACATTATCAAAGCAGATTTATTTTATATTCATTCCAGGATTTCTGACATTGAGTTCCTTTAAGCACTGCAGTCTTCTCTTTCCCTGCCTGTGTTGGTGCATATTCTGGCTTTTTCCCACTGCATGTACACCAGTAGAATAGTGTGAAACCATCACAAGAGGATTGCATCCTGTTTGTAGCAAAGGTCCTATCAACTTTGATAATGAGGTTTATTTTCTGAGATCTAAGCGCAAGGCAATAAGAGTAAAAAAACACCTCCATAGCAACCCTTATTTTAATAACTATCAAACCAATTGAAAATGTGGTCATATTACATGAAACATGTGTAAAATGAGGACATTAGCCTCTCTTTTGGCAACTATATTCAACAAGTCTTGGCTTTTTCAACAGTTGCATATGGACGTCTTCCACTGAGAACTGTGTTTCTGCAGCATCAAACACCTTACCATATACTTAACCTCATATGAAACAACTCTTTGAAAAGATTCATTGGCCTTTTGGGTTTTCAAATAACAAGGTTGTTTTAAAGGATAGGTATTTATTAATGATCAGCACTGAAGCAAGATTTCTAAACTAAGGTCACACGTATGGATTCATCAAGGCACTTTCAATATGAAGATTTAAGAAATGCTCTTACTGTTTTCCTGTGCATTAAAATAAATCAATTAGATTTTATCACAAAAGTCAGTACACCCTCATAGTTTTAGTGTATGAAGCGGTTGTCCTCTTACCGATCCAATCTGCTGTGCCGTGAACTTAAAGAGCCCATATTATGCCCTTTTTGGGGTTCATATATTTAATCTATGTACTTACTTTTGTACGTTCACAATAGCTAAGTCCGAAAAAAGTGTCTGTTTTCATGTACTGCTCCTCCTTGCTCCCTCTACGCTCTGAGTCTGTCAGCTACGCTCTGCTGAGCCCACACTGTTAGACCCCACGTGGGCCAAGTCTGCTCTGATTGGTCTGCCGATCCGCTCTGTCGTTATTGGTCAGTTGTTCAGCACGCGTCTCGGAAATTTCAACATGAGCTGCAGGGCTTGCCACAACGAGCCAATGGGCTTAGATCAGTGATCTCACACTGACAATGACGTCGCACTGACACATTTTTATCGAGGGGGGCTAGAACCGAGCGTTACATGCGGCTAATGCTGCAGCTAACAGGAGGAGGTAGGAGAAGCCGCGTTTTTTTTGCACATAGATATGCCTAAACATGCACAGGACACTTGGAAAACACACTAAAGAGCATATAAAACCAGAAAAAGCATAATATGGGACCTTTTAAGTAGGCGTTAAGAGAGAGGTGTTGAACAAAATGTTTGTGATTCTTCAGGGAAAAGGTGAATTTCATAAAATAATAATGATACATTTTGTGTGTATTCAGGGAGCAGCAGTATTTTACACCCGTACTGACATTTTGACATGACATGGAATAGCATGGATCTATAACTTTCTGTTGTGTGCATATGTGTGAACAGACCTATTTGCATCTGAATCCACAGTCTTGTGTTTTCAAGCTTGAATTTAAAGATTATCCAGCCATTTACTCTTGAGCCTCCATAGCCTGAAAAGAGTTTGGATGTATCTCAGAAATATCCAATTGAAAATGAATGATACTGAAGAGCTCAAGGGGAAAAGTATAACTAGGCTGCATTACAACTCTAAATTGAGCACATATTTCTTTTACTGTACCTTAAATGTGAAATTTCTTATATCTATCTCTCAAAAGCGGAAAGAAGAAATGAAATAGTTGCTACTATTTCCAAACTGAAATCCTGCCTGTGCTGCATGGTGGTGCAATGGTTAGCACTGTTGCATCAAGTAGTGTAGTTCATGTCTTAAATTATGTATTCATTTGTCTGTTAGATTGTCCTAAAATCGAATAATTTAACTTTTGATGTTGTGAAAAGCTAACAAAATGATCTGATGTTAATAGAGTTTGGAAGCAATTTAGTTGTATATTAGATTTTTTTTAAGTACTTAATAGATTTATTAACTCTGAAATTGTAGATTAATTTCCCATCAACTAAACATTCCAGAAACAATCTAATATGTAAGATGATATATTGATACTGAAATAAGACTGCTTTGTCTTAATCATGCCAGATGATCAGACCAAATTAAGCTGGGCTTCATCTTCCCTATCCCAGACCCTTTCCCCATTTTTCCCTCTCATTCTTTTTAGCCGTGCTCTTTTGCTCCCAGTCACTCCTCTGTGTCCTGTGGTGGTCAGGGATTTAGTGCCACTTCACCCCATCTTGCAAAGCCCACAATCATGTGAGCTCTAAATAATTCAGGGTGCCAGAAGGCGCTCTGCTCTGCTCTGTCTGTAGACTCACACTGAGGTTAATGGCAGAGCCTCAAGCAAAACTTGATCCCTGAAATGTTCAAAATAGAAGACCAAAATCTTCTCCTGGCTCTCAGTTTTGTACTTTATCAAAACAAACGGGGTTGGGTTGTTTAGCACACAGCCGTCCGCCTATTATTACCTTTGACCATCATCAGTGTAGGAACATAAACAATTAGCCTTTAGATGAGCTGTTCTCTGCTGCCTCAGGGATAAACCTGTTCAAGGAAAATACAGCCAGATTAATCGTCTTCTGGCAGAGGTTTTTTTAAATAGATTTTCTCCACTATTCTCATCTTACTTTTAGTTATTATCTCTGCTACTTTTTAATCAGCATATTGCCTGTGGTTGTTGTTGTTTCAACAAACACTACACTAAATGAGATATTCTTATGATTCTTTTTTCTTTATTGCTTCAATAAAAGCAAAACATGTAGTTCACTTTTCCATTAAAACTTTGAAACACACCATCTGCTATTCTAACTTTACCACCTGAAAAGATTGTAAGGGTCGATATCGCTCCAAAGTATTTAAGTATAAAAACTTCCACAGCTCCTGAAAACGTTTTTAAAATACAGAGATCTGTTTGACAGGAAAGGGTCTTGGGAGTTTGTCTGTGACAAAGAGATGACATTTCATTAGCAATACTCTGAAATGTTTTTGTTGGTTAATCGGAAAATAATTAACAGATAACTAATAACGAAATTTTTCAACATTTTCCTATCTAATAGGTACCTAGAGCTGCATTCATGACCCAAAACGTGCATACGGCTGAGTATTATGTAAGGTATATTGAACATGTTTTCTCTAACATGTCCTTTTCTGCGTATTCTCATAATCTCTTAGCTGTAAATCTGTAAAAGACGATTGTAATCTCCGATGCAACTGCTTTCTATCTCAGCCCTCCGACCCCCCCTTTATTATATATCTGCCATTTCCTTTTGTCGAGGGCATGTTCTGTAATAGAGAAGACTGGTTCAATACGCATGGGCCCAGAGGGTTTAATTACAAATGTAAAGTCTGTTATAGAGGCTTTTTATCTGCAGTGATTTTCATCAAGCCACCAGCAACTGTCAGATTTCTACATCTACGTCTGAGAAGTCGGTAGGTCGGGTTACCTGATGAATTATTCATGGGATCTAGGTGGGAGAGCTTTGTTTCTCCCACAAATGAATAAAAATGTAGTTTCAACTAACCTCTGGTGTTATTTAAGTTATTTAGAATTGTACAAGTACACTGTTGGAAACATTGCATTACTATATGTCTTCCCGCTGCTATAGTTGGAGATGGAAAGGTTGATATGATATAACGTGACTGAATTATACAGGATGTAACATGCTCTGCTCTTTAGTGGAGATTTTTAAATATTAAAATCACTTCTATGCGGAAGCCAAACATAAGAAGATAGGACTTAAACATCAACCACACTGCTTGTTTGTCCTTTCTCCTGTGCTCCTTCACATCACGTTTCTTATTGAGAATCTGAAGAAATGTCCCTGTTTTCATACAGCACTCTGTACATAGCAGCATGTTCATCATACAGACCCTGCAGCTCCTGTATCAGCACATCCTCCATCCTCCCCTCCCCTCCCCTCCCCTGTCCGTTTGTCTCCTCTCTGTCAGCTTTCAGCCGGGTTAACTGATCCTCACCAGCTGCCTCTCACTGCCTGTAGAATGTAGAAAACAGTAGCGGTGTTATTATACCATCATCATTTTCCTGGCTGACCTCTCTGCTAGTGGATGGGTTCTTAAACCAATTGAAAGACTTTTTTCAGGGATGTTATCTGATTTCAAAATCAATAAAACCCAAATGTATATTCAGTCTAGTTGAAAAGTGTAAAGGTAAGAAAGCCCTCAAAAACAGTTAAAAGCTAAAAACAGTTTCACAATGTCTGCAGGTCAACAATGTCAAATGGGTTTGCGAAGTGTGGCAAATGCTACTAGTGCTAGCACGGCCAGCCTTTGGCCCTCTTTGCAGGTTAACATTCACACGCCTCTGCTAAATGTGGTTCCTCATTGTCGAGGGGTCATTTGCTAGTTTAACCTGACACAGCCCACATGAATCTTCATTTTCTAGATCCAAATACTTTGAACTATGAGATGCCATCTGTCCACTGTGCTTGTTTACATGCAGGTAGAAGCAGTCCTCTCTAATAAAGGGAAAATAGCCCAAAAAATGTCAGTCCGACTCCTGGCTAATGGCAGGCATCTGCATTACAGCTTTGAAACAACATTGAAGTGGCATTGCAGGGACAATCATGTCGATGCTGTGGGTGGTTTTCTCTGCAGACTGCTTTCTGATTTAGTTATACTTTAGTTAGTCAAGTTTGTGTATCCATCCTGGTCAAAAGGGTGTACTTTACCAACATCTAAAAAGAACAGTTTCACTGCTCATATGTTGGTTTTGCACTATATTATCATTGCAACTCTCTGGATGTCAGGATTCTTGGTAAGGGAGCCACCCAGCCATTATTAATGCATGATTGTACCAGCGGATATATGAGGGAGTGTTTGTTAGTATCAGGGCTTCTGAGTATAAGAGTCTGTCAGAGAACTGTACTAAGTTACACAACACAACACTGTAGAGGCTCTGAACTCCAAGTTGTCATTGGAGAGCTGCTGTGTGTCTGACCATGGGCTCTGATTCCTCCTGTAGAAACACATACAGCATCTAAGCAAACAATCACATTTATTTATACACCACTGTTGTTGTTGAGGGAAACACTGAATGCTTCAAGAATGGTAAAGAAAACAAGTGTATACAGAAAGTGTAGATCTGTTAAGGGTTGGACAGCTGTGTTTGTCCTATGAAGGTTTGTGTGAAGGATGCATGATTTTTTTTTAAAGCATATTCTAATCTTTTATCTAAGTAGTTATAATGACTATAGCCTGTGTGAGGATTAGCTGTGTCTTTCTTCTGCTACTGAATGATCCTTTCTTTAGGCTTTAGTTTATTATATATTGATAATTAAGGTCTATTTTAAGACTATGAAGCAGTCAGAATTGTTTTTAACATTTTAGAACTGCTGCTTGAAAATTTGATGTGGCATCAATGAAAAAAAAAATTAAGTCATGTGCAGGACTCAGGACATTACTTGACGTTTTTTTATTATATAAAAGTCTCTTGTGTGGTGTTTTGTCTGTTTGAGAAGTCTAATGGATCAGAATATAGTTAAACTATTTCTACTGTAGTTGTGTTTGTCTTCTTCTCTGTGTTCCTCTCAACAAGTCTCTGTGACATGGAAATGGAGGGGAGGAACTGTGTGCTGCCAAAGTTTCATTTTATGCTAAGGAAGCCCATGTTCTGACAGCTCTGCTCCAGATCGTGTCTCTGCCTTCCCCTTTCTCTTATCCACTATCTCCCTCTTTCTCGCCTTGTTGTTTTCTGATAGAGGTATATTGTTGTGGGGTCAGAACAGCAGGTTAACTGTTTCAGCTTCATGACAGGATGTATACCTGGTCATACTTTGTACACTTTGTGAGCAGACGTGTGAAATGGGGGCTAAATCTTCTGCTGTGAATCGATGACCTGATTAGCAGAGCCTGTAGTGAGGAATGTGGTCATAAAGAAGAATAATGGAGAAGTCAATAATGACACTGTAGCTGTGGGACACTTAGACTGGCATCAATAAAGAGAATTGTGACACAATCCAAGTGGAGCATGAAGATTAATTATTTAACACAGCAGCATTTTAATATCAATTCTCATTAGAATGATGAAATGAGGGATGCTGATGATGTGACTGCGGTTCAGGCTGTACTGTGTGAACAGGCCTCTGTCTTTTGAAGTGTCACTCCTCATATATTCAGGGACTGCAGGGGATTCTAGTGTGATGGTGTTTATATCAACACAGCAGAGGCTTTGTTAGCAGTCTTTTGACTCCCCTGGCTTTCCTCTCAGGTGTTTTGTAATGTAGGAGAGCTAGAAGGTTTAATCTAAAGTCAGAACACGAAATGATTAGGGTTGTTAAAGTCCAACCTTTTTTTTGTAATCGCTTTGACCAGAACAGAGCTCAGACAATTTGTCAAAGCCACTGAAAGAAAAGCTCTTTTTCAAATTAACAACTACTCTCTTTGACTTTTCTTTTACACTCTCCCCCCTTTTTTACTAAATTCTGAAAACCTGTGCGACCTGCACCATGACACCACTAGGATAACGACTATTAAGTCTTTTCATTTGAGCTATTTGTTCCCAAAACAAACATGTGGTATTTATAACAAGATCTTGCTTATTTAACTAATGTTACAGGCAATACTTTCTTATATTATTTTTTAAGATAGTATTTATTTTAATTTTCTAATAGGCTTACTTCTATAGCGCAAATTTAGCCGTCTACCCCTGCATTCACCTCCATTGTGAAAGCTTTACTAGAGAAATCATCAGACCATCAGTCTTTCAACACTCAATGACTCTGTGGAGGTCACGGTCTGCTATACAACCTCAGACAGCCCATTCTTTTACGTGTCTCCATTAAGTTTCATGAGCAATGATGCAGTTGATGATAACATTTGACAGAAATGTGCCCGTCTACATTCACAGCCATTGTACTGACCACAAAAGCATCACGTCTTGTCCTCCTCTCTCATTGTTCCCACAGTTTTTTAAATGTAACATTTTACTACTTTTCTTGCACATATATCCTTGTAAACTGAATATATTCAGGTTTGGGACACTTCTTTATATTTTATTTCTTTGTTTCACTATTTTTTACATCTTAGCGACCGAAATAAAGAAGCCAACAATCAGCAGATTTATTAACAAAGAACCCTTGAGTTGATCTAATAACTGTTAAAATGGGGTGAGAAATTGTAAGATGATGGGGAGAAACAAACTACCTTTGGGGGTTTCAAACTGTGTATGTTAAAGTCTTATCAAGACGAAATCATTAAATCAGTGCTCTATAAATAGACGGCAAACATAAATTATGCATTTGTTTATTGGTGTTTTATGGTGTTCAGAAGCTTTAGATAAAGGATGCGTAATCATGTCGTTGATTCCTCTGTAGATGATTTACGAACAGATGCTGAAAAACAGAAATAATACATCAACACAACGCTGTGAAAAGGAGAAATGAATGTCTCCTTCTCTGACATTTCATTGAATCTGAAAAGCATGTCTCATAAAAAGCCAACATATTATGTTTCATTATCGTAAGTTAAGTTTGATTTGTATCAAGCTTCTGTATTCAGTCTCAGCACCCAGCTGGGAGCGAATGATTTAATAATTTTGTAACTTATCATCTCCAGCTGTCAAAAACTCTCTAAAGTATTAAAGTTTTTAAGGAAACATGAAGCCTTTCTGGGAGAGTTATTCCTTTTTCTTTTTTTTTACTTGCTGTTCCTCCAGCCCTTCTTGTCACAACATTGCACAAGCAGTTGTTACTATGACAGCAGACTCAGAGAAAGCTGCCTGGATGGAGAGGCGTGGTCAGATAAGAGGCCCGGCAGGTTCACTGAGCTGTTGACATTTCCTCACACAAACTCCTGTGGTTCTTCCTGTGGCTGATAAGATGCTCTCAGCTGCTGCAGCAGTCAGCAGCATGGTGAGGGGACAACAGCTCAGAGGTCTCATTTATAAAAGAGTGCGTAGAATCCATACTAAAAATGTACGTGCGCCCAAAAACCTGGAAATGGCGTGCGCACAAAATGATTCAGATTTATAAAACCGTTCGTACGCACACCTGCACGCAATGTTCCCTTTATAAATCACGATCCACCTGGAAATGTGCGCACGTACATTAGTCCCATGTTCCGCCCTCTACACGCCCACATTCAACCATAAACGGTCAATGCAAAGCAGCTCGTGAATGAAAATGCATACAAACGAGGGGGCGGAGCAAAGGTTTCCAGCGCTGGATCGCGGCGAAACCCGGAAGTTTAGACAAAGAAACTAAACTTTCTGACCCAGAAACGGAGGAGTTTGTGAATGAAGTGAAGGATAAAATGGACATATCGGTAGTTTGCCGCAGCAGGAGGATCACAAACTTAAGAAAAATCAGAGAATGACACCACGTCGCTGCTGCATTCACCCTGTCCTCCTACAGCGCCAAAACATACGCCGTTCATCATTACGCACGAGTATATCTACAATGTTTACATGTTTATGGGACCCACACTGACTTCTTCATATTGTCAAGAGTGCTCACGTCAGTCAGCAGTCTCCCTCACTCTATCTTATTAGTAATCAAAAGTTTGATCAACGAACAAAAACATTTGATTGTTGGCCCCTTTTTTTCGTGGGACACTCCGTCTGCTCTGTGACTCATTATGAGGATATATATGCCTAATGATCGTTTCAGAGATGCCCCGACTTAATGTCCACACTTGAATTATTTACAGAATAAATATGTGCAGCTTATGAAGATGTGCTGAGTAACGAGAAGGCGAAATGTGTGAAGCTACCACAGTGTCTCTGTGCGTCTTGACGCAGGCATCTTTATTAAAACTTAAAACCACACTTGATGATAAATGCACGATATTGAAAGATATTAATGAAAACTGGTGGCTCTATGGTCTTTGTATTAGTCTAATGTTTAACTCTACATCAGTGATTACATTAGTGTACAAGTCCGGTCCTCTGAGGTCCGTCCGCGATAATAAGGGCGAGACAGCGCTTTATTTTTATTTTATGTTTATATATTGTCATAATGAAAGTTACTTATCGGAAACGGCTCACTACATGCGCGATTATAGCCTAAATAAAACCATCGGTTTGAATGATTATGATGACGTGGATCTGTCAGTAAAGTTTGATATTTAGTGAAATAAATAGTGGAAGAGACATCAGTATGTATCTGCAGGCTTCAATTCACCACTTCACCGTCTGTGTCGCCAATTTCCCATGCCTCCAAAATGAACGTACGCCTGGGTCACAGTTTGCTTACCGGTGCACACATTTTACCGTCAGGTTTGTTTTTATAGATCACAAACTTTGCGTGGGAAAAGGAGTACGCCAGTTTCAGACCCCGTTTTGTGCGTCCGCAACGGTTATAAATGAGACCCCTGGACTTTGTGGGCAGACAGGGCTACATCCAGGCCCTGAACCTTGTATGCCAGAGAAATTTTTCCAGTAAGAGGTGTGCCTACAGGTTTAACAAACTTTAGGGTTACAAAGGAGCCACAGGTCTGATCCGAACCTGGGCCGCCCGCTTGGAAGACTACAGCCTCCATACATGGGACACGCGCATCAACCACTGCGCCACCAGCGCCCCTATCTGCCAGCTGTGATTGAAAACAAGATGAGAGCATGTAGAGCAAAGCAAAATCTAAGTGCAAAACAGCAAAGTCATGGACTTTTAAATGAACAACTGTTTATTTCATGGAAAATATCCATAAGAGCCACTCTTATTTTAGTGTGAAACATATTGAAAACAGTCTTTAAGGGGCTGCAAGACATGGGATGTTTTGAAATAAAGTGGAGAGGAAGGACATTGAAGTTTATGGTTACGATTACTTCCTACAATAGAAATGGAAAGAGAGACATTCAAACCTCTGTTACTCTATGGTTTATAATAATACATAGATTTTTGAATGGAAGCTATGAAGCCACTGAACGTACTGTGAGTGATCACTGAGGTTTTCTATACAACTACATAACATAATCTGTGACTCAATCCAAAGTTTGATTCTGCTTTTATTGCTGGCTTCTAGAAAGAATCAACCTGCCTCCAATCCATGTTATTTGAAATCAGTCTTTTGTTAGCTATCATTAAAATGCATTGGTAGAGGTGTAGCGCTGAACGGTCGCCATAGAAACAGGCCTCCTGATCAGATCCCAGCTAAGTAGGAGGTCATGAAGGGGGAACAATTGTTGTATTAGCTTATATGCGTCATACAGAGGTATACCTATTCTTTTATTAAATACTGACTGCTGAATCTAAGCCACTGTTTTCTGTTAAGATATCAGGCTATATATTTGTGTTTGAGGCCACACTCACAGAAACAGCAGATGTTTTTGCTGGCAGAAGTAGCTCAGAGTCTCTTGGGTTTGGGCTGGAACTGCTGAGAAATATATTTTGTGCTTTTGTGTCCTTAGCCTAGATCTCTATTTAATTACCGTAATACGCTTGAAGCCTGCACTTCTCCCATAACTTCCTGTCATCTTCCTTAAACTCCAGGCCATTATTCATTATAGCTTGTATCTCACACAAGAGCATTCAGTCATGTATTGATCCTGAGTAAGTGAACATGTTTCTTATTTAGTAAAGGAAGAGTTTGTGTGAGCGATACCAGTGGGTGAAAAAAAGGGTTAAGAGGACAAAACAGAGAGTAACCACAACATTGAATGTGCCGGCCTTTCTTCAATTTGTGTCCTGAGATATTTTCTAATTTAACAGGGAAAACAAAGTTCTTAGCTTGAAGATCATCCATAACCTTGGGGTTATTGGTTTGACAAAAAACGCTCATTGGGTCAACTAACTAGGTATGCTATGGACATTTCAGCCACATCTCATTGTTTTCTTCCCTGACTGGAGTGGTTCAATGGTCACTGAGGTAGTAAACAAATAAATAATCCTCAACCAAGAAATGCCATAATGTGAATATTTGTTAGTTCTTCTATGTTAGAAGAATATCAATGTTGAGTTTTGTAGGGTTGTAATGTTTTCTGCGTTTTTTTTAAAGCCTAAGAAGTGCTTTAAGGATAATAAGCATACAAGTTGCCTGTACAAGACCATATGATTCTTGATTTAGAGTTTACTCCAGCTGATTATTAACCATGACCATCGAAGCTGTTTTGTCTTCATGCATTGCATGAAAAACATGCCATGAGCACTTCCAGCACTGTTATTATGCGAGAAACAACAAAGAGTGACAGTCCAACCAGTTTTTTCTCAGGCAAGGGTCTGTTGTTCTGACAGTTTAAACTTCAAATGAGAGAGAAAGCAGATGTAAAGAAGCTCTCTGGCTTGTTTTCCTCCTGGAGGGTGTCAAGCTGTCCTTCAGGCATCAATTCACACATTCAATTTGTGTCTCTTGTTCTAAACAAGCGTTTGGCTGTGTTGTGACTACTTGCTAAACATACAGCTCCTAAAGGACTACAAACTCGACACAGGCTGTCGGGATAATGAGTCCTGAAAACACAGGGCAAATACAGTACAGTATTTTCTGTGCAGGGTGCAAGCAGTTGTGTTTTTAATCTGTTTTACTATTCACATCTTTAGATTGTAAAGCCTTAGGAATCCAAATTAAAAGCCATTGATAAATGCTCCTATTTCTACTTCTGGTGGTGGGGAGGGGGTTTGGTGCCTTGCTCAAGGGCACCTCAGCAGTGCTCAGGAAGTGATCTGGCACCTCTCCAGCTACCAGACTAACTTCCATATTTGGTCCGGCCCCTCCAGTTCCCAACCCAAGTCCCTACAGACTGAGCTACTGCCGCCCCATCATCAACATCCCATGCTTGTAAGAATAGATAGCACTTAAGAGTAAATTAATCAGATCCTCAGAAATTCTCTTTGATGGAAATATTAAGAGCACTTGTGGGGAAAAAAGACTGATAACTCTCACTGTGTTGAAGCTTATTTCAGAATGGTCTGTTTTCTAATAAAAGTAAAACAATGCTGTATTGATCCCTGGGTGTAAAAGTTAATGCACACAGGTTTAAGTTAGTTCATCTTGGTGTAGCAGATTATTTTTACACTCTTCACTGTTGGTATTATGTCCTTTCTCGGCTCATGTCCTGCAGGACTTGAAGCATGGATTCATCTTTTTCTTTGCAGCACTCACTTTAAATGATCCAAATTCCAATTACAGCTCTCCTCTTTAGATTGGAGGTCTAGTTATTGAGTCAGTCTCTCCCAATCTGTACTACACGGTGTATAAGATTGCAGCCTCACATGTAAGTATTAACTGATGTGACAGCTTGGCCATCAAGAAATATTTCAGATGTGTTCCTGCCATCGCTGTTGCTCATCTCCCCTCCGGAATAGATGCTGTGAATCATTTGTGCATTAAAATGAGAAGCCGTTCCTCCTGCACAGTAATGAGATCCGTTGGTCCTTTTTCACACGTACAGTGTAAATGTGAGACGGCTGTTAAGAGTGAAATGCACATCACAAACATTGCTTGTGGCTTTGAAGCTTATTTCACATCAAAATCGTTCAGTTTTATGAAGTGCTTCACTGGTTCATTGCGCAAGTTTGAATTAATCAGCCAGAAAATGACAACAGAGTTTTGTTCTACAAAATGCTTCAGTCATTCATCGTGCATGTTCAATTTATAAGAAGCCAAATTAGAAACAGATGTGCAGACCTCTCCCCATCCTTAATGTGCGTTTCAGGTGATTTCCCATCTGTGTGGCATCTTTCTCCCACTGGTGACAAAAACACAGGACAATTATCAGTTTCTCTATATTTGGTCAAATTTTCAGTGTTGTCAGCGTGGACAGAAGGATGGCAGCAGCTATTTTACTATAGTCTTTATTAAAGTAACTTTCTGTCTCTTAGAGCTCGTCATTCTTACAGATTGGTAGCAGCCGTTTTGTTTCATCATTAAGATCTATGCTACAATCAGTGTGCTAATGCGTTCTGTCAGTCATGTGCTAGTTTTCCTGCTGCTACGTAGGTATGTCCAGTGTCTTTTTTTTGTTTGTTTTCATTATTGATGATTACATTAGGGAAGCTTCAGAGGTGAATATGTTTAACCCTCAGGGTCAAGTGGACCACACATGAATTGTTCTTGAATTGACCAACCTCAGCAGAAGGAGTTTGGACAGTTGACTTGTTTTTTTACATTTTAACTTGATCATTTTGGGACACTTTTAATAGCTAATCTACAGAATACTTTTAGAAACGTATACTGTGATATGAGCTTCATACTTTTCAAAGTCATGGTTGAAGTTAAACCATAGACTGCAAATAAACATGGACGAAACCTGAATGACATCGCCTATTGGTTACTGGGGGTTACAGCCATCAATCAGGCTTTTCAAGTCTGATTGATGTCGCCATGCTTGAAATGCTGTTTCAACCTAACTTTCATTCAACCTAACAACAGGCAAAGCTGGAGCTGAGGTAGGTCCTAAGCCTAAAAAGTGCCATTTTTGAATGGGTATGCTTGTGACTTCCAGGGCTTCTACAGCCAGCCTCCAGTGGCAGGAACTGATTTTGAACTGTTTACATATTGGCGATCACGATGGCTAACAGTGCAAAATGTGGCATCTGAATATATTCCAGTATCTGCCAAGGTTTAAGATCATCATAGCCAGTCTCACTGTCCTGCAGATGAACTGGAAACAACTTCTTGATTCAGGATTCAGGAACGCTGGTTTGACACACATGGCTCTTTATAAATTTAGATTTCATGAACAACTTCAGATTATATCACTTTGATAATATTGATGTGGTGAGGTTGCAGCTCTGCTCCGATTGCTTTTTTGTCTCTTTCTTGCACGTTATCTTCCATCCTTCTTCACCTCAAGATATCAGAGTAATCTGTTCTTGTCTGTCACCTCTCTTAACCCGCCCGATAAGGAAGGTAAGAGTCGTGCTCCTTCCTGAGAACGGATGTTCCTCCTTGACAACATTGACACAACAACAAGTGCCTCTGCTCCTTTTGTACAAAAATAGCTCCTGTTGAGGCCATAAAAACGGAGGTTGTTTACCATTACTAATCTGCCCGGGAAAGTCTTCAGTCAGCTGCAGTCCACTGTGCATCAGTTTCTTTTCCTCCAGTATTTCCTGTCAAGGCGTTTAATTAACCGCTAATGAAAGCAACTGTCATGAACAGGGGATTTGTGACTCAGCTCTTCATGTGCTCAAGTCTTGCGTCAGCCTTTGCTTCATAGCATAGAGTCTAATCGTGAAATATTTTTAAATGAGGATATGCTGCATGTGGCCATTTCAGGAGTATTTTAGAATCTCTCTCAGTTTGTACCATTTGTGTGTATGAGTGCACATGTTGATGCTTTGATCATTTGTATGCCCCTGCATCACCTGTATGTTTAATTATGTTTATGTTGAATTCAAACATTACATTTATTTTATATTCTGACCTATTATGGGTCAACACTTGATCAGGGATGTTCTTACATGTAATTGAGACCGGAAAAATATGAGTTAAGAAGTTGTTTATTGATCGCAGACGCAGCCTTTTTACATGAATACCCTACATACTTTACTGCCTGGTGTTTCTGGTGATGGACAGGTTGATGAGGTGTGAATCATTCTTCTGTCTTCTTTCTGTCTGTGCTGCTGTTATTGATCATGTAGTGACTGAAATGTCTCCTAGATCAATATGTACAGGCAATTTGCTGCTATGGATTCATCAGGTGAGAAATGTGAGAGGGTTAAGGGTTCTAATTTGTCAGATGTGTGATGTTTATATTTCAGTTCTGGAAGAAAGTAGGATTTGATGCAAATAGATGCAGGGTAAGATTTATACAAGAAACCTGATACTGCTGTAGTTGTTGCATCTGCTATGCTGTTTTAGTATTTGGTTGGAATTTTCTTTCCCCTCTTCTGAAGATTAGATTCAGGTTAGTTTTTCTAGTCCCATTCTTGAGGCTGTCATTTGATTTGATAACCTCCAATGCCACCACTACACCAAAGCCACAGCCTCCCGTTAAGAAAACATAGATGAACTCCCAGCTATTCAACTGCAATACATTTACTTGCAATGGATGCTAAGCTCTGCATTCTGCTTGTTTTCAGATGGTTTTGTAGGTGCTCAGTATTATGACCACATTTCTGATGCAGCACAGAATTTTAAAAAGGCATTGTTCCATTTAAAGTCTCTGCAGTGTAACGCCTGAGGTCGTCTCTCACACACTGCCAGGGGGTGAAATCCGAAATCCGTTTTTTTCCCTTTAAATTTTAACAGCTTCAGTCTCTGAATTCCATGACAATATAGTTCAGCAATAAGCAAGCAGGTCACTTAGTTTGACATATTTATCTCCTGTAATAAAGTGTAATCTTAGGGAAGGTTGTAGAGCTGTGTTGTTTAGTCTTCTTCATACCTTGTGCATTGTACCATTTCTTTGCAAGTAACTCACACCTGTAGATCAGATGGATAGTTGTTAACTATTGGCATGAATGGGTTTTCCCAGCTGTTTGAATGTGTGTTATTGTGTATACAGGTTCTTTTTGTACTGGTCATGCCAGCAGTTAGGATGTGCGACCCAGAGGCCATGGTCCATGGTCGACCGTGCGGTTCGAGTTCGACTCCAACCCTCTGCCCCTTTCCCTCATTGCATTCCCCGCTCTCTCTCTCTCTCTCTCTCTCTCCCCCCAGTTTTTTACTCTGTCCACTGTCCAGTCTACTAAATAAAGACAAAAAGAGCGCTAAAACAAATCTTTAAAAAACAATCGATACAAAAATTAAATTATCTGGCTTATAAAGCTGAGAAAAGTTACTTTTTATAGGTAAACTGTGTTTGCATGCTTTTGAACGCCAGGTAAGTAAATGATAAACATATAATGTATATTTCACATCACATGTAAGGTTGTAGAACTTGCCCTAAAGTTTCTACTGGTGTATTCATCCTTTCTTTATGCTCTCAGGCTCCTCTAACATCTTGATGAGAATTTTCATTAAAAGATGACCCTGAAGTTGACCTTTTGACCTTCCTCCCTGCTCAGAAACACACACACAAACACACACGGACATACAGACCTGCATTCATGAGAAGATTAAGGTCAAATAGGCAGCCGCTCTCAGAAGCTGTTGTGCACTGGAGGCTTTTTACCCCTCTGTGTGCTTTCCATGCTGAAGTGTGAACAGTTCACACGTCCCTGCAGATGAAAATGGCTGACCTCTATAACAATACTGTGATTCAAACCAAAGAATTTGAAACATCAGCACCAGTATTCAGAGACCTTTTCTTTGGTTAAAGTACACACATTGAAACTAAATCATGCTGCTCTCTCTGCTCAAACACTGTGTTCACTGTTGATGCTATATTTATACACTAATTGTAGGTTTTCTATTGTAATGACTATCATCAGGTCTCTTCCATTTTCTACTTCACCTTTCTTTCTTTAATTTTGTCCTGTCAGCATTGCATCTCTCTATTAAAAGCAACCTTTACTCCTCTTATTGTCTTAATGCCCGTCATCCTTTTAGCTTCCTCTTGTACTCACTCTGCAGGAGCTGTAATGAACCTGTAGTTAGCTGTTAAAACCATGTGCATTTTAGACTAAATAGCCCCCAGCGTCTACCCGCCTGCTGTTGAAGCTTACGGCCAATGGGCCTGCAAATGACCTAATTTTCTATCTGCCTCCTGGGGGAGCTTTTAGAGGAGTTAAAAGCTGGTCACAGCCTGCAGAGAGTGAAGATCAGGAAAGACTTTAACTCATGTGGAGCTCTGCTTTATACACATATTGCTATCACTTTAATCGCCATGGGTTATATCCACACAGAAATGTATGAGGGGCATAATGGTGTAAAATTGCACACAAGATGATCTTAAAAGCTTTTCTATGAATGCTCATTACTTTTAGCATAGTTTAGGATTATTGTAATTGTGTTACATCAAGTCCCATATCAGAAATCAGAAATCCTCAGTGATTGACACACCGAGCTTCATGTCTGAAAAGTATAATTAATGCACTGACTCTGTGTGTTTGTGTGTGTACAGAGAATGCAGGGCGAAAACCTCTCAAATAAACTTAGTTTTTTTTCTTTTGAGATTGAAGGTTTGGATTTATTGGACAAAACAAACAAGTTGACGACATTAGCATTTTTTTGTTTGACTTACTAAAGAAATTGTCTATGAAAAATATTAAGTTGAATAGACATTTAATGAAAGGTTTCCCAAAAATGATCAGCTTAATGCAACAGTTTTAATTGTTTCTAACATTTTTTGTCATCTTTTTAAGACACAAACAAGAACAATGATTCACCTTTATTGAACTCAGACTGTAACACAGTGTATCCTTTTCTATCAGTACTGTGGTCACTGCAGTTAGTGTCCTGTAAAATGTATAGAAACTGCTATAAACGTCTCACCACCATCCCTCTTGCTCCACTTTTTGTCCTGGAAAGTGTCCTAGGTTAATGGGGTTGTGTTAGTTAACAAGGCTGTGAAGTCTGTTTCAGCAGCATTATCACAGCCCCACACAGACGGTGAGGGTTTTATCAGGCCTCTGTGTGGCAGTGACGGCAGACAGCTCTGAAATTAGCCGCTCAGAGAGGAGGCAAAGAGTCAAATATCATCATTACACTCTGCCAGATGTGTCTGAACACCAGGAATAGCAATGTAGCTGTTGTGCAGGCAGACACGCGTTTGCCCACACAGAGCACCTCCACAGTGAGCTCTGCCACACACCCTGTGAGGTGTGAAGTGGGTGCAGTGTGTCTCATTATGAACAGTTGTGTTGGCTTTGGCACGAGGAGAGTAGAGGGCAGCTCGGCTCAGCCAGCAGTCATAGCATTTTACAGGTGTCTCAAAGAGAAAGAGGTCGAGTAGAGAAGAGAATTAAAGAGCGTTTAGAGCTGTGAAATAGACCGCAGATGAGAGAATGAGCTGCTGCTGGATTTATGATGTGTTCATGTTGACTTTACTTCAGGGTTTTTATTATGGGATCTAAATGTGTTTTCTTTATTCCGCAACATTTCGCAGGAAACCATGAGTCTGCGGTTGTGAGTAAGACGTGAGAGTGTATTTTTTGTCCTAAGTCGTTTTAGATTTTTCCAAGGTCTGGTAGCGGAACATCTGGCAAATGTCTGATAATATCCAGATTTATGCCTTGTGCCATGATAATCTAGTTTTACACCACATTATCTCTGACTCTGGCTTCTGATTTTTGTTTGAAGTACTCATTGTTGTTCATTTTGTGTAGTTACATGAATCCATATCTATTTTGTAATGTGTGAGCAAGACTCCAAACATATGTGACAGGTTTTTCTTTATCACTGCAGCATTTTGAGCTAACAGGTCACTGACATGTGAAGTGTCAAAAGGCCAGGCTGTTTTCGGCCACGTTGCAGAAACTGAACAAACAGCAGCATCAGGGTGAACAGAGTCTCAATGACAGTCTTGTTTAAATCACTGTCGTGTCAGGGGGACTGCAGGGTCACAGCAGACTCCCCTCTCCGCTCCTCTCTCACACAAAACAGAGACTTAAAGGAACGATTTTAGAAGAAGGGAAGAGGATGGAGAAGCCGTCAGGGCACCGCTCAGCATGACCCTGAATCATGATGACTAAGAGGTTACAGACTAGTAGTCTGTATCTCTGCCAAATAAAATGCTGTGAAACGTATCTCAATGTATTGGATACAGTTTGAAAGGGAAACAGCCTCACTATAGGTTGGGTAAGGGGAGAAATAAAAATGTTTTCCAACTTAAGTTAATTGATTTGAAGGTGATCTGTAAATCTTGTCGGCATGATTTATCTTTTTTTATTATTTTTACCTTTTATGGGACCTCAGAGACACTACTCAGAATTAGCAGACAAGCTACAGACAACTGACCCTTTTGTCTAGAATTGTGCCGTCAACAGTATTAGAGGTCCATGTGTTGATGTACTCACATTGTTGAACGTTTAAACCAGTATCCTACTGGTATCAGTGATTGACTTCAAGCCTAACACTCGGTCTTCTCTCTGTGTTTTTTCTACAGAAGGGATTTGTAACATGACGATGGACTCCAACTCGATGACAATGCCCCTGTCTGACCCCAACGCCTGGGCTACAGCCATGAACAACCTGGGGATGCCTCCAATGGGAATAACCGGACAGCAACTCATGCCAGGTAACACACTGACTACTGTTCAACACTGAAACCTGAACCACAGATTTTGTGTTGCAGGTTTATTTCAGTATTTTGGTCAGTGCACTGTGGGATTATATTTGTTATTGGAATAAGGTTTACTGGACATATTTAAAGTCATTCTTACTCTAATGATTTTGATGCTGATTTAATACAGATACAATGTTTCCTAATGCCTTATGTTGGTTCCAGAATTCAAAGTATAATTCTTTAAGTTCAGTCTGTTAAACAGTTCTGCGTCATTCAGCGTTGTTGTCAGGTTTTTATGTGTTTGTGTTCGTCAGTGTAAATATCTGATGTCCTAAAAAACATTTTATGTTGATCTATGAACCTGTGCACTTCAGAACAGTAATTTTACTCACACCCCCACAAATTAAATTTTAAAACCTTTATGTTACCAACCAGTGAAAAGTGTTTTTGTTAATTCAGTGTTTGTTACACTGTTTCATCTTAGCCCAATCATCTATGAACAGACTAACGTTTGACAATAACTTCTGTTTATACAAAAACAGCGACAGGAATGTATGTGAAATAAGCCATGGCATTTTGATTACGTGATGACTAAAACCTACACCCTCAATCTGGAGATTGTCAGGGTAGATAAAACTATCTCCACTCTTGGGAAACAAAGTACAATAGAGTATAATACATGTTATCATTCATTTTCTGAGGGAAGTTATGCATCAAGGAGAACATACAGCTACAAACAAACAGCCATTAAAATGCCTTTCAAAACAATACACCATGAGAACTGTATTTTACAGGGGACTTTACACCTACTTGGAGCTAGGTGTAAGATTGAAGGTGTACCATGTACATCGGAACTATGTCAGCTGATTCTACACCTTAAATGTTAGTAGTGCCTATACTCCATCCTTAATTAGAAATGATGTTCAAATAGGCTACATGTGAGCTGACACAGAGCTGGTGCAACCTAGTGCTGGTTGCTCTGATATCTACAACATTATCTTTGACAGCATCCTTCCGCTCTCTATCTGAAGAGTTATTCTGTATTGTCTTTTCTCTCCTCAGAAGAAAGTCTTCACTTAAGATCTATTATAAATCACTTCCCTCTTCTCAGCTAAAATGCACTTTCAGAATTCAAGTATGCCAGGCTTGTGTGTCCACTTTTCAAGATGAACAGTCTTCCAAATGTCCTCTTCCAAATATTAAGGGAAGCACACTCAACACACACAGCACACACACACATGCACGAACACGTGCTGGCCTGTCATATTTCCAATACGGTAAACTAAAACCTTACAGCTCAGGAGAGAGCGAGGAAACTACTTCCTGATTTTGAACTTTACTTGAAGTGTGTTTCTTCAGCAGATTTTATAACTTGTAATTCGAGGGAAAGAACAGGTGTAACTAATAACATTAATGATGTCTCTGTTCCAGTTTAAGCGTGTGATTAAGCCATGCCAGCAGTGATACAGTATTAACAAAACATCAGAGCCTGATGAACTGGCCCACATGAGGGGAATGCAGCAATTAGTGAAGTTATTAGCTGCACCTGTTTGAGTCCAAATGTAACAAAGGTCAGTTAAACAGCTCTTATAATCAATCAGGCCCTCTGCCAGCTTTAGCCTGCAGTCGTACTTAAAAGCAGGTGCAAACACTGGTTGGTTCTGGTCTTTGTTTGTGTAATTGGAGGAAAAACTTAGTAAGACTATTTTCACAGCAGACATTTTGACTTATCAAAGCAGGAGATACTCTCAGGTCAAAACACTTTGTGTTAATTATGGCTTTGTTCCATCAAGTCTTCCAATCAGCCATCGCCAGTGAGCCAACACACACACAAAACCAAGACCAGGCACGAATATATGGACAGCACTAGACTTTAATTTAGTAGTAGTGTTTCCATCAACATGTTTTTTGCGCATCAATGCACATGACTGATCACACTTATCAGTTTACCCTTGCTGTGTGCATCAGAATTATTGGATTAATGCTAATGTGACCTGACATGACAAAACAATTTAAGCTTGACTATTGTAAGGTAATTCCTAATGACGTCTCTAGTTATTGGGTAAGATCGGGCATACACTGTAGATTGTGTGAATGTTGAGGTGGAATATAAAATCACACAGAATGATTGAAGCATTTACAATGAACAGCGGAAGCTCACACACTTTGCATTCACACTGAACGGTTCGATTGTCAAGCATGACCTGTGTGCTCTCACTGTACTTACACAGAGAAAGCAACTGAACTGAAACTCCTGAA
This sequence comes from Labrus mixtus, assembly GCF_963584025.1. Classification (NCBI taxonomy): domain Eukaryota; kingdom Metazoa; phylum Chordata; class Actinopteri; order Labriformes; family Labridae; genus Labrus; species Labrus mixtus. The sequence continues at coordinate 15,130,829 of NC_083621.1, read as the reverse complement.
AAATGCAAATCTCATTAACCGGTGCTGATTAGACATTAGTGAGTCATTTGTGCAGGCGCTCCTGCATATTGCACTGTTCTCCTTTCAAAAAAATAAAGACAAACACTGTACATCACAGAATAAGCACTTTAAAGCTGTTTCCAACCTCTAAGTAAGGCTTTTAGACCACTGCAGCACTTACTTAATTTATGAATCTAAAAGTCAAGATCATAAAGTACATTTCTTTGCATTCAATTGATTTGCAGGTGCAACAAAATATGACTGAGGTTAAGGTTAAATTAAACACAATCGAGTGAAACAAAGAAGCTCTGATCAGACAAAATCATGAACTGTCCTGAGTATGTTTCCCATGAGTGATCAGGGTGTTTTAGCCTCTGTCGTGGAAAGCCATGAGGTCTCAGGAGCCGTTTGTAGAGGCTGCTATGGAGAGGAGGGAGGAGACAGTGATGGAGAGGGAGGAGAGGAGGGTTAATAGGACAGCTGTGTCTCCTCTAGTAGATCAACTGGAGTAACAGCTGGTGTTTCCTACCTTTCCCTCATCATCCCTTCTTTCCTAACTTCCTAAATAACCCAGACTCTCATTTATATCTTGTAACAGCTGAGTCAGCAACTGTAACTGAGCGCTGCACTGAACACACGCTGTTACTTTCTGAGCTCTTTCACACACTCAGACTCCTCTGAGTCACACTGAAATTATCATCTGGGCTCAAACAGAACAAAAACTGATGTTGAGGCCCCTCCAACTGTAAAGTATGAAATATATCATCACTGTGAATGCTTAAAAAAACAATCCTCTCCAATATGAATAGTAAAGATACTTCTGTTCTGATATGTATATTCAAGAAATGTTCTGCTGTGTTATCATCTCTCAACACTAAAGTCATTTAACATATATTATTCACGGGCCTCTACTTTACCACATGCATCCTTCACTTCACCTGGGCCAATACAACTTTTGTTGTTGAACCCCAGGAGAAATATGGAAGTGGGAGAGTATCCACTAAAGCCCTCTCTTTTTGCTTGTCACTTTGTCTCAGTTTACGGCCCATAATTATATTTCTAAATTCAGCTATTATTCAGCTATGTAAGACAGAGATGTACTTTGCCTTAAAAAAAAAAGTGGCATCTGTGCACATCTTTTTTAGTTTTTAGAGATTTATTTTTGGGCTTTTGTGCCTTTAATTGAGAGATAGGACAGTGGATAGAGTCGGAAATCAGGGAGAGAGAGAGTAGGGAATGACATGCGGGAAAGGAGCCACAGGCCGGATTTGAACCCGGGCCGCCTGCTTGGAAGACTACAGCCTCCATGCACGCGCACTAACCACTGCACCACTGCACCACCAGCGCCCCACATCTTTTTTAGTTGCTTCTGTTTTTAGTTAATAGCCAAGTTTCCCAAAAATTCGCAGAGCACAAAGCTTGAGGCACACACTTTCACATGATGTCTCAAGGGGTTTCTGTCACGCAGCTCTTGTTCTCAGAGCACCTTGTGGCTTTGAAGTAACTCCAGGTGGATGAGTTATTGATTCTTCATCATGACCGAACATCATCTTTGTCTCCCTTTTGTTTCACCTCCAAACAACAGCAGAAAATTCCCCATCACTCTCTTTGTTCCTCCCTGTTTAAAGATTTATTTTGGGACTTTTTGCCTTTATTCAATAGGGCAGTGGATAGAGTAGGAAACCGGGGAGGGACAGTGGTGAATGACATGCAGGTAAGGGGCCACAGGTTGGACCCAAACCTGGGCCGCCCTCTTGGCAGACTATAGCCTCCATTCATGTGTCTCATGTCCTTTCATGTTGCTAGAGGTTGCTCATTCACGGGTATAATTGGTTGTACGTTTCCATGTAGGTTTGAGCTGTTCTGTATCTATCAATTTCTATTCTATCTATTTCATTAAGGAACTGTCTGTGATGGACTGCTTTCATCATACGTTATAGTTGGTCTCTGTTTCATCCTCTGTGTGAGAATGTGTTTCCTGCCTCCACCCAAGTGGTTTTATGCAGACAGACAGCTGGATAAACAGACCATTGTGAGCAGAGCATTCACCCCACTGCAGCCTCACATGTCTGGTACATGTCTGGTACATGTCTCTAATGACGACAGTTTTATTTCTATAGATGGTCTGGACAGTGACAGTGTTAGAAAGTTATTCCTGCATGTTTGTATTAGTGAGGTGTTCATAGAGGGAAAGATTTGACTCAGGCCAGACACTTGAATCTAGTTTGTAAGTGCTGTTCTTCTGTTTTCAAGTTAAACCTGACTATTCTGCTTGTACAGAATGGATTGCATGCATGTATAGTCTGGAAGGATTTATCTGTGGCTTTTCCCACATGTGTAATTTCTGGTTTGGAGTTCTAGTCTTTTGGCTGAAGGACAGATGGTGTTGTCATTTGGATGTATTGTGAAGCCTTCTCAAGCAACTAAATATTTATATATAAAATTCACTTGACTTGTATAGCCCTAGGTTTGCAGCAGTTTCTGACTCACCCAGAGCTGTCCCAACCAAAGAATGACCATAAAGTGGAAAAAAGAAACTAGAGAAGTGAAAACACATCCCTCTTCAAAGCTATAGGTTCTAAAGTGTCATAACAAATTAAAGATGTTTGACTGGATGAGTACGGCATAAAGCACACTCCCATATTATGCGAACACAGCTGAAATTTAAACAATAACAACAGGAATCAACATCAGGTTTAAAGCCTGAAGTTAAAAGCCTCTCCAGGAGAATTTGCGATGTTTCCTAACACACCCTGAATATAAGCAGAACCAGATGGAGAGATACAGAGTTTGTCATTTGTACTAATTTTTGAGGAGTTTGAGTGATTTTATTGCAGCAATACCACTGGAACTACAAAATACATTAATGCACACTGGACATATGATATTATTTACTGTTAGTAGCTTGATCTTGTTGTCTTATTTTAAGAAAAACTTTTTGATCCAGCAGATGTCGCCCTTGAGCACCAGCATGAAAACAAAACAACTCACGATGCATTGTTGTGTTAGCATGCTAATGCTAGCGCTCTTTATTTTTCTCGTATCTTCACACTGCATGTAAATTTTCACACGAAATGAGCGTGATCTAAAAACGCTTTTGTGACATTCACATAATCAGTGAGTACAGTATGTTACTCTTCTTTTCTCTAGTCCCTCAATTAAACAACTTGTATATGTCCCTTCCATGTGAACACGCCTTAGATACGACTAAGACAACATCAGAGACAGCAGGACTCGGGTGTCACACTCATTGTAGACAGTCATGACTCAGAGTTATTTTCAGAGGATATACTGGATTTCTGCTACATTTCAGTGTGAAAATCACAGATTCTTCCTTTAAAAAGGTTAGCCTAAGAAATAAAATAAAAAAAACAGAAAAACCAACAACAAACTTATAAAGAGCAGAATACAATATATTTTTCAAAATACACACCAACCATACTTTTAGACTATACATGCGTATGTATGAGCAGTGTTGTTTCTTTACTTTTGTATTCTTTCTCTTTAATTAACTTGTGATCCAATCTTACCTCTCAATTAGAGTACACCACATTAAGAGCATTAAACACTTTACCACCTCTCAATGAAGCTTTGTGAAAAGTAGCAGTAAGGCTTGTTTTGGTACAAGAATTTCCCATTTTTGTGTTTGTCTCAGCTTGATAGTTTAGTGTGTCCTTCCTTACCAGTAACTGCACAGAGTCCCAGTACCCACGCTTCGTCTTCAGCTTGTGCAAGAGCAGAAATATTGCGTTATATTTGCTATTTTATTATTTAGAGCCAAAGCTGCTCACTGGACACTTGACACAGTGAAATGGTTAGAACCTAAAGAAATATACTGCTCTACCCTACACACATACACAAACACACACGCAGCAGACACACACACACACACACACACACACCCCCACACAAACACACGACACCAAAGGAAAAAAAAAAACCTTTAGCTTTTCACAGCCATGTGTTTGCAAGGTTAACATAATAAATGTTGGATGCACACATTCTTATTCATGATCACACAAACACAAACTGAAACAGCCTGGAGAATACATTAGCAGGCTGCAGGGACGAACAACTCTTTCCTGAATTAAGTTGTGGTCTTTTTCTGCATCATCCCCCCCATTCTCATCCCTCACCCAAAGTAATCAAACTGCTTATTAACACAAATATATGCACATACAAACCCACAATGAGAACTTTGTGTCATGTCTCACAACCAAACATCCAAACAACACTCATCATGTGAAGTGAAAGCACTCAAGAATCCCCCAAGATATGAATCAGGGTCTCCTCATTGTCACACATTAACTCACCTGAATCCACATCATGAATTATATTAGCTGACAGTCATTCCTTTGCCGTAAGCCTTTTCCAGTCCTTGGACTGAACACAGTGTCCCTTTCTGCTGACTGCTCGGGAGTTGCACTGGTTTTGATGCCAGAAAGTTTTGGCTGTGTGTAGGCGGACAGAGTGGATATACTTTGGATATACAGTGTGTCTGAGGGGAGAAATAATAGAGCAGAAGTTACAGGGCTGCACTAATAGGACGTTGGAAAGCTCTTCCTTTCTATGGCAGCTTTATTAGATTGAAGGATAGATATTGAAAAAGTTAGATCTATAATGGTGATGTGACTGTAAAGGTGTCAGATGAAGAAATAAAACATCAAAGGCAGTATAAAGAAACAGATTCTTATTTAGATGTAATAGAAAGGGAAGATGGGATAACTTTAATAGACAGTAAGGTGTTTATTTTTCACTTCCCTCCTGCAGGGTGCAGGAAGGAAAAATGTCCCTGCAGGATAAATGAAGTCTGAGATTTTGGTATGAAAAGGTGTGACTCCTGGCAGAGATTGAGAGAGGCAGATTTCAGCCTCTGGTAGGGTTCCAGGTGCTGCTAGCTCGCCTCATTAGAGAATATTATCCAGCATGCCTTACAACCACCACCCATGTCCCCCACCCTCTGCTGACTGCTAGAAGGGACGTTTACTCTGTAAATCCGAGAAGCGAAAGATTGTTAGACGTAAAAGAAGACTTTAAGAGGTAGCAGTTTCCAGTTTCAATTCTCTTTTTGATTTATTTTTTCTCTCTTTGCATCTCCTGATTGATGGTCAGCTCTAGATGTAATTACTTTAAAGATAGCACTTTAGGAAATAGCTCGTTTAAAATCCAAAGTGGAGTCGAAAGGGGAGAAATAGGGTTCGAAGATAATAGAAGTTAAAAAATCACTTAAAAGACCATTTTTGTGTGAGTATATGTTCATGTGCACTCTTGTGTTACTGTGAACAGATGTGGTGTGAAAACCACAAACAGGTCCCTGCTATCAGACAGATGCGTGGCCATGTGTGGGTGGACCCAGCTGCTGGTTTCTTTTCTGTTGTCCTCTTTCAAAAGGGCCATACTTTCTTCTCTCCTACTGCCATACTTATGAAGCACACTGATGAATAGTGGTATGCTGTATCCCTGTTCAAACTGTTCAAATGTTCAAATGCTCATTGTATAATACCTTACTGTATTGTTCCCGTCAAAGAGAGTGTATAAAGCAAATTATAGTTTATTCTTCGAGCATCTATAGTTTCTTGGTTAGCGGGTTTACAAGTCTCGCCCTATTTACTTTTTAATTAGTTGCCTGCAGCGGTTTCACCAGCACCTTTCTTAACATTTCAAGCTGAGATGTTTTATTAGTAGCACCTGGAGTTGCTCAACAAACACTCTTGAGCACAATGAAAAAGACGCTGGGAAGAGCCGTTTCTCTTTGGCTCCTCGCATGCTTCTACCTTCACTCTCTCCTCATTAGCCCTTTTTAACCCCTCGTATTGCCCTTTTTGATCGCTTTGTTGCTCATGATTTATGACAGATTCTGATGAATGGTTCTTTTTGTGATTCCTGTGTTTATGTTGATTGTTGTTAAGTGTTTTATGTCTGAAACCCTGTAATTGTGCTGCTGCCTGTCTTGGCCAGGACGCTCTTGTAAAAGAGATTTTTAATCTCAATGAGACGTTTTCCTGGTTAAATAAAGGTTAAATAAATAAAATTAGTAACAAATCCACAAAAAGCTAATGGAAGAATTAGATTGCTTTGATGATTGAAGAATCGGGCTACAGTGTTCATTCTATCTGATGCTCCTACACAGTCGCTTCCCCTCCCCTTTTGTTTTGCAGTGGAGCAGGATTCATAGCTGAAAGTGAAAATGAAACTTAAGAGTTACTCTGTAAAAAGAAGTCCATCTCAGTTATATGGAACTGTTTGAGATTTTTCAAAACCAAATGAGAGCAAGAAATTAACATTTGCTTGGTTTGCACAGTTAACGTTTGCACTTTGGATGGCGACACTACAAACCCTTTTAACGAGCCGGAGAGACGTTATCCTAAGAAGTCTGCAGAGCGGAGCTCAGGCAAACTTCAGTCCCTCTGAATAAAACCCAAGATTTCAGTCAAACCGACTATGACCACGTTTCACAGAATAAACATATTCTGGATTATTTTACAAGTCAGTTGTCAAAATTTTGCAGGGCTAAAATAGTACGGACAGACAAGAACACGTGTGAAAATGCACCTAATGAACATGACAATAGAATTCAAGAAACAAAAGATGTGGTGCAGAAAACGCGTAAAATTGTGCATAAAAATTGATCACGGGAGACCTCCAAACCGCCCTCATTTCACTGGCTGATGATGCTGTTGATTCACTCTCTGTGGATGGCAGCTTGATGTTTATAAAGTGTTTACTTTTAAACTCAATGATGATTACATGAGATAAGATAAGTAGCTAGCCAGCTATCTTATCTGCTCACTGAGGTGAGACGATTGAATGAAACTCATCACACACACTTGTTCACAAACATACAAGACAACCACTCGAGGATAACAGAGGTTATCCTCAACAGATGGGGAAATTTAAGTTTAAGTTGTTCTTCGATTAACATTCATCTCATTGACTGGTTGACTGAAATGATCTCACTATTCTGTGTCCAGTCATAGCCTCATTATTTAGTATGTGGTATCCATCAGAGTTTAAATTCTCATTAAAGTATCATTGATGGAATTATAATACAGACCCACAGTGTTTAGGTATTCAAGGCACAATGTATTTTCATTGTATGAATGAAATTGAAATGACTGTGAAGATCATCTTCAGTACAGTATTGTTTAGTGGCTCCAGGCTTCAATGGCTTTGACACATACTGCATACTTATTTCTAACCTTTCACTGCTTCTCAGCCAAACTAGATTCAAGGCAGTGGTGAAGAAAGTATACACAATATTTACTTAGCTCCAAAACAGGAATTTCTACTCCAAAGAAATGTTAATGATGAGCTAAAGTCCTGTCTTAAAAGTGTCACTTTTTTATGTATCTATTATCATTTTGATAGAAGGAAGTAAATTTGCTGTATTACTTACTTACAGCTCTACACCTATTTGACAATGTTGTAATATTTACAAAATACTTTTTAGTGTCAGGTTTGTATTGTAGGACATTCATTTCTTTGAGAATTATACCACTTTGATTGGTAGAAAATCATAGTTGAAGTATTCTCCTGTATCAAGGCCCCAAACTACAAGGTGCACTTTTGACACTAGCTGGCAAAACATCAGATCCATCAGTATAAAGGTTTTGCAGACTGAACTCAAAAGGATTTTTCAATAACATCAGATATATTTTAATCTGGAGAGAAACTAGCAACAATAGCAAATCCATTACAAATCTACACAAATATTTAGGTCCATCAATCAGTCAATCATTATTTGTATAGCACCAATTCAGTGGGGGGGGGATGAGATTATATGCAGGAAGGATTTCTCCTTTGTATTCCTCGCCTTCCTGTTCTTCACACTTCTTTGCAGCTGAGGTGGAGGTCTGAGCAGGCCGTGCATGAATGCGGATGGCTGTGGTTGTGGGGACGACACAGTCTGATGGTGGTGGTTGGGCGTCAGGGACGTCAGCTCGCCTGCCAGTCTGATATTCATACATGTACTTTCTGTATATACTGTGATGAATTACACAGAATGACAGAACGAGAGTGCGTTAGAGATGAAACACATCCTGGAGCACTTTGTGGAGACTGGAGAGGAGAGCAGTCTGGTGGAGCTGGAAAACCTTTAGAAGTAAATAATCTCCTTTATTACACGCAGCCCTGCTTCATGCTTTCTTCAGGTCTAAGGCTCTTTAATGAAATATGATAGATATATAGGCGCAGAGACACACACACACCACAACACACTCAAGAGGGAACATGAGCAATTCTGCATTGCAATTGCAGCAGCCATGATAAGGTGATGTAACCAGATCATTTCCTCCATATGTGCCGAAAGATAATTTGCTTTGGATCAATATATAATATATGAATCCACAAGTATGTTTTCCAATTCCTTCTCTAGAAGTATAGAGACATTGAGTATGATTTTTTTTAAATGTTAGTTCCTCCAACTATATTAATGATTTAATGTCCATGTGTATTCTCTGTTTTGTTCCTTTAGTCCTTTCCTATACTATGTTTTTGGCATTTAAATTTGTTATACACCAGTTCTCCATCTTCCATCCCCCCTTTCTTATCTTCCTTCCTTCTATCTTCTTTCCCTCGCCCTATATGCAGAGGGAAACATCACTCGCATGGCAACTAGGCTACTTCTTCTCACATCACCTGTTTCCTCTCGGTCCTCAGCCTCTTTATTGCACCCTCTCTGTCTCTCGAGACCTATCCTGAATCTTTAATGATGTGCATCCGTTTACTTAGTGTCACTCAACTCATCCATTTTCGCTCTCACATTAGATTTAGGACAAATCCCTTACAGGAAAATGTACTTTGTATTACCGGTAAATGATTTGTACTTTGGAAGAGTAAATATTATTTCTGCTTCACTAGATTTATTGCATTTAAACACAAGTTAGTCCGAATTGAATAGTTACACACACAATGTTTGCTGAGCTATTCTCCGTCGGAGGGGAATGTAAAGGTTATTTTCAACTGGATATTTTATCACAGGTATAAAATACACAATATAGTAAGGTTAATGTAATGTTTAACTTAAATAGCAAGACTATTAACCCGGTTAATGTAAAAGCTACATTGATAAAGTAAATGTCAAATTACTACATTGTATTCATTGCTATATTTTCAGTTCATGTTTTACACAATGTTAATATTTTCCAGTGGCCTCAAGTTGTTTAAAGTATGTAGTAAAATAAGAAGAAATCATAGTATGCATTGTTGTGTATGCGAGAAATGCCTGTGTGTAGATTTGCCAGATTTTTTAAGTATGGAATCAAACTTGTAATACTAAACTGCGTTGCGGCTCTCAGACAAACAAAAGTAACTGCACTGTAATATGTCCTGTCAAATAATATTATAATGACAACGTAGCTGTATTAGTAATGAATGCATGTATATTGTTGTTAAACTTTATGGACCGACTGTTGTGCTAGCTTGGTGCTAGCTTATCCAACGTAGCTCAGACCGGAAATACGTCAAGTGACCTGTAGTTTAGTATTTTGCTAAAGACGTTCTAACAGTCGGGTTTAGAGGCAGTATGCAGTAAACTGTTTTAATATAGGCAGTATGTTAATATGTGCTGGCTCTGCCAACAATGGTTGCCACTAGCAACAGAATGTTCAACTGAAGCAATTGCAAAGAGCAGCTGAGAAAAATTCAGTCCTTATTGAGATGAATGATGTAAAACTGAAACATTTCACCGCTGACAACTGGAAAAGTACTTTGGTGTACATTGACAAAATATACACTCATTGGATATTTTAGCTATGATGGCTAGATGTGTAAATGTAATTATATGTTGGGACTGGGGGGTGTAGTTTATGGGGGGGCGGTATGGTTAGAAATATGTTTTTGTGTTTTGTAAAAGGGGTAGACCTAACTGAAATCATTTGGCAACTCCTCTCAGTGACATTTAGCCTTTTACAACACAGTAGTTAACATTGAGAGACATAGTGTAAATCTTTTTTTTATTACTTTTTATTGTCATGTCTTAACGTACAGTACACATATTTTATATTCAACATAAAGATGACAATATTTTACATTTTTATAAGTGGTGTGGTGTCAAAAAGGTTTTGTCCCCCAGTGATGTGAAAATTCTAAAAAATAACACTTACAATACAGAAACATGTATTACAGTTGTTTAAAGTAGCTTGAAGTAAAACTGGGGTAGCTTGGATCTGTATGACATAAATTCATAGATGTTTCCCTCCATCGAGGTTTTCTTCCCTTTCTCTACGATATTTAACATCTTAAGGAAGGGCAAACAAACAAGTTAGTTAGAGAGACATAGTGTAAATCTAAGCTGAACATGAATATCTTTGTAATGGAAGGATTTATAGTTGAGCTGTCTCATCATCTTAATGTGACTTGTTTGTTTATGCATTTCATGATTCTAGTTTCATCAACTGTGTCTGCAGTCAGAAATATCTCCATGTGTAAAACAGTCCTCCGGCTTGTCAGATTGATTTTGTAACATGTCTACTATATAACAGTGTGTGTATATAGCCCATTGAGGTTTATGTTTTAGGGAGCAGTGTGTCTGTATGCACGTACACAGGTGTATGAACATCACACACCCTGCGGCATAATTGTCAACTCCAAATCCTCTGCAGGTGACGTTGAGGCAAACACTGGAGGGCATCGTCATTTCCATTTCAAAAAGCTTCTTCCTGAAATACATGTGCACATGAAAGCAAGTGTGTTTTTGGATGCTAGTTCTGCAGTCTAAATCAGTGTTATAAATAAAGCCTCTCTGTACTGTGGAATCCAGCTGTGTACATTATCTATAAGGTCATGATTCAAACAGCATGAGTGACAAAGAGAGTGTGGCTCACTAAAAACATCTTCAAATATGCATGTTGTTTACGGAATGTTTTATTCATGAATGATGGTGTTTTGTATTTTGTGTAGACTACTTGTGTGTCACTGGTGATGACAGAGAGTAAATAAGTAAACAGGGTGAAATGATAATATAAGGGATCCCTAAAGTTCTGTCTTAGGAAGGTTTGTCTGTGTGATCTCATTAATCTTAATCTCCTGCTTTCTCCAGATTTTGATCCTAACCTTGGTATGATGCCTGGAATTACCCCCCTGAACCCCCTGATGCCCGGCCTCGGTATGGGACCAGCTCCCCTCTCTCAGGATTTCCCACTTGTGAAGGAGATCATCCACTGCAAGACCTGCACCCTGTTCCCCGCCAACCCCAGTGAGTTATAACATCATGCTAATCCTGCAATAGTCTCTATGAACAGATATTTCAATCCACAATAAGCAGTTGAGGGACAACATTTCTGGTGTCAGAAGCATTTGAATTTTCTCCAATATCATTGACCAATCACTTTGGTTTTCAACGGGCTTTGGTTTTATACAGAACAAAAATTGTGAAACATATCCATGTACTGTACATAGATAATAATCATCTTCTTGCAGCTCAAATTGCTATTTGAACTTGTAAAAATGACCAATGTACACTACTATGTTGGGAAGTATAACTTCATTAGAGGGTCTAATGTGATGCTCTTAACACTGACACTCAGAAAGACTTCTTGTCTTTATGAAAGGCAAGAAAAAGGGGACAATTCAGTGGTGTCATGGCAGATAACATGTTAACTTTTATTTGTTCAGATTTTGTATCCCTTTAAACCTCGAGATGGCGCTTCTTATACTATATCATAGATCATTGTATTTTATTTATTTATGATTTATTGCAATATGGGAACGTTTGATCAAAAACACCAAAGCCAATGGTTTATCATCTTTATTTATTCCTTATCCTATTAGGTCCTCCTCCACCTGCCCAACCATTAACCTGTTCACCTTTGGTCCACATTGAAATCTTCACATCAAAGTGTTAATATTCACAGAGAGTCACATTGTGTCATCTGACTGTAGGTGTGTTCCACACGATGCTTATATTTATCTCACCTCCAACATCCAATTATCCAGAGTGAGACGAGAGGTAGTGGGGGGGGGGGGGGGGGGCGCTTTGATTGATCTCACCTCCATGTTTTTAGATTTCACACTGCAGAAAAGTTTCTGCCTGGGGACTTTCTTCTCACAAGTCTCACATGTCATCTTCAAGCTGGAATAAAACAAACGCTTCTCACAGCAGCAGCAGTCGGGAATTTAGAAAAAAAAAACACACTTTTGCATTCTGTTAGACAAATATGATTATTTTACCACACCTAAAAAACTGTGCAGAAGTCTTTCCTCTAGAGCTGTGCTGTTGCCCTGTGGCTCCTTATAAACCATCACTGTCACAATATGGTGCAGAGGGAAAAGCTGATTAAAAGTTTAACTCCACCTAGAAAGTCTCTAACCCAGCGTCAGTTGAGCAAAATGAACTCAGTACTCTGCTCACATATAAACCCTGAGGCTGTGTGAGGGATCAGCTTGTCAAGATTTTACCCTCCAACTTTAGAACCTGTCACAATCACTCTGTGGCACAAGCACAACTTTTTGTCTGAATGTATGAGGCGCAGTGAAGCATACGTGGATTGGAAAATGTAACCTCACTATTTCTCACCGTTTCCCTCTCTAAGATTATATGTGCAACAAAAATCGGAAGTTGTTTTAATCTGCAGTGATTCATGAAACAGTTTTCAAACTCTGTCATGACACTCTTAACCTGCTCTCATTTTCTTCTCTGTTCCAGTTACTATTCACTCTTTGATGATCCCAATCTCTTCTAAGGATCTTTTTGCTTGTCACCTTTTAAAATGTCACCAAACAAGTTCTCAAATCCAGGTATTTTGAAAAAGCAGCCATCTGACAAAAAATGCTTTGGCTCGTTTCTACTCATAAAAGTCAAATTGCTCTACAAGCTTCAGCTCTTAGTCTACACTAAAGCCACTAAACCGTGAGAGTTGTTTTGTCAGAGAAAGCATCTTTTTGGGAGTGTCTGAAGACACTTAGGGGGCAATGGATAAAAATAGATAAAGACTTCCGATAAAAACGGAAAGACTTGTTTGTGAATTGTTTCATCTCTTAACAATGGGGCATTTCTATGTAGAACAGAATTCTAGAGCCCCCCTTTGGTTACCTTACGTTCACCTCCCTGTTTTTTTGGCAGTTCTGATGACTTGATTGTACTGTACCATGACCATCAGTGTTGTGCTTTGGTTGTTATTGGCTTCCAATTATTTTCAGCTTTACAATAAAGTAAAAGTGGAGCTGGAGATCTAGACATGACACTTTGCTCTCAGCTCCCTTTTCTGCACCGATTCACCCTCAAATCAGTCAACCCAAACAATGGAGACTGGGCTTGCAAGAAGCCTTCCTAGACTTCCTCTGGGATGGAATAAGGATTTTAAGACTTCCAGGAGGACTGTTGGCGCTAAACTTTTTTGCGTTGAAAGGATAAAGGATTTAGAATTTCCTCAGGATGCCTCCTGGACACTTCTAAGTGGTGGGATTAAAGGCATGTTCAGTTTACAGGAGACACTCAGGCAGACTTGGTAAATGCTTTCGGAATTATACTTCCCTCTAAGTCTGAAAATGCCTCAGGAACCCCCTCAAGGAGCTGGAGGACATGTCTGAAAAGACGGACATCTGGAATGAATTCAGGAACCACCGCACTCACTATATCCTGGAGCTGCAGAAAGTACAAATCCAGTGGATGGATAGAATACCTTTCTACGGGTGTTTTATGCCCTTTGGTAAAACGTATTGCACCTCTTTATAAAGGCATCTGCTCAGTTCTGTCAAATCAAAGCTGAAACGTCTTTTGAAATTTCTGGGAGTGAGTGAGTGAGTGAGTTGGTGGTTAAACCAGGTACTTAGGCAGAAAAAAAGCCTATTCTGTCAAGTTGAAAAGGTAAAAAGGGGTTGTAAAATCATAAAATATATTTGAGGATGGTTGTAGCAGCCATCCCACTAAAGCTACGTCGGCTCTCTGGAGGATGGAGCCGAGGAGAGGGTGAGAGGAAACATTAATGATGGAGGTAAATCATTACTTAATTCTGCAAGCTGTTAAAAGTACTTTAGAATGCACGACAGTGGTGTTAGAGAATGCATCTCTTAAAAACTTTAGAGCAATAGGGGCGCGCTGGTGGCGCAATGGTTAGGGGCATCATCATGTATGGAGGCTGTCGTCTCAAGCGGGCAGCCCGGGTTCGCATCCCGCCCGTGGCCTCCCTCCCGCACGTCGCTCCCCACTCTCTCTCCCTGGTTTCCGACTCTATCCACTGTCCTGTCTCTCCATTAAAGGCACAGAAGTCCAAAAATAAATCTTTAACAAAAAAAAACTTTAGAGCAATAAAGGACATGTTAGTAAACCTCTGCCTTGTGTTTATGGATTCAAGAATGATTTATTTTTATATTTGTTGTAAAAAGTTGAAGCATAAATCAGTCGCATTGTTCTGAGCCAGAGATGTTTTAGGTTTTAATTGATTTTAAGGGTTTTGTATTGATGCTAGCTGTATTGATGCGTTTAGCCGATAACATGAGGCAACAAGGCTGCAAATTCTGTTCATCACACTGAAGCTGTAACAACGAGCATCATCCCCTCTTATTGACCTGACCTCCTCACCCTGTCTTTCTCACCTTTTAGCTTCAGTGTGCATCTTCATCAAGCTCTTTTCACATTGTTGTTTTTTTTCACCCCCTCCCGATAATATATGTGTAATCATAATGATGTTCACATATTTACAAACTTAGCATTTTTTTCACCCCTTCCACTAATACGGACTCAGACTTGTTTAGGGATGTCTTGGAACAAAGAAATTGGTTGATTTAGTCTTCAGTTAATTGATCTTTTTTAATAATATATATATATTTTTTTTAATTCATGGATGCTTTTTATGTACTTTTCTGTAAGGACTTAAAACATGTAAAATGTCTCCTTAAAACAAGCTAGTTAAAAGAAAGTTCTGTCCACCAAGCACTAATGTAACCTGACAAAGTGACTTACAGTAGGATAAATAAGTCATTAGAATATGCTGACTCTGCAGTTTGTTTCTCCATGGAATAAATCACTTCATTGTGTGACATGAAGGAACTAACATGTTTACTTGAGAGTGAGAGTTTGTAAATACAGTTTATCTTCTGAAAAATAGTCCTTTGAGATTCAAACCCTCCCCCCTGTGGCGTCCCCGTGGACCATAAAGAGGTTTTTAGCAAGTCAGGGTGATGGATGGTGATGACTTGTGTTACTGTAACACACCGGCGGGTCGCCACGCAGGCAGCTCTCCTATGAGACTGAGAATAAGCCTGTGTGTTTGCTGCACGGAGGCCTCCGTATTTATCCAAGTAAGATGTCAGAATGAAAGCTTAGGAACCAAGTAATTAGTCAGCTAATGATTCATTATACATTTAAGACATGCAGCATTTGCAGAGAGAATCAAACCTAAAACTATGTGCTTAGAAAACGGCTACAAAAACAGCTTCTGCTTACCTGAACTCCCTCACCCAGTACCACGCTCCCTCCCTCCCACAATGCTCTTCACCACCTGGTCCTACTTTCACAACAGGACCCAAAGACCTCCATAGTCCTTCAGTGGGTGACAATGAGTAACAATGAGTTACCTAACTCCATTCGATCTGCAGAGTCTCTTTCCACCTTTGAGAAATCCTAAAGACCCAGCTCTTTCATGGACACTCGCACACTCAGTGGTATTGATGTAGCTGATGATATTGATAATGAGGATATTAAGGATGATTAGAAAATGCATTATGATGATGATATTGATGTGGATTTTGTTGTTGATGTGTTGTCATTACTCCCAGCTGTATGTGGCTTTGGATTCAGCCTGACATTTTTACACTGTGTAAAACTGTAATCCAAAAATCTGATGTTAGTACAATAGATTTACTGCTGTATGAGTTTTTTTTGACAGTTAGTCGTGTTTTTGCAATTTCATTTTCTCTCTACTTCTCTCTACCTTGAGCCCTGCATCCACCCTCCCCTCTCTTCACTTAGATCTGCATTTTCAAATATTCAGGCTTTAGGTATCCAGAAAAAATACATTCATGATGAATTTGGTCAAAACTGTACACTTCAAAGTCTGTCTGGCTGCAGCGTCAACATGTCATATGGAAAGTTGCTCCTGCTGTCCTCTCTGCTTCAGGTACACCTGCTCTGATTTCCATAAGTAATGCAATCACTTTCACTTCTCACATATTATTTCATGTATTTATTGTAATTTATTTGAATCCAGTCAATCAAGAGTAGTTGGATCATAGTTCATTTTCACAGCGTTTTTGCATAAATTGTGGTATTGTGCTAAGTAGTGGCATGGCAGGTATCTGAGAAGAGAAAATCCCTCCTGAAAACTGTTGGCAGCAGTGAAACAAATTAGCAAACTGGAGCTTAAAATAACAAAACACTTTTTGAACAAAAACTTTATTTTGATAATTAACCACATGACACCCATGTTTCTGCGACGCTGCACCTGTGCTTGTTTCTCTGTCCTCACTGCTCTCCCCACTCTCACCAGCATCACCCACTCATGGACCCAAAAGGTCAAATCATTTGGGACTCTTTATCGCATCTGCCAACAAAGCTTCTTCTTGCTGTTGCAGGCTATTTCTGAACTCACCTTTTCTTTTTGACTGGCCATCTCAACTCAAAATGTGTTTAATCCGCCCCAGCTCTGGAGGTCAAAGAATAAATAGACAGTCAATATTTTGCTTTCGCAGGCACATTTAAAGGGAGAGGAGGGAGATGAGGCAGAGGGAGTACTACACGGTGGCAGCCTCTTTGTGAAAAAGTTCAAAGAACGGGACAGGGCTGGCTCGGACTTTGAAAAGTTTGTTGCAACTCTTCAAAGAGCTGTTTTAGAGTGTAAGGAGCTCTGACAAGAGAGAGCTTTTGAGTCGACAGACTTCATCTTTTTGTTCAGAAGAAAAATCGGAGTTTGGATTGTTTTGTCTTCATTTTGTGACATTCATTAAGTGTTTGTGTTTTTAACATTTAGTTAATATTGTTGGTTTATTTACCACAATATTACAAGGAGTTCCAAGCTCAAGTTATACCGTTACATTTCTTAAATACTTTTATTTGTTTTGGATCATAGGAGTCTAAAAACGTGAGGCACTGAAAATCTAGAGGATCGGAGTTATGAGCGTGTTGACTCTTCTTTCTTGAAATGTAGGACAGTACTGGAGTAGTCTTTTTTTCTAACCCTATTTATAATGTTTACCTGTTTGACACTTAAAGAACTGTCAGTCTTGAAATGCTTTTCACTTCGTTTAAACGTGTTTTATGACACACAGATAATCAGACCTGTTCCTTATGTCTGCCATTATTGTTTCCCGCAGTGGTTTAATAAAAACAACGTGTTCTTACCTATGAAGACTTGAATTCATACTCAATGTGGGTATTCAGTGTTCATGGACAGCTGAATCGTTTCAATAGTTGTTTGAAATTAAACTCTTTAATTTCCTCATTAAGTTTCATTATTAAGGTCACTTTAAACCTGGTGATGTTTTTCACTCCCATAATTAATAAAAAGTCTTTGTGTCCCTACTTTTGAACAGACCTTCCGCCTCCAGCCACGAGAGATCGCCCTCCAGGGTGTAAGACGGTGTTTGTCGGCGGTCTGCCAGAAAACGCCACAGAGCAGCTCATCGTGGAGATCTTTGGACAGTGTGGAGACATCACAGCCATACGAAAAAGCAAGAAAAACTTCTGCCATATCAGATTTGCAGAAGAGTTCACTGTGGACAAGGCTCTCTTTCTATCAGGTAAGATCTCAGAAACCTCAGTCTCTCCTAATGTATGATGCCTTTTGGTGTAACATTTCAGTGGATCTGTGTCAGTGATACCTGGATACATCACAATCAGTAATACAAAGAGTTCTGAAGTGAGTCACTGAAAGTAAAACAGGTTTATTTTTAACCCTGAAGAATGTTAAGTGAGTCACAGTTAGATCGTTAAAGAATAAATCATCAATCATCTGATGAAGAATGAAAGATTTAGGCCTGTATGCAAAAAAACGATTTCCCTTTTTCACATTATTTTATAATCTTCCTGTTTATTTAATTAATTACTTCACTTAAGGATTGATTGTCGATGTGGATTTAACACTGCATCAATGTGCCATCTTCTGACAAAGACTCCTGTAATAAAGCTTAGTGAACTTGCAATATGCCTGTTACATGGCTTCCTCCCAAAAGAAACCCTGTCCAAGGCTCATGGGCATTGTACTGTCAGGGGACGTTTAACATGCCAAACACACATAGCTGAAATGATAGAAACTGTTGGCTGCATCACAAACCTGTTGGATGATATAGTTATGTATGGGACTGATGTTCCTATTCTAAGTTAAGGAGAAAGATAAAAGACAAATTGTTAGGGAACTTCAGAGAATGGTGAAAACAGCCTCTTTCCCTCTTCCCCGCTCCATAAGGTTAACTTGTAAGAAGGACGGTTCCCTCCTTAACGAAGAAAGAATGAAGAAGAATTTATACTTTATTGATCCCGCGAGGGGAAATTCGTTTTTTACACTCTGTCTAGTAAACATGCTACACAAACATGAACTGAAATACACACACATGCACAAACAGGATCCTGTGGACATGCACTAATGGAGAGGTCTCAGAGTGAGCTGTTCTTGAAATAAATAATAGTAACTGTAGACATCAAGAGCTATGTATGACTTACGAGCACAAAATACACATTCATTAACCGTGGGAAGCAAGCTCATGTTTTTTCTGTAATTGTCAATTTTCAAAGCAGTTTCTTGAACTTAGCTGTGGTTCAGTGAGCCTCTATTCTTACCGCTACATGTGGGAGCTACATTAGACAGATGACAGAGCTGTGTAGTTTCCCATAAACAATACCCCACTCACATACTTTTCATACACACCATGTACAAACATAACACCCAGTGACGCACACTCCCCACCACACAGAGATATCCTCATATGAAATATTGAAGTACGTTGGTGGAGTTGAAGCTGGAAGCAGAGAGCGCAGTCTGAAGTAGAAACTCCACAAACTCATGCTCATTTATTTTCCCTGTTTTCACTGGAACAAGCAATGCCTACTGTGATGAGTGTGTTTGTCTCCTATTGAACCACACTGGGCATCATCATTATGACCGCCTAGGGCACACACTCAACATGTGTACCAAAACACTGCACTGAACACACTGTGTTATCATTTCAAAACAAATTAAATAATAAAAAGGGTCTGATTTCACCCGAAAACCATAACCAGTCATTAGTGAAAATTGAATAAAGATGAGAGGGCGCAGAGAGAAGAAGAGGGAGTAATGAGGGATATATTGTGGTCTGTTAGCACCACTAGAGAAGTCATCGGCCTCTGCAAGTCTCTCTAGTGTACTGATGAAATGATGCAGGCCTTCTGGACTCCACAAAGCTCTTTGGCTACAGAACCTCCTCATATTCAGGGATCAACTTGTAAAGTAGGTAACAGCGAGCAAAAAGATAAAGGTAATCCAACAGGTAGGGCCAGAATAAAAAGCCTGTTTAGTGGTTTTCTCTGAATTTTCTTTGTTCTGAATTTAATTTGTTGAAATTAATCCACAAAGAGAGTCTATGACATTAGGAGTAAAGCTCATGTATTTACGTTGTTTTTTTTTGTCTCCAGCTTTTTCTTTTTTATGCTTCTATTAAGTTCACAAATCAAAACACATTCATACCTCCAGGAATGTTTTTATTTTGCATTTACAAAATGTGCAATGTCTCTCTCATACAACTATTTATTTCTGTGTGTTCATTAGCGTTCTGGAAGATGTATGTCTTCAGTGTAAATAAAGTATATTAGAAAAATGAACTGAAATAGTGACCAACTGATGTTGTTCACAGATGGTCTGTACAGCAGCTGTACTCACTTTGGTTTTAGCTAAAGGCTAACATCAGTATGACTATGTTTGTGCTAGAGTACATCCAAATCTATATCCAAATCTACAACTTTGCATTAGCACTGACTAGTTGTACTAAAGTCAAAAAGCAGCTTATGATAAAAGAAAAGTCACTTAATTTCAGTTTTTATACCTATATATGCTATTCATTCTGAGGAGGACATGATATGTGCCTATATATAGGATAGGATAATACTTTATTGATCCCCAGAGGGGAAATTCGGGCGTTACAGCAGCACAGACAAGAAAGCTCAAAATACACATTAAACAGAATAGATAAGATAAATAAAAATAAAAAGAGGGGGTATATACAGTACTAAATGAATGATGAAGTTAACTGGGGGGAATTGAGAATTGAGACAGCAGAGATATGCAGAGATATGCAAGAACATTTAACTAAAAATCACCAATGTAGAAATTTTGCTTGTGCAAGATGGAGGTCAGTTGTCATCAAAGGAAAGTTAGTATTCTGAATCAAACTAGTGGATTAGCAGTCTGGTGTCACCACTAGAGCCTTACAAAAAAAAGAAAGTAATGAAAAGTCATCATTAAAAGTTAACGGACAGTTACCACGTGTGCAGCACTAAGTGTAAATGACATTAAAATCACTGGGCAGACAGACAAGTTTTATAAACGGTTAGTCCTCAGCTTCTGCAGACGCTGTATATATCCTTCTATTTCTCCGACAGGTTATCGTATCCGCTTGGGCTCCAGCACAGACAAAAAGGATTCGGGCCGTCTCCACGTGGACTTCGCCCAGGCCAGAGACGACCTCTATGAGTGGGAGTGTCGACAGCGCATGTTTGCCAGAGAGGAGAGGCACCGACGAAAGATGGAGGAGGATCGACTCAGACCGCCGTCCCCTCCTCCCATCGTCCACTACTCGGAGCACGAGTGCAGCCAGCTGGGAGACAAGATCAAAGGTAAGAAGACCAGGAGTTATATAATACTTACAAAATAAAAAAGATAATATGTAATACACAGATGAACCTCAACTTGTGTGAAAGGGAAAAGTATTTCCTTTGAATATTGCAAGGACATTCACAAAATAATCAAGTTTTAACAGATTTAAAAAGCAAACACAAGTTAAAATGGAAGTATATATTCAAACGGTAAACAGACGAGGTAGGGAAAAGCTAAAAGGGTATTTCTTTTGGATGTGTCTTTTGTGATGGTCGGGGACACAGGATACAAAGCATTATGGGAATGGTCTGAAACTGCAGCAGGTAAACTGACAACGCAGTTTTTCTGATGTTCTAATAAATTCAGGGATTTGTTTTCAAGGGACGATACACAAACACTGTTAAAGGACGTGTATCAGTTTACTCATCCCTAGGCATACGCTCCCTCTCTCTCTTATCTCCTCCACTCTCCCTCTCTGCACTCTCCTTCCTTTACTGCTCAACTTTTACATGTTTTCCATTAACTCTCCTTGTCCCCCTCTTTCGAGCTTACCTCAAGTTTCTGGCTGAATAAACATATTTCACTAATGAGAAATTACACTTTCAGGTCTAAGTCACTGGTGCCCATTAACAAATAGTCGTGACTTTCTGCCACTCTACCATCTATCTGTTTGAGTCAAGTCTCCCAGCTTTCCCCCTCTTGGTCCCGAGTAAAGAAAAAACACTGTCATGTTATTACATTGTAGCCACGGATTTTTTTCTGATTACTTTGGGCTTCTGTGGTGAAGAAACACATCCTGGCTTTTCAAATTTAGATTTATTCATCCCTGAATCTTCCACACAGAGAAAAATGGAGGTTAAGCCCTTTTCTTAATATTCCGTTACTGCACTGCGTCTTTGTCATGACAGGAGTTAAACATTTTCACCAGACCCTTTGAATGGTTTTCATCCCCTTTATCTCTCCATGTCTCTGAGGTTTCATTGTGGTCTGTGAAGTTTTCCACTGCTGCTTACATAATGACAGTCTTTTATCTGTACTGTGTTTTATATCTACTGTACTGTGTTCTCTTCCTTAATCCGATGTATTTTTGTTCTCTTGTCCTTTTCTCTCTTTGAACCACTGTGTTCTAGTTTTTTATCTTTTTCGGTGTCTTTGCTCAAAATAACCCTGAGTCACCTGTTTCTGCCTTTTTACTGTTTTAAATATGTTATACAGAGAGCTGCTATAGATAGAATGAACAGCCCTGTCTCACATGGATTCAGATTTTTAATTTTCCTTATGGTTGCTCGGACATCTTTTTAGACATTTACTGCTTCCACTGACTGAAGTGTCCTGGAACCTGACTCTGTTTTTCTCTGTGCCCACAACCCTTGGCAGAGGACGGTAAGTTTCCTGAAGCTGTGCGTGTTCTCCTGACGTGGTTGGAACGAGGGGAAGTCAACCGCAGGAACGCCAACAACTTCTATTCGATGATCCAGTCGTCCAACGGCCACATCCGCCGACTGAGCAGCGAGAAGAGTCAGCACGAGAAGGAGATGGAGGAGGCCAAAGACAAATTCAAGACCGCTCTGTCCGGCATACTGGGTCAATGTGAGTCTTGTGTTCTATATAAGACGCTCTATCTACAGACAGTGATGTTTAATACACTTTAAACTGTATTTACTTTTTTTTTTTTTACTTTTGTATTTAGGCCAAATTTAAGTCGGGGATCACTCACAATGAGGGAAAAGTGGGTAAATAGTTTAAAGTTGTTTTGTAAAATATGTTTTTATGTGAAGTATGTGAACAGTAGGAGGCTAGAAAGGAACAAAGAGCTTGGTTTGAAGTCCATGTAAGTTTCCCGATCAAAGAACTAGACACAGCATTATTGAAAAGAAGCTAGGAAGGCAATATGCAGCCAGATGTTCTAAGCTTAAGTTTAAATCATGGTCGAGACTTTTGGTGCCTGAAGAACTTGTTGCTGTGAAACAAAGTAAGTATAAACGCACAAAGCATGTAAACCCATTATTTCTATTCTCTCTGAATAACACATAATGGTTGGATGGATGTTTTTGAGTGAAAAGGAAGAGAAGCTATCTTGTGTGATGCTAGGTTGTTTTTCTGGAGAAAGACTTAAAGGTAAGTTTTCTTTGTTTTTTCAAAAAGAGATATTTTTATACTCTTTAAATACATTTATCTTTAACCTGAAACAAAAAGGTGAGGTCAGGAAAAAAGTTGTCTTCAGACAAAAATTGTTAGTAGCCCAACTCAGTCATCGCATGAATACACTAATTGGCAGACGTGCAGTAAAGGCTTTAAGTTGAACCAAAAAAAAAAAATATATGCAGCTCATTTGCACCTTTGACAGCATTTTTGTGCAGTTGCTGGTTTAACATCACCGCCTAAGGCACTTAGTCTCCACATATCCCAGTAAATGAATGTTTAATACGATATAAACATCCTTCAACACAGAGTCCATGTTTCTTTCCTTGAATCATTAAATAGGTAAATACAACATGGAGAAGACATTCAAAGATATGATGGGTGCTTGTGTTTTTACCAGAGAGAGGGGGGCTAGCTATACTTGTTTTAGCCATCCATCCTTCCCGGCACTTTCTAACCCATAACTTTTCTTTCTATTTCTTGCATTGCTAAACTTATGTATGACACAACACAGTGACTGTCCTCCTGTGTGGAGGTTTAAAGTTGAGCTTGGGAACTCCTCTCTGTTCTTTTAAAATAAAACCAGCCTGTCGACCCTTTAAGCTGCACAACAAAGGTCTGTCTCTGATGGGATATGTCGCCTTAAAGGTCACTTCACTCATGTCACAAAAAGGCGTCTTGCCTATAGATAAATACATTGATAGATGGATAAATTGATAGATGGACAGACTGACTTGTATAGGAGCTCAAATGCCTGAAGGTCTGTTTGTGGCTTTTGCTCTCTGCTCTTACTTCTTCATCGATCTGTTCCGTCAAATTAGAGGGTGCTGGGAAGGAGCAATCGATCGCTGCACTGTTCTGTCTCTCACCACTCTGCAAACACATACACACTTAGCTGGTGGTCATATTGACTCCCCTCTGTGTTCAGTAGCACCTTTGGGATACACAGACCACCCAAACACTCCTCCATGACAGCCCACATGTCAACAGTTTAGAGATTAGAGGGAGAATTACTTTATCAATACACCGCATCTAAAATGAAATCTGACTCAAAATGTTGCTGTTCATGTACAACACACAAAGGAACTCTGAAAACCTGAGCGTTCAAGGCCTTTTAAAGACTTTTTTTTAAAGAAGATCAATCCAGTTTAAAGTTTCTACACTGTTATTTTGCAGCTTGTACCACATTCAGAAAGTAAATTGAGAAACACTGTGTTACTTTTAAAATGTTGTCATTTGGTTATTTTCCCACTGGAGCTGTGGAGCTGCACAGCGGTTAAAAGTGGCACATGTCGCATAGGTTCATTTTGACAGCTGTCAGTTGCTTAGCAAAACTTCCTTGTTAAAAATATTAAAGCAGACAAAGATACAGCCATGCTGACAGCTCTGTGAGCATACACTGACTGTACACACAGAATGTCTTGGCATAACAGTAAATCTGCCAAGACATTTATACTTCATTCCATTTTATCTTTTTTTTTTTTTTCATTTTTGTCTAGTAAGGGGCTCCCCTTTCTGGAGAAAAGAAGTAAGAAGGACAAAGAATAAAGGGTTTGAGGGCTTCATTCTGTATGAACCAAGATATGATGTTTAGTTTATGGATGTTGGAAATTGTTTGAAACACAAGTTTTGCATGTGAGAACTCTCTGACCAAACATCCAAGATATGATGCTCTGGCATCAGCACGTAAGTCGATCTGCTGGTTGCACACGCCTTCATAAACACACACACACACACACACACACACACACACACACACACACACACCGAACACATACTCAGTTAAAAGCACACAGAGTTCATAACATCCCTAGTTGACTGGACTTTCTTACTGCTCTGCTCCCTCCCACCTGCCCTCTGTCTTTCTCTCTCTCTGTCTCTGGATGGTCTCTGGTCCCTCCCTGCATCCCGCCACAGTTGAACAGATTGTGTCTGTATTCCAAGCTGCTTCCAAACAAAAGGCATGGGACCATTTCTCCAAAGCTCAGCGCAAGAACCTGGACATGTGGCGAAAACAAGTAGAGGTTAGTCCACTTTGATTTCATTCTGATGTCAACATGATTTCTGGAGAATTAGACTTTGTCCAATTTTGTTCAGCACCTGTCTCCATTTTGTATCTTTTTAAGTTCTTATTTTTATTTTGGCTGATGGTTAGAATGATTACCTCATGGAATTTAAACGTAACCAAGTGAAGAAAAAATGTCAAATCACGAGTCAAAGCAAGAAGCATAACAAGAGCAGAGTCCTTGCAACAGTAAGTATGGTACACATTAGACTGAACACAAAACAGGTGCCTTCACTCTCCAGCCAGTGTGAGATACAGACACACAGGTCCAAACCTTTACCCCTTCTCCCCCCCTCCCTCCATTACTGCCCTTCTCTGTGAATTGGATTCAAGCTGCTGGGTGAGTTTTCCATTTCTTATGATATCCAAGACGCAGCTTATTCTGAATATGCCTTCTCCCCCTGCACAAACACGTTGAGACATAGTTGCATATTCCTTTTTTTTTAAACCAAGATGCCTTTTTTATTCTTCACTGTCTGCTCAAAATGTTCTCTCTTCACCAAATGATTAGCATTAACTAACATGATGATGGGTTGTTTATAATGGAGGGTCTCTAGTTTGTTGCACTCCTGAGATGGGATATGATCAGATCTGATAGGTAAGTTTCTTTGTAAAAAGCAACAGATTTAAGGCATGATCTCAATTCTAATTGAACACACAATTATACTATTTAAGATCTCACAGCAAATGCAGCAATCAACTTGACCAAAACTTCTAGTTAAAGGTAGGTGTTGGAAAGTAAAAATGTATGCTTTCATTTTGGTATATGCTGCAGGGACATGAAAATACTGATAACAGATGAATCACCTGAATCTTTACCCATCTTTTCTGCTATTCAGGCTCATTATAGCATGTTGTGTTTAGGTGTTATAACACATATTGATGAGTATGTAGGAGGCAGGATGATAGTTGAGTACATGACTGGGGGTGTGTGACGTCAGTGAAGACCACTTTTGATTTGCTGTCTCACTCACCCAGACCTCCATGGTCTCTTAAGGATCTTCTTAGTGTGGAAACACTCAACTAGTTTCACTCTGAAGCAGTAGTATTAAAATCTACCATGAGGATAACCAAGTGTTTTCATCAGGCCTCAGGGACATTTCAATTCATCCCATGCTTCCTTTTATATTGTGTTGCATACACTGAATACTCCAAGGAGTACAACATGAGGATAGGTTTTTGTTGAAGTCACCACTGTGGGTTGACTCAGATCTGCAGAATATATCCTCATTCAGAAAACATTCAGAAAAAAATCCTTTAAAAGACATCTGAGTTGAGATTTGTCTCTTAAAGCAACTTTACTTTATTAATGATACTTTATAAGCTGTGAAAGTAGACGTTATTGACATTCAGAATGAGACCTTATAAACTTGGTTTAATTAATTTCATTACAAACAACGGTGAGTGTGTTTTTAAATGAGAGACGAAAAGACAAATTAAGTAATTTCGACTCTGTTTGTGTCTCTCTGCTGTTATACTTTAATATATTTTTAAAGTCCATGTAAAGCAAAATAAGAAATACATCTCTTACCACACTATGCATGTTGGAAATAATATGTCAATATGTCAGTCATCTATGCTAGCCTGCTAAAGCACTGGAAGCCTGCTGGAAGCTGCTGTGTAGGTGCTACATGTGGGTGCTGAGCTCAGGTTTTTTAACAATATGTTATTTTATGAAATCTGCTAAATTACCAATTGTGTTCAATTAAAAAGGTAACTCGGTTATGTGGCAGAAGGTAAGTGTAGTGATATTTTAAATGCAGTTTCCATTATTACACTATAAAACACACATTTGATGATTTCAACTGAGTTTAATGGAGACTTATTTAAAAAAATGTTTTTAACAATAAGCACTCGTACTAATACGTGACCTGTCCGACACCTCTCACAAAAATACTGGACCTTTGTTAAACAGTGATGAAATGTATTGATCTCATTTTTACTGTCATTTATGTTTTGCCCACTTCAATAAACCTTCCATGTTTACCTGCATATCTGACCCCAACCCAAAGGACAATGGTCTCCTGACAATGCAAGAACATTTCTCCTGGACCTTCAACCCTGTTTTTCTATAAAAGTTGTTTTCAATGTGTGTCTCTTTACAGTGTAAAAAGCTGGACTCTCTGTTAAGCTGCTCCATTAGCAAGAAACCTCTTTGTTTTCATGAAAAACACCATTTACAGCTGTAGTCCATACATCTTCTCACAACAGGGAAGGAGAATAGAGAGACTTGTGCACACTTTATTTCTCATCTCAGTGAGATGATGTTGAATGGTGATGAATGGTCAAACGGATGTCTAATGTGTGAAATGTAGACTATGTAGATCATGTTTGTTTTTCTTTTCTCTTGGCACACTCCTCGAGAGTTATTTGTTGGGTTGACCTTAGTCTTTAAACCTACTCGCCTCCATATAGATGTATTCATTAAAAAATCAGTCTGTGAAATTTACATGAAGCATATACAGTCAGTATATTACAGTTACCACAACTGTATGTGTATCTATACATAAAAAAAACAAATGGATGCAAATCAGTGACAGTTAGTACTGGAGACATTTCTCGCTTTGTCAGCCTACATCAGTGACTTCTGAAGTTTCAGTGACGGGAGCTGTGGTTGTCAGTGTCATCACTTCCTGCATGAGTGAGCTGTTTTCTTTATTTAACATCTGTGCTGTAAAGTACAAAAAGAGTGAAGTCCAGCTGGATTTTGCTACTATCGGCCCTTTCGTTGTTCAAGAGGAGGAATTATCCTTTATTACATCTTTATTCATCACACTCATTTATTCTGTTCTGAAGGGTTCCTTACAGCTAATCAAAGAAGTGCCTAGCAGATCTTCATCCTGATAGCACCAACTAAAACATGCATCACAAGTCTTTGCACCTCTGACCCTCCTCTTTCTCTTTCATTGGGTTTTTCAGGAGATCAGAAACATGCACAACGAGCAGCTGATGGGCATCAGGCGAGAGGAGGAGATGGAGATGTCGGATGACGACATGGAGGACATGGCTGACAGCAAAGACTCAATGGACTCAGGTATTCATATACATGCATGTATTCACAGATCAGCACTTCTGTCAACATGACAGGATATTCATTGATCAGAGGCCCCAGAGGATGTACTCTGAGAGCGTTGAAATCACAGAGGGAGAAAGCTGAAGTGACAGTAATCTTCCTCTAAGGATCTGACAACTCCACATGAATAAGAAACACATCAACTTGCTGGCAACATACAGTGGGTACGGAAAGTATTCAGACCCCTTTACATTTTTCACTCTTTGTTTCATTGCAGCCATTTGCTAAAATCAAAAAAAGTTAATTTTATTTCTCATTAATGTACACTCAGCACCCCATCTTGACAGAAAAAAACAGAAATGTAGAAATTTTTGCAAATTTATTAAAGAAAAACTGAAATATCACATGGTCATAAGTATTCAGACCCTTTGCTCAGTATTGAGTAGAAGCACCCTTTTGAGCTAGTACAGCCATGAGTCTTCTTGGGAATGATGCAACAAGTTTTTCACACCTGGATTTGGGGATCCTCTGCCATTCTTCCTTGCAGATCCTCTCCAGTTCTGTCAGGTTGGATGATGAACGTTGGTGGACAGCCATTTTCAGGTCTCTCCAGAGATGCTCAATTGGGTTTAGGTCAGGGCTCTGGCTGGGCCAGTCAAGAATGGTCACAGAGTTGTTCCGAAGCCACTCCTTTGTTATTTTAGCTGTGTGCTTAGGGTCATTGTCTTGTTGGAAGGTGAACCTTCGGCCCAGTCTGAGGTCCTGAGCACTCTGGAAGAGGTTTTCTTCCACGATATCTCTGTACTTGGCCGCATTCATCTTTCCTTCAATTGCAACCAGTCGTCCTGTCCCTGCAGCTGAAAAACACCACCATAGCATGATGCTGCCACCACCATGTTTCACTGTTGGGATTGTATTGGGCAGGTGATGAGCAGTGCCTGGTTTTCTCCACACACACCGCTTAGAATTAAAGGCAAAAAGTTCAATCTTGGTCTCATCAGACCAGAGAATCTTCTTTCTCATAGTCTGGGAGTCCTTCATGTGTTTTTTGGCAAACTCTATGCGGGCTTTCATATGTCTTGCACTGAGGAGAGGCTTCCGTCGGGCCACTCTGCCATAAAGCCCCGACTGGTGGAGGGCTGCAGTGATAGTTGACTTTGTGGAACTTTCTCCCATCTCCCTACTGCATCTCTGGAGCTCAGCCACAGTCATCTTTGGGTTCTTCTTTACCTCTCTCACCAAGGCTCTTCTCCCACGATTGCTCAGTTTGGCTGGACGGCCAGGTCTAGGAAGAGTTCTGGTCGTCCCAAACTTCTTCCATTTAAGGATTATGGAGGCCACTGTGCTCTTAGGAACCTTGAGTGCTGCAGAAATTCTTTTGTAACCTTGGCCAGATCTGTGCCTTGCCACAATTCTGTCTCTGAGCTCCTTGGGCAGTTCCTTCGACCTCATGATTCTCATTTGCTCTGACATGCACTGTGAGCTGTAAGGTCTTATATAGACAGGTGTGTGCCTTTCCTAATCAAGTCCAATCAGTTTAATTAAACACAGCTGGACTCCAATGAAGGAGCAGAACCATCTCAAGGAGGATCAGAAGAAATGGACAGCATTTGAGTTAAATATGAGTGTCACAGCAAAGGGTCTGAATACTTATGACCATGTGATATTTCAGTTTTTCTTTTTTAATAAATTTGCAAAAATTTCTACATTTCTGTTTTTTTTCTGTCAAGATGGGGTGCTGAGTGTACATTAATGAGAAATAAAATGAACTTTTTTGATTTTAGCAAATGGCTGCAATGAAACAAAGAGTGAAAAATGTAAAGGGGTCTGAATACTTTCCGTACCCACTGTACATGCTTCACTGAGTGAATGATGAACATACAGTAACTACTAAAAGCCCAGTCCCTACTGAATGTACACAATACTCTATAATTGTGTGTACGTGTGTGAGCGTGTGTGAATGTGTCCACATCTCCAAGCTGCCAGATCATTTGATATCTAAGCACCATAATCTCCTGTTTTTCCCCTTGAGGAGCATTTTTATGTTTGTCAAGCAACACAAACTAACAGTGCTGATAATCTTCTCACCCCCACCGCAATAAAGCATGTATCTAGAGTGGTTGTCAGGGCAACATGCTGTTACCGTGACCACCACATGTCAGGTCATCCGATGTTTTGCATGTTGTTTTTGCTCTATCTTTCTGCTTTTTAATCGTTCTGATCTCTGCCTCTGCTGATATGACAGCTTCTCTCATCAGCATGCAGATGTATGTAAATTAAGTTGTCAGCTCAGCCCCCTTCTCTTTGGCAACCTTGTTATTTAGCTATCAGTAATTAGCATTGCTGTCATTGATCTGTCATTCCTC
Organism: Labrus mixtus; assembly: GCF_963584025.1. NCBI lineage: Eukaryota > Metazoa > Chordata > Actinopteri > Labriformes > Labridae > Labrus > Labrus mixtus. Next base: position 15,100,523 of record NC_083621.1, on the reverse strand, counting down.
TCCATGCTGCAACTTCGACCCAGTTGACGGGTGTTAATGTGATACTTCTTGGTATTTGTGTTAAAAGGCTAACTGTTACTCGATCTTTACTCACTAACTTGAAAACATTAACTTTTCAGCTTGAAACGCTGTTCTTTACAACTGCAGCCTCTTAAAAGTAGACCGATGCTCTGCGTCTGACTCTTGTGCAGAATAGCAAAAGAACCGCTTGTGTGCATGACTGTATGCCTGTGTGTGTGTGTGTGTGTGTGTGTGTGTGTGTGTGTGTGTGTGTGTGTGTGTGTGTGTGTGTGTGTGTGTGTGTGTGTGTGTGTGTGTGTGTGTGTGTGTGTGTGTGTGTGTGTGTGTGTGTGTGTGTGTGTGTGTGTGTGTGTGTGTGTGTGTGTGTGTGTGTGTGCTCTCCAGGATGTCTGCAGGTCGATAGCTCTACCTGTGATGTAAGAGAGGGGGAATTACTCAGAATCTGACCAAGTGGTTGACATCTCCTCGCACCGAGCTGATGAGGCTCTCAGATCAATATTCCTCTCACTACAAACCTTAATTTTGATGGTAGAGAAGTGCACACAAACACAGCGTGGACGTGCACACACACACTCAGCAAGAGTTCATTAACACAACCAATGGTCCTCTGTGATAGACTGCAGGCAGCACTCGTGGACACCCACACAAAAACGAGCCAGATAAACACACGCACACACAGACCTGCACAGGATGGGGCTTATCTTCGCCGTCCAGTCAGTGTGTTGAACTTTCCCCAAAGAGCTTCCCCTCGAGGCCCACAGGAGGAGAACAGAGCTGATAACAGTGGATACGACTGCAGCTGAGCAGGTCTCATACAGTAATAACTCCCTCTGTCTCCTCTCTGTGCTCGATAGGTCAGCTCAGATGTCCAGAAGAAAGCTAATGGTTGAAACACTTTGAGATTGTCACAGCTTTCTCTGTTAGTATGTTGAAGGTGCCAGATTATTGGATCCAATATTTTTACCTCACACATTTCCAGATAGTTAACAACACTGAACCTCTCACCAATTTTTTTGTCGTAGTAGTGCTAGGAAACTTTTTTTTATCATTCAGATTTATTATCAGCTTTCTAATTAAAGGGATGGGGTCCCATTTTTGTTACACATGAGACATTGCCTCTGGTTTTCTTTTATTGGCTCTTAATTTTTCTTTTATTGGCACATAATTTGAAGTGTAATTTCTCCAGAAAGGGTTATTTATGTGAACCTGAGCAACATTCAAGCTGGGGCAACATTTTAATTAAAGTCTGATGGCTGTGTGGGATTGTTTGCTGATGTTGCTGCTTGTAATATTGCTGTGACATGGAAAGGAGAGACTCGTGTTTCAGAATGATTCCCTCCAGTAGAGAGCTCGTTTCTCATTGAACAGCGTACTTCTACTTAAATTATTTATTTAATGCTTCACCAAAGAGTGTTAGAGGACACCCTCTGACTACCGGTACATGTGTTAATTCTCTAATCACAAGCTTTATGTAGTTCAACTGTTTCTGATCAATCTTGTTTGTTTTAACCATTTTGACGTATACATACTGCTATGGAGAAAAAGTCTTGTGTCAAAGCAGTTTCAAGAGCATCATTGTTAAATTTATGATCCAAACATGGCTAAAGGTTGAAGAATGTATCCTAGTATTTGACCTAAAATGCAAAGGAAAGTTGAGTTAGGCTGAAGACTATTTTGTCTCAACCCTCATAGAATTTGAAAGCAGTGATCAAATGTTTCCCTAAAAGTAAGAAAAGTAACCAAAGAAGCTTTTTTATTAACCAATGTAACTTAAACAACGTTCTTAGTGTCTACCTCTCTTTAAAACGTTTATCATATTTCTTTATTTTGTGTAACTGATATTGAAAAGAGTCATTTCAGATGTAAAGACAAGTTTCAGGGACTTTAATACTGTTTCTGCAAAACCCCTGCAGGGAGAAGCAGATACAAATATATGAGCAGAAATATATCCAGAAGGAATTTGCCATTTTGTGTTTCAAGCAGCCTGAAGTTTGTAAAAAGTCAAATTGAGATCTCCCTTTTTCCAATAATGCTTTGATTTTGTAGATTAGACTAACCACCCTGGCACCCTGCTGAATATTTCTACACCTTCTACAATTCATTTAGCAGACGCAAAGATAAAAATGAATGATGAGTGATCTAATAAGAATTTGAATTGTCAGGTTGTGACAGATATACTGGTACGTTTAAATAAGGAAAAATATTGAAGTTTGATTATGTTTCCACAAAAAAAGAAAGTTCAGAAGGAAACTCAAGTCTAGTCAAGTCTATACGATGAAAGTGACACTCAGCTTGATAGCAGTATGCAGCAATGAGATGTAAATTGAACAGCAGTGCAATGTTATAAATAATAATGACCATAGTAAACACTGCTTTGTGCACTTTATGTTTAAATCTGCAGGAGTTTCTCAAGCTGAAGCCTTAAAGGAGGAGAACGACTCCCTTCGCTGTCAGCTGGATGCCTACAGGAACGAGGTGGAGCTGCTCAAACAGGAACAGGGCAAGAACCAACCAATGAGGAGTGAGGAGGACAGCACACACGCTCAGCAGCTCAGCTTCCTGCAGCAGGCTCTGCAGGGCATGCAGAAGGTAACACTTATTTTACACACACATAAACAAATAATCATACAGTCACTCTTTTCCTGTCCTGTATCCAGCAAGAAGTTTCATCTCCTATTCATTACCGTTCTGCTCCAGGTTCTTTTTATGAACAAGGTCGTTCAGGTTAACCCGTTGAATTTTCCTCTTAGACTGTCTTTTGTTCATGATTCAGTATTCTCAAAGAGACCAGTGACGGAACAAGTACAAGAACAGGTGTCTGCAGCTGCTGTTAGTCTTTTTCTGAAGCGCTGCAAAAAAATACATTTTCAAGTTTTCTCTTTTTCTTTGTTTGAAAACATGTGGGTCCACAGCATCCTCAGTCGTCTTTTTTCAAACAGGACCCATCCTTTTTATCCCTTTTTGATAGTTCACTAAGATTTCTCTTGGCACAGAATTTTTAGAAATTTGAACTAAAGTCCTGGAAGAATGATTTATGTGAAAAACTGTATGTTGTCTAGAAGAACAACATACAGTGTTGTCACACAACAGAGTATGGGCTCAAGGTGCAAATGTCAATACATTATAGGACATTGATATTACTGTGCATGCACTGTGAGGAATGACAGTATGTGCAGACATTGACATTGTTTTCTGAACCACCTTATTTTTAGGCTATGGGAGGAATTTTACCTTTAATAAATAAAATGTAATACCCCATAAATACCAGAGAACGACTGAGTCATTGTGTGTTTGAAAAGTGTCCTCACTCTGGTGGCTGTCAAGATTCACGTCTAGAAGAAGAGAATCCATTAAGTCCCTGCTGTTCCTTTATGCCTGCAGACACTAATTAACTCTCCATCTTACGTCTCATGATGTGTTTATGGAACGATGAGGTGGATGGATTAAATCAATAAAAACACCCTGAAATTAGATAACACCCCCCACCCCCGCAAATGTCCATGCAAAAACACAAATTACAATGAAATAGTCTCAGCATGAAGTGGCAAACCATTTTCTAATTTTTGAATTGAAGTGCCTGTAATAAGGGAGTGCTTAATGTGCAGCTTTGCAGATCAAATTTAAAGACCTCTCATTTGTCAAGATGTGGATCCTTAATTTGTTGAAATTCAAACAGCAGGAGGGGAATCTTTCTTTTTATCTGTATTAGCAGAAAACTTCAGAGGACAAGTAAGAAATACAAGCTGTTGTAAGCTATCAAAGCTTTCTTTCCTTTTTTACCCCTGTGAGTTTTTCCTCTCAATGTAATTTGTACTTTTTGAGCATATTTCTCCTCTTGGACACATGCAACAGAAACATGTGTGACAGATTATAATGTAACAATCGTTTCCTTTGAAAAAGGAATTATTTGAGACATAATTCACATCATTGTCTGATTTCTTCTTTGTTCTTATTGTCATTGAGGATTTCATCCTAAATATTAATTAAACCAATGTCTGATTGTTTTCTGCTTTCAGTTTGCTGTTTGAATAAAAAAGGTTTATATCGTCACGGTTACATAGTTCTGATGGCTTTTTGTTCCCTCTCCTCTGCAGCAACTGTTAAAAATGAGAGAAGAAATGAAACAGCGAGAGGCGGAGCTGGAGAAGAGTTTGGAGGACAAACAGCAGCTGAAGAACCAAGTCCAGACCCTGAAGGAGGGACTGCAGAACCTGCAAAACACACAAGCAGCGCAGGTTAGTGTGACGGGGGGGGAGGAGGGGGGTGTTCCTCTGGTGGAATTGTATTGATTAGTTTGTTTCTGAGTGACAATCTAAGTTTGAAAGTCAACACTTGTATCTAATTTGCATTTTTATAAGAAAGAAATTAGTTCAAGATGAGTTTCATTGTGGGAAATATATTAGAGAAAAAAATCTTCTGTTAACATAAAGACAGAAGAATAGTTTGAAGATTTATTTTCTAAGCTCCTCAATCAAACACAGGAAGCACAAGATCATACATGCTAGATAAATGCATAACACGAGCAACACGATGATGTCACCCTGTGTGCTTGACAATAAACATGACTACTTTCCGCCATTTGTCCATCACAATGTCGCATTATGAAAATGTTCTGCAGATCGATCACTAGAGAAGATAATCATCAGTAGCTGCCTGATACATCTTCGTCTTTCTCTTCATACTTCTGTACCGTCTGCTTCAACACATGAAGCCTGTTTCACTGCGATGTTGTTACTTATTATTTGAGTCTATGTCGAGACTGACTTTTATGATACAACTCATTTTTACTCAAGTTATTATGAAACTCCCCAAACGTATTTCCATCTTGCTACCTACACACAAAAAATGTCAAATACTTACATTAACAGAATAATGCATCAAAAAACATTTTAGTAAAAACGTCTCTAAAAGTCTTCAAAACAACCTTTATTTCAAAAACCTTCCAGTACACCACACAGTGTATGTTTTTTCCTCCCATCTGTGCTCCTCTGCCAGATAGGATATAGTGTTTGTCCACTCCTCCATAACTGCATGTTATCCAATAAACCACATAACAAAGAACAAGAAGAAATCAATTCTCTCCTAACTAGGAACACATTGAGCATGTGGCACCACAGTCAAATTGTTTCCTTGTTTGTTAGCTGCTGAGATTTTATGAGAAATCAAACCACCACAAAACCCACATCCTGTCATTCCAGAACATGTTGCTCCTTCTGGCTAAATCTGCACTTGATTCACATGGAGAAATCATTTCATCATTTAGTTCTGATGGACTAAAAGTGTGTTCATGCTGATTTCAGTATGTATGAGCAGTAATAGTGAGATCACCATGAACTAACCCTGCAAATGACTATAAGCCAGTTAAAACCAGGGCTGAGGGGAAACATCGATTAGTCATAGTATTTTAAAATATTATTTGTTGTACCGTAATATTGCATTAATAGTTGTAAGGTAAGATTGTAAAAATGAATACGGTTTTCTACTAGAATGAGGGCAACAGTGAGTAGAGAGGAGGGGCTTCCATTAGCAGTAGGCTAAGGGTTCAATCTCCTTTTTAATTGGATAAAAATAAAAACTAGAGGCTCTCAATCCACTCGGGAGTGGCTCAGCATGTCGTCTGTTTGCTCCGAGATGTACGAGCTGACAGGTGCGCTTAGATCTACTGAAGTTACAGAGTTGTCAATAAAGTGTTACAGGGACGGTTTGATTAGAACTGTGTCCCTGTGACTGGGAGCTGTGGGAGAAATGCTAATTAAACCCCCAGCATGTGAGCACACATGAATCCTGAGAGGCAGTCTCATTAAAACGGAGGAAGAGAAATCAATGTTTGGGTGTAGGTTTCTCTGAAGATTAGCGGTCATTGTGGGTGATTTGTCATGTTGAGGACTTCTCTTTGTGCCATCAGTTCTCCTTCACTGGTCCAGTCACTGATTTGCTGTCACCGAGCTGTCACCACACATTACTGGATTTACACCAGTGCAGGTCATTGAAGCTGTTGGCACTTTTATTTCCAGTATGATAAACATGAAAAAAAGCCTCTTATCAAACTTCAGTAAATATGTTATAGCGCTCCCTCTAATGATTATTTGTATTATTAAATGATCGCTTAAGTGATCATTTTAATCAAATGTTTTACAGTCTAAAGCTCAAACTAAAGTAACTGTGATGGAAATAACAGAGCCTACAAAGCGTACTCTCTTCCAGAGCCACATGAAAAGTTATTCACCAGTGAATAATAAACCTTATCTCAGGTGAACTGAAGTTCATATGTTCCCACTAAACCGTCCATGGAGACCATCAAATTGTCAGAAAATGTTTTTAAAGGACTTGGTATCAATATGATCTCAGAATATAAGGGGCGGGACCATTTTTAAAGTCAAGTGCAGCTAACAATCTGGTTTTATATGACATCTCTCAACATCAACCCCATTTCAGTCTCGAGTTGCTAGTCTGACTGTAAAACATGTCACGCACAGAGAAGAAAGTCATGACAGGAAGTCCTTCATTGATTTCACCAGCAGCACGTTAACTTTGATCCCAGAGGAGACCTCTAAGAAAAGTTGTCTTCATTGATATTTGTCTGTGATTAGATAGAACTTGTTGAATTTCAGTTTTCAAACCTTTCCACTAGATGTAACAGTGAGTCAAGAACCTGCTTATCTAGTGAGTGCAAAAGTGAAACACGTAAAATTATGGATAATAAATATTCCATTAATAATTTGACACTCTAAATGATAGATATATATCAAGGCAACTTGACCAAACACTTTGAAAAAGAAACATTAAACATTTACAACTCCAGGATCAGTAAGTCTAATATGGATTCACATGAACAGCCGCACATCCTCCACAGACGTTGGGTTTTCTGACGTTAAGAGCGAGCAGACTTTCATAAAGCCGTCCTGTTTAAAGGAGAGGTACAGTGAAGGGGTGCTCAGAACCCAATGTATAGAGCTATGGCCGTATGTAGAAACAAAAAAACTATAAAAAAGTAATTATGCATGCCCAAAAAATCTCACAAAATGTTGCATTGTAACAAATTTATTATCTGACCCCTTTTGCTCATTTTAGCTCAGTAAGGGTTCATTATATCAAGCAGCAGTTTGGCGTCTCTGCTTCTATTTATGATCTGAATCAAAACATTTCTTGACATGATTCTAAAAATACTCCCTGTCTGTTTTTGCACACCGAGCTGTGTGCATTCACACACGCCAGTCTGTCTACATTAGCACTTACGTTGTTTCTTTGCCTCTTCTCCTCGTGTGTTTGTGATGTGCCGCAGCTGGAGATGTCGAAGCAGGACGACAGAGGCAGCGAGGAGAATCAAGCCAGTGTAAGTGGGGAAAAAAAGAGATCTAACCCTGAATTCTCCTCTTCACATATTGTTTTCTGTCCTCATTTCTCCCGCTCCTCCTCTGACTCTCCTCTCTAACCTCTTCCTCTAACATGACAGATCATTACAGGCCGATCCAATTCACTGCCACCACATTTCTCATTGAGTAAATCAGCACAGACACAACTAGGCTAGGAAATAAAGGAGTCATAAAGACACAATGGCTCGCAAATGTGCGTCTGTCTACACACCCACACACACTGACACACACTGTCAGGGTGTAATGGATAGATTAAAAACAGAAAAAGGCCAACAGGCATCCCACACCATAAGTGAAAAGAGTACACACACACTGTTATGGAGGACCACAAACAGCAAACACTCCTCTGACAAATTTTCCATCACCTGTCAGAGATCTGAAACAAACAGTTTGATCATTTCTTCTCTCCCTCTATTTCTTCTTCCTACACTCGTCTCTGTTTTGTCCTTGTGTGTGTGAGTAATTCATTTTATGAGAACTAAAGCTGCTGGCTGAAAATCCTCCCTCGTCTCATTATCCTCAACCTTGTTCTCTCTTTGTATCAATTTTTTGCTGGAGAAACTTTCTGGTGTGTTCATTGGCATTCATGTTTGTCTTTATATCGTGTGTCATTTATGAACTTAAGTTTGGCTTGTTTACTTCTCATCAAAAGCAGCGGCTGGTAGCAGAAGCATGCAGGTTAACTGTGTGTGTGTGTGTTTGTGTTTGTTTGTGTGTGCAGGAAGCCACAGTCTCTGCAGTGGTGAGCTGCAGTCAGGAGAAAGAAGGTCCAACAGAGAAGACTCCATCGAGTCCTGTCCACTCTGAAAGAGAAGCTCTGCTAGTCGGTACGCTGACACAAATCTTTTATATTGCAAAAAAAATGCTCCCTAATAGGAGCACTAGGAGCTACAATTCAAACTGTTTGATATGGAGCTGTATTATTTCAGGTTATTGACTGCTGCGCTTACATATATTATTAGTCAAATGAAAACACCATTAAGTCGTTGATATACAACAAAACTGGGTTCAATTATTCCAGCGTTTGGTTATTGTACGGTTACTGGTTTCTTAGGCTGCGGGAACTTTGCTTAATGGGTATTTAAAGAGACCATGATTATTAAAAATTCCCTGAACTGTTGAAAAGTGGTGTCAGCAGAGTCTCACAGCTCAGTTTTTGCCAGTCTAGCAGATTACTGGTAGCAGGTGTGAATGCTGCAAAAACTCAAGCAAAGATGTGTGGTTTTTATAATACAGCATGAAGCAGAAAGGACATAAAACAGACACCGAGCTGATGTATGATTCGCTGTAATCTCATCTGTAACTGTTTAGGATGAGCTACACAGTTTAAAGAACAAACTTTGGATTCCATCAGATGCAGAATTGATATTACAGTCACAACTTTGCATTGATATGAAGTGGTAAGACTCCAGGGGAAACAAAATAAGAAAAGGTGTAAAAAGTTTCTGGTAGCTATGTTTTTTAACTCCCATTGTTTAAAACATTTGCTGATGCTGCCTCTAAGTCTCGCATACTAGATCTCACAGTCACTTGAATCTGCATATTCACTGAGTGGGCGCATTGTCACAGCAAACGTCTGCACTGTCAGCTGGAGATGTTCATTGGCCCTTCAAGGCAAATAAGCACAGACGGCAAAACCACTCCAGTGGGCTGTTTTATGAAAGTAAATCAACAGCATCAAATACTTGGTGTTGTATCTCCATGCACCAGTAGACTTAGTCTCTGATTTGTTGCTGTTGGAGCAGCTCCAGGCGAGCATGTTGTTTATGCTCGAGTATCAACCAGCCTCATGCAGGCAGCAAAAAAAAAAAAAAAGGTCTTTGAGTTTAAATTTCCCCATAAAAAATCTATTAATTCTGTTATTCCTGCTCTAGGGTTCGAGACTTTATGACTTATCAGTATGACATTGTTTCAACTGTTGATCTCTGGATGCTCTAAAGGTAGAAGGTAGTTAGTGGGCAGAGGTAGAGGATTATCTCTCTCATGTCCCGGTGAGCTGATAGCAGATGGTTTGTTTGAGCTGAGCTTTGACGAGAGGCAACAACATCAAAAGCTGTCATTAAACACTTCCTCTAATCAGGAGCCACAATGGAGAGGAGAGGAGAGGAGAGGAGGGGAAAGGAGAGAAGAGGAGAAGAGAGGAGAGGAGGGGAAAGGAGAGGAGAGGAAAGGAGAGAAGAGGAGAAGAGAGGAGAGGAGGGGAGGGGAATGTGACATGTTTCTTCCTTAACTTTATCTTTGCATGACTGGTTTGTTCCTCCTCAGGGATCATCTCCACTTTCCTGCACGTCCATCCGTTTGGAGCCAGCATCGAGTACATCTGTTCCTACCTGCAGCGTTTGGACACAAAGGTAACAGACACAAACCTTCACTGTGGGAAAGATCAGCAGAGTCACCTTCAATGTGAGTTGAGATTACATGCAGACACTGTGTCAGTCCCCCTACAGAGCCGACATATGGACTTTATGTATGCCAGATGCCGTGCTGTGAAGTTGAGCCAATGCTCCTCTCTGCTTCTACAGCTCTTTTAATTGAAATTGATGGTTTTGGAGGAAACAGCTATAGGAGAAGCTGAAGGGTTTAAAATGAATAGTTTGACATTCTGTAGTGTGAATAGATATTCTCATGTATCTCCCTGTCAAAATGTCAAAGTATCTTTATAAAGAACAACGAGCTAGATGAAGAGGATGAGATTAAGATATCTTTTACACGAGAGGCCTCACTGGGGATTTATTCTGCAAGATAACCATTTGTGTTTCTCACTGTGAGATTTGATATGTCATCTGCAAAAACTCGACACAAAGTTGCTGCCAGAATTATCTTTCTGACAGTAGGAACTCTTTGAATATGCTCATCACCAGCCTGACTCATCCTCACACACAAAAAGAAAAGATAGTGACTGTATTCTTTCGGGCCTTTTGGTTTTTTTTGTTCAGTATGTGTTTGTGTACGTGAGCAAACGCCCACACTTGTGTATCTGTATGAGTATGAATGCATTGTGTATTGCTCCTACATTGAGTCTCCCGGCTGCACACATAAAGCAGCCCACACAGGTTTTTTTTTTCAATAACATCCCCAATGACAAGAACTGATCCACTCTTCTTATCTACACGCTCCACACATAGCTCCATTGTGTGTCATGTCACACACGTCTTATCTCCATCACGGACCTTAATGCATCAGGACATCAACACAGAGCCTGAACAATGTAATTATAAATGTGAGACGCTGTTGACAACAGCATTTACAGTAGACTTAAAAAGTGTCACCTCAGAATTTCAATCAACACATGATCCTCAGCCCACGGATTGTGCCGTCACAATCTCGCTTAAAGTTTTACAGAATCCATCAAATCCTAGTTGATGTATAAAAACAGTGGCCGCAATTTTATTACCAGAAAAAAGTAAATGGCTTTGCTTTTTTGAAAGCAACAAACACTTCTTTCTTTTTGCTTTAAATAATGTTTTAAGAAATAGAAAAGAATATTATGAAACAGTGATTCATACCAACCCTCTCATTTAAACACAACATTTCATCCCAGATAGCTTTAGGTGAAAAACATGAATCAAACCCATGTACAGTACGTATACCTCCATGTTTTTAATTGATTGTCTTGTTTGGAGTCATGGTACTCATTTCATGCATCAACTCAACAAATTCATGCAGTTGAAGCAAGCTAACAAAAATCCCGTTGGTGAATAATAAAAAAGAGAGTTTACATTCTCCACTTTTCTTAGAACGTTCTCTGTCATACATTTGACAGCCTCACTTACAGAGATAATAATATAACAGGAGAGTTGTATTCCACTGCTTGTTTCATGCAGAACCTTTAAAACAACAGCAGTAGCTGGAGTTAAAGATCAGTCGTTCAGTTGTCGTCAGTGTTGAAGTTGGCCTTGAAACTGTTGAGGAAATGACTAAGACTTGACTCCACACAGTAAGACTCAGTTGACTCAGATGGCTTACGTTGATGAAAGTTTATACGTAAGAAGAATACTCATGAGGAGACATGATTCAACATCACACTTCCGTACTCGTGTCTTGCTCAATCACATCTGCCGAACTTTTCGAAAGGCATCGCATATATCCTAAAAGACATTACCATTATCAGGGTCGTGTCACATTGACCCACCTAGACTAATCTGTGACGTCGATTACACTGGGGCAGACAACAAGTCTACCAAACGTCCTTGCAGATATCAGGAAGAACAGTTGACACTCTCTAAGCTGTACTTGGTGTTCTAATAACAACTGAACTCTATCAGGTCTGACTGACATTAGAGAACAGTGAATAAACCTAATGACGTCTGTGCATTATAATCTAAATAACTACAGAAATTCCACCACAGAAACATTCATCTGCAAGATCATCTGTTTTTTTCTAAAATTATTAGTTTTCTCAAATTGTCCATGTAAAGTAATGAATAAGGTAAAGCGCTGTCACTACTGTTTCAAACTTTAGAGGCCTCTGAGATATAAATCAGTTCAGTGTTTAAGTGGGGATACTGTGAGTGTGTGTTAATAAAACATTAAATATAATATTGCTCTGTTGAATGTTTATATGAAGGTCTTACTCAGGAGCTGATTAATGACAGCGCTTCACAGTCACAGTAAAAAGGTTACAAAACAACATGCTTAGTTCACAGCAGTTCTGCAGCTCACAAACTCCTAGGTGGGACTTGGGGGGCACCAGAAGGACTCCCCATAGTATACCACACTCCCCATAGTATACCACACTGGGCTCAAATTGGTTTTGGTGTATTTGCAGTAACTGTACCACGTATGGTTTAGATTCTGTACGATTAGCTTGTAGCCGATGAAGGAGAGAAACACCCTGGGTAATGTGGTTGCTCCTCTTGAAGAGTTCAGTGTCAGGGCTCTTCATTAACTGTTTTCTACATTTTCCCTGTGAGACCAGAATAAATCAAATTATTATAATGAAGCCTGGAGGAGATAAAAGCATGAACGGCCTTCTCAAGATCTCTGAATAAAACACCTGATCCTTAGCAATGAGTGGAAAGCTGCTTGCTATACTCCAATGGCAGCTCGAGTATAATATGACAGTTCTGAATCTAAAAGATAAATCAGGACATTTGAGATGTAATCCAAAGACGCATTTAGATCATTAACAGCACTGCGGGCATGAATAGGAGTTACAATGATTGTGATTGCAGTGTAGATTGAGTTGTGATTACTAAACATGTGTCAATATTATGAGACCCAGTGTAACACCTTGTGCAACAACAAATAGTATAACAACAGATAGTGGGCTCCAGCAGCCACAACAGAGGTTTCATTTACTCAGTGCTAAATATAAAATGAGAGCCCCTGTAGCGCAACTGGTAGACCCCATGTCCCATATATCAGGCCTCATTGCAGCCATCTCGATTCAATTACAGCCTACTGTATGCTCTCTGTGGCAAGCCATTCCCTCTGTCACTCCCCCGTGCCTTTATTTTTATTCATCTCATTACTGAGACAGGAATGTGGACAAACACTGTGGACAAGAACGTTTTCTGTATTTTTTTATTTTCATTTTGCATTCAATCACAATAAATGAGAGTTTTCTTTTAATCATAGATACAGCTGCTTTCTGAAGAAGTATCCCTAATTATTGTGGGTGTCATGTACACTGTGTGTGTCTCTGTTAGAACATGAATACTTCCCTTGATTTCTTGTCTAACCCTGGTCTGGTATGTGTGTCTCTTCAGATTAACACCAGTGAGGTGGAGGCTCTTCTCTCTCGGCTGCCTTGCACCTTCATACAGGAGCTGAGTGGAGTCGGAGCCAGTCTGGAGAAAAGATGGAAATTCTGCGGCTTCCAGGGCATCAAGAGCACATAGAGTCTGCTGGTTACACTTCCAAGATGTGGAGGAGAAGACAGGAAGACGAGGCTCAACATAAGGAACACTGTGGAGATGTGAAGGACAGAGTATAAAGCCCACAAATATCAGAGACTGTGGACTCTACCTGACTGTTCAAGGACACAGAAGACTGAGCAGAGATGATGTTACATAAGCATTTCAGGGACTCTGAGCAGGTGGCAGAGACTGAAAGACGCAGCATTCCCATGGTTACTGGAATAATGTCACACAATCATGAAGACAGAGGCTTCTTGAGCATGGACTCTCACTGAGCTTCTCAATGCCTGCAAAAATATTTCTTGACCTAAAGACTTAAAGAGTCACAGAAGAGCACCGACTCCTTCAGCCACTGGATTATAATGTCGTTATCGCCCACATGGGCTGGGCGTCGTACTTTTCAAGCCTACAGTCGGCTCTGTATGGTGTCAGTGTGAGCCAGGACTACAAAGCTAACTGAAGGAGGCTAATCAGGGTCTAACTGAACACTTAAAACCTCCAAAACTCTTCGGCAAACTCTCTTCTCTGTTTTGCTGTCTGGTTTGTAACATAGATCAAAAATGGATATATTTCTTCATTTTCTGTAAAGGCTGTTAACAGTTGCATAGAATCATTTCTTGTAATACACTGTAAAATCTTGGTTAATATTTTTGATGATAAAAAGAGTTTTAGAATATAAAAATGTTTGAGTTGATTTTAATATACCTGATACTACGATACAACTTAACGTATATTATAAGACGACGCTTTAGGCAGTCATTTCAGACCTTACATAAGTGTCAGTGTCTTTCCAGAGCCGGTTAAGCCTGGCTGAGGGCTCAGCACTGCAGCATCACGCTTAACTTTGAAACACACCTAAGGGATCATGTTAATGATGTTTAATTGGTGAGGCAGCCAGTGTGTGTGTGTGTGTGTGTGTGTGTGTGTGTGTGTGTGTGTGTGTGTGTGTGTGTGTGTGTGTGTGTGTGTGTGTGTGTGTGTGTGTGTGTGTGTGTGTGTGTGTGTGTGTGTGTGTGCTGCTGCTGCTGGCATACTGCATGCACGAGATGTTTGTGTGAATATGTGTTTGTGTGCTACTTGCCTGGATCCATATATTAAGCGGTTACACAACACTCTACAGAGGGGAGTTTTCTCCTCCATCTTCCCCAGATAGAGAGCTGTAGCCGCCAGGACCGAAGGTTCCTCCCAGAAGCCCAGTCAAGCATCCTTAATGTGCCTCCACTGGGCTACTCGGCTGTGAGCTTCTCAGAAACAAAGGTTTATTATTACACATGATTTGCTCTCATCGGTCTCCTACAGGCACTGCATTTGAAAAATTAGCGTTCCTGCACTTGTCAGCGTACCGTTCTTTGTACCTTAATTAATAATGGAGAATGAGAATGTTCTGCCGACAAGCTCCTACAAGGCTTTCCTTCCTCTTACACGTATCCATTATTAAAAGCATCGGTTCGAATAGGAAAGGGTTTCATGGGTAAAATGTCAAATCTATGTCGTGGGAGTGGGCTTGTTTGCATGTTATGTGTGTAACTTCCAGCCCACGGAGGTTGTTGGCTTCTGTCAAGCATGAATAGGAAAGAGTAAATGCTGGTGCATTATTTTTTCATATGTAGTCACAGCAGAGCCTAAGAGCAAATATCAGGTCTGCATCTGTCTTCTTGGGTAGTATTTTCCCCCCATTTGTCGTACAAAGATGATGTTACATAGACAGGAAGAACTGCACAGCCGTACTTTTCAGCTTCTCCCTGCTTGATGGTGCACATGGGATTGTGAGCCTGTTCAGAGTCATGCATCGCTGCATTTCCTCTCCACACTGTAAGACTTGATCTCAGCAGAACATCCCTGATGAAAAACTCAAGCCTCCCCTCTCTCTCTCTCTCTCTCTCGCTCGATCACTCGCTAGTTTTCCCTCCCGCTCTCCCTGACATAAACAAAACACTAATACGTCGCATTCTTCTCCTTCAGACACAACTTTCTGTCTAGGGTTTCCTCGCAACTGCTGTTACAAACTGACCAGAGGCGCTCACAATTCATCTCGTTCACAGCTGTTTGTGTGTAAATGAGCGTGCTTGTGATTGTGCATCAGTTTCTCGGGCACCTCACGAGGAGGTAAACACAGACTAATTCAATCCAGCAGCAGTACCCCTGTGAATGCCGATCTCCTTTCGTTGTTGTCCTCTCGATGCTGCGACAGCAAAGGAGCCTGCTCATTAAGCCAGTTCAAGGTGTATGCCGGTAAAAGCTATTCAAAGGTGTGATTTACCTCGCAGGCACAGACCCCCACCTTAGGAACACTTCTACATTTGAGAAGATGTTTGAACATGTCCTCGGGCATCTTTTGATGTTAAGCTCCAGCAATTACATAGCCTGAATTATTAACTTTAAAGGTGTTATTGTAATTCTTGTTGGATATTTTGTCCTTAAATCCATTCATATACACTCCTATCACGTTTAAGAGACGTCGGTAATTGGACACTAGGAGATAACCGGGTTCTTCTGGGTGATATCATGATGTCCAAGACCCCCTTAATTACCTTTTCCTCTAATATTGCTTCCTGAAGGCCTCCTCATCTGCTTCATTATGATTATGGTCTCCCCTGAGCAGGCAGATGAGAGGAGGCTGGCTGTGTGTGCAGCTATGTGGCTGAGAAGAAGATAACCGGTTTGCAGGTGTGGAGTTTGGCCATTCAGAGCGTGTAAATCACTAAATATCTTCAGATCTTAAGCACATGAAGATGAAAATGCCCATTGAAATGAACAGGTGAGTCAACAGCTCCTCCTGTTGAGCATAACAGCAGCTACACCTCACACTTTTTACTTCTGTTTTTTCTTCACAGTCTGCTCTGGGGGTGATTTGCATTGACAGCGGGTGTACCGCCACAGCGCTGGGGGACATGTTTGTGAAGGTTTCTTTCTTAGTAAAAGCTCCACGGTCCTCATTAATTTATGTCTGCATAAAAGCTCCTTTAAATTAACTCTATTTCCAGCGAGCCAGGGCTGCAGCACCGAGATGCAGCACCACTCCAGAAACACTCGCCTGCAGGCATTTGGAAAGACATCTTAGCAAACTAAAAACTATGGCGATATTAAAGGTAGGATTATTAGTTTGGCAGGTAGCAAATCATGTTTCGAACAATGTGTTTTGTTTACTGCGTCTCGGTATGCCCTGAGAATTGCACACGCTTTTAGCCTGAATGAATGGCAAGTGCTGGAATAATTGCTTTACACTGCTCTCCGGGGTGTCTGAGCGCAGGATATTAAGCTGCGGGGCTCATTGGAGTATGACACACAATGCATCTCACTGTTTCTACCAAATCTTTCTGCCTCCGTCTCTCTCCCTCTCTCTCTCTCTCTCTCTGTGTCCTTCCTCTCTCCTCTACATTGAACATCAGACAAGTTGGAAAGCACAACAGTGGATGCCTGTAAGGTATTTGCACCTGCGGATTCTCTGCCACATCAAATACCCAAAACCAACAGATGAGAAACAGGTTACAGGGCAGATACATTGTGTGACGTGCAAGACATCTTCAAAATATCCGTTTAATACTCCTCTGTGGTGAGAAAATGTCCATGTCAAAGGTCAGCCCGCCTTTAGGTCCAGCAGTGATATTTCAGGCCCATTAGTTGGTGGAACCAGTGGGCCTGATCACTGTGTTTGAACTGAAATGCCAGGTTAGACTGAAACTCTCTCCTAATGAGCGATAGCCACTCTTCATGCTCTTATGAATCTAGTGACCTTTACCAAAGAAGAATTGCTCTGCACCGACAGCAATTACCTCCTCGGAGGAAAACTTGAAGAAAGTTTATTTTTAGATGCAGTGATAAGTGGTTTTTTTGGCATCAGCTCTTTCACACTTTCTATAGAAAGAAAAAGTTCTGTGTTTGGACATGGATTAGAAACATTTATGTCTGGCAGCCAATGCAATCAATTGGTGGTCACTGACTTGTAAGCACTGTCCACAATTGCCCACTGCAATTAAAAAGTGAAGTTATAATGATATGGGAAAATGACAGTAGACAAAAATTCCTTCTCTCTCAGCGTAATGTTGGGTTGTCTGAACCAGTGGTTCCCAAAGTGGGGGTCACGGGCTGAAAAGTTTGGGAACCCCTGTTCTAAACTACAGACACATTGTGCTTCTTTGTTACCGTTTGTTTAGTATCTATAAGGGCAGAAGAGAAAGTTTTCACAGGTTTGATTTTATAATGTTTCACTGAACAATATTTATGTCCATATGTTTAAAAAAAGAGTCAAAATGACTTTTCAATGAAGCTGATGTAGAAATAGAAGCGTTGGCGACTCTGGCGACTTGGGATCCGATGACGACTCTTCCTGGATGGACGGATGACACGAGGCCGAATATGAGATGAGCTCACCGGATCTGGACCCCGAGTCACTATCAATCTGAATCTGATGATCAGCTGGAGGGGAGAGGGGAGACAGGTGAGGTGCATCAAAGCAGCTCTAAAATGCTAGGAGAGAGAAGCACAGAGAGAATGTGTTTTCATTTTTGACAGCTACAGGATGCATAGTTGACGATGTGTTGCAGATCACATGCCAAATCAAAACAGGACTGCTCCGAATAGTTCTTACAATTTACCTTTCTAATCTTTGAGTGCTGTTTAAACTGTATTCAGTGGAACTGTATGTATAAAGGTTTCAATATATTAATTCAATACACAAGACAACACATTTCAAAGGCAGCCTCATGTTTCTTGACTAGAAGCGGAGAAGTTGAAGATGATTAAACTGAATGTCCACTCCGAGTAAAATAAACTTTATATTCTACTATTAACACAACTTTAATAATCTTTTGACAGTTTTACTTAATGTTGCCCAACAGATTAATATAATATGATACATGTATTACTGCAGACTAAGATTTAAATGGGTCTCTTTTAATGAAACATAATTGTGAAGATTTCACCTAAAATGGTTTATGGAACATTTTCTCCACACCAACCTAAAGTACAATCAGGTCAAACTGAACCAACCGCTCTATAGTCATCCATCCGTTTAAAACCTGCCTGCCCTCTTCGTACAGTTGCAGGAGAAAGTATGTGAACCCTTTGGAATTTCCTAGTTTTCTGATTAAATTGGTCATAAAATCTGATCTTCATCTAAGTCTCAACAATAGACAATCACAGTCTGCTTAAACTAATACCACACAACCAATTATATGTTTTCATGTTTTTGTTGAACACAACATGTAAACACTCACAGTGCAGGGTGGAAAAAGTATGTGAACCCTTGGATTTAATAACTGGTTGACCCTCCTTTGGCAGCAACAACCTCAACCAAACGTTTCCTGTAGTTGCAGATCAGACCTGCACAACGGTCAGGAGGAATTTTGGACCGTTCCTCTTTACTAAACTTTTTCAGTTCAGCAATATTCTTGGGATGTCTGGTGTGAATCTCTCTCTTGAGGTCATGCCACAGCATCTCTATCGGGTTGAGGTCAGGACTCTGATTGGGCCACTCCAGAAGGCGTATTTTCTTCTGTTGAAGACGTTCTGTTGTTGACTTACTTCTGTGCTTTGGGTTCGTTGTCCTGTTGCATCACCCATCTTCTGTTGAGCTTCAATTGGTGGACAGATGGCCTTAAGTTTTCCTGCTAAATGTCTTGATAAACTTGGGAATTCATTTTTTTCCGTCGATGATAGCGATCTGTCCAGGCCCTGATGCAGCAAAGCAGCCCCAAACCATGATGCCCCCTCCACCATACTTCACAGTTGGGATGAGGTTTTGATGTTGGTGTGTGTTCCTTCCAAAGAACTCACCTTTGGTTTCATCTGTCCACGGGATGTTTTGCCAGTAGTGCTGTGGAACATCCAGGTCCTCCTCTGCAAACATCAAGCGTGCAGCAATGGGTTTTTTTTAGACAGCAGTGGCTTTCCCCGTGGTGTCCTCACCATGAACTCCATTCTTGTTTAGTGTTTTACGTATCGTAGATTCGTCAACAGAGATGTTAGCATGTGCCAGAGATTTGTGTAAGTCTTTAGCTGACACTCTAGGATTCTTCTTCACCTCATTGAGCATTCTGCGCTGTGCTCTTGCAGTCATCTTTACAGGACGGCCACTTTTAGGGAGAGTAGCAACAGTGCTGAACTTTCTCCATTTATAGACAGTTTGTCTTACCGTGGACTGATGAACATCGAGGCTTTTAGAGATTCTTTTGTAACCCTTTCCAGCTTTATGCAAGTCAACAATTCTTAATCGCAGGTCTTCTGAGAGCTCTTTTGTGCGAGGCGTGGTTCACATCAGGCAATGCTTCTTGAGAGTAGTGAACTCAAAACTGAAGTGTGTTTTTTATAGAGCAGGGCAGCTTTAACCAACACCTCCAATCTCGTCTCATTGATTGGACTGCAGGTTGGCTGACTCCTGACTCCAATTAGCTCTGTGAGAAGTCATTAGCCTAGGGGTTCACATACTTTTTCCACCCTGCACTGTGAATGTTTACATGTTGTGTTCATTAAAAACATGAAAACATATAATTGTTTGTGTGGTATTAGTTTAAGCAGACTGTGTTTGTCTATTGTTGAGACTTAGATGAAGATCAGAACACATTTTATGACCAATTTAATCAGAAAACTAAGAAATTCCAAAGGGTTCACATACTTTTTCCTGCAACTGTATGATATTCACCGTGTTAAACGTCTCAGTTTTTGTTTATCATGCTAACATTTGCCAGTTACCACCAAAGCACCACACCTGAGACACATGGGAGTCAGTTTCACTGTAATCGTTTCATATGTAAAAGATGTCTGGACAAAAGTGTGAGCCGATCCTCAGGTGTACTGTTTAGTAATCAGCAAAGTGTTTGAATGCTCAGGCTGAACTTTGAATTTCTAACTCGAAATGTGAGAATACTGAAGTTAGCATGGAGCTCAAACCCCAAGCACTGCCATTATTTTATTTTCTGTAATTAAAAAAACAAACAAAAAAAACCTAATGGTTATATTCTAATCCCCGAGCAGCTTTGTTCTTTTCCTGTGTAACAGCTATGAATACATCGTGTTATTCTCACGTTTAAGGTTGTGCTCCCTCAAGATTCCTTTTGGGCCGGGGGATCTGATGTCATGGACTTCTTCTGACACCTTTAGAGAAACTAAAGAACACAGCCTTAAAAACCTGCACCACAACAAATATGTTACAAACTAGCAAAGCAGGCTCTATTACTTCATTCAGGAACAATATTGAAATAAATGTCCTTTCAGACATAAGTGATTATTTCCCAAGGGTATTTATCAGTTATTAATCATGACTTCTTTGCTACGTATAGAAAATACAGTCGTTTCCAGATAATATTAAGAGGCAGCAGTCTCCCTGGAAGAACAAGAAAGTTGAATCGGTCAGGGTCATTAAAACGGCATCTGTCTGCCTTTAATGTCTTTTGATTTCTTGCTGCACAGTTTGATCAGGATCCCAGGGACACATTCTGTCAGCTCCACAGTGACAGGCCCAAAGCTTTCACTCAATGCATGACTGACCTCTTATTAAACCTGATTGATTGTCAACTCGTGAGCTCTGGTCCCCGAGTTGCTGTCAGGGATTTTGTAGTTCGTCCAGTCAAACTGCAGAATTTCAGACAGAAAGTCTAAAGATAACAAAACCGCCGAAACAAGCTGTGTACACTACTCATCCATTTTTTATGAGGCAGGAGGTTGAGTATGAAGACGGGACATTTTTAGTTTTCCAGATAAGGTGTGACTGTGATATAACAACTTTACTCATCCAAAAGAATGATGAGTTGATCGAAAATGAATCAGTGTTTTTACTTACTCTTGAATATGAATATTTTGTTTTTTTCTTTGTGACAGAAAATGTAATATCTTTGAGTGAGCAAAACAAGCTACTTCAATGGGTCATCAAAGGATTATAATCATTCTTTACTCATTTCCAACGTTTTATGGACAAAACTAAGTTGAAAAGTGATACGTTTAATTATTATTTCAGGATGAAAAAAGTGTTAGTTGCAGCTCAAATTAAAAGTCTGTGTCAGGGTCAGGGCTGTATAAAACGCATTGTTAAAGTGTCTTTACTAATAAAAAATAAAAAAACAGACCTCCGCCTCAGCTACGCCCCTAACAATGGAAATGTTTGCTCGTAGTGTAAGATAAATGAGGTACAGTATATCATTTTGGATCGAGCCTCTAGTGGACACACAAGGAACTGCAATTCTGTTTTTTTTCTTCCACATTGCTTCAGTTTTCAACATCAGAGGTTGCTTCTTGTTCTCAATGCATTCGACAGTAGATTACAACTCTTATAATTACCTCTTAGATTGGGGCTATATGTTAGTTATATCTAACTAACCTAAGAGCTAGTTTTTTTCAAAACTCATTTACTGATGACATATGTGAAAGAGAGCAAAAACAGGAAGGGAGAAAGAATGCAGAAGTAATGTTTTTTGGCAGCGATGAACACAAAAGAGTTTAACACGAGAGCCTCAGTCAGTTTATTGAAGTCTCCTTCATCACATGATGAGTTAAAGTTTCAGATACACGAGCTCCTGCATGATTAATTTAAGTGTCTCCCTGTGAGAGACCTGATTTATGCACACCCTTAGCCCAAAACATGTGCCCCCGTCTCTTCAGCTGCATTATGTAAACAAAAGGAAACCTGAATTCTAATAAATGCCAAGTTATTAAAATGTGCTATGCTACTGACTGATTTATGAATATTAATGGGATTTAACAACTCTCCACACAGAAACAAACAAGCTCTGCTCTGCATTTATCGAGCGGAACATTTAGGTGTCATCAAGGGAGAACGGATTTGCACAGAACAGATATACTCTGAAAAACAGACACTGAAACTCGCTTACTTTTTGCCAACATTAACCCACAATATCTAGACGATGCAAAGAAAGCCATAAAACATAAAAAAGTCTCAACATGCCATAAGTGTTGTGTCCATAGGTCCTGTTTGTGCATGTGTTTAACTTGTGTGAGAAGCATGTCTCTCAGAGTGTAACACCAGAATCTCCCCTTGAGATAAATAATGTATTTAAAATAAATCAATAAAAAGTAGAAATGAATACCATACAGTAAAGTTTGCAACATGGTAAGGGTCTGCAGAATAAAGTGTGTAAGGACTTTACAAAACTGGACATGACAGGGGCGCTGGTGGTGTAGTGGTGCAGTGGTGCAGTGGTTAGTGCACGCGCCCCATGTAGAGGCTGTAGTCTTCCAAGCGGGCGGCCCAGGTTCGAATCCAGCATGTCATTCCCTGCTCTCTCTCTCTCTCTCCCTGATCTCTGACTCTATCCACTGTCCAATCTCTACATTAAAGGCACAAAAAGCCCCAAAAAAATTAATCTAAAAAAAAAACTGTTGCACTGAAAGGAGTCAAATGTACAAGAATGTGAATGTGAATGTGAGGCGGCTGGGGCTGCAAGATTACTCCAACCTTGGATCATCCTTTTTTTGAGAACATTTCCAGGAATGACAACACTGCACATCTTAAAAATGTAAATTTAATTATACATTTGTAACCACTTTTTTTTTTTATCACCAACAATTCCCACAAGATCTACAGTCCCAAAAAGGATTTTGTATTCTGAAGAAGCAAAGAAAATGTAGATTTAGCTTTTAATCACTGGTGAGAACTTTAAGGTGAAGAAAAGGGAACAGCTTAGCATTGTCGTTATATATGTTATTACTCTCACTGCCAGTAGAGGGAGACAAAAGCTCCGATCTGCAAGTTTAAAAAAAACAAAAAAAAAAACAGTTTACCTTTGTAAAACTCTAAAATTACGACAACTAGCCTTAATCAAGATCAGGATTGACTTGGCTGTTTTCTAACTTTGGGCCAAAATTTGAAATGTTTGAAATGATAAATCTAAAATATATGTGAGACATAGACTTGGCATGGTAATCCCCATAATTCTTAACCTTAATCACCTTTATTTGTTCTTGATTTCACATGTGGTCCTTTTCCCTTCCTTTGATTTCTTGAGCTGATCATTTGTATCATTTATTGATGGCCCTCTTTGCACAGCTCTCTCCACTACATTTGAAGTCATGAAAGACTGATGGAAAAGAAAACGTTGGTGATCATTCTCCGCTCTGGAATCAACTCTGGCTCGGCACTTATCATAAATGTCCCAGGAGGTTGATAGCGAAGTCCAGATTCAGGGCATCGATTGCAGGAGCTCAGCAAATTTCCCAGCTCAGTAAAGTGAAACCCTGTCGATGATTTTCTTCACCATTTGGTGTATTGCTATTTCTGTCTGTCAGCGGTGCAGAGAGGGCTGCTGGGGAGATTTCAGATGTGAGAGCACAGATGCTGCAGAGAAAGTACAGAGGCAGGGTGTAAAAACTGTGGAAGCTCTCGTTAAAATTTGCTGACAGCAACAGTAACTCTGCAGGAACTGCTGGATAAAACTTAATTAGCCTTGTGTCTATTATCAAATGATGGAATAATGCTTCACCCAGCAGCATGTATTATCATATTATAAGAGTATTCCTTATTGATGCATCTTTGAAATTATATTTTTGTTTCATTGCATTTGGGCTGAAGCAGAGATCGAAACTCTGCATAGCAAACAGGCTTTCAAGTTGTAAAACACAATATCCAAGGAGGAATTATAAAACAAAATGAATAAACTGAATCATGAACCTCCTCAAACGTATTCCTCAGACATGATGTTAAATGCAGGAAATCTAAACTTAACGTTCTTCGTATTTGAATGAGGGTCTTTAATGATTTAATGTGATTTTGGTGCAAACACACAGTGTGTATTGTTCAGAGGTGCTGCAGGAACAAAACCTAACATTTAAGGGGATCAAGATGGCTGCAGAGGATGCGTGTGGTTTGTTGGGCTCCACTCCTGTCCTCCTGCACTTGTCATTTTTTTAATGTATTATTGCGCTTTTTCCTGGAACTTTTTAACTGTAAATGAAAATATCCGAAGGAAAACTTTAAGCAACGAAAAAAATCAGAAATTGAAGTTGTTTGACCGAGGAAAGGTCTGCTTGTTGTTCTCCTGCTGTTTGATCCTGATGGTTTTAATTGGACAATGCTTGCAACACAAATAAAATCACACCGACTCGATCTTAACATGGTCGGCTGATCATGTTGACCAAACAAAACTTTATTATTTTGGACATGGACATCTCACCCTGTACTCCGCCTGTTTACTAAAGGGACAGGTTAAATATGCAAAAACACAAAACAACTTTCAACACAGTCTTATCTTGGTTCTACTACTCCTGGCCGGCGACATAGGCCTACATCTTAATCCCGGACCACCAGTTGTTGGAAAATCATGCGACTCGGATGCAGCACAGGTTGCCCCATATCCTGCCACCTGAGGTTCAGCATGTCCGGCGGAGTTAGGAATCATTTTAGATCCACAACTCAAGTTTGATAAACACGTAAATAAATAAAATCACAAAACCAATCAAGAACAACCTGAACTGCTTTAAATTAATAAGACACTACATACCAACTCAAGCATCACAGGTGTTCATGCATTCAATGATTTTCTCTCATTTCTCATACTGTATGACAGTTTGGTCACAAGCTTCACCCTCTACAGTCAGAAACCTCTCATCACTATACAACCAGGCCCTGAAAATAATGGACAAAAAAACGTGTCCGGTGGCATCACTGTCACATACTGAAAAAACACAATCTACTCAGTTTTGAGAGCTTTATGCATTTATGTTTCCTCAAACTTGTTTTTAAATGCATCAACAATCTGGCCCCTGAACCTCTCTCCAGATATGTTTAAAAACAGGACTGAAACAGGGTAGCACTATGAATGGAAACTGGAAGCGTACAACATCGTAGATCTACGTTTGGTCAATCAGCCTTCTCCATCAAAGGCTGTAAACTCTGGAACACCTGAAATAAAATTAATCTTTTACAAAACAGGTGAAATGCTAGCTCAAAGCAAGCCAGAGCTGTACCCACTTTTAATTAGTGTCTTAAAACTTTATTTTAAACTGGTTTATAGCATTTGTATTGTTGTACATGCATTTTAATGTATCGTCATATCATGTTATGGGGTTTTATGTAACTGAATGTTGTACATTTTAATCTGTTTGTTTACACAAAGGCCCAACTGGGGACACAAGTTGGAAATTAGCAATAGCTATATACTCTTTATGCAGCACATCAGTTTCATGCTTTGTATTGAAATTATGTTAAATTGCTTTGTCCCTATTAAAATAAATAAATTGAAATTCAGACCAGAGACACCAGAGATTCATATACACGTCCTCCCTGCAGCACTCAGCTCCCCGTGTAGACCGCAAACTAAACAGATGCTCTGCTGACAAACTCAGTGATGTTTCCTAATGATAAGAGCAATGATCAGATTTCTCTTTTTCCATCCTCTGGCTTGATGGAATTGAGTCAGTATATAAGCCTGTGTGTGCGCATATGTGTGTGCATAATGTTGTGTGTGTGTGTGTGTGTGTGTGTGTGTGTGTGTGCTTTTTCTGTTTGACAAGTTAATTTTCTGTTTTTGGGATATGCAGTTTTATATCATTCTACCATTTTTACTGATTTAAGGTTGTTGTTTTTTTTCACAATAAAAAATGAATCAATCATCCCAGAAAGGAAGATTTTGTTGTCTTATCGCATTGAGGCCTTTTGGTTCCAAAGATGCAGAAAGAAGAAAGTCTACCTGTTGTTTTTTGTCCAATTATGATCAAACTGTTCAGGAGATACTCAAAGCATTAGTGTAGCTTTAAGCACACCGGTGCCACCACAAAGCCAGAAAAACATTTCACTTCTAAAAACTTTTGTTGGACACTTATGGCTGCTCTAAAGGCTTTTTGTACATGCTTGGTTGAATTATACCACATGGCTAGCGCAATGACTGCTTAACACTCATATTGTAGCCTGTCATTTTTGACACTTCTTATCTTTCATCAAACTCGTTCATGTCTGTCAAAGAAGACAACTAATAAAGGAGAATATCACATGATGAACACAAAGAGAGAAACATGTTTCAGGTGTACACATAAACTCCATCATATTCAACGCTGCATGATGTTTAGATTATGTACTGATATAACAGAAGCCTTTACTTTTTCATAGATCAGGATTCACATGTTTCAGCCCCATTTACTACTAAAAATGTCAACTACTAAAAGTGCTTTTGCAGCGCATGTCACCCCTACTGTTCACACACTGATGGCAGAAAGTGACCATCAAAAGTAACTAATTCCATTCATGCACCGCCAATGAAGCAGTGGGGAAAGTGTCTTGCTCAAGGACACATCAGGCATGTTGCTGCAGGAGCTGAGGAATCGAACTCTCGAAACATTTAAAACTGCATACTGCTTTGAACTGATTATCTCAGGCACACAGTGAAACATAATAAATGATGTATATTCTGAATGAAGAGAGCATGAATTATTAGGGTGGTACATTCCAAATTCAACACCTTTGTCCTCTGTTATTAAATAAGATGAAAAACAGGTTTAAGAGATCTATGTGGTCATTGTGATAATCATGACAATTCATTTTTCAATAAAGTTGTGGGAAAAAAAAGGTAACTCGTAAGTCGGAACCAGAAGGGATTTTTTTTTGTCGGGCTCTGGAGCAGCTGCAGCCGAGTCACCTCAGGGAGAACCTTTCCCTCTAACCCCGTACTCTCTGCAAGACAAACAGGGTGTTATGTCTCTTCAATGCTGCAGAATGTACCTGTATTTTCCAGGATGACTTTATTGTTGCTGTGGTAACAACCCTGGGACCTCTTATTTTGTATTATAAATGGTTTTACTCTTGAATCACAATGTGAGCTTTTAAAATAGTTTCTGGGTGAAGCCTGTACTTCTTCAATTCTTTCTCCAAATAGTGAGAAGTTGCTAAATGTTTAAACAAGCCACACTGACTCTACGTGTGCTGGATACTAAGCAGATAAATAGTTTTTTAGTATATGCTTTATATCTGACGCTGTTGTACTTTACACAACTGAGACCTATAAACTATCATAGCTTGACTGCTGTGGACCATTAGGAGGTTGTCGGTGTAGATGTTATTCCCTTTGCTTAAGGTGTTTATCATTACATATGAGGACAGCGCTCAGTCACTGTGGAGAGTGTTTACTGTTCAACCGACACTTCTACAGACTAACTCCTCTGAGCCTCGGGCAACAGAGTGACACAGAATAGTTCAAATGTTGAAACACTACACACCTTTGTAATTCTAGAGGCCATCACAACAAGAGCTGCTACAAGAAGTTGAATAACTGATTTGTTACTCAAAAGAAAGGAACGCTTCATTTTCTTGTTACATGTGCATATGTGTTAACACCAAATGATACTAATGAGTCTATTTATCAACCTAAAAATTAATTAGCAACTTTATAAGTAAAATGTATGGTTCTACAATAAAACAGATAGCTGATATACTTTGCACAGCAGGACTAACAGATTTACTAATTAATTTGTCCCTGGTACCATTGGTCTCCTAAACACTATCATGTAAATCCTCCCCCCTTCATGTGTGTATTTTAGTGTTAATTGTGTGTATTTC
Source organism: Labrus mixtus (assembly GCF_963584025.1). Lineage (NCBI taxonomy): Eukaryota > Metazoa > Chordata > Actinopteri > Labriformes > Labridae > Labrus > Labrus mixtus. Next base: position 15,072,774 of record NC_083621.1, on the reverse strand, counting down.
AGGTTTTTTTTTTATTGACTGCTGGCTGGAAAGCAAATTGCCCCTCTGGGTAATAAAGTATACTTAGAGCCTAGCTGTGGTTCCTCATAGTTTTCTTATATTCCCTTTTTTAAATAATTCATGGATTCATTTTTTAAATCTGTTGATTCGTCTATAATAAAAATGTTGATATATTTTATATAAAGCCGATTCTATAATGCATTATTCCATTATGGAATCTGCTTTAAAGATAATAAATGATACACATGCATTACATTATAGATCATGAATGCCTGTGTGTTGACCTAAAGGTCCAACAGATAGATGCACATTTATCCTGCAAACATCAAACTACAAAACTGTCTGAGGTTTCAAAGATTTAACAATTGATAATAGAATATGTTGATACTACCTGAAGAGACTAAGTAAGTTTATTAACACTTACTCCATAAGTGTTAATAAACTTACAAATTCGATAAGATTATCATACATAATTGTACGATGACTCTCAAAAAAGAACCACAACAATACAAGCACAAAGGACAAGCTATATCTTTATTATCTGCTGTTTTTGTCGAGATTGTTAAGTGTTCAATCTTTAAACGTCAAAATAAAGATCAACTTCAAGGCTCAGGCATGAGTACCGAAGAGTTTCCCTCTCTTTACATGACCTATAGCCTCAATGTACAGAAATAGAACTAGACCGTTGAAACAAGGAAAACACGCTTTATAAAGGTATCAATATTTTAAAATAATTTTCACAGGCCTACAGATAGAAATATCTTCTAAAAATGTATAGTAAAAAAACATCACGCATTTGTAGACAGTGAAATGACAGGGCAATGGGGACAAGTGCCAAGATGTAGGCACCTGTAGGCACCACTTTTTTACCTACTGCAATTGCACTTTATAACGACTCCCCTTTAAGTAAGGACAGAAGACATTTAAACTTTTAAACTTTAGCCTGAGTTGCATATATCATACATCAAACTGTATTGTGGGCTCATGTTTTTTTGTATGGGTGGGATATGTATGTATATATGTGTTGTGTTGTGTGTTTGTATGTATGCTGGCTGCTGGAACACCTACATTTCCCTGCTGGGATGAATAAAGTATATCTTATCTTATAGATAAATATAATAGGCTACATTAGGTTATTATGTAGCCAGGGCCTTACAGGTTGGTTGCTATCCAAACATTTGGTTGATGATTTTAATCTTTTTTTTAATTATTTTTTTATTACTCCTTGAAAAATATGTGTTTATAACACTTTTGTTACCTTCCACCTAGTCACTCCCATCTCTTTGAAGCGCATTATTCTTTTGATGAGTGCATTTCTCCTCCCCATGGACACACAGAGAAGGACACGCCCCCTGCCTGGAACGTGTCCTTCCTCGTTTTCTGTACCCGTTTCTACGGTGACCATTCAGCACTGTATCCGGTTGGCGGAGCCGCTATGACGTCAAAGTGATATCGGGAATTCCTCTCCCTGTAGGGTGCCTTTGGTGTGACGGCGAACCGGAGCCTCTCAGACGCTGCCGGGAGGAAGCGTCACGTACATTGTACACGTGAGCCGTCAGCTTCACCGTGTTTCCTGCTCATGTTTTTCATCTTCTCGGCGCAGGACCGCGGCGCGACGAGACATGTCCGCGGGATTGTGAGAAACTTGTTCAGATGACAGAAGTTAGACTAAGAGACAACATGGTCAACTGCATCTTCATCTGCATTTCCTGCTCATAAACACCACATTTGAGAGCTGTACTGCTACTGAGGCCGGCTGAATGTAAGTGTATTATGAATGAAAGTCAGTCATTACACTAACACTTTACTGCTTCGTGGTAACTGTATTATTACTCTTTACAACCAAAGTGAAAAGTAATTAAATGATAGTGCTATTATAGTGGTCATGATTATAACACAGCAGGTCTACATCTGTGTTGTGCAGGAAACTTTTATTTAATTATTCTCTAGCCTAAAGAATATTTCTTAAATCTATAAAATGTGTGTATTCAAAAGTGTGTTTAAATACATCATGTTTTGTATTCTATGGAAACACTGGGCTAATAATATATAACCATAAACAAAAAACCCAGCTGCATTTTGGACCACTTTGGACCACCTTACCACTTTACTTTATTGTTATATATATATATATTCTATACATACATATTTACATATATATACTGTACATATATTCTAGTTTTATTTAATGTTTTGGTTCTTAATTGCACTGTATGTTGTTACTCTTATCTTCTATACTATTTTTTATTTTTGCATTGTTAAGGAGAGCTTGGAACACAAAAATGTCATTGCCAGCTATGACTGCTTTGCCTGTTATGTTGTGCATTTGACTAATAAAGATAACTTGAACTTGAACTTGAAAAGTAAACTTTGGAGTATACTTTTGCCAAAAAAAAGTTTGATTATAATTGTTCTGCCTTCATTTTTCATATCTGTTGTCTGTGTCTTGACTCCACAGACATGTCTAGACATGACGAAACATTTCAAAACTTGTTAGCATGTGAAGTTGTGTACCCCTACTTGTCAGTTTAAAATGAAAGTGTAGCCTATTTAAACTAGACAGATCTTGCAGGTATATTATACATATAATGCAGGAATACGAGTTCATCTCTGCCATGCGTGATTTGCAGTCTGTAAGTTCACAGCCATATGTCAAACTTCACATGACACAGGCATTGCAGAAGGAGCACAAAACCTCTTTTCATGCTTGTTTTTTTTTTAACTCAGCATTTAGATAGATAGTTAGAATCTTTATTATCATTGTATACAAGGACACAACGAAACTTCGTTAGCAGTAATCCTAAACAGCAGCGTTTACAAAAACAACAACAAAAATATATTTGTGGTGATATGGCTCCTATCACATTGTTATATATACACATACATTAACTGTTTGTGCCCGTGAACTTCTAGCAGAACATGCTGTGTACATTTCTGTTATATGACTGTGATTGTGTCCCTGCTGCGTGACAGTGTTGTTTGTATTGACTCTCATTATTGACCACACTCTCTGGACAGTCAGTCTGCACCCTGCACAGAGTCCTGGTCGACCTTGTTGTCACAAAGCTTCGCTGTAGCGGGGATCAGTGACCGTGCAGAGACACACAGGCAGCTCAGATGTCTGCACCAGAGCTCTTGGGGCGGCTGGCAGGTCGTCTTTAAATAGATAAGCACTTTAGTTGTATGCCAGCGAGGGGCCACGACCTCTGATACAAGGTGATTTCTCAAGTCTATCTGCGTCTCAGAGGGTGATACAGCAAAACATGGCTCTTCTCTGATAGTTCCTAGCGTTGAAGGAAGATAAAGCAGGCAGGACATGAGTTTTATTCCTCCTTTTTACTGCAGAGAATTTAGCTTAAGTTTTCACAAGTTCTGGCTTCTTAGATGTTAAGACTTTTTTTGGCTCATATTGTAGGAACGGATTTGATTGGCACATACCGTGGTAAAATTTAAATCTTTGTATTGTTGCATTGGTTGGAGCAAAAGTGCATTACTTTGAGCCCTCTGAAAATTGTGATGAGCATCTCTTTCAGTTTTGCAGAAGTTTATAGATCACACTAACACTTGAATAATCAAGAAAGCTTTGTAAAGTATTTATAAGAAATGAAGAAAACAAAAAAAGTGTTGCAGCAGTTTTCATTTTTACCTCTTTCAAAAGCATAACGTGTGTTTTTTATCGTCTCTTAAAGGGTGTGCATTTCTTTGTGTTATATATTTGCACCTGTGACTTGTGATTTATCAATAAATGTTGTGCTTTCCTCCCCTCGTTCAAGGTCTGCCATGTTTCCTGATGCCTTGGAAGCAGCAGGGCGTGTGGAGGGCCTGCCTCTGTCCTCCCCACAACCTCTTCCAGAGATCGAGGAGGAGGAATCAGGCGAGAGGGGGCCAAAGAGAAGAGGCCGCTACCGGCAAAGCCTGCAGATTCTTAAGCCCTTCAGGATAACACACAAGTAAGCAAGACCGTATTTAAGTTCAAGTGGGGTCTCTCTTATTGTGAGCCAGATAAAGGCAGATATATACAGACAGTTTTAGGCTGGCAAATTGACAGGAAGATACCAATTATAGCACATATTCTTACAAAAGTTCAAATTTGTTGTGTTTGCTGTGTGCTGAGAGGATGAGACTATAGCAGGAGGCTATGATAAGGGGTGTGAACTCATCCCCCAGCGACAGACAGCTCTGTGTTTGAACACATGCCGCCTGATAAACTGCCCCTGAACTTTTTTTTCCCACTTCGCTGCTCTGTCAGATTTCTGTTCAGAGCGTGCAAATTACTGTTCAAACATTGCGGGCATCATTCATCTTTCATCGACTCTAGCAAAGACGGCGTTTCTTCTTTCGTCTGCCTTAGTGGACCCCCCCCCCCTCCCCAACATAGCACCTCTGTGTATGCCCGCACTCGTAGACATCTCACCCATTTTCACGTCTTATTCTCTATTCTAGGCACCAGCACCCAGTCGATAATGCCGGCCTCTTCTCATTTATGACTCTTCACTGGCTCTCCCCGCTGGCACTGAAAGCCTACAGGGCGTCCAGCTTGTCTATAGATGATGTTTGGGGACTGTCTTGCCACGAAGCTTCTGAAATCAACTGCCAAAGGTGAGGCAACTGCTGGGGTTTATCGTATGAGAGCAACTGATGTGGTGTTGGGAAAATGACATTTGGAGCTTAAACACAGTATTACCAGAAAACTGCAGTATATGTGAGACACAACAAAAATAGAAAAGAGAGGTTAAACCCCTTTTATCATATTCAGGTCTGCTCTGGGGGGGGGGGGGGGGGGGGGGGGGAATCTTGTATTTTATTTGCAAAAGGGAAATGTCATGTGTTGTGTACCAGGTTTCAAGTTGTGTACATTCTTGACCTGTGGCAAAACTCATTTCACTGTTTCCTGAATGTTCAGCCAAATAATTTGTTGGGGTATCAGGCAACGATACCGATATCGATTTAAAACACCATGTTCTATAACCATTAGTTAGACAATAGCTTACAGTAGCGTTTAAACAGGGCAATTGATTGATTGTTTTTTTTTTAGCTTTTGCCTTTACGTAGACAGGACACTTGGTAGAGTAGGAAATCGAAGGAGAGAGTTGGAAAATGACATGTGGAAAAGGAGCCACAGATCGGACTTGATCCCAGGCCACCCGCTTAGAGGACTATAGCCTCCCTGGGCCAAAATTGGGCCAGAATATGCCGAAATGCCCCTTTTGACCCAAACCTACTCTACCACGTCAGATAGAATAGTCTTCTGGAGCTTTCAGCGTAAAGAGAATGACATTTATGGGCCTGTGAGAAAGTCTCTGTGTCGGCACTGGGCTCAAGGCTTTGTAACAAGAGAGAACACTGTTGTCACACTGTTGTGTTATTGTGGCTCTCTGGAGCCATGCTGCTTACTTTTGTTAAGATTACTGATCTAATGCTGGGTTCATTTGAAACACGGAGGATGGAATTCCAAATGATACGTTTTACAACTTCTGATCCAGATGATGAGGGACAAATGTAAAAAATAACAAGACTGACCTTGACTAACTCGTGTGTCATTAGCAGGTGTTGCTTTTTCATTTTTTTTACTGAAAAACTTCAATGCTGAGAAGATGACTTTTACTGTATGGTTGTATTATTTCCATGAAATAAAGGTCAAATATAAATAATGGGCCTTTGAGTTGATGGTTCCACATTACCGACGCATGATTTATGCTTTAATGTACCGGCTAATTGTGTGAAGTAGAAACTGGGACTTTTGAGATAGATGTCCAATTTTTCAACTTACCTTTGTGGGGTTTGTAGTTCTTGATCTCAGCAATATCTCTCTGGGCTCTGAATACAACACAGTTAATGGCAGGTCCGTGTGTTGTTCTCGCCGCCATTGTATCAAACAAAATGAATGACGTACAATGTCTCCAGTGTTCATTCATTATTTGACTGATTGCTTTTCAGTTTAAGATCATGTTGAGATGCAGGTTGTTGCATCTCAAAGGATAATTCTCCTGAAACATTCTGCTCTTTTTTTGCTACCAACAAAACCGGTGATTAGACGAACAAGTTCTACAAATATCTAAAGCCTGATACAGCTTATTATCAGGTGGCATAGACTTCCATTGTAAGACAAATAACACATTGTTTTTATCACATCGTTAAGCCACACCTTTACTGTAATTGACATGACTCGTCAACACATTAACCATGAACATGGACTCTTGCACTTCATTATGGATTTGCTAGTCCGTACTTTACACACATGGCAACTCAATCAGTCAATAATTTTTTATTTGTATAGCGTCAACTCATTACAAGTGTTATCTCGAGACACTTTACAAAAAGCAGGTAAAATACCTTACTTAATGCTATGTTACAAAGACTCAGCTTAATCCATCATGAGCACTTTAGCAAAGCAGCAAAAGTTACATTGGTAAGAAAAAAACTTACTTCAATCAAATTCAGTATATTCTCCTGTTTGAGTAATGATTCCTGAAATTTCCTGTCTGTATTAAAACATGTACGTGTTGTACAGGTTTATATTCGTGACATTTTTGCAAGATTAGCATTTTGCACCAAGTGTAGTCGGAGAAAGAATAATGTTTATTATCACTTTGAGGGAATGTCTTTCTGTTCTCAGAAGTGGAGGACTTTTTGTACGTGATACTTTCCCACTTGATGTGAAAAAAGTGTTGTCCTATAAAGAAAATACTGTTGTTCATGTGAACAGATCTCACGAAACACAAAATGATCCATCGGGGTGAAAAAGTCATGTTTTTTTGTTTCAGGCACCCAGTGGAGCTTGTTGTTTTAGGATGTGCTCAGGTGAACTGATCTGGACATTGTGCTTCACTCTCACACTGTGGGGGTCACTGGAATTGTTTCTTTTTTGAACTGAGAAACCTTTTTGCTTTGCGGTATATGCAGTTTAAGCAGACCAGATGGATGTGGAAATTGTCGAACAAACTGCGGACAATAAGAAAACCAGACGCTGGCGTAGGCAGAAATCTGTAATTCCCTGCCATGTTAGCAACCTTTCAGGGTTTTGTGTTTCCATACTGTGTGTGTTTTGAGACTGTGCCGTGTGACTTTATTGATGAACATCCCGTCTCTCTTTACCAACACTGGGACATTGTGCCTGGATGGGAGGCTGCTAAGAATAGCATGGATTAGAGATTACAGTGAGAGTTAGTGCCTGACTTGGGTGGTTATGTCATTAACTCCTCTACCTGGGATACACTGTGTCTCCTGTCACACTCATTAGCTGACATTGACTTGAGCTAGGCTGCAACAGATTGACTGGGAGATAAAAGTCATTGCTTCCTGCCAAACACACCTTGAGAAATGCCCTGTTGAAATGCACTAAGTCGTTGAATGAACAATAGACTTACAATAAGGATATTAGAGGGTATTTAGCTTCTACCACGTGCTGACAAAGAAAACCAATTCTATTCCCATTGCTCACGTGCTGTCAAGTCATGGCACAGTGATTCGGCAATAAAGAGAAGGGTCACTATTTGAGGAAGTTTACTTTTAACTTGTGAAAACTGTGCAGGTTGTAAATAACCTGTTCTCTGTAAAGGCTCTCTGGCTCAGGGCCTGTCGGTCTAGTACTTCTGCTTTTTTGTGTGCTAAATAGCACACTGAGGGTAAGCAGCATACCCTCCGGAGACGGGAGGTCTTTATTTTGTGTTTACATAGCAGGAACAGTTATGCAACCAGCATGCAAAGCAGAGATGACGGTGTGAGGGGGGAATGCGAAAAGCACCCTGGGAGAGTTGACACTTGTTGGTGCTCAGTGAGGTGCGAAACTTGAATGTGAAGCCCTGGCCAACACACTCTGGAAAAACCTCAGCTTCGCTTGCCATTTGGCAAACTTAAATGATGGCTGGTAGGAACATTTCAGCCGTGTTTAAAAGCCAATTATTTCTCCTTCGATCCCACACTGCTTCCTGGGTGCTTTCTGTTTGGATAAATGTTTGTGACCATGCTCACATCCAGAGATCTGCTGTTTGATCAAGGATTGTTTTAGTCTTGGATAGGGTCTTTAATGGGATTATAAGAGCTATAAATAAACAGAACCTTGGAAACAATTGTATTAATATTAACCATTAATGGGACGTATTATAGAAGATAAATCTCTTTACGTATTCTACTGTGTTCAAACGTATTAGTTTTGCCCATTGATCAGATTTAGAACAACAAAATGTAATAGTTGCATTGAAGTCTCATTTCCTTTATCCCATCATGTGCTCTTTCCTGTTTTGGGGTTGCAAATGATTATATTTCTTCGATTGAAAACCATTTGACTTTCAGAAGTAAAAAATCAATCAGTGTGAGGGTTTAATGTTCTGTCTGTCCTGTCCTGATACGTTTTTAATAAAGTCGTTAGGACGTAAATGACTTTCTGCAGCTGCTCTTCTGCTGCATTACGGAGTCATTAGCATTGAAACATTCGGCCAACATGATATTTTACTATCTTTCATGGGCATTATACAGCAATAAAGGGCATTATCACCTCTTTATACATCTGATTTAATACCTTTCGCGGTCTAATTATGTAATACATCATTCATGATGTATATTGTAGGTCACCTTTACAATGTTATTAGCCAAACTGCCTCATTTTTTCTCGTGTGTTGTTCAGCTGCCATGATTCCCGGCCAAGCTGCATATATATATATATATCCCCCATTGTGCCATTTGGCAGGCTGATTAATTCAATGTGCAGTTCTACAGTTTTAGGAATAATAATGCAAGTTTCTTTCCCCTCATGACAGTTTGCCCTTCTGAAATGCCAACTTTTACATACTCTTAATTGGGACTAAAACGATACATTGCATAGCATTCATGGTGGTGTGGTGCAAGCTGGGCAAAAACAGAGGAACTTTTGAGGCTGGTCATTCAGCAAATTTAATTTAAATGTCTTCTGATTCTCTGCCTCAAGGCTCGAAACTTTGTGGCATGATGAGCTCAAAAGACGAGGGAGAGAAGGGGCGTCGCTGACGAGAGTCTTCTGGAGGTTCTGCCAAACCCGCATGTTGGTCGCCATCTTTTCCCTCCTCCTAACAATGGTGGCAGGCTTCGTTGGGCCGGTGAGTACCGTCCTAAATCCTCCCTTTTCTTTATTATTATCCTAATTCTGCTGATTTGGCTAATAGGCCTCTCAGCATGGTCGCTGGCTTTTGAGTCCGAAGTCTGCATGTATTCTCAGAAAATCTCTTTATCTAGTGTCACGTTGGTCTGACACAAAATTGAAATGGATCCATCCTGGGAGATTACCAAGACTTGGATCACGAAACCCAAATTAACACCGTAGATGATGTGATTTGTACCCAGTCCCATTTTAGTTTAGACGTTAGCTGATATGTTTTTTTTTGATCTTCCAAAAAAATACATAAACAGATTCATTTTTATAAACTAATTCATTTTTTTCTTATCTTCCCCTTAAGCCAAAATCTTACTACGTTTGAACTTTGTTAGTTTATGATATTCCTGAGTCGTTGTTATTGTTCCTAGCACTGTGTATATCCATGTGATGTTATGTGTGGACTGTGTACTTGCTGCCAACCAACACTAATAGCATTAGCTGGATTTAGTTCTTACACAAGGACACAAGTGTCTCACATTGAGTACTTTCACTGGGAAAGCTGTACTGTTCAGCCTTTAGTTGATCTTATTTTACATCATCAACTCAAAGCATAAGGTTTCAAGTCTTTCAGGTCATTCCCATCAGGCTTGTTTAACCACTCTTTATAGTATTTCTTATGCTATTTTCTCACATTATCTCTAATCTGGTGGTTATAGATATTCCCACCACCTTCTTCTTCTGCTCATTCTTCTGTTTCTTCTCCTCCTTTTTCTTTCTTAAGTCATATGTTTCTCCCATTTTTCAAATTGCCACTGCTCTTCTAATCTCTATGTTTGATATTTCCTGAATCCCTTATCCCTTTCATCTTCTTCTCCTTTTCCTGTCGCACTTCCTCTCCCCCATGTTACTGCTTGTGTTATTTTTCAGCGGTTTTGTTTCTGTTACCATCCCTACACTGCTTTTGCTTAACTTTCTTTCTCCACTCTCTCTCCTCTCTCCCTGTTCGTCCCCAGGCTCTCCTGGTGCGAGCTCTGCTGGAGTATTCCCAGAGCTCAGTGAGCCACGTGCTGTACGGCCTGTCTCTGGTAGCCGGGATCTTCCTCATGGAGTTGATGCGCTCCTGGTCTCTGGCGCTCATGTGGGCCGTCAACTACCGCACTGCTGCACGCCTTCGAGGGGCAGCTCTCACTTTTGCCTTCAATAAGATCCTCCGCCTACGCAGCACTAAAGACATCGGTCCAGGAGAGGTAATATGTAACCCAATTGGGGGACTTAACCCTAAATTAACTAAACATCCCTTGCTGCAGGGCACCTTATGAAGATGCATGAGATGGATTTAATTCTTGCTCTTACACCGTATTTGCTTAGATCTAGACAAATCTCATAGCCTGAGGGAAAAGAGGCTGTTAGATAAGTCCTGACACAGACTAAGAAGAATCATTGCTCAACAAGTAAACAACTGTAATTTGCTTGTATAGTATTAGAGGTGAGGTTTATATCTTAGTATATCGACATCCTCCATCACTCTTTCTCTTCCCAGCTGATCAACATCTGCTCCAGTGACGGCCAGCGGCTGCATGACGCGGTATCAGTGGGCTGCCTGCTGGCTGGGGGGCCCCTGGTGGGGATACTGGGTCTGTCCTACACTGCATACTTCCTGGGCCCCACTGCTCTAGTAGGGTCGGCCGTTTTCATCCTCTTCTACCCTGTCATGGTACGTCTCCACAACTGTAATTGTTTTTAATATAAAGAAAATTGCAACAACAATTCATACTTTAATTACAGTCTCATTCCAAGGAATGACAGTGACAAGTAATTTAATTTCTTAATTGCTGTTCCAAGCAATTTCATTTGAGCTATTTCTAAAAGTTTAACCCAAAGTTAATATATATTCCCTTAGTGTTGAGTCATTGTTTTCTTGGCTATGATTTTTTTTAATGTAGTTAGACGAAGACATGACACTGCATCACTTTAGAAACTTTGAACAAACCATTCAGCACTTTTTTTAGAAAGCATCGCAGCTCTTCGTCCATCAATCTCCTGTCAACTTTGAAGCTGTTATTTTCAAATTACACTCAGTCCAAGTTGGAGCCTGACAGCCGGAGACCCTGCTGTTGATGTGAGGGGCATTTATCACTCTGCTCCCCCAGACAGCTCTGCAGCAAAGCTAATGTGATTGTGTCTGCTTTCATTTCCTCCCCTGCCACTTATTTCTCTTGTCATCATTTCCTCTCTGTCCCCCCGTCTGGTCAGATGCTTGCCTCGAGATTGACAGCATATTTCCGCAAGAAGTGTCTAGTGGTGACTGACCGACGCGTGAGGCTGATGAACGAGATCTTGGGCTGCATAAAGTTCATCAAGATGTATTGTTGGGAAGACGCCTTTGCTCAGAATATTCACAGTGAGTGGCAGCAAAGTAGCTTTTACAATTGAAGTGCTCACTTCAGGCTTGTTTTCAAAGGCTGGCTAGTTTTAGTGATACACTTTTTTTATGCAATTTAATGATTTTAGTAATCTTTTAATTCGCAGATCAATCAGAATAAATGGTCACTTCATTTAAAATTCTGTCATTGTTGCAAATTAGCTCCAAACTGGTCGGTTTATCACCTTAAATTAGACTTATCCTCTTCGTAAACTGGCAAGATAACCCTCGACCCTAAAATCCATTTTCATTAGCTTGCTCTGTTAAAGTATTTCCCTGTACCGTTGTGTAATCAGGACCGATGAATCCTTTGGCTTCAAAGTTAATTTGCCAGGTGTTTAGGGCATTATGATACCTCGAATGCCTGTCAAGGCTGCTCCACTTACCCATGAATTAGTGATGGCTTTTTCTCATGAGGGCTTATCTGTAGGTTGTGGATAAGGATAATTTTCCCCTCTTAATCATTCTTCAAATTAGCCAGGCGGGGCTTGTTCTCACTGCTGCCCTTTGATTACCTTTTATAATGATAATTAATTGGCATTCAGCTCGATGGCCAATAAGTCCTGAGAGTTACAGTGTCATTCCCCTTCAATTACTGTTGTTGTTTAATTGACGATCACATGTTTTTTTGCCTTGTGGCGTGCAACTTAAGCTTTGTAGTCTAGGCAGAAACACACATACCATACAGAGAAAAGTCCCATGGAGAGTAACATGTACAAGGAGTCCTTTTATTTCACACACATTCTCCTCGGGCTGAATGAAAGATGCACAAGCCTTTTTGTTCCAGTATTTGCACCCAATGAACTAGGTGAACAAAGCGGCTAGGGTGTGCATTCAAGAGATAGAAATGTACAGAAAGGGGGGTGATAATTTGGGCATTACACTTGGACAGTTATCAAGGTTCAGCAGGTTCTGAAGCCTCTTTTCATACCATTTATGGACGTGGGGCCCCTTGTGCTCCCTCTGGTATCTATTTTTGTCCACTCTCTGTGTGTGTTGGTTACTGACTCTTACGCTGTTGTTGATTGGTTGTTCACTGGAGGACCCTCTGGTAGTACCCAGACTTTAGTTTCTCTCACTGTCAGCACGCCTTTGCCTGTTTAGTCATCTGCCCATCTCTCTCTCTATTATCTCGTCCACAGAGGTGAGATCAGAAGAGAGGGGGATATTGGAGAGAGCTGGCGTCGTCCAGAGCCTCACAGTGGGCGTGGCTCCCATCATCGTGGTGATAGCAAGCGCGTGCACTTTCACCCTGCATATGGCTTTGGGTTATGACCTTACTGCAGCTGAGGTATTTAAATATGTGAACCTGTACTTACCATGTTCAATCGTGCCATTTCGGAGTCATCTGTATTCACTTCAAACACATGTCAGATCGCTTTTCTTGAACTCTGTTGAAGTTCTATAAGTTGTAAATCTTCTATTTTTATCTGTTCAATGCATGCTCCATCTTTTTGTATTTTTAATGACACCAAAATAAATAATCCAGAAAAAAAGTCATATGAGTTATCGTGATGAGGGTGAAATTCTTGAATATCATAAGTCATCAGGAGAAGAGAAAAAAGGAAAAGTTGTTGGGTTGTATAAGAGCCACTGGTTCCTTAGAGTCCGAGTGCCTCTTTTATAATCTTAAAGGTACTTACAGTCCAAGATACAGTTGTCACAATACCAGTTTTCAAAATGCACCCAATGGCACCCAATATTTGGTAATTTCTTTACATTAGGTTCATAGATAATATCTCAATTGGCCACTGTTTTCAGTTTAATGTGATTAGTCTCTTACTGTTATAATTATGCATTTATGTTGATGTTAGTTGTAGCCACAGGTAAGAGGACATTTAAATAACTAACTCCATCTCTGCACATCTTACCTCAGGCTTTCACCGTGGTTGCAGTCTTCAACTCCATGACGTTTGCCCTGAAAGTCACACCCGTGGCTGTGAGATCGCTCTCTGAGGGTGCTGTCGCAGTCAGTCGATTTCAGGTGAGAAACATTGAGAAATCTTTCAACCGCACCGTCACAGAACCATCTAAATTGCAGTGTCCGGATTTGATCCATAAGAGTGTCAAGGAACTTAACAAACACTATAATCTGCTTGCAGTACTTGTAGCTATTTCTTTAGAATAACATTACATCCCACAAATCTAAAGGTAATGAATGTAAATCAACACTCTTCATAATATTGCTGCCAGTCCAGTCAGACCATGCTACTTTAGGACATCATACAACCAAACCCTAGCCAGAGAAAGAGTATACTGTAATGAGCTTTACATTCTATAAGATGGATAAGTACTGTTTTGTGACAAAGTCGAACATTGTTGGAGTATAAAGTGGGTTCCCAACTGTCGGTCTAAATGTCTTTATAAGTTGTCTGTGTGTATATGTGTACCCATCATCATTTACATACAGTACACATTGTGAAGTTTCAAGATTCAAGATTCAAAAAACTTTATTGTCTATCTATCCATAGTGACAGAGAATTACCTTTGGTTGAGGCTCAGTAACATAAAAACATTCACACTAAGACTCACATTAATTCATAAAACAACCTTAAATAGGTAAAAACCCCTTTTTTTAAAGGCGTATTGCAGTGGGAATAAAAGACTTTCTGTAGGTTTTAATTTTTGCTAATGGTACACATAAACGGCTGCCTGAGGGGAGCAGTTGAAATGAGTGGTGAAGGGGATGTGAAGGGTCAAGTGATGCAGACTGCTTATTCTTCCTGCTGCTCGCATGTAAAGAGGTCAGGAACAGACTAAAGTAGACTGAGAGATTGTAATTTCAATAGGCCAGCAGTCAAGCAGGTTTTACTCGGCTAAAATGTGCTCCCATTGTTACTGACCTGCCCAAACCACATATTGACATTATCAACGTAGTGTAGTTCACAAACATGGTAGAAGTCACATGTTAGTGAGAGATTGTTTCACAGAGCCATCTAGGGTTAAGTAAGCAATCGCATCTGCCAAGGATGCACCAAAAGGCTCACTGTACTCTGTGTTTCTTTTCTTATTTAGTACATCATAAAATGATGAGTCTGCCCTGTATCATAACCACAGCATATCCCAGTATCTCATGTCAAAGCACAACTTCAACAGTGCTGAGTGCAAGAGTGAAAACATTTTTGTTAGACATGCACACAAGAAAAAAAACAAGCTGGCAGTTTTAAAGGGAATTCAAATTTTCAGAAATCTGGTCAATTTGATCATCACAATGTGGTGAAATGTAAATGTTGCACAGAGTCAGTTATTTCTTCTGTCTCCACAGAGGCTCTTTATGATGGATGACAGAGAGGTGGTATTGGTCAAAATAGATGATCCCGGCAATGCAGTGGAATTTCAGGACGCCACACTAGCTTGGGAAAAGGCTCGACCTCCATCTGCAAAACCCACCCAGCCCCCCAAGAAGGGAAGAGGGATGAAGCGCGTGCTGCGCAGGGAGAAACTTAAACTTTACATCTCCACTGACGACGGCAAAGGAAACAAGGAAAGTCCCACCGCGCAAAGTCTCCTCACAAATATGGAGCAGGAGAGCCCACAAAGCACCATCTCCTCCACTCAAAGCATGCGACCTCCATTGCATAAGACCTTGCACCGCATTGACCTACGCGTTAAGACGGTAACAACAAAATCTCATGCATTAAATGGCGCAAAGAGATGTTGCCTGATTTATGTACTATGAATCACAATACCACTGGTTTCTTTGTAGGGTTCACTGGTTGGCATCTGTGGAGGTGTGGGTAGTGGAAAAAGCTCTCTTCTGTCAGCTCTACTGGGACAGGTGAGTTTTAACAATGCAGCACAGACAAGAATAATAGCAGCAAGGGCAGCTTCAGTTTTTTTTTTTAACCCTTTTATTCTCAAACAAGGAAAAGCAACAACCTGTGATTCAAAAAGAAGTATTTCCGTTTCCAACCTCCTCTCTTTATTCTGCAGATGACTCTATTAGAAGGAAATGTAGCAGCCAGTGGCGGCTTTGCTTATGTCTCACAACAAGCCTGGATCCTTAATCACTCACTAAAGGAGAACATCCTTTTTGGAAATGAGTTCAACCAAGACAAGTAAGATCAACTGCTTCATAATGATTTCACGAGGAACACAAGCAATTAAGCAAAATTGCATGAAGCTGGATTAATCACCAGTTTCCTCATTTTCTCACCAGTTATCATGCTGTGCTGGAGGCCTGCTGTCTTCTCCCAGATCTGGCAGAACTTCCATGTGGAGACATGACTGAGGTACCTGTAGAAATAACTTTCTTGTCTTGTTGCAAACAATAACTTTTGCTGTGAAGTAGTAGTGTCTGGGCTCATATGTGTTATTGTGTGTGCTCTGCATGTAATGGCTCTGTGGGGCATACTTCAGGGTCATTCTCTGTTAATCAAATGAGATTTTTCCTAATGGGCGCCATCAGCAAAGATTAGAAACAGAGAGGAAAAAGATGAAAATGGTCTGAATTACCAGTATTTTAAGTTTGTGTATTTGAATGTTTGCAGTTCAGTGCGTCTAAATTCTTACTTTATCGTTCTAGATTGGAGAGAGAGGTGCCAACCTGAGTGGAGGGCAGCGTCAGAGAGTTAGCCTGGCTCGTGCTCTCTACAGTAAACGGCCCATACTTCTCCTAGATGACCCTCTCAGTGCTGTTGATGCTTGTGTGGGCCACCATGTCTTCCATAAAGCTATAAGGGGTATCGCCAAAGGCAAAACCATTCTCTTTGTTACCCATCAACTGCAGGTAAGGATCAATGAATTTCTGATACTTCATTTTTATGTTGAATAATTTCCCAAAGTTCCCAAAATTAGACCTAACTTTACGAAAGTTGATTGAAGTTTAGAGCTCTTGATGTCTGCAGAGTGTCTGTAACTCCTTTTTTTTTCCTCTTTTCCTTTGTATTTTTCAGTATCTTTCTGAGTCTGACCATGTCATTCTGATGAAGGATGGGCAGATTTCCGAGAGCGGCACCCATGCTCAGCTAATGGCCAAAGAGCGTGACTATGCCACCCTGTTCAACAGCATGCAACAGGAGGTAAGGCCGGGGGCGAACCAGGCACCAAGCCAGCTCTTTTGACAGAGGCATCTTTGCCCTCTCTACACAATAACAGTGAGCTTTACAGGCTGAATAATTCATAAGCCCAGATAGGAAGGCCCGATAGCCAGGAAATGTTAATGCATACATGGCCTTTCATTATTTATTCGTGCATTGATTTACTGGTGGGCTGCTAAAGACCCTGTCACAGATATCTCTGTTTAAATGCCTTGCAGGGTGTTGTTGTTGTTGCTGCTGCTGCTGTGAGTTGTGGTGTTGGCACGCTTCAGATTTCTCTCTTTCTCTACCTTAGAATCTGGTGAAAGAGAATTTAAAAAACGAACAGAAGAGTGTGGTTGCAGAAAAGACTGACAATGCTGCGTATGTCTCCAAAGTTGGACCAAAGGTGGAGAGCAACAAAGGAAGTGAGCGACTCTGACACTTTTTGTGCTCCACATGTAGAATGAATGCTAAACACTTTTATTTCCATGAGAAAAGCTCAAAAGTAACTTCCCGTTTGCTTTCTTTCTCGCATCTTTTATTCAGATCAACTGATGAAAGCTGAAGAGAAAGGCTCAGGTGCAGTCGCCTGGTCTGTGTACGGTGCCTACATCAAAGCAGCAGGAGGGCTAATCATCTTCATCATCAACATCTTCCTCTTCCTCTCCACCACAGGCAGCATAGCCTTCAGTAACTGGTGGCTGAGTCACTGGATCAAGCAGGGCAGTGGGGTGAGTTAAGAGATGACCCTCTTTGACTAAATAGACAGCTCTTTTATGTTTGCCCCAAGGAGAAATATAACTGCTGTTCTTCAGTGAGTTGCTGGAGCCGACTGAGCATTAATTTGAATGTGCTACGATTAAAAAAGTAACAGCACCACGGTAAAGTTAATTAAAAACAAGCACAAGCAGTGAAGAAACAGATGTGCTGCAAAGCAGGCACTGGCTGCTTCTGAAAATTGTGTGGGGAATAGTAAACATTATCGAGGTGGCTGCCTTTCATGAGCTCTTTGTATGCCAACATGTGCTTCTCTCAGTTTTATTAGAGGCAAGGTTCCTCTGCATCAGGGTGAAGATTTAATTTTTCTTTCAGTCTTTGTAATTTGTTTGCTCCATCTGCCCTCAGAACACATCATCAATCTTGGTGAATGAAACAATGGCGAGCAGCAGCATGAGACTCAACCCGCACATTCAGTATTATTCTGGTGTTTACATTGCATCAGTGGGAGCTGCTTTACTGCTGAAGACAATGAGGGGCCTGGTGTTTGTGAAGGTAAGCCACCCTCACTTACCTCAGAAAACTCAACTCTCTATCACTTGCCCTATCCCCTCAATCACTGATGAATGTATGTATCTATTTGTGCTTGTCCAAGTGTCCTCAAGCTCCGATGGTGTGAAGCACTTTGTAACTGTGTTTTAAAAAGTGAAACGTTTATTTTCTTCTTATTATTATTTATCTCACCCTGTTGTCCGTGAACAGCCTCAGTTCAGCCTCTGTCAGACACAGACGATTTTAGGTACTGTCCCTTTAAGAACCCTCAGAGTGTGTGGGTGTGTCCTTGTTCAGCTGCTCCTCAGACATATGAACATATAAGAAATTCAGCGACTTTGTGATGTCACAAAATCTCCATGGAAGATAAAACTGTCAGAAAACTCTGGTGTTAAGAGAAACCTGCAGGCTGAGCTCTGGACACTACACTGATTTGAGACTTTGGCCCACATTTAGTTAACTTAATACCCCCTCTTTAAAATGGTCATGGTGTTCATAAGAAATATGAAAAGTTGATGTTTTGTTGGTGTGCAGTTGAGCAGTGACCCTGCATTAATGTCTTTATTGTCATTTGCTCACGCTCTGATGGTTACTGTGCTATAGCTGCAATTGCCTGTGGGCGAAATACATTTATCTGTCCCTGGCCAAGTCTCACAGCACAACCACTGCATGTGTGTGTGTGTGTGTGTGTGTGTGTGTGTGTGTGTGTGTGTGTGAGAGAGAGAGAGAGAGAGAGAGAGAGAGAGAGAGCGCAAGGGAAACAAAGAGAATAAGTGTGTGCGTGTGTGTGAGTGTGTGTGCATGCGTTCGTGTCACTGCCCCTTCGGCTCCTCTTATTTTTTCAAGCTAACCCATCCTGACAATGCATTGCAGAGTTCAGGTCCCCACGTTAACGTGTGCCACTTGAAATTGCTAATTTTTCAAAGATGGCTAATCTTTCTTTAACCTCTGGCTGTGAGGAGATTTCTGAGAGTGTTGAATATTCCATTAATAGAATTAATTTCTCCTCTGCTGCCACATGTAATTTATGTCCAATTGGAGAGATGTCGCTTGCTCATTAGGTCATGACCTTTATGTCAGCCTTCCAGAAACTCATTATGAAATGAAGTTTTTGACAGCTTGCCTTGTGCCAGGAAAAAAGATAACCACCCAAAACTGTGCACATGCTTAGCATATGCGAGGTAGCATTTTCAGCTCTGCGGGCGTCGTTTTAGCACCACTGGATTTATCCACTGTGTACTTTTCTGCTTATATCAGAGCACTTTGACAGACAAAATCCTCCCAACTGTGTGTTTATCCAAGCCCTGACTCTTTCCGTATGTTTTCTCCGAGTTGTTTGTTTACATGTGTCAGGTCTCATGTTCAAACACGGTTGTTGTTTGTGTTGACAGTGCACCGTGAAGGCTTCCTCCGTGCTCCACGACAAGCTGTTCCGCAGGATCCTGCTCAGCCCCATGCACTTCTTTGATACAACACCTCTGGGCCGCATCCTGACCCGCTTCTCCAGGGACATGGATGAGGGTGAGGCTTGATTTGTGTTGACTGGGATTCTTTCCCCCAAAGAGAGAGCGCTCAGTCAGTGAAGTCATCGTGTTTGACAAGGTGTAGTGCCACGAAGCAGAGTGTTTTCAAATGAAGTTTTCTTTTTCCCGTAGGGAGTGGCTTTGTGTGTTATCCACTTCACTGGTGTCTTTGCTTGTCAGGTTGATTCGTGGGCTTCTGTTTACTTTTTTTCTGGATGGTTGCTTTTTGTTTCATGGAATACTATTTGTTGGCTCTTTCTCTCTTTTGGGAGAAAAAAAAAACACTTAACAGGGCACAAGGAAAAAGTTTTCTTCACAGTGACTGATTCATCCAACCCCACACAGTGTGTCTGATATGTAATATTTTTCCTCTCCAAAGTTGACGTGCGTCTCACCATGCAAGCTGAAATGCTGCTGCAGAACCTGACCCTGGTGCTGTTTTGCTTGGGGATGTTAGGCATCGTCTTCCCCTGGTTCCTCATCTCCATCATTCCTCTGGGAGCCTTCCTCTGCGTCGTCAACCGTGTCGCAAGGTCAGACTCTCTTCACTCCTTCAGATTTGAACTGACTGTTTGCACATTACACGTCACCTCCCAAATGAATGATAAAAAAGCAAACAGGACAGGAACATAAGTCACTTTAATAAACTAATAACTTACAGCTAAATTCATTGTTTTGAGGGGACAGATACACTGCAAAATAAACTAATGGATACACACAGATGTGTATATTTAACAGGGAGGATACGTCTGCAAACAATTGCCTTGAGACACAGAGTGTTATTTGGAGTTGCTGGCAATCTGAAAACTGCAAACAGTAAAGAAAACATTAAGCTTGAGAAAAAAATGTGTCTTGCTGTGGAAAATTGCCTGGAAATGGCACGATGTAACTCAAACAACGGCAATGGATTAAAGTAATAAAATGTTATGATATTGTTGTACAATGATGGACAAAAAACAAACCTCTTCACTGAACACCACTAACAGATTGTCTGGATAAAAGAGAAGAGCTTACTTTTTTATAGTTTGATAATGAACTGACTGAAGATGTATTGCAGACAGATTTTAGCAAGACTCATATATCAACGATGGTATAATAAAACCCTTCCTGGTGAATGCAAACAATGGAGCCATGCGCCTGTAATAAAGACAGTGCATCACCTTTTTATTGGATTTTGGAGTCTTGCAACATAATATACCAACATTTGAAGAGTAAAGTATAAAGTAAGGAAGTATTCCTACATACAAGACGCAAACAAAGAATCATTAAAACATTTGAGATTATTGCTGAATCCAGTTTACTTTCACAGTATTCTGTTTAAGTTTAGGCAGGTAATCTACACAGTTTACACTCATTGGGGTGCTGATGAAAAACAAACCTGTAACAGGCTATAAATCCCTGAAAAGCTGCAAGATTGGGGAATAATTCTGTTGACAGCCCTTTTCAGACTGCTTTTTTCCCTACTATAGTGTCGTAGCCAAGCTCAGCTGTCGTCACGTCTTGTACATTCATATTGATTCTGCGACCTGATAATGTTGGTGTCCCAGTTTGTGAATTGACATTCTGTTTCCGCGTTGTTTGTTGTTATCAAACAATTTAAAAATTAAAAAAATGAAATAGTTTTTGTTTTGATGATTCTGTCTTATTTAAGTACCATGATCAACCATTCTAAACAGTAGGAAGAGGCATTTGTTTAAATGTTCAACCCAAAAAGTCTTACGGGGAAAACGGTCTCTTTATGTCCTGAATTTGATTGGCTTTGTGTAAGAAAGTAGAATATTAGCTTTATTACACTTTAACATAGGTGGCACCACAACCTATAATAACATTGAATCAGATGAAGCAAATGGCATATGGAGGGTTATCAGTTTTTTATCACCTCCAGGTCTCTGGTTATTGTTTGAGGAACAGCCAGTTTGACTGGATGACGCTGCTTGAGTCGTTATTCACAGTTTTCAAAAAATTGCGCAACAGAAGTGAATCCACTGGAGGGAAACAACAGCTCACTGGTGTTTCGGGAAATAACCTGGTATCTTGTTATTTCTTCATTTTTTAAATCTGTGTGTTGTTGTTTTTTTCCTGCTGGTGTTGATCAGAAAGTACAAATAAATTATAGAATAATAAGAAGAAGAACATGATATTTGTGGCTTTACATCCAAGCCCAATCTAAAATGACGCATGTAAAATTGTGATTTGACAACATTTCTGACAGCTGGAGAAGCTTTCAGTGGAATAAAGGAGTTATTAAGGTTCACAGCAGAGCAGTCTCTCTGCTCACATATCACACATAAATTCCCCTCCCTGTCTGCAGGTTTGCATCACTTCATTCATGTTCCTACATAAACTTCAATTCTTTATGCCTTTAATCACATCTAAACCACGTTTGTCTCTGGAGGGATCCATTTAATTACGAAATATTTTCATTTATCTTGTAAGAGAATCTTGATTTGCATTCCATTCAAGGGGGATTAATGTTGAAGTATTACAGGCACTTCAAAATACCAAAGGGAAGAGATGGCCCTCATCTGGAGTGATCACCCTTGGCAACACTTTTTTTTTAAAGATGAAAAAACTGTATCTTTCAAAGTCATGACATCCCAGAATATGTAAGTTACATCAAACTGCATCTCCCATTGAAAATACCGGCTTCTAAAGCCGCCTTTATTAAAGTCTGAACTGAAACGCCAAGGGCATAAACATGTTTGTCTGGATCACAGCCCTGCAGCGAGGAAGTGTCATGTTCTCTCCGTCTCTCTCTCGCTCTCTCTTCTGGGTTTTTTTATGAGAAAACCAAATGATTCATGGGACTCATGTAATTCACAGGCACCATCTATTCCAGCCTGGTGTCTAAAAGTAGAAAGATACTCCAACGTTTGTCAATAAAGCTCTCTCTCACACACACAGCCTCGTGGTTGGGGAGTCTGGTGTCTCTCTGGCAGCCAGTTGTGTGGTTGTTTGTGGGAGTATGCTCATAATACTGCACAACGTGAATCAGAAAGAGGGACAGGACTGGTGTTCTGTTAGGGACCAGTTACCTGTCTGTGCTTATTGCTGGTTTTAAATGTCAACATCCAACTTAAAGCAAGATTCCTTCTCAAAGGTTTATTATGCATCATGTCATACAAGATTATAAAATGCTGTCTCCTTTGTACTTAGTCTGGCTCATTGTAAGAGTAAACTCTTTATTATGTTCCAGATTTAATGCAATGTATTTGATGATTTGCACCTCACATACTGGAATGTGTTTGTACTGATTTTCCTGCCTTTTTAATTCAAACGAGGCACATGAGTGGAGTTAAATGCCTCAGTATGATTTTCTCAACCATTATTGGTAAATAAAAAAAAACTTAAAAAACGTAGCTGTAATGCATTTTTGAAGCAAGTATAAAAACGCCTGAAAATTAAAAATAATGTTTTAAGACCAAGCCACTTTAAATCACACTTTAAAATTATATGAAATTGTTCTGAAAATATCTGGACCAAACATTACCTATGAGTTTTAAATATTAGAAAAAACGCATTTGCAAATGATAATAGCATTGGTAAAATATTATAAATGTAATACTTTTAAAAGAAAGTTAAAGCTGCTGTGAGAAACTTTTGGTGTGTGTTGATTTTGGCGCCCCCCCTTTTGAAAAAGTGGGACCTCTTGTCTATTAGCTGATTTAGTCCTGTACATGTAAAAGTAATGTTTTATCCTTCTTTCTTTAGCATTCAAATGTTTCACTCATTGTGAATATTTGCTTTTGAAAAGAAAGCGTGCTGTTAATGATGTTTTCTGATATCTACACAATGACAGCGGTAACAGGCATTAAAAATGACAATCTAGAAATAATCAGTCTTGTTGCTGAAGGTCCTTTCTGCTTTTGTCGGTTATAAAGAGGCGTCACTGTTAATGTCAGTCTGTTTCATAACCAGTTACAAACTCTCAATGGGAGCTTTAAACGTAAAACCTCATCTCTCTCTCTATCCAGGGTTTTGATACGTGAACTGAAGCGCTTGGAGAACATCAGCCAATCACCATTCACCTCTCACATCACCAGCAGTCTGCAGGGACTCTCCACAATCCACGCCTACGGAAGGGGGCAAGACTTCCTCCAAAGGTGAGCATTGTGGTGTCTGTGAGGAGATTGAAATGATTAAACTTTAATAACATCCTATCTCATGTTGTATTATCAGTTTACTCCGACGTTGGTAAATATACCAAACCTCGTCCTGGAACATTTCCCCTGTGTGTCTTCTTATTTAATCTCTTGCTTAAACAGGTGTTTTTTCTCTCTCTTCTCTCAGATATCAGGAATTACTCGACACAAACCAGGCCTCAAACTACCTCTTCAGCTGTTCCATGCGCTGGATGGCTGTCCGCCTGGACCTCATCAGCATCTCGCTTATCACTGCTGTAGCACTTCTTATTGTCTTCATGCACAATCAGATACCTCCAGCTTACGCAGGCCTGGCCATTTCCTACGCAGTGCAGGTTTGTAAACAACACCTTTAGTAACACAGCGTGTGTTGAGACACACCGGCAGCCTTAGACGCTTCAAAAGGGAGCTAGGAAATATGGATTCAGATTTAACAGCTACTGTGGAACCGCCCTTTGGTAGTTTAAGAGTTAACTTTACATTTACAATATGTACAATATGTGAAAGTTCTAAACATTGTTTATATCAAGTAAATATGTCTGCAGATTTTTAAACTATTATCTACAATAATATAACTTAAAGCACAACAATGAAATAACCCCTAACTCTTACTAATGACAAGTTGAAGGAATGATTTTAAAGGCACAGTTTCCTCAATTCAATTCTCTGAAGTTTTGCTGTTAAAGCTTTATTTGGTCCAGTATGAACAGTATGTTATGGTGGATAATGTTGTTTTGTGGGAATTTAGTTGTTTAGGGCCACATTTCAGGTCACTTGATTTTCAGACTCTCCTTCACTCAAATTTTAGCTGCGATACTTTTTTGTTTAAATCACCAAGCATCAGCCTTACTCTTTCTCAGTCATACCATCCTCTCTTTTGAAAGAGGATGCTTTAACGGTCTATGCATGCATGCAAGAGTATTTCCACACCCTGGCTAAAAGGGATCATTGGTTTCTTTATTTAAAACATTCAGATGTTTTATTTGAGTTTTTAAACGCTCATTGTTGGCAGAAAATTGTGCTACCTTCTAACACTGTCTGCTTGTCTTTCACCTCCAGCTGACCGGCTTGTTTCAGTTCACGGTGCGTCTCCTCACAGAGACTGAAGCTCGGTTTACATCAGTGGAGAGGATCAATCATTATATAAAGGTCAGTTCATCGATATATGTGGATTATGTTGAAAGCAGGCATATTGTTCTTGGTCACATAGACAGGGATTTCCGTACATGTGTGTTTTTGTTGTGTTCATGAGATTGAATATGTGTGATTAACACAGCAGGGAGCACCAGTGTGCTGTCTTCACATACTCCAGAGCACATGACAGGACTCGTTTCACACAACAGCCGTTAACCTGCATAGATGGGTTCATGGACTTAACTTTCTGTTCAGTCTCAAGAGCAAAGAAAAGCTCACAGAGTGAAAATCACTTCAAATCAGTTAGGGGGCTTACACCTCTACAGAGATTAAAAGATTAATATCTGATACCATCACCTTCTCTTATCTCAGACTCTGGAGAGAGAAGCACCTCGACAGAGTCCTGAGGCAGCCGCTCCTGCCCCCTCTTGGCCTCAGCAGGGAAAGATCACCTTCCAGGATGTGGACATGCGTTATCGTGATGATCTACCGCTTGTGCTTAAGAATCTGTCCTTTACCATTCTGCCTGAAGAGACCATCGGCATTGTGGGCCGCACAGGATCAGGTTAGTAACTGACCTTTTCTGTTCCGTAAAATGCAGGAATATCAGCATGCTTCTACACTCCTTTCACACACACATTTCCTTATGGGATATCTTCTCTGCTTGCAGGAAAGTCCTCCCTGGGTGTAGCTCTGTTCAGACTGGTGGAGCCGACAGGCGGCTCTATAACCATTGATGGAATCAATATTGCACAGATTGGACTGGATGACCTGCGGAGCAAGCTAGCCATCATTCCTCAGGAACCGGTGCTCTTTATCGGAACAGTCAGGTAATACAACAGATCGTTCATTTTTTTTGTCTTTAAAAAAAAAAAAATTCTAGCATGATCTTTGACAATGTTGAAAACGTAACACGTAACATACACCCACCGTTTTTTGAGATGTGTGTGTGTCACTCGCTGCTCCTGTAAAGCATGTTGAGTGAGTCAGACAAAACAATCAACCAAGGCATGCCTTAAGAGACTACATCTTCCCTTTTTGGACTGAAAAAAGTGCTCAGTAACAAAGTTCGTTTGGATACGCTTCCAGCTTCAGCTTTGCTCTGCAGAGGGATTCAGCAGGAGAACATGTCATTTACATAATCATGATTTTAATGACCATTTTCATTGATCCGTGGATCACATGTGGTCCGAACAGTGGGGCGCGATCTGAACAGGTCATGTATCAACTGTGATCTTTTGCACCACTGTCAAGCTGTGATTGCTTAGTGCTGCAACAATGTAGCATCTTTCACCAGTGTTACATTTCGATAACTATTTCTTCCTGTGTAGTTGCTTCTTGCAGCAGGAAACAGTCATGAGCCTTCAGTCAACTTGTCTGCTCAAAGCTTCAGTGGATTATTATTTTTGCATTAAAACTGAGCAGCTGATGTTCTGCATCTGTGTCTGTGATCCTCTTTATATATATCGACAAATTGTCAAATAAAATTTAAAGGACATTTAAGCTTTACTAGCTACCTTTTCATGTGCCGGCACAGCATGAATGAAAACACAGAGCAACACTAGAGGGAAATCTAACAAAGAAGCTGCAAGGCAGAAAGAAAACCAATAAAAGATATACTGAATTAGACACGCAAGATTGATTTGAAAATAAAAACAGCAGCAGTGCTTTGTATTTGAAGCAAGAAGTCAGTTGCTTTATTGATGCTGATCCCCTCAGGCGAGAATTGACCTTGGTCAGCAGAGATATGGAAGACAAGCACTGGCACAAAACTGAACCTCCAATATTAATGATAAACCGTCTCAACATTTAATCTAGTTAACAGATATTTAACAATTGTGTTTTCTTCCCAATAGGAGTAATTTAGACCCGTGGGATCACTACTCTGATTCCCAGATATGGGACGCTCTTGAGGAGACACATATTAAAGAGATGGTGAGTGACAAGATGGTTGAACACAGTTGGATTATTTCAATAATGCATTTCTAAGAAGAGAATAT
This sequence comes from Labrus mixtus, assembly GCF_963584025.1. Classification (NCBI taxonomy): domain Eukaryota; kingdom Metazoa; phylum Chordata; class Actinopteri; order Labriformes; family Labridae; genus Labrus; species Labrus mixtus. The sequence continues at coordinate 15,046,196 of NC_083621.1, read as the reverse complement.
GACCTCTTTTATGTGTCCTCATTCCCTCATCAGGTCAGCCAGCTTCCTCATTCACTCCAATCAGAGGTGACAGAGAACGGGGAGAACTTCTCAGTGGGAGAACGACAGCTTCTCTGTGTGGCCAGAGCCATGCTGAGAAACAGCAAGGTGCTGATTGTATAACACGACTAGTTCACATCAACATGTGGAGGATAGTAAGGCATGCGAGTGATGACAGCAGCTGAAGTATGAATCTTGTCAGTTTCATTTAAGGGAAATAGAACCTCTCCTTATCGCCATCAGTGTACATGTGTCTCTGCATGGGATAACACTGCCACCTAGTGGAGTGCATCTGAAAGGCATCCAAGACTGTTACAACAAGAACAACACAGAGGATATGGTGTTTTTTCTCATTTAGTTTTAGATATATTTTTTAATTTCAGATTTGATTCAGCAAGAACTGACCAATGCAATTTAGGTTTTGGGATAATATAATGTCCTGTCAACTGGAAAAGGAAATCTTACACAAAAGAGGTTTGGTCTTTACGAGCAAGTCTTACAGCGGTTTGGTTTACAGCATTCAGACAACAAATACATCTGCAGTGACATGAACGTCCTCAATGGCCTTCATAGCAGTGCAAGGTTGTTGTTTTTTTTACCAGAGGCAAAAACACCTTGGCAGACGAACCTACTGTTGCTACGATGTCACACTGACACTGCGCACACAACCGCTTCCATGTTTTGATTGACATTTCTAATTCTTCTTTTTAGATTCTGATTTTGGACGAGGCAACAGCAGCCATCGACACTGAGACCGACCGTCTCATTCAGGAGACCATTAGCTCCGCCTTTGGCCGCTGCACCACCCTCATCATTGCCCATCGTCTCAACACGGTGATGAACTGCAGCAGGGTCATGGTCCTGGACAACGGCCAGGTGTGTATAAAGACTACACGACTGACTGTGTGATGGCATGATTCAGTGGTTGAAACTGATTAACTAGTTGAAACAACTCCATTTTACTGTGTGAATTGGTCGCTTTGAGATGATGGATTGGATATGGCAGTGAACATTTTGACTTAAAGGGTTAGTAAAGGGCTATACATTTGAGATTCTATCTTACTTTTCCTCATTCATAATGTGTTTTGAGAATTGAAACATGTCAAAAACTTTCATACAACACTTTGACAGATGATTATTCCAGTACATGTACATAAGGAATAAAAGAAACAAACAACAAAAACATTTAACCATGGGACACCATACAAAATATAAAGAAAAGAAGAAAAAAGCAAATTAAAAGAAAAACCTATGGGATTTAAAGGAGGTGCATAAAAAAGACCATACTTTTTAGGACACTGGATAGCCCAGCAGTTATGTTGCGCACCCCATGTACAGAGACTATAGTTCTCGTCACAGCGACCGTGTGTTTAAATCTGACCTTGGTCCTTTGCTGCATGTCCTCCCCTGCTCTCTTCTCCTTATATGTCTTATCTCTTTGGCTGTCCAAACCTTATAATATAATAATAATACCAAATACATTTTTTTTACCTTACTTTTAATTTGATAATTGCCTAAGTAAAATTTTTCCTGATGATTTCATGGTCTAAAATGCTAGTTTTAATATTCTTCAATACAGCATGGTCTGCAATTTGTAAATGATTGTCCCAATAAGATTCAAACAAAAGGACGAGCAGGGTGTGCTTAAGGGTGCTGCTGTCTTGTGATTGAGAAGTTCTCAGGGTAGAGATGTAGCAATGCTTTAAAGCACCAAGATGGCATCAGGCAAAAGCTCAATTTTATTTCTGTAAGACATCCAAATGTACCTGAAATTACAAAACGAGTCTTATAATTTGAAACCTAACGTGCTTTGAATAGCGACCGCTGAGTGTAAAGTACCCTTAGGGATCAATTAGTATTGGTTACAGAAACTTGTGTCGTCCACCGAAGCATAACAAGACTGTATTAGCGAAGTTATTTCCAGACATTGAAATTCTTTTCATGAGCTGCCAGTGGGGAAATAAGTGAGGTTTTAACATTCATAGAGGAAATAATAAAACATTCTCTCTTCCACTGAATGAGTAGGTTCTGATTAAAGATGCTGGTACTGATCACTGTTCTGTCCTTTTTGTTCTCATAGATTTTGGAGTTTGACAGCCCCGCTGCGTTGCTAGCAGATGAAAAGTCAAGATTCAGAGCCATGATCGAAGCCTCAGAAAACCAAAGCAGATAATAGACACTGGAGAAGAACTCTGGATATGAGCGATGACAAACACAAAATATCCAGGAGACACACCAGAATTGCACATTACACAAAAAAACGTGAAAATAAATCCTGCCATGGTGTGAAAGTGTTGAGAAATACAGAGGCTGCTCTGTTTAAGAATATCTGTTTATTTCCAAACCAAAGAACAAGGGACCACATTTATTAACAACACATAAAACTATACTATGCAAACAGAAACATACCAGCCTCCTGCTCTTTGCCGCTCTGTCACAGAAGTTATCACCTGGAGACAAAGCAGTTAGCTGCAGGTGAAACAGAGCAATGATTCTGACAATAGCACTTTATATTGTGGACACAAGGATGTGATGCTTCCTCTTATTTTGGAGGTCAGTTACTCAGTGGGCCTCTGAGTTAGTTTATGCTATTTTATTTCCATAACTAAGATATTCATGGTGCAGGTAATTATTCATAGCTTACAAATGAGAAGTGAGTTTTTATTACCCAATGCAGATTATTTTAAATGATCACCTACTAACCATTCCTACTGTAGCATGTACTGTCGATAACTTGCTTAAAAGGTTTTACTGTTCTGATTTTTCATGCACCTAGTTAAATGTTTTAATGCAGTAATTTCAGGAAATGATTGCCGATGCAATATGTGCCTAGAGCTATATACCTTTCAGGACATTTAATGGAGTTAGCCATGTAAGCATGCTTTTTAGACTGCATGCAGGTATGTGTTTTGGAGTGAGTTAATGTTTCCTCTTAATCCAAATGCTGGAGTTTAAAATCTGCACATTTTACACTAATGGTAATCTTTTTACCAGCAATGTAATCCTTGTGACAATAAAAAAAGAAGGTGGGGTTGCAGTAAAGGTTGCAAACCTTGGAACAAAATGCATAATGTGCAACAAAGATAAAAATGAGAAACATCAGGATGTGTCTTCAAATGTTGTGTTTTTTTCTACAAAGCTGGGGATTGTAAACTTCTGCCTTATAATCAAGTACGTGCTGAACAATCATGAATCCTGCAATATCTTTTTATTGCATTAATATATTTTTTCAAGATTGCCTTTGTACACTTGAGATTTAAATGTTGCAATGTTCTTTTTTAAATGTTTAATTTGTCATAAAGGGTCTGGTTTTTCAATAAAAACTGTTTTCTAATATGCTGATGTCCAGTGCTTCATTGTTGATATTCAGACATTCCACTGATTCCACATGGAAACGTCTCTTTGGAGAACTTTGGCAACATTACTGTTTATGTGAAGACCACTCATTTAAACCCTTGTGTGGCACAGAGTACCCCATTTGCTTCACTCACCTATTCCGCAGCTGCCAATTTGCTGGGAGCAGCCATTATGTGCACAGTGTCCAAATTGGTCAGCTGTTAGCAAACAACACAAATTCCTTAACAACGTGGGAAAATAGCTGGAATTCTTGGAGCTACACAGGAATGAGCGGATTATGTTGCATTTGCTTACTTGATGGACTGAACTACACAAAATTCACACTACATTTCCCTTTCTGCAATCTGTGTGAATGTGTATGTATAACTGAGGCTAGAAGAACTACTGTGTCCAGATTACTGGACACTAAACCAATACTCTTATTATATAACTTCTGATTTGGATTTTCAGATAGTAGGCAGCCCAAAGCCAGTATTTTTCTCCCCAGAGTTTACCTCCGTAAGATTGATATTACTACTCAGTATACTTATAAAAAAAAGAGCCATAAGAAGAATGCGTAAGGTTGGATTTAGTGGGGGGGGGGGGGGGTTACAACTTTACATGCGTGCAGCAGAGAGAAAAGCAGTCTGCATCACAAGGACCCTTCACATCCCCTTCAGCACTTGTTTCTACTGCTCCCCTCAGGCAGCCATTTCAGAGTACCACTGGCTAAAAAGAAAGTTAACAGAAACCATTTTATTCCCACTGCAAAACGCATTTTAAACAAGGCTAAACACTACTTTTTAACGTGCTTTGGACCTGTGCTTTTACCTGGTTATGGAACTTTTGTTATGTGAGTCTAATGGGTGTGCCTGTTTTTATGATAATTAAGACTCTAACCAAAGATAATTTTCAGTTACTATGTGATAGTCAATAAAAATGTTTGAATCTTTAATCTTGAATCAAGTTAAGGGGGCATTTCCATTTAAAGACATGTAGTATATCTGAACAACACTGAAACTTTTCTATATTTAAATTTGTGGCGGGAAACTTTGGAACAAACTGAGTTGCCATGTAAAGCAATGTAGTAGTAAAATCCAGTTTAAACGGAAATGTAAAGAAAACATTTTTCATGAGGTAGGGATGAGGAAGGTCTATGAGAATCACAGAGGTTTGTCTTTTATCATTTAGTTTTGTATGTTGCATTGTGGGTTTTGTTATGCTGATATATGAATGTGATGGTATATTGTAATGGGAATATTTATTATACATAAGTGTGTATCTAGATATTAACACATGAACAATTATTGTATATTGGTATCATTAATTACAATTAAGTTGAGAATATAGCCAGGCTTAAATAGTTTTATAGATGTAAAATGTCAGTTAGGATTGATGGCGAATGAATGGACATTATCTTTTCTTTCTTTTTTGTGTTTTTGTGTTATTGGTGTTCTGTGTATTTTTAACTGCAGCTATTATTATTATGAATATCCATTCTTTACTTATTCTTCTCTTTTTATCCAGGAAAAATTGCTCCTGGGCCCTACTCAAGCCTTAGTTTCTTGCCCTCTATTTAGTACATCTTTACCTACAGAGCATTTTAAAATATGGTTTAGGAACAAGTATCAAACTTCATAAAAAATAAAGATAAAGATAAAGATAAAGATAAAGATAAAGATAAAGATAAACTTTATTGATCCCCTGTGGGGGAAATTTGTGCATTACAGCAGCTCAAGAAAACAGGGGACAGGAATATAATTATTAAAAATTAAAATAAATGCTCTGAAAATAAACTTCTGACACATGGGAACTTTTCAAAACATGATCTAAAGCAATGGTTCCCAAAGTGGGGGTCGGGACCCCAAGGTGGGTCGCCAGCCACCAAGAGGGGGGTCGCGAGATGCCTTCCATAAAAAAAATTAAAAGTGCATAAATATATCTTTTTACCATTTTTGTAAATATACAAAAAGTAGTCCAATGTCATATAAGACAGTATCATTAAGTGAAATGACATTTTTAATTATTTTAGGCTGTTGTGTTATTTTGTGTTACTAGTTTTTGGATAGGTTTATTAGTGTGTGCGTGGCTGTTGCTATGTTATATACCTAACTAACCACCTTAAAGAACAGTGGGGGGTCCACTGTTTCTGTCACCCTTATTTTGGGGGTCACGACCTGAAAAGTTTGGGAACCCCTGATCTAAAGAACAGAAAAACACCTCTTTACCTGCATCATGTCAGATGTTTTTTTTGTTTTTGTTTTTATTTATACTATCCCAAATGTATCTAGTAAATTTGCACAAACCAACACTCAGTAAACGTCAAGGGCCCCTCAGATTCTGGGGGGAAGTGGTTGTTAACTAAGCCTTTCTTAAGACAGGATACATTTTTCAGCTTACACAATTGTACTCTTTAAGCCTATAATATGAAATGAAAACACTAAAATTTGTATTTATGTATTTAAATATGAATTAATTAATTAATTTGTTAATTTATTCTTAGCGCGTTTTATTTTGAAGGTGCGGGATGTAGCCATGCCGGAAGTGCGTGTAGTTGTTGTAGTTCTGTTCAGGCTGCAGGGAGGAGGAGGAGGTGGAGGAGGAGAAGAAGGGGGGGGAGGAAAGCCCTGGCTGTGATGCCGCTGGATGATGGCTGCTTTCGGGATCTTAAGTTACGAACACCGGCCTTTAAAGCGGCCCCGACTCGGCCCTCCGGACGTTTATCCTCAAGACCCGAAGCAGAAAGAGGTCAGATTTTCACGATGCGACACCAGAAAGAACAAGAATCACGTTTTGAGAAGGATTCCGTGAGCACAAGAAGCTGTGCAAGCTAGCAGCATTAGCCTGTTTAGCGAGTCTGCTCTAGACGATTTTGGGGCCTAGCAATAACAATGAACTGCACCTAGTTGTCAGTTTGTTAGCTAGCTCATCAGTAAAAACAGCTTCTTTAAATACCCAGAGGCTGCTAAGCTAAGCTAACCGATGCTAACTAGTTTGATATAAATCACCACGAGTGTTTTCTTTGTGATGGGAAAACAGTTTGAGTTTATTTTTTGGGATTGTGCGTGACTGATAATTGTTTTCTAGCTTCAGGTTTCTATCCAACGAGTTAGCTAAACCCTAAATAACCTAATCTTTATATATGTTTTATTTTGTTTTATAATTGAGGTTAAGCCGAGCAGGATTTCACTGCTGCCTCCTGATCTATTATTAACCTGAGGAAATCGGTTGATGATGGACATTTGGCTGCTTTACCTGTAGGGTATTGTGTTAATGTTGTTTCAAATGACGTTCATACTGAACTCATAACATTACACTGTAAATGCATATGTATTTTGTGTCACCTAACCTTAATAGGCACTATTCAAAGCTGGCCTTGGGTTAGAAATATCAAATAATGTTGATGCACACTATTTTATTTGACTATCACAATGCATTAAAATATGTGTTTTTTTCCCCTTCAGGATGAGTTGACTGCACTGAATGTAAAGCAAGGATTCAATAACCAACCAGCTGTTTCTGGGGATGAACATGGAAGTGCAAAAAATGTCAACTTTAACCCTTCAAAGGTAACAGCTCACTGGATGATTGTTCTACAATTCACTTAGCAGACGCTTTTATCCAAAGCGACGTACATCAGAGACTAAGTACAACACTAATCCAGTCATACACCACCACCGAAGCAGCAGGATCAATGCGGGGTTAAGTGTCTTGCCCAAGGACACATCGGATATGTTGCCCAGCTGGGGATCGAACCCTCGACCTTTCGGTTGACTGAGCCGCAGCCGCCCCACAGCCGATGCTTGTTGTCATATTTTTGTGCAAAGGGTTTTAGAGAAAGTCCGCCCTCATTCATGTTTCCCCTCCGTTTTGATTCACAGATCAGCTCAAACTTCAGCAGCATCATCGCCGAGAAGCTGCGGTACAACACGTTTCAAGACACAGGGAAACGTAAGCCACAGGTTAACCAGAAGGATAATTTCTGGCTCGTCACGGCGAGGTCACAGAGCTCCATCAATAATTGGTTCACGGATTTAGCCGGGACTAAACCTCTAACGCAGCTTGCTAAAAAGGTAAGAACCTGCAGTGAGTCTGCTTAAGTAAATGTTGTTGATTCATCTATCAGTCGGGTTACTGGAGACCGTTTTCAACATACAAGGTCACAGTTTGGGGCTGGCTAACAAGGCTGGTTGATTGCTTTTGTGGTTGGTTCTGCTGTGTGCCATTATTCACATAAATGAAGGACTGGTATGGTATCATCCAGCTGTCATCAAAACCCAACATTTAAACCTATTTGTATGAGAAATAAATTCCATAACGGATTAGAAGAATCTGGTTTGCTAAAATACACACATTAAAAAAAAAAACCCTCTCTGCTGCAGTAATATCATTGAGCTGTGTATTGAATGCATTCCCCACCTGTCTGGCTCAACCATTCTCCCCCGCTCACATTCACACTGAGAGGAGACACATCTTGGATGTCTGTAATCTTGTCCACATTTTCTAAAAAAAAAAAAAAAAATACATCTGCCATGAGATAATAAGGTAGCAGTCAAACTTAGATTTATTGTATAAGCATGCTTACATTTTGAAACCATGTTGAATTCACAGCTAATTCTTAACATTTATAACTGCGTCTGCTATGATATGCTACAGTGCTATCATGCTAACATAAAAAGACTCTGTCAAGCTAGTCTTATTGTTTCTACCTTAGTTGTTATTAGTGACCAGATATTAACCCCCCATTATTAATAATAATGTTGGCTAGAAATTGAACAGTTTTGCTTAATTCTCATTTAAAACCACACATTGATCTACCATATAATAAGCACTACATTCTCAAAGGGCTACCAGTGTTACTATAAGGCTGATTTCCTTGATATTCATACAGTGCTGATATATCAGTTTCATATTCATTGAGCCAACATCTCATGTAAGGCAGTGTCATAGACTTTATTCAGGGTTGACAGCAACAGTGAGGTTTACATTGATTTCTGGACTTCCATATTGAAGCCTTAAATCGGCTCTGTAGTTTTTAATCTGAACAGGAGGTTTCAGCTTGAGCGTGGGGTTTTTGCTTCTTGGGATGGAGGATGGAGTAGCTTACAGAACCAGATCAGGTGCTGCTGAGGATCCTGATGAGTTAGTAAAAGGGCTTTCAGCGTTGATGCATTGATTGGGATTTGATTAAGGTCTTTTAATAGCATAAATTTCATGCTATTTTGTCCCTTTAGGGCCCCCCTAGATAAGCCAACACAGCATCTCCTTATAGTCACTCACAGTGATGGGGGGAAAAAAACCGACCTGGCTGCGCCTTTGAATGGCTCACTTAAAAAAACAAAACTTCCAGGCAGCTGTTTTTATTTACTTTTGCCATCCGTGATGAGTTACTTTTTCCATGGTTAGTTTAATGTTGTAACCTTAGATCTACTGGATGTTTCTTATTTCATTTAAAAATAAACCAGGAAGTTAAGTACCCTTAGCTATTCATGATATCATGATATCAAAATAAAAGCTTTTGTTTTGAAATTGGAAACACAAAATAACAAATGCAAACAATCTTGATTTAAATATTGAAATTCAGCGATCAGTCACAGTTTAAAAATGTTTTAATGTTAGAATATGAGTGGTTTGAGGAGTTTACATGTCAGTTCTGTGAAAGTCAGAAAGATAAATTTAACAGTCTGCAATGAGTGATTGAATTTAACTTCACAAAACAGAAAATCATTCCCAAAAGTTAAGGAAGTCATTGTTTGTATTTCCTAATCAAACAAACCAAATGTTTCTGTGTAAAGAAAGTCTGTGGTTTGTCTTGTTACGGTGTATTTTGACCCAAAACAAATGGATGTTATGGCTCTCTGTGAAAAAAGTTGTATCACTCCTTGTTTTTTTTAACTTGTAAATCTATTATTGATGGATTCCCTGGTAGATGATTTTTGTTCTCACACAACAAATGATCTTCTATGTAAGTGGTCTCACATGTAGCGGCAAAACAAACGATGTTATTTCAGGACGATCAGGCTGAATTAAAGTGGAGCTTCTCATTTCCCAGTGAATAAAAGCGATGAGTCATTTTAAATTACTTTGTACTTTCTTTTATTCTTGCTTGCATTTAACATTTGTTAAATGGAAATTGTGAAAACCAATTCCCCCAGTTTATTTATTTGAATGTGTTTTTTTTTTCATTGTATTGTACAAAGATTTATAGAGCAGTTTTTTTTTAATCTTCTTGTTTGTTGCACTCAACATCACTGACACATGAAATGTCTTTTTTTGGTTACAGGTTCCTATCTTCAGCAAAAAAGAGGAGGTTTTTGGATATTTGGCCAAGTACTTGGTCCCTGTAATGCGTTCAGCATGGATGATAAAGATGACCTGTGCGTATCACGCAGCCATCACAGAAACTAAAGTCAAGAAGAGGCACGTGATTGATCCTTGTATAGGTAAGAAAGTGATGTTAATGTTTGCATAGCACCGCTAGGTTCATGTTTCTTGATGTTTGTGACATGATGATTTGTGTGTGTGTGTGTGTGTGTGTGTGTGTGTGTGTGTGTAGAATGGACTCAGATTATTACTAAGTACCTGTGGGAGCAGCTTCAGAAGGTGGCTGAGTTTTACAGACAGGTCCCCAGTCAGGGCTGCAGCTCTCCACTACCGGCCACTCCTGCTGATGTGGAGATGTCCATGAAGCAGTGGGAGTACAACGAGAAGCTCGCCATGTTCATGTTTCAGGTTTGTTCACTAAATAGATCTACAGCTGATTGTGTTTGGGTTAACAATTCAACAGTATAATGCAATATGAAAATCACACACAGTTTTGAAAGTTTTAAAGAATTGTTAAGTGCCACAGTGGGTCTAATCTAATTACATGATGTACCGCTGTGCTGAAAATTGTGACTTTTGTTACATATATATATATATATATATATATATATATAAAACAGCAAACATATTTTTCAACATACAGCCACACTTTCAGGGTGCCTGCTGGTCATGGTTCCTTTCATTTTCAAGTTTTATCACAACGATCATAGCCTTTTTGCCTCATCAGCCTGGCTAAGATTAGCGCCTGACCGATATGGGATTTTTGGGGCCGAAACCGATATCCATATTAGGAAGAGAAAAAAATCTGATACTGATAATTCGGCCGATATCATACTTTGATCAATGTTTGATCTGAAGCGATATATGATAAGGATATAAACATTTATTGGGTTTATCCGTCAAAGGCAGTTATAATACACTTGTGGAAAAGATAGGCAGCATAACGAAGACAAGATGGTCACTCAACTGGGAAGTAACTGCGCATGTACGTGCATCACGGCTTGACACTCTGGAAGGTGATAATGCTTGCTGTAATCAATAAAGCACACTCAGCTGGTGACAGAGAACTGATCAGATCGGTAATACAATAAAACTCAAAGAAAATGCTGTTTGATTGGTGAATAAATCTAGTAATATGGGTGCATATCTGCAATAAAATTAGCTGATACCGATAGTCACTTGATACGCTAATTTCGGCCAATGTGATTGGCTGGCTGATTATTCGGTCGAGCTCTAGTGGAGATGAGTTTTAATCAGATGTATAGTGGTCTGTATTTTTAAACAAATACCAAAAACTCATCTCAGGAAAGAAATCTGTCATGATTTCCTTTTGCTACTCTGTTCCCCAACACATTTTCTGCATATTTGACCAACCGGATTCTTTGAACTGAAGACAGAAATCATTACATAATGTCAAACAATGAACCCAATTAACAAGTTCTAGGTCTCCACACCCAACACCTTTTACATCCACCTGATATTAAGATCCACTTGTGTTTGTTTTCTGTTCTCAGGATGGTATGTTAGACAGACACGAGTTCCTGACTTGGGTGCTGGAGTGTTTTGAGAAGGTCCGACCCGGTGAAGATGAGCTTTTAAGACTCCTTCTGCCCCTTTTACTACAGGTATGTCCGTCTGTCTATTTACTGTCATCACTATAATGACGACTGATGCTTTTGAGAATCAAGCAGTCCTACTTAGCATTCATTCATCTGGCTTGTACAGCGGCAGCAGTTTTGTCATGGACAGATTGCATGTCTTCGTCCGAAGCACTTTGTTGGTGTTGACCTTTTCTGGCAGATGCTCACCGAGGGCGCAGCCTTCCATTTTGTTTCCATTTCCAAAGATGAGTGATGTTAATGGACGCTGAGTGCTGTGGCTAATGCTGTGAATCTCTCCTCCGTCCCTTAGTACTCAGGGGAATTTGTACAGTCGGCTTACTTGTCACGGCGACTGGCTTACTTCTGCACACGGCGCCTCAACCTGTTGCTAAGCGACGGGAGCCTGGGCCTCGGCACAGGAGGGCATCCGGCCCATGGCATGTTGGCGCAGCAAGGTAACGCTCTGCCACCCACCCCCACCTCACAGCCAGCAGGCGGGAACCAACCGCAGACACCTTTCACAGACTTCTACATCTGCCCTCAGCACAGGCCTCTGGTGTTCGGCCTCAGCTGCATGTTACAGGTACCCTCTTTCGTTTCAAGGTTATTTCAATGATTGTTTCTATCATGTCAGCTTTTGAAATGAAAAACAAGACTTCAAATTCCCCACTAACGTTTGCCTTTGTTTTTTTCTCCCCTTGTTACTGTTTCATTAGAGCATCGTGTTGTGTTGTCCAAGTGCTCTGGTGTGGCATTATTCTCTCACAGACAGTAGAAACAAAACTGGTTCTCCTCTGGACCTCCTGCCGATCGCCCCGTCCAGCTTACCGATGCCAGGGGGAAATACTGCCTTTACACAGCAGGTACCTCTATCAATGGTACAGATAAAGAAAAGTTTAACTGATTTTTTTTTTTTCATCACATTGAAATATGTTCCTAGAAGTGATAGACAAAAACATACAAATATAGTAAACTCCTACACATGCCACAAAATGATGCGGCGCATGATGTTTCCAAACCTACATATATGTACATATTTACACGGTTACATTTTAAAGGCAAATCAAGGCTAGAGAGTGCAGACAGAAAATCTAAAGTGAGCAGTGAGAGTTCCTGCAGAGTACACGTTTAATTAAACGTATCATTTACCCCAAGCTTCTTTTTACCTTTAATATAGGAAAATATTTAAGAAGAGCAACAAACTTAAGCTCAAAAACATTTGGAAGGATTCATGTAGTTCTATTGGTTTAGTATAAAAATGACCGTACTGCGTTCAATTCTTCCAGCTGCGTACCAACTGTTCAATAGACAAAGACATAGAATCTCAGTTATAAAGATCTAGTGAGTCTTTGTAGAGAGTTGTTCTAGACAGGAAATCAGCCATGGGTTGTTATGAATTTTGCAGTACTGAAATATATTTTTCCAGAAACCATCTCCTGTTTATGCATTCAAAGTAGGGCCTGACCGATATGAGAGTTTTGGTGCCGATATCTTTCTTAGATCTTCCATCTGTCGAGATAGATAAATATAGTTACACTTTTTTCGCGTTGATCCCTAAAATGCAGTTATCAAACAATTATAAAAAATATATTTAATGAAGAAAAGATTGTAACCCAACTGGAACTTTTGTACTGGAACTGCACTGTACTCTAGAGAGTGAGAATGCTTGATGTAATCCATACAGCACACTCTGTTGGTGACAGCCAGAAAGAGAACTGCAAGTGTAATACAATGAAACTCAAATGAAATGCTATTTGACTGGTGAATGAATCTGGTAATATCGGCGCATATCTGTGATAAAATTAGCCGATACCAATAGTCACTTGATATGCTAATATTGGCCGATATTATTGGCTGGCTGATTAATCGGTCGAGCTTTAATTCAAAGATGAATGTTTAACATGTTAGAAGCACAAATGTGTGGCGGTATTTTTTTCAATCGTGTGTCCTACCTTTCCTTGACCACAGGTTCGTACAAAGCTCAGAGAGATCGAGGAGCAGGTTAAGGAGCGAGGCCAGGCGGTGGAGTTCAGGTGGTCGTTTGACAAGTGTCAGGAGACCACAGCAGGTCAGAAAACGTTTCCTTTATTATCTCTGAATTTATGCGTTTACACCTCATTGGAATAGATCTGTGTGTGGGGAAGACAAAGCCGATGTTTAAGATGGTCTTTGTAATCTGTTGCCAGGGTTCACCATCGGGAGGGTCCTCCACACTCTGGAGGTGTTAGACAACCACAGCTTTGAGAAGTCCGACTTTAACAACTCACTGGATTTTCTGTACAACCGAATATTTGGGTCAGGTCAGACTAAAGACGGCCACGAGGTAAGAATACATTCCACTTTTGTCTCAATGTCACAATCTGAGATTCATACAGGATAAAAATACAGGGGCAATCTTCTACCAAACGTCTAGCGTCTCTGCAGAAACCATGTGATTACCAGATTACAGAATGTGACAAGCGCTTCTATTTTCAGCCGTATTGTCTCACAAGGCATGTTTGTGTGCAGATGTCACCGGATGATGATGCGGTGGTGACCTTGCTCTGTGAATGGGCAGTGTGCTGTAAGCGCTCTGGCAGACACAGGGCCATGGTGGTGGCCAAGCTGTTGGAGAAGAGACAAGCTGAAATAGAAGCAGAGGTAAGAGACACACACACACACACACACACACATCCCCCTCTGTGAGTTACTACAACATGTTTCTGTCCCCGTCACAGCTCCAATATATCTGTCTCAGTAGTGTTCAAGTTAATTACACCTCCTCTGCTCTGGTGTCCAGTTAGCTAAACTGTGCTGTCATGTCTGACAATATAAACAGATGAGGACTAATAGACTTCTTCTTATTACTCTTGTTCCCACTGGAGAAGTGTCACATTGTACAGTAATTAGTGCAGTCAACAATATGAGTAACGGTGGCATAATTCATGCCTGGGGAAGCGTCAGACATTGCCATAACATTAACAACAATCCATGAGCACTGACAGTACCTGCAAGAGGAGTCTACCTGTGTCAAGGAGCTGCTTGAGCACATGAAGCATGCTGGAGACAAAAATGGAGCGAATAGTATCAAGCTGTACTAAATCAATTTTTGAATGGCATTGTATCATGTTGTTGTTTATTAATCTTTCCTTAAAAAAAAAAAAAAAAAAAAGAAATTGATTATGGACAATTCATCTATAATGTGTGTCTGCATCTACGCATGAAATTAAAGAAAAGATAAGCACAGGCTCACTGCTAAGATTTTACATATTCTGATTTCCAAAATTCACAAATCACAACCCTGCATAGAAATTGAAATTTTCCACCAAAAATGTCTACATTACTTGTTTCCATAGTTTCATCAAATATTTTTCACATCTTACAGAAAGATCGCCAAATATAATACTGGTCAGGGATACATAATACATTTCTTTGATGATAATATAAGATATACTTTATTGTCTACAAAGTGAAATATGTCTTAGACTGTGTCCTGCAGTTACAAGAGAATTGAAAAGTACAAAGATAGAGATCATACAAAACATGGAACAATTCCACATTAACATCAAAACACCTTCGTACAGCAGTGACATATTGACTTCTTGCACGGCCCCTTGGCACATCATCCTACATCACCTCTTATTCAGTATATTGATGGACATCGTCACACGTGAATGTTTAAAGGGGTTCAGCCTGGTCTGAGGGACCCTGACTCTTCTCCCAGAGGGTAAAAGCTCGAACTCAGAGTGAAGAATGTGGGTCGGGGTCAGACACTTTTTTTCTGTGCTTGTTCAACAACAGACTGTTCAAAGAGTGTTTGGAGAGATTGGTGTTTTTTTAACACCCATGATTTTCATAGCATGAGACGAGTTATCTGTGATTTCAGCTGAACAGAAAGTGACCACACCAGGCTGTTATCCCCTATCTGATAATGCTCTCAAAAACAGCAGTGTAAAAAAACAACAACAACTCCAGAGACTCTCAGGCTGCACAAGAACTACATACTGTACACTGGAGCAGAGACTCTCAACTTGAGTCCACCATGGGATTACATTTAGTTTTAAGTGGAAATTATTAAATCAGAAATGTTATGGATACTATCAAACCTTCATAACTAATAAATAAGTTTAAAAAAAAAACTGAGATGGTAACCCTGAGTATGATCTTTATTTAGTTAGCACAGAGTTTAAGTTTGTCCAACTCCTCTATGTGCATGTTTATCATCAACTTTTATTGGCCCCTACTTTGATTGTCCTGTTCTCCAGAAATGCTTAATAGACCCATCAGAGCCAACAAACACTGCACGGACTTTGTATTGTGATCGCTTTAGTCATATTTTGTGGCGGTCTGTGGACAAACTCTATATCCTAACAAATGTTTCAAATGAGGAAAGCTTGTAATTACGTCCAGCACCTGTTCCCTGCGTGATGTCTGTCTGTGCTGTGTGTTTCTTTGCAGAGGTGTGGTGAGTCAGAGGTGGTGGATGAGAAGGGCTCAGTGTCATCCGGCTCTCTCTCTGCTGCTACACTTCCAGTCTTTCAGGAGGTGCTGCTGCAGTTCCTCGACACTCAGGCCCCCACACTGAGTGAGTCTTTGTCTCTTGTTTCCTTGTTTGTTTGTTTGTTTGTTTGTTTGTTTGTTTTTGTACATTTCCTGCAGCTATGATTCTCAAAGCTGTCAATTTGTTTGATATTGAAGGAACTTTATATCCTTATGACTTTGCTTCTCATTTAATCACCCGGTGCATATTTATTATAAATGATCTGGCAGCAGAAAACCTGGTATTAAATTATTCAAACCCTCTTTTCCCCCCCTCTGTAGCCGAGCCTGGAAATGAAAGCGAACGCGTTGAGTTCTCAAACCTCGTGCTGCTCTTCTGTGAGCTCATCAGGCACGACGTCTTCTCCCACAACATCTACATGTGCACGCTCATTTCCCGCGGTGACCTGGCGTCTGACTCCCACCTGCCGCGCCCGCGCTCGCCCAGTGACGAGCCCTCCGATGAGTCAGAGCGCAAGGAGCAGGAGGCAGGCGGCAGTGGCAAGATGGAGGCGAGTTGGAGGCATCTGGTGTGGAGAGTGATGAATCATTTTTGCTTCAGCGTTACATAAAAGACTAACCTGAGGTCGCTGTTCTTTGCTCTACAGGATACGGGTCTGTCAGAGTCCATGGAAATCGATCAAAACTCCAGTGCTAATTTTGACGAGGTACACACAGTGTTTAACACTTGGATGCAATATAGTCCACTTTCAGTACATTTCCCTAATGTTTGGAGTATTTATTTCTGCCCCTTTTATGTATTTTTACCCCAAAATGTCAACTCCCCATGAACCCTTCTGGGAGTTATTTCAGTCCCTTTTTTTTTGGCCCTGCAGATGTTTTCTCCTCCGATGCACTGCGAGTCCAAAGGGAGCCCGTCTCCTGAGAAGTCGGCTCCAGACCAGGAGAGCAAGGCCGGCTGTAAAGACAAGGGCATGGACCCTGCCTTTCCTCAGCTGTACGAGCAGCCTCGCCACATTCAGTATGCCACTCACTTCCCTATTCCTCAGGTAAGAGACCACACCGCTTGACATTTAAGCAAAACATTCGAAATTACACTTCTTAGTGCTATCAATCAGCGGAAGTTGCCTTAAAGCTGGTTTGCCTACTCAGGAGGTATTTTCAACAGGTTTTCCAGTCTTGAATTTCTCATAGGTCAGACAGATTTAAATTTAAACGAACACACAGTCCAGGTATATTTCTGTTTCACATCTTTTTCAGGTGCATACAGTGTTTTGAGGGTCTCGTTTTGTGTCTTTGCCTTCGTTTTTTTTTTTTTTAGGAGGAGAGTGCCAGCCACGAGTGCAACCAACGATTGGTTGTCCTCTATGGAGTGGGCAAACTGAGAGATGAGGCGCGGCACACCATCAAGAAAATCACCAAAGACATCTTGAAGGTGCTCAACCGCAAAAGCACAGCAGAAACAGGTAACTGTGTTTCTCTTCTCACATCAGCCTCTAACTGATCGCTTGCTCTCCGTTATTACACATTTATATATGTGTTGCATAACCTCATGTTCAACTTTCTCATCTTTAAGAATTCACATCAGACAGTGAAATGGATTTACATTTCTTAGACATGTTATGCAATACATTGATCATTCATTCCTGCCTCTTCTGTAGAAAAATCACCGTTTTGCATGAAGAACGATCAGCTGTTTCCAGGCTGCAGTTTTGAAAGCTGAAGCTTCATCATGCTTGGATTTTGTTAAACATAGTTTACATTCAGGATGATTTCTGACTTTCCCCACAGTGGCTATTACAGCTGTTATCTTCCCTAATACATCCCGCTCTTTAAATACATTTCATTTGTATTCTCTTTCTTCTGCCCTGAAGAGAACAAGCTTTTTTTTTTAATCTCTTATCGACCCTCGGGGCATTGCATTGCTCAATTTTCCTTCCCCCCTATTTCTATGCTAATAGCTCTCATCTGTTCTCAGCCACTCTATCTCTGATACAAGTGACCTTATTAAGGTGATTAAAGGAGTTATAATGACATAGATTAGATGTTCAAGTGGGTCCTTATCACATTCCCATGAGCTGATGGCGACCTTCAGCTTGAAATTGTGTTTATTTTAAATGAAAAGTTCAATTTGATTTCCCTCTAAGTGTCTATGTATGAGTGTCTGTTGCACCGAAGCTTGAAATCCACGTTGGAAAATAAGATAACAGACCGGTGGTTAAAGTGGAATTTCATTCCATGTGTGTTCAGCAGACTGTAAAGAATACTGCTGACCAGTTAAGTGTTGCTGCTCCCTCTCTGATTTTGTTCCTCTCTCATTCCACACACACACACACACACACACACACACACACAGGAGGAGAGGAAGGACAGAAGAGGAAGCGGAGTAAGCCGGAGGCTTTTCCCACAGCAGAAGACATCTTCTCCAAATTCCAGCACCTCTCCCACTTTGACCAGCACCAAGTTACCTCCCAGGTTGTGACTAGGAAACCTTGTTCATCTGTGTCCTCATGTGTCCCGTGTTTCAGTGCAGGAATCACCCGATTGTGGACTTAACACCGCTTTTCTGGATGCTTATAACTTAGCAGCAAGAAACCAAATAATGAAGTGACTCATTTAGCTTGATTAGATAATGCACTCAGTCAGCTGTCATTTAAAATCCCACCACAACTTAACATATTTAGAATCTCTTTGGTCGAGACAGAACAATTAATTGATCCCATGTGCAATATTTCAACGATACTCATAGAAGGTGGTTTTTGCAAGGTGGCTGTAATCACTCCCCTTTGGTTGTTTTTGCATTTATATGTGAAATTTAGGCATCAATTTATTATGCCTAAGTGATTCCTTTGAGGTCAAATGTAGACAGTCTTGTCTGGAGCTCTGCTGAATAGCAGCCTGTTATTGTGCTGATGACACAAAGCTGAAATTCTTTTGCATGTAAACAATGTCTGATATAGTTTCTTTCTTCTACGTGCGTAGGTATCCAGAAATGTGATGGAACAGATCACCAGCTTTGCCTTAGGGATGTCCTATCACCTGCCTCTCGTCCAGCACATTCAGTTTATTTTTGACCTCATGGAGTACTCCCTCAACGTTAGTGGCCTCATAGACTTTGCTATTCAGGTATGGGCATCTTCATTACTAATGTCATAGGGATGAATCCAGTAAAAAGAAAATCTTTGATGTGTCTTTGTTTGTTTGTAAAAAAAAAAAACCATTGCATTTTGTTTTGTAGCTTCTGAATGAGTTAAGTCTGGTGGAAGCTGAGCTGCTGCTGAAGTCGTCCAGCCTGGCGGGCAGTTACACCATCGGCCTGTGTCTGTGTATTGTAGCTGTGCTGAGGAGGTACCACTCCTGCCTCATTCTCAATCCCGAGCAGACAGCGCAGGTTTTTGACGGGTATGTAGCTAACAAGCTTCCATGTTTTTATTTTTCATAGGAGTCTTAAGAACTTCATCTTACGCCCTCTCTCTGGTTAACACTGGAGGAACAAACTTAGGTCTGCTATTATTGGGTTTTGTAGACACACAGAGGATAATCATACAAATCCATAAAGGTGTTTGCAGGGGAAAGATTAGTTAATTAGTTTCATTTACAATCAAAGTAGTAAAAAGGACACTTCAGAGCAGGTTAAATAATTGTCTTGGGTTCTCTCTCTCTGAGCCTGATTCTTCTGTTGATAATGATTTTATTTTTTACTGTCACAGCTTGCTGACATTGCACTCTCTGCGCGTTAGGTGTTGTTTGTGATGCTTTTAATTATAGTCTTTCAGCTGATTCTGCTGTTACAGTGGTTGAAAGTCATTTTGGATTAAAGCATTAGCTAAACGCCTCAAGTGTTGGAGATAAGGAAAAGCTTTAAGATAGCTTATAGAAAGCCTCTAATTAAAAGGAATGTAATTAAATATTTACGCAGCGATTTTTGCTGAAAATACTTTTACAGGAATTGAGCAGCAGTTTGGGAAATATGCTTTTCCACTTTCTTGATTTGATACTTTACAATTATTTGATACTACAATTGATACTACTCGCATGTCTTTAGTGTAAACAGGAATCTCCCATCAGCAGGCAGCTAGTTTAGAAAGGGGGTGGGGTTGTCATTGCTCGGTCCAAAAGACAAAAAATAAAAACTAGACGGACCTTACACAATTTTTCATGTTCGTACCAACAGGTATTTGCAGTTATTTATTTTTTTATTAGGGCTTTTCGTGCCTTTATTGTAGAGATATGACAGTGGATAGAGTCGGAAATCAGGGAAAGAGAGTGGAGACATGAGGGAAAGGAACCACAGACTGGATCCGAACCCGGGCTGCCCGCTTGGAGGATCGCTGCCTCCATACTAACCACTGTGCCACGAGCGCCCCAAAGTATTTGTAATTTAAGGGGGATTATTTGCCTGACTTGATCTTCAGGACGGTACTGGCAAGGGCCAGGAAAAAGTCCAGTCCATAACCTCCAATAAAACAGCAACATAGTTCTTTAGTCGTTTCCCTTTGAGATAATGGGTGATTATTGAGGATATGAAGGGTTTATATGATGACTATTCTACCTTTTGGAGGGAGTAAGATGATCAGTTTCCAGGCTTCATTCTAAGCTAATTTAGTGACCACTGACTGTTACTCCATACTGAGCTGCACAAACTTTAATCTTCCACTCTCACTGCCAGTAAGAAAGCACAAAACCATCTGTCAGAATGTCTCACATTTGTTAGACATTCTGAAGTGGAAGATGTTGAATCATATGTGTAAATGTTTCCCACAGACTGCGCATTGCGGTGAAGTCAGGTGTGAACCCAGCAGACTGTTCATCAGCTGAGCGCTGTATCCTGGCGTACCTGTACGACCTCTACACGTCCTGCAGTCACCTCAAGAACAAGTTTGGAGAAATATTCAGGTAGAATATCGTCACCCATTTGAAAAGACCTGTAATGTTTTAGGTTACACTAAAAAATGATTATTTAGCTTAGTTTTTATTTTTTTACTGATCATTTTTTCATGTTTTTTTGAAGAGAAGTTTTAGTCAAACTGTAAGAAAATCCTTTCATCTTTATACATCACACATGTATGTGCACTATTTTTGAATAGCTTTTATTCATAAGGAATAATCAGCAGTTGGGCACATTCAATTAAAGATCACATAAAATATAAATATTTTGTTATATTTCACCTTTAGTAATTTGACCCCACTTTCTGTTCTCTCTTCAGTGAATTCTGCTCCAAAGTGAAAAACTCCATCTACTGCAACATCGACCCGTCGGACTCCAACATGCTGTGGGATCCTGGCTTCATGATGGAGGCCATCGCTAACCCTTCAGCTCACAGCTTCCACCACCAAATGGTGGGCACCATCCTGAACGACAGCCCGGCCAATCGCTACAGCTTCGTCTGTAACGTGCTCATGGACGTGTGTGTGGACCACAGAGACCCTGAGAGGTGTGAGACCTTGTTTATTGAACTTCCCACTACTTTTGGTTATTACATTTATCAGACTGTCGTTTCATATCGTGACGTTCTTTCAGGGTGAATGATATCGGGATCCTGTGTGCAGAGCTGACCGCTTATTGTCGCTCCCTGAGTGCCGAGTGGCTCGGCATCCTCAAGGCTCTTTGCTGTTCCTCTAACAACGGAAACTGTGGCTTCAATGATTTGCTGTGTAATGTGGATGTAAGTTCATCACCTCCCTAATGCTCGAAGCATGTGTGGTATAGCAGTCGGCTGTAACGTGCCTTCTATTGCTAATTGTAATAGTGATAACTTCCTTCATTTACTTATGGAATTGAGGTTGTTTGTTAAATATCAGTTCTCGTGTATTTTTCTGTGATTTTTTTTTTTATGGTATTGTAAGGTAAATGTGTTTTATATTTGACCGTGTGTCTATCTATAGCTTGATTTCTAATAATACACAGAAGTTGTCAGATTTCAGTATCTTTTCTTATCTAACAGCGTTTATTTGAGCGTTTAATCTTTTTCTTCTTCAGGTCAGCGATCTGTCCTTCCATGATTCCCTGGCAACCTTCGTAGCCATACTCATTGCGAGACAGTGCCTACTCCTGGAGGACCTGGTCCGCTGTGTGGCCATTCCTTCCCTCCTCAATGCAGGTAAAGATTCTTTCATCTCAAATGTCCTGCTGTGTACAAACATGTATTACCAAATCTGAGTATAAAAAAAGGGTTATCAGATCATCGTCCAGTTATATACACCTGGGCGACCAATTTAACAGTATAAAATTTTATTAATTAATTAAGTAAATAAAATCTCTTTTAAATGTATGACTCCCAAATTGTAACCATCTACTTCAGCCATTAATCGCTGACTTTGAGCTAACTGGTGAACTAACGTCACCTATTTCACTCCTCCTCTCATTCTTAGAGCGGGCTTTTAGGTGCTGAATCTATATTTTTGGAAATAAGTTAAGCTCCCTTAACTTTCCCGTCCCCACAGTAATTAATCATTTCCTCAAACCATCCTTGAAACTTGTCAACTTTATAAAACTTAGTAAACTTGTTTCAATCTGTGATGTTCTCTGTGCCGACCCCCTCTCATGCATCCATATGTATATTAATACCACAGCCATTAGGCTTTCCACTAATAAGTGAGCATTACGTTGTAGTTCTGGCCTGTAGGAAAGAACACCAAACTTTATAATGAATGACTTCTAGCAGAGAGGAGAGTCAACGCAGCGTGTTTGATGTGGATCCATGAAGCACTGGTGCACTTTGTGCTCTGATCACAGAAGTTCCTTTGTCTTCCCACTGTTAATCATTTTTTTCCTCTCAGCTTGGAGACAAAACTCCATTCAGCCATGCTGTTTGGTTTGATCCAGCTTACTTTATAACCTCCCTACACGTGCCAGATGCCTACAGCTGTTTTTTTGTGAATGCTTTGTTCTCACTCCCCTCGTCTGCGACGGCAGCTCTGTGAGAATTCCACTTAATCGTGATTGATGAGAGGTTGTTATTGGCAAGATTTGAATTTTTATGTAGCCCTTTTCATATTTCCAGTTCAAGGTGTGATATTTCAACCCCTTCATGCTGCTTCAATATAAATGTCACAGGGGCGTCATGGTGGGACCAAGTCGTCCCACCGCTGTGCTGGCATCGGAGTTAGTAATAGAGGACGGGATCACCTTAAAGCAGCAGAGCAGGCGAGGAGAACAGCAGTCGGGTCTGGAGCTTCATTTTGACGCTATTACTCAAGTCGCAATCTGAAAAGAGCTTGTGCGTCTTTGATGTGGTACATGGTGTAGAGCAGTGCTTCCCAAAGTGTGGGCAGTGGCCCCCTGGTGGGCCATGTGGGTACTGCAGGTGGGCAGCGAAAAGCCCTCCACCAAGTATTAAAATAAAATAAATATCACAATAATGATGATTTACCATGAGTCAACCCTTTAAGTGATAAGTAAGGCCTGTCATGACTATTCATGGACATTATGTCACATAATATTTTACTATCTGTTTAGTAGACTTTCGTGTCTATCTTGCCATAATATCAAGTTGTCATGTCCAATACTTTACCCTTACTGAAAGTGATAGCTGTAGTCATACATTTTATTTTATAACTGGCCCCGGATTAATTTTGTATTTCAAAGCGGGCCACGACAGTCTTTAGTTTGGGAAAGGCTGGTGTAGAGTATGCAAAAATACCTGATGTGGAAAAAAAACTCATCCCTAAATGATGCTTCTCTGTCGAAACGTATCTTCAGCTTGCAGTGAGCAAGACTCTGAGCCAGGAGCCAGACTCACCTGCAGGATTCTGTTGCACCTTTTCAAGACGCCACAGCGCAACCCGGTCCCCCAAGATGGTGTGAAGTCAGGTAAAAAAAACAAAAAACAAGCTGAACCTTCAAAGCTTCTTTTCAACAGTTGTTTACCTTTCTGTCAAACTTGTGTCTTTTTCTAGACCTAATGCTGGTACTGTCTTAACTTTGCAGATAAATCCCCTGTTGGTATCCGGTCATCTTGTGACCGCCACCTTCTCGCTGCTTCTCAGAACAGTATCGTTGTGGGAGCAGTGTTTGCTGTCCTCAAAGCTGTCTTCATGCTGGGTAAGAGTCTTTGCAGAAAGCTTAAGGCCAGAGTCTGTCTTATAAAAAAATCTTTCAAAAGATTACGATGTTCAGGGTGAGCTAAGGTCAGTTTGCCTCGTCAAACTTTCTCGCTGCTTTGTTGTAGCATAAGTTGAGTCAAACAGGGGATTGATACAGGTTTACATGCTGTGAAAATGCTGGATCCTGTTGTCGCTGGTAGATGCTTGATATTACTTTTCCTCTCTCTTTTGCTTTAGGTGATGCTGAGCTAAGAGGCTCAGGACTTTCACACCCTGCTGGCCTCGATGACATATCGGAGGGGCGCAATGTCTCCATAGAAACAGCGAGCTTGGATGTGTATGCAAAGTATGTTCTGAAGACGATCTGCCAGCAGGTGAGGAGATGAGTCGGCGTGGGGGGAATGATGTAAAAGTAATGAAATCCTCTACCGTGGTTCAGTAAGTCAGTGTGAAATGAAAAATATGACAATGAAGGGACTGAGACGACTAATTAATGTGTCTCAAATTAATTGTTTTTACTGTAGAGAGTTAGGAACACAGGCTTTCTTTTTTTCAGTATATTCAGCAATGTAATGTTGTCTGTTCCCATAGAACAATAAACTCTGTATTGAAACTCTGGTTTTCCGAGCTACTTCAAATGCATTAAGCAGAGCAGCAGCCCTCACTGGTACCACATAGAGAAAAGGGAACATGGAGAGAGTGTGCTGGTGGTAGCTTAGATGGCTGGACATGTTATTAGAACTCAAACGACATATTTTCTACCCAGAAAGTCTCTGCAGTAAAATTCCTCGGAAATAACTCATTTTCAGTCCTTCCACCAAGCTCAATCAGTTTATGATGAAAGCTTGAGATCACTCAGGCTCTCGACAATTTTCCCCATTTCTCACTTTTCCCACTTTTCCCCCCCTCTTCTTCTGTCTGTCTTGCAGGAATGGGTCGGGGAGCGCTGCCTGAAGTCTCTGTCTGAGGACAGCAGTGCCCTCCAGGACCCGGTGCTGGTAAACATCCAGGCCCAACGGCTCCTGCAGCTTATTTGCTACCCACACCGCCAGCTGGACAGTGATGATGGTGACAACCCACAGAGGCAGCGCATCAAACGCATCCTTCAGGTAGAGAACACACAGGAGCATGAGAATGTTTTTGACAGACTTCTGTGTTTGTGTGCCAGATCTTTGGGTTTTTTTTTAGCCAGTGAGGGGTCTTTATTTGAGCTTGTAGAACTTGAGGAGATTATAAGAGCAGCGACGCAGACCTAATCAGTTCTGAAAATTACCATAAATAAAAATAACTTTTAAACAATCTGCAGTGAATCGTCTTTCTTGAATCAAAACTGTGAGGTGTTACTGCCCTCTCCTGCACGAATCAGGGACTGTTTAACCAAACTTGACTACAAGAGAGAAAAAACATGCATAAAACTATTAGGGGATGCTCGTTTTAATCGTTGAAGGAGGAGAATGAAATGCCGGTTCCTGTAACGTTCAGTTTCAGAACTGGACGTTACAGGAAGTCCTTTTTCTTAACTGCCATCAGACTGTTTAACGCACAATAAATACAAGTACTCATAGTTATTTATAAATACACATTAACAGATTTTGCACACTGGATACTTTTGCACACTAAGAGTTAATTACATTTCTAGGATGTCTTTTATTTACAATTCTGAAATTTTAGTCTAGTTTCTAAAAACTGATAACTGATTTTTGATGTCTTGTTTTTATTTGTTCAGTTTTTATGTAGTGTCTTGACTGTATTTCTGCAAAGGATTAATAAAGTACCCATCTATCTATCTGTCTATTAAATGATATAAACTTCTTTTCCGTAGAATATGGACCAGTGGACGATGAGACAGTCGTCCCTGGAGCTGCAGCTGATGATCAAACAGAGCACAAACAATGTACGTTTTCAGTGCATCTGAACTATTTAAAAAGACATTTATGAACGATAGTATTTATCGAATTAATCGGAATATTCCTCACTTACTTTCCAACAGGAGCTCTACTCGCTCTTGGAAAACATTGCCAAGGCCACCATAGAGGTGTTTCAGAAGTCAGCCGAGTTGAACTCCAATAACCCCTCAGGGAATGGAGCAGTGGCCCAGGGCAGCTCTGCATCCAACAACAGCGCCACCAGCAAGATGAAGCCAATTTTAAGGTATGTATCTTACCTACTCATTCATTTTCCTCAAGCGATTTTCTTTGCATTACCTTTAGTAGATTTACACATTGTTCTTGAATTTAAATGTAACAGACATAGTTATATTTATCAAGGTCACCCCAGCTCTCTGTATCAGTCGGTTACTGCCTCAGGAGATGTATGATTTACTTCTCCTAAATACCAGTAGAAACGTCTCCTCATTCTTATGTTTCTTGTGATAAACCATGACCTAGCAACAACATGTAAATGTCTTGCATACCGCAGGATCAAAAATGGCCTCGAATAGATGTTTTGGGTCTGATGTTTTTTTTTTTATTTGTCCTGCTTAAAATCGAACCTTTTGTTTTGTCGTGCTGCAGCTCATCAGAGCGCTCAGGCGTGTGGCTGGTGGCGCCGTTGATTGCCAAGCTGCCCACCACAGTTCAGGGTCACGTACTGAAGGCAGCAGGCGAGGAGCTGGAGAAAGGACAGCACTTGGGTTCTTCCTCACGTAAAGAGAGGGACAGGCAGAAACAGAAAAGGTAAGCATTAAGCATAAGCGTTTCTTTGACAAGAAGATCCTTTGACAGCAACTTGAAAATTGTTTTGCAGAAAATGAAAAAAAAGATTCAGAAACTAAATAAATGAGCCAGTCTTCAGAACATTATTTTATTTCTTTATTAAATCACATCTTTACCCCCTCTCCTCAGTATGTCTCTGCTGAGCCAGCAGCCGTTCTTGTCTTTGGTGCTGACGTGCCTGAAGGGACAGGATGAACAGAGGGAAGGCCTCCTCACCTCCCTCTACAGCCAAGTGCAGCAGATTGTTACTAACTGGAGGGAAGACCAGTACCAGGACGACTGCAAAGCAAAGCAAATGATGCATGAGGCTCTGAAACTTCGACTCAATCTCGTAAGAACTTCATGATCACTCCAAACAGCATCTTATTTCATTTATTTATTATTAGCTTTGTACAAATGGAGGTACAAGTTCTGCATGTTCACTTTTAGTTTAAGACACTTACAAAGAACCAGCGTTCCTTTTTAATGTAATACAAATGAGCCGAATGAATGAAGCTAATCATCCAAAGCTAACTCTCAGTTTCAGCTTTTCTTACCTAGATCTAACATAAAATGTGTTATGAAGAGGCTAATATTTTGTTTTTCCTCTTCTAACAAGGTGGGTGGGATGTTTGACACTGTGCAGCGCAGCACCCAGCAGACCACTGAGTGGGCCGTACTTCTCCTTGACATCATCAGCAGCGGCACAGTGGACATGCAGTCCAATAAGTGAGCGTTGGCTACAGAAAAAGAAACATAATTATTCCTCTATTTAGACACTTTAGAAAGTTTTCAAAAAATAAAATCTGTTCTCAAGAAGAAATTTCAGCTTCATTAAAGACCTGACTCTTTTCTTTGCCTCTCTCCTACAGTGAGCTCTTCACGACGGTGTTGGACATGTTGAGTGTGCTGATTAACGGCACGCTGGCTGCTGACATGTCCAGCATCTCTCAAGGCAGCATGGAAGAGAATAAGAGAGCCTACATGAACCTGGTGAAGAAGCTCAGGGTAAAAACAGAATCTTGTGTATATATATATATAACCTGTGTTTGTATAATGTTTGTAAACTGGTTTTGTAGATCTTTAAAGTCTCAAAACATCAGATGAAAATGTTGTAGCACTGAGAAAAAAAAGACCATTTCAAATGAAACTCCACAAGTTAGAATCTCTCATGGCAAAAAAAAATCAGTATAAACTGAAAACGTGACAGACCACGACAGTTTAAGGGCAAAACAAGGGGAGCTGCAGCCCCCCTACCTAGAGTGTGAAAGGTTTCCACAGTTTTTAAAAAGGACTCCAGGTTTCTTTTTACTTTATATCTCTTGGTAAGCTGATAACGTCGTATGCAAGCAAACATTTGAGTGATAAACCTGTATAGAAATGAGGCAGAAAGCCTCCCTTAGTCACTGAGAGAGTTTTCTTTTTTAGAACAGCTTTTCCTCAAAATGTGCTCATTTCACATCCACAGAAAGAGCTTGCCGATCGACAGTCGGAGAGTTTGGAAAAGGTTCGCCAGCTTCTGCCGTTGCCCAAGCAAACCCGTGACGTCATAACTTGTGAGCCTCAAGGTTCGCTAATAGACACAAAGGGAAACAAGATCGCTGGATTTGAGAAGGAGGTACGTCATTTCATCCCAACTTCATGTAACCTGAATCTTAAAGGAGCAACCTCTCCATTTTTCTCCATCTCCAATATTTATCCTAGTTTTACTACGTGCACATGCTGATCCTAACACTGCTGTGTCTCTGTATCACCCAGGGCCTTCAAGTTTCAACCAAACAGAAGATTTCTCCCTGGGATGTCTTCGAGGGTCTCAAACACTCGGCCCCACTCTCCTGGGGCTGGTTCGGTACGGTGCGCGTGGATCGAAAGGTGACCAAATTTGAGGAGCAGCAGCGTTTTCTGCTCTACCACACCCACCTGAAGCCCAAACCTCGTAGCTATTACCTGGAGCCGCTCCCGCTGCCCCCTGAGGAGGAGGAGCCCCTGACCCCCGTCTCCCAGGAACCAGAGAAGAAGATGATGGAGCCGGTGAAGCCAGAGAAGAGTGTGCCCGCTGTGCCCTCTGACACCAACAAGAAGAAATCCAAGAAGAAGAAAACTCCAGCACCCAAGACAGAGGTCAGTTGTGGAGCAGACTTATGACTTTAAGGTCATTCAAGAGCTTTACTGACGGCCATTATTTCTACAATGAGTTTATTTTCAAATAAATGCAATTTTTCCATTTTTGTCTTTAGGACTATGTGAACCGTACACCTGGTGGTGTTGCTTATGGGACTAATATGCAACCTGAGGTGATGCAGAATCATCCATATGGCAGACTATACGGTCAGCCGGCAATGGGCATGTACACACAGAACCAGCCTCTACCTCCAGGTCAGTTAAAGGCATATTCTCACATTCGCATTCCTTTACTACGTCAGCAACACTATTCAGTTAAATGAAGTACCATCTGAAATTGGGTTTTACTTTTCACAGGTGGTCCAGGTTTAGAACCTCCATACAGACCGGCTCGAAACCTACAGATGAATAAAATGATGCCCGCTCGGCCCACTTACACAGGCATGATGCCCGGTATGCAGGGAGGCATGCCGGGCATGATGGGAATGGACAAGCAATACCCGATGGGTTATAAGCCCCAGCCCAGCATGCCTCAGGGCCAAATACTACGACAGCAGCTACAAGTCAGACTGGTGAGTCAGTCAGCGCTGAGATGTCAGGCTTCTCCTGATAATGAAGAAGAGGTAACCAAAAGCAGGAGTTAGCTAAATGGAGAAGCTTTAGGACGAATGATTATCTGTTAGAATTCTGCTTAACAGCATCTCTTAAGTTTAGGATGAATATTGTTTGTTTATTTTTAGGTTAAAAATAACAGTTACTTTTAAATCAGTACCAAGAATCCTCCTTCACTCTGAAAAAATAACTTGGAATTCGCTGTTATGCTGACTTTGTGTCTCTCTTTTCAGAATCAGAGTATGATAGGACAGCAGATTAGACAAATAACACCCAACCAACCATACACTTCAATGCAGGCGTCCCAGGTAAATCTGATTTTTTTTTTTTTTGATTCTGTCAGTAAATCCATCAGTCATCTGAAATCCTTCCTTTGATTATGTGTACTTCATCACCTTTATTTTTAAGAGTAACTTTAAGAGTATTAGAAATGCTGATAAATCAGGGTCCCCTTTACCGCCTCCACAGCAATTTCAGATCTTTCTCCATTTGTTCTCCATCCTACCAGAATTGCATCATACAAACTTGTAGTTTTTATACTCCCTCGTGTCTTACCTGCTCTTACTGGGGTTCACTTCATTAAGAATCCTGACTGAACTATTACAAATGTTTTGTCTTTTCAGAACATATCTCAGGGCTATACCACGTATGGATCACACATGGGGATGCAGCCGCATCCGTCCCAAGGTGGTGGTATAGTTCCTCCCTCCTATGGGAACCAGAACTTCCAGGGCACCCACCCTGGAGCCAACCCGGCTGTGGTGGATCCTCTGAGGCAAATGCAGCAAAGGCCCAGTGGTTATGTTCATCAGCAGGCTCCGGGCTACGCACACAACATGCAGAACACACAGAGGTCAGTCTTCTTGTTTCCCTTCTGCGTTATATCGCTTGATAAGTAATCAGCACATATTTTCTAATGTGAACTCAAACATTAAACTCATTAGAATAATGTCCAGTTGTGAGGAGCTACACCACCACATGCTCTCATCCATCTCCTTCTTGTCTCAGGTTTGCCCATCAGCCCCTCCAGCAGAATCCCATCATGCACAACCTCAGTCACATGGGAGGCCAGGGTGTCCATTCAGGCATGAGGCCCAATCAGATGCTGGCAGAACAACAGCAGCAGCAGCAGCAGCAGCAACAAGCAGCACAGCAACAGCAACAGCAGCAGTACCTCAGACAACAAGCACTCAGAGTAAGTCACTAGATCATTCATTTGTCCAGCACTTCAGTGTGCTGTATCATCATATACTGAGTAAGAATGAGATACACATTTTTAATTTATGCTTTGATAGGCTGGGAAAGTACTCTCTAAACAGCACTAGCTTTAACAAGCTGGGTGTTATGTTTAATATAAGGCTTGACTGAAACATTGCTTTCCTAACTCTCAGTTATCACAACAGCAGCAGCAGGCCCAACAAGTTCAACAACAACAGCAACAACAACAGCAACAACAGCAGCAGCAGCAGCAGCAGGTCCAACCCCAGCAGGTTCCTCCTCAACAGCAGGTTCCCCAGCAGCAGCAGCAGCAGCAGCAGCAACAGCAGCAGCAGCAGCAGCAGCAGGTGTCAGCGGGGCCACCACCAGGCCAGGCTCAGAACCAGGGCCTGGGCATGCAGCCCCTGCCCCCTCAGCAACCTATGGTAGGTCTTATCCAGGTAGTCCAGTTGTTAGTATGATTAGTAATGAGTTAGGAGATGTGTATAGTTCCATCAGCTGTGGTATAAAACAGACACTTTTGGCTCTAACATGCCATTTTCTCTGTTAATAAAAAAAGGATTCTCACAGCCACAAGCTCAAAAGTATTACACAGGGACTGGATACAGCAGACTGGCCTAATACACAACATGGAAATACAATTTATTTTTTTCCTGATAACAACAGAAACATATTAGGTCTCTCAAAGCCACTGTTGTAATAATCCCAAATTAACGTGTGGAAACAAAATTAATATGGGAACAAATTCTAAAATGATACGGTATGCATTCTGCAGAATTAGTGAAACTTTGAGTGTTGCAATCCACTGACGCGGAGAACTGCCATGCTTGCAGTTTATATATCTTTAACTCGATAAAACAAGCTTTGTTACTCTAAGATAAACAAATAATTAAATGTTAAAACAAGAAAACAAAGGTCATTTCTTCTCAATACTGTTGTTTATCAAAGACGAGGGGTGCCATGCCAGCATGTTTAGATGATTTCACATCTGGCGCAATTGATCTGAAAATGTCCGATCAAGTACCAATCATAACTTCAAACACCTTTCAGTTATGAATCTCCCAAACAATGATGACAGTTATCCTAAAGGTTCAAGCATTTATGATTAAATAAAATGGCACTCTTTAACGAGTCCTTTATAGTATGGACATCCCAATATCTTCTAAAAATATATTATCCGGTTATCACTAGAGATAAAAAAACAATCGACTCGTGATCTTTACATCACGGCTTTCAAAAACTAATTGCGGGGTAAACTGTTTCAGCTGTGCTTACAAATGTGTGTTTTATACTGTAGTTCCCACGACAGGGGATGCAACAGACTCAACAGCAGCAGCAGACAGCAGCTCTGGTCAGACAGCTGCAACAGCAACTTTCAAGTAAGTCAGAAGCTTAATAACTATTAATTAATCACTTTTAATATGTGTGCCTGAAGCTTCCTTTGCTACCTTTGTGCATTGATGAGAACAAATACTCTTCATGTTTATAACTAAATGTTCCCACTCTTTTCAGACACACAACCCGGACAGGGCACCAATCCATATTACTGATTGTGCTTGTTCATAGTAGTTAGTGGGATAAAGGCTCTAATCATGTGGGAAGTTCCAGCTCTACAACTGAGATATATCCAGTCTGATGTATGCTGTCTAAGGCACAAAGGACCACCACACATACACACACACACACAGACGAACAGAATCACATCTCGACCACTATGGCAGCGATTAGAAAATATCTTGTTCAGCTGTGTAATTATGGAGTATCAAATGAGGGATCCTGCTCTGAAGTAAACAGATAATGGCTAAAAATGGAGAAGTCTATGTAAAAAAAAGTACCAGAAATTATAAGAATAATGCAATTTTTTTTATTTTATTTCAATTTGTACAATTTTTTCAGTTTCGTGTATTTCTCATTAAAAAATCATGTCAGTTTTTATGTCTTGTACTTGTATTATCTGCCTGTATGCTTTATTCTTAGACTGTCAATGAAATATTTCATAAAGATCTCAAAAGGATTGTCTCTATCAAACAAGGCTGCTGTGGTCCAGAAGAATCCCTTCAATCAGTTCAAGTGACAACATGGTCAAAGTTATTTGATGCTTGATTATCTCGTGTGTTTAGGTAACTTTTACATCACCTGTTAAAATGGGATTTAGAGCCATATATATATATATATATATATATAGCCTCCCTGACAGCAAGGTTATGATGAATCTCTGATGAAGCAAGACAAGAAAGGACCAATTTTCTTCAACATGCTAACTCATAATTTATAGCCAATGTTCCTAATTACTGTAGTGATCATACAACACAATATTACTTCAGTGTGTCTAAATTTATCTTGGTAATTTATGTGACTGGTTGCCACGGTTACAGACCTTTTTCAATGCAGGGGTATCGACTTGACCAGATATGAAAAACACCGGTAAAGTATCATTCATCAAAGCTGTGTTAAGTGCCACAGAGAGCCACCATGCACAACATTGGGACCCAAAAATGATGCTGGGAAATGGTTTTAAAGCCTTTACTATTCCTCTTTATTTAAGCCACGTCAAAGGCTAAGAAATATCTTCAAAAGAGGGAGCTCATTATTGTTAGTGAATGTAATGAAAAGTGCCTTGAGGGATTTTAAATTATATTTCACTTAACAGTAAGAATTGTTTGTGACTTTATATAGAATTATACTGAAAAGGTTACTGCTCTATAATTTTAAACAAAATGAAAAAAGGTATTAATGGCTACATTTAAAGGTCCTGCGCACCAACACACCTTTTATTATTTATACTACCTAATTAGACACATTGGTTAAAGTGATTTTATTGGCTGATGTGTCCGTTTTGGAGTGTATGTATGCTCCTTCAATGTCTTCGCTTGCTAAAATACTTACTTTCAACTCCACTGTTTTTTTTTAAGCTTTCATAGTTTCAAAAATGCTGCTGTAAGATTCTTAAAATGTAAAGCCAACACACTTGAACTTGCCAAATTCATAAAGGTACAAGTTCTAAGATACTTGCTTTTAACAGGAAATCCAGCTAAGTGAAGATATCAATGAAGACACCACAGTTTCCCAAAGATTAAGTGAAAACAGCCAGAAGCCTTTTATTTTTATTTTTTCATCTGTGTACAGGAAGCAGTAAAACATTTCCTCATTTTGATCTTGCTGCCTTTTTTGTCGGCTTTGGTTTTTGTTTATCTGCATTTGGACTTTCCAAGCGACTAAAAAGCACTCCAAAGTCAGATCCTAGCGCTCTTCCTTCAAATGGACAGTCCTTTCCCTGAAATTTTGGCAGGAAGTCAGTGTTTCCCCAGCTCCTTTCGCCAGGTTGCACCCCGATTCTGGAGAGCAGTTTGTTTGAAATCTCTGGTACAACTGGTTGGAGGAGAGTGCCATAAATCCTCAGGCACTCAAGTGTGACGTGGATAACGGTTTCTAGCCATTGCTGGTCTTTAGTCTTCCCCCGGTCCAGATTCCAGGGTTTGTGGCGCTGAATGAATCCATTGGTCTGCCTCACACAGGCAATGATGGCCTCCAGAGCTTTGTATACATGCATGCTCTCATAGTGCTCTTCTACAACAGATGGGAGATTCTTTACAGCATCCAGCATGTGGTAGTCTTCAGCTACTGCCCGGCCTCCTTGATCTCTGGGGAAGGACTGAGAGCAGAACGACGGGTAGGCCTGACCTGGGTTAAGAGCTGGAGCTGTGCATCGGTTAAGAAGACCACCAAGAGAGTCAGCGAGCTCTGCATTCAGAAGCTTCCTCACTTTGTCATCTGTGTAATCGCAGTCTGCGTCTGGGACACCTTGACGCAAAAGAAAGTACCTCATGCCATCAGTTGTGAACATCTGAGAGCGTTCAATAGGATCCACCACATTACCCAAACTTTTAGACATCTTCTTCCCTCCGACGGTCCAGTGAGAGTGGACATATATTGTCTTTGGCAGTGGCAGCCCCGCCCCGAGGAGAAAAGACGGCCAGTAGATGGCATGAAACTTTAAAATGTCCTTTCCAACAATGTGATGGGCAACGCTCCACCATTTGTCATGCGTCTCTGGATAGCCGGCAACTGTGAGGTAGTTCACCAGAGCGTCCAGCCACACATAGATGGTTTGTTCGAGGTCACCAGGCACAGGGATGCCCCACTGGAGGCGGTTTCTCTGACGGGACACTGAGAGGTCGGGAAGGTCCGACTGCAGCCACTGGAGAACGGCGTGGTAGAATCGTTCAGGCTGTATGGCGCAAGGATTTCCCCTGAGCCAGTCCAGAAGCTGGGACTGAAACGCAGACAGACGGAACATGTAGTTCTCCTCCATCATCCAATCCACCTGGGAAGAAAAGAGAGGAAAGTAGATTTAAGGTGTGTTGATAAAGTTAAACTGTGCAAGGTGTAGAGATGTGATTAAATGTCTGCAATATTGAGTAGACTGACATTTTGGAATACACCTTTGTTATTTTGACATGATAAATATCTGTCCATTTAATATATAACTAGAGCCTGGAAGTAGTTGCGTGCATCAGCATAAAAACTAGTAATGGGAACACAACTAGCATGGGCCTCTCTGTAGGTGTCATGAAGACACTACTCGTCATTTCTAAGATATATTACAATATAAAACGCCTGATATAACCACAAATCTCTGTTATTACACAGCAGTGTTTAATACCAGTCAACATGATATCATGTGTTTTTAATGTCTCAGAGTGATGATTTTACTTTAAAAAAGACACCTCAGTCTTTAGCTTCATTTTGAGAAGACATGAGAGTTGAATCAATGTCATCAAACTCTTAGAATGAAAGAAAATTAAAAGGAAAGCAATTCAAAATCACTGATGTCTACACTTGCTATAGTGCAACGAAGTGGGACCTTTGTGTAAGACCCTCACTGGCTGGCACGTCTTTGTATGCCCAACAGGGTTTTTTTTATTTTTTTTTATTGTCGAGCACTCCTAACCCACAGCAGACATACTACATGCATGATATGTGTGTTGACACTCCTTCCACTCCACTAAAACCCACACTGCTATGATCCTACATTCTCTCATATTACCTTATGGCCACTCTCCAGCGACACCTTGATCTCCTTCCCTGATGAGTCAAAAGCGTCTCCCACCTGCGATGGTGTGAGGAAGCTTTCATCTTGGGTGGAGTACCAGCCTTCATAGCTCCCTTTGTAGATGAGACCTTTGTTCCAGAGTACTGACCAGAAATGCTCCACTGCCTCTCTGTGTCTCAGCTCGGTGGTTCTTATGTAGTCTGTATACGAAATACTGCAGCTGCTGAAGAGATGTTTGAATCTCAGAGAGACATCAGTGCAGAACTGCAGGGGGTCTTTTCCTGCAGCTTCAGCGGCTTGTTGGATTTTCAAACCATGCTCATCTGTACCTGAAATGTGATAATAAAGAGTTATTATTGTAATGCCCTTGATAAAACAATGAATTGTTTAATCAAAACAGAATTTGAAGAACACCAATCCAAATGTCCCATAGCCCAAGGTGATTTGTTTAATCCCTTAATTTGCCTAAACTCCAGAAATGTAATTTAAAATGTATATCATAAAAAAGCTGCAGTTTGAATGTACATGAGGCTGAAACCCACAAATGCCTGACATGACATGCTCTAACGAAACCTACGTGTCTACATTCTGTAAATCACATAAAACCCACAGGAATAAACCGATTGTAAAGTTGCGCACACTACAAATAACAACATTTCTCCACATTTAGCCCTAAAACATCACTTTTTATTCACATTTAGAGAAATATTTGTGAACTTTGTCATATTTACTTTTGTGAATAAAAATGTAAGATAATTTCATTGGCAAATATAAATGTTAAATATTATATCTAAATGTTGAATGTTTTATCTAAATGTTAAATGTTATATATAAATGTTAAAAATACATGTCCTGATTCTAAATATTTAGAAATCGTTGCTAAATATTTAGAGTCTTAGCTAAATATTTAGAAGTTGTTGCTAAATATTTAGTTTATATTCTATATATTTAGGATAGGATAGGATAATACTTTATTGATCCCCAGAGGGGAAATTCGGGCGTTACAGCAGCACAGACAAGAAAGCTCAAAAATACACATTAAACAGAATAGATAAGATAAATAAAAATAGAAATTAAACCAGGGGGTATATACAGTACAAAATGAATGATGAAGTTAACTGGGGGGAATTGAGACAGTATTTGCAGAGAATGACAAGATAAAGTGATTAAAGTGACTTGGTATGATAAATAGCAGCAAGTAATGTAAACAGCAGAGAAGAGTGGCAGTGTTGTACCACAGTACTGCAGAGTGCAGTTATATAATATAATGTAGTACAATATAATATAATATAATGCAATATGAACAATATAGTGTAATATAATGAAATGTTATATATTTAGCTTTGATTATAAATATTTACAATCTTAGCTAAATATTTAGAATGTAAATTAAATATTTAGAATCAGGATTAACATGTATTTTTAACATTTATATATAACATTTAACATTTATATTTGCCAATTAAATTATCTTACATTTTTATTCACAAAAGTAAATATGACAAAGTTCACAAATATTTCTCTAAATGTGAATAAAAAGTGATTTTTTTTTTTAGGGCTACATGTGGAGAAATGTTGTTGTTATTTGTAGTGTGCTCCATAATAAAGGTTACACAAACACGTTAGTATTGATGGACGGGAAGAATTACCTGTTGCAAACTTAGAGTTGAACCCCTTCAGTAGTTTGTATCTGTGTAGGCAGTCAGCAATCGCAGCTGAATACAGGTGGCCTAAATGAGGAGAAGCATTGACGTAGAAAATGGGAGTTGTAATGTAGTAACTCCTGTCTTCTCTGCAGACATGTGAGCTCATGCATCTCAACACAGTGAACCTCTTCTGTGTCAGACAACATGGGCTGTGCTGCAGTCTGTGAAAAGCCTTATAGCTTCTGGCATAGGACAACAAAAGGGTCCTCATTATTTGAGAGCAGTCGATGTCAACATAAGTCCACCAAGCGATGATGGTAAATGCAAGTGGAAATGTGGAGATTGCTACCCAATCATTTAGCAAGGTCTATTTTCTTTTAACAAACAAACGGAGACGCAACCACGATCAGAAAGGTAAATCGAGTATCGTTTAATAATCCTGGTAAATTTATTCCGGTTTTTGACGATCAGGTATAATCTCATTTCCCCCTAAAACCAGCAGCTCATGTGTTTTTGCTCACTTGTCAAGGTTAGCTCCTACTTCCGGTTTCACTAGACCAATATAAACGCTGCATAGTGCGTTGTAGACACCACTGACCAATCAGATAGCGAGTACTATCCTACGCAAAGTTAGTAGCTTTTGTTGACTTTTCTAGCTGGAAGTGAAGATAATTTATTTACTGTATGGTAAAGGCTAATATCAGACACTACAAATAAAAAAATATAATTAAAAAAACAATAAAAAATTATATCTAATAAACATCGATCATACATTGACTGATTATTTAAATGTTATCGTTTATTTAAATGTAACACACTAAACAGGACGTCATGACTTTAGCATTTATTTTTGTTTCTCTATTATATTCATTGTATTTAATTCGTAAAGTTGTAAAGCTGAAGGAAATTAACTTCCCCGTTCACGTTTCCTAGGAAACTACCAGGAAGTGGGCAATCAGCTGTTCCACTTCCTGCAGTCAGTCAGCGACGACGAATGGGGTTGACTTGACCACGGAGGTACAACACTTTGACGTTTAGCGGGCAGCTTTAATGTATATTTTAATTATCGGTTGCTAACTCAGAAAAAAACTAAGAAAGTTGTTAGTCACCTCTTCCGTCCTGAAAGATAGTTTTAACCTCTTTACGATAGACAGAGTCCCTCTATCATGTGATGTTTAAACTGCCTGTTGCCCGGATCCTCCCTAAAGTTACGGTCGGATTAAGCTTTATTTGAAACATACTTAGGAACTCAGGTTTGTGTTTTTGGTTTGTTTTTTAGATGGAAGTGAACCGTACGGACTTCTACATCGGTCTCAGCCTGGCCGTGAGCTCCAGTGCTTTTATCGGTGGAAGTTTCATCCTGAAGAAGAAAGGTCTGCTGCGATTGGCCAGCAAGGGTTCAATGCGAGCAGGTAGTGTAAAGACGACTTTCTTCAAATTAAACTACATTTCTTCTTACGTCTTTGCTAGAAGACGCAATTAAATGTTAACAAACATTTTCAACAGGTAAAATGTTCATTTACATGTAAGAGTTGTTCCTACATATTTGTATGTAGTCATTTTTAAACGCAGTCTTAAAACTCATTTATTCAGTCCAGCTTTTATATAGTGTTTTATATCAATTCAAATCTTAATATTACTGTATTGTCTTTTTATCCTACTACAATTTTAAATATTTTCCTCTTATGTATTTATTTTAATATCTTTTTGCTTTTATGTGTCGTATGTTATTGTATTTTATTTTTATACATATATTTTATTTTTAATTCTTATTGGTGTGCATTAGTCTCTCAATGATTTTATCAATGATTTTATAAACTACTTTTTGTCAATAACTTTTCTGCACTCTTGTTAAGCACTTTGAACTGCAATTTAATTTGTCTGAAAGGTGCTATATAAATAAAGTTTGATTGATAAAATGCTCTTGACCATGTTATTGTAGCTCAAGCCAACGTTTTTAAATAATTTGTATAATCAGTTTCTGTGTAATTGGTTTATTTAAGTTTTTTAAAGAAAGCCAAAGACATTGCATAACAAACTAAATGTAAAAAATATTTGAAGTGAGATATCTGTAACTGTTTTTTTGTTTTTTTGTTGCCTCAGGTCAAGGGGGGTATGCTTATCTGAAGGAATGGCTGTGGTGGGCAGGACTTATTTCAAGTAAGTGAATGATTTAAATACTTCATTCTACAAATGGGTACCATAGCACAACTGTTTTTTATTCGTCTTGGTTATGCTGCTCGCCAGCCATACCCGGAAACATTGTGGTCTTTGTTTTCAAGGGGGGAAATGAGGCTGTAGTGGGTTTGGTATTTATGCTGGTGAGATTGCAGTAGGAGCACCACCCACACAACCTCTTTGAAGCACACATTCCTACAAAGAGCTCATTTGCACACGTGGGTTGAAAAAAAGCTGCAAAAAAATTAATTAATGTACACTGTCATGTTTTTAATTCTAGTGGGAGCTGGAGAGGCTGCAAACTTTGCTGCATATGCATTTGCACCGGCAACACTGGTGACTCCTCTTGGAGCACTGAGTGTACTTGTAAGGTAATTGTCTTTTTCCCAAGATATATTTTGCCATTTTTACCTCAACTTATTTTACCTCCACTTATTTTATCACATACTTGAATAAGACATTAGCTGAGCATGATACAGATATACTTAGCTCTTTCAACCTTCAAGTTTATTACTTTGATTTGTTCAAAACTGAGGTCCAATTACATTATTAACAAAATTATGTGCCTTTCTCAAATCACTTTCTACGCACTATCCCTATACACTTGCACTCTGCTTGCACGCTCCCATGGAGGGTCCGCCACATTGAGTGCAAAAACCTCTGAATGTGGTGTGAGAGTGGGCTGTTTAACCGTCCAATGGCAAGTCTGCACCAATCCTGAACTAATGAGCAGGTGTAACACCTTTCACTGTTGTTACGGGAGACACTCTGTATATGAAAGTTCCAAGTTATCACCCGCAGAAACGTAACCGCTTTAGGTTAGATAAAGAATAGTAGTATCATGCAGAGGCAAAACTCAAAAAGTTTACTTAATATTCGGGATCTAATGAACACTAGACTTGAATGGGCACCGTTGTTAATTTGATTATAAAGTATTTAATAATTTCTGGGACTTTCAAAAACTGAACATCTTAATAAACAGATTTTTGCAAAAAATAGACGCCCAAAAAGATATAGAGATTTTTCTCATATTAAGTGGTTCAATAAGTCTGCCTGGGGTAATTTATTTAGAAACCTTAGGTGAATGACATAAAATCATCGTTATATAAAGTTTCTGTTTCCGTGATGCGTGGTCAGCCCAAAGCTTGCTGCTGTATTTATTCCCTCCACCTTGACAATGGGCAGTTAATTCAGCTGTGGGCGTGATGTCAAAAAGCGTTGGAAGTGGGAAGGGAATGGTTTGAGAAAGTCCCTATGAGCAACAGCACATGGACTTTTAACAATAAGTAACACTTCGCTCCAGGTGTTGTAAATCATTTTAACAGCAAAAGCTCTTTGTCTAAATCAGTCAAGCTGGCGTTTTAGCACAAACAACTTCTGTCAGTTTGCAGAAGGAGATGTCCTGGTAAAGCAAAATAAAAGATTTTATTACAAATAAACAACCATCTGTTATTGCCTATTCCTGTTTGCATGTTAAACTTGTATGCAATTGCAATTTTCACTCAAAAGGCAGAGCTTTGTTTAAGACCAATTGTAATACAAAAACATAAAATTGAGCCTCGTTATGGACCTGGAAGATATGTTCCTTTAGAAAGACTTGTTATTTGGAGTTGAGCTCATACATCATCTTGTTGTCGTAAATAACCATAGTAACAGCTGACTTACAGCAGCAAGTTTTGTGAGAGACTGAATTTAGTTTAAAACATTTGAAAGGATTGATGAAAGGAAAGTCAGCACAAAGAAAACAATGTAGTATCACTACTATACAAATGGTATGGTGAAACATATCTGCTATCTCTCTTTGTGTACGTCATTTGTTTTTCCTTCTAGTGCTGTGCTCTCCTCTTACTTTCTGAACGAGAGGCTGAATGTGCATGGGAAGATCGGATGTCTGCTGTGTGTTATGGGCTCCACAGTGATGGTGATCCATGCCCCACAGGAGGAAGAGGTGGCGTCGCTCACCGCCATGGCTGAGAAGCTCAAAGACCCAGGTAGAACCAGCTCTTCATCCGTATGATGTTATTAACCAAACTGTGGAATCTGAATCCCAAACGAGGGCTGGACGGGTTTTTTTCCAGGTTACTAACTCCTTTTTGAATGCTCCCACTAGGTTTCATTGTGTTTGCTGTGTGCGTTGTGGGAAGCAGCCTGGTTCTTATCTTTGCTGTGGCTCCGCGGTTTGGACAGAAGAATGTGCTGGTCTACATCCTGATCTGCTCTGTGATTGGCTCCCTCTCTGTGTCTTGTGTCAAGGGCCTGGGCATTGGCATTAAGGAGCTTTTCGCTGGGACCGCAGTGCTGAAGGAACCCCTGTTCTGGTCGTTAATCATCTGCCTGGTAATCTGTGTCAGCGTTCAAATCAGCTACCTGAACAAAGCCCTCGACATCTATAACACCTCCTTAGTCACTCCCATCTACTACGTCTTCTTCACCACCTCCGTCATGGCCTGCTCAGCTATCCTCTTCAAGGAGTGGTTGAGTATGACCACTGACGGAATAGTTGGAACGATAAGCGGTTTTCTCACCATTATTCTGGGGATCTTCCTACTCCATGCTTTCAAGGACATCACATTTAGCTGGGATTCCCTCCCACTCTACCTGAGGAAGGGTCCTCAGGGCTTTCCATGGGGGAACCAGCCTTACATGGCTCTCCCCACCCTCGACAGTCAAGCAGAGGATGAGGTAAAGCTACACAGAGAAGGTGGCTCAAAGGGTGGTTGGGGTGCACACCAGAGGACTTCTTAAAGAGGACCAACCGTCTTTTCAATTATGAAAAAAAAAAAAAAAAAGTTATTGCAATTCTGAAGTTTAAAAGCACATCGTAGCTTTAAAATATGACAAGATTTGTTTTACTAAATTTGAGTTCAAGTATGTTTGAGTCAATGCAGTATGAACAAAGTTGCCAAAGTGAAGAAAAAAATAAACTTTTAACACTGGATTTCATACCACTGATAAAGTTTTAAAAAAGAGGGCAGAATTCTAAAGTGAAAGCAACTGAGGAAATTTAATTTTATGTCAGTTTCGGCGGTCCTTGTGGACAAAGCAGCACGCCTTACCTCTTTGCTGAAACTATCCTGTGAGAGAATGTGTTCTCTTCCTCCTGTTTTTAAATCAGCTAATTTATTACTCACTCACTGTAGAAATACAAACAAAGGCTCTTTCAGTCTGCCTGCTGTAAATTGCTTTGTCTTTTTCAGACCCAGTGGCAGCGGTGACAGGCTTTAAGAATAACTTTACACAAATAGTCAGTCTTTCCCCCCGGATGGTCTGGTTTGCTTGTTTAGGTCGCAAAGAAGCGTCAATCTTTAAGTCTGTTTTAAAACCACTTCAAAACTCCTCACCAAGGGTTGAGGTATAATTTATATTAACATGAAGTCTTTTGCACTGCCGTTTACATACTTTACAATGTAGTATGAGTATAAACTAAATTAATTCACCAGATTGTGCCTTCTGTTACTGAAAACAATCACCTTATTCATAGGTTTGCACTTTTAACCATAGCATAAAGAAGTGTAAAGAAAATACCATATTTGCCCTGAATACATTTCAAACATCTGTTGTTGAGCACGTTCAAAT
Organism: Labrus mixtus; assembly: GCF_963584025.1. Lineage (NCBI taxonomy): Eukaryota > Metazoa > Chordata > Actinopteri > Labriformes > Labridae > Labrus > Labrus mixtus. The sequence goes on along the minus strand of NC_083621.1, from coordinate 15,003,274 downwards.
TCCTCTGATGAGTTTCTATAATACCTCAGTATTATATACAAACAGCACCAAAGAATGTTTTTTTTCCCTGTATACATTTATTCCAAATATATGTCAAGCTGTAACATATCTCTGATGTTTAACTGTTTTTGTGTTTGATAATGCTGATTAAACATTCGACTACATCATGAATTGACAACCATTTCTCAAAGCATGAACAGAATTATTTGGCATTTGGTTTATTGCATATATACAGTCCATAACCTCACTCCTCCTCTGTCATGACACGACCGTTTGCTCACTTAAGTTACCGTAGAGTAGACTGAGAAGTCCAAGTAGCTTTCAAAACAGCTGGCCAGCTTAATGTCCCAGGTGCATCCATTTTTTGACAGTCTCCTACACTTGACCCACTAGTTTAACACATTCAAGCTCAGTATAACATTTAAGCTCAAAGTGACAGGACGAACAGACTTTTTCATTACTCTATATATGATAATATCAGGCACTTGTACCAAAAGCAACAATTCACGTTTTTCCTTTTCTCCAGCTGATGGGACAGTTCAACGACATGACGTTGGCTGCCGAATGACATCCTCTCAGGGTGGTGGTTGCTGCGTGCTCTGCGTCTCGTCAGTCTTTTCAGGGACAGTTTTTAGTCTGACATGCTCTCAGAGAATGAGCCCTTGCCCCTCTGAGTCTGTTCCAGTCTGTTAAGGATAAACTGGCTGGTGTCAATAAACCTCTCCACACAATTAACGAAGCACATTTCAGTCCTTGAGTCCAGCTTTGGTCCCGGTTTATCCATGCATTTCTCCTAGAGACAGAGACAGACTGGTTAATTTAGGTAAACACCCGTAGTAAACACAATTAAGCACAGTAGTTGTTTGCACACTTGCCCCAGATGTGACCTCATCACGTCCCGTCGGAAGAAGACGATCACGTAATGTAACCACAGACTATATATAATATATAATAGAATAATTTGTCGTCCGGACAGAGGACATATATCGTTATGATTACTAAGATAAAAACGTTTTTAACAATATGCATCACTTTAGCTCCTGCAGCAGGTCTGCAAAGGAGTCGCTATGTGAATGTCATGAATGAGTGACATATGGAGAGATGGGTCACATAAGACTACATGAGGTAAGATAACAAAAGCATGTTTACATAATTAGTGGACAACAGCAAATAAAAAAAACATGAACTATGAATTTAATGTCAATGTAAGTCAGTTGTAGTCAAAAGTAAAAAGAAACATTAGCATTAGCTTCAAGCTGAAATCTTACCCAGCAAACCTCAGTCATCTGATGAACCAGCTGCTGAAATCTCTGTTTTTGCGACTCGATTTCGATAAACTGTTGAAGTTGAGGGTCTGCAGTCGCTCCCTGGCCGTCCATTGTTTATAAGAGAAGACGTTGTAGGAGATAATTTATCAATATCCAAGTTTCTTATGGTTCTAATGCTGACCTTCACGTGCATGTATGATGGTATGAACGACGGGAAAGCGGAAGTAGACCAACCAATCACAGAGTGCGTTTTTCTGATGTCATCCGTCATCATACATACGTAATTTTTCCACAACAGCCATATTCAATTAATAATGTTATTCAATAAAAGCAAAATAGAACTATACGACGGAGGATTAGGGCCTTTTTTTTAATTTCGAGAATAAATAAATATAAATAAATAAAAATATATATTTTTAACATAATTCCCTAATCCTCTGTCGTACAAACTGGCTCTGCACATGAGACACTTTAACAAGGCAGACCGATAACAGACACAAATAGTTGTGTTGGGGCTTCACTTATGCAGATATGAAACTACACATGCTTTTGGCACATCATCATCTTCACATTGTCATAAAATATCAGCAACCTGAAAAGATACTGCAAGAAACTGAAGAAAGAACCGCACTGACTTGGAGGAAGTTGTCTTCAGAGGAAAACACAGTTCTACTTTCATCATTTTGCGCAGGCTGGTCTCGAACTCGTTAATTTACGAGATTCATCTCGAAATTAAAAAAATAAATAAATAAAATTAACATGGCCCTAATCATCCGTCGTAGTAACTAAACTCGACTGAATCAAAAGTATTAATGCAGCAGATGTAGTTGACACTTAACTATAATGCAGAAACAAAATATATTTAAAAACAAAACAATTAACACATTTTAATTTCATATCATGTACACTTCAAAGCCCGACGTAGGCCTAGTGGCTTTTATTTTTGAAATATAGATGTTTTCTCACACAACATGTTTACTTATACACAAGTCTTCACATTTTGCAATTCATACACAATATACAGAATACAATAAAAGTCAGATACAATTTATTTTAATCCAATAAACTTCAATAAAATATTCACATATAAAACGCTAGTTTTAGAAGAGCTATTCTAAACATTGAGCTAGACCCAGTGACTTTCACGTGAATGATATTAACATTAGTCAGGCGGCTTAGGACCAGATTTGGGAAGAATGGGGACATGCCTGACAAAAGCACCACATTTTTTCTCCATCACCAGAGCTTTCAATTTTTCTTTTCTTTTTTCTTTTTTTTTTGGGGGGGGGGCACTTTATCAAGATGGTGGTTCCAATATGGCGGCCATGTGAAATCGCTAAGTGCCAATGTCCAACTGCCTAGGACCCAATGAAAATGATGTAATACATTGTCAAAATTAACATATGTATTTGATCTTGGCACAAATAATCATCTCATGACATTTTAAAGCATTCCTTGACCCAGAAAATGTAAATATTGACAACAAGATTGACTTTTGTGGCTTGGAAGACATATTGGCACTTAACGATTTCACATGGCCGCCATCTTGGAACCGCCATCGTGATGAAGTGGCTCCCTCCCAAATTGAAAGCTATGGTGATGGAGACTGTGGAAAACACTTGGTGCTTTTGTCAGGCGTATCGCCATCATTTTGGTAAGCCGCCTGATTACATGACAAAGGGACTGAGTTAGACTCCTCGGCCCTATTTTAAAACTGATCTCAGTGAAATGTCTGTATTGTGCCAGTTAATTACAGAAATTTACTGCAGCTCATACAACAAATCCTGTACTGTTACTACCAGCTCCTCAAAGTTGGGTCTCTCATCAGCTTTCTAAAAAGGAAAAGAGAGGCTGTAAATTGTGTGTTATTTTTCAATTTTTTCAATCATCCACAAAAAAAAAAAAAAAAAACACTTACATCAAACCAACAGCTTGTCATAACGCTGTAGACCTTCTCATTGGCCAGCTGGGGGCGGTAGAGGCGCAGGCCTCTGGACACCTGTTCCACTATTTCGTTATTGTTGAGTCGTTCATACGGAAGCCGCCCCAAAGTGTACACCTCCCACATAAGGACCCCTGTGTGTTTAAAGAAAGGTTAATGGTGTGAAAAACACATATTTTTTTAATACTGATATGAATCAATAATGAGAGAAGCCCTTTACATTAAGAAATGGGAGTACATGGTGTTAACTCACCATATGCCCATATGTCTGACTTGCTGCTGAATTTGCAGTAGAGGAGGACCTCAGGAGGTGACCAGCGAACAGGGAACTTTGAACCTGCTGAGCTTGTGTACTCATCATCTAAGACATACCTGAGACAGTAGAGGAAAAATAATAATCTAAATACTTTGCTTATACAACGTAGAAGTACAACCCCATTTCCTTTAAAATTGGGAAGTTGTGAAAAACATAATCACACAATGTGATGGTTTTGTGAAATTGAGGCTCCGTATTTGATTGAAAATAGCACAAAGATAACATATCCAATGTTGAAACTGATTGTATGATCAAAGTAAAGTACAAGGCAAAGTACATGTCCATGAATTTGAATCTGATGCCAGCAACATGTGTCAGAAAAAGTTGGGACAGGGTCATGGTAACAACTCTGTAACATCAACACTTCTTTTAATAACACTCTGTAAGCGTTTGGGAACTGAGGAGACCAATTTCTGTCACATTGAGCGTAGAATGCTGTCCCATTCTTGCTTGAAGGATTTCAACTGTTCAACAGTTCAGTGTTGCAAGGGGTGACAAGTCAGGGTGAAAGACAGGCCAGTTTATCACCTAGACTCTTTCACTACAGAGCCATGGTGTTGAAATACACCCAGAATGTGGTTTGGCATTGTCTTGCATAAACATCTCCTTGGAAATAATTTGTATATTTGACAGCATATTTCACCTCAAAACCTGTGTGTTTCAGCATAAATGTTGCCTTCACAAATGTGAAGGCTACCCATCCCGTGTGCACTTCTGCATCCCCATAGCATCAGGGATGCTGGCTTTTGAACTGTGCGCTGCTAAGAAGTCAGATGGTCCCTTTCCTCTTCAGCCTGGAGTATGTGGTGTCCACTATTTCCAACCAGAATTTCACATTTCAACCTTGTCAGGTCTCAGGACAGTTCACTTTGCCTTGATCCATCTTAAATGACCTTAGGCCCAGAGAAGGCAGCCATGTTTCTAAATCTGGTTTACAGTTTTCTCTTTGCATGGTAGAGTTCCAGCCTGCATCTGTGGATGTACTGAAGAGCATTATTCACAGACAATGTTTTATTTGTTAAATTGTATCACTATTTCCAGAGCAATCCTTCACAGAGTGTTTAACCCCTCTCCAATTTTGCTTCAGAAAGAATCAGCCTCTCCGGGATGCTTTTTTAAAAACCCAATCCTGTGACTGACCTGTTGCCAGTTAACCTTATTAATTATGAAATGTTCTACTGGGTGTAAAGTTTAACAACTTCTCCAGTCTTTTGTTGCCGCTCTACCACCTTTTTTTTTTAAGGTTTGCATTCAATTTAAAATACATCATTTTTTAATTACAATTTGCACAACATCCCAACTTTTTAGGAAATGAGGTTACACAGATACAGCAATATGAAAACACTCAAGAAATAAAGCCAAATATTTAAAAGTAATTGGCAGAGAATTTCAAAAGTAAAACCAAGTGAAGGAAAAATGTCCCTGTGTTTAAGTGTTATATTATTAAACATTGGATTGGATTAAATATTACTTCTGTATTCATTTACTGCATTTTACTGCTGCACTTGATTTAGGTGGAGGTAGTTGTATCAACTAAATTTTTATGTTTGGGCCGACATTTTCTTCATCTTTGTCTGCAAAATATTCAAACACAAAGTGAGCAGGAACTAACATATAAGCTGAACAGGTATTGAAATAAAATAAAAAAGCAGAATGAATTGCTAAGAAAGTACCAAATCTTGTACTTAACCAAATTTTCAGAGTCTATTCCCTCTTTGAAAATACAGAGATAGCATTAAAAAAATTAATTAAAATATACTACATCCGCATTGATGTGCCTCTGTATGTCTTTTACCTTGAAAGTCCAAAGTCAGTCACTTTGATTGTGCCATTGCCATCTACTAAGCAGTTCCTGGCAGCCTAAAGGACAAAAACAAATGATCTGGGTTTAGGTGTAATGTTTAAACTACTACTGTTACCCTCAAATATACTTGGTTGCACATACTATAATAAACCTGTAAGTTTCTCACCAGATCTCTGTGGATGTACTGCTGGGATTCAAGGTAGGCCATGCCCTCAGAGACGTCTTTACACATCTCCAGGAGCTGGACAACTGTCGGGTGCTGCTTCAGGCCCTCCCTGAGGTATGTTAGCAGACAGCCATTGGAGAGGAACTCAGTCACTATATAAATGGGTCTTTGTTTGGTGCACACTCCATAAAGCTGAACCAAGTTCTCGTGGCGAAGCTTCCTGGTTTGAGCAAAAGGAGAAGAAAGTTACTGGAAGCATAATTCATTGGTTTTTGTCACAGAGTTACAGAAACTACAGAATGACACATCAATTTGAATGATCTTGCACATCTCTATTAGAATGTGAAATGCTGTCAGTTATGGTTGAAGATAAAAGGTTAAAATACAGACTCGTTTTGTTTTGCTTACATCATGATTTTGGCCTCTTCTATGAAATCATCTTCAGACATGGAGCCCTCTTTAATCATTTTGATGGCGACATCATGCTGGCCCTGCCACTTTCCATACTTTACCACTCCAAACTGACCAGTGCCCAGCTCCTTGATGAAGGTCAGGTAACGGGGGTCAATCTCCCACACACCTGGAGCAAACAATAGAGACCACATTAATTAAAAAGCTACATTTTGGGTTTCTTGTCAAGAGTTAAGAAAATGTTCATTAATGTGTGGAGCTTTAACACGCAGTTGTTTAGCTCATCATAATATTGGAAGCAGCAAGCCCTAACTGTGTCAAATATAATCTCCCTACCAGCACCTCTAACCTCTCAAGTTTACAGGTTGTGTTTGTTTAATTTCATTTTTAAAAAATCATGCCGTAGCCCCAAAGTGAAAAAAATAAAGCTATTTGTGGAATAGCTGCCTAGCAACTTCATGGCCACAACAAGACACTTGCCAGTGTCTTGTTGACACTAATGCTCCAAACCAAGAAGTATACTGGTGAGCACATTACAGCACAAGTGAGACTTTTAGAAGTTGACTTGATTTTTGTAAACATTAAATCAAAGGTTAGCAGCACACACACACAAGAGTCTGCACGTGTATGTGTGTTGTTAACCCTTGATAAAGCCTGGCTAGATGTTTTCTCCTGTCTCCAGTCTTTATGCTTTGCTAAGCTAACTCACTGCTCACTCCAGATACATATTCATCGTCCCTGAAGTGTGAATGTTATTCATCGCCCACTTAAGCTCCAACAGCACAAAGTGAAAATGGGTGAACTAAAGCCCCTGTGAGGAGTTTTATCTGCTGGTTATAAGACAGATTGAAATTGATATTCATGCATCTTTATGACCTTCAAATGCAAGCACGACCATCAGCGACAAAGCTGTCTATTTCAATATTGTAGGTTATTTTAAAGGCTGTAATTGCTGCCATGTGGGTGTCAGAAGAGACAATTAGCAACATGCCAAAAACACATTGACCTTTCTTTTAATAAATCTATACATTTTACTGATTTTTGATGGGGTCAGAAAACACTTCCTACACAAGAACATGACATGATCAGCTAAATTAAGACAGATTCTGTTGTCCACACTAAACGCCATAATTGGTACAAATCGAAAGTTCCTAACAGGAACTTAAACTGATGTGCCAAAGGTCACACATACTGTAAATCCTCACTATGTTTATAATACATGCAGCTTTGATGAAAAAAAAATAAAAATGTGTGTCCCATAAATTGCACAGAGAATAACTTTTAATAAGTCATCAGGACATTATGATTGACAAGAGAATTAACTTAGAGATCGAGAAAGATGTGCTCCTACCATAGCCAAGTCCTGCTGTTGATGGAGGTCTTGCCCGGTTTGTTACAATGTATTTCAGCCTGCTAACCATACCTAGTTAGAGAGAGTAAACGACATTATAACCTGTGCGGTCAGCAGTTTTTTTTTATTTCTAGCCATTCAATTTAATGATATCCTGTGTGTTCTCATCTGCCACGTATAGTCATTTCTTTTTTTATACATACATATACATGACAAATGCCAGGGGAATTAAGATCTTAAATAAATACTTCAAGAGATGTCCATGAATACCAACTGCTGTATTAACCTGCTGCATTGTGCTGGTGGTAGTTGATGAGGTCTGGGATGCTGCTGAAATGATGCTTCTCTGCCAGGTAAAACTGGCCCTGACAGGTGGTGCAGATGTTATAATGTCTGCAGCTTCCACCAGTTTCCCTGTGGAGATAGATTAGATGAGCAGGTTTTCATCACCACAGGAAGCTATCATTTATCACATTTGCTGGAGTAGGTAATATCTCCTCAGGGTTATCCGCAACACAGTTCAGTCTCAGAGCCCAGGGATGTAAACGTTCTGCAGGCAAGATTAGTCCATGCTTTGCATGAATTTACATCTCTCTCCCTCTGTGGCCCACTGTTTCCGCTTTCATCTCTAACAGTTCTTCTTTTGATATGTTCACACATGGCTGCAGTCATTGAATAGAGGATATACTGTAAATGGTACACCACAAAGCAGTGTTTAACACCAATAAGCTTACTCACCCACCACCCTTACTGAACAAAGACACGGTGTATTTCCCAGCCTTGCTTGAGTCCCGTACCAAGAACCCTCCATCCTTGTTCTGGGGAACAACATGAATGCATATTTCATTAAATGAAATGAAGGTTGATGTAATTCTAGCTGCAGAAATATGTCCAAGCTGAGTTTACCTCCGTTTTTAACAGCTCTTCTGCCTGGCTACGGTTCATACTCTTGCAATACCAGCTGTGAACATAAATATGAACATGTTTTTTCATAGATAATATCTCCATACCATTTATTGCTTTCGCCATGAAAGCATTAATTTTCTGACATTATATAACATATAAAAAGTTATGTAAATAAGTATTTCACCATTTTAGAACAATACAATAATACCCATACTCACTCAAATCTTTCTAGTCCACTTTCCGCTTCGACAACATAATTACTAGGTATGTATCCTTCCTTTCTGCAATAATGATAACAATTTGAATGGATCTTTAATGTCTTCATGGACACACACAAACACAAAAACAGATATATTTTTTCTTTGCTGGTTTCAAGTCCAAGTAGAATCTGGTCAACAACATTTTTTCCTCGAACTCTAAATATAAATAATGATACATTTTTAAAGATCCTGCATTTATTTGACACAAAGGATGAGGAATCTATTAAAAGTTATTTTAACAAATCAGTTTGCATGGCTGCAGAATTTCTTTTTTTGACTCACCCATATTTATCTTTGGCTCTCCACCAGTTGGTGTCGGACATCTCCAGGATGGTGTACTCTTCGTCCTTCCTCAGCTCCAAGTCCTGGGTTGACATGGGGGTGTAGTCATACTCTGCTATCACAGTCATGCCTACAGAGGGGCCAGAAGGTTCAGGAGGCTGTGGAGGTAAGGGTCGACCAGGTTTCTCCTGAAACATCATGTAAGATTAATAAAATAAACTACTGAACACATGATTTTCTTTAATAAATATTCTGAAGGGACTCTCCATGTACCTCTGTTGGGGTTGGAGGAAGAGGTTTCCTAGAGCCCCTTCGTCGTGATTGCTTTGATGTGAAGCCTATTGATGACATTATTGAATCAATATTTCTAAAGTGAATATATATAATTCATAGGTTAGGATTTAGTTATTGTGTTTACAAAAAGGGAATCTTACCGTTTTTGTTATCGAGCACTTTGCAGCCCATGGCTTGTTTAACTTCCTGATGGCAGCATAGCCACACCCCATCCATCCAGGAACAAGGATGATACTTCTGCATGAGGTCCTTGTTGAAACGCACCACTGTGCAAGCATGAAGCGCGCACACACACACACACACACACACACACACACACACACACACACACACACACACACACACACACACACACACACACACACACACACACACACACAGAGAAGAAGAGCATTTACATTGAGTTAATCCTGTCATTTGCATAAACACTGAGCCTTTATGGGTGATGTTAAGATGTGTTCAAATAATACACATTCTGTATGAGATCCTGACACTGAAAAGACATTTTTAACATTGTTTGCATATACTAAATATACTAACTTTCTTTCAGCTTCTTTATCCACTGCGCCCGGACATCCTCAGTCTTTGCAAAAACGTACAGCGGCCCCTCATCATAAATAATCTGGTCAAGAAAAAAAAGAAAATTCCCATCAGCTATAGTTTTACAAAAGTTGTCAATCATTTCAAGACATTTTCTACTTCTTCTGACTAGTTTGAGAACAAATGAAGTAAAGCTTTCCACTTGCTTGTGTGCCATCATTTTCAATGCAGACCAGGACAGAAACGCCTAATACTTGTACTTTAGGGGTTGCCATGGCAAACAACTTTTTCATACTCCCTTGTCATGTGACTTCACATGTGTGCAAAGGCGACAGCTGCACGGTCACTGAAAGCCCCTAGTTCACTTGAGGGTAAGAGAAAGTTTCACTTCTTAACAATGAACTTTCACATTATCAACTGTAAGAGGATTGAATATTTTTTGTCAGGAAAGGACAGAAAATCATCTTCTGTGACAAGCCAAGTTTAAAACAGCATATTAGCAAAACAACTGGTTGAACACCAGCATAGATTTAGGAGTCAGGGTAGTAATGTGTTGTCTGGGAAATTAATCAGAGTTGCAGATTTTTTCTGTAACTTCTACAAATGTTGGGAGGAGTTTCTGGAAAGATCCCTTCATGTTTAATAAATAAACTGATAAAAGGGTCTACCTGGAATGCATACATGCGCTCTTGTGGGGTGTTGGGCTCTGGCTGGACCTTTTCTACACACTTGATCTTCTCAAGGTCCACTGATCCTCTCAGACCTTTTCGCTTCTGCTTAAAAGATGAGGAAACAGTCAGGGAATAACCAACACATGCAGCTGCAAAGTTCTCTGTTTGCAAACTTGAGTCCGGCACAAATGCAATGCTTTGTCATTTATTGGTGTAAGCAGTTCTATACGTACCCCTTTTTCTGGATCAAAATCATAATAGGCTATCTTTTCCTGGGTGAGAACAAACAATCTCTCCTTGTAATTCAGAGGTGAGGTCTTTTTCTTCTGCTGAGATCGTTTAATGAAGATTTCCTCCATTATACTGTCCGACATGATTCAGCCAGGATTAGTCTACAAGAGATACAAATACGACTTATCTTAAAGCATTATGGACGCCTAACACGCAACTCTTTAGCAGAAAAACAGTGAACATTCACACCTCAGCTCACATGGTGATCATTTTGCTGAGAGCTGTGACTGACTCATCCACTATCACTCTGCTTAGCTGAACACAACTAGGGCCCTCTTTGGCATTATTTAACACTTCACAGCTATTCACTTTGCATTTCATATGAGAAGAGTATTCAGTAAGTTGACATGTACTGACCACTCTCCATATAGTCAAAGCAATGCCACTAAAACTGGTAAGAGTAGAGATGTGGACAGAGATGAAGAGCCATGAGAGATTGCACGTATCAGTGTTAGATTAGCTGTAGTTTGCATAAGCCTGCTTTTACTGCCAGCAACATGCTCCGTTTCCCAAATCCCCTGCCGGATCACAATTGCTCAGAGGCCCCTATACATTTGTGATAAGAAGCTGGGAAAAGATATCAGATGAGTGTATCTACCAAATCCCCCGTCTAGTATTCCTAATACCGTTGGTCGGAGGTGTTTTTCCAGTTGTTCTCCCTGTCTTGGATTGTTTTGATATCAGAAGTCGCATCAGATAAAACACTGTGCTTTGCATCCACATTAATGCATATTTATTTGACAGGATGCCGGGGCAACTTTGCTAGCTCACTACGCAGGTTCTAAAATACACACATCATTACTTGTTTTAAAGCTGGTTGTCAAAGGATTTTCACACATTTCATGCTTATTTAACACATTAAAATGTGTATTGTTTGAACCAAAGAAAGGTGGACATACAATCAGCAATAAAGCAGTAAAAAAGTCAAATTTATTACAGTAAAATCTAACTTAATGGGATAAATAAATATATATATAGTTTTCAAGAGCGGTAGATAAGTGAACATATAACAGCTTTCCCACAACCTACCCTTACTCAAACTATGACCATACGTTCATACAGCACTTACTGTTGAATAAAATACTCAGAATACATCGTTTCTATGTTTTTGGTAAAACAGAAACATACTGAAGTGTGTTTGCTTGCAAGCCTAAAAATCTCACCTTAATCTCACACATGCACTCCCACACAGAAGAACATTTAACCTGCTTTAGAAGATAAGAAGGCGAACAAAAAAGGTTGTCTCTTTTTAGTTCACAACTTTTATTGTGTCTTGTTTTCAACACCTACCAACCACTAGTTCTAAAATGAAACTTGCACCTCAAAGTCAAGGCAAAGCTCCTCTGCTGCTACCATAAGTGGGGCAAAGAAGCACTGATGTTTTTTAGGGGATAAGGAAAGAGACGCGAACATTATGGGGGGGGAAAAAATCACTTTGCAGTATGGATAAAAAAATAACTGGCAGTCAGAGGAAAATCAACTTGTATGCTGATTAATTTTAAAAAGGGAAGTGGATTTGACAACAATTTAATGTCAATAGACCTGTGACAGGTCCGTGTTTGTGCTTTTCACCGACATAGAAATTAAGATCAGGTGAAGCTGCAACTGCAAAGTGCAAAACAACAACTAAAATAACATAAAACCACGACTCACCAGAACGCTCAATCCATTTTAGATATCTCACAAAACCCTTTTATTCTCAAACACAACTAAACTACAAAAGGCACTAAAGTTAAAAAGAACATATTATTGTGAAGTGAAACATGAAGTCTGAGATGCTCATACTCGCCTCTTCTCACAGCTGAATGCTCATTGTCTGATAGTGTGTGTCCAAATGTGTTTGCACTTGAGCTCAGCCTATTTTCAGCCTGAGAGTACTTCCTTCTATCATCTGAACTGTTACTGTAACACTAGAAGCTTCTGTTAACTTTCTGCTGTTAACCAGGAGTGTGACATTTCTTCACACCAGACTGATAATACCTCATTGTTCCCTAATCGACTAAACAATGTTTATTCATTCCTCATCTGTCACCATTTAGATTTTCTCACATCACGAACTCTGCAGCCAATAGAAACTCAGATGTACAAACTATTCTCTCTTCTTCTCTGATTGTTGGAGCTAGTTGACTGAAACTCTATGTCAATATTTCACTGATGTATCATGGCGACAAAATGTCGATTTTTGTGTCTTTTTGTGAAGGGAGTTGACTCACGGTGGCTGACACAGACAAACTCAGAGGGAAGTTGCATCAGTGTTGTACTGCAATATGAAGAGAGAAGAAACTCAGTACCCTGCACCTCTTCAACATGACTTTATCTCTCATTTAAATGTTAATATCTGTCATTAGCACTTTAAAATGTTGGTTAACTACCTATGAGGTATTTATTACTTGATCACTTACATGCATATAACTATAACAGACTCTCACATTTATTTTTAGATTTGGCAGAGTTCCCCTCTGCTCAGCACAGCAAAACAAAATGTTTAACACTTTGCACGGATGTATTTCTCTCTCTCACTCTCTACTTTATATTTGTGGTATCTTGTCTGATCTCAAGTTAAACCATAGCTACTTGCTTGATTCTATCTGTTGTGAAAAAAAAGGCTCAAAAGTTTTTTTTTTTTTTTTTTTTTACAAAATGCAGTTTTTACTAAACAAAAGCGACTTTTCAGCATCTCAAACTTTAAGCAAAGCTTAAGTGGATCTTTCAAACCCCCTTTTTAACGTTGCACCAAAATGTTATCACAAGATATTTAAAAGTGATTTCATAATATCTGACTGTGATGGCTTTCTGAATAATGGGCAACAGATCATTACGTTTAGCCATTTACATCGAGCTTCGTCCAGGACCGTACAGTATGCGTGTTTTGAATAGAAGTTCCAAAATGTAAACATTATGAACTGTTATTAAAATGCATAATGGTGGTGTGGCCCCAAACAGCTGAGCTCTCGGGTACAGCTAATGGGTAACCCTAACAAATACACAAAGATTGTGATAGAATTCATTCATGAATTGAGTTGCATGATGTTCACTTTGGTATGATACAGCAAACCTAAACATGCAAAACTGTTTGAACAGGAACCTGTCATGATGATGCCTTTCCTAACGTTTCCTGACTGATAAGTGACAAGAGCAAGAACATGTGTGTGTGTGTGTGTGTGTGTGTTTGTGTGTGTGTGTGTGTGTGTGTTTGTGTGTGTGTGTGTTTGTGTGTGTGTGTGTGTGTGTGTGTTTGTGTGTGTGTGTGTGTGTGTTGATGTATATACTGTATAAAAGAGAGAAAGAGCGAGAGAGAGAGAAAGAGAGAGAGAGAGAGAGAGAGAGAGAGAGAGAGAGAGAGAGAGAGAGAGAGAGAGAGAGAGGACTAGACTCACAAGTTCAAGCCCTAGAATCTAACCACAACTAGTTCAAATACCATTTAAATTTAACATTGTTGTGTTCTTTGGAAGTCTGTTTTCAGAACGCGCATTTTTTCCGTGATGCACGTAAAAACAGGTAAATACAAAGACAGCATCTTAAATTATTTTTCTTTAAAGTGCTCATTCGAAACATTTCGTCTCTCAAGGTAACCGCATGAAACTATGTCTGATTATGATCTCAAACAAACTTCAAAGCAGCTTCTTTCTAAACCCTCAGTTCTGCAAGACGTGGTAAATGGACTACATTTAGACAGTTACATGTTCAAAGTACGGCAGAATTGAAGAACATAATGTCACTATATATGATTTGAATTATAAGTACACACATCACAGGATTTTTGCATTAAAACTGAATATCTGTCGGCTACTTGGAAGAATTTACAACTTTTTTTGTTAAATGTCTTTTAACTAAATGTATTAATTTAGCAGCTTTAAATGAACTAATGACTAAAACATTTTCAGGATCACCATCCTTAATGAGCAAAAGAGCATTTTACACTTACCCAGACATCCAAAAAAGTCAAGCATCAGACAAGACGACTACAGATGCTGGGGCCAGAAGCAGCGGCATGAACCTTTGCCTCAGTTGCTTGCCTTTCATTTATTGTGTGTTAGTTTGTGATGCAAGAAACTAAAACACACCCACAGAGAGGAATCAACTTGGCTTACTTCCCCTTTTTCTTCCTGCTCATTTTCATATCAGCCCTCTGGAAAGTTTTGGTGATAAGTAGAAGCGAGCTAAACTTTAACAAAAGACCCCATTTGTTTCCCGCATGTGCTATAACTCTTATTTAAAAAGATTAATTATTTTATACTTTGAAGCTGATTCGATTTGTGAGGAAAAAAAGATAAACAAACCTCTGCATACATTCAAATGTATTCCAAAGTGCTTTATTAAATTACTTTTTTCCCCCTGCACAGGTCTAATTCTATAACCCTGTTGATACATGAAATAGTTAATCTCTGGTATCTGGTTTATTTGTAGTGGTTGTCCTCCTGACTCGTATCACCGCTAGGGGGCAGTCTAGGCAGCTGCTCCACCGCTGAGGCCTACATTAAGGAGTGCTTCCGGATTCTACCTTCCTCTTTTCCTCGGCATCGGGGCGCAGCCATGGTAAGAAAATATTACACGGATACACTTTACAGAATCTAACTCAATCTTGCCGATTAAAGAATGAATATTGTGTATTGCTGAATCACATATGTTAAGGGAGTCTTAAACCTTGCTGTGATGATATTATTAACCATCATTTTTGTATGTTTGAGCTGATAAACTGAAAACGTACCCGATGTGTTAATGCTGAAATGCTGCCGCTTCCACGCAGTCGGCCTCTGTTTGTGAGATTATCTTTTAAGTGTAGTCATTTAATGTCTGCGTGATGTTAAACAGCTGCTGCTTCAGTTTTCTATATTTTCCTTTTAAGATCTTATTTCCTCATTTCTGTTTCTTCACATTAAAGCTGAAATGCTAACATGTTAGCCTGGTAGCTCACGTACACTAACCATGTTCATGTAGCAATGCTTGGAGTCAAAATAATAAACACAGTGGTCTCGTCATTGTGGGGATGTTACACATAGTATTAACATAATGTAATGCGACATAAATAGTTTAAACCCATCATGGCCTGCAAGTTAGTTGCAACAAGTTTATTGACCATCTTTGATAAGCATTAATGGTCAGTCACAAGGTTAAAAAGTGGTGGTTGCATATTAAATATTTTCAAGTGTTTTCAATGCTTTACTTCTTTCTTGTCCAGGTGAACGTCCCGAAGACCCGCAGGACGTACTGCAAGAAGTGCAAGAAGCATCAACCTCACAAAGTTACCCAGTACAAGAAGGGAAAGGACTCCCTCTATGCACAGGGTAAATAGTTATTTATTTTTGGACTGGTCATATTGTCCATGTGTTGTGAAGATGTAGTTAAATGATGTGTTTGTTGTGCAGGTAAGAGGAGATACGACAGAAAGCAGAGCGGGTATGGTGGTCAGACAAAGCCCATTTTCAGGAAGAAGGTATGACCTGCTCTCTATTGCTGATCCATGAGGTCAAATAATGCCACAGTGTGTTTGTCTGACTTGATGCTGTTTCATCTTCTCAGGCTAAGACTACAAAGAAGATCGTGCTGAGGCTTGAGTGTGTGGAGCCCAACTGTAGATCCAAGAGAATGATGCCCATCAAGAGATGCAAGCACTTCGAGTTGGGTGGTGACAAGAAGAGAAAGGTAGGCTTTAGTGCTATCTTTTTTTCATTTTGTGCGTTACCTCAGTGTACTGTGTTTATGGAGCGTGTTGACGCTTTTGAAAAGTTTTGAGGTCCAGTCTTATAGGAAGGCTAAATATGTCTCCCCAAAATCTGTGTAATCAACTTTGAACTTCACCAATGAGTGCTGTTGGTTAAATTCCCAGACGCTTAATAATGTATAATCCTATAATAACGTCCAAGTCCTGCTTGTATCATTTCATCATTCCAGTGATAACAGGTTTTCATGCTTTCGCTGCTGAGAAAAGAACCAGAAATTGTAATTCTGGTAGTTAGATTTTGACACTTAATTGTGTAGAATAAACTAACAAGTGGGATGTTAAATTATTATATTTACCATGGGCATAATAATACGAAAGTAAATATATAGGAATTATTCTCCAAACCTTAATGAATAGTTTACAGTGATGATACAAATGTGCTGCTAAAAAACGGTAAAAACAAAAAAAAACTTCCAAGAGGAAATGAATGGTCACAAAACATGAAAGACAATGAATCAGATGTCCCTGATGAATTAGGACATTTTTATTTATGTTGTGTTATGGAATATTTAATTCTAAAGGGACCATGTCTGTTTGGTAAAGGTGATAATAATAGGGGGGGGGCAAATCTGAATGTTAGTGATTTTCAGTGGACTGCTATAAACTGGTTCACATAACTCATGTCTCATGCACTAATGGATGAAAAACGGTGAAACAACAAATTCAAGTGGAAATAAAATGTGTTTATCATTCCCCTAATATTTTACCGGCCTTTTTTGTATTGCAAACAACGATGAGGTTTTACTTTATACAAACATTGTGTCTGTTCTTGTAGTTATGACTTTGAGTTAATATTTAAACCTATTTATAGCCATTAAACCGGTCTAAATGACCAGCTATATAGTCGTATAAAGAACCAGTTACAGATTATATTGAGTTTTGCGGCACAACCAGGATTCTTGAAGCATTAATACTAACAGCCAAAGTCAAACACAGGAGGTCAAACCTGCCTTTGACGAAGCTGATTTCTCAATTGGCTGATTTGACAAAGCACATGGTTGTATTTGTTGTATCAGTTACAGCATTTATTCCTCTTCACCCATTCAGCAGTGCAGGTTTATTCTGGTTATAAAAATTGGAGTACAGTGGAAAAGAACATATATTATTTTTTAAAAAGTATTTATTTAAATGCACATCAGCATAATTATTATCAGTCATGAGTTCATTTCCAGTAGCATTTACAATGAGCCATTTATCATTGAGTTAACATGTATAACTCTTACCTGTGCATCATTTTAACCACATTTGTTTTTCTTCTCCTCCAGGGCCAGGTCATCCAGTTCTAAACTGCTCAGTTTTCTGGAGGAAGTTTCATTATTTCCAATAAATGTATCAAAACACACTTTGGAGTTGAGCCCTTCTTTTCCCACATTTTACAAACTGTAGGATGTGATGCATACCGTTTTTAGTCTATCTGGGTTTATTTACAGCATGAGTGCAAAACATTTTAAGTAGTTCATCATGATAACAAAGACAGGGTGTGTTCTGTAATCAACATGGTAACAATCTGATTGAAACAGATTCTGTGGTCAATAAAATATTTTCGCTTTTTAAAATCAAGAAATATTGTTATAAAAGAAGCCCAACTTTGACTTTTAAAATGGACTCATTTTAGAAATGGCATGTTGTGTTCGACTGGTGTGTCCTGCCAGTGCAGCTTGTGAGAGCCTGTTAGCACTCAGTTGATGGGAGTGACAGTCAGTAGCGCGGTCCCTGAAGGGTTGACGGGTACAACCACTTTGCTATTTAGGGTCTGAACACCTATCTCCTTGAACTGAGGCAGGATCTGTGTGACATTACACTGAGGGCTGCAGATCTTCCAGCCAGGAGCCACTCTGATGAAAAACCCTCTTGGACCCCCGATCTCCTGTTTGTTCAGCACAGCGATAGCCAGTCGGTTCTTATACAGAGGCCTCTCCCACACATCAAAGCTATCCACCTGTGGAAGAGTTGCATTATTTTCAGAGAGATTAGTTGTAAAAAGAACTCTTCAGACTGCTTATTGTTGAACATAAAGCATGTAGTGAAGAACTTCAGGAAGGTGACCTTGCTCTGTAATACCCACCTTGGCAGTGCGGTATCCCTGTCTGCCTAGTGGATCCTGGCTGATGGCTATGATGTGTCTGTTCTGCAGCAGGTCCTTGGAGCGAGGACAGATGTCCCTCAGATCATTAGACATGAGTAGAGGGGCTGCCATGATGGCCCATATTGCCATCTGAGACTCCTGCTGGTCATGACTCAGGCCAAAGTTCCCAATCACGAGCTAGAAAGATGGAGCAGTGTGTGGAATATGTAAACAGCAGAGCAATTTGGCTGACTGACAGGATGTGGTGCATCATCAAACTGTGCTGTTAAAACCTCAATGTGACTGAATAATCTGTCAGTTTCACTCTGGCATTTCATTTCATAGGGACAAAAGATGAATCTCTCCCAAATCAAGTTTTAAAAGACTTATTAATTATTGTGATAAGTATCCTGTTTTTGTGATATGATAAGTAATATGAAAAGATCCAAACCTAACATACACTATCCACTTGTTTTATGTATGGTTAACATGAATCTACAACAAGCAGCTTGTTACTTTAGCTCAAACAGACAATGGAAGCCCAGCTCTGTGAAAAGTTGACAGTCACACATTTTGTCAACCTGATCTTCTAAAACTCACTTCATTACTTTTAATGTCACCTTGGTCTAATTTTTACAATGTATGTGGTGACACATTCATTTTACAGAGCCAGGCAAGGTGTTTGTCTGCAGTCTCCATGATAAGCTTATTCTGCAAACTACCAACTACACCATACAGAGACTTAGCATAGTTGTGTCAATCTTCTCATCTGCCTCACAGCAGGTAAGCAAAAAAGTTAATTTCCCCAAAACTAAGTCATTATTCATTTGAAGTAATTGAATATTTTTAACAAATCAATACAGCTTGTTACTTGTGGACCCTGAGTTCTCTGCTTAGTTTTTGAGGTCAAACAGAGAAATATAGAGCAGTGTACCATATCAGGGTCGTTCCAGCCCCCAGGTCCGGCCGAGGGGACAATGATGTCTTGATGAGAAGCAGTCCAGTCCAAGATGGACTTGACCGAGTTCCACGAGTCGTACACGTCAGCATAATTACGCCAGTGGTTACACGTCTCACGGATGGCTGTGTAGTTGGGCTGTAGGCACAGACGGGTTTTTCTGAATGTAGTACAGGCTACAACACATGATGTCTGAGGTACAGTTGATAGCCATTAATAATTATTCTGTTTTTACTGTCGGTTCAGTAGATGGAGTCTTGAAAATGAAATATGAGTAATGACTGTTAAGTTGTTGTAGAGCTACATCTACACAGATTGTGTTCCTATTGATACCAAAACATTTACACATGTACAAAATAGTGAACATTTTCTTTTAATGTCTTTCAACATTATTATGACAAGGAGGAATAACATCCCATTGTCAAACAATTATATTTGTTTAAACTAACTCCAACCATTGATCAATAATCAAAACAGTTGCATATAAATTGTAAGTAAAAAAGCTCATTAATGAATCGACTCATTTTTTTGCAGCTCTAACTATAAACGCATATATAAAAATATAATAATACATGCATCCGTCTCACCTGTCTGAATTGCCACTCATACAAAGGCCACTCACAGGAGTACAGGATGCTTGCTCCAGTTTGGTTCAGTGCTTTTGACATGTTCACGTAACCTGAACAAAAACAGAATAACGAAACTGTTGGATAAAAATGGATATTAAGTCCAAGGAGGCTCTGAATGAAAAGAGAAAATTTAACAAGAATATTATTGAAACTAAATTTCAATGTTAAGACAATGTGCTTCTATCATACTTTCATTTTGCATATCATAAACATAATATGAGATTATTGTTAAAGGATTAGTACATAGCAGGACATGCATTGCAATGATTCATGTAAATCATAGTTTGGATTGAAAAATGTCACCTTCTCCCAGAAGTTTCCAGTCCATGTTGCAGCCATCAAACTTGAGCAGATCCACACCCCAGTCAGCAAACGTCTGTGCATCTGTCTCGTAGTAACCCAGACTGCCTGGGTATCCAGCACAGGTGTTTTTCCCCACATCTGCATAAATGCCCAGCTTAAGTCCCTTAGAATGAACCTTAAAACAGGAATACATTCATGAAGTTTCTTTACAAAGTGCAACCTGCAGTTCAATTTGGACAGGTTATGACTAAAAAACCAGTAGGTGGTGATGTTGCACAACTTAAAAAAATATGTTTCTTCTACAGGACACAACTCTACCTATGTGGGGTTGAATATAACCAAGTTTTCTGGTGACAGCATTTTTGAGCTCCCTGTCACAGGGGTCTGCACATTAAGAGATCTCCTCTCCATTGTGTCTGTAGCAGGGACTCAGGGTGTCCTCCTACCTAATCAAGACAATGTATGCCCACAATGTCTGCTTCTCCCTGATCTCCAGGTGCTGACTTTTTACTGGTGTGAAATCTGAGACTTGGTTTTCACATCTTTCACGTCCCCCCTTCATTATGTAAATCATTTCAGGTCTGCCTGGATGGAAGTATAATGAATATGTAATGTGACTATGTAATCACTTTTCCTTGAGAGTTATTAAACCAGGGATTTCTAAAACTTCTCATTCGACAAAGATTTCAGAACTTCGACGCATTGCACCACTGCCTCGCAAAAAACTAGAACCGCATGGCATCATATCTGTGGGAATATGTGTTCAATGTGACATGGTCTAAATAATTGTGTATCCTATTCAAAATGGAGCCATTGAGACTGAAAACGGAAAAAAAACAGCCGTATTCAAGTGTGAACTCTCCCTCTATCTACCTCCAGCTAGTACAAAACCTCAAATGTAAGTATTTCTAACTCTCCTTAAATCTATCTGAACTCCTCTCTCTTTGACGTCTATGGAGGCATTATGTCATTCAATTATACATTCAAACCCCGGCTCTCCTTTTATACCTGATACTCACATAGTCAGCCAGTTTCTTGATGCCCCCCGGGAATCTTTTGGGGTCTGCCTGCAGGCGGCCCTTGGCATCGCGCTGGTGGGAGGGCCAGCAGTCATCGATGCACACGTACTCGTAACCGGCCTCCTTCCAGCCCTCCTTCACCATCACATCTGCCATCTGCATGTACAGACTCTCACTGCAAGAGGGGCGACAAGAGGAGGCAGGCAAAGCCCACAGTGCCACTTAGATGCGAGGGTTTCAGTGTCATGAGCAAGAGCAGTATGGCAGGGACATATAGACGCTATTTTATTCTGTTGATTCTTGTCGACTTAAATCATCACAACAATTCAAACAAACAACAGGCTGACATCTAGTGTCCTAACTGCTTTGTTGGCCGGAAACCACTGGGAAAATCTATTTGCTCTAAGGAGGAAGAAGAGGCTTTATGAGCGGGATTTGATTCATAATTATGAGAAATGATCAGTTTAGCATTTTAATTGAGTTAAGTATTGGTTTTTACACTTGCCAAAAAACTAATTGATAAACCGAGAGCAATGGTTAATAACAGATCTATGTCATTTTTCTCGATCTGTGTTGTTCATCTGACGTTTAATTCTCAGATAAAAACTCGTACTAATTCAGTTTTCTGATTGAGTTTATCCCTGTACAATCATACATTTTCACTCCTTTGGAAAGTTGTTGGCAGATGTTTCCTTGTTTTAAAAGTGCCATATGAATATTGATTATTTCAGTCGACAATGACATCTATATCTCACAGTTCCTCAAATCCAAAACAAATATAGGCAAATGAAAGCAGCTATTTTCAGCACGCTCCTGGCTTATCAGATACTCACTGCTTTTATAATCATATTTTCCTATAAAGTCTTTTTATTTCATTCTTAGAGAGATTTTCAATAATCAAATCAAGATCACGTACCGGTAATTATAATGTTATATAATATTATAATAAGGACACAACTAGGCCTACATAAAAACTACTCACAAATGTGTTAGAACTGTTATGTGCAACCATGCAATGAGTTTATAGTTATTATTATAAGGTAAGTTAGGATAATAGGAAAGTTCTGTGTAGTATTTGTTCAGAAACAACTGTGGTAGGCCCACTGAAGGCCAGAAGCTTTCAACTTTGTTTTCAATACTTTAGTGGCTACCACTGGTTCCACAGAGGGCAGGACTCCACCAGACACGTTTTTGAAAGTAGCCCAGTATAAGAGATTGTATATATTTTATCATTATTATGTTCATTTTGGAACACACATGTTATGAACAAGATGTTTTGGGAGGAGGATGAGTTGACGTATTTCTCAAAGAAGTATAGGCTACAACAGTCTTGTCACATTGCTTTTACTTTTGTTTTATTGTGTTTGTGTTCACCAACATGTCAGACCCTGATCCTGCTGAATCATCTCCGCCTGACAGCTCTGACGTCTCTTACCTGATGCAGTTATTGGGGTCCTTGTCACAGTCGATATCACACATGAACCGCTCCCAGTGCAGCCAGCCCATTGTGGGTTTTAGTGCCAGTCCATTGTCCAGCGCATCTGCAGCAAGAGGGATCAACACCAGGAGCGAGAGGAGGACCACGGGCTCGTACATATTTTCAACCCAGCACTCGACACTTAACGCAGACAATAACAATACAAGAATTTAGTACCTATTTCCTCTTGCAGAGCGTCTTCAGCCCGCCCCTCTAGACGATAGACGCCAATTTTGACCAATAATATCGAAATGCGCCTGTGACCCTCCAATGGCATTCAGGCATTGCGAACAGGAAGAGCCGAGGTATCGTTTCGGGTTGAGTTGATGAAAGGATGCGCGGGGATGTCACCTGACACAATATGACAGGGTTATTTTATTCTGTTCCTTAACACACACATAAAAAATAATGATGTTCCAAAGTAGGCTTTATTTAAAGACGTATATTATTATTTATTAAGTGCTAGAAAATAGCCTATCGGATCTCAAAGACGAAACACAAAACATGAAAATTAGTTTAGAGGGGAAAACACATTTGATATAAATACAAAACTAATACTAAAATATACCCTAAAATAAGAGTAAAAATAAGTAAATAGTCATTTCCAATCAGAATTTATAGAATTTTACAATACAAATATTTAATGTCTGTTTTCTCAAAATGAGTTTTTTCTCATACTCTGAGACAGAAATCTCCACTTCAGTAGCACATCCAGTTTTATTCCTATCTATGTTCTGAAGGTATTTGCAGAGGGGTTTGTTCATATATCATTCACAGCCTGATCTATATAACAGTTTATTCATAAAAACATGGTGAAAATCGATTTTCAGTGAGTGATACAAAGAGATATCCACAATCCCCTCTGTAAATGCCTGTGTCTTTAATATGTCAACAAAATGAACAAATAATCTTGAACCTGGGTTTATCCAATGTTCAGATTTCTTAGCTGGAAATGTATGCAAGTCAGCACACCAGCCTTGTATAGAATAAATGTCTTCATACAGTATATTGTTGTATTCTTTATTAAAGGGATACTTCACCCGTTGAAACATGAATCTGTATTGACATTGGGTCATATATGTAGTAGAAATGTGAAATAAATGTTGAAGTTGGTGCCTTCTTGGCCGAGAAAAGGCAGAAAGTGTATTTTTGGAAATTGTCCCAGAATGCATAGCACCGCAGGCCACTCCCACTAAGGTCCTCGATTTCAGAATCAGAATCAGAAGTACTTTATTAATCCCAGAGGGAAATTCGATCGTTACAGTTTCTCCAAAATATACAGTATAGCAGTAGAAATATAGTAATAAAAACATTTACAAACATATTTACTTTCTCCCAGAATTGATCTTGGAAATTCCTGGCAGAAAACCGACTCTGTGGCTGTGTCCGAAATCACTCCACGCCATTTTGTAGTGCTGTCCGAATTCTGAGTGAGCATGGTCATACCCTATATAGTCCACTCAATGTATCCCACAATGCATTTTGAAAAGTAGTGTATGAGCGATGGTCACTATTTGAGCAATATATACCATCATGCATTGCGGTTCAAAAGATTTTTACGAGCGGAGAGAGGCGTTTGACTGCTGTCAAACGGATGAGAGGAGCGACCAGCATGAACACAGAAACTCAATAAAGTTCATATTCAGAGCGTTTTACTGAAATCTATGATCGGTTTTAATAAAGATTAAAAGATTGTCAACTTTAGTGATGTTAGTCCTAATGATGATGACAGACTAGAAACCAGAGTCTGTGAGCATAAATAATTTAGTTTTTCCGAAAATATGTCTCATTATGTAAAATTCAATATAAGTATAAGTATTTATTATTTGTAAATGTTTCATGAAAATACACTCAGTATAATATGAGTTATGACGGAAATTCATGTTGTTATTGATCCTCGGCCGTTGTTAAGCTGCATTTCAGTTGCGCGACAACAATGACGTCACTGTCAGCGGCCGGTGAGTGAGCGCGTAGTGGACAAAATGTTTTTTAATTTTGCTGAGTGAGTGCACTATATAGTCCACTGCATAAAACTCACTATATAGTGAATAGGGAGTAGCCTATGTCTGTGTCCATAGGCAAACAGTGAGAGCACTGACACTATCAGTCTGCCCCAGCTCGAGCCGGCCCGGGCTCCTCGTCGGCCAGCAATATAGCAATATAGCCGGCCTGACGGTTGCTGCTCTGGCGGCTGCAGCAGCCAAAACACAAGACCGGCCTGTCGGCAGCAGCCGTCTCGTCGCTATATTTATATTTTTTCGCCATTATCAGCTTTCTCCATAGAGCCTGTTAGCATAGCTTCCAAGCAATATGGCGGACGTTAAGTTTCGATTCTGGGCGTGAGTTCCCACCCACTGATCTGTGATTGGTCTGTAGCTTCAGTGGTCGAAAATATGAGGAACTAGCGTTGTAGTTTCACACTGCTAACCGCAACAGCTTCCAGTGACGCAATATGACGATATTGCATCACTGGAAGCTCCTTTTCAGACTCAGAAATACAGAACTTTCCAGTCTCAGGGGAAAATGTGGGCTGGATGCACGACCATTCAAAAATACTACCAGTTTACAACTGATACAATGCTTAATGCAAATGGGTGAAGTATCCCTTTAAGGATTTTAAGTTTTTTTTTTATAGGAGGTGAACAAGTATCTGGAATCCAAAGTAAGGTTTGGATTTGATTTATTCACCTTGAGCGAAAAACTGGCAAAAAGCCTCCAACAAAATAAGAATGATAGAAAATTGCCCAATTTAGCTCAATGTTCCCTGAGGAGCCTGGCTAGTCAAAAATGCCACACACACAAACACACACCCACCCACACACACACACACACCCACCCACACACACACACACACACACACACACACACACAATTGCCAATAATGTAGCTGTATGAACATTTCCTCAAAGCTTCAAGCTGTTTATTAGCTGCAGATCTAAGACACTAATTTGTCTGGCGCAGACAATAAATGAATCACAGATAGGTTTTATAATTCAGCTGTAAGCGGACACCCTGCGACAGAAACAAATTAATCGTAGATATTTTTCCTAAGAGATGTTCTCACATGCAGAGAGAGTGATGAGTTTTGCATTTATTGCAATATTCTGCCATTTTGTTGAAATTTAAAGAGGCCGCTAGAAATTGTTCATTTGGAGATCAGTGTTTTAAAGAGTTTGAACGGAAGCACAAAAGATTTAAAACTTTACATTGGTGACTTTATTTGATATAGTTCCTCTGTCATATTGAGAAGAGTCAAAACAAATCAGGCAGCATTCATGAATTGGCACAACCAAACAATAATCCTCATCCCGACTGCTGGCTGTATGTAAAAAGGGAGCATAAATGAACACAAAACCTGACCTTTCAGAAAAATGTCAAGGGTGCCCATTTCAACCCTAAACATTATCAGAGGCTTCACCAAGGGACAGGCCTGATACAAACAATTTGTCACTTGCTATAGTTCATATCAGTGCCAGTGTACAAAGGCGCCAAGGCTTTAAATGTCAGATTTCAATTTGACTCACCCCCCCTGCTGATGGATGGTCCAATCCGACTCCCTTGAATACATCGTTTTCTCTTTGTAAAAATGGGATCTTGACCGTCGTTGTGATAGACACACTTGTTGTTGCTGCATAAAAGCGCAGGGTGCCTGTTTGTGTACAGTGGTTAATTGAGATTGTTGACAGATGGGCAATCCATGCTTTCTGTCTGGGTTATGGCTCCCCAGAGCTTTGACACCAATCCATCATGTCCCTTTCTTCACACAGTGTCACATAATTGAAGAGGCTGTCATAGTTGAATTATGTCGGCAACTTTGTTATGAAGTGTGCGGGGATAAAATGAAAGCAGTGTTGTTGTGCGCCTCCTTGCCAAGGAGTCTTATTATTGTATTGATCTATGGGGACAGGTGGCTGCAAGAGCAAATGTCATCAAAAAGTTGTCACTCCATAAATACGACTGATGTCATAGAGCTCACATAGCCACAGTGGAAAATCATTTATTGTCTTGTAATTAGCTGCTTAAGTTGTTAATGTGATTGTCACAGGACAAGGAGGCTACATGTGCTAATGTTGTTACATTAATGAGGTCTTTGTTGCGCTGAGAAATCGCTTTAGGTTATAAGCATATAATATGACCTAAATTGAGCTTTGTTAAGGGGTTATATCTTTTTCATCCCCTTTCATTTAAAGTTATGAATTGAAATAATTTTTAAAACCTTCTCGCTGCCAGGCAACAATGTTGTACATCAGGTAGTTTATTGAACGTTTCCATCTTGTTCCCATGTCATGATCTCATATTGAGACTTGTGACTGTATAAATAATAATTGAGGTACTTCAGATAAGCAGTGATAATTAGCAAGCTAACAATCCAGGTATGGTTTGCACAGATACCAATACCTGCTAACTAGTGCTAACGTATAAATAGCATATAGTACCAGATTTTTTGGACTGGACAGACTGATACAACAAACAGGGCACACTTTTTGTGCTCTATATTTCCATTATTAAAATGCATCAACAGTACATGCAAACAGAGTTTTAGACCAGTCACAAGAATAAACCCTGTTGATGTCGATCAGACTGCTAGACGCAACCTCTTGTTACACAAAGTGACCAACCCCTGTTAATCGTGCATCATTTCATGCTCGAATAACATTAAAATGGATGGCGTTTAAGAATTCACTTCCCCAACAGTTGCATGAATAGACAATTAGCTATCAAGTGCCTTTTACTCTCTTTTTTGTTAACCAGGCTGAAAGCATGTTTCATTTTGCTTTAAGGTTGGGCATTATAATATCAGCCTTAAAGGGGATTGACTCACCTTTGAAATCAGCCTCAAGTGGCCAGTCGTAGGACTGCAATTTTGAACACTCCCCCATTCCCAAACCCAGAGGTTTTTGTTTCATAACTTTATACATTCAATAAATAAAACTTAAAATTTGACCAGCATCTGAACGCTTGACTCCCATATTTTGGTAGTCATGCGTTTAAATGTCTTCAAATCGTATTTAAACATAAGTCTTTGGTCTCGCTTCAAACCAGGGATGTTGCATTAATTGGCATGCATCTTAAACACCAGCAGACAATCTCATATAGACTTATGATTCAGTATTTAGTTCAACTTTGAATTTCAGATCTCTGTAATTACATTGCGACTGGTAAGAATGAACCATTAAGTTGTGCAATGATTCAAAACTTATCTTTAATTAAATTCTCGATGGTTCATTCTTACTAGTCAAAAATGTAATTAGAAAGTCATAAATGTATTTTGCGTAGCTTTAATGTGAATACCTTCAATCTTATACGGTACATTAGAGCCAATTGTTGTGGAGGCAATATTATGAAAGTGTTTGTTTTCCCCCCATTTTATTTTCCTAGATGTTCACAGCTGGAAAGCATTTAGTGCAAAAGAAAGATATCCTGGTTCTTTGTGGATTAGGTGATGCCTCACAAACGGGGGCAACAGTGTTTTAAAGTGAAATATATCTGGATACAACATGTATTCCAACAGATTTAGCGCTGGTAGAATTTAACATGTATTAATCGTTTAACCAGTTTATACAGTTTACTTAATGATGCTGTATCTAAATTATTTAATATTACGTTTGGCACATTAACAGGCAGTAAAAACCTTTGCTTTCACATCTACTTTAGTTTCTTCAGCTCCCCAGCTCCCCTGAAGATGTTTCAGTACTGTACTATGGAGGCAAGTCGTTTTTATCTATAAACCATCACAGTAAATTATTCACCAAATGCATTTTTCACTGCCTCAGAGCTGAAGGGTTTAATCGAAGAAGCAGCTTGTTTGTTTCCTATCAAATGTATTTTCTTTTAAGTTATTTTTCTCAGAGAAAGGAGAACATTTGATTTCAATATATAAATGTTCTCAGACACTGCATTAAACTCTGGTGACATTTCCCCCCCTGGAAATGATGTGCCTAATTATGATTTTACTCTCTTGCCAATGTGCAAACAATGTTCAATAATAGCCTCAGATTGATTACATCTTAAATATTATTACTAATGATCTTAGGATCGGCTACAGAGTAACAGAGTCACAGAAGAAGGAAGGAGGGTACTTCAGTATATTTGTAGAAAATCAATTTTAACAGTGTAATGGACACATGAGTCAGTTTGTAGACCTTAAGAAGTCAGACTGTGCACAAAGACTGACCTTCTCTCTGGCCGCAGTTACAAAGCAGCTCGGACCTGCCAGGACTAATCCTCCCTTTGATGAGACCTGA
The DNA here is from genome assembly GCF_963584025.1 of Labrus mixtus. Classification (NCBI taxonomy): domain Eukaryota; kingdom Metazoa; phylum Chordata; class Actinopteri; order Labriformes; family Labridae; genus Labrus; species Labrus mixtus. Next base: position 14,974,354 of record NC_083621.1, on the reverse strand, counting down.
TGATACATGTCCTCTACAGTAATTAGATAGAACTGTGTATTGTGTACCATAGCAGTTAGAGAAAGTGCAAAATCAATAGCCAGCATACAGTAGAGGCAGTACATGTCTGATAAAATCAGGGATTCGTTCAGCTCACTATGCGGGACATTTACTCAAGGATATTTTCAGGGTTGGCTACTTGGCGTCTGGCTCGTGTCTTTGTCTATTTATGTCAGAGATGGATACGAACATTTCAGATACAATTCTGCTGAACATCCCGTTAAGAAAAGGCTCCTTTGGGACTTTCAGACTGGAGCTTGCTGTTTCAGTGAGGACTGGGACTACCACACTTAACATACTAGAATAATAAGAACCAGGTAAACAGTCTTGGAGTCTAATAATGCTTACTTCATTTTACTTTTTAATTAACCTGCAGAGTCCAATTAAGATTAAAACTCTCAATTTCAATTACTGTTGCGTATATTGGAAAGAGCTTTAGTGCAGATTTCAGTGTTGCCCATTGACACGGCCCATCAAGTTATCTGAGGTTATGTTCTTGTTTTGTCCTTTTAATTAGTTGTTAATGTCATTTCCTGTTTTATTTTGTATTGGCCCTTGTCTCTGTTTTGCGGATCTGATTGTGCTCACCTGTGTCTCGTTATCCACTGATTGTCTGTGTATATAATGTGTCCTGTCCTGCCTCATGTTGCCAGTTTGTTGTGTGGTCCCTTGTGTCGCCTCGACCCAGCATTACATGTAGTAAGTTTTCTTGTGTATGAGCTAAGTTTACTCCTTTGACCATTGAAGTTTTTTAGCTCCCTTTTGGATTTGTTTCCCTCACTTATTGATTATCTGTACCGACCAGGACTGTGAGCCTGTATTCTTGGTCCATCAATCTAAATTGATTTGGTTCTGTTACCCATCAGGATGAATTGTAATAATTGTTGATCCCTTCACTTTCATCATCAGGTTGAAACTAAATATGTCAACAACTTAAGTGAATGAGAACATAACTACAGAACTAATGATTTCAGCCTCAGCTTAACTTAGTGCTGAGTGCTGGACAAACACTGTTAGCATGCTAACAAGCAAAACTAGACATATATAGGACCCAAATACATGTTAACAGTTTGTACAATATACTGATCACAATACTATACCTTTTTTATTATTTGTATAGAAAAATGTCAACATACTTGACCTCACCTTTTCAGACATAACGATACGTAAATTCTATTGATAAAAAAATATATATCAAAAAGCCAAGAACAACCAAACAAAAGAAAGATATTTAAATGCTTTCCCAAATATTATAACGTGATACAGTCGCCTACACTATAATATAACAAGGCTGAACGATTTGCTGCTCATATCGTTGAATTGTGAAGAAATATAATCAGTCAGAGCACACTCAATCATCCATATAGTTTGTACAGTAGTTGGTTTTACAATTGTGGATAGCCAAATTGTAGTCTTGTAAATAAATAACCATAATAAGTGAGCAAGGTAACATTCCAGTGTTAGCAATTTAAAACAGATGCTGACAAACATCCTGTTAAAAACGGACTGTAACTTATTTTGAATAATACACCATTATTAAAGCTCATTTAAGACGATTTAAGAAGAGATTGTTTCAGGTAATAAAACTGCCTGAAATTAATACTGGTGCCTCTCTATGAACTACAAAAACAAGAAAGTTCAAAAGTGACAGGATTAATCATTTGAAATATGATTTTTTTTCTGTGCATGTGACCGCTGCGGCGGGGTAGGTGTCAGACGAAGTGAGTGACAGAATGCTGCAAAAACAGCCTTTGTTTATGTAGTCTACGGCAAAGGTCAGGGTGAGTGAGTTGACTGTCACAAGGCAGCAGGAGGACATATTTCGTCTGAAAATACTGCTTTCACATGTACAGCAAAGACATAAGAAGAGGTAACCCTTTGTCCATGGGGACATCAAAATCAGCTGCGGCCGGAAGATTCTCACAGGAGCTTTATCTAAACATTTTGTATAATTTGGTAACTTTTGCTTTTACAGCTGCGTACCAAAAGCTCTTCCTGAGAAAACAACTGAGAGCAGGTTGTAGCCCTGCATTATTGCCACACACATTTACTTAATCAGCTTTTCTCCATATTTTTCAGACAGTGACCTTAGTCTGTGTTTTCTGACTTATAGACCATAATATCTACAAGTTGCCTTTGATTTTAGGTACCTTCTTGAACAGGGAGTAGAAAACACAAGAGTTTCACAAAGGACTCTTGCCGTACAGTGTAAGGAGGAATTAACCGTCTACCACCCTAAACTCAACTCCCATGTTGCATCTGTGTAATGGATACAGACCTGACCTTTTCATAAAGAGATAAACTCTGACGCTATAGGACCTGCCCCATGTTCACTTTGAGAAGCCAAATCAAGCATGTATCGACAGTTTGCAACTTGAAAGCCAACACTTGTTCCTTGAAAGGTTTCCAACTTCTTCGAAAACAAAAGACCTTTTAAGTTTTAATGTCCTCCATTTTGATTCTGAGAGACAAGAATCCATTTTTTTGTCTTCACGGTGGCACTGCACCTTCACTTTAATTTTTCATTAGAGGTTGAAAAAGTCATCCTTTGTTTTCTGAGACACTGCCGCTGTATTAGCTGAAGAAATTATTCTGAAGGAGTTCAATATGTCTCAGGTTACCATGGACCTGGAAATTGATTTCTGGAGTTGGGTTGCAGCCTGGAGCTCATTTTTTTTATTCTATTTGCTCTGAGTAGAAAAACAACTGATTACACACACACACCATTATTTCTTATCGCAGTAAATGTATTGTTTTATTGCTCTATTTGGTGATAGAAATAGGCAATAGCTGAAGGGGAGCATGTTATTAAGTCATATTATTCGACCTGGTCATGCAGATGTCATAAGGATATGTGGAAAAATCTAAAGAAGGAAGGGAGGTTGTGTTTCCCTGTATTTGAACAGGAAATATGATCTTTTATGACAGCAAAAGGTCACATGCAACCTTAATGGACAGAAATTCAGATTTAAACAAGACTGTAGACTCTCTACACAGCCTACAGAAGAAAACAGTTCCAATGGGATGCAAGGCGCAGGAATTTATTAATGGCAACACCATGGTAACAAGATCATTATCTGTCTCAGTAGATCCTATGACTGCAATACTGTGTCCATGTTCCCATGCTCCAAACACACTAGAGTTGTTTACACACACTCATGAAGTCTCTAACATGATAAAATCGAGGGTTGGGTTCATTACCCTCGTAACACCGGACTGCTAAGCTTTTCAACACTTGAATCAAATGGCAAAGGCATAATTAGATTCAAATGGGACTTTTTAACTTATTAGAATCACTTTCAGTGTGCTGGAAAAATGCTAAAATGTTAATGCTTGGTTCTTTTTCGTGAAATGCTAATAAGGAGTTGAGAGGTCAAACCAAAGTGTATTTGCAGCGCTCTAATTGTCTGACATTCAGGTTAAGGGTTGAGACTGCTATTACTGTTTTTTTTAAAATGGTGTGTGTTTCTGTGAGATTTAAAAAGTTGTTTGAGGCTATTACCTTGGTTTGAAGATAAAAAAGCTCCTCTTTAGTATTCAGCATTGTAATTCATGTAATGTAATTCACTTATTTAAAACAGACAATAGATAACAGATGCAGACATCTATCTACTGTTTGAACCTGAATGACCTCACAGTGCTTTGTGTCACAACACTTTCAAAGAACAGCAAATTCAGAAACCTAAATTTAGAGTTTTCAACCTCTTTTCTCTGATGAAACAGAACATGTGAAAAAGTTATGTTCTCATGAGAATGTTTTTTTCTTTTTTCCAGTCAGAGATATATTTTACTTTGAAACAGCAAGCTGACATATCTTTGTTAATATATTTTCTAACTTTCATTTTGAAATCAACAGTGGTGCTCGAGTATGAAGAAAATTGACTGAAAACTGACTTTTCAAGTCTTCATATGATGCAACATTGTTTTGTTTCTGCCACTAGAGGCCAGCTGAATAATCTGTAAACACACTGATTCTCATTTACTTTAGTGGCACATTTTGAAAGTGAGAGCGGATTTGTTTAAATTCCTGACTGGGCCAGTAAATTATTTATTGACTTGAAAAAATATTGTATGAAAGGGACTTTTTAGACATGCAGTAGAACTGAGCAAATTTAATATAACTCGATGTACTGAAACTGTAAAACGTCAATGTACAATATTAAACATGTACCAGAGTTAGCTTGAATCTAATTTACATTTTCAGTCCCTCCTTGGCACGTCAAAATGAAAACATCACTGTTTACTACAACAAACATAACACACACACTAACATGCAGACTTTTCTGTTTGTTTTTAAGTCTGCCAAAAGCATCAAAGTTCTTCATGTGATCCACTGAGTCGTGGCTTTCACAGAGAAAGCTGACTGCCCAGAGGCGAGGAAAGGGTACAGTACACTCTCCTGTCAAAGATATTATTGTGGATTATAAACTCCTCTGAGTAGGTGGGCAAAACCATTTAAAATCTTATACAGTATTCAAGATTTTTATACAAGTTTGAAAATTACAAAGGTGATGGGATGAATCAGATGTCAGATAACTATGAGTGACACATTTAATGAAAGAAAAAGTCATTAGATCAATTATTATCAATGACATGTTTAATTGTAGCAAAACCCTGACTTTTTTTGTGAATAGTCCTGTAAATAAAACAAAAGCTTCAGGAACCTTCCCACAATTTTTCTGAAATACTTTGCTCTCTGTTTGGATTAACTGGATAGAAGAAATCTTGTTGACTCAGTAGAAAAGCTGTTGGCACTCACAGCAGGGATCAAATGTTGACAAATGGCCTTCAGTAAGGACACTGTATGACATTCAATATATTTCTGTTGTCTATATATCATGAGCAATGGCATTGAAAGGAAAAATGCAAGTTCGTAAGAATCCAGTCACTGACACATTGGATGACGAGTGTGACGCAGGGGGTGAGTGGATGGGACGGACCATTTTTCAGCAGGAAGTGGACAGTAAATAAAGGGTGTGGTTGCACCTGCTGAGCGTCCCCCTGCAGAGCCCCCTTTTTCACATCTCCACTCGTTACAAAGACAGATGTGATGTTTATCTTTGAGGCTCCTGCAGAGACTGCTCATAGGTATGACAACGGGAGTTTTTAAAGCATAGCTGGAGAAAAATAAGTGATGGGAAGAGCACACAAGCTCACCTCTCTGGGGTTGATCCTGGAGCTTCTTCTTCAAACACCTGAGTCCTGTCACTCCATCACAAGCGTATGCAATGTGAATGTATGCTTACACAAATGCACCCATACACACCCACACACCTTTTATTCTTCAGTCCCCATAGACTGGATTCCTCCCCTCCGGTACCATCCCCACATCTCAGAGAATTATTCACTCCATGCTTCTCAGTAGGCCCTTTGTTTCCACGGCAACAAGACTTAGTGGATGTGTTGGGTTTGCTGTAGTCTAGACAATCAGTATTTTAATGTTACAATGAAATACACAAAATAGAAGAAAGATGATCCAAGATGCTGATGCTAGGTAAGTTGTTCTCTAATAACCAGCGTCTTGGGAAGCTACAGTCTTAGTCTCTCAAGTATTTTTAACAATAAGTGCAGATTATTTAACTCCATGATGAGGCTCTGGCATGCCAACAGCAGAAACACCTTTTCTACGATCAGTGTGTGTAGAAATGAGAAATAAATATGCAATTAAATATCCCTGACTTAAACTGCTGGACTGTGGGTGCTTACTATTTATAAACTATCCTTGACAATTCAGCCTGTTCTTGTGAGAAGCAGAACTTCAACATGAGGCTCCACAACTCCACAGTGACACAACCAGGGCCTTTACTGTAAACTACTCTCGTTAACTTGGGGAAGTGTTGTCACTTATTTCTCCCATTTTGTACCTTCTCAGCTATGTTGGTCATCAGGGTTTGGATATCCATTTGTTTTTCTATCTGGGATCAAGGAATCCTTTTTTGTCTCAGTTTTTCAAGGATAAATGGGATAAGATCAACTTGATCCAGTTACAGACTTTTAGGAATACCAAATCCATGTGTGCAGATGGCCTAGCAGTTGGCTATAGTACTCCAAGCGGGCGGCCCGGGTTCAAGTTCGACCTGTGGATCCTTTCCCACATGTTATTCCCCACTCTTTCTCTCTGTCCTATCAACAAACCCAAAATAAATCTAAATAAAAAAGGTTACCAAATACAGATAACCATAGCTCTAAATGTGACTTCATACTGTTTGTCCACAGGGAGCACCAATATCAACACAATATAAAAGATCCTGCAAGACCACATTTTTTATTTTTCCACAATTCTAAGGTCTTCCTCAACTACTTGTCATGGTAATCAGCAATTTAAGGGCAAACTATTAAAATTATGGTTTATATATACATATAATAACTTTTTTTGTTTGACTCGCTGTAACATTTAAGAAGATGACATCTTGTTCCTGTTTTCCAGCCTGAGTCCACCCCTCTGCTGGGATCGGGATTATCCTGACTGTTTGGATCGAAGCGATCCTTCTCAAGTGTTTTTTTTCAACTGAAACTGGTGATTTATCCAGATGAAAATTAAGATGATATGACCTGAGCTTATCTGATGATCTGTTTTGATCACTTTACACAACCTGTATTCAAGATTTGATCCAATCAGATAGCTGGTCAGATTGCTACAAGCAAAGAAACATTGATCAAGGAAAACCTTCCTCTTAACAGGAACCAGACTCGTGTTGGCCATCTGCTGCAGCTGTGTTGGGCGTGCAGGAGACAATCAAACAGAAACAACAACAGCAACAAAACCGACTTAGAATAAAACTGTATGATGGCGACCATGCCAGTAACAATATTAAAAGTATGTGTAGTAGTAGCAGCAACAGTAAAAACAAAGTATGATAATCGACTGATCAGTCTAATATTAACATGAACAACTCTGTTAATGTGAATGACAATAATTGAAATCAGAAGTACTGATTTAATATACAGATCCTAACTTTAAAATATGCATTTTCCTCAAAGCTGTTGCACAGGGCTCAAGATGCAATATTTCAGCAACTTTTGTCAACATACAACCAATCTCTGTTTGATGCATTCAGTGAATGAAGTAGAGGATGGATGTGAAGGTTCAAGACCGTCATTTGGAAGAAGCAATCTTGGTTTCCTATAGTATAATCAGCAGGGTATGGAGGAAGACCATTAGTATGGGATGGGCTATAAGGAGGCAGGATGGGCGTAGGAGACCCAGTGACACAGTACAGTCATCAAAGTGCTGCAGGAGATCAGGAAACCTCTGTCAATATTGCTGCCACCTCATTGTGGCTATGGGTCAGACACGTGTGCTGCATAGCCTGTAGGGTAGTAGATGTAGGTTAGGGTTAGGATGTTATCCTTGCTGGAGATGATTTCTGTCGTGCTTTGCTGAAAAGAAGTGAGGAGTGATGAGTCTGGCCTTATACTTTTAATTTGAAAGGGTTTGTCCTGAACACGCAGGGGTGCAACTTCCAAAACCTGGATTAATTACATTAGAAACTTTAACATGATTAGACAACAAAAACTGATCTTCAAATAACCACCTTTAAAAAATATGGTAAAAGTCAACACCAGCTTTCTTAAAAAATCTAATTAAAAATGTACATAGTAATAACAGGAGATCAAACTTGAATAGAAATAGTTAGTTAAAGCAAAAAGTGGTAAAAGAATTGACAGTTGACATGGTCCTTGATTTAGCTCTGCCTGTTAAAAAGACGCAGTATGGAAATAGAAGACATCCCAAGGATTCATTATCATACTGGTTTAGTGTTCCCCTAAATGTAATATTGAACAAAGGGATTTTTCTTTGATCCCTTTTTAACAAGCAAAAAAGAGAATGATCTCTTAGACCTGTCACCTTCAAGAAGTAATTATCTCAGTTTCTTTACTTTATGGTTGTGAAATGTTACAACATTTAAATATTTACATTTGAAACTAAATATAAGGATCTGCTTGTATTTCAGAATCAGAGATTCACTTCCAGGGCCCCTGTCAAAAAGTTTTTCACTTTTAAACATCAATAAATACATATTGTATATTTATATATATATATATTACAATTTGCATGTTCTGCATTCATTTCATGTAGTAAGCAATCTTGGTCATGTGTTTTAGGCAAAAAGAAAATAGAAACACAAACTATCAACAGGTTTTCTGATAGCCACATGACTATTGGGAGAAATTTTCATACAAATGGGCAGATTTATTCCAAATCTGTCTGCAGGTGCTGTTTCTTTATTTATTCATCTTTTGTTAATTGAATCTCTTTTTAATAAAGTAATTACTCTATATCCTGCATACATTAACACTGTCACATTTTAGGGAAAACTGAACAGGTGTTGTGTGTTGACTCCTCCCACTCTTAAAGGGGCAGACCATCACAGCACACCTGAGGATGATTAGCTTAATTGCACGTAGTGTTTAAATGGCTGCTCACTCTGTTGGTTAGGCAGCATGTGAGAGAGGAGCAAGCTACTAACTAAGAAGGAGTTTCTAACCGGAGCATTTAGCTAAAATAAAATGCTTGTGAAACAGTTGTTTGAGAAGACTGAGGAATGACTCCACCGGCCCTACCTAACCTGCATGAAAGACAAACAGTACTGAGTCTACAGTAAACACATGTGGCCTAAATACAAGCTACAAAGGAGAAAAAACTCTACTTGCTGTTAAACAACTAAATGCTCAAATAAAGTCTAAAGACCATGTACAAGTAGGAAGTGGCTTTCCAGGACTCCAAACAACAGAGAAGGATAAGAGCTGTACCTACAGGAGTTTGAGAAGAGAGACACCAGACAAAGAGTGCCCTTGACTGAAGAAGCCTACCAAGACCGAACACCTTGCAAGGTAAGAGATGACAAAGAGAAAAGAGCAAAGTTGTTTCTGATTAGTGGATATGTACTCAATTGAATGTACGACGTGCTGCATGCATGTGCTGCTCGGGTTGTCCAAGTTTCCGAGTTGGGAGGTCGTTCTTCCAATTTTCAGTGTGTTCACGTGATTTCAGTTCGGAAAGTCGGAATGTTGTAACAACAGCAAATAATAGCGTTGATGCAAGAAAACATATTTTGCCACCTATGTGTTGACAATTCTGACGTCAAGTCGACAAGTTGGGCACCTAATTCTTTTCTGAGTTTCCGAGTTGTTGTTCCGACTTGAGCAGGTGTTCATGTGCATTTTACAACTCGGGCATTCGTTTTTCCGATGTGTCAGACACGGCATGAATGCAGCAATAATCACACCAAGTCTATATAAACCCAATGTTCTGTATATTGTGAGTCACCATGCTTCAAATGATTTGAAGAGTTTCCCCTTTTGGTTGCTGTATGTGGAGGCAGTTGACTGACTGGTGTTGTCATAAGATTTTTTTTCTTCTGTATTTTGTATCTAGCCACAATGTAAACAAATAGCTAGTGATAAAATAGAAAAGTATAAATGAATGCAACCTTTTGAATAGCATGGGAGCTTTACGCACAAAGATATGTAGAAATGGTTTTGAAGTGTGACTTCAGCCTTTAGGCTAGAGCTTGTTGGAAATTCTAATGTACTATACTAAGATTGAACTTGGTACAGAGATAAGATTGGCTTTGAGTTTATTTTAAAAAATAAAATCCTTGTTGCTGTACAAGACCACGAGATTCTTTCTTTGCTGTTTGTTGTTATGAAGGCAGGGTGAATATGAAAACTAATCCTCAAAAGCTAATTGTAAAAAGACTTCAAACCAATATTTCTTTGCATGCCAGCTGTGCCTTAGCCCGTCCTAGAAAAAAGTAATGACTTTCTCAAACATTCTCAACACACTCTGAGGTGTCTGTCTTGTTTTGGTCTGGCTGTGAGTCACAGAGGTACAGAATGGTCACTCTTCGATAACGGTGAAAATGATTTATTTCTATATTTTCTCTGCTTGTGGTGAGAACCCAAGGAGTTATTTGTTTTTCTAGAGTTCAAGAGTCCCCCTCACACATACACAGACATGCACGTACACTCATACATGCTTGGTCTCCTGGGGAAATCGTTATTTCCCCTCTTGGCTCACCTCTCTCAGCCATCCTCATGCACTGGATCCGTGTCAGAGCCGCAGAGGTAGAAAAGCTGCCAGCTGTCTTCCTCACTTGTTCCCTTGGGCATCAACCTCAGTGTGAGTCGTGTCTGATGGACAGGACCGAGAAAACCCTCTGTTTACTTAAGTAGCAGCAAAAGCAGAGCAGCAGTAGAGGCCTGCAAGCAGAGGAGATGAGGGATAGACACAGTGTTGAGCAAGGCAACAGACATATCCACCCATAAAGACATACAATACATTCTTTACATGTCAGTCCCTACAGGCACATGCCTACCTGCACACATTTTCCCACTCTGCAGTCATTCTAGACAAAGATGAAAAATAGGATGAAGTAAAACAGGCACAAGCCAGAAAAATAATCTGTATAAAAAATCAAAATAATTAAAAAACTACCAAGAAGACGGTGTAAAAACACCCCAATGCAAGTAAAAGTCCTGCAGCAAGAAGAATTCCACAGAAGTGAAAGTACTGGAAAGGAATGGTGTTTTACATTAAAGGGTGAAAAAGCACCAATTCATTAACAAAGGTTTCACAGTTGCATCTATGTGTCAGTTGTCTAACTGAAATGAAAAACTATCTTGATTGAAAAAACATTTTTTATTAGAAATGTGACCCTGATACAAACTGAGCCAGACATTTACAGTGTAGTAAATGTTTGTGTTCTTTGAAAGTGTACATTCTCCACGGCGGCTGTAGTCCAGCCTCCTGTGTTTGATGACCATGTTTGATGTTTCCTTGGGTAAGACACTTCACCCAAAGTTGCTCCCACTGCTTCGTCGGCGGCGTATAAATGTGTATGAATAGGTTTGTTAATGATGGTCACTTTACATAGACTCTCTACTCCAGTGTGTGAATGGGTGTGAATGAGTAGGTGTGGTGTAAAAGCACTTTGAGTAGTCAGAAGACTAGTAGAGCGATATACAAGCTCAAGTCCATTTACCATTTACCACTGCTTTTTAAACATTTTACCACTATGTGAATATGCTTGACTTTTTATACAGAAACATCAACCATTCATTTGTTTAAAATATAATTACTGCATTTATCTACTAAAATATAATTGCTCTTGCTATGCTTAGTCCCATAAATACATATTTATTTCCTTTTTAGTGCTGCTGACTTTGCATGCATAAATTTGCTCTTAAAGGGATCCCTTACAAATGTTATGCCGTCTTAAAGTTGATGTCAAATGTAATTCAATTTTGAAGCTTCAGCACTCCTGAAGAAATTCTAAACATCTTCTAAAGCAACATTTAGAAACAGAGGTTTGACATAATTCCAACTGCTGCCATACTCTCTCTACAGAGGGATTGTGTAGGGACTAATTCCTTGTTTCTCCTGTTTACACACAAAAGAAACACAGTGCACACATGTGTCTATAACCAGTATCCACTTACAACCCCTGTACTGCAGTCTTCCCAGCTGTAGGGCTTCGTTCAGATGTTGGAATTACAGAAATGTAGAAGAGCAGCAAGGGATTAGTGGAAATGAATCCACATAGGATTTTCTAAGTACATATAAGGAGTTTTCCAGAGACGCTTGAAGAGTAGGTTTTCCCTGCTGTTTTCTTGAAAGCATGTCCTTTGAAGATGCATGTTTTCCGATTGTATTATTCAAATGAGACACAAAGGGGGAAAAAAAACATGAAGGTTCTCGGACTTGTATACGAGTCAAGTTATAAAAACATTATAGGTTAAACAGCCTCGGAGCCTATCTGACGTTGTCTGAGGAGCGTCGCATCAACCTTCTTGACTCATGGAAAGAGGGTGGACAGAGAACTACTTGTCAACTCTTCTCCGCATCACGTTTCCTTACATCTGCCTTTACGTTGGCTATAAAGTTGGTGCTAAAGGTTGTCTGTTGGAAGTGTAAAAAGTGTCAACAAAGCTGAGTCTAAAAGAGTGCATCTGGTTTAACAATTTAGCTCTAAGGAGAACAGAAGCAATAGTTTTGTCTTTAGCATTTTAACGTAACGCATCACATCTTGTCTGCACCTTTCTCACAGTATGCAGCAGTTAGCATGTTGTTTGAATAATGCCTGAGCAGGACCTTAAGGCACCATCCATTACTTGAGGTTTCTCAGGCACTAACCTTGAGATTTGTGGCCCAATGTGAAGAGGTTGAAGTGTTTTCTTCTCCATTTTAAAGGTATTTAAGTGAGCATTTAGTTTATCGAGCTTTCACAGGGATTGGTTTAGTGTCAGATTTAATGGCAGAGTACCTTCTAATCCAGATTGTAATTAAGGAATCACGTCTTAAACTCTCATATTCACCTTTCTGGCTAAATCTAGGTTGGATTATTGAAGACTCATTTGGCTGGTGTTCTGAGATTAGGATTGGAAAATGTCAAATTAAAAGGAATGAACCAATACCTGTTGTCAGACAAGGTACAAAAATACAAGCTTCACCTCTCTTGGTTGTAAATTGACAGAGTGAATTCTTTATGTTTAGCTGCCAACATTTTGAGATGAAGGTTTAATTTTCCAATTCACATGCTGCAGGTGTCAATACATAGACTGCTGGACTCTATTAATGAGTCATTTTTATTTAGTTATTGACCTGAACATCTGTCCTTAACATTTTGTGATGAATATTCCACTTCACTATCTCTTTTAATCCTAGCCCTGAGGGTTGAGAGGGGATTTTGGCATCCCGCATCCCCCTGCAGAAGCAACTTTTTTTTAATTATGTTTTTTGATGAGCAAACTTGTAAATAAAAATTATTGCAGTTCTGATGCAGTTAAACAGAAACCAGAAACCAAACCAACTCATCCGTGCTCAGAATTACCAAATGAGATCATTCAGCACTGGATAGACAGAAATTGCATCAAACCTTTAAACCACCCACACAGTCCTGGAATCCCAAGTGGTCTTGTAGGGGGAAAAAAAGTGTATTTACACAACAAGGATATCTATTTCTACATGCTGGGTGACATTCACAAGGTTTGCATCCATAATGGTTTGAGGAGCAAGCACTTTACTGTGTTTACAACCATATATTTAAAGGTGACATGTGTAGCGTGGTCTCATTAATACATCACTGTCAAAAGAAACCAATAGATCCCCCTGGGCTGCTATTTCTTATTCCACCAGGCATACAGCTCCTAGGGATGCAGGCACATTTTTAATTTTTGTATCTAAAAAAATAAAATTCTGAAAATAAAAAATAGGTACAATTCTTATATTACAGGTGTGCCTATTGTTTTGGTTTTAGCCAAATACAAGTTTAAACCCTGAGTATTCTTTTTGTGTCTGCATTTATGTTTCTGTTTTTATGTGTGTGAAAAGGTAAGATGCTGGCGCTCTAAGGGACAGCAGTATTGATTGCAGGTCTTTGGCTGCTTTCTCAACGCTCACACATCAGTTTTAGCCGTGGCACCATTGACATTCAGCTGAAACGAGAAGGGGGGAGAGCATGTTGATTCCCCCCAAGGGAGACGGCAAGGGCATGCTGAGGCCATGATGACCAGCACCTATCAAACATGCATTCTTTTCTTTCCCCTGCGTATTGTATGTTCATTTGTACACAACCTGATGACTAAAATGTGCACGTGTGACTCATGAAAACAACATTTGTTAAAGGAGGTCTTTAAATGAGCAGCTTGACAAATAAAGCGTCAAAGTCTGTGGTGAAATAAATCCATCCTTACTGGGGGATATTCTGATGCAACATTTCTAAAACTTTGGTTATATTTTTGGTTCCTTGTGTAAGCAAACAGGTTAGAGTTAAGGGGTGTATTTCTTAAATACTACCTAGCATGGATTTTTGTGTGTGGTGGAAGTTGTCATGTGAAGCTGGTTCACCATCTGAATATACTATGTAATGGGTTTCAATCAGATCCCCGTGTCCTTGAAATATTATATTTTTTAATTGTAAGCAATAACAATAAAATAAATGTTGTTTTAGATAATCAAATAAGACTATTTTGTCTACATTTTCAAACTGAATTTATTGGTTCAAACTGGGTTATTCCAGCATTCCTGTATTAGATGTTCATTCATCTGCCAATATATATCAATATAGCATTATCTGAGTATTTTTACATCAAAAAACTGTATCTTCTCTTCCTTAAAAACGTTTAAAATGTCTGATGACTCATCCTGCACTACGGGGCGTTTACTAATTTTAAACCAATTAGAAAGCTAGCGATCCAATCAAATTCATCACAACGTTATGTCCCGCCTTCTATCTTGTGATTGGTTCTATCCAGTTTCAGTAGAAAATACATAACGACACAACAGTTAGATACTCTCGAAGTTCTGTTTTAAGAGTCTGACCTGATGGTGACGCTCCACCCACTTCTAAATACCATTATTAAATACATTTGCATACTTAATTCAAGTGTTTTTGTGTGTGTTTTATGTTAACCTAAAATGTGTACTTATTTGACCAGCCTATTTGGAGATGAATGTTTTTGGAAAACAATTTGTCTGATGGGAAAAGTAAAGCCAGAGACAAACAGCTTGTCTTTTTGACATCTGCATGGCTACACACTCTGCTTTCTAAATCTTCTTAAGCTGTCAGAAGGACTTCAGCGAATTTGTCAAGCCACTCTGTCCGTACTTGGCAAATCATCGGCTCTCTGTGGATAAAGCCAACTCCTCTTGTTTGTCTTTATTTATGTTGTCAAGGTGCGTGTACCGTACACTTTTATACTGCAACAGTTCAGAGGTCGTTGATTTTGAACAATAATACGGACCAGTGGATATGTTTAAAAAAAAATCTATATCAATATAAACCACAGAGAGAGGATAAAAAAGAAACATAGGCATGCATGAAAACGCACATTCCCTTTTTAGCACACACGCACACAAGCACACTTTTTCATTACCTGGGGAACTGTACAATACAGAGGAGTTGATTAGGATTGCCGACAAAAGGACAGTTGGCTACAGCTGCCTCTCTGAATTTCATTGTCATTAGCAGTGGAACACCAAGCCCTTTTCAAACTCATTAGTTGATAAAACAACCCTCTGATTTCCCATTAAAAAACCCATTCGTCCTCCCTCGCTGACTGCCCCCCCTCCCCTCTTTTGTCCCCTCCACTGCCCCCCTCCACTGTAGCCCTGCATTACCACACCTTCCTTTAAAGCCACTCTTTGGGGAAGAAATATCAGCTCTTATGCAATTTTCTCAACAACTTTGTCCTGATTACTCCAAGATGTATTATGCAAGTGTATTGTTTTACAGCTAATGATGAGACTCCTGAAAAGCAATACAAAGTTCGAGAGCCACTGATGTGAACTGATTACTTATTTTGCATCTGCAGCATTTTCAATTTGCTTTATTGTTGCATTTGATATCCACGTTTCGTTTAGGCCCTCTCCCCTGATCTGGTGGGATTTGGATGTGATGGAGGCTATTAAAGGGCTGAAATAGAAAAGTAGCTGTGCAATCAGTTACCCTGTGACTGAATTAATTTTTCATCTGGAAAAACATTTCTGTACTGCATCCTTTTTTTTAAAAGCACTCAAGAAAAACTTAAGCTTAAAGAGGAGCGATTCACTTCAGGTTTCCTGGCAGAATAACAATTTATTTAAATGTAGACAAAGGAAATACATATTTGTGCTTTGTGCAGTTTTAATGAAGCGCTTTGTTTATGTACACTTTATACACTGTTATATATAATCTAAATTGAGTTATCACCACTTGTTAAATATGAATAAATATCAAAGACCCAGTCCTCCCCCCTTGCAGCTATTTATATCCCGTTAATAATCTAAAGGTGTAAAAAACCCATTATCTTTTAAATTTTCAAAAACATTCATTCAAAGATGCTTTGTGTCAAAATTCAAGTCAGTGTATGTCATCCAGCCAGGATCAACGCCAACTCCTCTGAACTCTCAAACAAAAGTCATGAACCCACAAAGAACTATCCGTGTTTTTGTCTCTGTTGTAATCCACTCGAATCAAAAAAACTAGGACAGAAATGAACAAACAACACCAGCCTGAATCCAGGCAGCTTAACTTGACTTTCTCATTAATCGCTCCTCATCTGAGATCCTGAAGACGCACCTGAGCACAACGTTTTTAGCAGTTGTTTTTCGAAGCAGATAAAGCCTCTTAACACATTTCTTCACTGTTATGTAGCTCTGACAGGCAGTTACGGTTCTGAGAAGAAAAAAACCCTTAAAATGTAGCAGAGAGCTTTTTACAAATTGGCGTGGATGTCCTCGTGTCGCAGCACTTTGTAGGTGATCCAGTAGAAGATGTTGAATATGAGGAAGCTCAGGGGAAACACGGCTCTGGAAATGGTGTCAATGCGTTTGGCCCGGTCCACAAAGCGTTTGTGGAGCACCTCCCCGTCGTACGCGGTGACCGGAGGAGGCGGGGGAGGAGGAGGGGTGAACACTGTGGCCGCCTCCACAGCGGTGCCGTCCTTGGTCTGCAGGCAGTGACCGAGTCCATAACCTCGGAAGTAAAAGCCGCGGCTCTCCCTCACCAGTTCCTCCTCCTGTGGAGTCAAGCAGAGGGAAAAAAGATTGGCCTCTCGCTGACAACATGAATTACTTAGAGCTTTTTACATTTTCTCTCAGTGGCTCATTCCCAAATGCATCGGGTTGTAGAGGCACAAAAGGGCAGCAGAGTGCTTCATCCAGCAGATCTTTAGTTTTTTTTAAGTATATGAATTCAGGGATAAAGCTTTTTAATGCAGAGGATGATTTGTCAGATGGAATGTAAAACAGGCATATACTTAATGCTCATCCAACAACTTTAACAACTGTTCTTAAAGTCTTTCCAAAATCCTATACAACTCTTATAGATGTTAAAATGTACAATGTTTGATACAAATCAGAAGAAAGTTGACCTGTTTGCTAAATTAGGCCTAGAATTTCTACTCCGTTATGTGTAACAAATGCAATACACAAGCGTGTTTGTTTGTTTGATAATGTTTATTTCTTTACATATTCATCTAAAAATGTATTTCTATATCAAATAAGATACGACATTTCAACACCAAATTGCAACAATTGGTTTCCAAAACAAACTATGTTGTTGTTGTGCAGAAAATAGTCAGAAGAGCCTCTGAGTTGAAAATCAGATACCATGAGTAAATAATTAGTGTTGTTAAAATAATTTTTCAAAATCCTCATGCTGCGATGGGCACTAAACTGTTAATTTTTTTTTTTTAATCTGCTGGGCTATTTGAGATTTCTTTGACACAGAGAAAGGGGATCAGAGGGCATCACCATTAGAGGGAAGAAAATAATTTATAATTATGAAGTTTAACAAAACAATTAACCTCCATCTCTCCTCTCTGGCTCTTTTTAAAGTTGCAGAATGACAGACCTTTCAAAATGCCTATTAATAAAAAAAAAAAGTCATGATCTCAACTGCACCCAAAAAAAAAAAATCCTTGCACTTGGCATGATGCTTTGATGAATGGCGAGGTGGCTTGGCACTGTTTTTTCTAACAGTGAATTAGACATCGTCTCCGCCCTCTGAAGAGAATATTAATAGACATGCAGCTTAAGTCTGACAGCCGCTCTGACACTTTGAGAGATTCACTTTAGCAGGGGGAAGTGAAGATGTGGGATCTAAATTGAATGATTAGTAGTCGAAGTGAAACGCCCTGAAAGCTCTGTTTCTCTCTCTTTGACCCTGACAGCCGGTTCTGGTACTGTGCCGGACTTGGCATCTTGATGCTGGCTGGACTTGGCAGTGAAGGATGCTACCAGCTTCTGTCAGATGTCCAATACCCTTATATATTTAACACGTCTCCACCTACTGTCAGATTAGTCCTGCACAGTATTTCAAATCTAAAAGCAGCCTTGTTGTGAATAACTATGTTTGCTAACTAGTTTCCTCCCAAATGACAAATTGCTCCAAACAACAGCGGGGCTTTGGAGTTGTAGCTCTTGCAGCACAGCTTAATTATCCCTCCCACTCCTTCCTAAGCAACACAATACATCATGTGCTAAAGGCTAATGGTGCGTTCCTCTAAAGATAATAGGTGCTCATTGTTTGTGCTCTCAGCAGTAGCAACACTTTGTGATTTTTGGCATAATATCAGTTGACACTGCCCTCATTATCACAATCATGCTCTGTGGAGAGTACAGTTACTGTATAGGGAGTGTTTATAGGGACAATCTCAGATTTAATAAATGCTAACTTTTCTTTTTCTTGCTATTAGCAAGTCAGACTATTGATAGCCCTACTTTTTTTTTTTTAGCTGTTGTGCAAATATTAAACTATAGCCAGGAGGAGGATTAGCTTAACTTTAAGACTGTAAATAGGTGATAACAGCTAGCCTGGTTTTATTCAAATTTCAGTTCTACACATTGGATTTTGTACAGATACAAGAAATACATTATACGAGTAGATGCTAGCCAGATACACTAACCTTCTGACAGAGCCTGATTAGTTGTGTCCCTCATTTCTTTCTTAATGTTAACCAAAGCGAACTGGCTAGCTGCTGGTTGTAGCTTTGTATTCACGGTACCTGACGTCGATCTTCTCATCTAACTCGTTGAGAAAGCATTCATATTCATTTCCAAGATACAGAATAATGTTTGTACTTAAGACAGATGACTTTAGAAAATGTAACAAAACAAACAAAATAATTGCTCCTTTTAGGTGAACAATATTTGGTGTTGGGTAGAAAAGGAGGTTTAAAGGTTTAGACTCTATGTCAGCCCTGTGTGAGACTATATAGCAGCCACAAAGAACCAAGCACACTCACAGTTGCACCTATGGGCAATTTAGAACCACCAACTAACCAAACAAGCATGTCTTTAGACTGTGGGAGAAAGACAGAGTACCAGGAGGGAACCCATGCATGAGGGGAGAACATGCAAACTCTTCACAGAAAGGCCCTGCCAGAGGGGGATTCGAACTAGGAACCTTCTTGCTGTGAGTTGACAGAGTTAACCACTGCTAAATGCACCACTGCACCATGAGAGGTGAAGGAATGTTGAATTTAAACCATCCTTAACAAAATGAACACACTGGAAAAGCTTAAAGGGCAAACATTTCAAGTAAGAAATGTTAGTTTAAAAGGGCAGAAGGTCAAAAAGACAGGGTGGCAGGACATGATCAGCACAAAGTGGGTTTAGTTGCAGGAAAGTTGCCAGGAAATATTCCAGTTTGAAGTGAAAGTTGGACGACAGAAATTGGGTTTAAAGGTCGGGGTTGCACAGGGTTCAATTTTTTTGTTACCCTAGCACAGGCGCTGCAGTGCTGACTCAGATTCCTGTAGGTTGAGTTGTTATCGTGGATGTCATTCTCTTTCCGCAACGACTCAACACTCCCAGGCTGACTGGCATACACCTCCATCGGAAAGGAAGGCAGACAAGTTAAAATAAGAGTTAATTCACTCCATCCTATAACAAGAGTTTGGCATCCTATTTCCTGGCAGTTTAAAGAAAAAATAATGTTGAATTTATGGTAAGTTTTGGACAAGTGCCTTCATTTTTTGCTGGGAAAGAGTCCTCCCTGCCTAATTTGAATAAAGAACCTACCTATACCATGCCAAGTCATTAAAAGTGCAAACTTCCAATTCACACAACAAACTCAAGCAGGCGTTCTCCGATTTAATTAAAATGGCACTGCAAGTGTGATAATACAGGACATTATTTGCGGAGGTTAGTTTAGGGAGCTGGCTTTGAAGATGAATAAAGCATCCTCAAGGTGCCAGTTCGAGTTATTTCTGTAAAGACTATAAATGGAAGCTGTATTTCTTTTTTTTTTTTTTTTTCCTCTTTTCACTTTTGAAGGGTGTTTGGATGTACTTGCTGGACTTGGTTTGGCTTAACAGCAGCAGAGTTTGAGGAGTGTATTGATTGAATTGGTCGGTCTGGGATTTGTACACTCCATCTGATTCCCAGTCTCACATCAGGTCAATACCCCTCCGATGGATAGTTTGTGATCTGTAACACCATAGTGGGAGTAAGCAACTGATGTGCACAAGGGAAGTCCTTTCCTCCGTAGACCATCATTTTCTCTCTCCTGTATCGATGCAGGAGGGCAGAGTGCCCGGTAATTCGGCTGTACTCTTCTGCCTTCACAGGGAACTATGCCATGAGTCTGCTGCACACTCAGTGAGCTGTTTAATGGGATTTCCAAGATGTCCTGACTGTGTCTCTCAAGACAAACCTCTCTGTGTCACAAAAGGTCTCTCACCTCTCTGTGAAGCCTATTATTTGTTACCCTACATGCTGCATCCCTTGATACAAGAACTGGGTCATCAGAAGACAAATGAACCCAAGACAAAAACAAACAGACATTGGAATATGTTTTTGAGAAGGTGTACTTTTTGAGGCTTTCATATGTCATGTCAGCCTGATACCAAATAGTTCCCTAAGAGGATTTACAGTCTGTAAAGCATACAACAACCTCTATAATTAGACCCTCAATTTGGATCAAAGAAACAGCTCTTTAAAGAGGAAACATTCCAGGACTGTGAAACGTGACGCTACATGGCAAAATAACAGTATGGATAGCCTGGATGAAAATATTATAGGCTATCGGCTCAAGCAACTTTCAGGTGTCACGGACTAATCTCAATCAATCATCATTAAGAAATAATAGGAACCCCTTCTAGATTGAGAAATGATGTGAGCACATCTTCCATGGAGTAAGTAACATTACATGCATCAAATATTGGTTTCAGTAAGACAAGAAAAAGGGAATTTTAGTGAAAGTGCTCAATGAAATAACAACATTTATTGTAAGAGCAGTGTAGTAGTATCTGGCAGCGGTTGTGTGTGTGTGTGCGTGCGAGAGAACGGAGAGCACTGAATTAAAAGGGTGACATCACTGATGGACTCTAGGGTAACAGTGGAGGTGATGGGCACCTAAATAACTGCACAATTTTCAAACAGCTTAGGTTTTGGCTCACTGGTTTGAAGTTGGCTGGTCTGAAGTGTAAAAAAGGGGATGCCATGCACTACTAAAGATTTTGGAGATAAATTTGATAACAGCAATGACATTATTTGAATGCTTTACCAGGCCACTGTCCATAATATCTATTCACACAATGCTGGTGAAGCATTAAAGTGGAGAATTTGAGCGATTTAAAACTTGATGGTGATGACATATAACGTTTAGACTGGCGCCTCTTTCATTCCCTCTCTGCACCCTGAACACCTGCTCTTTCCTAATGTAGCTTTAGTTGTACGGATATGATGTCCTGTGAGAAATATGTAACGCTTACACAGCTTAATGAGGCTTTCTGGCAGAGAGACATGGATGCAAACTTATCTGGTTACTGATTTCAGCGTAGTATTCTTAGTACAGACGTCACGGCAGAGGCAAAAGACGAAAGTGTTCGAGTAAGAGGCTGGACAAAATAAATGGTGAACTTTGTTTCAGCTATTGAAAAATGAGGAAATTGGAACTCTATTGACATGTGCAGAGGCTTATGTGTGCATAGAGACCTCATGCTTAAGCACGGTTCAGGACAACAGGGTCTGGTGTGAGTGCGCCCTGAGACCTAAAAACCTTTAGGTTGTGTGGATTATGGAGACCCCTGTTGACAAAGCTGGATGATTATCTCTTATTCTGATCTTGTTATGTACACTCGTCTAGTGTTTTCTGGACAAAAAATCATATCCTTTCAAATTTAAATGTCTATTCTCCAAATAAGTCTTTAGCATACGGTTTGAAATTAATACAGTCTGTGCCATTAGGAGCTAAAAACTCTAACAGGAGCTTTAATACTCATAATGGTATTTGTTTCCCTGTAAACGTTAAAGTAAGCGTGTGCCTATATAGTCATGACTATTTACTGCAACACACAAAAAAAAAATCAAGTGATCAAGATCTTAACTTGAGCAGATAAAAATACAGCCCTGAATTAACATTGCAGTTTGAGTGCAGGGTTAGCGTACCCCGCTGCCACAGGGTTGTAAGTCCTAGGCTGTAGCTGTGTATGATATGCAGTGACAAGGGGAAAAGATCACAAAGGCTCCTCACAGGGTACTAGCTGAACTGAAATGAGTAGATCTTCCTCATGTTATATGACAGCCAGCTGTAGCGTGTTGATGTTGTCAGTTCCTGAATATACAGCATGCCACAACAACAAGAGGCATAAGTCAATGTTATAGAGGCTGACAGGTACTGGTGTGTGTGTGTGTGTGTGTGTGTGCTGCTTGTTTGTTCTTTTAAGGACCTAATACAATGTGTGTCAGTGTGGTATATGCCTGTGTGTGATATACACTTACTATTCTTTGCTGCCGCTGCTTTTTCCTCAGCCTGATGAACTCCTTGTGTTGCCTTGAGACAAAGTTAACGGCAGCGTACTCCAGCAGGGCGGCAAACACAAAGAGAAGGCACACCGCCATCCAAATATCAATGGCCTTCACATAAGACACCTGGGTGGAGAAAAAAAAAAGACAGGGCCAAGGTGTCATTGACAGCCAATCGATAAGGATAATGTGTAATCCGGGGGTTGTGTACGATCTACACATTGCTCAGCCGTGGCATGTAATGACACACTTCTTTAGGATGAATTTGAATGAGTCAGAGGGTTGTGGGCTGTTGACACATAGCTTAAAGACAGGTCACTGCTCTGCCTGGGTCGTTCATGAAGCGACGGTATGTCACAACAAATCAGCAACGCCCCCTGAGCAAGCTTTGTGTGGAAACTTTACTCAATTTAGCAGCAGTTTGCAGACTGTTACAGATGCATGCAACAAAGTCAGGGAAAAACAGGAAATGACATATGAGTAGGGTACAATCTATTACTTCCTGACAACACCTTGGCCATGTTTTAATGCTTCACGGGGGCGCTTGGTAGCGGCTATGAGATGCGCCCTATGTGCAAAGTCTGAAGTCCTTTTCGCAGCAGTCATGGGTTCGAATTCACCCCGGGCCCTTTGCTGCATGTCAACCCTCATTCTCTCCTCCTATCAATTCCTGTCTCTCTTCAGCTGTCCAATAAAGGCTAAAATGGCTAAAAAAATAAAATATATATACTAAGCAGCTTCACTGCATGAATGTTTCTACTCCATCCATCACACATATTAGTGTGTTGACATGCCATTTAACACCCGCTGGCTTAGTTTTTTTTATTAATCATGATGAAAGTTATTTCAGCTGAACTTTTATTAAATATCTCCTCCCATCATGGTTGTTTGATCATTTGTGGTTACCATTAAAGTTCAAGCATTGTAAACTGTAAACAGGTGTGTAGTTTTTTTCACTTATTGTCACTGTAATGCTACTTTTTGCACTTAGGTAGGCCTACTATACAATACCACTGGAGAAGCAAAGGCCTATATTTTGATTTTAAATGCCCATAAAATGCGTTGCACTAGAAACAAGGTGGATTCACTACAATTTAAAGGAGCGTGTAAGATATCTAGAGACCATAAATGCGGTAAAACTAGGATAAATATTGGAGATACTTTTGAAAAATGGAGAGGTTAGAACGTACAAAGCTTTCAAGATCAATGCAGAGCTGGTGAAACATTGAAGCTTCAGTGTCCGCAACATGAAATCCTGCATGCTCATCGACTTTAGGAAGGAGGGGGGCAAGGGGAGAGAGAGCTCTTTCCATTGTTTTGAATTTGGACTGCAGTACCAGGTTTAAACCCTATGTGTCAGAGTTACATATTGCCTCTTTAAGCCATACTGCTTTGACAAAGTAAAAAAAACAAAAAACTATCATCATCATGGCTGAGTGACAAAACCAATGCATATTGGCCATATCCGGCTAGTGTGTGAGAATATATCTTTTCTTTCTTTTTTTCAGAATATAAATCTGTTTGTTTTAGGCATTGGCCAAATATTTTTAATCAACTTACCTCTTCCTTTTTGTTCAAGATATTGGCCCTTGACGTGTGGAATCAAGTTGATTTCAATAGGACACTGGCTAAAGCTGATACTGTACATGCTGATATCCTTACTTGTTGTATGACTTTTTTTTTTTTTTTTTATCTCTTGGTCTCCAAAAATCATTGAAATGAAAAAGTCTTCAGGAAATCTAAGAAGGAAAAGCTAACCTTCAAACTACAACACAAACCTGTGATCGGCTTTTCTCAAAGATATGTTTTCTTTTTGTTGGTCATAAAGTTAGGAACTCTTTGTTTACACTGATCTGGGAAATTGAAAGAGAAGTGTTCCCTGAGTTTCAATATCACCACCGAAGTGCCTATTTGCTGCTCAGTGGCTGATAGATAAGACTGTAATTGTTCTTGGCAGCTTGTTGTCAATGTGTGTCTGTGTGGACAGGGAGTCTGATGATCTTAAAAAAAAAAAATCTTAGGGTCAATATGCATAGGAAATGCAGTCAAACTCTACAACCATTGTAAGCATTAACTGGTGGTGTAGAAGCAGCCCGGAGTGCTGTTGCTATGGTTACCAGCAATCTCATACAACTTGTGCACTCATTCAGAACATTGGCTGGAACTGTGGCATTATAAAACACTCTTTCTGATTGGCTGGCAGGTTTCCATTAAAAATGTATTTACAGTAGTGTCAGTATAATGCAGCCTGTCTCTCTAACCTTCTCTCCTGCCCCGCCCTGTATGCCTTTCACATGCCAGAGCACAGTGCCCTCACCTCACCTGGCCTTCTAATGTCTGCTCCCATGTGAGTCTCTGTCCTAAACCAGGATGTACATCATGCAAGGTCAGCATTTCATGACCAAATATGCTGTAATAGGTCATCCCATTCTGAAACCTCCTTCAAATGCCTCTTTAATCCATCTGTGGAAGACAAACATGTACTTTTTTCACTCCTCAGTAATATATATCCATTGAGTATAGAATTAGTCTCAACCTTTTCAGAATGTCCCTATCTAGGATCACCTTTTGAGGGATATCTGTTTGTTAGATTTTTCTTTTATTAAGTCTGACATTTTGTTGATAGCATTATGTAATTCTTCTCTTCTCAAGTGTGCTTGCTTGTTGGGCATAGACAACTATATGGTTTGTCCTAAGGCATGTTTATTTACCTCTAAAATCAATAGGATCACTTACTATTTTACAATTGTAAGATTTTATTTTAAAGTCCGCAGTTTTGGCATTCAGCAGCCAGGTAACTTGTAACCAAACCCACCTTGGGCAGTGAGGCTCTTGAACCAGAGCTCTGTGTGGTCATCGTTAGCACTGTGGTAATGCCCAGACCCACTCTGGCTGGCGCAGCATCCATGTTTATCCAGAAAGACACCCAGGAGAGGATAACAATGAGGAGGGAGGGGATGTACATCTGGATTAGGTAGTAGCCCATTTGACGTTCCAGGTGGAACTTCACCTCAATGCAGGTGAATTTACCTGCAGACACATAGCATATTTACTTAATACAATATTGTTTTTGTTTAATTACACAGTGGGAATAGAGGATCTAAATAAGGACATGTTGAAGATATAGGATTCAGTTGTGGTATTGTGACATTTTTTGTTAAAGCAACTGTTATTTTAATCATACTGAAGTTTTATCTTAACACCCATCAAAAATCAACTGTGCTCATCAAACGGGTTTAGCTGATAAAACCAAGGTAACCCCCCATTTAGAAATCAGCTGAATAACTCAATTACATTTTGGGTTTAAGCATGTGGTCGCTGGTTTCCCGACACCTTAATAGACTTTAATTTGTACCTGTGTTATAATACTTAGTGCAGTAGCCCAGATCCATCTCGTCTTTTAGCACAAATTGGGGAAGGGTGAGATCATCCGCCACCTGAACAGGATTCTCAGACAGCCATTCAAAGATCAAGTCATTCATGGTGTAACCGACTGTGAAAAGAGATCAGAGAAAGTAAAGGGGTGAGAAAATACATGGTGGAAATATGAAAGAAATGTGTCTTCTTGTGTCCCTTTATCTAAGATTATAATGAATAGAATAGAGCATAAATAATAATGGCTCTTCTCCTTACTACTTTCCATGCATTGTGCTCATAAATGAAGACTTGATCTGGCATAATGTGGTAAGATGATACATCATATGTCATCAAGTAAGACCTTTTGCTGTTTCACATTAACCAAATAAATATTGACTGGCTGAAAGGGTGTAGTGCTGATCTTTTGATCTTTATTATGTATAGTCTGTTTCCAAAAAGCAGTAAAGTAGACATATCAAAATTCCATACAAAACAATAATTCCGGTGAGGGATGTATTTTACTTTGCATTTCTACATTAACATTTCAGTAAAGTTTACAAAAAAGGTGAACTTTAAAACGAGGCATGCGGTTCAGTTCATACATCAGACTACGTTAAACACTGCGCTAGCTGTGAAATATTCTGGTCACTCTCTCTGTGATTCTCACCCCACCTCACTTCCTTCCTAACCTTTCCTTCTTGTCCACTCTTAACTAGACTGTTGTTACCATGGTATTCAATCTATGCATAGGAAACATCAAGAGCCTTGGCTAATGAGACTCGGAGAGAGGAAGAGAAGGAAACTTGGAAGACTGTGCTCGTATAATGCAGCTTTTGCCCATCTGTCCAGCTACTAGCTTCCCTCTGCCTTCATGTTTGTCACAGTAAAGGTCACCCAACACAGCTACAGTCATGTTGCGGGGATTTTTTTTGTGAAGGTTACACAAGAATGGGGGACGCGAGGAGAATATCTGTCTACGACCAAGGGAGACTAAAAATGTCCGAATATACATTAAGCTGATCGGGGTTTCCACAATATTATAGATGTGCATAAATCGTAATAAACATAATGAAACAATAGAATCTATTCATATTTTTGCAAGTCCATCACTATTTTGCATGAACACACAGTTGATGTTGCTGCCCTTTTGAGGCTTGCACTCCTTGACACATCCACCTGATTAGAAGTAAATTAAATATGCATGCCACATGCAACAAGAAAGCAGGAATCCTCCCACAGCTGAATAACACTGACGTCTACTGGGACCCTTTAGGGCCTGTGTTACAAAGACATCAATTATTCAAGATGTTATACCCTATCCCGCACCACAGGGCTGAAAAAACAACACCGCTAAAACACACTTATCTTCTTCATGAGGAGAATTCACTGTCATTCGCACATCCTGCTGTGACAAGTGCGGGGGAATACCAATGCTTCCCTGAAAGAAATAAAGGCGGCCTTCTTTTCTTCCGCGGGCTACAGCTTAGAGGTGTTAAACCATAATTGACAAAGGTGGAATAAAAAAAAGGAATTTCATGCGGCAGATTGTGTGGAATATCCTAGAAGAGTACAGTAATGAGAGTAAATGTCAAAAAGCAGTCCACTTAATGAAAGCCACTATCTTAATTCGGCTAGGGTTTTGCTTCCGATTTGCTTTCATGCTTTTCACTTACAGATTTGAGGCTACTGGACACTATTGGCTCAAGGCAAAGCGGAGTAGTATAAGCTGCATATACGGAGCTTTGATGTGTCTGAATGAGGCAGAATCTTGTGGTGTGTTCTATTTTTATATATATATCTATATAAGCCCGGCATGAAGGCCCTGAAAAGACGATTGGCCTTAGCTTTCTCAAACCTAAACCGTAACTCCTTTTCTCCACCACTTGCCTTTTCACACTGAACAGACGGTGTTTCTACAGCTCCAGCTGTGGCAGTAAAACCTATGAAGTCCTCCTTCACATTGAGCACTAGCCAAGGTGATCACACCCTTGGGTTGGTGTCCTAGCACTTGTCAACACAAGGCCAAGTATCCTCACTAGGCCTTTAATCAGAAATGATTACGTCTCCTTTATTGGCACTGTGATGTTATACGCTTAAAAACAGAATCACACACACATTGCTGCTTCAAACACACATTTGTCTCCCCGTACACCCCTAAAAGGTAAAATGTCTTTAAATTTTGTTTTTTTTATGCTGCATGGCTCCCCTGTACACTAAATTTATTGGATTTTTTATCTGTTTGTCCCTGGGTCAATTTTCAGAAATAAATCATTCTGGCTCCTGTAAAAGGAGTAACTAGTTCCATACAAAACAATGCCTCCTGTTCTTATTAAATCAGATAAAAGCAAAGGTAGAGATACCAGCATTCAGCTTCACTTATTTATTTGCAAAAAGCTTCTGAAAATGTGCAGTGACCATACTCTTTTTATGTTTTCTCCCTTTTGCTGGACTTGAATCATTTTGTCCTGATGATGGGAAATTAGGTCACCTCAAGGCGCAGGGAGTGGGTCACATATAATAAAAGTGACACAAAATTAAAGTTTTATTATTTATATCCTGGAAATTGGTTTCATGAGGGCCCCTGCTTGGGGCTAGGTAAGAAAAAGGGAGAGTTGAACTCTTCTCTTACCAGTTCATCAGGGTTATTTAACAGGTTAAAACATATATTTTGTACATTTCTTGCAAAAAAAAAAAGATTAAGTCAACATGAACAAGAAGGGGATGGTAAGCAATTTTCTGTTTGCTTTGCCTCATCACCACTTTGTGATCGCAACAAAGCTCATCTTGAAGTTGAAAACAAACTAAATCTGCATTTTTCCCATGCACTATTCATAGTAATTAATGGTTTCCAAGAAAATTGGTAATGATTTCAGACACTGATGGATAAGGTAATGGTTCCCATGTGCAGCATACGCCTTAAGTGTTTATTGTGTCCGCCAGTTGTAGGCTAATACAAGCTTTGTGTATTGTTTAAAACCCTTTTGGATGCACTTGATGTGAACAGCTGACCCATTTTAAAATTTGAGCTTTGTTAAACGGGTTTTGAATGATACAATTCACAATGAAAAGTTGCCTTGTGTTAGGAGCCAGAAACGTTAGCATACGCTCTGACCAGGCAGAAACCTCTGGTGTTGAAAAGTGACGCCAATGTGGAACTGCAACATTTTTCTGACCTGTTACGTCTTGCCGTAAAATGAATCGCCCTTCGGGTACAAATAAAGTTAAAGTTGAGTTGCATTCTTTACATTTTGATGGCACTACATTTGTTTAATTCCTGTATAAGCACCAAAGCAATGCAGTTAGTATTTTTTTCTGTAAGACCAAGCAGTTTGGCTTTTGCTAAGTTACGGTTAGATACTTAACAAGCCAGGAAAAAGGTAGAACATCACAAAGAAGAGGGAGATAAAAAGGGGACAGAGAGACAAAAAGGGGGAGGAACAAAAGACTCACAGCTTTCAAGCTGCATGGTACAGGTCTGAATGTCCATGGGGAAATTCTTCAAGTCCATAGGGCAGGACAGGACAAGAGTCAGCCTGAGATAGAAAATAAGATTGGAAGAGAGAAGAGAAGCAATAAGGGATGTCAAAAGGCTCAGGTAGAAAGTGCTAACACAGAAGCAGAAATAATATAGGTTAAGAGATGAAAGAGCAGTGAAATACATCAGTGCCAAGCAACTTCGTTTTGCCCATTTTATACTGAAGGCCAATGCAACATAATAGAGCAAATAAAAAAAACAGAACAGATTTTCCTATAAAAACAGTAAATTGGAAAGCTTATTGATTTAGCTACTCTGCCATTTCATGACTTGACGCACCACAGTAATTGGAAATTAATTGGGTTAGGGCTCCCTACTTTTATTTGCTGTGGTGTTGATGCATTAAGCCTTCAAGAACCCTCAAGGAAGAGAAAGAGAGGAAAGCTATTTGGGACTCTGTGTGTAATTAACTGCTGTAATGCATCGCCCAGAGGCGAGACAAAGGACGCCTGCAGTACACACACAGGCACCCATTTGCCATTGTGTTATGATGACACAATATCTTTTTCACCAGCCAAAGAACAAACTACAAATACCCAAGTGATTGACTCTGCAAACATTGGCAAATTATGTCATGTCTTTAGAGCACTCAGAGATGTTTGATCCATAATTACCAAAGATATTTAGTAAGCAAATCCAAAGGATTCAGGAAAATCAGCGGGAGGGGGCCGTGATAAACTGTATTTGCAAAACTGAGTCAGAGTACAACAGAGGATTTATGTTGGATGTCTTTCACTTTTCTCACAGTTGTTGACGCTATCTATGAGGCTAATGCTGAAAAATAACTAAATCCAATTAAAATTAAAAAAACTATTGACATTTTTTTTGTAAATCTTTAGAAAAGAGCCAAAGAGAGAAGCACTAAAGAGAGAGCTAAAACAATGTGTTGACTTAACTATTTTTCAAAAATCTTCTAGTCAATCTAGTCAATTGTCAGTGTGTGTACAATTTAAAAATGAATCAGTGGAGGGTCCAAATGCCAATCTGTGGCACATGGAAATGGGACTTAATACAGTTTGTCCAACTAAGTAGACATTAAAAGGCCTCCTGCTAACTTTTCAACTGGTAGACTCTCATTGATGAAGTAGACTTTGAAGTTAAACACTTGCCATAAGAAATCGGTGTCTATCCCCCCCCCCCCCCCCCACACTCTGCACTCTTTCAATATTTTAGTCACCTGCTGTGGCACTATAGGCAGTGGTAGGGGGTTGTGATTGGCAATTCAGCTTTCTGCTGCAATTATGTTAAGAGTTCATGTATGTTAAAATTAGCTTACTATCTTCTCTGTGTGATCAGCCCTAGTTGTATACTTCACTCTCTTTACTTGGGCAGAAATATGCCCTTATTGACCTTTCATATAACAATCACATCCGTTGTATGTGTATTACTGTATGTCCCCTCTTTCATGTTCAAAATATCAAACCTCAAATCTGAGAGAATAGCTAAATTTAATGTTGTAAATACTATCTTCATTACCTGATGCTGTACAGAACGCTGCCATCTTGGAAAATCCTTAGCAGCTTGTTATCAGTGGTGACCTCGTGGAAATTGGCTCCTTTCTCGTTTGCAAAGAATAAATCAGGTTTCCAGATAGAGTCCAACATGGAGGGATCCAGATCAAGGGAGTCATCTGGGTATTCGCTGTACGCCAGACGGGGGTCATTCCATTTCTGCCGTAGGAATACATTGAGCCTGTAGTCCTGTGGAGGAACTCAGGGTGGTTAATGGAAAATATAGTATCATTAATGGTTAGTGTGCAGATATGAAGTTCAGACAGATCATTCTGCAGTGATGTAAAAAGTTTCTGACTTGACTCCTTTAGAGTTAATAATGACTTAAAGATAACAGAGCAGTGCTTTAATGAAAGATGAATCTCTCTCTAAAATTGAAATTCTTGATTAAAGTCTCAATCTACACATTTTAGAAATCTTTTAAATCTTTGTTTCATAAGCAATGATATTAACCAAGTGACAATTAGATATACTGTAATGTGCATTAGTTCAATTTGCTTCTTTCTACTGTTGACAAGCAAATAAACTCACTTAGTTTGATCACTTTACTCAGTCAACAACTAGTCTTGGAGAATTAGAAAAAAGCCAAATGGTTGACCTCCACCAAGGCTTATAGCCCAAAGTCAACACATTTTTTTGCTATTCACATCTACCAATGCAACCATCATGAGTCTGAATGTATATATACATTTTTCCTTCAAAATAATGAGATTTCAAATAGGTATTTGTTGGTATTATTGCTTGTTTGTGAGTTGGACCTGTTGATACAGCTTATTCTTGTCTCTGTCTGAAATTAAAATTGTTTGATTGCTTGTTCATGAGTCAGATCCTCGTCTGCTCCAAATTGTATTGGGTTCTTCTCTGGTTATTGCATCACACTGCTAACAAATTTAATGGAAATCAGCCTGCAGTCTTACGGTAATCCTTCTTACTTTAGAATGTCCTTTTCTCAGATTAAAGTGGAAAATATGCAGATACAAAATGCACAGATAATCTGTTCTGTTTCCTTGGTATATCTGGTAAAAATGCATCGCTATTGTTGGAATAAACCTTCATCACCTCATTCGTCAGCTCTGACTGATTGACTAAGATTGCGTACCAATTGTTCAAATGCTTTAGTTATATGCTGATGGTAAACAGAGGCAAGGCAGCACAAGCCAGAACAAGGACAGCGACTGACACAATCACTTCTGCCTGCAGCTAGCACAAATGAGTAATTAAATAAGAAGTTTAATCTGTGCAATTAATTCAGAATTCATCTTTGGGCATTATAGATCTTTTCATTAATAATGCATCTTCATTTCATTTATTGGAATAGAAAGCGTGCTCCTTTCTTGCAAACCATTACATCAAAATTGTTTTTGCTCCAACTGGAAGTCTGATCCTCTGGGCCTTCCCACAAACACCCTTAAAAAGTGCACTTCTGTATCGTGCTGACCCAGCAGGTATAGCACGGTAAATGCAGACCTGAGGACAGCCGTTTTTTTTCCCCTGAACGCCTAGTCCTCTCTTCCATACCCCTTTTTATTCACTTTCTCAATTTTTCATTTTAATTGCAGAGTGGACAGTTCATTATCAGCATGTCAGTGACCCGTTGGTCTCTGAAGGTTGCACTGCTATGCTCCAGGAAACACAGAAATGAGGGCTCAGCTAAGCAAAGAAGGTGGCAAGGAAGAAAGACGATGGAGTGTAACGAGTTTTAGCTTTGTAAATCCAGCAGAGATACAACCAAAGTGAGGTTTGTTCACACCATGTTTGAAGCTTAGCCTCTTTAGCATATCGTCTGTACAATATTTGAAACCTTAAAAGACTCCTTACCATTGTAGTTTCTGTGATAGACCCAAAGGAGTTGATGAAAATATTACAGGTGACATTCACAGGTGGGCCTGTGGGAAGAAAAACAACTTTCTTGACACAGTATTCCCTTTTTATGGGATTGAGATCCCACTGTCTGAAGAAAAATAACTTATTCTTATCATGTAAATTATTAAAGTACCAATTAATTATAGAGGGCTTATAAAAGTGCTCAAAGACTTAACATAAACTAAAATCATCATTAGAAACAGCAGACTACAACATAGCACACATAAAAAATCACAAATTAAGCTAAACCATGAGGGGGAAGCTGATTGGTGATACTTAAAATTGTGTTTCTAATGTATATCTTTTGTAACATATGTTGTATCTTGCTGGAAAATGTAATAATTTTGTAGACATTCTTAATCATATTTTAGAGAACAATAACCTAGATACATTAAAAAATGTTATGTATTGCACCAATCACTTCATTCATCGATTTAAAAAAAAAAAGATTCCCATCCTATTAAATGCTTTCTTGTTTCTTGAAAAATTCAAATTACATATTTGTCAGCAAACTAACCCCCCCCCCCACACACACACAGACAGACTGACAAGGATGATGTGAAAGATCAGCTCCTGCTCCTGTCATTAGAAAAGAGCAGAGGAGCAGAATTGCTTGTTGAACAGAACATTGCTTTGTGATTCAAGAGGCTAGCAGTCGCAAGTGTCTCTGTTTCTTCTACCTGGCTATAGATGAATCCCTACGGCCGGTTTAGGGGCGCTGCTATCTTGTGTTGGCCGCCATTACTGCGGTGGCATCTCAGCGTCTGCTGCTGCCTGCTTACAGTGACGGCAGCATTCATACTGTAGTTGGATAACTGCTAATGAAGTTACTTTAATCAGGTGACCTAAACATTATTTAGAGTTTACATATCAGACATCTTTTTCAACAACTTCCTGATTACATAATGGAGAAATAAAGAGAAACTTAACCACAAGACAGCTCGCCTAAACCGGAAGCTGTTGAAGGGAGACGCCACCGCAATAATGGCGGCTTGTCAACTTTTAGTTTTCCACTGGGTCTGTCTTTTGTTCACCAGGATGTTCTTGTTTCAAATTTGGAGGGGAGCTGCAAGCCGGTGGTATAAACACACTGAAGCACTTTTTGCTGTTGTTAACTTCAATAAATATCCCTGAGAAATGGAATAAAATAAAAATCTAAGAAGTTGTAGAAAATAGACCATACCATGGTCTTTGAAAGAATATCATTCAGTAAATACACATGGGAAAAGTCAGCTATTTAGCTTTCACAGCATAGATTTGCTGTTTTTCTTTCATAGTGCTTGTGTTTGCAGCTGGACTTTCTTGAGGGCTACTGTGATGGTCTGCTTTGACACACACTATACCTTTGAAGTTGGGTCTGATGCGAGCATCATATCCGGATGTTTTTCCCATGAGCTTGTCCAGGAAGTCAGACGGCGACAGCTGTGGTCCTGCCCTGCCGGGGGGCTTTATCTCCTCCTTACAGGAGCTCGGTCTGACATTACCCAGGGAGAGGGGAGAGAGAGAGGGGGGGGGGGATAGAAGGGAAAAGAGAAGAGAGAAGGTTTTTGGAAATCGGCAGAGGAAGAGTGTGTTTATGTATGAGAGGTAGCAGTGGGGAAAAAATAATGAGAATCCAACTATCACCAATTTCCTCATCTGCAAAAATAACCCAGCGGTGGATGGGGAAATGAGGATGAAAAATAAATGCAACAGCGTATCTAAGCTGGCAACTAAAAGCTTATCCATTTCCCATCATGTCTGAGACTTATTGGGCTTGTTAGGCCCCATACCTACAGAGAAACAAAGCATACTGTGTGCTGAGGTAGACTTGTCCCTCTCCTGTGCTTCCCACTGCTCATGGTTTAGCAGGGGTAAAGCTTGACAGATTGATGGCTCAATTGTAATGCTATGAATGTCACACCGGGGAGAGGAAGGAGTTGATACAAGCTCTAGTGAGGCTCAGACAGCCACTGACAGGAATAACCAACAGGCAAGAGTGAAAGTAAAAGGAGAAAGAAAGAAGGAAACATAGGGAGGCAAGAAAAACAGCCTAAAGCCTGGAAACCCTTGTTCATAAAAGATTTGATTTCCCACCGACCCCTGCTGTAGCACAGCTGATTGCACCCCATGCTTTTGATACAATTGTTAACAGTTCATGATCTGTCATGATCCTAAACTCTGCAGTACAGATGGTGGGTTCAATCCCCTTCAAGGCACAACTTTGCTGATGCGCTGTGTTCTCATGAGTGTGTGTGTGTAGCCAGTCACTGATCCACCAATCTTCCAGCTTTTTAGCTGTATTTGGAGTAGAATAAACTGCACTGTCAGGGGCTGCAGGATCGAGGAATTTGTGGAGGATATTTTTGGAACTTCAAAAGCAAAGCTGAGCTGATCCTGAGAGACCTTAAGTCATAATAGTGTTGAAATTGAGCTTTAATGTTGGGATATATTGACTACTTTGTTGTGTATTTTAGA
The DNA here is from genome assembly GCF_963584025.1 of Labrus mixtus. NCBI lineage: Eukaryota > Metazoa > Chordata > Actinopteri > Labriformes > Labridae > Labrus > Labrus mixtus. The sequence continues at coordinate 14,939,355 of NC_083621.1, read as the reverse complement.
AAGAGGAGTCGAAGGGCTTACCAGCGAATTACAATTATAGATTACATTTTACTTTTTGGCACACCATCATTTTGAGTGTCCTTGTTCACTCATGATTTGTCAATAAGTACTAGTCTTGAGATGGAAACCAGCAAGCCACCAATTCCTCAGAGTTCTGAATTGACAGCATCTGCCCTTCAATGTCTGAATTTAGATGAATGTATGAATCGATTTAGGAATAATGTAATGTTTTGTTTGCCCTATTAATACTGTAAGACAACCCATAAAATGAATAACTCTGCTAGAGGCAAACAATACACCTTGCAAGGCTGAAGGTTGTATCGGGAACACCTCCTGTTTGTCAGGTGACTGTTTTAGCTTCCTGCAGCAAGAGAACATGCATAATTAGTGTATCCAAAACAAACACGAAACACATATGATCCTAGTGATTATTTCTCATCCGTCGATGTTTGAAGGAAAGCAATTTTAAATGTTGGTACAAGAAAAGATGCATACTTCCAACACACTGACATTGTCCATACGAGTTTCAGTGTCCATCATAAGGAAATTAGATGATGGCATGGAGGCTAGAACCTTGCATGTTATGTACTCTTAAAGGCTTTCATCAGGCTTTGTTGACTGTTCTGACTATTATTTGCAAGTGGTTAGAGTGTGTTTGTGTGTATAGGCATCATAAGACCCTCTTCAGTGGTAGCTTTGGTAATGAATTCAGCATCAGTAATTTTATACGCTGATGACACAACAATTAAGTTTTCAAACTGTTCAACAGAGCCTGTTCTGCTGCAGTGGCTCTGATAAATTTCTATTGTTGTTGTTTTTTGTCACAAAGACACAACACAAAAAGATAATCTGAAATATCATCCAAGCTACCCGAGCACCCAGACTGCAGTTGTAGAAATTGAAATGGAATTGCAGTACAAACCAGCTCCAAATGTGACTTTGATAAGTTTTGTACAAAAAACAACAATCTGTATACAATCTATACATGCTAAAATTCTGATCTGAGCTGTTTGTCTAAACAAGACTCAACTATTACTGCTGAGCTGACATTGCCCCCAATGAAGGTAGCTCCACTTATAAAGGCCACTGAATTGTTAAATGACGGTTGATGAATCAGTAGGGTTGGTTCAGTTTCAAGATTTCATGTCAAAGACTTCCTCAAACAGGAACTGGGCATCCCTGCTCTTGGAAATCTGTGTTTGCTAGATTAATGGCTGTGTAGTATTTATAACTGGGACATGTTGCTTTAATTGGTGCAATGTAACTCTGTTTATTGAGAAAAATGAAACAAATAGAATAGCTAGTCTACCTAACTGATGAGTCTGTTTTCTTGTCCCTGTGATTGATTTTTACACATCTTTTTGGATTAGTATTTCAGCTTTGTGATCGCTTGCACTGAGTATTTGCCGTTTTATTCTACATTGCCTTTACTATTTCAACTTTCTATCATAATCTTTCGATCACACAGAGAAGGCCATATAAGCATGTTAACATTTGCATTATTTCACACAAACTGCTACTAAATTTGCACAACAAATTTTATTGCTAACCATGTTTGTTTCCATCCCTGGGGCATTGGTGCTAGTACTGTACAGTAAAGAAAAAAGGAGAAGCCAGAGCATCTTTGTTGATTTTCCCTGTGGAGCTGTGCACATATCTCAGTCTTTCTTACATTATAAAGCCCAACTCTCACTCGCCTGACTCCACTCCAGCGCTTCTGGCTAAGGTCCGCTCAGTGTTGCTGATTTTACAGTATGCTGGTACCACTTTCATACTTCCCACTCACACAAACTCACTCACACAGGTACACAGGGAGATGGATTTTTAGCCTCTTACACTAAGCCGTTGATAACAAACTGTCTTGGGTTGTGCTTGTGCTTGTTTTGCGGATGTACAAAGAACAATAAAGTATCCTGTTTGGTCTCGAGTGTGATGTTCTCTGACAGGTGGTCACAAGCGCTCACAGAAAAATGATGTGGGCAATAAAGTTTGTAGTTTTCAAGATATATTGATGGATCTAAAACACAACAGTGTCTTCTAGTGGAGATTTCTGGGTGCATTTTGACACAGATAGCTGACAAATGATGAAAGGTGCCCATTACACATTATACATTTCTGGACAATAAAATAGCAGTTTTACATTGGTTTAAGAACTCAATTTCACCAAGAGATGGCACCTAAGACACACTTCATTTGTTACCTCTACACTGTAAATCCATGACTCAGTACATGAAACCAAAACTATTTCCCCCATACTCTCTTTTCCAGCAGTGAATTGCAGTCTGGAATGTGGAGCAGTCATTTTTGCTTGTTGATGCTAATAGACTGTGATGAAACAACAGTATGAGAAACCTAATCTGTAACAAATGCTGTTATTTCTGTGACGCTTCTTGAAAATGATCACACACAATAGTCTTCATATAGCCTACTACGCATTTACAGTAAATTATCAGAAATGGTCTTGAAGGAAATGTTCATTTCCGTCATTGTCATTGTTTCTGTGTTACAAAGTGTAGAGATGAAAAAATATTCTCCATATCCTACTGCGTATAAGATTTGCAACCGGTTTTTGAGAGTTTACAGATTACATTTCTCAAATCCAGGAACAATTTGCTTAGTACCGGATAAGTCTTGGCTTACTCATACCATGGAGCCTCAGAAATGGGATCTTATTTTCCCACATTAAGAACAGAAGTAAACTTTTATACTAAAAATAAGGACTTTTTTTTGCATAATACTTTTCAGACAAAAAAACATAAATTTAGAAAACTCTTTGTTATGACGTTTAATGTTGAGCTCGACCTTATCTGTGGATTTCAGCTTTCCCTCAGGACTTCCATCACCTCTCAAAAAGCCCTCATGCATTTCTAATTGGACTCCTTTTGTGTATTGTGTGATCAGTGCTTTTATATCCTCATACTTAATAAAGGCTAAGCAAGAAACAATCTCGGTCACGTCAAATAATTGGCGGAGAGGGTTTTTTGCCCAGACACATCTGTTGGAAGGTGAAAACTCTTTAATAGAGGTTTGAAAGGCAGTGAAGCAAACAAAAACTGGACAGCTACCAAAAATAAATGTGCTCATTGGTGAGCAGTGTGTCTTCTGCAAATTTATTTAGATTTAAAGTCTTTTGTGGATTAAGTACTTTCAGTCACACGTAAAGTTATCTTTTTCTAGTGACTATAACTGATCGTGTAGCTGCACATGGCTTCTTAGAGTTAAATTATGGGCTCCTTTTGTCTGAGTGATTCAATTATTAAGATGCTCTTTGCTGACATTTAATGAGCCTGACCTTTTGCCTCTCTTTCATTTAAGCTTCCGTACCAGACTGCTGTCGAGAATATACAACAGCTTTCTTCCCTTCCATTATATAGCAAGTTTTGGCTGTCACTCTCATGCAAGTGAGGGACTTCATTTGGCTTTGAATGCAAAGCTGAATAAAAGACACTTTTAAGTACTGGAAAAATGAAGATGCTAATACAAAAGTAGAATTCAAACAGCAGCTCAGAAATGATTTAGAGCCTGTCTTTGAAATTTCAGTCTGCCAGACAGCTCTACTGTACTAGTGTGTTAATGTCGTCTCTGAGGAGAAGCCTAAATAGACACAGATGGAAACATACTTCTAATCTTTCCAGAAATAGACTTGGGAAAATAATCACACCCTCACAGATACAGTTCTTCTAGTCTGGATAGACTTTGTGTGGCAGTTATTCATCATCCACAGAAACGCAAACTAGTACACTCTTCAACTGAGAGGGAGAAGCACTGTTATGACAAACCTGTCAGGACTGTGCTGTCAGTAGATTAACCACAGGAAGCCAGCATACTTCATGTGCCACCCATCAGAAGAGCTACACTGCATTTGATAACTGTTCCACCCCAGCTGTCCTTAAGCAGAAATTTCAATCAGCCATTTATTTTAATCAGAGTAGGTGAACACATGACCGATGGTTCAGGAAAACAGCATGTAGTCATTTTCTGCTAACATGGATGAATTGGCCGATGTTGGCCACGGTTGCTTTGTTTTCCAGTTTCATTTCCAAAATAAAAATGCTCCCTCAGCATTAACCACCTTCCTTCATCATTGGAGAGAAAAAAAATCACTGTTAACAGTTAGTTTGAAACCGAGTAATCTGAATTGGACAAGAGAAATCTGAGTGCATAATTAATCATGTGTTGTATTATTAACATCACTGCAAACGAGTCTTATTTTACAAATTGGAACACGAAATGGAAAAGTATAAATAATGATACAAAGCATCTGAAGATTTCTTTTAAGCACAGATCAGAAAAATGTTTGTGTCACTTGGCGACAGTCCAGTTTAAATCAAGTTGAAGAGCTTGGCACAGCCAAATAATCAAATAAATAAGCAACAAATCTGTTGTTGCTTAACATTGTTTACTACCATATATTGCTTGTAGGACTGTTAGGCATGTTGTTGAGTGTGATTATCTTCAGTTCTCAGCCTGCAGCTTCATTCATATGACTGAATCACAGCCATGCAGATATTTATTACAACAGCACTTCCCCTCCTTGTTTGCTTAATTAATCAAAATCACTGAGTAAAGATTTCTTATAATGGTGGACACAGGCTAATTATGTGTTTGCCCCATTGAATGCCAGAGAAAATTAACTCAGTGATTTAAGGTCCACTGCCAAGCTTGTATACAATTTAAATAATCTTTATTTAACATGGCAAAATGTGTTAAAATAACCAACAAGGTGCAGCAGTCATCCGACTAGTGATAGCATGAGCTTCCACAGGTACATTATTGCATTAAGTAAAAGTATGGTTTTATATAAATGTGCAAGACTGTTGGTCCAAATCATCAAGATGTTACAACATCAATAGAAGGAAGAAGGGAAGAGGAGGGGGAAAGACAAGAGAAAGGAGATGATATTGAAAAAATAAATTGATAGGAAGTTACCAAGTTGACAGATTTTGTGACTGACATGACTTTTACTGCCGGTTAAATGTTTCTGACTGAAGTTCAACTGGAGCCCCTTTTCCCTTACCTCAAGAAGTGTTTATTATTGTGACCATGACAAAGATTGTCTCTTGAGGAAGTGCTGTTCTAATGAAGAGTAATTAAACTATTACTACCTACACTTAACAAAGCTGTTTCAGGCCTAAACCTAACCAAACCTTCACAAATGCAGATCATTAAACCGATTGATTTTTGCACTAGTAGAATTGGTTAAGAACCACCAAATAAGGTTCTCCTGCCCAATGTCAGATCATAAAAGGTTCTGTGTTGTTAGAGGACGCGGATAAATTACCTTTTCTTCAAAACATCATAAAATAAAGGATACTCTTCTTCCTGCAGTGACTTTGATTGTTAGCGCTGTTTTTTAAACTGTGAAGGTTATCCATTATATTTCATAGGGATACTTGCTTGTTGGAGCTACCCTTAAAGTTGTTTGATTCTACTCAAAGGCGACATATTATGAAAAATCCACTTTTAGTGATTTTGAACATATTGTTTGTGCTCTGCATAAGTCTTACAACACAGAGAAAAGTGCTCCATTTCAAATTTACTCTCTTTGTGATGTCACAGTGGGATTCTGGTAAAAAAAAAAAAAAAAAAAAAGCCCCTCCCCTCCTCTGCTATCTCCACCCATGGACTCCACCCCCAGCCTAGAGCAAACTGTTTGCGCATGTCCGTCAATTTTCATTCTCTCTAGCAAAGGAGTGATGTCTGCCTGGAAAACTCGGGGGGGTCATTGCATTTAAAGAGACACACACATCAAAACGGAGAGTTCTAAGAGAGCTGGTTCATACAGGGTCACAAACCTCCTCTGGTGCTTGATTCATGTTATATTCTGACCAAAGCACAGCACAGATGTTTCATTTAGACCGTAGGGGACTGTTGGAAAAGGTGGAAAATGGGTATAATGTGTCCTCTTTAATACTTAATTGAAAGTAAAACCCAACTTTTGCAGCTGACCATTAAAAAAATCTTCAATTAATCTGTGAAAGTAAAAAATCCTCGTTCAATATTATGTTGAATTTTTATGACCAGAGCACTGAGGCAAGTTAACCATAGATCTGGTGCATGTTTCCAGTGTACTGCATCATTTAGTTACATGGAATATATAACCATACACAGCAAAGGAAAAAGCTGGAGCTGTCATTCTGTATAGAGTACATAACGCTCAAATGAGGACATGGACAGGGAAGAGGGGTGTAAGGAGGCAAGGTCAGCAAGAGACCAATGTTTCCTTATAGCTGCAAAATTCCCAACTTTCTCCTTTTTCTTGCATCTCACAGCCTTTGTATAACAAATACATATAACTCTAACTGCCTTTAGATGTACATTGAATGCAATCCACAAGACTGATAATAACAGTTGTTATTTAGATATAAACACGGAGCTAGTATGTCTGCAAGATATCTTCTCTTTCTGTGTAGCTTTAACCTCGTTTTGGAAGTAACCAATCAAATGTACCCCCTATCTGGTATTCTGCCTCTGGAGCACAAACAGTCTGTTAATTGCTTCATCAAAAAAGAAGCTGCTGCTTGGAAAAGTAGCCTACATCACATGGCAGCGCTGCTATTCCCTGGTTTCCTTCAAGGAAGCACTGAGGAATATCGAGGCGGAATATCGATAGACATCCATGCATGAGCGTACTAACTCTTTAGTGCTCTTTAGCATGATGGGAAATAGAACTAAACTGCTCTATCTGTCCGTTGAAACAGATTTCTCTATTTTCATACTTGCTTACTTCCCACACGGCCCTTGATGTCCTCTTCAGTCTCAGATATTGCTCTTACAGAGGAGCGCTCACTTCTAGATTAAATACAAGGACAATCAACTCAACTTTCTATCAGGCCCTCCAAACAGTATAATGCTTTTATTAAAATACATCTAAGCACAGCATGCTCCATGGTAGTACATTGAGATGTAATTTGTTGTCTCTAATGACCTCTGTAGCTCCTGTCTTCACACTACTGTATTGGATGGCCCGTGGCTACTGCTGTCCTCTTTCGATCAATAGACTCGATGGAGAATGGGATTTAGAGCGCATTGCAATTTACCCTTTCACATTCATCTTCAATGACATGGCCACTGCCACTCCTGCACAGTGACACCTCCAGGTCTGGAAACATAGATATAAACAAAGATAACCTTTATCTCTGAACATGGCTTACAGTATGTAGTACCCAACATCTGAATGCCTGGTGAAAACAACGCAAAGAATGAACTTGACAAAGAAAATAGATCAATCAAATTAAGTGCAGATTAAGCATTCAGTGTAGGGGTCTTATTTGAAAGGCAGATTACTATAAATTGTTCCTTTAGGTTTATTGTGCCATTGGGGAAACTTGCAGGGCAGGCATGCATATTCTCTCTACATTAGAATACAAGATGGCTAGATTCAAAATGACTCCTGAACTTTTTAGACAGGTCATTGAGGCACATGCACTCCATGTATAGATTAAACTTGCCATTCTGCAAGATGTGATCGATGAAAAGAAGACTGTTACAATCAAAAAGACCATTGTCTACCCTTAATCCTCATTTAAAAAAATATATAGATTGGTGATTTCATCATTTCTGTTCTGATAATTAATCAAACACATAGCTGAGATGAGCAATATACGCCAATCAATTTTATCTAATTTTAGTCTTAAGTAGTTACTACAGTTAAAGTCTCCATCTAATCTTAACACCTGCCACCGAAAACACGTCCTCAACGTCTAACACTGAACTCTTGCTGTAGAAAATATACAATTCAATTTGACACCCAAATACTGTGGCTATCCACAATCGATACTAGAGACACTCACACTCAGTAGATATTTGGCCGTTAAGACTGACTGACCAGTTCTGCCAACTTGTAGCTTAGCTTTTGAGATACACTTTGAAGGTAACTGATTTCAAACCCAATAGCTGGAAAGTTTATTTTGAAAACTCAAGTCTCTGCAGATAATAAAATCGTGTTCTTAAAATAGTTCTTAAGGGGTTTTAAATACTTTTGTCCCAAAAAAATTAACAATGTTTTAGAAAATGCTGACAAAGCTAGGCACTGCAATTTAAGCCAATGTTGCAATTGGCTAAAACGGCGGCTCATGCCAAGGTTGCTTTGCTTCCAAAATACATCTAACAATTCAATGTTGGTCTTTGGTACAAAGTCATACTAATTCATGCATGACACTTAGGGTAACATTAATTAGCAGGATCACATCAGTGTTGGCTACTGTATTTGTTTGAGATTAGTTTTCCGCTTTCATGCCTTTACTCAGAGGATAGGACAAGAAACTGGGGGTCGGAGTCGAACCTGAGCCGACCTCTTAGTAGACTCTGCACAATATAACCCCTTGGCTATCTGGCGTCCTGGCTGCTGTCTTTTTATGAGCTCTCAAGACACAAGAGAAAAGAACAATCTCACCAGACACTATCTTTCAAAAACAACTCTGATTTAGGTTAGTTGAAAGTACAGATGTACAGTACAAATAGGCATTGGGTAGCTCAGCAACACTGTCACTGTTTTTTTAATACTTTGATATACGTTAAGAGAGAAGCTGAAAGAAGAGAAAACAGCTTGCGTCTTGTGCAGACATTGGTTGTAGAGGACCTATACTCCCATTAGATATCTTGGTGTTTGCTTTCATTTCCAGCTCTATCACTGAGCTATTTCTGGTGTCCTCAGTATTATAGTTGATCCTTTGTTTTGTTGTGAAGCAAAAATAGCGCAGCAATAAGTAATTTGTGTTGGTAGAATCTGCCCTCTGCAAAGTATATTTAGCTTCCTCAATGCAAACCACAGGGTTAAATTATTTGGATTAATCTATGCTAACCAAGAGTAAATCGCAACTCTGTGCCAAGCTGTTAACTCATTTGTAATGCAATCTTTAAACTTGTGTGATTGAAGCGCAACATCTCTGGAGTACCCGGTAAAAAATTATGTTTCTAGGCTTGTATCAAAGTAATGACACATGCGCAATGAGCTCGGGCTTGATGACAGATTTATGTTCAAGATGGCCCGTTTCTACAACACTGCACTCCAACTACCACCCCAGGCTTTTCCCATGCAGCCTTAACTAATCTTCAGCACTCTCGTTCATTTTAGTCTAGGGATTCACCACTCCTTTTTGTGAAATATACAGTCACATCCTTTTCATTGTGATTTATCTCTTGTATCTCCTGAGTTTCTAAAGGCTGTGTGAAGAAAACTGGAGAAAACGGTAACTCCTAATTGCTACTCCTGCTGTCAAATTGTCAAGACACAATTAACTGATCAGCCTACTCGTTTTATCTCACTGACGTTCATTTTTTTCAGTGTGTCTGAAAATTCTTACAATTTAGCCTTAACCCTTGTATTATGAGGAATAGAATTTTAAATTTTCAGTAAAGTCATGGAGCGAGCCTCCTGCTAACGACACTGCAAAGAAAATAGTAGTAACGCTAGTGACAAAAGACATTAGACACAAAAGACAAAAGTCCTGCATTCTAGTCAATTTTTATGCACCACTTTGTGCCTTTTTTGCACAACTTCATGATTATGATCTAGTCTCTTTCTCCTTTTGTGTCTTTTTCATGTCTTGTAGTATTAATCAGAAAACGTGTTCAAACAATAATGAATGCATTCATCTCCATTCTTTAATAAACATGTGGACTGGAGAGTTCTAGTGTTTCTGTCTAGTGTCTAGACAGAAACAGAGATCGCTGATATGCTGCAATGAAATAATTGCTGACCTAAGGACCTGAGTACCCAGATTTGTAAACCGTACGCACATATTTCTATTCCTTGCCCTCAGATTGCAAATCCGTGCGCACTGACTTTCAAGAAGCTTATTTTTTACTTAACTTAGCTTTCAGGGGCTCCTCCCTGCCACACAACCAAACTATCGTTTTGTAAAGTTTTACTTGCGACTCTGTTTCACACCAGATGAGCCTCCTTTTAATCAAGACACATCAAACCAAGAGCAGTGTCACATCGGCAGCTACACAATAAGAAAAGAAAACAACAGCATTTGAAGTTTTGTACAACATATGTTGCTCTACAACAAATGCATTTAAATAGACCTAATAGCGGACATCTCTCCTTTCTCTCTCTCTCTCTGGTGACCTGCAGTATACAGACCTGCAGTATACAGACCTGCAACATGTATTCAAGGAGTACAGAGTGAGGGAGATCGATTACCTGCTAGTTCACTTGTCTTAAATGGCAATCGTATGGGCGGAAAATATAACTGGACCGCCCACCTAGGTGGGATCCACTGCCCCTTGTAATATCTCTTTGCCCCCCAAACTTTGACAAGTACTGATTTAAGGGAAATGCTCTGCTTGTGAAAACTAACAGATAAGTCCAACAGAGGCTCAAATAACAGAAAATGTTGAGCTAATTCAAAACTTGGACTTGATTCCACTTGGCTGATATCTAAAAGATCCACGAGAGTCCTAATAAACTGGAAGGTGTTTTGCCTTAGATTACTTCATGGAGATGTCATACAAAGACAAAGGAGCTATCAGATTTATTTGTAGTGTATTCTTAGCCTTACATTTAAATTTGATCAGGTATCATCAATACCTCTTTATGGTGGTATGCAGACTTGTTCACGTTATTTAAATCAAAACCTGTCAACAAGCAACTGAGTTTATTTTTGAAACCTCATGAATTTTAATCACTTCTGCACCACTCTAAGCAAAAAAAAACTCTTGATAATAACAGGTTTTTTGTAAGTGAAAAGTTATACTAGCATAGAGCTCAGATTAACACTTGGTTTGCAAACCAAATGCTAGCTTTTGATAGGTGCCATTCTGGTTGAGTCCTTTCGTCCCTGTTAAAGATTCACTCTATTACTCTCTTTTTTAATTGTATTTTTAATTACTCTCTAATCATTTTGAATGTATATTCATAGCTTAGACCTAAGTCCTAATTCACATATGATTCAAGGAAGACTGATCTAAAGCAGTCCCTTTTTCCACCTTACCATTAGCATCAACAGAAGTTGAAAATATGTATCTAGTGTCATGCATTTACCGCTTGCTAGCACCCCCCAAAGCTAAACCAAATAAACACAAGATCTCCAGCAGTGGTCGTTTAAATGGGAATCTCTTTGATAAACCTGAGGAACTGACCTTTTCTCTTAAGGGAGATGAATCAATCAAAGAGCTTTGTCAGACCTACCCATCCTCCATATGTCTCTCTGAGACTTTTTGTATTCCAGCCATCTTCTCAGCGTCTAAGATCTGCTATCACCACAGATTGCCTCCTGTCAGTCTCTGACAGACAGAGCTAGCCTGATTTCTGATAGAGAAAAGGAACTATACTATCTGAAAAAAGATTGCTTTGGTGTGTGCTTAAGGGCTTTGAGAGAACAGTGGCTTTATCTGTATACCATCGTCGGCTCCACATATGCTTTAGGTTTGTATTGTTGTGTTTCCAGGCAATGTAAGTGCCTGTTTAATTGTCCTTTAGTTCTTTTTTTATCAAACCTAAAATGGATCGCAACAAGATTTGTGCAAATGAATATACATCTCTATTTTTCTTTTCACAATCGAAACATATTAAGTTTTTTTTAGCTAGAGATGTTCAATACTATCATTTCTTTTTCTGATACTTTACTAATTTTCAATGTGAAGCTGCTTTATTGGTGTTTCTACATTTTTTATTATAGGGTCAATTAAGTATTTGGGTAGAAGGAGACCTTTAGTTATTTATCCTCTGTTGAACAGCTCAAGAATGGCAAACCATAGAAAAATAGCTAAGCTCAACTCAAGGAGAACGGCAAAAAACGAGCACTGTCTAATGGTCTATTTTTAGCAAGTGCCTTTGTTGTTGGCTATCATAACATAATAAATAACTGGAAAATACTTCTGTGTTGCTCAAAAGCCGAGTTACCGTTGGCAGCCATAAAAACACTATGGTGGGGAGCAAAGTGCTGCTTGCTGTTTAGGATAGTGCTTTGGAAAGAAAGGTATTGGATCAATATTCAGACTGGCATTCTCACAGATACCCACTCCCACATATTTGGCCGTTTTGTTAACATGCATGCCAATTAAGGATGTTGTTACAAACCAATCTGTAAACCCAACAGCTGTGTTCACATGCAGGCGATTTGAGAAACATGACCAAAGCAAGATGTTAGTACCTGTTATCATCTCATCTTGCCATTTACTGTTGGCAAGGTAATGAAATGCAGTGATTAGAGAGGTCAGATTGGATTTCCTGATGCCACTAGACTGGAATGGTAATTATATGCCATGCTGAAGCACTACGGCATGTGTGCATGCACATTTCCAGTGTAAGCATAATGACAATTTCACCAGCTCTGTGTACTTCCACATGTTGGGCTCTGAAGCGCGACCCCTCCCATCCTGCTTATGTCTCAAATGCCACTGGGAAATCACTCCAGCTGGATTATTACAGAGGAGACACCAGCCTGTGTACAGTGAACATGTAATTAGACGCCATAGTCTACTTGACTGTGATGATTAATGTCCTCCATTTGCAACATGCACCAATATAAATATGGATAGAGGTGTCAGCCCCCATCATTAATGGTGTAAATCACATCCTCTGATAGCATATGCTACCTGCAAGTAATTTCAAGCAATCATTATCTTTTTCTTCTATTAGCCATTTGCTAACTACTTCTAGCAACTTAACAATTTGTGTATTCTCTTCTGTATTACGGTATTAGCTCTTGGTTTGTCTTACACACTTCTGACTTTCTTCTAGCTTATTTAAAATGGTTATTGATGGCTAAAGGCTGCTGCTTAGGGAGAAGGTTAGGTTCATTTCTCATCTCTTTTTGCCCTGAAGGAACATAGCAACATAGCAGATACTGCATAAAAAAAGAGACATGATAAAGCCAAAGGCCAGTGGATGAGTCAGTGTTTGTTGGTCCCAGTTATGGTCCATCTGTGCCTTTAACCAAAGAATAAAAACCTACAGGGGTTTTGCTGTCAATCTGTACAATGAAGTCAGGTTTTGGCCCTGGAGAAGAAAAGCATACTGTATATTCATACAGCATTTTTTTCTCCACAAATACACGCACAAATGCACACAAAGACAGTTACTGAACTCTAAATGACCCATAGTTTGGATACAAGAGTGAGGACTAAGGAATTTTTAGGCATAGTTGCTGGCCTGTTTCGCTTGATCAAGCTGCTGGATGCAAACAACAGCGTCAGGATAAAGACACCATGAAGTGGGGTCTGAAGGATTTTCTGATTAATCATGCTCTCCTTTTAAACTTCACCATGTCTAAAGAAAGAAGTTAGCTCTTACTCTCTGATCAGAACTTTGCCTGCACTGTAAGAGGAATTTTGGAGTTATTTTGGTATGTGGAGAATTCTGCAAGAAGGGCTGTATTTCAATATGTTAAGATCTTTTTAGCTTTATAATTTTCACTTGAGGATACCCACATCCCCATATAATATATTCCATTATTATATCAGTCAACTTCAGGTACTTGTAATGATAAATTTTATGGGAAGAAATCAGTACAAGAAGAATTTACTATGCCAAATGTTGGTTTCCGATTGCAACACCCCACACTGACTTTAGGCACTGTCTCAGAATGATTGAGGATTAACTGATTAATTTCAGTTCTAAAAACAGAAGAAAAAAAAAAGATTAGTATCTCATGTGAATGGGAATCTTTCTAATCATTTGCACATTTAAAAAACTGTGTGATGTTAACAGGTAGAGATAATTACTGCAATTTCTCAAGCTTCTTTGATGGTTTTAGTTGCATTATTATTATGTAGAAATAAATGATGATATTATGTTTTATTTTTTTTTATCTTTGTGTGGATATAAAGTAGTCAGCTGAAGAAGTTTCTACACGCTCGCTGTAATAAACAGAAGTGCTATCACAGAAGTGATTTGCTATCCATGGGGAAATAAATTTCTAATGAGGGGAAAGTGCCTCGCTACATTTTTACTGCAGTGGGAAAAAAAGCAGTTGTCAGAAAATGTTGTTTTATGATGGGAACCCCAAAAAAGATGCAGACAGTATATATCTAAAAAAGGAGGGCCTAATCCTCCGCTGTTATTCAGCCCAATTCTCCCTGTACCCATTGGACTGGTCGATACTCTTAAAGATGTTTAAATGCAGAGTTCTTGACTTTGGTAACTTAAGTGACAGAACATCTTTACCTCAAGACCCCTACCTAGCAGTTGTGGGACCAAATGTAAGAGGTATATACTAAAGAAAAGTCATAAATAATAAAACAGGTGCTCGCTCAGTTTTAGCGATATATTTGCAGGTAATATGTTCAAGAGAGATGTCATGTGGAGTATAAACAGCTTTTGCAAATTGCGTTTAAATTTAATTCTGAATTTTTACGGCACATTGTAAAGTCTGTTTCAATAGGAGCTATCCATGTGCTCCAACTACTCATGCTGTGTAAAACATTCAACAGACTAAACAATCTTAAGGTTGTATTTACAAAAAAAACTGATTTCAGGTTGCAATGTGGTCTCAAAATGGAATTTGTTAGACACGCTGCAACTACTTGAGTTGAAATGCATCCCTGACATTTCAAAGTAGAAGCTGTTACTTATTTTCAAGGACAGGTGTAAATAAAGACATACGATGAGTGCATTAGCCTTGTTTCTACTTTCTTGCTGTTTAAGTCTGTTTTTGAAAAGAAATGGCTGCTTTCTTTTTAAAGTCTTCTTTTAAAGGGAAATTTATATTTAGTTGTACCTATTATCTTATTCTAAAGTACACATACAAATCAAAGCCCCATTAGAATTAAGGGTGAATACATTGACAAATAAAAGCATGCACTAGCGGGTTCCTTGTTCATATTTGACAAGAATGCCACCCATTTATTTAAAGGGAAACATTTCTCAACCAAATACAACCCCAGGATTTGACACACTATATCAGGAAACAATGTGGGCGTCATGTGGGGACATTCAGACAAATGCAGGGAGTCTCGGTGGTCAAGCACCAAATTGAGAGAAAAAAATGGTTCCGGATTCGCACAGTGTCTGTTCAACATGATAAAGAGATGTGAGGCTGGCCCTGTTATGGATGATTTGGAAGCTCTGTGTTGCCCGAGATAATCATGAACAAAGTATGGCCATGCATGACTAACAGTGTGAGTCACCAGCTACAAAAACACCATAAAATCATGTCTTAAAACACAGAGCCAGACATTCAAGTTTAGTCTGAATGTCAGGACACGTTTAACATGACCGAGACGTCTTCAATTTAAACCCAATGTCAATGTGACTCCGAAAACCGACGTCATTAAGCTTTGAATTATTAGCTGGATTACCTTGAAATGACCATTTCAGCCTTTGAGCCAACAAAGGCTTTCATTGAATTTAACTGTGAACATGACTCAAAAGCTTGCAGTTAGCTTTAGTGTCTTTTATATTTCTTTCCTGTGGCGGTAACAAAACACACCCCTAAATCCCCCCAAAGAGGTGAAAAGTCAAGTCATGAAAGCTGCCATAAAAAAAAATCATCAATCTTCTCAGTGGCAGGAGAGCTTGTTTTTTCTTTTGGGACAATGTTTTCATTACAGTTTTTCTAATTACAGCGAACATAAATTGTTAACAGAGAGGGGTCAGTCTGGCAGCTCATATAGTTCCCTAAAAAATTAATTGGCAGGGGAATAAACAGTTTAATACAGATGTTACAGTCAGTACATAGCTAAGAAATCTTTAAAATCACATGTAATACTTGTTATGATCGTATCCATGTTATACTGTCCTGCCTCATTTCCACTCATTAGTTTTAATTAATAATCACCAACATTTGGTTCCAATAACATGTATCTGTCGATTCATACAATAATGATAGTCAGCCTGGCCTACTGACATTATTCCTGCTGCTAACGTCAATCTGTCCCTTCAGGGAAGGAGACAAATGCCTGTCAGGCCATTGATTGAATCAAGAAAAGGCTGAAGAGTTAATTAAAGGCTCAGGATATGATCTAATGGACTCACATACTCTCAAAGTATAGCCTACATCACACAGACTGAAACTTCACATTTTGCACAAGAGTGTAAACATGCTTAGTACCCTTTTCCAATCTCCTAATTAAAACAGCAGTGCAACAAGACTGTATGCTTTTGTCCCATTTATCGAAAAACTTTAGCTCATGTGTTGGAAGCGTTCATTACTGTGAAAGAAAAGAGCAATAAGATCTAAAGCAAGAATAAGTCAATGTAAAAGAGACGGTCAGATCACCAAAAAACATGCTAAATGACGGAAATGAATCCCTAATCTTTTCGGGATTCCTCAATTGGTTTAGCATTACTTACTATGTTCATCCACAGTTCCAAAAAGAGGATTACTTGTAGTTCTCAGTTCTAGGAATCCACTAAGGTTTTTCCTGCGTTAATGACAATTGGTGCAAAAATAAGACTGCAAGGAGCTAAAAAGCCTTTACTTTTACACTCAAATACAGTTCAATTTTAAGCACAAGACGGCAATTATGAAGAAAACCTTCCTGGTAGACTACAAGTCAAACCGATATCCTTTCATATTCCTCCTCTCTATTAAGCTGTGCACCAATGTAACCCAAAACACAATTCAAAGCACAACTGTTGTTTTATCTTTATAAAGAATGGTCCAGCTACTTTCAGGGGTTATTTTTTCTTTCCTAATTGCACAATGATGTCATTAAAACTGCACTTTACCTGTCAAGGACAACTAGTCATCTGGCTAATGTGGGGGAGGAAAGTCTGCCCATGATCCACAGGTCACAGTGTAAGAGATTTATGAAGGAACATGATCTGTTGTGTTTTACCCTTGAAACACATTTGCACTGTGTATAATAGACAGTCACCTGCAGGCCACAACAGCAAACTTTGCATGTCAGATAACGGACAACTATAGTATGCTGTGGAGCTATTTCTGCAGAAACTGATTATTGGAGACAAGAAAACAACTCTGCCATGTATACAAAACCCATATCCATCATTGTACCTTACTGGTGTTAAATTGGAATTAGGTTTATTGGCTTGCAATTTGGTTCTTTCTATAGTGTGACAGTTGTGTGCCCAAACATCAGACTCCAATTCATTCCGTGTGCAGCAGAATTACACAGATTCCTGCATGGAATGGACTCATTCCCTTTCATGCCCCTGGAGAGGAGAGACACTCTTAAAGCCAATGTGTTTCTTTCACAAACACAAATGTAATCTCCCTCTCAACGACCCTCTCTGCACTCTTTACCACCAGACAAATTGTGCTTCACTGGTCATGTGTGATCTGATGGAGTAAAATGGAGGAAGAGGAGCCATTTCTTTGTTGTTTGGGGCTTTTATTTTTACTGCAGCTAGGCCTCAGTGTCCTTTCATGAAAGACCTGGATGTTACTACGGCATCCCTGAAGACGATCACAGTGTTTACATGAGCCTCGCAAAAGAGTTTTTATTCAGTGGGCCTCAAAAAATTGCAATCCACAACTGCAACAAAATTTGAGCAAGCACTATTTTAACTTCCTTTTAATATGGTTTGTTATTTTTTCCTAAAGCTCTTTTTTTTTTTAAGAACAGTTAGTCGCAATATGTAAACTTCAATCATCAGCTGGTACTATAAAATCTAATGAATATGCAAAACATGAATTGAAAGTCAAGAATAGTTTTTTTTCCACCAGGTTATAAGACTTCAAATCTAATAATTAAAACTTCTCAAACACACAGAATTCAATGCAATTCAACCAAAAACAAAAAAAACGCAACATCATAAAAGCCTAATGTTTATCCTGAATCATTCACTGTTGGACGCAGACAATTCAGGTCAAATCTAGCTTCTAAAAACGTCCAAGATGAAAGGCAGTAGCTTTGGTTGAGGTGTACCGGTAAATCTCTTTGAGTTCATGATTAATAAGTCGAATATGTTCTATAACCGTTTCTTTTAGCCTGCAGAATTTGTCTGATAAATTACCAGACTGTGTAATTACTGATTAATTGCAGCACATTCATTCTTAATGGTTCATTTACTGTGATTTTGATTCAATTACAGAGCCAAGCTTCAGTTCGACTCCATTGTTTCTTTTTGTTCAACCATATACTGGGAGGCCAGGTTTTGTATGCCAGACCTTTCCTTCCAACCCTGAAGTTTAATCAGCATGGACTATATAGGCAGACATAATGACATGATGGAGGGCTTCATAATGTTCCCCCACTTCATGTTCCTAATTGCAGAGAACATAATGACCTACAGCAGTGAACCTCTGAGCCAAAGTGCTGCTTTAGTCAATAAGTGGCCATTTCAATCTGCCAGGGCCGGAGAAGAAGAGTGGAGAGGTTCAAATAATTGCATTAGCTTACCACAGTGTCACACATTTTGTTACCTGAAGAGTGATGAGACTAGCAAAGCATGCTACATTGGTTTTATCCTTCTACAAGAGTGAAAGTAAATCTTTTTGGAGGCAGAAATGTGGATTTCTAATCTCCAGTGAGGTGAAGCTAAACCCCACAAATGTACAGCGCTCCAACTCGACTACCTGCTTGATCTAACCTCTTGTTGTCGGAACAGTTTTAGTCATTCTTGACTCAAAATATGATAAGCCAGTGCTGGAAGGTTTATTTTTTACGTTTGTTAGTTCTCACTATTGATAATAAACAAGCTGTGAATGAAAACAGTAAATATCTTTAGTGTGGGACTTTCTTCATAGATTTAAAAACATACAGTTTATCCGAGCACATTAACGTACATTTTCAAAACTGACCAGACAGTGTTGGTTATTTAATTATTTAACCTATCATTTTATTACATTATTTGAATTTGTTAAGGCTCCTGGGAAGAGTTTAAAGCTGGTTATAAAAAAAAAGTCTGAAATCAATGCTGATGCCCAATTAGGACAAACGAAACCATCAGCATCAAGAATGACTCATTCTACATGGTCAATTATAATGCTAGTAATCACTGCTGCAAGGAAGGTGTTAGATCAAGTGATTACAGCAAGCTGTCAAAACAGCCTTTATCTATGTTTTCCATTGCAAAGAAATCGGAGCTCGATTTTTCAACTGAAAAAATGCTACTGAAAAATGTACAGGACAGGATCAAAAGAGATGCCACTTGGTCCACAGGGGGCGCCAAAACTGACACAAAGTGGAAGTTCATCACAGGAGTTTGGAGTTGATACTCAGAATGAGTCAAGCCTTTATTGATGTCAACAAAATAAAGGGAAATTAGTTTGTATTATTAAATCACCTATAATAAGGATAGGACCTTTACCCCAGTGATGAAGTTTGTTTCCCTTTGTTCAAACTATTAACACAATGTTCCTTTAATTAAGTCCGACCAGATGTTGCCTTGATAGATTTAAAAAAAACCTGAGGGTTTTCTGGCCACTTGTTGAAAGCCCACCAGAACTGTACATACAATAACCAGTATCACATTAAAGCTGATATTTGTGATAATGACTAATACACATGTCAATGAGACACAGAGCAACATTAGCATTCATTGAGAATAGTGCCAAGGGATTATATTCAATCTCAACACCTCCGGAGGCAGAAACATGCATTCTGAGCTACTGATGGCTACACTATGGTCACCAGATAGTCAAGGTTTTGTTTAAATCAGGACAAATAGCATCCAGTGGGCGCACAAGAGTGAATATACTTGGAAACAATGCTGGTAAGAGCAGATACAGTAACCTACAATAGCTACAAAACCTAAAAACAATATACAAAACTAAACTATATGCACAACCTTTGGACTATGAATCCAACATATTAAGCTGAACGATGCTAACATGCTCCCTACAGAGCTGAAAGGGTAACTGTTCAGTTTGTAACATGTGTATGGTTATTGAATATTGATGAGAGCAGCATTAATGATTTTTTTCTCGCCACATAAAGGCCTACACCACCTCTCTCCTTGCCCTGTTTCTTCAGTTTAGCTTAGATTCAATATTCTCACTTTTCAGTTTGCTACAATTTGTAGCCATGAGTCATAGTTTGCTTTTACCCGTGGTATGACTTTTTCTGCTGCTGCATGTGTGTGAAAGGGAGTGATGTGCAGGAAGCGTAAAAACATGCTTTATCCAAACCTGTGTGAATGCATGCCTGGGTGGTTTTGCTGGAACCCTGGATGAACCCATGGACAATGCTGCATTTTATTGCTCTCCCAGCACAGCATTAGCCGTTCACACGGCTGCAGAGATTAAACGTTTACCCTGTGCTGATGCTCATCAGTTACACTTCGTGATGCATTTATTATTCAGAAGCTTGGTAGTTTTGATTCCAGCAGGCAGCGGAGGCATCTCACAATTACATGGTTTAGTGAGGGTGAGAAAAAAGCCATAAGGAGGCAACTGTTTCTCTTCAAGAATGACAAATAACATTTTTGTAAGATGTCTATGATTATAGCTTTTAACCTTGATAAGAGAAACATATTTCAGCATATTTCACTTCTAATTGCTGTTTTTATCCTCCAGAATTGGATTATTACTGAAAATTACTATGCCCTGACGTGGTAGAAGAGGTTGTTTTGCACATTTCAGAAAACAGAGAAAGGTAGTGTGATTGAAAACCATCAGTCACATCTCTCAGCCCGAGGTGTCAGCTGAACACTGAAGGTGCTGGCTTAATGCTAGAGACCATCAGTATGCTGTCACCGCCACCATATATCCAAACACAAATCTAAAGCCTGCTGAAGCAATGGGCAGATCTGTGGCAGACGCTACTTTCTTCACAGGGATTTAACAATGTGTGGCCAAGAATGCTTTTGTCTTCAACTTCCTCCTTTGATACAAAATTGCTGATGACAAAGATATTTACAGATATCCCTCTCTCTAACCCAAATTGCCAATACCCCCTCTCATGATCTTGAATATTCTCACTGGTTACAAATGTGAAAAAAATGGAGACTGACTACAACAGGCTGTGATAACTCTTCATAGTTGGGATGGGAAATGTTTAAAGAGGAGTGGTAAATGCAGATTGTCTATTTTAGACAAACAGAGCTGAGATAATACATGTTAGCCTAAGGGCTAGAAAGTTTACAAGTGCTTGGAATCATTGACAGCAACTTCATCTCCATGGCTCTCTTATTGGCTATTTTCATCTCTAGAGCTGTCCCAGTGAAGGGATTTCCACAATGGTGATCGAGGGTGGCTCAAAAGCACGGTGGGGTGAGGTGACTTCACGTGCGGTTATGGCAGGTGCCTCTGTTCACGGCAGCTGGCTTGTTTTCGAGATTAAAAACATCTACAACTTAAATCCTGAGTTATAAAATTAACACCGGTGTGAGCAACTCATTCGGCAGGTTGAAGACTTGATATCTACAGCCTGACAATCTAGGCAGAACATTGGTACTAAACAAGGTCTCAGACCAGACTTCTAAAGTTTTCTGAGGGCTGAATCCCATATGGATAGTCCAAAACTTCTGATGTCTGAGCCCAACCTTAATTTTGCTACCAGTAGGGGTTTCAGGGCCTTTTTCCAGCTGCTGAGACGATTACAATGCAAAAATAAACCAGCTGTAAAGAAAAAACTCCAGACATCCCTCTGAGAAAGAGCAGAATAAATTATGACTTGTTTTGAAGGTTTTTCTTTTTTGTGACAAGCTAAAAATTTAATATTCCACATATTCTCCATGGAACTCAGATCTCTCCAGCAAAAACATATAAACCTTTTGTTTGTCTTTTAGATGAATATTCTTTGTATCTGGAGACTTCATATTTCATTGATAAGTACACTAAGTGTTCACTGTGGTTCTGGCTGTGTAGAGCTAACCGTCTGTTTCACTATTGTCTCCAGCTTGGGCCTCATTTTTTAGTCATTAACTCACGTAATCATCCCATCTGTCCTCTTTTCACGCTTCCTTTCTGTCAGCACTCCTCACAGCTCCAGTCTGTGTAATAACCCAGTGTGTGGGGATTTCCTGGGTTTATGGTAAGGATCAGAAAACTCCAAACTGTCTGTGACAGTCTAAGCATTGGTGAAATCTCTGTGACTCAGTCGGTTGATAATGTTTTCCCACTGCTCTGCTATGTACAAAACAAATTAACTGATGAAACCCTACGAGGGGATTCAAAGCTTTTCAGTTTTTTTTTTAAGGAAGAGGTCCAATTCTTTGATTCTCAACTTTGCATGCACATTTTTTTTGTAAGGAAAAGACCACATTTTCAACTCCTTGTGGGATAAGAAACGTTTAAATTAAAGTACAAAATGTTTGCTTTCCTCTCCTCCACTGTTTACTAGCCTCCAGATATTACGCTGCTGTTGCAGATACTTCTACTCCATCTGGGACTGGGCAACCATCAGAATTTAATTAAAAGCTATCACAGAAAGACTGTGTCTTCGCCCAACAACTGAGCTTTTGAAGTTTGGACTGGCTAAATTGTGTTTACTTCTAACCAGAGTGGTTCTTGCGGAAACAGCATTTTTCTTTTGTCTTAACAAGAGGCTCTCATTGCAGTTGAAAGTTTTTTAAACAAGCGTTTTAAATGAAACACTTGAAGTTAGAGTTTAGTCGTCTCTGAACCATTTTTCTTACAAAGCCGATATATTTCTTGATACATTACAATACTTTGCATGTCCAGCAGCGTAAGCCATTGATGAACAACTTTTATGCCAATCACAAAATTGACAGTAGTAAAATAGTCACTAGGACTTTTTAATTCACTGTGTTCATGAGCTTTAAGTCATTGTGTGGAAACAGCATGCCACACAGAAAATTATGTTTAACTTTTGTAGGCTTCATGGATGATTGCAACCTACTGGCCCTAGATAACTGACAGAGGAACATATGAGAACATAGAACCCAAAGAATATTGATACGCTCCCTGACCAATAAGCATACTTCAGGTTTTAAACATTTGGTTCTTTGATTGACTGCACAGTTGAATCACCACGCCGGTGCCTTTCTGTGTGGAGTTCACATGTTCTCTCCGTGCATGAGGGGGTTAATTGACTCTAAACCACCAGTAGGTGTGAGTGTGGCTTCTTGTCTGTCTCTCTATGTCAGCCCTGGTGGCTACCTGGTGTGCCCTGCCTCTCGCCCAATGACAGCTGGAATCAGTTCCATCTCCTCACAACCCTGAATGGGATAAGAGGTGTTGATAATGGATGGTTCTTTGGATAATAGTTTATTGTGAGCAGTTGAGAAAAAAATCTGTTCAAAATCTAACTCAGAAACATGGTTCCACCAGTGCTTAGAGTGAGAAATTAGTGTAAATAGATAGAACATTAAACTCCGCTCAAGGGCAGTTGTCTTGAGAGACATCTTTGGTACAAATATGTTCACCAACTCGTCTTCACACCAACAAGACCCAATTTCAAACTTTTCATCCCTAGCACACCAATTGCACTTTCTAAACAGTGGAGTGGCTGGAAAACCACTTACTCTGTGACCTAGAAGAAAAGTTACAGCTATGTTCTGAGATACTATGCTGATTCAATGCATGGTATAATACTTACAGTAGGCAGTTGCTTTGGGCCATATTATGAGGGCTCATTATTCACACTTTTACAAACTTTCATTGAAATTGTTTCTGTAAAAGTTGTTAAGCCGCCTGCTGCAAGGGGAGACACTGCTCAACACAGTTTATTTGAAACTAGATCCAAAACTGAAAATAATGAGCTCCCAGCCTTAAAAACATATTTTTGGAGATTGGTGCAAACTGGAGAACTTGGGAGAACCTTTGTTCCCCGATTCAAGAGTTTGACGTTTATGACAAAAATGATCATTTATTTAGCCGAAGACTCTTCTGTTGCTAAACAAAACTGCTGTAACACTAGAAGTGTCTTGCTGTCATCATCATCATAATTGGACATCCATGAGGATTTAGCTTATCTGCCACCAAACATCTGCTTTATAAGAGTGTAGTGGAAGCATATTACCACAAAAACAGTACCACATATTTTAAACTAAAATGACAAACAGAATATATCGCCGCAAAAATAGGCAGAATAATTTCAGTATAGAAGAAAATAACTTGTTTTGCAATGCTTGTTATATCCTGGACTAGATTCGAGCATCTAGTGATCATCTTACGTCTTAAGTTTCATTTCAATCAATCATTTATTTCAATAATTTTGCTGCAACATACTTTATAAAGACTGTAATTAATTAAATATATAATCATAAGATGAAGCCCCGGGCCTCTTCCAAATCTGTCTCTCACAAACACACTCACCCTCTATCAAACTGACACCTAATAACCAGGCCCATGATGGCCCAGCTCCATCAGATGATACTCTCTGATATTTCCACATCTGACTCATGATCTCTCAGTGACCGGAGGCAAGGACAGCGGGAATCCTTGGTACCATTCTGTGCCCTTCACTAAGCTTCACTCTCAATTTGCTGATGTACAGACACATCCAATGACCAGAGGGTGTGGGTACATTAGCACAATTTGCGTGTCCATTGTTGTGATGTCTATATATACCGTTGGAATCAGTTTTTGATTACAACGTCTCGCAATCTAGTGCACAGAATGTAAAGTTTTGTGAACTGAAAGTGGATCTAACTGCTGTTTAAGACCTCACTGTGAACACATGCAGCACAACATGAGTTCTGCTGGTTAATGATACTCCACACCAGATGGTGGAGCTTGTAACTCTGATTTAACTATGAGATGCGCCGAATGTCTTTAAAGTACTTAACAAAATGCTAAAAACTTCAACTGTTGCTGATCGAGCTATACCGCAATACATTTTGAGACAACATTTGTCAGAATGATTCCTATAAAAACTGACATCTTGTGAAGGGAAGCTGGCATTGAATGCTTCTACATATGTCTACTTAAATCCTCCAGGAGGTTTTTTACTTTTACTCTGTCAAACGTCTTGGATGGCACATTGAAGAACTTCTGCTGTAAATGTGTATGTGTTGTGTTTTTCACAGCTGTTACTGTGACTGATATCGGAGTAGAAAAGCACAGGTGTAACAGAGGTATAAAGCTCCTTTGGCAACAGTCAAAGTTTAGCAGATAAACAAGCCAACTGGCTCTGTGGTAAATGAATGCATTGTTTGTTGTGAGGTTGTTCTATATCAGGCAATCACTAACCAGAAGCAGAATACGACATGTGCGGGTATAGTATGACTTCAAGCACAGTCTGGACAATGCCTGTATGTTGTTGAAAAAATCACCTAAGTGCGTACTATATTATGCAATGGGCACTGCACCTTTTGACGTCACCATATAGCCCTCTATTGACCTTGATCAAAACTTAATACAAGATTAAAACTATTATGGTAAGAATTGGATTGGTTATTGGGAGAAAAAAAATCACAATATCAGAAGCTGTTTTTCATGAATCTTTGTATAAAGAAGAACTAGCCCAACAACATTAATAGAGAATGCTACCACCTTTTGAGCCAAATTTCAAGCAACTGCAAACAATGGTAAACTGAATGTTGCAGACAACTGTTCAGGCAGAAACAGTGAAAGCCAATCTGTGATTACTTAGGCCGGAAAATTACCACTCTGCGTGTGCAAATGCTCAAAATATTTATCTCAGGTTACATTCTTAAAAGTTCCTTTGTTGAATCCTGCTGAGAAAAAAACATCATTCAGCATTCAACCAAACTTGGTGGGAGAAAAGGTTCAAGAATCCGATTGTGGGTTTCCTTTCCTGTTGAAATTCAAGTGGAATAACACAAAACACACCACGGTTTCTTTCACACACCCAAACCCTCAACTGACACCATCTCAGTCTGTGATATTAACTTTATTATTTATACCTTTCTTTCCTCTTTTTCATTTCCTCTTGTGGAAGACTATCCGATTGGAAACCTATCTCGTCAGTCCAGCTTGAGCACTACTCTACATGACAATCTCCTTTTTAAATCTCTGACAATACTTTCCGTCTCTCAACCCACTCTCTCTCTCTCCCCCATCTCATCTCCTCTTTCCTATGTGAACCATTTCTCTCCATCTTTTCTCCACTTTACTAATCTACCCGCTGCCTCCAGCTAAATGAATCACCATCTACATTTCCTTGTTCTCATTTTGTTTGCTCCTCTTCCTCCATTTCAACCCTCCATCTCTCCCCCAGACCTTCATCAGACTCTGTCTTTTTACACCTGCCCTCTTTACTCCCTTCATTTTCCCTTACAGCCCTCCCTACACGGAGCAGATAAGGCTGGCAGGAGAGCATATAATTTCTCAGAGGAGGAGCTGTCAGTTGACTGCTCTTCAGGCTAAGAGCTGCTACCCTTGCCCCTGGGTTCACGGAGTCACAGTTCTGTTCTGCTCCTGGATTATGTAGATCCTAATTCCCTCCCGCTCACACCTGAGGGTGGCAGGGCATGAAATAAGGAAAGTGTTCACTGCAAATGAAAGTTTGTGCCACCAAGAAGGAGAGCGAGATAGGGGAGGAAGGAAGAGATAAAAGTAGGCTTGGCTGCTAGTCTGAGAGAAAAAGAAAGAAGGGGAGGACAGAAGGATGGAGGGAGGTGTGTTAGTTTTGCTTGTCCCCAGATACACTAAACACACTCTGACTGGAGCTCTATCCCCCTTTTCTGACTTTAATGTTGCCTCTCTGAACACCTGCCAAACACTTCTTTCCAGAAACATCAGAAATACAGAATTCCAAGTGAGCATGCATATTTTTTTTTTTTCCTGTTCATGTAAGGAAACAAAGACTGAGATGTTTCCCGATGAGCTCTTTCTTCAAATATTGTTGCTACTGTAATTAATCACCTCATGAATGTGGTATTTTGAACCAGAGCCTTAATTTTAGGCTTTGATATATTCGAATAAATTCTTCAAGAAGGGAGTGAATTCCACAGGTAGTTTGCAACCAGGGCAGGTTTTTTTTCCCTGTGCGCACTAAAACAACACGGTTAGATCTGTTAGATCCCCCAGTTTTGCACAGGAATTTTAACCGAAGTTACATTGTCAGCCAATTAACAAATTGCGACCATGAATTTCACGGTTGGTAACCAGAGATTCCGGATTTGTCTGTGCGTAAAATTTTGGATTATTCTTGGTGAAATCATGCCCGCGTCGCTCGGGTTGCGCTCGCTTGCAGGCTAAATATGAAGCTTTTTTTCCTCGTTGAGTTAAGTTTTAGCCCATTAAAACGCAGCAACACAAGATAAATGGATAGTTTCTTGAAGGTAATCTTTAGTGTAACTCCACCTCAACAATAGAGACGATGGAAAACGATGGAGGGCTGCGTAAAAGTATATTCAATGATGACGTTATTAGTCCTTAATGGCCAAAAAGTTAATTTTAAGCAACTGATGAGAGAAATAAAGTCGCACGAACACAAAGACATTGACAATATAATGTTTTTACGCCTCACCTGATAAAGCCTCCTTGGAAAAAGCAGAAAGACAAGACATACAGAATCCGAATGACCTGTGGGAGCATCCTCTGGCTCAAAATCTCTCCTCAATCCCGTGGAATAAGTTAGAGAAAAAAATAAATTCGGGAAATCAGCAAATCCACTGAGCAGCTTGTGAGACTGGGCTGGAGGAGGAAGGCATCATCTCTCTCTCACACACACACACACACGCGCGCACACACAGCGATCCAAGCGCGTCTTTGGGGAAACTTCTCCCCCTCCCACCAAGTCCAGGGGGCTGCACACATCCAAACAGCAGGCGCTCTGCTTCAGGCGGCTGGACTCCACTGGTCGGTCAGTCACTCAAAGTGCTGGTTGGCGCTTGTTGTGAAGGGGAGTGTCGGATAGCGTTTCAGTGTTTTTTCCTTTCCTTGAGACAGTTTGATTTCGCCTGCTGGAGTAATTTTTTTCTCGTTTATAATCCTCCCTCGCTCTAAAAACTGATAGAGGTTAGGATTTAAAGCAGCAGTAGCTTTTGTTTTGATCGTTTCTTCATGTGTAATTAGGCCTAATTAGGATGGAGGGAGTTTTAGCTGCACTGATGAGTTAAATTGCATCGTTGACTATATTCCGTTGATGACCAATCTGTAGTGACACACTAGTAAAGATGTCTTTTTAGATAGGACTGGGAGGAGAAAGCGTCGGAGGATGACGTCTTTGTGAAGATGATTAGGCCACTTTAATGTGTCTAGGGGTGCATAGGCTAATCATTCTCCAGTGTGTTAGTTTTTATGATTGGATACACACAAGTCAGTTGGCTAAATATTAACCTACTGACGTGTGTATCCAAATTCTCAGTTTTTGTTTAACAGCCTTCAAATAGGATTGTGTTTTCCTTAGTGATGAAAAAGAGTGCATTCCAAGCCCCCTAACTTGAGGTCAGCTGTTCTGATTCTTGTGAGTGGAAGTTTTCTGACAGATAAGTGATGTGTATAAGCAAGCATTTCAGATAAGGGCAATGAACCTTCATTTGATGGAGGGAAGGTTAGGCTAAATATGTTTTCGTAATAAAGACGAGACCAGTGTTTCTCAACTGATCGAGCCTCAGGACCCATCACTGACTCCTTCATGAAGAACAGGGTCCCACATTTCTGATATTTTTTTTTAATCAATCAGATTTATTCAAACAAAAAATTGTTTAGTTTGGACCTCAGATGGTTAAAAGCAGGAAAGAACAAAGAAATGAACCGACCGACACACCAGTTGAGAACCACTGGAACTAGACTGCTTCGTAATCATTTTTAAATGTTTGCGCAAAAAAGCCATTTATATATCAGGCTATACCATAACACTTTCTGCGTTACGTTACCTTCTAGCTTGTTAGTCGTGTTGCATAAATGCTAACGTCAGAAAGTAGCGGTAGGCTATCTCACGACGAAGGACTTGAAAGCAAAACATTTCCCATGGCGGCATACCCATGTCATAGCACTCAAAGAGATTTCTGAGCATTTTGGTACATAAGAAAGATGTGTTAAAATAGATGTTCAAGAATACCCTGGACTTCAGCTTGAAGTGACTAGATATTGGTAAGCAGTCACTCATAGAGACAAAAACAGATCATTATCACCCAGGTTTGTGGTTCCCTTCAACTCTACAAAGTGCTGTAGCATCTGTTAACCGTTGGATTGTTCTTTAAACCCCACCCTCTCTTCAGGGAACTTAAATTAATGTCAATATCTGAATCCCAACACAAACACTTACTGTTGTATTTGTGAAACCTGTGCATTTGTTCAATTCATTTAATTAATGTAGGCTATATTTAATTCTTAAAACCAATAAAAAATGTTATTTATAGGTCTGACATCCTTTGCAAATTCTTGTCTCCGGCACTTAAGTCACCAACTAATCCACCTCCCAAATATGTGCACTGAATAAAGTTTTATTTGGATCAGGAAAAAGGCTTGACCTCCCAGTAAATTGCAAATAGTTATCTATCATTAAAGACAATCATTTACAATTTCATAACTTTAACTTTAACATATTTAAGGATTCCACTAGTTTGTCAAAGCACTGGTAGGTCAGTTTCCATTACTCTGTACTAGCGGCAATGGGTTCTATCTCTTCTATCAGAGAATAAATCTCTGTCAGTCAGATATCTACCAGTGACTGTGGTTATAGATCAGTGTATGTGTATCCACACTTTCAGAACCTATTAAAGTCTCTGTATATTAGAGATCACAGGGCAGTGACACATCACTCGCAGGTCTGCACATCAAATTGCTTCTGTTACACTCATTCGTCTTCCTGAATAGGTTCCACCCAGCAGATCGAGTGTTTCCTAAGCAGGCAGAGGTGTCACTCTTTTCTGTACTCTTCATGTGGGAAAACACAGCAGATTAACCTTTACTCTTATGCAATTACTCAATCTCCTTGTTCCTCCTTCACTGAAGCATGGGCATTAAAGATGCATTGCTTTTTCTCTTCTTCTTATCCAGGGATGAAAAACCATGAGCCTCTCTGGCTTTTCAATTATATAATTTATTTAAAAAGAGCTTGTTATTAATACCGTTCAAAATGCAAGCTTCCGTGTTTGGCTCTACTAGCTAGCTGGCTGACTTTCATCACTGTAGTAGAAGTCAAGACATCTGAAACGTTATACTTATTGAAACAGCTGTCTCCCTTAGTTTCTCATTGCTGAAATGCCAAAAGTGTACTCTGACACTGTGGTAACCTTCTGCATCTTCCCTACCGTCATGCATTTTTATTTATTTTCTGCCAGCAGCAGAAACCTGAGAGACCAGCTCTGTAGTCTAGCAAAGGGTGAGGAAAGTGGAGGTGGGGTGAGAAGATGTGGAAGTGATGGTGTAGAAACAGAGTAAATGAAAACCTGAGGGCCTGAGTTGTTGGCAGTTACTGCTCTCCTAGACAGCTGGCTTGCAGTGGAGCGCTTACATGAGTGCTGACATTTTAGGCTTAAAGGTTCTCAACAACAAACCATCTCTGCCTACTGAGTTTTCATAAAATGAAGCAGTTTCTCTGTAGATTAATCTTAATGTCATAAGACACATTGAGTAGTTGAGATCTGGCCAAAAAAGTAACATTTAAGCAACTTTAGTCTGTCTGTACAGCCAATTTCTGTATTTTCACCTAAATAAAATTGTCATTATCTGTTGTCAACTGGGCCAAATATGTGATAGCAGAGCCCTATACATCTCTGCTGAGTAGTCTGTTATCTATGGTGGAATAACCCTGATAAACAAAAAGGCAGTGACACTTGCAGTAGAAATCAAAGTTATAAAGATCGTAACATATGTAGTAGGAGGAAGTCAGGAGACATGTGAAGAGCAATTAAGTGGGATGCTTTGGGTAATGACTTCTGTTCCTCCTTTTTTAGTTTAGGTACCATGAACTTTACCGGGAAAAACAATCTTTTTTGGGAACTTCACAAAAAAATATTTGTACCTAAATCTCACAGAACTGCAGCTGTTTTACGTTTCACTTGTGCTTATAATTGTTACCCACAAGACAAATGTGCAAACTGTGTTGGAATTTGTTTTTCTGCAATCTCAGGATGTGTTGTGTCTAACATTTTATTACTATTGACTTTTTCATGTTTCCTGGTAAATGTTCAAGTTGAAATAGAATAAAGGATTGAATGTGTATATGAAAAAATCATGATAAGAAATATCAAGAAGAACAACATCTAAAATCTTCAAAGGTCACTTGAGGACAACCCACCGTCATAAATGCATTATTATTAAATTATTATTTTTTGTTTGAAAGATCAAGTATTTTTTAAGTTGCAGCATGAAAGCATACAACTCTGCAAAATGCAAATGATGAGCAACTTAAGTATCAGAAGTGAAAGCTGATAATGTCAACCATTTCATCATGTCTGACGCTCAGTAACCTCTAACCCTGAACAGATCTCAGCTTCTCGTTGAATGCATTGCCTGCCTATATGAAAGGTCAGGTTTCAGGTGTGGTGATCAGTCTGGTCTACTCGCTTCCACCTTTGCTACTGCATGCAAAGTGCTCTTTGACCAACACTTCCCTAATATAACCAAGAGCCATGCTTCTGTTTTATTCATGGACGCATACCAAACTTGACCTTTTCACACGGGAACATAAGGAGACACTGCTTTAGATGACATGATCTGCTTGTTTCCTCAGCAGTAGACTGTGGAGAACGAACTCCTTAGACTGTGATTCAGACAGGAAACCGTGTAACAGAAGAGTGAACATTTTTGAACAATTCTGTGTAATTCTCTAACTATCAGTTATCCATTGTGTTGTCATTGTGTCCAGCATTCTTACATTTGCTGTGAAAGTGGCTTTAGCTGCCTAAGCTGAACAACTCAGAGGTTGTTTTTCACTCCCTCAGTCCCTGAGAAATGGCTGATCAGCCTGGCACAAAATCCCAGACTGGAGCCCTCCCCTGGGGAGTTGACCTGTGGCTAACGTTGGCTGTTTGTCGCCGAGACCTCTTCCTTATCCTCAGCTGCAGAGTAAATAAGATTCTGCATGGCTGTTGGTGTGGGTGAATACTAACAGCTTTGTGCAGCCGTCCATGCTGTTTACGGCCTAAAGAGGTGATTTTTTTCCTCTAAATGTTAAAATAATCTTAACATGGAAACAAAGTTAAGGTGCCAATGTTTTTCAGATGTATCTCAGCTGTCAGGATTTGATTGAACTTTGGTAACAACTGTCCTCTTCTATCAATGAACGCTACAATCTGTCTACTATTATGTAATAAGTTAGTTAAGTTGCTCGTGTAAGAAACATGACATGAACTAAATATGTAACATAATATGACTTATGTATTTTGTAAAGGTTGATTTTTGGGCTTTTTTTGCCTTTATTTATAGACAAGACAGTGGATAGAGTCAGAAATAGGGGAGAGAGAGAGAGAGCGGGGAATGACATGCTGTAAAGGAGGGCAGGTCGGATTTGAACCCAGAACGTCCACACTAAGCACCAGGTTACCGGCGGCGCCCATGACTTGCGTATTTAAAATTTGAAAAAGTTAATGAACTTTTTAAATTGAGCTGGTTTCTTTAGAAGTCTAGTGTTTTTCTTTATTCAGTTTGGTCAATATACTCGTGATAGTTGTTTTAAATTGAACACTGATTGTACGTTAATTTAAATTACCATAAGTTGTGCTGTAAAAATAACTTCACAAAAAAGCTTAAGAAATGCATGTAAAATGTGATTCAGTAAAGAACAAAAAAAAGAACAGAAAAACATAAATGAGCCCTTAAACAGAATCAAACACACAAAAAAAAATCAAGAATCTTACTTGTCAAACACACTGGGTTGTTTTTATTATCCACATCTTAAAGTCAGAGAATTGTTTTTCAACTTGTTAAAAAATGTTTTTATGTCTTTTTCCCTGTTTGCTATGCTTCTTTCTTTTCGTTGTTCCTGCTTTTAAAATGTGTATCTGTAAAGACTTTACTTTTGTTTGTTTGTTGGTCTGCTGTCTCATTTGTCATTGCTCAGACCTTAAATAGACACTATAGTTATTTTTTTTCCTCCCTAAATGAATATATTATAACTGTTAGAAATGATCTTCTATAGTGTCTATGAACAACACTTGCTAAAAAGGAGTTCTAAGAGAAAAGAGGATAAATGTATTCAAGAGGAACCCGCCTTTCAATGAAGAACGTGCTCGGTCATATCTAACCTCCTCATACATAAATATGGGACTAAACCCATTCCAGCCTAATCCTCATGGCCTTTGCTGTTTGCACAATCATGTTTTAACTCCAAAACTTGACTTTAAACAAAACTTTATTACAAGGTAAAGTGCATTTTTGGTTGGTGTAGGAAAGCCCATAATGATACATTTTAACTGAATAGATATATACTGTATGTGTGTGGATAACCCCCAAGTATTTTAAAGTAAAGCAATAATCATAATCAGTCTGCATATATCAAGCATCCATCCAATTTATACAACCAGCTACAGCCAATCCCAAAGAAAGCTTTGACAAACATATGTGGTTCCTGAGGAAATGACAGCACACCTGTGACAGTCATTCATTCAATTTATTAGAAGATTTAAATGTCAAAAGTAAATTTGACAAAATATGGCCATTATGTGATTCTTACAAGTGTTGGTCAAAGACTCTGATGATGGGCACATCATTCACTTCAGCACAGAGCCTTCACTACACGACCAAGCTCCTTTTTATAAGTGACGAGTGGAGAAAAACTGTGTAAAAGGATCTTCCACCTGTGTAATGTTGAGGAATTAGTTTTTTTTTTTTTTTAGTTTCTGGGGTTTCATTTTTTTTAGAATTAGTTTGTTAACTAGAAAGAAGACAGTCTGATAATTCATCAATCAACAAATGTAACATTTTCTATGTACTTTAGTGAAAGCAGCCACATTTCCTCAACGATTTTACTTAAATATCATGACACTGATAAGGAGATCACGTTATTCACATTGTGTGGTCAATGTTAAAGACCTGCACTTTTTTGATCTTGGAAGTACACTAAGTAGAAATGTGTGAAGATCAATTAAAATGGTGATAAAACCAGAGCATGGTAAGGTTAGCTTATAGCTTAGCAAAGAGAAGGGAAGCAAAGGTCATTAATGAACACATTATGTCTTGTTTGAGTATATATCTATATATATATATAGATATATACATATAAACCAAAGTTTAAAATAAGTGTTATTGCCTTTGACATATGTATAGTCTTTCTCTGCTGCAGTACTTTGCTAGGCTAAGCTAACAGGTACCACCAGTAATGTCTACTGCACATCTGCACTGGCAATAGAGGGGGATGAATCTTTTTATACGGCTCCTTTGCAGGAATGCAATAAGCATATTTCTCTTACCACTTTTAAGAAAAACATGTTGCTTTGCATCTTACATGCATGTAATATCACTCAGATAATGTAGTAAAATTGGGTATTGTATAAAAGCTTATAATAATCACTTATTTTGAGTTAAAGCAACAATATCTAACTTCTCCATCTTAAAATAGTAGTTATAAAGTTGATCTAATAGTACAACTACTTTCAACAGGTTGTAGACACAAGCAGTCACATTGGCGCAAAGTCGATATTACTATACATTGTCAGTCGACATGCATGTTCTTTGGCTTCTCTCAACACCGTCCCTCTGCTTGTCAACATGCACGTTGTCTGTGAGGGGGAGTTGTGGGGGGAGGCACAACAGCGCTGTGTGTTTTACAACAGTGCAGTTGCACACAGTGGGCACCAAACAGAATACCTACATATTCTGGCATTAAAACAAAGGTCATTGCCATAGCTGCCTCCTGGTACAAATGTCACAACCTTCTTTTCCAAGTTTGACTGTGTTCTCCTTCACATGAAAATGATATGATGTAATCAGTGTTTAGCTATATTGCCATGTCAACTGCCATGGACTAAATAATATCACACATCAGAGATGTATTAAGTAAAGACAGTTGGACAGAAATAAAGCATATGTACTTAAGTTTCCTCGTTTCTCCTATTTCACTGCCATATGCCAGTCTGTGACCCTGTCGTTAGAGCACGACATCTCTTGATACTGCCCAACAACTGCTCATAGCTTTACAGAGGCTATAACCAATGCTTTAGCGAGTGCCTGCAATATTTAACACCAGAATAAATAGCTCGACAGACTGATTTGGAAGCAAAGGTCAAACTTTATGACTGATGCAAACAGAGACACGGGTGAGTTAGGTCACTGAGGGAAAGGTCCCTTCGTGAATGCCATGGACGGCTGATCAAAGAGTGTTTGTGTCATCTTTCCATGTTTTGCATTCACATGTTATCCACCCTGCATGCAATGGCATACATTTAGCAAGCGCTGATTTGTTTTATCGTTGTTTATTTGTGTCCAACATAGCTTGCTGTTTTGTAGAGCAGTTTCCTGAGACAACCTTCCAAGTGCTTTGTGATACGTTCCTCCAAGTAGTGCTTTGGTCTTGCACACAATTGTGAGGGGAACACTTTGCTCAATTCCAGATAAGAGCTTCAAACCTAAGCAGCTGCTGCTCGCTACTCTTTTCAGTCTCTCAAACAAGAAAAGCCTGCACCTTTTTACTCTTTCCCAGCCTTATTTCCATCTGCAGGAGGAAACTGTCTCTGCTGCTGATAACAGCCTTTTTTATCCAGCCACATATGTGGCAGGACTTAAAGACAAACTGGACCCCATCTGAACCTGCATTTGAATTCCATCCAACTCGCAGCAAAAACCACGTCCCTAGCACAGGCATTGGGCCTACAGAAATATCCTGACTTGTTTGATTTGTGTGTTGTTTTTTTTAAATAGTTGATTGACAGAATTGAGATTGTATTTTTGTAAGTGAAGTGTTCGTCCAATTAAGTCCAAAAGGTTTTACCGATGCTTTAAAAGGAGTCTGTCCCCACAAGAAAAAATGATACGGTCAGTCGTTGGAGCAAGTGCCCCTTAATGACGTATGTTTATGTTCAAGTGAATGGCCCTCTAGTGGCTGTAGTCATATGACAGGATCAATTGAGGAAATGACCGATATCAAGTAACAAATTCTGCAGAGGCAAAAGGGTACAGGGTGGTTTCTTTTGTCAACAAATAATTTGACTTTGCAGCTGCTCATTTGTCATTTCTACCTGACAATTAAGATTTTTCTACAATGCATGATCACAGCTTAACTACAGTATATCAATATAATGAAAATAACATGTAGTTATTTCAACCAAAACCAAGAGGTTTCCTGACTCAATACTTTTTAAAACCAAAACAAACTGACCAAGTTGGTGTTTCTAACCAAAATTCAAACTGAGTGTGGTTGAAAATTTTGAAAATCATATTCTCAAAGCTGCGTGCGTGTGCGTGTGTGATTGAATTTTCCTGTTTGCATCAAGAATTTAACACAGACACTTGCTAGCTGGCTAGCTGGCATGTGTACAGCGGTGTTAAATTGACATTTAAGCATACAGGAATTACAATAAGGCACTCAGGCATATCTCATCAACACATCTAACCATATATGCATTTAATTGTCCATAAGCCTGTTACAAAAACTTAAAACTTTACCCAAGAGCTTTAAGCTTAGTAACAGCTTCAAATAGGTTAAACAAAAGCGACAATGTGTCAACCTGTGTAAGTGTGTGATTGAGTTTGCAGGACATGTGGTCAAATATGCCTGTTTTCATCAAGACTGTCTATTTAAAAAGGCCAAATTGTTTGTTTTTTGATTGGTTGAGGAGCAACAAAGTGAAGAATTTTTCATAGGTAATTTATAGTTTTCTTTACATGTATCAATGAACCTACAGCATAATATAGTTAAAGCACTAATTCCCTCCTTTAAATTAAACACAAAAGCTTCTAGGTGTAAAAAGCATTCAATAGTATTTTTCCAGAACCGTGAATAAACAGCATGCATGTGTCTTTGTGTTCAACATACCCACACACTTGTTTATTTCACACACTCCACTGGGCCACTGTTCTCCACAGATCGATTGTAATGATTTGTACACTGCGCTGATTGAGCTTGCTGTGTTTTGAGTCACGTTACAACTATAATGCAAGTGGGCTTTCATTGCAGCGTATTTTATGACGCATGAGCCGTCATATCAAAAAGTTGTAACCATGAAATACAACTCTGTGTGTTGACTTGATTGTGTAGCTGTTTGCAGCTTTATGAGGCACGGACATGATGTAGCATCAATAAACAAGGTGCTCTGTACTGTCTTTGTTCTCGTTTTAACTTACTCAGGCTAAATGGACTTTAACAGGTGATGCAACCATTTCTCTGGGAAAGTATGTGGGGCTTTTTTCATTTTATTTGAGACATCTGATAAAAGACGTTTGAAGATTTCCGTTTTGAACAGTATGTTTATGAGTCATTTCTGTAAGAGTGGCTTTGAATGAGCATTCAGTGCTTGTCCTATTTTCCTTGTTGTGCCTGTGACACCATCAGGGCTGGAAACCGTGAGAGACAACAACACTGTACCCTGTGGCTTCTTTTGTTTCTTTTTCTGTGAGTTTGTGAGGGAAATGCATAGAATGCAAGAGCACTGTGGTGATGCATTAAATTTTAATTAGCTTACAGAGGCATTGAAGAAGTCTGCCTCTAGGTTGTAGTTTTCCTTTACAGTAAGAATTATTTAGGTCTTGGGAAACTACAGCACCATCATTTTCGGTGGACTGTCTTTAGAGTTGTATTGAACCTTTCTCCCTGCATCTTTTTAAATAAATCATGATGTTATGATCAATCATGAATGCTCTGATGTTCTCATGGTCTCCAACGTTTGATTCATATCAGCATGTAACAAAGACACTAAAGTACACATCCATTTTTAACGTAAACCTTTCTTGGAAAAGTCATCCAAGCTGAACACAAAACAATCTATTTGTATCTATTTTAAATTAACTATAGAACTCTAGTTTTTCTCGAAGCACCTTGGTATAGTCTACTGTTTAATGTGCATACGTAACAACAACAACAACAGGCACAGTCTGATTGTTGATCAGAGGTTTAAAGTGGCTGTCTAGGGAAAGGATGTGCTGAAGAATGCATGTTGTTTTCATCCAGGAGACAAGGTCCAAGTCCTGTGTAACGACAATCTCTAACATGGCAGGACAGTTAAAACCCATCCTGTTAAAAGCTAAAACGTAGTTTTTCCAAAAGCTATCCGGATCATTTCAAAATAAGAACATATTTTCATTTCAAACCTTTATTTAAGCCTCGAAAATCATTGAGGTTTCCCTCATTTACAATGATGTCGAGATGCAGATCAAAAGAACAAACAAAAAGGGCACAAATAAAACAATAAAGACAGGTCAGGATAATTCTCATTACAAACAATTACACACTGTGGTAAAGTGGTTTGAGATCATTGTCTTAATCTGCCCAAGAGAAACAAGAGTGTCAATCTTGAGACAGTGTTGTAAATTGTTCCACATTTTTGGAGCTAAGAAGATAAAGCGGAATTTCCAAGTTCAGAGTAAACCCGCGGGACTTGGAGCAATAGACAGCCAGTAGAGCGGGTTTGGTAGGGGCCGATGGTCCAGTTCAGCAGAGATGTTATAGAAGATGGTGTATGTCCAATAAAGGATTTATAAATAAAGACATACATGTGATTATCACGTCTCTGTGACAGAGAAGACCAGCCAACTTTGCTATAGAGAATACAATGATGAGTGTTATAAGGGTCTCCGGTTATGAATCTAAGAGCAGAGTGATAAACTGAATCTCAGGGTTTTAAGAGTGGAAGCAGAGGCATGTCTATAGATGGTATCGCCATAATCAAGCACTGACGTGAAGACAGCTTCAACGATACTTTTCCTACAATCAGGAGGGAAGTTAGCTCTGTTTCTCTACAGAAACCCAAGTTTCTGCCAAATTTTGCCAGTGAGATTTTCCATATCTGGCTTTTGAGAAGCAGACTCAGAATATGAGGAAGCAGACACAAATGCTTACTATTGTTAAAACACACAAAAAGCTACCTGGTGTTTCTGGATACCTTATGCGTCTGTTTTAAGCTAAGCACTATGACCAACACTCAGAATTGGGTTGTCTTGGATGGGAACTTATTGCAATAGAAAAGCTATACTGAGGCTAATAGAAATATATCATCTACTTCAGATCTGGCATGTGTCCTTCAGCTTTGGTCCATGAAACCACTGCTGTATTATAACCTTTACGTATTACTCAACTTTAAATTTTGTTGTTTTGCACGAAAACATGAAGTGAAATTCCTTTTACGAGAACACATGATTGGCCATATTGGTGGTCTTGTTTTCTTTGGTGAATCAGTATTCCTTTCTGTCTATTTAATAGTGTAACCCAGCGACTCTGTGTTGTGTGTAGAGTGATGAATGGGAGCCTTGTTTGTCTGTTTGTGCCGCTATTTATTATCTGAACAGGAACAAAGTAAGTACTGGACAAAGTCTGCAAGTGGAATAAGAGATAATATAAAGCTAATTAAGCTTATTAATAGCTTCGAACAGGTTCAGCAAAAATGACAATGTATCAACCTCTCTGACCTGCTCTGTCTGCAAACATTGTGTCAACATCACACCTTGAGGGGACAGAAGTTATATCTCCTGCGGCTGGTTGTCACTTGAAAGGAATCATAAGTTCATATTGAGCATTTGCTTAAATGACTGGTTCAGGTTCCGTATCAAAACGTCCTTTTCTGAACAGACTTTTAATGCTGTTATGTTTTGAAGTAATCTTGTTCAGTCTGATTGAGCAGCTGTCCCAGTCAGTACGTGGGCTGTGATTCTAAAACATGAATTATGATCCTACTTGGCCATGTAATGCTGCACAGATACAATAAGAAGCATCTGATGTTTGGGTAAATGAGTTTAGTCTGTTCTGTACTCAGTGTCACAGACTGATGTACAAAAATGTATGAGTGCTACTCAAGAGAGAGTTGCCTTTCTATTGCAATGACCCGAGCACAACAACAAACCAACAGGGGTGTATGAAACAAATGTCTGTTAAAATGTAAATTATTAATGTAAGTTCACATTGGATAGGCTCCTCTTTATTCATATTCTGCCAGGGTTGAAAAGTGCATTGGAGTGCATGCATACTGAAACGTTTTCATAATTGATCAGTGGCTCTAAGCTGCAATACAAATTAGGTGCAAAATTACTCAGGGTGAAAATAGAGCCAATTAGCACCCGGTTGATTGACCCCTTTGAGGTCAGGATCCTTGAATCTTAACAGGTTCATTTGTCAGCTCTCAATTGTTATTGATGCGATGTGGAAATGTTTTTCTGAGTTAATGGGTGTGAGAGGGATTTGAGGTATGTTACATAAGGTAAACAAGGCTGCAGCTCATCTCGGCTGCCAGAGGTGTCCAGACAAAGACGAGTAAACCTGCAGAGTTCAAGAATGTCTCAGACTTTGAGGTATGATGAAACCAAGAGCAACCACATCTTGTATTTTTATAATGAAAAAGGTTGACATTGTAGTCTTCAACTTAGGCAGGTAACAGACCCAAGAGATTACCTTTCCCAGGAATAATTTGCTCTGCACATTATATGCCAGCTGCTCAAGGGTAAAGCAGATTTTCAGGGGGGGTCAAAGGCTGTTAACTAATGTGACTCATTTCAGAAAAGACAAAGGAAAGAGGGGAGAACCAACAATTGCATTTGCAACAAGGCAAAAAAAACAAGAGCATTAAGAGGGGAGAGGATGATTCATAGTGCAGGATCACGAATGTGCTTACGTGAGGTGGCACGGGATGTACCAGGCCTCCTATGAAGGTTGTAGATTCATTAAAATGTTGTTACATAGCTTTTAGATGATTCATTACATTTCCAGTAGTGTACTGCAGGAGAGGTTTAAACTTTTCCTCTTTTATAAATCCATTTACCAATTATAGGGCCTATATGTCTTAATTTGGACATATACAAATACATTGGAAATATGTGCCTTTTTTAAACAGTATCTTAGTGAGTGTTCAGAATTTTTCAAAAAAAAAACTATTGTGCGCACATCCAGGAAAATGCATACAAGTGCAGGACAAAAAACTGCAGAACTAAAGAAAAAAGGTATGCTGCACACTGTTCAGCTCCCAAAAATTGCTCTTTTTTCTACAAGAATCTTTCACTAAGTTTTTTAAATTACTTTGGTAGGGGGCCCTGGTGGCGCAGTGGTTAGAGCGCGCTCCCCATGTATAGAGGCTATAGTCTTCCAAGCGGGCAGCCCAGCTTGTGGCTCCTTTCCCGCATGTCATTCCCCACTCTCTCTCCCTGATTTTCAACTCTGTCCTCTGTCCTATCTCTCCATTAAAGGCACAAAAAAATATTTAAAAAAATATTACTTTGGTAGAAAGTAGAATGACTATTATCAAAATGGGATTGAGAAATAAAAACCTTTTTATTTTCTTAGTCATTTTATAATTTTGAGTGGCGGTCACCATACTGGAAATGGTTTCTCAACCTAACGTTCAGTCAACCTAACGTTCAGTTAGCTGAAGCTGAGGCGGGTCTAAAGCTTCCTGTCAAAGAGCTACAACACGCCTGCCTGTCAGTCAGGTCATCTATGCGGCTAATTGTGAATAGCACTTATCCTTTATCTTTTATACAGTGGGTGCCAATATAGCCTGTAGAGCTGTAAACATGTTAATTTGTGCTGTAAAAACTGTCTTTTTTGAATGGGGTGTGTATTTGACTTCCGGGTCTTCTGCAGCCAGCCTTCATGCAGACACTTGACGAGCTGCAGGAGTTTTTCACTTTCGCACTGAGGTTTGTGCTTGGTGTACACTAATGTCAAGTTGTACCATGATTATTTGTGCTTTATCTTTCTTTCTTTTTTAATGCACATCTTGTGCATAAGGCATTGGCTTGGAATGAAGGAGAGAAAAACTAAAAAGAGGTCAGATTAAGTTTTAGCCCTTTCATTGTTTGTTTTTTTTAATATGCACTGAGTATTCCATTCCTCAAATAGCATTAAACTAAAGTAAAAGAAGCTGTTGGAGGGCCTGACCTTCATTTCGCAAAGCTGCAAAAGACTTTTCATTCTGGCATGAAAATATGGCCACAGCATTCAGTTTTATGCACCATTGATGAAAAGCTTCTGAAACTTTAATTTCTTAAGCATGTAGTAGAGGTTTTATGCCACATGATGGTTTTTATAACCATTAAACGATTTTTGTCAACTGTTCTTCTCTGCTCTTCCTCTAACTGACTCAGTTTAAATGTTTCATGTTTCATCAGGGTCTTATTTTCTCACCCAAACAAGGCCAACAATGGAGTCTGGTGGTTCATAGAGCTCATCTGGTGAAGCACTAGTTTTTTCCCTCTGGGAGTGTGTGTGCTTCTTTGCCCTCCTCATCAGTTTCTCCCCTCTCCCTGGTTATGAATATTTAAGAGAGATTCAGACCAACAGCCAAGGGCACATGAGAAAGAGAGAGGGTGAGAGAGAAAATCGTGAAATGTGTTTTGGACAATCAGGAAGGCATTGCAAGTGAGGGGAGTTTGGGAGGTGAATGTGAGCAATGTGCCGGGTAGGACTTGGGTCAATGTCATATCCTCAACCCCACAGTGGGCTGCAGCAGGCAGAGTTGATGCAGTCTCACAAACCACAGAATTAGTTCAACAGGTCAGCCTTATGTACTGCAGTGTCTCTTAGTGAAGCTACAGCAAACATGGCTTCTCTTTTGATAGTATTTGCCAAAGGGCTTCAACGTGTCTTCTTGAACAGTTTTCTTTTAAGTCCGTTGTCAAATTATGAAACATGAGCTCAAGCTCTCACTGGAGATATAAAAACTTCAGTAGGATGACTGAGTTTGCTCTCGTCCTATGTAAGCACCTGTTAAACAGGAAACTTGTGTGTTATTGTGATATTTAGATATTTCTTTGCTGGAAACGACACAAAATATAGCCTAACATAATGGCAACTAAGTTGTTATAAGCATACTGACAAAAAAACACACCTTAACCAGACATTACCAGCTCTCTGGTGTGCTCCCTCAAGCCCACCAACACCTTATTTACACAGGAAACATCTTAGCTATTGATTAACGATTAACCAAGCAGCAACCATGTTAAAAAATAAAGCCAATGCAGAAGTGCTAAAAGCTGCAGTTCCTCAAGTGTCCACTTGAGGCTGGCTCCAAAAGTGGAGGAATTTTCCATATTGAATGCCCTTTTTTTTTTTTTTTTTTTTACAGCACCTCATTTTAACAGCTTGGTACAAAAACATTTTAAAATATTGACAGATCATTTCTTCATCGGAAAAAACTGTACAAGGGTTGAATTTTTCTATAATTAAGATGGACGGATGGATGATAGATAGATAGACTCTTTGTTGTCATTGTATAATAAAGCACAACCAAAAATTGTTGGCAGCAATCCTGTACAGCAGCGTTTACAAAATCTGGTCCACATACTGTATATAAAAATGTATTCATAGTTATATACATGTTCAGTGAAGTAATACGTTTATAAATAAACAGTTGTGGTTACTGATATACCTTTATACCAACTTTCATACCTTTTCTTTTATATTTAGAGTTTTTAATAAGATAAGATAATCCTTTATTTATCCCACAACGGGGAAATTTACAGTGTTACAGCAGCAAAGATTGCAAACAAAAAGTGAACACAGTACAATTTAAATATAAAAAGAAAAATTAAGAATGTACAAAAAATAGATTTAAAAAAAAATAAAATAGATCAGCTATTTGACAAAAGTGTAGTCATCCATACGCATAGCCTACTGTAGGGGCAGGCTGAGTTGAATGACAGGCAAGAATGTAGTAGCTGTTTGCCAGGAGGCCTAAGGCCTGCCTCAACTGCACCTCATTTCCTGTTTCTAGATTGATCAAATAGCATTACCAATATGGTGACAGCTTTTGATGGGAATCAAATCACTGAGACAACGACCATATTACAATCAATATTTTTTCCATCACCTGCATCTTTCACAAAAGCGGATCTGACTGCACCAACTCTTGGATAATATAAGCATTAGCTTCTTTTCTTCTCGCATGAAGCGCTGGAGCTGGAGGGTTGCGGGTGGTAATTGGTTTGACTGGCTGTTCAGTCGGTGGGAGGGAAGGTTTTACCAGTAGCCCTAACCGCATCTCTTTCTCTTGCAACTCTGCTTTCATACATCACTGAGTCAAATTTGAATAATTCATCAGCATGTTGTGGGTTTATTTTGTCAAACCATCACCAGACATGATGGAAGGCAGGGTTTGGGTGTGGGAGGAAATAGAAGCAGCAAACTCTTGGGAATGATCAACACAATTATTAGTTCTTGTCAGAAACTTGTCCAACATCCATCATGGCTGATTAGGTTTGTGACATGCGAAGGCACAACTTCTTATTTTGAAAATGAATGGGGAGGGAAACCAAATATAGAGCACCCTCTGGAAATGAGGACCAGACATCAAACTGATCTCAGCTTCACATTTCACATTCTCCTTTTGAACTATCTTTGGTTTCTGTCTCTGTTATGTAATAAGCATTAGACTGATGGAGGGAAAACATTTTCCGGGCAGTCAAAATAGGATGCTTATATTTAACTATGAATCCTTTTAACCAAAAAGTGCGAACATGAACATTTAGGTCACCCCCTTTTTTTTTTTTAAAAAAGATGGCGCCCTGCAGCACTAATCTCTTTTGTAGAAAACACCACCCACTCTAGTGGACAACAAACAGTGGAGCACACTCTTGTTTTGCATTATGTTCACTGTCTTTGCCTTCTCGCATAATGTCTTAACTATTTAAAATTACACCCACCTGCCTGCCGTGTATGATTGCCTTTTTTTGCGTCTTCATCAGAATTGCTATCTTTCTTTCTTTTAAAACTCACCAAAATTAGTTTTCATGCCTCAAAAGAAATGTTTCTATTAAGTCCTGTAAATGACAGGAGCCCTCGGGAATTGTCTGGCTGTTGCATCAAATCAAATTTGCAAAATGATTCCTACTTTGAAAGCGTTAAGAAGTTGCAAATTTAAATCACTGTCTCTGCTTGTGGTGAGTGTGAAATACCTTACTTTTCCTTCTTTCTCCCTTGTTGTGGACTTTTGGTTCAGCTGCAGTTTCAAAGCTCACAATAACTCCTCTGCACTCCATTCCAAACCACACTTGCCCTACCTAGATACAAAGTTTTTTTTCTTCTTGGAGGCCGTCTTAAGCAGTGTCCTACTGAGACACCTGCAGTGTCTTCTTTTCAGAGACGCTGACATTCACAGTCTCGTCTCTCAGGCTCATGGCGAGCTCTCCGGGGAAGCTGAAGGAACAAAAGCCCACTGTGGCACGGATCCTGACAAAACCAGCCACTGCC
This sequence comes from Labrus mixtus, assembly GCF_963584025.1. Lineage (NCBI taxonomy): Eukaryota > Metazoa > Chordata > Actinopteri > Labriformes > Labridae > Labrus > Labrus mixtus. Next base: position 14,894,409 of record NC_083621.1, on the reverse strand, counting down.
GATGGCTCCAACCCTCCCTGCTGAGATACACTGATAAGGCCATGGAGTTAACTGACATTTATTACGAGGAAAATGATACTGTATTATAAAATGATACTGGTCTTTGCTTCTCAAATAGTAACGATGTTAAAATTAAGAGAATTTTATTCCTTTAGCTACTTGTAAGGAGTGTAAATGACAAAAGAAATTGTAGGTTTGGCATGGAAAGCAGCGAAATTGAAATTGTTTTTAAGATGCCCACTCTTAATATCTGGTGGTCTCTCCTTTTTTGTTGTTGTTAATGCCTTGTCCCGTGCTACACACTCCAGTCCAGTTGTTGGTGGTAATGCACCTATAAGATGTTTTGCCAACCGCATATAATCACAAAAAAAGTAGAAGAAAAAGAAAAAGGGGTTGTGTCTGACATCACTTGTTCCCTCTATAGGCTCTATAGTGCACTAAAAATAATCTATATAAATAGTCAGGCTTCTTCCTGATGGTCTTGTTTGCTTTTGTAGGTAATATGTAAGTAACACTGTTCATTTGTGATTTATTAATTTGTATCATAACCAGTATTAAACGCCTATCATTACATTCAAATATAAAAAAATAAATATTTTTAAACTCCTCTGGCCGGGCAACAGTATTCTTCAGTGCTCATGAAATTACAGATAAGTGTCAATGTTATTCTAACATGCTTGCCATGCATTTAAAATAGGTTTTATAAAGGTTTTGCGACACAGCAACAATAGAGGTGACAGGAGAAAAAAAATGAAAGTCTGGAGGGTAAGTGATTAAAAACCAAGTGCTGTGTAGTCACAATTTATATTTGAATGGCTCATGATATACAGTACCTGGTTCTTTCCCACCCTGCAGCCACAATTAAAGAAAAGAAATGTATTTGACACACTTCAGGAGCGGAGCCCTGGATCTCTGCCAGGCAGTCTGTGATGGAGAAAGAGTGAGGAACATTTAGATGTTAATGCAGGCAGATACTTACCGATCAGTGCTCAAGCAGAGATACTTAAACTCTGCGCGGCATTGTTTAGGATGCCCACTGACTCTCTCTGCTGCCCTGTAATGAATACAAACTGCTGTGGAAAATTGAATAAAACCGCAACAACGCAAACGAAAACCCAATAAAAAGAAATGAATGGGGCTTTTCTACAATACCAGGGAAGTGTATCTAATCCCTTAATTAGACAGAATGTCCACAGTGTGTTTTTATCTTGTGATGGCCATTTGGATGTAGGGAAAAAGGAGAGAGAGGTAGAGTGTATATAGGGAATGAATCAAATAAAGTAATGACCGTGGGTTCAGATCCGACCTCGGCCCTTTGCTATATGTCTCCCCCACTCTCTCCTCCCAACATCTGCTCTCTCTCTTCAGCTGTCCTATCCAATGAAGGCAAAATATCTTTTAAAAAAAAGTAATTTAATGTAGTACAGAACAGGTGCTTTATATTTTTCATTCAGATAACTTAGAACAGAGACATTTCCTCCACTGATTAATAAAGGCAGCCATTTATTGCTTTATCAATATCTGCTGTTTTGCTTGGACTATGATGTTTCTTCCATTTCTGTGTCTTTCTTACAAAGACTGTATGTGTTTTTTTTGTTTTTGTTTTTTTTACTTTAAATCACATTTTCCTAAGAAAACGAAATAGAGGGAGTCTTGAGATGAGGGAAGGTCACATTAATGTTAACATGTTTGCTCACTGGTATTGCATTGCCATGAAAGAAGCACACACACTGATGGAATGACGTCAAACCCGACACTGAAAGGGGTAACACACCAGCAGAATACTAAATAATGTGTAAAACTACACAATGAAAGATGCCTGAAAGGTGTTTGGAGGTCGTTTCTGACTCAGAAGATGTTAGAACAGGCAGACAACGACGGAGGAGGGGGAAACATATTGGAACAATAACTACACAAACACTGGTGATGTCTCCCTTAGCGCCTGGTCCACCCATAATTCTCAATGCCCGTCTCCATGGCAACCGCTGGCTTTTGAAGCCCACCTTAACACTGAGACAAGCACACACACACACACACACACACAGACACACACACAGATGCGCATAGGGTTTACATGGATACAAACTGGTGTTGTTTTCCTGCACTGGAAGGTATTTATGTTGTGAGGGAAAAGGGTCTTGGTTTGTATTTCTGTCGCAGATAACACAAATCTAAAAGATTAAGAAAGGCTTTTTATGTAATTGAAATACACTCTCAGGTGATCAATTGTCATTTGTAATGTTTTAAATTGCATTCATTCCTTTGATTTGCTGATTTCACTCAAAGCTAATTTCTATAACTAATGATCACTTATCTTGCATCAGATATAAAAAAAACAAAACCTGTCTGACTGATATTTAAAAAAAATACTACAATCTCTACTTTGCTGGGTTGCATACCTCATAAAATCTCCAGTGGAAGCTTGTCTTTGAATTTATATGTGAGTGGCATGTGGGACACCAGCTCATGGTATCATCTACAGCCACATGGCAGGAGTGAGATGATCAGCAGCGAGATGTAATCGAGCAATAACTTGGTTTTCCTTCATCCACGTACCACTCCTTTGTGGCAGTCGTGATGGAAACACCCTGAAGAGGGACACCCAATAAAAGCCCTCGCCCTCGACGGTCATGAAGAGAGATCCGAGAGATCCAGTGTTGGATGGTAAACAAGGTTATCGTGATATGTTCACTCCAGAGGGGATATAGATCCTGGAGGATGTCGGTTGAGGTTACATTATTTATTTCTGACATCTTCTTGTTAGTTAAAAATCAAATGCATGGTTTTGCTTAAAAGCTGCATTGATAAAAGGCCACTGAAAAAAATGTCTTTTTGTTTGAGCAGAGTTTTTGGAGAAGGAATATGAGGATGAAGAGGAGGTAGTGCAGCATTAAATAGAAACTGCTGTTCTCTGATGTTTACTATCCCTTTGGGGCTCAGGTTTTAACAATAATCATCCTGCTGACAGCTTTATTGAGTTATCATTTCACTATGAAGGCCTTTTATTATGAATCAGTGTTTCTGCTGGTGGCGTGCAAAATAATTTCAAGATGCTCTAGCTAAGATCAGCTTCAAAGGTGTTGTCACGGCTACTGTATTTTTTTTGTGTTAAATGTATCCACATTTCACCTTTTAGTTATGCACAATAAACCTGAAGTGCTTTATGCTTTTTGAATTACCTTAATAGCTGCTTTACAACCATTTCAATGCTCCGTAAAGCCACTGACAAGGTTAAAACTGTCGCATTTAGGTGAGACATTGAAGCCAAATACAGCTATTTCCTCCATGAGGTGGAACTATATACTATCCATAAAACATTTACAATAAATCACATCCAGGCTCCCATAACATAAAACAAACGGTATATGTCAAAGAGGGGAAATATAGGTTTATAGGAGGCATTGTAAATATTGTGAAGGAAAGCTCAAGGTTGTTCGTTTGTATGAGAAGGTTTCTATTCAATACAGTATTTATGTGCTAGTGTGTATACTTTGTGTGCCTGCTGTGTATGTTTGGGGAGTTTAAGAAACATCAATATCACTTGTGTTCTCAGTCTCTCTCCCCCTGCTAGCATCGATGGTATCATGAGTGTTTCTGTGCAAACATTATCCTTCCATGGAGGAATCATGGAAAATAAACTGCACATAGATTTTACTCAACTGTTTGTATTTACAGATTGCCTGCAGGAAAAGTAAGAGAATCCACAGAAAGACCAAATGAGATATGACATTACTGAAAACACAGCACAATCACACACCAGCACACAACCATAAAAGCAGTTATCCTGTGAGCAGATATTTGTCATGTGTTTCCAGCCCAGCAGCTTGTCTGAAAAACCAGGATTCAACACCAGCTGTTATTTAAAGTGACAATAGTGACTAAACAGATTAAATACAAAAGCAGTCAAATGTGTGCAGCATCCGATTTAACAGGAAACCTAAAGCAAATGTGCCAAGGCTGGTGCACACAATTAAAACAAAATTTCCCCATTTCCCGCTGCCCATAAACTCAGTACTTACTTGCATAGACGACTGAGCAGCCAGCTTCCACTTTCTGTCACCTTAATTGTCACCTGGAACAACACTCAGGCTTGCAGACTCCAGGCAAAAGTCTGCAGTGCTGCCATCTCTGCCTGAGCCAAATAAACAGCAACTACACGACCTGCAAAACAGTCATGCTGTGGAAGAGCCACCAATAAGAGAGAAGGTTTGTCTATGTTGGACTCCATGCTTGACACAGAGTATGATCCTGCAGCAGATTACAAGTGATGTTTTGAATAATGAAAGGCCAAGACTCTAAACTCCATTTGAACTTCATTAATTATTTTACGACCAGAGTCGTTGTTTAAACTTTTAAATCCGTCGTAGCGTTGATGTTAGCATATTTTTACACTTTGGAGACACTCAAAACCTAAAAAACACTTCAAGATGATTTTCCTTTCTGTGAAAACGTGTTGAGTGAAGTACATTTTTCATAGGCATCATTTGTAACCCTATAAACAATCCCAAATGATTTATTGAAATAACAAGTTAATTAGATTAGAGACATTCCAATGGCCTGGTATGTTTGAGAATACATCAAATTAAATACAGCTATTGGATTAGGAAATGTTAAAGAAGTAACATTTTGTTCCCCCCAAAATCTGATTATCCTAGATAAGAGTAAATCATTCTATTCCTCAAAGCCTTTTCACACAAGCTTAAAACTCCTGAAATTCTTGGGGTGGGCTGCATGTGTGGGCGCAAATGGCCAAAATTTTGTACATGCACTACATATTCCTTGATGTGTAAAAGTTTTATCATTTCAAAATAATAACGTAAACACCTTATTCCACATTGAAAGCATTGTGAAGTTGTTTCCTGCCTCTGGGTCATGGATTCAAACCACACTGGTGTAGCAAATCAGCACTTATTACTTACAGCAATGCATTTATTTAAAAAAAGAATCATCTGACAGCCCGATACATCATACATAATAGACTATGTTTAACATTTTGGGTAAAGACTAAAGGTTTCTTGCAGAGTTAGATGAGATCCATTTTATTATCAAGGCTTGGTATTTTCACTTGTCACTCTCTTTATGCTATAGGGTAAGTGAACTGCCTCATCATTGTAGCTTTAAATTTAAAAGACTACCCACATGGGATGCCATCAGCTCATTATACGACCTGTTATTATCCCTACCCTTAGAAAGCCTTAAATGGGGTCAATTGCACCTACCAGTTACGAGAAGGTGCATGCTCTGCTGCAGCAACACTCTCTGTACTCTGTTTATGCTCACAGTCACCAACTGGGTCAAACTTACACGCATTACCAACACCGCTGCCAAAATAATTGGTCTCCCCACACCCAGCCTCCCAGCGTTAAACAGTAAGGCCATCACACGCATTGCAACCACAATAGAACAGGACATCACACCCCCACTAAATCAGAACCTCACTCTTCTGCCCTCTGGCTGAAAGTACGGAGCACTGAGGTGCGGAAAGACTCGCCTTGCTAAAAGCTTGATCCTTGCAGCCATAACTGCCCTTAACAGCAGGCCTTGTTTAACCGGCAGTGTCTTTTGTGTACTGTGTAATGTAAACTGTTTTTTTTTTTATTGTGTTATTATGTGTTGATTATTGTCTAACCTATACAGGACTGTGGTGAAGAATTTCCAATAAAGTTTAAGTCTATCATCCATTATTATCAACATGTTCACATAGGCAGGTTGAACATTCAGGGACCTTTGTGGGCTCAGTAACCCCCAGCTAAGAAATGTTCAGAACATTTACAGTACAACACCTCAAGGAATTTGCAAAAGAAGGAAGTGAAGTCTCTCTATCTACTGTATAGATACCTTACCTTAAAACGCTTGTGTCTGCAATGTGTCATTTGACCTTGACATATGATGTGTTCTTATCAAAATGACTTACACTAGGCGTTGCTTCCATTTATGAGCCAGTTCACCTTACCAGTAGATTAAAAAGGCCTGCATAGCTTACTGGGTATAGGTAAAGAAGGGCCCAGCTTAATTAGCTATGCTGCTTATAGTGCTTATAATTCATTTTGACAACTGGACAGATATAAGACTGCCATCAATAGGTTCAAGTAACAACAATTTCTCCAAATAAGGAAAGACTGACTTCAAACATTGTACAACCGAGAGGGCACTCTTCAACAAGTTAAAGCATTTTGTCTGTCCAAGGTTTATGACAAACACAAGTGACTCAGTCTTTTACAGGAATGCATTTCATTATATAAGGGGATATATTCTATTTCCAGTTTGTCAAAAATCAAAAACAAAGGTCAAGTGCTGAATAAAAACGGAATCTTCGTAAAGAGAAATATCTTAATAATACAGCCTCAGTGCAGCTATCTTTGTAGCATTAACACCGTCATTGGCAACTTATCTCCGTAAAAAACATCATCCAGTCCTCTATTTGCATCACATGTTGGATAATTTGACCTTGTCACTTGCTTTTTGCACACCGCTACATGTTTGAAGCCCCTTTAACTCACGCTCTGGCATTAAACGAGTTAATCGCCTCCCCGGGCGGCATGCAGCTGTGAATAAATAGCCACTAATTGAGTCATTTCTTAATTCCAAGTCATCTGAAACCACATTGGCTTTAAGCGGGCTCCTGCCGACATCCTGCCGCACTGATGAGAAAATTCTATTTGACCAGACGAGTCAAACCCACAGAGTACGAATGACACAGACGTCCAATTAAAACTAGATCTTAATCTGGTACGCCTACGCTCTCACCACGTTACATATATTATTGAGGTTGGTGCGCTTTAATTCTCCCACACGGTCACAAATCCAATAGAAATGTTCCTTATCACCAAGTGAGCTGTAACCTTGAATTGTTGATAAGTAATTTTATTTCTGCCCTCATGGAAATACCTCCAATACTCCCTCTACCTTAACACAATAACACTGGTGTAGCTTTAATTGTACAATGACCAGAAGAGGGCACAGAAACTAGACCTATAAAAAATTATTAAGGGATGTTATATAATTTTTACAAGCTGATGTCTGGGTACAGAAAACAGATAGGCAAACCTTTTTTAGTATAAAAGATGAAAGGATTCCATTGACAAGGTCAAAATAACAGGTTGTACATCGTAAGATAAAACAGAATATCTCAATATTGCACTTAATGATAATGAATGCATCTTTTTTACTCTTGAGGAGACATCAGGTGCTCATGCCTAAGGCAAGAGTGATGCTGTTGCTTACGAGAACATCTGTGGGTTTTTTCAGCTGTTAGCAAATACAAATATAGGCTATATATTTCCTTTCTCTTGTGTATTGACCAGAAACCCTTTAAACAGCTGCCCTTTCAGAGAAGTGTTTAACATAATTCCACTTTATGCAAGTACGACCTGGAAGGCCTGCAATTCAGCGCAGGAATGGTCGGCAAAAAGAGGTTTGCTCGGGGGCAGACAGTGATGGATGGCGAGTGTCTGGAGCCATCGGCTTAGTGTTAAGCATACGCTGCATCTCTCTCTCGCTGCCCTTAAAGGAGCATCAGTAGGCGCTCCATAACTCAGCAGCGTATTGGACGGGGAGGACGCTGGGACACACAGCACTGGTCAGCCCTGATAAAGGTCTGTGTCCTTGAGAGGTTAAAAAAAACCAGTAAACAGCATGAGATGATGCTCACCTTTGTCGTGTGGACATGGGAGTAATTGTGCATGCTTGAGCACATCTGTGTGTGAGTGTGTGTTTGTGTGTGTGTGTGTGTATGTGGTAGGAAGAGGAAGTGTCAGGTAAGGCTAATCAGGCTGCCAATCACGGTAGTCCACATAGATTGGATCAGGATGGGAGGAAAATTCTAGACTTCATTGACACTTCCAATTTGTAACTTTTAATAGTTTCCTGTTTTCAACATTGGTGTGTGCTGGAATCTGTTCTTTTGTTTGTGGATAATACAACCCTTTTTACATCATATGAAGTCACTCTGTTTGAAGTGTTCAGCACAAAGACATGAGCTAACTTCTGCAAAAAAAGGAAGCAGAAAAAAAACGTCTGAACGACCAACAGGGAACAGCTGAACCTGGGGGTAATCGTCCAAGAAATGTTTCATCAACTTGTGCGCTCTCCCTTCCTCAGCATATTTGCATCCCCTCCTGTTCGCCTCGTCTTTCCAACTTTCTCTCCCACTCCATCATTTGATGAATGACCCCGAACAGCTGTCAGTGTAGCGGCATTTAATGGCTTCTGCAATCACCGTGACACGTCTGCAGTAAACAGAGACCCCTCCATGCTCCGTGTCGTACTGAGCAAAACAAACACAAAAAGTATGAGCGCTTCACTCAGTCACTGGTAGGCTTGAAAGTGCTTTAGATACCACATCAATTAAGCCAAAATACAGGTCAGGAAATGAAGTATATAGCTCATGTATATAATAAAATAAAAATGATAAATCATTTCTTCATTCTTATTCATAATGCTGCTTCAGGGCCACAGTCCTTTTCTGACAAAACCACACTCAGAAACTCTGGAGCTCTCCCTTGACTTCACAGTTAGTAAAGTAATGTAAAATACACCTACATCTACTACCATACAAACTAACCAAACATGGCTGGAGGAATTTTGACTCTGCTTTTGGCCCATTTTTCTGGCTTCTATAATGTTACTGCATGGACTCGTGCAGCAAATCAATGCACACTTACATCGTAGAATATGACCAGACATGCTTCCTCACATACTGAAAGAGTGCCTACTTGGAAGTGGAAGCTAGAAAAGTAAACTGTTCCAGGAACAAATGATCCCAGTTCTTGGAGTGCACACAAAACCATTTTGAGGACAACAGGATGCCTGGTCATGTTGTCCTCAAGATAGTGAAGTATAGTTCTTCTGGACAAAAAAGCGCCTGACCTTTCCAAAGGGAGGGATATATCATCCTCCAAAAACTTTCACTCCATTCTGAGGTTAGAATTTGGAGGCAATTTGGAGGGAAAAACGTTTACTTTTGCACCCATACTCACGTAGATGTAGGCCAAGGGCTGAAATTGTTCCTTTTTTTGGCTGCTGCTCTGCATTAAATAAGCATAAATTTGAGAGTGCAAACATTTGTCTGCTTTGATTCTGTTTTCATCCTTGAGAAAACAACAACGCTGTTACTCTGTTGACTGCAATGCCAGGAGTGTTTTCAAGCAGTAATTGAGCTTTGATATCTGCTTGTTTACCTGCTTGGTATTCACCTGCTAAATCTCTCTAATATGAAGGAGGTTTGTAACATAAAAGTCAAGAAAATGGATTAAACGTATACATTGCAACATTCATTGTGTTTTTGTTCAGATGCATAGTTTGGGTTTGCAGGGAAAAGAAGGCTGCTGAAGTGTCATGTTTTCATGCCAACGAGAGATGAAAAATCAATGCACAGCTTGCAGAGTATGATGAAATCATGACAGCTCATATAGATCTTTTGGATGCCTCAAGGCTTTCTGCAAAGCTAATAAACTTCTTTTTCATTTCAGCACTGTTTTAATACTGAGTTGTATTTCTTAGTGAGAACTGACACTGGAAACAGAATACATCATTAAAGAGCATGAGTCAAGCTATCATGTTGCATCTGTTTTACTTTTAATAAGAATGTCACACAGCTTGATGTGTTGCGTAATGGCAAGTCTACCATCATGTTCTGAGCTAATACCTTACCAATAAACAAAAACATTGACTCAAACATGATCCAGTGAAGCAGCTTTACAGAAACTCCCTGCTAAAGAAGTTGTAAAAGTTTAAACAAAACATACAAATGTTTATGCACTACAGAAAAGTTGTCGACAAGAATGTTGGGATGTGATTTAAATAATTATTTAAGGAGAATTGTGTTGGTGTTGTTATTAGAAAGGTTGAATGTATCACACGGAGACTTTTATTTATTATACACATTTATTTTGCATCTTTGCGACAAATTTTCTTCTATATATATAATCTATCAGTTATTTCTGTTTTATGATGGACACTGTTTCAATATGAATATGGACTTTTAAAGAAATAGGCAACATTGATGACTTTTTGAATTATAGGGTGTCTTTTGAGACATTTTCATAGCGTAATTAGTCTATATTTTTGCACAAAAGCATTTGTTCATGTATTTAAAAACCACTTTGTTACAATGGAGACACCTCTTTATAACATTAAAAAGCAAAAGGCACAATCAGCTGAGAAATTGACCATTTCTATAGCATATAGTTATTTTGAACGCCTGCCACCAGGTGGGATTCAGAGAGAGCAATTCACAGCGTCTATTTGTTTAAAGAAAAGAAAAGGAGGAGGCAATTATTTTTCTTAGAGGATACTACACACTACACATGCATGTAGAGGACAGAAAGAGCAGAGAGAAGATGATCTAATCTATTTTGAAGAGGCACAGAATCAAAGTTGTTCACAGCTGCTTTAAAACTACTGTCAAGTTTGAAATCACGGGTGCATACCTGCAGACATGTAGCAGAAAAGCACATGACACCTTGTTGAGGATGCACTTTTTCCTCTTGACTAACTATCAGCATTAAACTCCTGGTATAAAGTACAAGTGGTCATAGGCAATGATACGTAACAGCTTCAGTTTACGATGTCCCGGAGTTGTACGGATATAGATACCTGTGTCAGCTGGTCAATGAGCCACAGGTTCACTGGTGTGTATCTACACGGTGTGATGAATGGAGCAGTGACATCTGCGTGTGAATGTTTCCAGTGCCATTCCGTCTCCCAGCTAGCGGCTCATTGCTCGGTGGAGATGTTCGGATGGGCAGCGGGAACAGCACCATCTGAGGCGAACAGGCCTCAGGGGCAGAAGGGGCATGTGGGACACTGTTTAGGGTACATCTGGGCAGCAGGCTGTCGGCTGTATGTGAGAGCCACAGTCAGCTGAAAGTCCAGCTGTCACTCCTGCTGCAGAAATGTTGGATTCTCTTTGTCAAGTAGCAACTTCTGGACTACACATGTCATACACTCACACACTATCCTTTTCTTTTCCTTACCTGGCATTTGCATTCACCTGAAGGTGCTTCTTAAAATATCACAAGGCAAACTAAACACTTCCCATAACCTGAGTTATTCTGTTCATTTAAATGTCCACTACCCCTTTCTAATTTAAATATGTTTTACAAAAAAACTTTTGCAACGCTCTTTTGTAGCTTTGCTTGGGCACTTACTGAAATTATACTAAAAGATAAAAGATCCTCTCTTGCATGATTGCTCCATATTTGAAATAATAGCCTCAACAAACACCCAAATAACACAAAATTATGCGTATGTCCTCTTTCTTGTCACAGGCACAATTTCATTTCTCCAGTAATTTTTGTCTTGGTTTTTTTTTCGTGTTCTGAATGTATTCAGGCCTCGGTTTCACATCCTCACTAGAGTCAAACAAATTACGAATAAACATTCATAAGATGTAATTGTGTGTGAATGCTTAGAAGTGGCTGCATTAGAGAAACTTCTGCTGCTTCCTCTCGAGGGGCTGCACATAATCTAGTGTATATGCCTCGGAAAAAAGAAAACATATTTAGAGGCTCTGGAGTTTTTCTCAAATAGCCTTCCTCATCACAGACTTCATTTTGACCAAATGCAAATAACTTTATTTTTTATTGTTGCACTTAAAATTGTTTTGTTTTTGCCTCTGGCCTTTCTTATGAATATGATTTTACAACACATTTAGCCTTCATCAGAATCCAAAGCTGTAAATACATGCCTCTAAAAGGGTATTTTTAAAGCTTTCTTGTTATACTTCTAACCAAACACTGATTCTGAATCGGGTTTTATCCTCGATTTCAAATCGTATCTCTGCTAAGCTTTTTCTTATGTGAACTACAAAGACTGATAACTAATGTAGGGCATGATTAATGGAAGAAATTATAACCCTACACTCCACGGGACACTCGAACAAAAGACTTGAATAAAAGAAACTCACATAAAACAGGCCCTTTCTGGCCTTATACTTTTTTTTCATCTTGCTAAAAGACCATAAACCCCTTCACATTTCATCTTCATCCTATGCATCATTATACAATCTCAATTACCATTTCTCTCTTTGTACAGTCGATAATAGAAGCACCACTAACGAGAGGTCTACAGTTGATTTAAGCCTAAGTCCTGGGATGAAGAACAACTGACTTTCACATTGAGAGTTTAACTTTCTCTTTTAAAGCTGTCGCAGCACCTCAGGTCCAGAATTCCAATTAATGAATCTGCACTTCACGCTGTCTCCCTCATGAGTGAGCGTTAAGAGGGAAGCTGTGCACCCTGTGTGTACAGCCAGGAACTTGTGACCCCTCTGATCTGTACAAGTGACAGTATAATGCTATCCTGTCTTCAGGGATGGACAAATGTAAATGATGACAGCGTGCACCTTAATCCTCTCACCATCCCCCCCCCCTCTCCCCTCGTTCTGTTTGCCCTCATCAGTGTAGCAAAGAGAGAGCGGATAACCTTGTTCAACTTGATCCGTTGTGAGGTCATATCACAGTTTATTTTAATGCACAAGAGCACATATTATATTGCACATGCAACAAAATACATACAATAGTGATTTTTGTAATAGGCTGACAATAAAGCAAGTTAAAGATTTGGCAATTTGCAATGATTAATATATTCTTGGCTTGGATTTATGAACTAATTAACCTCTGACTGATATTTCTTGACAGACTCTGCACCATTAATCATCAAAAAATCTAAATAAATAAACATTATATTCATATGTGTCTTCATTGATTAAAAGATTCATTTGATTCCAACTCTCAACATTTTCAGTGTGATCGAACAATCAGTTTGACGCTGCGTCGCTGTGCCGTCAGCATTTCGATGTCCCAACTGGGTAGAATGCATCAAAAAATGATCAGACTGACCTCTATACAACAACAAACATTTTAAAAGTTGATGGTTGAGGACCATCTTGACAAAGCTTAAATATTTGTTGTATTTTTTTGCAATCTGCATCATGATGCCGTTATTTCATCCAACTAAGACTAAGAAAATCTGTTCCATTCAGTCAGGCTCATACCGCTGAAGTAAGCCCGAGTGAATCCTTTGTGTAACTTACTAATTAATGTAATGAACCAAGAAATATCAGACAAATCTGGAAGTGAGGGGAGGGGGGGGGGCGAATTGTGCTTCGCTTTTGATCTGGACACATGGTCATGGACATTTCAAGTCTGTAATTGGACTTTAAACTGTGTAATCCTTGGAAAGGGACATCTTGGCTGTAAGTGGTTTAATGATATTTGCTGACTTCCCCAGAAGTACAGAGAAGTTGGCCATCATTCCCGAGGACATATACCATCATCAGATGATAGCTAATGGGTTCTGAGGATGCATTGAATATTAACATACTATATCCTGTTGGAGGAATCTCATAGTTCATTCCTCATCACCCTCTCTTGTCACTTAACTACACAAATATAGTTGTGTATGTATACAGGGGAATTGTTTTGCATACAAAATATATGTATGTATTAGCTACAGTGTGATTATATTCATAAAATACCCCAGTGACTATGTAGATAAGATGATTAATTAGGCAGGCTGCATTGTGCTCAGTGTCGTCTTCATGGTCATAGTTTAGGGGACAGGGAGATGGGTTCTGTGCTAAGGGAAGAGTGGAAATCAATATCTCCCCATTTCAGGTCTCCCTGGGCTTTTTTTAGTAACTCCATGCACAGGTGTTAATCACTGAGTCAATTGTTTCATTAATCAAGTGAGGAGTCCCTAAAGGTGGAGACAGGTAGAACAGCTCTCTCTCTCCCCCTCTCTGTCCTCCTCCTGACAGGTAGATAACTATCCCTTAAAGAGAGACGAGATAGAGGTGACTGTGCTGCAGTCGAGCCAAATCTCTCTGGGAGGCTGTCAGGCTGAGTTCCAACACTGAGAAAGTCTTTCGTCCTGATGAACTTGTTTCCTCGGCTGGTTGTTCTCAGGCTGATGGGACAGGTTGTTTTTGACAGGTTCTGTCACATCATAACAGAAATGATAAGCAGGCAAAGGTTGCACTGACAATGAATTAGAGATACGGTTTTCCTTAGGTTGCTTATGGCTTTGGATATATTCAGAAATCTGGGGAAAATGTGTGCAAACAAAAAACACATCCCTTTCTATCTACTGTATTAATCAGCCGTGGTTAATTGCTCAAGACACATCTCCAACAGGTCAATTACCTCCAATTAGATGCAGCTTGAAGCTGCTTATTCAATGAATTGTTTTCAGTTATAAACAAATTATAGGCCTAAATATTCCAAAATATAACATTTCACGTCTTCCTATCCGAGTCCTTTCAACAAAATTAAATGCCTTAAATGTATCTATATTATACATATATATACGGATAATAATATGCCTTCCTTAGAAAGGTGATTCAGGTATCATATGCAAAGTTTAAAACTACCTTCATTGTAGTTCTAAAAAAGAATAAAGGGTTCCGTTGTTTACATCAGAAAATCAGTGGACACAAGATGTTTTAAAAGTATATTTTCAGATTATGTGGCATAGAGGCTTGGAAGCTGTAATTATTGATACATTTCCTCTACTAGTGTCCTTGAAGTCTCCTTCAAAGACCAAAGTCATACATGCTCAAAAAAAGTGACCATCCTTTCTGACACCTCATGTATAAAACATAGGTACAGAATGTATCTTCAGTGTTAAATCTGTCGTTACAATATTGTCAGATAACTCTAGACTCATCTTCCCACAGAGCAATCCCGAGAAGAAGAAAAAAAGAAAAAGGAATGAGCAATGAGATACTGTATCGGATTCCCTCTGGCACACACACACTGTACTCACAGAAAGCCTGAGACAGGACGATTTTGATCAGCCATAAGGAAGAGCTCTACACAGCCTCCGATTGCTGACAGAAATCCTGCAACCAAGGCGTGCAGTTATTAACATCCTCAGTGGAACCCAGATAAGAGATGCGCAAGCCATAGTGCATATGAGAGACAAATAAAGGTGAGATGGGAGATTACTCTCTACTGAGATAATCATTTGAGCAGATGAGCTCGGCTTGGACCTGTCTCTGAGGCTCAGCAGAGAAACAGGGCTGACAATTACGATGACTGGGAGATGAGGGGGGGGCGATTATGAGAAAGGCCTTGGTGTGGGGAAATCTCTTAATGTTCTTGGAGGGAGATGGCCAGTCATGCTTGGGAACTTCATGTGCGTGTGTGTGTGTGTGTGTGTGTGTGTCTGTGTGTCTGTGTGTCTGTGTATGCGCAGCAAACAGGACTAGCTTAGTGTCACCTCAGTCTTATCGGTCTGCCACTCAGCCTCGGATCATGCATTCATTGTGTGTGCAAGCATGCAGTTCAAGCATTATTATGCATATGTGAGTATTTGTTTATGAACTCTCAACACCTCTTCACACCAACATTACATTTATTTATTTTTTATTTTGCAGCTTTTTTTGCCTTCAGAGACCGGACAGTGGATCGAGTCAAAATTTGGGGAGTGAGAGAGTGGGGAACGATGAGAAGGAAAGGAGCCACAAGTCGGAATCGAACCCGGGGTGTCCACATTCAAGGGCTTTGTACAGAACATGGGGCATGCGCACTAATCACTAGGCTGCAGACGCACCCTTTAAATGTGTTTAGTATGTATTTAGGTTTATTTGAATCTAGTTTTTACATGAAGCTGCACTTTGGCGACAAGATTAGTCAATTTAAGAAACAAAATTATTCATGAAGAACTTTGAACTTGAAACTGAACCTGTATGTATTTTAGGTTACCTTTGTAAATTTCCGTAATGTATTCAAGTTTACTATCTGTCTACTCTTCCATGCCCTTTGAAACTCCTCATCATCACACACTTGTCAGGCTCACAGAACGTAAAAAAAATACCTCTTCCTCCCATAAAAGCATCCATAATGTACACACATAATCAACCACATATACCTTACTGAATCTTGTTTTATTTTTTCTCATTTTTTTTTGTTTAAATTTACTGTCAGACTCTTCTTATATCCTCCACATGTCCTTAAAGCAATGCTGCTGTTGTTGTTTGTGTGTCCATCCTGACTTATGTCTTGCCTCTTTTGTGTTTTTTCTTTCACTTAATCTCACCCATAGAAATCAACTGTGTCAAAAAAAATGTAAGCTAAGGAGTACAGTGTCTTTAAAGAATCAGCACAAGATAATTCTTGTCAGAGATGTTGTTGTTTGCCTTCCAGTTTTAATTTGCAGGAGAGGCCTTGTGTTAGTTGTTAGTTAACTCTACTGTGTACTTGACTGATTTTCTTAATGCTTGGAATAGGATGGCGAGACAGACGGAGAAAAAACTTCAGCAGCTCTCCCCAGGTAGGAGCAGACATAAAGGTGCACGTGCCTTGTTTCATTTTCACACCCAATGACTTCACGCTGAATAGGAGTTTCGCTCTAATGATTCATGAGCCTCAAATCCTGTTGAGATTGTCATGTGAATTCCATTGTTTCCAACATGGACGTGTTTTTTTTTTTTAATCTGGGAGGAAAGAGAGGTTAAAATAGAAAGAGAACAAGAAAGAGGAAAGATAATACTGCTATAACACCTGTCACATGTGAATCTCTGTACCAAGGCTTTCCTCATATCCATAAAGACAGATCTCTGTAAATCATTTGCCATGCTTCAAAGGTCATTTAAAAAAACTCTAAATTACAGTTCTAGTTTGTTTCCCAGTGACAGTGAGTGGAGATGACCAGACCCAGATTACCTATCAATGAGTTACGCTTGTTTGAAGGGAGGCAGTGCCACTCTTTTGATTGCTCAGCTTTGTGTACTGCACACAAAAAAAAACATGCATGGATCAAAATTTAAAGCCCAAACTGACCCAGAAACATCCAGATATTCAACTTTATTCCAGGGGAAAGTGACATAAAAGCAAAGTAAAACTCTGGATGACTCAGCTGTGGTTGATATGATTGCCGTTTTTTGTGGTCTTCTATCAGTTATTTTTTGCCTTCAGTTTTCAAATTCCCTTTTTTAACTCACACGCTCTGTGTGGCGTTCACTCTCATCTCCATAGTTTGAGATGGATTAATAAAATGAAATGTTGCTGCGCTCTGCCACCTTTCTGCAGAATTGGCAGAATGGAAAAAAGCTTCCCTTTCATTAAGTGTGCAAATGGTTTCTTTGACAGCCGGTGTCAAAAACATGCACGAGGCCTATTAATAAACGATTGGAGGAGCACACTGGAGGGGTAACCTCAGCCAGGCTTTAACCTTAATGGTCATCTCTTTCATGAATTTTTCAATTCCTCATTAAGGCTTTAGCCATTAAATGTGCATTTGTTTCGACTCTTTGCTGTCGCACAAATGACAAATATGTTGAAGTAATGAAATTGCTGTGTATCTATAGAGCACATTTACATAGAGAGCTAGAAGAAGATGAGGAATTTGATAAACACAGCCTTAGGCAAAACTAGCAGCCATTTGTTTTTGCCTGGAGCCATGGTGGTTAAAAAACAACTTAATACTCAGCGGTATAGTGTTAGCAAAGCAGAGACTGGCTGAAATGCCACATTTTATTATGTCCTGTAAAGGAGCAAAGGATTAAAGCAGAAGCACAACCCAACAATCGATGTCAATATGTTCTGCTAAACATTGTGCAAGGCAACATTTTTCCTAATGTGAGAAAAAAACAAAGCAGCTTTTCCATCTCTCCAGGCTGGAAATGAAGTGACCTTATTTTTCCCCTTCGCTTGTTACCCAGCCTAAATGTTGTCTCTCCTGTACATGAGGTATTGTGATGTAAATGAGATGCATATTTGGCTCATCCTGCTCTGCTGAAGTGGAAAGGTAAATATTTGCATTATGCTTGCAGGCTGGAGTGCGCGCCACATTGCATTATTCCATTAACCCATGTCTTCATGCACAACAACAACATATCTGCGCTAATCGGCCTGTAGCACCGTGCATACCAAAGCTTGGACTGGAGTATGTGCAAAATGCTCAGTTATTCAAGTATAAGTCTTATTTCAATTCCCCTAACTGTAATGCTGTTGGTTCTATTTGTTTTCGTTTTGTTTTCGTTTATAGTACAGCCAGTATAGTTTTAATTCTTGTTTTTGTCCGTGGAAAACAAGAGGTCAGCCTCAAATAATGAATGGTCTCAGCGTTTTCCCCTGTCCGTCGTCTGAGCTCCTATTGAATTGATTTCATTGAACTACAAAGTGAGATCCTGTACCCTCCTATTTGTTCCACACCATTGTATCGCTGACACTGGATTGTTTAGTTTTCTGGATAGATAATTAACCCTTCACCAAGGCCTGTGTTTGAGCACAATGTTTTCGGGTCACACTGCCTGCAATTATTGACTCATCCCTTTCCGAGCATCCTCAGCTAAATGACAGGATGAGCACTATTGCACAGCACATCGTACGTGTTAAATCAGGCGTTTGTTTCTCCAATGGGAACATAGATCTTGATGCTGAGATGAACACATCAGGAGATGGATATAGACCTAATGAATGTCTATTTGACTATAAAAGGCCATCCCACACAATGAAACTATCAAGTCCTATTGCTTACAGTTTATCTGTTTGTGAATATACAGTGTGCCTTGAGGCAGTTATTTGATAAATGAGTAACAGCTTTATGATGTCACATATATAGCCAACTCAAAGCTAATTCATAAAACCATGCCAAGTTTTCTTTTCCAATTTTCTTCTTTGCAGCAGCTCATCTTCACATCTCAGTATGATGTTTAAGATAAAGATTGTGTTCCTATATCTGACATATTTCAGATATAAGTTTTTGCATGCGTCGGTGTGTAAGTATTATATCTGAGGCGAGATGTGTAACATGCTGTTCAAAAGATAGCATGTCATGAGACTGATGAGATTAATAGTAAACCTTCGGAGCCACTCGTTTATTAATTACTATTATAAAGTCTGCTTTCTTATTGGGAAAAACCAATGTGTAGCCTAATGGTTTTTTATTGACAACATTTTTCAAATTCCTGCAACTCAAAGCAGACTAAGATGAACATGGTTTTCTTGTGATATTGTGACCTTGTTTCTTAAAAACAACTAAAAGCATTTAGGACATTTTTTGAAGGAATAACTGTCAGGTCTTCTCTGCTGGTGCTACTTTAGATACTTCGCTTCAAAGGCTTCATATTGGTACACGACAGCTTTATTATAGCTGCATTGTCGCTCCTCTTTGACGCGAGCAGGCTTTGTTCCTTGTTTAGCTACCATTTGACAACTGTTTTAGAAGGTCAGACATTCACACAGTGACAGTTTGTCAGTCTATTTATATTCACTAGATCTAAGAAGCAGTAATCTGCAAACTGTGTTGAAGGACTCAGTGGACAGTGGATGGATGCAGCGTCACGACCACTGCTGCACAACAAGGACAAACTTTTGATCTTTCAAACGACATTGCCACTCTGTGGTCCCTTGAAGTTTCTGAGTCTGACTTCCTGTTTAGTATAAAAAGATGACAACAAATGAGCATGACCCAAAAATAAAGCAAAATAGTTGTTTAGTTGGCATTTTATCACACACACACAAATCGTACCTTTATTTCCTATCTTACCTGAACCGAGAGAAACCGCAGGGTAGAGAGAACTTGACATTACTGAAACATGGCTGCTGGAGTGGCTAGTTTGCCTGTAGCAGTTCGAGTCCCTGGCACTGCTGTCTTCTGAATTCAAGCCAAGGCCTCCTGCCTGCCATTCGGAGGTACAGCAAGGTTGCAGCAGCGCAGCACTTTAAAGAGAATATTTAAATGGCTGCTTATAAATTGGGCCCTGTGGTGTGCTGTGTCTGTTTGTTCACTTCATGTGTTTTGGTGTCCTTGTCAAATGATCTTGCGATTTGCACAGTCAGCCAGTTTTAGTATACTCATTGAGACTGTTACTTCTCTGTGGTTCTTGTCCAACTTTCCCCCGATGAATATGTAATTTTTGAATTTATTCTGCATAATATTCTGCCTCCAAATTGGATTGACCTGAAGGCACAATCAACTCACGGAAGAGGGCAGCAGATAATGGTCATATTGATTGCATACTTGTTTGCCCAGCTTGATAGGCCAATTAATGTCTTTACAAAAGGATTGCAGAGATGATGCTTTGTAATTGAGCCCCACCACATACAGTGCTGAACACGGATTACTGTATTAGCAGGAACTAGGGAAGCCAAACTGCAGGAAATCTCTCACTTCTCATACGGAGCACAAATGAGGTTGGGGTTGCATCTAGAACGAATAACATGGTAATCCACCTAAAATCCCTGAGGATCAATCGCTTTTGAGTGATTCTGCACCCACCTATGCTTTTTTTCAACCTGGTGAGCTCAGGCTTGTAGACGAGATATTACTCAAATCGGCTTGGGGAAAGTATGCCACATCCTTGCTAGTGCTGCATGTCTCTGTGTAGTTGGCATTGGAATAATGTGCTAGAATCAGATTTAAGAGACTTTACTCCTGCAAGTTGTGCAAGGTTTCTTGTTGTCTTTTTCTTTCCTTTTCTTAAGTTGTCTTTTATAGCTCATGAAAATAACTCCCAAACTGTGTCTCAATACAGCTGTCAATAATGCTAAAAAAATAATGACCAACATATTACTTGGACGGTAGCATGGTCTCATTACACCCTTTGTAAGCGTTTCACATTAATGCAGTGGACTTACTCATTGGGGCACGGTTAAAGCATTTCTCCATTCCCTCCAGCACAGTTTTCCAAAAGCAAAGAACTCTCTCTCCTGTATTCACAGGAAAATGTCCAGCATGAGCACATTCACTTACAGCTAGCTAATCTTGAGCTAAGACTGGTTTTCAAGCAGAAACCCACTGTAGAGCCAGAGGGAGGCATGAATGTGTGTGATTTCTTCTAGGATAAGAAGCTGAAGTAGATACCAACGTAACAAAAATGATGGAGTAAGTATTCTTGGCAGAGGTCCGAACTTTCTGAAGCCTGATTTTCCCTAACCCCAATTACCATGCTAACTCGATTAAATCATAAAAGAACAAGTGGCTGTGCCCTATGAGTCTTTATTAAATCACAGCATGGGATATAGGGAAGATCAGAGAAGATAAGGAGTTTGTGAGATTACTCAAGGCTACCGAAATGAACTTTTGTTTGATATGTAACTTCAGCACAGTTTATGACTTTCTGCAGAATTTTGCATAGGTCACTTTAAGAACGCCCCCCAACAGCCATCCCATGCAGACCTCTATGGCCTTTTATGCTGCACCGTATGACTTCACTGCATGCTTAATTGAAATAGTAAGCAAGAAGACAGAACCAAAAAAAGCTAGTAGACAGGATAAGGAATATTTCTGACTATAGCAATATGCTATATGTCGACGCTTTGGGCAACTGAACAAGCTGCAGTTTTAAACGACGAGTGGATTAGAACAAGCTATAGGGAGCACTCCCACTATATTTCTGAAACTGAGATGATAAACAAAAGTTCTGAACAGATTCCTTTAAGAGGAGGAATACGATCTGAAAGCATTCCCAGTAGATCCCCAAATAGGGAGATAAAACAATAGGAAAGGTATAGTATTCCTTAATAAACAAACAATTGATTTTACCGACTGAAAGTTTGAGCCTATAGTCGTGTTTCTGCTGAGTTACTTACGGTTCCAATGTGTGGAGTGTTTGAAGCAGAAGGCTGTGTGAGGGGAGCTCTATCTCCAACTTGATAGTTATCGAAGTTATCACAGAAGCAGAGGATTAAACAGAAACCGTGTCTTCTGTCCAACTAGAATCATCATAAAGCCTTGATGAAAATTCCCCACAGCTCACAGATATCAGCTGTTTGATACACTGCTGATCATCACAACATGATAGACATCAAATGGAGGCAGCGCTTTCCTCCTCTTTCTTACAGCCAGTGTGAGATTCGTGACCAAATAAATGTTGCATTCGAGCTAGAATCGATGAAGTGCAAAAAGTTTTTCTCCAAAGTTATGTCTCCATTTTGAACAGAATTAAACAGAACCAATAGGCTCCTTCATGTAAAACCTTTGGATTTAGATTGTGTCAGTACTACAGTATGATAATGGAAAGCTGTTCCAATTTCCTGTACAAGTGCAACTAATATAAAAAATGAATCTTTATTCAAAGGCAACTTTTTTTCAGCCTCCAAAACAGATTTTTTTTTACCGCTTGAGGGTAGCAAAAAGAAGGTCAAACATCACTAAAAAATCCCCATTCCATGCTTATACGAACATCCAGCAGACATAGAGCAACATGTTTATGTAAGTTCAATATTTACATCCCTTAAAGCTCTGTTTTGGTCTCCATCAACTCATAAGGGAAATATCAGTCCTTTCAGCTCCTGAAACCTTCACTGTTCTTATCAGCGAGTCTGCCAGCTGGTGCTGTGCAGGCAGGGTACAGTGGGTTTATGTAAGTATGCTGATATACACTACATGTAGACACTAGACAGTGAACCAAAAGAGAAACAACTGACTGGAAGTCATCTTGCTCGGAGGGGACTGCAAAATTAAGTGCTAATTATTTTGTCATTTGAAACTAACCCTTACTGAAAATGTCATGTGATCATTTATCAGTATTAATCATAAACCTTTTACCTTGTATTTAATGCACTTTCCCTCTATGGTTTAAGTTTGAAATATACACATTTGGAGTTGATTCTTTGGGATGTACTGTCTTTGTTGTTCTAGCTAGCCTGCTTTTTTAATACTTTAATACTTTCAATCCTTTTTTAACACTATTTCGCCCACATTTTGCTAAGAGGACCTATTTAGGCACTTGTGCTAATTTTAAACAAGACAAAGCGATGTAATAAATTGCATAGCATCACCACTTTCCTCCAAGCTTTGAAGAAAAAATTGCTGCAAAGACATAATAATAGAGAAGAATGTATGTGCTAAACAAAACCTTTTTTTCAGGCATAACAAAAGATTATGCCTTTCTTAAAATATTTTGGTGAAATTACATTTAAATCAAACAAGGACAATTCTGCAATAGCTCCTGGCTTGAGACGTAGTATTTGTCCTCAATTGTCACCCTCTCCTGCCCCTCTTCACTACAGAATATACTGTATATCAAAGGTAGAACACAAAATAAATGAGCAAATAACTACCTAACAGTTTTGTATTTGGATCCTGTAAACATCTTCAGGGCTGCACTATGTAAAAACTGAATGCTTTTTTTCTCCCTCCGTGTAAGCATAAAGCAAAGCTTGCACTTTCTTTAGAAGGCAGATAAATATAAAATATGCCCCCTGCTACCTGGAAGCACCCAGGTTGCTTTGCATGGCTGCACTTTGTATCTCCGCTCATGACTGAAAGGATGTCTCGCATGGAGTAAGTCCCAGAGCAACCCAGAGCTTATCTGCATGGGAGAGACTCAGAAAGCAAAATTCAAGATTCCTGTTCTGACCAAGCATAATGCTGTTTGCACATCTCAGACAATTGGAAATGTTGCATCAAGGGGTGCTGATGCTGTACAGTTGTGCCAATTGCTGTCGGACAAAGTAGCTTGGTAGATTTGCGATCATGTGCCAAGACACAGATCTTTGCCAGGTCATTCTGTCACCCAGAACTAATCTAACACAGACAGGCATGGGCAGGGTGCAGTTTTTCACTAGTTTACTAGTTCAACATGAGGAAGCCCAGAGGAAAAAATGCCACCTTAACTCAAAACTGCATATCATTTACATATTTCAAGCTCTTGACCTGAATTGTGTGCAGTATCAAAACAAATCAGGATCCAAACGAAAGTGAGCGATTGGCTCTTCAAATATGATACATTTGACAGTTTATAGCTCCATAAATATCCTCTTTTCATGGTGTGACAAAACACTTCAACTGTAACCATCAGGGTTCAGCACAGACCGCCAAGAGCCTCGGTTTGTCATGTGCTGTCTAAAAAACCAATGGGTGCCATGTCGGTAACCTGGGCCAAAAGGCTCAGCTGGGCTTTACGCTGGGAAATAGACTGCTGGACTCTGCCAAAAAGCCCTCAAAGTCATTTCTTCAAACTGTAGTCTTGGGGATTCCTGTTAATCCAGCATGCCCATTATCTATAAATAAGTGGCACACTTGTGTGAAAGAGCCTTTTTGAAAAGTGCGGTCTGAGGCTGGACGCTTACAAGGCCTATCATTCTTCATTTCCACTCCACTGAGCAAAGCAAATTGAAGGAGGCTGACAGGAACAGGTAGAGAGACAGAAAGTGTGCGTGTCAGGTGTTGTTAAAAATACTTCATCTCAATTTCCAATAGCATGTCCAAGTAGTTTAAAATCCCAGTTTAAGAGTAAATCAAATCCAATTTGAGAGTGCATATTGGGGTAAAATGACAATGTTTTGCAGTGAAAGTTTTCCCCGTGTAAGTTTGTGTTTATTCTTTTAATACACTTCACATTCTTTCTTCAAATTTGACCCAAGGTAGCTGTTTTTCCTCTTTACTTTAAGCTGCCTGCAGTGATTTGACTCCCCAGTCAAAGTCTTCACTAAGCAGTAAAAACAAACACACAGCTTTGATAGGCAGAGAGTTGTTTGTTTCAAGTCACTGCTTTGCCAGATATTTGTTTAAAAAATCGCCGAGGGGTAAGGCGATTATGCAACCTCATTCTCATCGTGGCATTAATTGCCAGGCAGTTAATTAAAATGCACAGTGATTGGAGTTTACACTGTCCCGCAGGATGTAATAAAGCCAATATTATAAACGCTTGATTGCGAGACTGATACCGTAATATGCACCATCTCATCCATCAGCATTAATGAGGTCTTGAAATTAGACTTCCTGTCACATTTTATTACTGCGAGACATCTCTAAAAACGATACGTGCCACTTTCACTTCCTGTCCCTAATAACACATTAAAAGGCTAACCTGCTTCAAGCAAGAAGGATGAACCATGTTAACTTATTTTAAACCACTTATTAGGCTGTAATTGCTCAGGGCAATTAGGTTAACTGTGCAGGATTAGCCAATGATTTCAAAAATTTACAGCGCTGAATTGAAACAGGAGATAGAGCTGCAGGTATGGACTATTTTCATTGTTTAATTACTCTGATGTATATTTGTAATTACATCGTTTAAATATATCTTTAGATGAGGAGGAGGAGGAGGAGGGGGTCTTTAATTACTCCTGAGTAAATGTTATTGCCTTAAACTTGTTAGAAAATGAAGACATTTCTAACAAAAAAGAGTTTCTGCTTTTGTAACAGATTCGCAATAAAGTTTTTTTCACATGTATAATGGCATGCTCTTCGATATTTGCTTGTTTTTTTATTACATGGCTTTGTTGTTGTTGTTGGTTTCATTTCCATATATTTTTACATGTCACTTTCTCTGAAAGGATATGTGCTTGCTTACAATTTTACAAAGACTAATCTTTAGTTATAGATAGACACTCATATTAGGAAATCAGGCATTCTATTGATGCTATCGTAATATATTGTTAGCAATGTTTGATTCATTCCTTAAAGACATTAAAGCCACTCTCAATCTCTAAAAGTGAACCACAATGCAATCAATGCATAGGTCTTGATTTGAGTTTTATTAGCAGCCACATATCTGTTCACTCACTATAAAGCCTCAAATACTTTTTATTTTATGGCAGTGAAGCAGCTCTGACCAGCTGGCCTGCTCTCTGGCCCTATGAGCATTGCAGCACTTTTCAGACCGCTGACAGTTGTTTCATGTCTGTCACATTAGCCAGACTCTGCAGATAATATTCAATAGCTGTAAAACAGATGTGCCCTGAATGTTAACTCGACACATATGGGGGAGTTCATTATCCAAGTGTGCAGAATAGAGGGTGATGTACACTCAGGAAAGTATGGTGTAGCACCATAACTCCTGATGGAGAAAGGGATATTCAGTGAGTAGCAGTGATGTGGAGAATGTCAGTTGTATAACTGATTGCCAGTCATCTATTCCTATGAGACAACATTTATTTATTTTATTTCTGAATCCATTGTCATTCTCCGCTTGTTTTGTTCAAATTGAGGAAGGACCAGCTATGGATAAAAAAGAAAAAGGAAGAATAAGTATAGAATATTTTACGCAATACTAGCAAATTGACATGTAATGTGAAAGGTGTTGTTTCAATTGAAGGATTTACAGAAAACTATATACCATACTGATCATATGCTTTTTTTTTTTTTCAAGCAATAACAAGTCCACTCTGACTCCATTAGCTTTAGCAAGAAAATCACAACTGTGTGCCTCAAAATCTGAAGATGTTTAGCAGCTAGTGGTACAACAGAGTAACGTATTTAGCAGCTAAAGAGACAGCTAATATCCACAGTACTAGTGTAGATTAACCCAAGGTAAAAGTGGAGGGGATATTGGGCTTGGGATTTTCCAGCCTCACCTGGTGCTTAGCAACTTCAGTGACTGGCTAAAGGTGAAGCGAGTTGAGATGCCAAACAAATGGACAACATGTTTTGTCTCTGGAGCCACTGCCAGCCTAGTTTGTAAAGTATTATACAAACCAATTGTATCAACTCATCTGATATTATATGTTGTGCTGTTGTCATAAACAACTGCCCCCTAGTGGTTGGATTTATGTAAGATATAATGCAATGGTTCTTGACAGGTCTGTTCATTTAAAAAAAATAAAATGAAATACTGCATAAATGCTGCAAAACAAAATGATGTCATGTGAATTCTTGCACCAGAAAAGTCAAAATGCAACACAATTCAAAACATATTTTGTATGTATTTGTACATATTTTAACTTGCAAAGATAAAGATCGATCTAGGTCTAGCAAATGTTCTCATTGAGACTTTTTTATACTTGTGATCTTACTAGACATGAAAGTGAAACCAAGACCATGATCTCAAAGCCCATCTTCATACATCCTCCATATTTTATAAAGGTATACTCCCTCAATCTTGTCACATAACTACTGGGATATCGCTGGAACTCTGCCACACTAAATAATAAACACAGAATCAAAGAGCCTGTGGTTTCTGTTTTTTTTTTTCGCGTATTGAGGAATTCCACGGGTGTCAAAGCAATCAACAGAGCTTAGAGGCATACAGTCCACTGCTATACCCTCATGCTGTCAGCCCACAAGCCCACCACACTGAAGCCCTGATCCAACCTGACACATGGATCTGCACAGTATGTCCTATGATACCTTCAGGGTCATTTTTTTCCTTTCAAGGCTTAATTATCTCTTTTTCTCTGGACTTCAGGTCTTTTTTTCATTTTCTTGCCACTGGCACTTTGCAATATTTCACAGCATACAACATTTTGTATACAACAATCATCAACTCAGTACCTAGCTGTTTAGTTTATAATACCTCACATCTTAATCCCAAGTTAGTCAGTGTATCTGTAATATATAGGCCTACAACTTCTGTTGAAAACAACCAGAACTGTATAGCTAAGCATAGTGGAAACATGGGGAAACAGCAGGCATTGCTCTTTTCAGAGGTAAGACAATAATAGAAATACACTCTGAACATCTTCTCTAAAGCTAAGTAATGATCCAATATCTAATTTAAAAAACAACAACAATGTTTTAAAACATATTTTTCAGTTTTATGAATGGTTGGGTGTCTATTCCTAAGTCGCATTTACTCTTTAAATTTCAGAAAGAACATAGTCTTTGAACTCATAAGCAATCTTATGATGATGATATATCTTTTTGGAGCAACTGCTACTTTTTGGTGGCTTTGATAAGTAATGAAGGACATATGGCCAAGTCTTTCATTTCCTTTCATAACAATTATAGTCCAACTAGCAACTTCAGAAGTGAGAATCAAGCGGAAGATGAGAGTGGGTTCTTAGCTTAACTTGTATGCAGATGTACTGACTGTTCCCTGAATAAAACCATAGCCTGCCAATGGACTATACTTCTCTGACTCACCCAAAATCATGTAGGTATCAAGATTGAACTAAACAAGCTTGGTTAAGTCTTAAATCGTTGAAGATTGGACTAAGCCAAGCAAGCTTTTTCCTCCTTTGTCCATTTTTTTGTGCTGAGGCAAGCAAAGCTAATCAGTTGCTGAAAGTACTTTCTCATTTAACTTAGTCTTGAGTTAATTCCCCAATTATTTCTGATTCTATAAGAACCAAATTCACACCAAGAAAGGACAAAAGCATTATAGCATGCTTCAAATGCAAGCTTATCATCTCAAGAATGGACATGCTCCCATTATATTAACATTACTTTAATTTGGCATACCCAAGATTCATACTCTACAATAAGAATTGTTCCGTTCCTCGTGAGAATACACATATCTAACTGCAGTAGATTGCCTGTTATGTCGAATCCTTAACATGTTCATGGAGCTCCCCTCTGGCTCTCTGGAGTCACAGAGGCATCAAGGCTCAGTGTGCTCATGGTTTAAGCATGTCAGCAGTGACTACATGATCACTTGTGCATGCTGCTTTAATGGCACACCCCATGTCGCTCTAATAGCTCGTGTTCTTTGCCCTCCCCTCCTCCTCATCCTGAGGGACTTAACAAATGGACCATCAGCTGTATTGGAAAGGGATTTCCCCTTCCAACCCCACTAGGACTAATTCTGCACATCCATTTTTCCTGACTTTTGCTTTCTCTGGCTTTCCGCATCATTGGTTGATCCATGGTGGTCAATCTCACAGTAAATGTTTTCATGCACCAAGCCCATAAACAACATGATGTTGCAAAATGCATTATACCTGAGAAGCTTACATTTGAATATAAAATGTCTGAATGAGAGTTGTTGTCAATTTCTCATCTCGCTCAACGTGACAAGTAGTGTTTTTTTTCATGGTTTCCATCTAATTTTCTGTCTGGAAGATCAATAGAGTAACACACTTGGTGTGAAATGGTCCGTGAATTGCTGTAGATACACATCCTTGGCTTTGCAGCAGTAGGAAATGGATTACACATACATAAATGCTCAAAATATTTATGTACAGAAATAAATGGCCCTAGTTGTTGCAGAAGCTGACAGCAGTCATTGCTTTATAATGGCCCCTCTATTGTGCATCTGAAATGACTCATTCACTTTATTTATGGCTTTGTGATTATTCTGTAAACAAGTCTTCTGATTGCACAGTCCTGTGAGTGAATAACTAAAGATGTGGTTGTATGAAATGCAATTTTGGCCCATTATTATGAAGCCTCCATAGATGACATTGCATGTTGAACATACATTCCTTGTATGTAAATAGCTTCACACATACTTTGTTATACAGCATTTTACTTTTTCACATCAGCACAGTGAGATGAGCAAAGAAAGACACAGGCATAATGATGAGCATTTGTGTGTCCCTCTTTTTCAAATGAAGAATGACTGCGTTCTGTTTTCTCCCTCCTCTCATTATGATACTCCACTCCATTCAATCGACGGCCCGCTCTTCTATTTCCAAGTGTCATGTTTAATGAACACACAGTTCGTTCATTCACAGGGGGAGAAGGGAGGGAAGGAGAGGAGGAGGAGGGTGGTGGAAAGTATAAGACTGGCAGAGATGAAATCAAAAGAAATGAGGGGAAAAAAGTATAAATTATGGTGGAGTAGGAGAATCAAAGGGAAAGAAATGGAGGGAAAGAAGAGGGGAGGAAAATAAAAGATGCTTAGTGCTGTTAGAATCTGTCTCCTCATGAGGGTCCTTAGGCTGGAGTCACTGCATTCATACTTAAACAAGAGAGAATCAAGGCTTTTACGACTATTCTCCTCACAGAAACCCCCAGGGTGGGACTTGTCTTATTGTGTTTGAAAGGGCTCTGACAAATATATTTTCCTCTTGTCTGAACAACCCCAACACCCCCACTGTTTCTGTGGAAGCATGACAATGGACAGTGAACATGAGAAATGCATTTGCTGACATATACGTTGATGGGCCCATGTTCAGACATGTCCATTATAGTTAAAACTGCAAACATACACAAGGACATGGACTCCATGCAGGACATCATGCAGCATATTGTGTGTGATCTGCAGGGGTGTTTCCAAGAGGGTGGCCTTGGGGAAGGGGGTGGGGGGGGGATAGACCATTCCCGGCGGCAGCTGATAGGCCACCTCATACCCACTTTTACAACAGTTATGGTTTGCCTGAGGGGAACTAAATAAGATTAATATAAAACTGTGTGTATTGAAGATAAACACAGAAACGGGCTGCCTAAACACTTTAAATATTGAAATTACAAGTATTTATTCACAACAAAATGCATTAAATAAGAAAAGTAATTCAAGGAAAAATGTATAAGCAGTTTAAGCATTTAACACGTACTTGTATTGAAAACTTAAAAACATGATATTCTAAATTTTGTTTCAAACAAAAACGGCCACAAACCTTAATTAGCTTCCTCTCTAAGGTATCACTGAATATCTTGGGGAATTTGACAAAAAAAAAAAAAACACACTATCAATGTATATGAACTTATGAGTTTTGATGCAAAAGGCTGCAAGCTTGTGCCGCACTTAATGTAGTACAGTTTCTTATAACTTTTTGTCTGAATCAGGATTATCCTGATCGAAGCAAAGGCCTTAGTTTTTGCTGCATTACGGGAACAAGGAATAATACAATTTTTAAGTTGGTCAAACAAAATACAATTTTACAAAGGTGTTGGCACATTTAGCAAATTTGCATCATTTGCACTTGGATTGTTGAATTGCTACCATGACATTGTAGATAAAGGATTTTATCCTGATAAAATATTTAATTTCATAGCAGATATTAACAAATACTCTAATTTATTCAATAGAAAGCAGCAGGCAGGATCTTTCAGTTTGTGTGGATTTTGGCGTCCCCTGTGGACAATATCTGAAGTGCAAAGCCCCATTTAGAGCCTGGTAATGTGGATTTAGTCTGTATTTGGATCAGTTTGATCCTATTCACATTTTCTTAGAATAGCTGCGACAAGATAGAGCTGGATTACCTGATTCTCGATAGCAAAATAGTGGATTTGCCAAGCTGGATCATTTTTATCCAGATTAAATATTTTGAACCAAAGGGCCCTGGGTATTGCAAAATTAGACCTATAAATGATCAAATTCTGTGTTGGTTTTTATGTTCGATCTTGAGATGAATTCAGGCCTGAGGGGATGCTGTATTATGGCCCTTGGATTCTCTCACCCAAGCCACATTTTCTGAGGAGAACAGCAATACTTTGAAGGTAAAGATGTGAATCCCTGAACTAAAAAGAGCCAAGTCAACAATCCCTTTGGAATGCATGAGAGACTCATCAACGTAACCCTGCCTTAAAAACATCCGGTCAGCTCTTTCTTTAGCCTGTCCCCTGTGGCAAACACATTCTCATTAAATAACATCCATTACAAAGGTGCAACAGAAGAACAGGTGATGGAGATTTCTAGTGGTTTCCAGGGGTTTGTAAAGAAGGAAGGGTAGCCTGCAGGTATCGATCTGGCATATAGGTAACAGTAGAATGATTTAATATTTGTGCTTTAACAAGGAGTGTCCGAAGATGTTTGAACACTGAAGATAATGAGGAATTAATAACCAGAGAATTCTTAATAGAAACCATTATGCAGAACTGTAACTAAAGGATTTGAACTCAGGGCATTGGTAATCCTATAACAGCACTTTCAGTATTTCTGATCTACTTTCAGCCCCATGAAATTGTCCATCCGCTTTAGCCAGAGGGCACAGAGGGCAAAAGGAGTGAGATTATTTAAACTCACTGAAGGACAGGTTTTGCAGCTGAGGTCATTTAAAGAATATACCCTATGGCTTTTAATTCTCTCTATGTTCTCTCTCTCTCTTCTCCCTCTCTCTCCCCCTCTCTCTCTCTCTCTCTCTGTCTCTCTATCTGTGGATCTCTTCACTTTCGGGTCTGCTCTATCTTTTTCAACTCTTATCTTATCTTTTTGTTGCCCTTTCTCGACCTTTTTCACTTCCCCTTCTTCTCCATTTTCCCATTTCTTAGGCAAATCTGCCATTTCGCAGTTCTGTGTGTGTGCTTGGTCAGGGAATCCATCAGGACATAATCAGAGTCTTTAGAGATAAGCCAGAAAACACACAAATGAACCAACATACATACATACATACATACATACAGTTGGCATCTGTCCTTATGTCACATCAGGAAATCCTTGGAGCAGACGGCAGGGAGATGGAGATTACAAGTCACCTGCACTTCTGAGCTGTTCAGTGTGCAGTGCATGTCTTCTTCATTTAGGCTCTTTTTTTTGCACATTTTAGTTAAAGGGTGCAGTGGAGCCTTTTTTTTTAGTATGCATAGCAAATTTTATAATTGTGTTACTTAGCTTAAAATTTAGTATTTTGACTTTATTTTCAAATTACGGATTTCTGCAAAAACAAAATCCCAAGGGGCTCATATTTCAACATACTAATTTGACTCAGGTTTCAGTTTCCTTCTTAGCCAAGGGGAAATCTCATCTTCTCCTGGAAACTGAAAATTGTGATATTTTGGGGCGCTGGTTAAACTCAGTTTGGTAGAACAGGTACCCCACGTACTGAGTCTGTCCATGTTGCACTTGTTATATAGTCAACTTTCCAACCTAATAAAAGCAAAGCCAAAGAATTATTTAAATGTAAAAAAAGAAAGAATCTTCTGATATTGTCTGAAATGCGCTCTCCTGAGGGTAGTATTTGCATCGGAGTTGCAATAGTTATATTTTATTTTCAAAACATGATTGTTAAAGAGCCCATATTATGCCCTTTTTGGGGTATATTTAATCTATGTACCTACTTTTGTACGTTCACAACAGCTAAAGTCCAAATAAAGTGTCTGTTTTCGTGTACTGCTCCTCTTCGCTCCCTCTACGCTCTGAGTCCGTCAGCTACGCTCTGCTGAGCCCACACTGTTAGACCCCACGTGGGCCAAGTCTGCTCTGATTGGTCTGCCGATCCGCTCTGTCGTTATTGGTCAGTTGCTCAGCACGGTTCTCGGAAATGTCCCGCCTCTTTTACCATATTGGGAATGCAGCCACTAGCTCCATCCGAGGGTAGCATAAATATTAGCACCTTAGCACTACAATGCTACTGCAGGCTACGGTGGGCGTGCTACAGAAGTTAACGGGTGTGCAACATGAGCTGCTGGGCTTGCCACAACGAGCCAATGGGCTTAGATCAGTGATCTCACACTGACAATGATGTCGGACTGACAAATTTTTATTAAGGGGGGCTAGAACCGAGCGTTACATGCAGCTAATGCTACAGCTAACAGGAGGACGTAGGAGAAGCCGTGTTTCCGCGGACTTTGAATTTTTGCAAATAGATGTGCCTAAACATGCACAGGACACTTGGAAAACACACTAAAGAGCAATTGCTCAACCCCAAGCTTGAGGCACATCCTCTCCGGTTGCGAGGCAGCACTGATGCAGAGCTGGTACAGATGGCAAGATGATCGCGTCGTGCGCAAACTAGCCGAAGTACTTGAGACTGGAAGCAGGCTGGAAGCAAACAGGGCCAGCCCAATTACATCCCAGCGGCTGATCCAGTTTGTCAGGCAAAGGATTGAAACACAATGATGCACCACGAGAAGGGTGGCGAGTGGCAGATGACAGCTGACCTCGACCGCCAGCTGAAGTTCCCCGAAGAGATCACCATGACATCTCTACGGCCACACATTATGCTCTAGTAAGTGTCCTCCAGAACAGTCATCACGGCAGAGCTGACTGTTCTTTTGGAAGAAGGGATGGGGGCTGCCTTTGAGAGAAAGAAGAAGCAATACAAGCTGAGTAGAGAGCACTCACCTTTCCAGTGGGAGTCGGGTGCTAAAGTGTATTGCAATGACACGATGGCCGATTGTGTGTCTGTCTGGGAAACTGGTGGGTGTCATTTCCAGATGCCTGGTGCAAAGCTTTGGATGGCCAAATAGGGAAATTAAAGAGTGCAGAATGAGCTGCCCTCAAATAATGTATGGGGAGTGCTATTGGAAGGATTAGCCAGTGTAGCTGATGTGGTCTAACTATCTACTGACTTGTTCACACTGTAATTATAAGTGTCGGTGGTCTCTAGTTGTTCCAAGTATGAGATTCTAGGTCAGTTATCATGCATTGTGCTGTTTCTTTAGAAATGGAAATGCTTTTGATTTTATCTCTGTTGTGTTATCTCCCCAAAGCCTCTATTACGTAACTGTTTCTGAAAATGGGGCAATGTTAATAACAACAACAACAACAAAAAGTGTAGCTTTGTAGCTGTGAAAACTTGTGTTGTGAGGTAAAATCTGAGTAATCTGGGCGTTTTCTTTTATCAAAACCCAATGACCCAATAAATGAACAAATATATCCAGTTACTAATAATGTAGTTAGTGGTCATCAGCTGCCCCCTGACCAAAAACTGGGACATTTTGAAGCGGGAAACCCCAAGTACAGAGGACCTCTCCTGGTTTGAGGTTAAAATAAAATAAAACGTAAATGGCTTCCCGCCTGCTTCAAAAAGAATAACTAGTGTATGAATTTAACATGTTTTTTCATGGACATTATAATGGATAATATGATATTTGAACTGTACATATTTTTTTATGTACAGTTTTACGGCTGTAGTATGTATAGTTACCAATGTTTCTAAAAAAAAATAATAATAAATTAACAAATAATAAAAACAGATAAGCCTCCCTTTTTTACTTGATATTTGTTGTAATTGAAGAATTAAATAATTCCTCAGAGCTGTGTGAGGATTTCAATCAACTGGAGGGTAAAGTCTAACTGCTCATCACTGAATCAACAGCTCATATTATGTTTCTTTTAAAGGATATCCAAATAGAGATGCTACAGTTGTGGCAGATGATGAAAATAGACATGTCATAGAGGGACTCTATTAAGAAAGACACATGCGATGCTTCTCACAGTTTAAGTAGAATAGCTTGAATTCTCATTTGATGGTCTACTCTGTGGCTTTTTCTTTAGATTTTCAGGGAAAAGGGAGAGAGAAGAGAAGCCTGTAAAGAAAGTGAGTGAGAGAAACATGAATGAGTAGAATGTTAAACCATGGGCATGAACTGATTGCACAGCATGAGCAAAGTAAGCTATACTGTACCTGCATCGTGTCACACTCACAGGCTTACTTCCAGCTTTCTAGTAGTATATGCCATACAATCATCAACTATGCCATCTTTTTTCGGAATTGTGTCTGCATGAACATTATCAAATGCTTCTGTGTTTGTGTTCCATTTTCCAGCCTCTCCACAGGTGTTTTTTGGCCACCACCATATTATTTCTCTGCAGACTGATTGATAATGCCAGGGGCAATAAAAAAAAAAGCTTTTTATCTGCAGTTTGAAGTCGTGATTTCACAGGTGGAGGGAGCCCACTTTCAGCCCTGAATACATTGACAGCAGGCACAAATGGCTACCATGCAGCTCAGTGTGTGACAGTCAACACTGTCATCCTACAATCAATACCCCATTCGACAATTTAGGGAAAACGCAGGCCGATTGTCTTCCAATGATACACCATGTAGCCTGCTCATTAGACGCCGCTTGTCTCGACAGGTTTGAACAATGTCTGATTGTTTACATTTATCCATCTTCTTCCTGAACAGCTGATTATTCCATTTCTGTTAATGTCCTTTCTACGCAAGTGATGTCTTTTGTATTTCTTATTAAACACTGATGGACATTTTCTTATTGAACAAGCATTCTATAATATAAGAAACACACATTAAATGGTTGAGTACAGCAGTCTTAATACATCATGAATGAATCATATGCAACATGAAGCATACAGGGTGAATGAGAAACCTCGGCTCTAAAGCAACATATAAAGCATAATAGTTCCAAGTAGTACTGTACATGTCAGTATGCTTTTTTTAGTCTTCATAGTTTTTTCCTTTCTTTAACCCAATCCAAATTCTCCTTTTTGGCAGCGATAAGGGAGAATTCTGCATTTTCATCAAATCTATTGGGCACTGATTGTCTAGCGGTTAGGTCATGCTCCATGTGAGGCTAAAGTCCTCCAGGCAGTCAGCCCAGGTTCAAGTCCTGCAGCTTCTTTCCTTCATGTCATTCCCCACTCTCTCCCAAGTTCTTACCCTATCCTCTACAGTTTTATGTAAATACAGTGGTTTCTTTTGATTATGATTCTTGCTAC
This sequence comes from Labrus mixtus, assembly GCF_963584025.1. Lineage (NCBI taxonomy): Eukaryota > Metazoa > Chordata > Actinopteri > Labriformes > Labridae > Labrus > Labrus mixtus. Next base: position 14,858,507 of record NC_083621.1, on the reverse strand, counting down.
TTTTTCTACCAATATGGCCCAAGACATGCATTTGTAGGACTGCTCTGCCCCCAAGTGGTGTGCAGGAAAAGTACAGGACTTTCATAAAGATGGTTTTTACAGTAACTGTCAAATCAATTTGTATCTCCTCATTACAGTCAAATGTATGTATGTCAAAGGATATTGTATCATGTTATGCAAAAACTCCCTTTTCACCACCTCCAATAGAGAATACTTATAGGGGGTGGCTGTATAGCTTAAAAAAGGAGCAGGTCATCCACCAATCAGAATCTCAGTTTGTTTGTCTCCCCCTGTCTGCATTTCATATTATTCACAAAATACTGTGTGAATATCTGTTGGTGTGTTAATGAATGTGAATGTGTTCCAATGAGTCCCTGATGGTAAGGTACTTAAATGGCATCCTGCATCAATGTACGTATTTATGTGTGTATGACAGAATAAGTACGATACGACAGAGAACACCTTGCATACTGTACAGTTCCAGTCCATTGAAATCTACTTTAATCTCAAATGGTGTTTTTTTCCTCCTACCCTCCCTCCACAGACACGCATCTGTTGATAACCGAGTTACATTCAGTACCTTTCTCCTGTAAAAAGTAAGGGAGTTTAACACTGTCAGGTAAAACTGCAGTTTAGTCAGGTCATCGAAAAAGAAAAAAAAACCTTCACCTTTGCAGCATCACAGTCTGGTCATCACCTCACTCTGCCTCGTATTTTTGCTCCCAGAACTTGAATGACCTTTCAACTCCAGCACCAGAGAACAGTTTCACACCAAAAAACGTTCCGTACAGTCTTCTTTTTTCAACTTGTATTCTCATGAGATTTAAAACCAGCTGTCAGTCACAACGCTTTTGTTTATTAAGACATAACACTGTTAGCAATATCTACAGTCATTTGAATTCATATTCAATTTCAATATCAAGCTTTATTGGTTAAATGTAACTGACAACATTGTCAAATCATCAAATTATAATACTAAAAGTTAAAGAACAATAGCAGAGAAAAATTAATTATAGTAACAACTAATGTTGGAATTATAATAATGGTACTAATGAATTGGATATGAAAGAAAACTATTCAAATTATATAAAACAAGAACAAATAAACATTGAAGAAAGCTTTTTTTCAGATTTTGTGTTAATGTGAGATGAATGCCTTACAGTGTGTTCTTGTATGTGTGTATGTGTTTTGGCCGGTGTCAACTGACTATCCACTTGTTCAAATACATGAGACCTAAACCATATAGCCTACTGATTGAAACACTCATATCCCAAAGCTAACTGTTTTTGTTGTTGCTTTTACTAATTCAAGATTCACGTTTTCTGGTATTCAAATAAACAAGACGTACTTTTGAAATGATGGGGCTATAAGTGGAACAGAGTTGTACTGGTAACTGGTTTATGTACACTTTGCTTGAAATTACCTTTTTATATGAAGGCCATTTAAATTTAAGATCTAAGTCAGTGAAACAATAATATAAAGAGAGAAAGAGAACATGCATCTCTTATTAAGTGTTTATTTTGCATTGCATCTAGTGCAGAAACCTGCTTTATTATTTTTGTTTCAAGCCATAATTACAAGTTCATCTAGCTACATTTGATGAAAGATGTGCCTCTCATCGGATAGCCTACAGGTTAGCTAGGTAGCCTAACTGGAATAAGCTAGCAAAACAGGGTTGCTAGCCAAAGAACTTATACAGAAACAATCCTTATTATACTCATAACTAATGTTAACCTTATGACAAACCAAGTTGATTATATTAAATGATTTGTAGCAACAGGATGCTAGCAGTTCATTTAACAACCGCTATAGTTGTTATTTTGAAAATCTCACACAATGATAACAAAATGCTAATTTAGGGTTTTTTTGTTGTTGTTTTTCTTTGTTACGTGTCCTTGAGTATTCAGAAAAGCAATCTATAAGTCCAATGTATTATTATAAGAGCTTAAACATCTGATTGTATTAGCTTATCGCCCTGTTTGTAATGTAGCTTGTGACTTTAATATGGAGGCAGAAGACGGGCTAGTTCTGTTTAGATTGCTGTACTCCCTTTTGAGTCATGCGCTTTAGTGGGTCATGGGTCGGATCAGTGGGTTAATTAGTCAGATTTGTAACACTGCCAACTCCCTGAGGACTGTGTACCAACTGCCACTGTTTACATTCTAATCATTTTCCAACCCATTAATCACACGGCTCGACATATTTTTCAGAAAAGAAATGGAGTTCCATTAACATTCCCCTTGCTTTGTTTTAGCAGTTTGGTTAGTGCATTGAAGTCATAAAGACGGGGTTAACAGATCAAGGGCAAAGTAAAGTAGGAGTTTGGAAACATTCAGAGGTTTGCTTCAACCTCCATTAATTTCACAAAGAGAATCAAATGTTCCAACAAAAAAAGGACCACACATTCAAATTTGTACAGAAAAAATATTTTAAAATCCTAGTTCTTTGCATTTTTCGTAAGAAGTGTCAAACAATTAAAAATCAAATTCCTTAAGTCTAAATAACGGATCATAATTTGGGACTATAGTGAAAGTGTAGCTATGCAGCTCTTCAGCTCTTTCAGAAAAGTAATTTTTAATGTTGTGCCTTTTTGCCTTTATTTGACAAATCAGCTGAAGAGAGACAGGAAATATTGGGAGGAGGGAGGAGGGAGAAGGGGATGACATGCAGCAAAGAGCCGTGGACGGATTCCAATCCACAGCTGCTGCGGCGAGGACTTTATTCTCTGTACATACATGGGGCTCGCATTATAACCACTAGGGATCTGAGGGATCTTTTAAAACATGAAATCAAAGAAAGACATAATTCATTGTCCATCTATTCATCTCCATTTATCCTCTGTCCTTTTTTTTTTTCTTATTTTGACTTTAAAATGATTTAATATTGTATAAATGTTACTCTAGAGAACTACTGAATGTACTTTAACGTGGGGAATGAACTAGAGACTTATTTAAAAAAAAATATTCAAAATGCAAGCAAGAGAACAATCTCCTCCCCTGTCCCCGACAAAAGTTTTCAAATTAACAAAAAATAATTGATTACAATGAAATGGCTCCATATCCAACAGGAACTGAAGCACTAACAAAGGCCCAAACAACAATCAAAAAAATCTCTTTTCTATAAACCAATTTACCCTAAACACAATTAATTCAACCAACATTTATTAAACCTAGCATCCTAACTTGAAGCAAAACAGAAGAGTTTCACTATTCCTACACTAATGCAGTTTTAATCACCTCCACATTCCAGACTCGTTTCGTAGTGAATGATTTAGAAACATTTGATAATGATATTAGCCCTAATATAAACCTTTATACTCTTATATGGCAAGAAGGTTGATTTTTCATTGTTGAGGTTGAGAGAAGAAGCAAAGATAGACCACAAGAGGGCGTTGTGATCCATGAAATAATCGCTGCCTCTCCTCTTCTTGAGTGCTTATTCCCTGACCTTCACTTACCTTAAGAGTGTTGTTTTAAGACTCTATTTGTATCAAGCCAGTTAAATAAAGCTGTTAGTTTGAAAGGAAATCATCAAGCGAGATGAAGTGAATGCCAAACATCAGGTGTCCTTCTTTAAGCCTAACAGCAACTTCACTCTTAACAACTCGATGCATCTAAAAAAAAAAAAAAGGTCCTTATACTCCAATCATTCTGCGGATCAAAAGTTAACAGCTCAACATGTAGCTTAGTCAGAGTTTTCAAGGATACACAGATGCTGCCAATTTCTTTAGACTTACCTGAGAATTTGGAGCTTGTGAGTTAGAAGCTGTAGAAGCATTTTTAGTAGTGCTGTATAAAAGTCCATGATGCTACTCATTTTCATGTTTTGACTTATACAGCTAGTTGATTGTAATGAACAAGAGTAGAATTATAAACACTGTCTCTACTCCCATAAATTAAGAGATTAGTTTTTCATTGGAAAGTACTGTCGGACTTTAAAAATCAAACTGATATGATCACATTTACTTAAATCACCGTCAGTATTCTATACTCGCTGTACTATACTTCTTGTAAATCTATCAGTTTCTGCAGGCATAGGATGGATGCATGTGTGTACAGCTGAAGAGGGGGGAAATAAAGTGTTGGCCTGGAAACTCCTTGATACATATCTGAGAAACAGGAAGTCCTGAAAAAATTGGCCGTCATTCCAAGAAGCTATATCTTCATCAGATGATAGCCAATGTATTCAGAGATGGAAATTGGTGTGTGTTCTGCCCTCTGTTGAGTGCTCAGGAGAAATGTGTTCACTGCATTGCTCCGCCCTGGTTATTGAACAGTATGCTTTGAGCAGGTAATCCTTATGAAACCATGAGAGTTGTGTTGAATTTTTGCCAATTTTTGGTTCTACTATCATATCTATGGAGCTAAAGTGCTGGATGTTTGATTGGTGAAAATGATAAATATTAGATAACCATAAGCTAGCATACAGTAGCCTAGTTGTGTTGATTAGCTCTAAGACTCAATATTTTCAGTCTCTGTCAGCTGTTGCCGTTGTAATCTGAATTATGTGTTTCATTTTTAATTTGGGTTTTATTGTATCTTTACGATTATAAATATCCAAGAAAAGTTATTAGTTACAGATAACTAAGATAAACCCTTGTGGGTATTTTGTGAATTGGGTAAACACGACACATAGAATAAATCAATATGTGAGCTATAGAGGGGCCTTAATGGTGCTGTGGTGCCTGTGGCCTTGTGGTTATTTGACGCGCCCCATGTGCAGAGGCTGTAGTCCTCCAAGCAGGTGGCCCCGGTTCAAATCTGACTTGTGGCTCCTTTCCCGCATGTCGTTTTTCCATCTTGCCCCATATTCCGACTCAACCCACTGTCCAATTTTTCCACTAAAGACTCAAAGAGCCAAATAATAAATCAGCTAAAAAAGGTATTTGTTCTCGGTTAAGCTAGCTGGCTACTAGCTGCAGATTCATATTTATCAACAGACATGGGAGTGGTAGCAATTTTCTTATCTATCTTTTAGCAAGAAAGCAAATGAGAGTATTTGCACCAAACAGCTCTTCATCAGGCAGAACGGAACGTGGTGAATGATGTTTTTCAGGGACACATGCAAGAGATGTGCGCTACTACAACAGTGAATTAATTGCTGGGGTTATTGTGTTCAGGAAAATTTAATCTTTTCAGTAAATGGGTTGTTGGGTGAAATCATTATGAGTGAACTGAAGAGCTGACAGGTGGGTTATAATGGAATCTGTCCTCAAAGTAGATGTGTGCCTCTTCTGCAATGTCCTCAGACACTCCCTCTCTTTCTCTGAGCGAGAGTGTGTGTGTGTGTGCGTAAATGTGTGGGTTTCCTCCCATTCCTCCAGAGTTCTTAAGCGAATTGAACGAGGCAGAATAAATCACAGTGTGATCAAGATGTCATCTTCATGATAATGAAAACATGATGCCTCATAATAAGTTTCCTGATCAAAGGGAGCTGTTGGAGCCTAATAACTCGGCACCAAATGGTCAAAAAGTGCGGGGTGGAGGAGACGCATTCAGCAGACAATGGTGCCAGTAATTATCTATTATCTTCAAACATTGTACATTCAGGAGATCGTGTGTTTTAGATTTCAGAATGCTGAGAGGGATTTTATGAGCACATTTGATGGACGTTTGAGCCCAGAGTATGAGTTATTATACATTGTGATGCAGCATCTATAAGATGTTATGTCCATCCATGTGTCATACTCCTATGAGATCATTTTCTATACTTATGCAATGCTTTTATTAAGTTCTTAACATCTTATATTATATTTAAAAAATAGTATTTAAGTGAAGCTGAATTTCTTGGTTGAATAAAAACCTACTTTTGAACTGCATACTTTTTATGAATTGATTTATTTATTTAGTTATTTGACATACTTGCTGATCTTGTATAAAAAGCTGTTACAAGGAATCATAAATTTGTAGTTTCCTTTTTCTACATTTCAAAATAAGGTTGTAAATAAATATAAAGGTAAGGTGATCATCCGTAGTTGTGAATAGATTGAAACTGTTGATTGTGTCTTGTGAGTCTTACTGGTTTAGTGGGAAACATTGGTTTGTTTGTGGTATGTCTGGCCCTTTGTTCTTCTCTGTTATTGTGCAGCTGAACTTTAGCAGTTAAGGGGTTGCCTGTTCTAGTGCAAAAGGTAGGTATAATAAGCCTGGTTGGTCAGTAAATCTGTAATTCATTAATTTACTATCCTTCTATATTTAATCCCTTTTTTCTGTGTGATAAAGATGTTGATCTTTACGGGGAGGTCAAAATGCTCCGGCAACACTTGAAGATCAACTTTATTAACAATTTAGACTGATGCGTTTCGGCTCGTGGCCTTCATCAGGGTCATCAAGAAACAGGTTTACAAACATAATTTAAATAGGCTAGAAAGTGTTGATGCATGCTGAAATAAAATACTACTACGCCCATGACTACTAATTCTACTTTGTGTTTTTGATTTGTTGTATTCTTCAGTTAAAATCTACAATAATTATTTGATCTATGTTGCCCAATGCTCTGCTGTCTTTTATGCATGTTAATACTTTGTAACGTTTTTACATATTTCAAAATGAATACATAGCGCAAGCCATTTTGATGAAGTTATTTTTATAACATTCTGTAACATCCAGGATAATTACATACAATATACCTGGGTAGGTTTCTCAATTGCAGGAAAAAAAAACTATTGTTTCTGTTCCGTCAAAAATAACACATCTTTGAGATATCTCTTCAACAACAGTAGGCAGCACATCTTAAAGGTCAGAAACAGCAAACCCTTTTCTATAGGCTCCTTTCTGAACTGAGCGCGAGAAACAACAGCAGAACAATGATGCATTTTGCAACGATTCCATGACAAGAGGATAAAAGAGGGGGAAAGAAAACTGCCGTCTACAAACAGCTGGTAAATAAAATAAGTTCAGACCCTATTTTTTTGACATTCCAACAAAGTTTTACAGTGGGCTGTTCCTTCTATAAATCTGAGTTCATGGCTTCACCCTCTTTATCTATTATTCAACAAAGAAGTTGTGTGCAGATTTCCAATGCTCCCCTATATTTATAAGACTCCTCTGAGTATAAAAAATGAGGGTGTGCCTGCTGGGTATGACAATGTTCGACTACAGTTTTCCGCCCTGCAATTTATGCTATCTGTTTCATTTGATGCGAGATGACATTCATCATTTCAGGACGGTGCCTCCATCACTTTGATTTCTGGGATTTAATGATTCATGAGATGGCAACACAAACCTGGGAGGGAAAGAAATGGTTTAGTATTTTGGGAAGTCAGAGATGTGATTTTCTGTAGCCATCGTGCAGAATAACAATAACAGGACGATGACGCAGGGTAAGATCAGTTGCAATGCAAGACACACTGACTTTAAAGCCTCCTGAACAGATCCACTGTATGTCGATTCTTCCTTCTTGGGCATCAGGCACAATAAATGTTCAGACTGTAAAAAGTTAAAATGAGTCTAGATTGTGTCTTTGAATTGAGTCACGCTCCTCAACCAGATGTGTGTTTAAAAGAAATTGGGCCATAACCCACCGGCTCTTTTTTTTTTTTTTTTTTCAAATGTAATTTTTTTGTTTCCACCTAAAAATACTGTATATTGTTTGCAGTCTAATGAGCTTTCAATTGACCCATTTGTTTTGGCCATTGCTGCAGCTGAATTTTAAAGCTCCCCAGACATGCTGCGTGGTGGCGATGTCCCTCAATTTGCGCCCTTAATGAAAGCTTTGTCCCACCGCTGCGAAGCTGTTCCTTGACAGCACTTCACGTCTCCCCTGTTCTGGGAAAAAAAAAAAAAAAAGTGCCAAACAAGACGTGCTACTCGGAAAACGAGCTCCCCTTCTGTGATGAAGAATGCTGCCTGTCTCGTTGCTTATTGCTGTGGCATTTAGGTGGCTCGGCGTGGTGATTTGGAGAGCCTGTAGTGTCAAAGCTATTTCTCCTGCTTGTGGCTTAATGCTCTGACTCAACAAACCTGACCATTGTCATCTCCCCCTATCGGTTTTCATGGTGGTCGTGAAGAAAAAGCAGAGAAGTGTGGGTAATAACCTTCAAGGAAAGGGCTGTGATTGCACATCCATTTCACACTGAGGATCTCTCCCCTCACTTCCCCCCAGAACAGTAAAATGCTATATGGGGAGAGGAGTGAGAATGGCAGTAAGGCAGACAGTGTTTTGTTAGAGGTGGGACATTAAAAAAAAAAAAAAAAAGGAAGGGAATGTTGTGTGGAGGAGGCTGCTGGAGCTGGTGTGTGTTTTAAATAAGCAAGGTCTTCCACAGCTGGGCTTACTACTACAGCTGCTGTGCTTTCTCAGGAACGGGTTTTAGTTCAGGTATGAGGGTGCTGACAGGGGACACACACAGTCTAATCCTAATAGGCTGCTAGGGGCTCTGTGTGCCTCTTAAACAGAACCCCTATACCTGCTGGAAACACCGACTAGAAGCACAATTCACCAATCTCACTCTCCCAGACTGAACCTTCACTAAATGGATGATAAAAAAAAAACTAGAGTGCCGTCCTTGGCCTGGCTGGCTATGGGGAAATGTGGATGAATGTACCGTACCAAGTTGCAACTTCTCAAAGTGGGAATTTGAGTGATTTTTAAGTGTCAGTTGTTGGGTTATCTTTCAGTAGATGCCAAACATATTTCCAAAAAAAAAATATTTTCTTATTTTTTTAAAATCAGAATCTCTCTTTTCTGTTTGCTGCCAAACATAACAAAATGTGTGATGACTCATGTTGCATCTCAGGGTGTATACTGTACATAAATTCTTTCAATCAAATGCAGATCGAGGGTCACAGGCTAACCCTGCTCACTCTAGCCTATGATTCACAGTAAGTAAGGCTGATTTGGAGTCGCACCTTTCACATACAGTAGCAAGGTCGCAAAGTGCTTCACAAATTGTGCGGATCAAAAATATTCAGAGAAGCACAGAGAAGCGGTATAAAATGTCAAAGTAAGAGGTGTGTGTTCACAATTCCAAAGAATCTGGTTGTGGTCCAATTTATTTGTATGAATTTCTTCCTCATTTATACCCAAACTATATCTCTTTTTACGTTTATTAATTAGTGCTATATATAACCGTTTTGACTCAGATATCAGGTGTATCTACAGTATCCCTGTTGACTCAAAGATCTGACCAAACATTTACTAGCCTCTCCTGCACTGTCTTTGTCAGATTGCACAGTAGCTTTAAAATCTTGCTCTGCATCTCCCAGCACAGAGCTGCTGACCTTGCGGTGCAAAGTAATTTGATGGTAAATCGCTGTCATTTGGTCTGCCATGCCTCATGAAGCCATCTATGTTGTTATTTCTTGCCTCCAAGCTCCCACTGATCACCGTATTACACTGGGGCATGACTAATTGGATGGCCGCTGCCGGGACCGAAATTAATGCAACCGGATCGTCTGTGCAGAGTTGCAGTTTGTTGTCTTTTTTTTATACCTGTTTTTTAATACCTGTTTCTCCTTCTTGAGTGCCTTTTAAACATATATATTCAAGAATACTCTATGCATTCAAGTTTTCAAGTGCATACAGGAGTGGTAATGTTTGGAGATGAAGACACATGCAGTTCTGTTACAAGCCTCTAGATGTCACTGTTGATCAAGCACAGGTCTGGTGCTTGATTCTTGTGTTTGTATGGATAACACAACTTCTATAGCAGCAGATGGTGCTGATCATCATGACTCGCATCATATTTATTCTTCTTTGTTACTCCTTGTAAAATACCACCCTCCAGATAAATAAACAGCACAATTGGCGGTACGAGTTGGCTCAATGCAATTATCCCTAATTAAACAAAATAAGATCTGAGTACTCGGCTGACAGTCTGAACCTGCAATTAAGATGAAACAATTCAGGTGTGTGGTCTTACGTCTCGGCCTTGGGGGAGGCTCACATAAACCGCAAGAAAAAAGACAGGAGAGTCCGTTTTCCTCCGTCGTGGTTCTTCAAACGCCTCTTCACCCAGCAATAAGATTGTTTTGTCTTCATCTCATAGCGAGACAATTAGTCAGTAACTGGAGGAAGGCACTTCATCTTAATGCGGTATCCCATGGAAATGAGGAAAGCATGCTTTAGCGGTGTCCACACTCGGCTGGAGATTGTTATCCATGATCCATCCCAGTGTGTTCACTTTCCTCGGCCTGATTAAAGGATCCCAGGAATGAGAGACAGTGATCACTGATAATTGCACACACTGCATCACGGCCCTCCGCGGGTGTGAAATATCCCCCCTTTTTCTTTCTCCTCTTTTCCACAATCTCTCTGTTTCTCTCCCTTGATCGAGATGAAAATCCAAGGGAACAACGGAGCATAATGAAATGTAAAATGGGCTGCCTTGTTGACGGATTACCTCTTTAAACACAGACCACTACACTTTTCTACACTAAAAGACACAGGGAAGCATCCTTTGCTCTATTAATAAGTTATCTACAACATGATAATGTTTTCACAGTGAGTCATAGTTTTTCTCTTGTCAGATCAAACCCTATATTGAGAAAGTCAGGGTCACAGTGTGCTGTACCATGGCTTTGTTTACCCAGAGGAACCCACTGGGACCACTGTATGCTAGCGAAGCCAATCAGCACTGTGTAATTGAAATGGAGCAGCTGTAAATGACTGCAGATAGGTGCTATAAGCTCCACTCCCACTGTTAGATAAGATCCGATAGCCAGAGCAATGATGTCTGTTAACAGAAAAAACAACACACATGCAGCCCCACTGGACCTCGCAGAATTGTGCTAAACGTGGGCAGGAAGTGTGGTGAATGTGGGAGGAGGTGATATGAAAAGGGAGGACTGGGGGGTTGATGTGGAAATAATAGCAATTTGGTTTGTGTCATTGTAAGGTCATGTTTGCTATTTTATTTCAATAATGCGAATTATACATTTTCTTCTCTATAAATGAGTCAATCTCTGTCAAATAGTGCCGAGTATGCTACATAACTGATATTACAGAGAAAAAATTGTGTTGTAGAATTTAGAAAATCATTTTTTTAAACAATAATCTATTTGATTTTGTTTAATCTGTTTACATATATTTTCTTTTGTATAGCAATTTAGCTCCCATTGTTTAGGAAATGTTATACATTGATTAATACTCTGAAAACACAACATTAGGGATATGAAATTACATCAGTTTAATTAATACAGTATAGTTTACATTTTCTTCTTCTTCTTGTAATTCAGACTTAAATTTTTACATTTCAAGGAACAGCAAATGACAAAGGCTGCATCACACCTGTTTAATTCATTTTTAGAAAAAGTTTAGTGATGATACCAGGAATATTAGTGAGTATTCATTTCAGATCCAAGATAGTTAATTTTATTGGGTGTCATGTGTAAAGTAAGGCTGTCAGCATTAACTAGTTAATCGCGATTAATTAAGGTCTGAAATGAATGCATTTATTGTTTTACCGCGATTAATGGCATGCTATTTTGCCTCTTTAGGCGCACCGTTGGTAAGCCTCCTCAGTGTCTCCCTGTAGTCTCAGCGATGGAAAAGAACGACACTGCTGAGTCTTTGAATGTCTCATTTCACTTTTTAAAAAACAGCTCAGCTGACGTGTCCAAAGTAATATCCACCTTATGACATCAAAAATTTTACTTTTTTTACCTTTCCTTTTAACTGTTTTTATTTAGTTTTTGATCCGTAAATATCTTTATTTATACTTTGATAACTTTAAGTTGTGTTAAAACATCAGTGTGTATACCGTTTTCTGTGGTTAAGTTAATGATGTAACCTTCGATCTACCAAAAGGTCCTTACTTTATTTGATTATAAAAGCATGGTTGAAACAGCAAGTGGAGTACTCTGAGCTGATGTCGGTTTAAGAATAACGGAATTTCAAACATTCATAATGTGATTATTCGTGATTAACTTTTGAAATTGAGCGATCAATTGCGATGAAAATGTTTCAATCATTTGACAGCCATAGTGTAAATTTAGATCATGACAGCATGCTGGGGATCTCCAGTGTGGAGTTCAGCTGTGTCTCAACAGCCTCCATTGTGTTTTCTCCCCCCTCTGTTAAACTATGACACACTAATAGTTCTTCCCACCAGGGAAATCTGCTCGTGTTTCCTGTCCCAGAGCTGCCCTCTTCCTCTCTCAGTAAAAAAACCCACAGCCTGCTTCTTCTCCTCAACGGAGCAGCAGAGGTGGAGTTCGCTGTAACTCTGTTTGAAGATCTAAAAATAGATCCACAGCATTGGGCCTAATCTGTTGAATTTGACACAACAGGGGCGGAGGGTGGCATTCTGCAATTAGTTAACCTACACAGAGATACGTGTGAAGAAGAAAAAAACTGACTCCTGCTGGCATGGGAACACATTCATTATATGAAGAAGCTGTTTTTGCACTTTGTTTCAAAATGACATTTAGTGGGAGGCTTATATATCTCAACTTGGAGAACATTTCATAGTATGGTGGATTACATGTTTGTTTTTACTGATTGTTTGCACCTGTTCAGACACAGCATTCCTGATTCCTTTGTATTTCCTCTGTACAATGACAATAAAAGCCTTCTATTCATGTCTTATAAATTCAGCCAACAAAACATGTTGTTGTGAAAATGCAATTTGTTTAGAATTCGTTTTCATTTGACTTTTGATATTCTAAATTATCTTTGAAAACTGGACAGATACTAGCGGGCTTATTACGTCATACATTTCTTCTGTCCAAATAACTCCACCCTGAGTGTGCAGCCTTACAGCTTCTCTGTACTTCCCTCAAAAAAATAATATGAAGGAGATTCCGAGATGCAGACGGGACCCTGCAGCCTGAACAGCAGAGCCTGAAGCCAGAGTGAACAAGCTGAATTATTTAGCCCTTGTTAAACCCTGCACTGCCTTCCCTTGCGGTCTTCCAAAAAGATTGTGGCTCAGTCGCAGATGCTAACTATCTCTAGCTTCAAGTGTTGAATGGCAGAGCACAGCACCCTTCTCTCCTTTGCTTTCACATTAAGAGAACTGTATCTCCATTCTCTCCCAGTTGTTTGGTCTAGCTGTCCAGTCTTCCAGCAGGCCCTGTAGAGCTGGGTTCAGCTGGATCAAGCACGGAAGAAATTTGCCGAAAAAATACTTCAAGGCTTGGTTATTTTCCTCAGAAGACCCAGATATGTGAGGTCTCGCCACTTCTTGTCACCTGCTTATCCAACAGGGACATCCTCAAGCCACTCTTGGGCTACACACACACACACAGGAAAATTGTTTTTGGCCGCTCAGAATGATCTTCCCAAATACACTGTCTGCATTTTGTTTTGAAAAATTGGCAGCATTCAATTTTGCCTGTGACAGACAAGGTCCTGTTATGGCACTTGAAAGTTGACAGCTACCTTCTGAGTGACTGACAGCTTCTTAATTTGCCGAGGGGAAGGAGGGTCACAAGAGTGGCACATCCTTGTAGATTAAATTTTTACATATACTTCTTGGCAGCAGGAGATTCCTGTGCCCTGGTATTTAAAATGATAGTGTAACAGTTGGATTGAACTCTTGCTACGGAGGGCGCCACTGTGCACCTTGTCCTGTTTTTTTTGATACTCCACCTATAGTCTTACCCTCAGACCCATCAGTATCTCTCCTCTCATAGCCATATGAACATTTCTCATGATTTGTTTTAGTCATGTACAACCCAAGAACCACCTGAAGTACTGACAGCAGGGCTACATCAGTGCTGGTCATCGATGCTGACTGAGGGTTTTTAATGACCTGACCTTAATAATAATGATAATAACTAGATTTATACAGCACCTTTAAAAACACAGGATTACAAAGTGATTTGAAGAATAGCAAAAGCATAAAAAATAACAAAGCACGAGAACCCAAACCCAGATGAACAGAAACAACAGCAAGAATATTTATTGATTGTTTGATTGATTTTTTGTTTGATTGATTGATTGATAGAACTTTATTGTAATAATCTTGCATTAGCGGCTCCATTTACAAAGATACAAACAATTGACACAACATTCAAACACCAAACAAACGTTCAGAGGCCTTCAACTTGCTTTGCTCGGGGATTCATCTCCACATTCAATTGTAGAAATGACAAAGAATTGTTTCAGTCTAACCTTAGGACCCTGTATCTCCAGTTTGATGGTAATAGTTCATATTCTGTATCAGAGGAGATGCAGTTAGCCAGCCTTTACATGCTTTTATCGTATAGTCAGTCAATTCATAGAGTCTTTGCATTGTTTAGCCTAGACAACGCAAAGTAACCAATGCAGCAAAATACCCAACAAACATATTTAACCTTGACATGTTTATGACAACAACATCTATCTGCCAAGCAATCCTTCTAATTGCAAACAAAACTCAAGGAACCACGCTTGTAAAATATATTGTATAATTGGTTTTCCAGATTAAATTCCATTAATAAATGAATAGCAATGCTGGACAAAATAAAAACGCTTGCACACCAGATTCAATTATTATGAGAAATGTAATATAACACTTTTATATTTCTTTTTTTATTTCTTTTTACCATAATGAAAACAAGGACTAAAATACAAAAACTTTATTTATACAGCACACTTCATGCACAAAGGCAACTCAATGTGCTTTATTCAGGAAAGACAAATACAAGGCTCAAATATTCAAACAGGAGGACATAAAATCAAGGAGAGTCAAATCATTTTTACAAGAGACATAAAAACAATTACAAGTTTTAAAAGAGTTGCAAAGATAAAAAATTAAAAGTAAAGTGTAAGCTTAAATGCTCATTCAAAGGCACATGAAAATATAAATGTTTTGAACCTAGATTTAAAGACATTTACGTTTGGAGCACATCTAATCTATCGTAGCTTGTTCCAGATACAGGCAGCGTAGTGACTACATGCTGTTTCACTATGTTTAGTCAGGACTCTGACCAGAATCAATAGATCTAAGGATTCTGCTTGATTGACACATTTGAAACATGTCAGAAATGTATTCTGGGCCTATACCGTTCAGAGGCTGGCAGACCATTAAAAACACTTTAAAATCTTTTAAAAAATAAACTGGGAGCCTGTGCAGCGATTTTAAAAATAGAGTAATGTGCCCCATTTTTTGTGGTCGTTCTCAGAATCCAAGTTGCAGCATTTCAATGAGCTGCAGTTGTTTTATCGTCTTTTTAGGAAGTCTGGTTATTAGACCATTACAGTAGTCAACGTTATTTAATAATAATAATTTGAAAGACAAAACATGTTTTTTCTTATCATGCTGTCTGTCTATGTATGGTTTTATACAACTGTATTATTTATCCCAGACCAATGTGTTTAGTATCAATCAATGCTGAGGTCATGCTGTTCCTCGATGTGTAAAACCCACCCATAGAACTTCCCTAAACCTCCCTAACCCCAACTGGGACGTGCTGTGGAATTACATGATGAGGGAAAGGTTCAAATACACTCTCTGTATTCCTCACATCTGTTTTGAGGCCCTGTGTTTAATTTATAAAATAACTGCTTTTACAGCATTTTATTAGTTTCAGATGTGGCAGTTACAAGTCTTACTTATTTGTTAGTGTCCTCTTTGTAGCGTTTAAATAGTGAATTATCATTTTAGAAATCTTTACATTTCCACAGGCAGGTAAACTTAACAGCACTTAAAAAAGAGAGCTATATCATTTCTATATAGACATGTGTTCCATATACCTTAATGTCACACTTCTCTTTTGGATTAAATCTAATAAAATGTTTTTACTGTTTTAAGTGAACCACTCCTTGCACAGCAATCAAACTATAAATCCGTTTTTTTTTTTTAAAGATATTACCATAAAGATCAGGGACACTGATTGGAAGAGATTGAAAAAGTGCTATTGAGTGTTAGTAATTTCCCCTCCTTCTTATTCAGACATCAGTTGTGAGTGTAGTGTCCTCCTGAAGGCTACTTGTTGTGGTCAGGGACACATCGCCACTCTGTGAATGAGTGAAGTGCTGTGTGGAGCGGCAGTGTGCATACTAAGTGCAGACATGCAAATGTGAGAGAATAGAAAGAAAAAGCATTGACGCTAATAGGCTAATGTAAATATAAATGCACACAGTTTGAGCATTAAATGTAAGAGGCTATTAGTCATTAAGTCTATGTTCTGTTCTTGTAATAAGACTTTGGGCTTGATGCAGTCTGTGTATGAAAACTCTAATTCCTCTTGTATTTTGGACCCAGTCCCTTCCACTTTTTGAATTGGATGGTGCCTCTAATATGTTTTTGCTGTCATCTTGGGGATTCCAGGTTCCTCTGCAACAATTACATCCTTTGCGAATTAGCATTTTAATTACAAGGTGATTTGGGCAACAGTGCTGAGCATTGAACGATTTCTAATTAAGGAGACTTCCGAAAATTATTCCTGAAATGTATGACTGGAGCAATTTTCAGGAACATAACTCTCCCCTAACAATGAATTTAAATTGGGGGCCCTGGTCAGTCGTGTTTCAAAATGTCAACCTAAATCACGTACTTTAAAGACACCTAAGCCACCTACAGGGACAATAAAAAAAAATCAACATGGAAAGTGGTGAACAGTTAGCAAGTCTGCCGGTTGTTATCTTGATTAAGGTCATGGCCTCCTGCGGGGACTGTCGAGGCAGAAATGAATAATTACAAGACTTTTTAAGCCCTAAAAAGGAAATAAAAAGTCCAAGTGTCGCACAGTACTGAGTCTTTGTGCTGCACCCTTATAGGAAACTACAGCATAATATCTGTCTGCAGCCTTTTAGAGGAAACTGCAGAGTATGTCCTGACCTGTACTGTATTCATGTGCTGCCTGGCCTGAACAATGGGCTTTTCTCGTGGTGTAGCCGATAACAGATAGAGAGCAAAGTCGTTTACGGCATGGTTTGTGCACATTAATTAGAAAAAGGGGATAGTTATGCACACATCACTTAGAAGCAGGGCAATACAAAAAAACAGCAGAGGGAAGAAGATATGGCCGCACCCTTGCTTAAATGATACTAAAAGTTATTATTCACAACGTTTCGACCAGAGGTTTTCTTTATGTGAAAACTTTTTTGTGGCATTTGAGCAAGTGTGCAGGCATATCTTCTTCTCTCTTGTGCACATGAATTGCCATCCACTTTTGTCTCTTGAACCTGAAAATCTTGACCCACGCAAAAAAAAAAGATTATCCTCCTGTTTATTCATATGTTAAATGTGCAGTTGCATGTTATGTGTTGTGTCATGCTAGATATGCGTCACAGAAGGACTTTGGTTTCTCTACAGTGGTTAACTGCTGTGAAATCGGGAAAGCTGTTCTAATGTCTGATAACCCTGAAAGGACTTCATCAACAATCATAATGCATTTCAGGCACGATTATGCTGAATCCAGGTTATCAGTTTGAAAAGAATTCCTTTAAATGCAGTATATCACATGAGAAAATAAGGATACATGTGAAACCTGAACTCGGGAAGTTTTGCTACTCTAATAGTCGTCTCTTTAAGCATGGGCATTTTATGACATTCTTCTTGTCCCTTATAGGTCTCCAAAGATCAAGTAAGATTGGCTGAGGGGAATTCCAGAGTTACACAAGACATATTGTGAAAAAACTATCAAAAGAGTGTGTAGCTGTCCCCATTATGGTTATGCTGTGGGGATTTGACAGGAATGATAAAAACAAATCAACACCTTGCATGTCCATGAGCCGCAGGAAAAGCATAAACTGCTTTATATGAGGCTGTGTGCGGTATGTTAAACATCTGGGAAATGTATATTTCAGAAATCAGTTATAAAACAACCTGCAGCAAATTGAAGTTTGTAAATCTAAGCTGATGACAAAGACTTGATGAGTTGAGTTTTGAGGCTGTAGAACTGCCAACTGGTAAATGTGCTTCAGGGCCAAGTATAAATACAAGATAAGTTATATTGTCTAGTTGTTCTCAACTGGTTTAGCCTGAGGACCCACCACCAACTCCTTAAAGAGAAATTGTGATTTTTTTTTTTTTTACCTTTCAAATTTATTTGATGAAAACTTGTGCAGTTTTGACCTCAGGTGGTATAAAACATGTGTCAGAACAAAGAAACGGATCAAAACTAACAGGTTTATAAAGCACTTTACAGATTTTTTGGACACAGTTATTTTTCCAGGCACACATTTGCGACCAAATGAAAACACCTCTGCAACCCACTTTTGGGCCCCGACCCACCAGTTGAGATTATTATTATATTATATTATTATTATTATTATTATTATTATTATTATTATCTCAATGATAATTGAGAGATAAAATCAAAGTTTTCAAAAAATCTTTCATAACATGAAACAGCATATTACTAATGAAAAGCAGTCCATGAATATGAACCCTTATTGTCTGAATATGCTTTCAGTTGTCATAGATGTCAACACTCTAGTCTTTCAACCACTCAAAGTTTGTTCAAACTGCATGTGATTCTCTCACAGAGGCGCCGCTTATCAGCAGGCAAGGCAGGCAACTGCTTGGGGCCCCAGAAAAGTAGGGGGCCCCTGAGAGCTGCCCAGGCCACGATAAATCTCATTTTGAATTAAGTTAGCATGTTCTGCTACATTGCTTAATGAGCTGCGCTAGTAAACAATAATGTGCTTCTCTCCCTGATTGATTGGTGACAGCAGCTGTACTTCTTTCACAAGGGCCTCAAAAGGACACCCGGGTGAGAGTTTCATACACAAACAACAGAGGAGGTCTCCATGTCATGTTTCCATCAGGGTCATCAGGATATATTCTAATCCTCATTATAACCCTATTGCCATAGCATTTGTCAGCAATTTGGGTTTCAATATCTTACCCAAAGACACTTTTACATGCAGACTTGAGGAGCTGAGGATCAATCCTCTGATTTGATTGGTGTACAAACTGCTGCACAGAACAATTGGCTACGCATTTATCTTATGCCCATGTGCAATCATGACTTCATCATTTTCAGTGTTTGATCACAGTATTGTCATGGAACAGAAAAAGAAAGCAAAAGCAAGATAAACACTAATTAAACAGATCATAGACTAGACTGTCTTTCTTCCCAAGCTTTTGAGACAAAATTAGCAAGCTTTAACACATCCAACTTAAACAGCCATTCCAGTTTTTGCTCATCTGTCGACCCCAATGATTCAGGTCTTTGACGATCTATTTCATGAAACAATAATTCATATTTTATGAAAATCGGACTCACTTTCTACTTCACCCAAATACCACATCTCACAAAGACTGTTTTATTCTAGAATATTTTTAAATCGACCAACCTCAATGGCCCGAGGAAGAAAACCATGATCTTAACTGTGCGACCAAGAACTGAGGACCTCACAAGTCGTGTATTCACTTCTTTGTTTTGATCAACCTGCAGAATACTTAGAAATATGTATAAGCTAAACAATGGAAACTGTTTATTTATCTGTAATAGTGAAATTGCTGAAATCTTTTCTGTTTTTTGATAATATTAACTTAACTTTAACAAGTTGGGGGGGGTTCTGTGTTTTTTTTTCTGTTCGATACTACCACTGAAATTAACTTTTGTCCTCCATATGTTACACAATCCTCTGTAGATATCTCCTTGATATTTTCTCAGCTTTCAATTTGCTCTGAGAAGTGAGCAGTGTACAGGTAGAGGTCACATAAAGTTCTTCATGCTTCCTCAGGCTGACATAAACAGGATATTGTTCATAGACTCTGCTGCCACTTCATCTGATGTGCTGCACATCACAGAAATAACATGGAGGCCCATTCAGGTTTTATATTGAATTTGCATAACATTGACATGCTCCTCTCAGATACATCTTTGTGTTTTCCCCCATGATGTCGCATGAGCAATGTTTTGAGGATGCCTTTTAGCAACACACTCATGTTGATGGCTTCCATGGTAACAGGTAAACCAACCTTCAGGGGATAATATGCTAAACAGAAATCTTTCTGCAGGTTTCAATATGATGTCATTTTAGTTTGATCTGTGTGGAAGGACAACAACATTTTCATTGAACCTGCAATAATAACTGTACTTGCAATGTGTTTCTGAGGTTATCTGACATTCATCATTGAAAACAGTTACACAAGATGAAAACGTTGGTGTAAAAGGAGGGGGGGGGGGGGGCAAGGCTGAAAATGAATTGCAGATTGCAGCTGCCTATTTATTAATTTGCTTTCTTTTTACCATTGTATGCCTCAAATCTACTCCTGTGACATATGAGTATATGGTTAAGAAAAACTCTTTCTGTTTCTTATTGTCCTAAGTTACAAAATAAAGATGTCAACAAAAAACTGTAGGAGTATGGGTTATTTACCTGGTTAAATTAAGGTTAAATATAAAAAAAAATGGAGAGCATTATAAATGGGTTGTGTAGGTTTTTGTAACACAAAACTGCCTATTTCAAAAATACAAGCCAATATTTGCCATTTGTTATTCAGTTTTTTATTTTTTGGAGGACTCAGTAATGGCTCCAGAGTCCTTGAATTACAGTTTTGAAAGGAATATATGAATATCTCTCTCACCCGTAGAGTCGGTCGTATCACAACTGGAAGGTCAAGGGTGCAACCCCCAGCTACTGCAGCCAGATACCGATGTATCCTTGGCCAAAACACTTAACCCCAAGTGGCTCCCCCTGCTTCGTCGGCAGCTCGTGAATGTGTATGAATAGGATTAGTAAATACGAATGGAAAAGTTACATAGCAGCCTCTGCCACCAGGGTGTGAATGGGTGTGAATGGGTAGGTGAGACCTGCAGTGTAAAGTGTGCTTTGGGTAGTCAGAAGACTAGAAAAGTGCTATACAAGCTCGAGTCTATTTACCATTTGATTAGGCCTTACAGGGTTATCTTTCAATGAGAAGTACATGAAAGAAAATCAGAAACTAGCAGTGTAAAATTGAAACACAATTCGTCTTTAGTTCTGTGTTCCATCATAAGGAGCAAACAAAATATACAAAATAAAAATGTTGCTCATAGTGCATAGTCAATGTAAGTGATAAGTCTAACTCAGGTTCAGTAGTGTGAAAGAAACTAAGATCAGAGTTTGCCCTAAGTTGGTACAGAGCTCTGCCAGAGTGGAGAAGACCACAGTGCTGCCTTGTTGTACGGTGGGGGGGGGCAATGAATTATTTACAACTCATTTCTCTTTCATCTCTCAGGCCTAAACACAGCTCTTTGCCATCTCAGCCAACAACAGCCTCATATCTCTCCGTGTCTTGCGCTTCTGTAATAGGAGGGGAATGGTTCTGCATAAGTGCAGCATGCTTTGCAGTGCAAAACAAGTGCAAAGCATGATGGGAGGCTCAGAAGAGACCTTTTGGCTCAAGTGCTAAATAGGAAGTGAATGGTAAATATGGAGAACAGTTGGCAGAGTTAAAGATTTACATAACTGTGGGACTCAAACATGCACAGTTGTGAGAAGTGAACATTTTCAATCACAACATTGTGGGTTATGAATCCAACCATCTTTAGACAACAGCTTCTAACGGCATACTGGACTAGTTTAAGAGACTCTGTGGTTAGAGACACTACTCATATCCATGGGAAAGTACTCAAAAACATATTTGAAAAGCAATGACATTTCAGACTATTTTTATCTGTATTTGTTTTTTAAGGTCATGGACGGTGATCTCATCATGGCCAAATGATTCTTGGGAAATGTATGCCCCACTTTCAGAGCAGCTACATATATTTCATTATATAGTTTGACACTTTGTATGCAAGCACCCAAAAATCAGAATGACAAGGGTCATTTCAGGTACAATGGGTGCATTAGCATTGGATTAACACTAAAAACAAATAGTGCACTATGTTATTGCTAAACTGTAGAATTACCAGTTACTTCAGTACTGCATACTATTTTTGTGACTTGTTTGTTGTTGTTTATTGACCTAATTATAAAAAACTTTGGTCCTTTAATCAATGAAATGAACTCAATTTGTGTGATAAAGGTGGTTGTTTAAAAATAAAATAAAGCTTAAATATCTAAAATGTCACAAACTGGCTCCAAGCAAGTGACATAGAATGACATGACACATTAAACAAGGTTTAAAGAGAGTACATTGTTTACAAGCTAAAGTTAAAAAAAACAACATAATAATGCAAGTGTGATAAAGCAGGCGTGTAGGCAATGCATGGATGGGTGTAGTTTTGTGAAGTTCAACCAAAACCAAAACAGCTGATGAAGTAAGAGTCGAAGCCACTTAAATAAGTACAGGTGTTCAACCGTTTACTGATGTCCTTCCCAATTCTGCCTATTGGCTACTGAGCCAAGAACCTAAACCAACCAAACCTATGCAAGCAGAGAGGGCAGGACGTCGCGAGAACTTATTCTGAAATCTACTTGTGCAGTAGTATAGCCTTTTTTTTTTTTGTGGCGATCTTCCATTAAACCCATCACTGATTTCTCCTTCTGTGGCTCATGTCTCTTTTCGAAACTGCAGGGATGCTGTGCTGCAGTTTCTTGTTAAAGATCCAATAGGCCCAACTCAATCGTGGGTGACATGAGTCCAACATGCACAGATGGAAAGCTGAATGACCCAATTAAATGTTTGGAGCTGCTTGCAAGCAGCTGGAGTCGAACATAATAACTGAAACTGAAATACAGAGACTGAAAGGCTTAGCATGTTTTTTAGAGGAGTGTTTGCTGGAATTGGAAATTGGAAATTTTACAGGCTTTTTCAAAGTGATCTGGCAGCATAAGTACAAGAACTTTGGGCAATTTAAAGTCCAGTTTTAACATATATACGTATATGCCTCAATCTGTTTGTGTAATGATTAAAGTTCATTAGAGATAAACATTTTTCCTCAACTGAACGCACAAGTGAATAACTTAGCATGCAGAACTTTCTGGATGTACTCACTGTACACATACTACCATTGAATTGAACAATTATAGCTAAAAAAAGAGAGTTGTCAAAAAGGTGTATTCCAGTGTATTATTTTTGAGATTTACATCCAGTATTGATTGACCACAATTCAGTGACGATATGGATACGGATCATGATTAAATTCACTAAATGGTTTTCTACTAAGTAGTCCATGTTTGTTTTTCTTCAATGTTACCCTGTAGTTTGGGGTATCAACAGTATGTTTAATTTACATGCATATTAAACAAAACTGTAAATTGTAATAAAAAATCAAATAAAAAATAATAATTATCATATGATTGTCTTACAACCGAGATTTGCAATACAAGCTCTGACAAATAAAAAAGTTCACGGTTTTAAATTATGCTAACTTCTGTTTTTGTAATCAAACTTTTTAGTATGGTTTTACTGATAAAGATAATGGTTGTTTCCTACGACGGAGGATTAGGGCCACGTTAAAAAAAACTTTTTTTAAATTTTGAGATTAAAGTCGTAAATTTACGAGATTAAACTCGTAAATTAACAAGTTTGAGACCAGCCTGCGCAAAATGATGAAAGAAGAACTCCTTAAGTATTTTCCTCTGCAGACAACTTCCTCCAAGTCAGTGTGGTTCTTTCTTCAGTTTCTTGCAGTATCTTTTCAGGTTGCTGATATTTTATGACAATGTGAAGATGATGATGTACCAAAAGCATGTGTAGTTTCATATCTGCATAAGTGAAGCCCCAACACAACTATTTGTGTCTGTTATCGGTCTGCCTTGTCAAAGTGTCTCATGTGCAGAGACAGTTTGTACATCATTTTACAGATAAACAAGGTCTTGCAATTTAAAGTGAAAACTTCTCTTGAACTAACTGTTTTTACCGACTACACAAGGAAGTAGCCTATTTCCTTAGCTTACCTTTAGGACAAGATGCTCCATGTTTGTAATTTGAGAACAGGATACTGCTGCTTTTCTGATAAAGACTAAAATAACGACTTTATTCTTTTATTCTTGAAAGACACAAGAGTTCTACTTTCATCATTTTCGCGCAGGCTGGTCTCTAACTCGTTAATTTACAACTTTATTCTCGTAAATTTACAACTTTAATCTAGTAAATTTACGACTTCATTCTCGTAAATTTACGACTTAGTTTCCAACTGACTTCTATGTAAAAATCTTCAATATGACTCATAAAATAGTTTCATTATTACTTGTTATGTCAGTCTACTCTAGATATTGAACTATGCATTTTCACAGCTTACTGTCATTTCCCATTTTGTATTACAGGTGCAGATTAGTAGTTTGGTTGAATGTGTTCAGTGTTCATGTAACCTACATGAGTTGAATGGGATTCAAATAAAAACTTGCATCGTGACACATAGCGATTGCGATAGCCTCCTGGCTGACATCCGCATCCTCTGCCTGGATCCAATCGGCTTTTGGAGTTGGCTGAAAAAAAGTTTGTTCACAAGTAATTGTTGCCTTGGGTCAAATGCCCTAGTTTTGTTTATTTTTTGCCATCCTTATTTGTGTGCAGGTCCTGGTATGTTCATACCAAGGCCTACATTACTGGTCTAACCTTTAAGCCCGCCCATAACGTTAACATAACAAACAAAAAGGTTAACCATTTTAAGAAAGGGAAGTGAGGGGGTTGTTACATTTTGAAGTAGGCAACTATAAACACAATGTACACGATTGTGTTAATAAGAAATAGTTGAGTATTTAGGTGTAGAACAAAATGAGTTATCGTTGTTTAAATTTAGGATGGATTATGTTTTTGCTAACCGTCAAGGGCCCATCATGCAGCTGGGCCTCATCATTCTTAGACTCTCCCTCTCATACCATGTCTCGAGGCTCAATATTCATATGCATATCAGGGATAATGATCCAAATACAGATCAAATGACTCATTTTTATAAACCACTTTCACGTGGTCACATGTCAATGAAGGACATGTGAGCAAGAGATGGAAGTCTTATTTTTAGACCAAAATCTTCCAGCAGTGCGTTTGTTCGCCTTGTGGTTGGATCAATATTGTGCTTGTCCCATGATATGTCATGTTTTAATTTGGTGTTTGTTTCTCTTAAATGGAGAAGTGAAAATTGTGACAAGAGAGGAAAATGTTGCAAGTGGGTAACTGCCACCAGATGTTAGATTAATATCTTTTCAGTAGTTTTCAGTAGGAAAGTTGATGTACATCGTAAAAGGCAATATTTTGCATAATTCTATGCTTGGATATCTGGTGTAAGGTAGGCTATGCCATGACTCCTCTTGGTGATCACATAAAAGAAAATACATTTTTTCAGTGTAGTGTTGAACATTGGTCAGTATTGATCTGAACACAACAGGAAGTTGAAGAAGCCATTACTCTCCTGCTGTCTGTGGGGCAATTTAGGAACTGGTCACAAACTCTTTAAGCAGTGGACAAATCATTGTGTCAGTATCTGTGCAACAAAAGGGCAGCTTCATTTTTTAAATGGTTTATCACCTGGTCAATAAAGCTTCATTGAACCATCAGATACAGAGTCGGAGAAGGCAATGCTTATGCCCAGACAATGACCGAACTCATCATTCTGAGGGTTGAAATGGTAGACTGTAGTCCTATAGGAAGTTGCTTCTAAAAAAGAAAAAAAAAATACATAAAAAATGAAAAAAATGAACATACCATTTTAACTAGGACAACAGTAATTTCATTGTTTTTGAGTGGAACAATTCAACTTCATGACTCACACAATGGTAGGCTATACTGTGCTAAGTTTGAGATATTGTCCTCACTGGAATACAATAACTTTTAGCCTTAACTGTATTAGAGAACATCTAGTTTCAGTGAAGTGAAGCCATGTACAATCCTTAGAAATAAGCAACCTTACAAAAGAAAAAGCTGTCACCAGCTCCAAGAGACTGTGCCTCCTCCATGCTGTGGCTGTAAAAGTAGGATCTATGCGTCTGTAACTTGACAGGGGGTATATCGACTTTTGTGTGTTTATATTAGGCTACGACTAAAAACTTTATCATGACCTCTTTCAACGAGATAAAGTAACCTAACTGATGATTCTCATTAGATTAGGATTGTGTGTTTTGGACTGTTTGTATTTTGATAATACTTTGAGTCGTTATGACTATTGAGTCATTTTAAAATAAATATGATTTTGATAAGTCGAATAGGCCTATATGCTAAGTTAATTTGAGTTTAAATAAATAAATGAATTCCAAATTCTGCCTTTTGTGCTGACCCGCACATAGCATGCTGTTATAATGCACTCTATTATGTAACCAGGCAACAGTAACATCAGCTGCAATAATTACACAGACACGACATGACTGTATGTTTAGTGTAATAACACACAAAAGACAAACACACACACACGCCCAGGGTGTGTTTTGAGTCGACCAATTCCCGCCCTGCTTCATATCCGCGGTCATCCTTTCATAATTCACTCATGCATCTATTCTTACAACTCACTGAGTCCTATCCGCCTGCTGTGAAATCACACTGACCCTCTCCGTCACAACAGACTCCTCCCCTTCGACGCCACGCCGACCTTATGACTGTCAGATAAACTGACCAATAGCGACAGGAATTCCCACCCGTTTACGTATCTGACCGGCCAATCAGAACGTGGGTAGGCGGAATCACCGTGGGCCTGGCATTCACGTTTGGTTGCAAAAGGTAAGCTCTGGGTGGTGATTTTTATGAGTTTGCTTTGCCATTTGATTTATTGTTCATACTGTATTTTATAGCATTGTGTCGTAGGTGCTTGTGTGTGCTCCTGTCTATTAAAATACACATTTACGATAGGTAACAGTCGTCCATTCGTGGTAGCATGGCTAAGTGTTTAGCACTGCAAAGTATTCAAAGCAGAGAGAACAACGGTGATTTCCTTTATTAACGATACAACAGCTGTTTATTAATTCTGATTCACGGCTGAATTGTCCGTTTTTGTAAAGGTCCGGTTAGTTCTCGTTGGAAACTGTCAGAGTATCCTGACAAGCAAGAAGCATTTTTTTTGTTGTTGTCGGCTTCTACAATGTTTTCACTAAGTTACACGGTTTTAAGTTTGCTTTCTCTACCAATTCATCATATTGCTCATCAGAGGGCTTTGTCTGCAAGTGCCAACCCGCATTGATTCAAATGTTTTACCAAGCCGCCTTAAGCTTCCTCTGACATGTTTGTTTACATCTGTTTTATCGCTTTCCTCACTGTCTGCACACTATCAAGAATAACCAGGGACACACGTGTTAAAGCAAAGATATCGAGATACAAACTTTTTGAATTGTTGTTTACATAATGCTCTGGTTGTTACAGAAACTGATTCACTGCTGAGCTGAGGAGGTAAAGGGACGGATACAAACCCTACCACACCTCTCCCTCTTCAAACTGCCTCCTCTGTTGGATACTTCTTTTTTTTTGAGGGGGGGAACTATCTGGAAACTTTCAGCTTGATTTTTTTTTTTTTTATCTTCCCTTTTGGACGGAATGGATTTTGAGAAGACCTAACCTGGATGGTTTACTGTACGAACTCGTTGTTGAAAGCTTGCCTGTAGAGTTAGCTGACTTTTCAAAGGGGGTCGCATTCATTTATTTAGAGGGTAACTAACCCAACACCAAAATGGATCAAGCCGGCGGTGGTGAGGACCCGAATAAACCCTCTAAAAAGAAGTCCAACGAGGACGAGGGTAAAAACAAAAAGCTGGTAGGTACTCGGGAAAGTGCAATTGTTTGGGGGGAAAATGGTATGCAGTGAACTGTCAAATCCTGTAATCTAACAAACAAAGGTTAATTTCACTGTTCAATTTACTCACTAGTTGCAGAAAGTTGCACTACTGCACATGAATTCTCTTCATAGCTACATTTAACACTTTCAGAAAGGTTGAGTCTTCAGTGTAAAGTTTTATAGTTTGAGTGAGTAAAGTGAAAATAACTCCAGTACAGACAAGAAAAAATCATGCTGTCATTTCAGCATATCTCTGTTTACTGCAGGATGAGGCCCGAATAGTTATTGATGTGTTGTTATTACTATTTAATGTAGCCCAATAAGAAGCGGCTAATAGCTGTTAAGAGTTGAGCAAAAGAGATAGTGTTTCACTGAGTGCTTTACCTTTGAAAGCACTCAGAGCATCATGTGATTCTTCAGAGATACACCTCCTGACAGTTCTTTTAAGAGCATTCTTGTTGTGACAGTTTGGCCTCTTTATGTAATTCTTTAAGGAATATACAAAGAAGAAGTTCAGTAACAGGATGACTCATTGCAGAGAGTGATCTTTAGGAGTTGTGTGTTTGTTTTTATTTTTATGGACTTCTTGAGTGTGTCTGATTGATAACATTGTATAATCAGTTCAATAAATGACAGCTTTGTGCCTAACAACCGAAAACTACGTCAGAAATAATGACATTTACAGCTTCAACGTTGGGTAGGCTTTAGTTTGGAAGTGGGCAACCCTGAGTCTGCATTCCCCCCCTGAGTGTCACAGAGCTATTTCAGTGTGGCGTTCAATGCCTGGAAATGAAATCAGACAATTTGTGTGAGAAGGTGCTGGTGTTGGTTGTTTTGGAGGAAACACTGTCATTCATTCTGTATGAAGACCGCACAATAACTTCTATTGACTCATGCCGTCTTATAACGTATGGAAGCAAAGAAAAACGTTGCTGTTGTTGTGTAAACAATGTCTTTACAACTACAATGTACAACTTACGTTGGTAAACTGTAGCCACAGTCTTGTATTTGCTGTCTTCTAAACTAGATCTAAACTAGATTGAAGTGTGTTAAGTGCATGTCACTGTGCAAACTTTGTCAGCGACTGTAAAAAGAGACTGAGGGTAATTTTCCGTGACCAAAAACAAAAAACTTTGGCAGCTGTTGATCATCATTTTGGACTCGCCACAATTGTCAGCGTGGAAAGCTTGGCTTGCAGTTGAACTGTCTGGATGATGTTGCCTCTCGAATAACAGGCTGTGCTGCTTTGCATTGTGCCCCACAGTGATCTGTGATTGTTTGCTGCTGGTGGGATTGGTCAAAAGTTTAGTTACAGCCACTGATACCAAACAAGGCAAAGTGTTTTGGTAAAGTGAAAAGGCACAGATGGGCCAAGTTGTAGTGATTGCTGACGTAGAGGCTGACCACTGATGGCTTCCTTAACACCTTTGTTGTTTACTTAGGTGGTGTTTTTTTGTTCTTCTGGGTGCAGCTGTCCTAAACACTTATACACCAGGAGGAAAACAGCACCACTGCTGTTGTGTTTCAGTGAAGGGGAAACAGTCCTAAAACAAGTAATCACTGGTTGTGTTCAGTAAAGTTAAGGTAAGGGAAAGTGGGACCATAATAACTGCCAGACAGGAAATCCCAGAGTGGGCAGAAATGCACTCACAGAGCTACCAAAGGGTGTTGTCCTGGGAAATCCTACCAACTACTTGCAACTCTTGTATATCCTGCCTCCCAAGTCTAATATTGTTCACAAGGGTGTTTTGGTGATGTAAGCGCTCAGCAAATCACTTTTTGTTCCTTAAAGTAGTCTCGGGGCCAGGAACGTTCCCTGTTGCTCAATCCTCCGAGCTGAGCTGTCAAAGGCAAAGGAAGTCTAAAGTGGGGCTGTTGCAGAAATCTTAACAAGAGCTCAACACAGAATTTCAGGAGGGAAGTCATTTCTCATCCCTGGGTGGAGCCATGATCTGTTTTTTTTTTTTCAGCCCCACTTTTGAGCTTCCTGAATGGATGCTGTAGCTCAACATTTGTTTGGAAACGAGAAGTAAATAAGCCTATGTGTGCAAACATGAATGTTTATTCTTATTTCAATCAATGAAGCTTCAATTGAAAAATCATTTAAAATGACAATCAAAGAAGTATGTCATCTCATTTTGACAAAAGTTTTGTTCTTTTCTTATGTTTGGACTCCCCCGATTTACTCATACAGTAAGACTAAATGTGTTTTCCCCATATGCACAGAAAACGTGGAGAATGTAGGCTTGTGCTGGGTCAGTGTAATGCAGGGTTGTATAGATGAAGTCCAGACTCGAGGATGGAGTTATGTCTATCCTGAGAAGGATTCAATAAGGTTTGTGTCTTTTCTGATGCAGACCATCTACCAAGCACTGTTTGCAGGGCTAATGAGCAAAGTAGACACAGGCGCAGCGTGGTCTCTGCAAAGTCAAATCAGCAGAGGAGAAACACTGAAAGCTGTATGTTTGTTTTACAAGTCACTGGGCAGGATTACATCACAGCAACACCATTCAGGCTTCGGGCCCAGAAACTAGATACTCAATGCAGCCAAGGACATGAGAATGATACACCGTGTCCAGACATAGTTGGTTGAGAACTTCTCAGCAGTTTTGTAGCTTAACTTTGTGATAACATCTTTTTCTTGATGTTGAAAAAAAACCATGACATTCCTAAAAGGGGCTGTTGGTGAGAGGTTAAAGGAATTCAGGAGAGCCAGTTTGACGTAAAAGGAGAACAAATTACCCCTC
Organism: Labrus mixtus; assembly: GCF_963584025.1. Classification (NCBI taxonomy): domain Eukaryota; kingdom Metazoa; phylum Chordata; class Actinopteri; order Labriformes; family Labridae; genus Labrus; species Labrus mixtus. The sequence continues at coordinate 14,828,308 of NC_083621.1, read as the reverse complement.
TGCATTCCAGAGTTGAAGAAAAAAAATGATGTCATACAGACAAGCACAAGGGAAAAGTCATCCCAGTACAGCCCTGTAAGAACTGTGTGACTTGACATACCCACAATAACTTTGTTTTAGATGTAACGTTCAACCTGAATATAGAAATCAGACGCCTACTCTGCACCTCTTCATATGTAGTATATTTGATTACTTTCAGAAAGTGTCAAAGACTTTAGCAACAGTTATTTGTTTTTGTAAAATTTGGCTGTTAAGTTAACCTGCAGTTTTTTTTTTTCAAGACTGTACCTTTAAAGAGATTTTAAAACTGAAGTACACATTTACTAAAAGCTTTAGCTGCACCTCTGTAAAAGTCTGTAAATTATCTGTTTGAGGTAAAGAATGTCTGATGATTAAACATGTTATTCATAACTTCAAAGCAAACCTCAACATCAGCAGTGTGTTTGGCAGGTATTCTGCAATGAGATCAGTCAGTCAAAGGACTGATTCATTTGTTTGCTTTCAGGCTTTGCTTGTCTGCTGTGATTTATATTATCAATAAGAGCATGAGTGGGAGTTAGAGGTATACCTTTATATACGTACATGTCCTTTATTAAACCAGGTAAAGCCTCATTAAGATGAAATCCCTTTTAGTAGGAGGGACCTTGTTGTGTATTTTACACAGACTTTGCAAGTGGGTAAGATTATTTGTGGTTATTGTGGTAGCCTGAATGAAAAGGCTTGTAGAAGTTATCAAATTCTTTGAAGTGAGATGGCTAACATGTCAGGACTGAGTACCTTTTTTTTAATCCAAAAAACAAAATTTGCCCCAAATGATGGCTGTGTCCAAAATCCAAGCGGCAAACTTCTGTGTTGCCTCAAGTGGCATTAAGCCAACGAAGCAGTGACAGGCCCTTTGCAAAATAGAGTTGAGAAGGAACTTGTATTTGGTAGAATATTATCTCATTGGGAGATGAGCCCTGGCATTCAAATGACCACAAAAAAGCCAAATAATAATGAAAAACACTATGAATGGTTCGAGTGGGGTGAGGCCTGCCTTAATGCGTAGTTCAATTATTTCTCAAAACTTTCTTGTTTTAGCATTTTGGTCTCTAGCATGTAAGCTGTTGTTTCGTGTAGCACCAGTTTTAGGTGTTAGTTGAGTGAACATCTATATGCTGTAGATACTTGATCATATTTTATAACTTCAGGTGGGTAATTTCCAGAAACTAGTGAGCCTGACCTAGTTTTTACAATAGGTTAATACAGACTTTAATGCTTCAGTTACACTGGAGAAATGAGTGCTTTCTGAGATTATGTTGAAAAGGGCTTTGAGAAAATCTTAAACAGCTTTTTTTCCCAACAGTTAGGTAAGACTGCTGCTAGATGAAAACAGGAATTAGGCAGAAGGCAAACTCTGTCATAGTCTCTACTTTGACAGGTTTGTAATATCCACTTTTTCCTGTCAAGTTAATTTAGAGCACCAACTTTTAATGAATGCTTTTTATTGAAGTGTGACTTAATGATTGTATTGCTTGTCATTCGGGGGCCATTAAAGTAATTAAAGCTTCACTAATGAATGGACAGTTGAGCACAACTGAAGCAGCGGGGTCTTTAAAATGAGACCCCAGACATGAGGGAGCTTAGTGGAAAACATACTCTACATTTCATTCTGTTTGCTACAGAGAAAGTCTAGACAGGGCGGCTGTGGCTAAGTTGGTAGATTCGATCATCTCACAAACGGCAGTTCGGGGGTTGGATCCCCAGCTCCGGCAGCCACATGTCCGATGTGTCCTTGGGAAAGACACTTCACCTCAAGTTGCTCCCGCTGCTTCGCCGGTGGTGTATGCAGTGTTTCCCTTAGGTTTAAAGCGTTGGGGGGGTGGGGACAAGCCGACACGGCGACACAAACACTTGAAGGAATCTTGGTGTTCATGTGTTACTTTTAATGACAGCTGTCCTTTTCTATCGAAAAGGTATCCTTAAATGACTTCTTTCCCTGATTTCCGACTCTATCCACTATCCTATCTCTACAATAAAAGGCACAAAAAGCCCAAAATTAAATCTTAAAAAACACACAAATGCACATTAGGCTCCGACTATTATATCCAGTTTATTGCATACATGGTTTCTTGAACAAATTGTTGATAAATATAATATGGGATTTAGGATAAATATTGCGGCCCCCTATATAACATTGTATTTCCTCGATTAGATTAACATTAGTTGGTAGTTTTTCTCTAAATATTTAGAGAATATTTAATATACTATTACAGTTCAAGTTTGTTTTTGCATTAAAACCTACATTCTTGAAGGACATAAACTATTTGTTTACCTCTTAAGAGATATTATGAAAACTGTATATTTATTTGGAACATGACTTTTCTCCCTTTCACTTTTACATAGGACAAAGCCCTTGTAAAAAAAAAAAAAGGATATTTTTCTATCAGACAAGCACACTGTTATTCAGCAGTGTTGTTAACATTTGTGCTCTTGACATTTTTGACAGTATCACATTGTGAATCATATTTAATGGCTCACTGTGCCTCTGTTGTTGGAAGCTGTGGCATTTGAAGCTTCTGTCACTTTGATACATGAGCTTTAGGGGAGCCTCAGGGATCATTTTAGGTCATGTCAGCACGTGGTTAGTACAAGTTGCTAGCATCACACTCACTTGAGGCTGGTGTGAATGAGCTTTCTCCTGTTAGTAAATCTCAACAAGTCTTTGTCATGTAGCCTTTTCCAACGAGCTTCAATCTGTTCGTCTCACTGTTAAGTTATGAGTGAATAACCGCGATTGTGTTTGGAAGACGTGTAAGAAACGGCAGGAAATAGACCATGTGTGAGTGTTTAATGGTATACAGGAAGTTGAGGGGAGGAAGTGGTGAAGAATGCTTTAGTCACACTAAAGAGAGTGACATTAGAGCCGTGTGGTTCTTCCACTGAGATAAGCCCAGTTTATGTAGGCTACATCAGTGGGTACGATCAAAGACTTGAGAATGGGAAATGTATTTCTCATTCTCTGTTTCATCTTACACATCCCGTGTTAGACATAGTTAGACAAAGTTTTCTCCATGTAATAAATGCATGAATCAGCTTTGGATTTGCTCAGAGTGGCATACGCATTAGCTTGATGATTCATGAAGTAGCTGTGTTTTGACTGTTCAACTGCAGAGTCTGATGTAGGCCAGGATGAAGGGGTTTCCCTGCACTGCTATTATCACAAAACATGGGAAAGGGAAGCTTTCCTCTACTTGCCAAATTTGATAACGAGAGGTGTTTATAATTGCTGCTTGTCAGTATAAATTGGAAAATCAGATTTTGATGGATTGTTAGACAGCTGTATACTTTTTCATCTGTAAGAGTTGCAAGTAAATGACAAAATGTGTCATTTTCTGTCATATAAAGTGCATTATTTGTTGAAAGGAATTGTGCTGTGATGATAAGTCTTTATCCGAGTATTTGAAGAGACTAAAGAAAGCTAGTGGTTTTTTTTTAAATCAGAGAATGAATCTAAATGAATCCTTCAATTATATAAATTGACATGTGCAATAAACCTATTGATGTAATGAGGGGCGCTGTGAAAAGAGGTCAATCCAATAGGACAACATACTGGGTGACAAAGCAACTTGATACACTGACTGACACATGCAGGCTGATGGTGATAGCATGATTCCTTTAATAAATATCTTAAGAGTCATGGTCCACAACTGATAAATCACAGTGGAGACATAAGCAGCATAAGCTAATGTCCATGACCATTTTCTCAAACTGGTTAGGACAAAAAAAAAATAAAGATTTGAAATCGCCCCTAAAATGAATCAGAATAATAGCTGTTACATCATTGTGGCTGCAGCTTTAAATGTCTTTATAATAATACAATAGTCTTTTTTTTCAACACAATCACATTTTGTCTGTAATTTCATGATCATTTTAAGAACTGCCCACACTGAAACATTTGATCTCTCTTTTGTGCTGGCTGCATATCATGCCAACCCTCGAGCTTGGAGTACTAGAGATTTGCTTTCAACACAGACAGAGATAACCTGAGGGCAATGCTGTGCTAGTCTGCAGTCACATGGTCAGGCCATTCAAATCTTAACTCTGCTTGCCTTTGTGTGCTTCCCCCCCCGATTCAATAGTTGCTGTTTCTGGAAACAGCAAACTGTACCAGCCCTCTGCTGAAATAATAAGGCTAACCAGACTCGTGCCCTTTTAAAGACATGTAAGCTCTTGCAGAAAATCAACTGCATTAGTAATGGTTTATTTTCCCTGTTCTTTTGCAAAGTAATTACCGTACATGACCTGATATCATTTTTGGGAAGTTTTGGATTTATTACAAGCTTTTGAGTCAACACTGCGCCTGCATGTGTCAAGACTTAATTTATTAGTTCAGGAGAATAACTTGACATTCTGTGCTTGATTTAGATAGCTCCTAATCCAGTTTGCCACGAGGACAAGTGTGCTATTATTGTGTGTGTGTGTGTGTGTGTGTGTGTGTGTGTGTACACAATAGATTGAGGCTCTGTCGGCTGTTGTTAGTGTGTTAGCTGCGCTTGTGGCACTGCCTGCAGTCACATCACTCTGTACCCCCGTGTACCGTGTAAGCACTCAGAATTGAGTCAGAATCTTCTCTTCACTTTCCTCTCTCTCAGTTTTGCTCTCATTTGGGTTGACTTACTCACAGACAGACGTGGGTATCATGATTTTATTGCAGCTAAAGTTCCTCAACCTTCTCTGCTTTGACTCTCTCTCATTTAAATGACGCTTAGATTAGAAGAAAAAACAACCTCATTGACTCTTCATATTATCACTTTATTTTGTTGTTCTCATCTGCTTTTTCTTAAACACATTATAACAAATTTATTGTTAATCTATGGAAAAAAATATTGATTTGTTAATTAATAATAATTTTTATGATGATTGATCATCGTCATGATTAATATCATCTGAATGTGCTGACCCAATCTTAAAAATGAATGAAAAAGTGATGTAAATAGACCTGTTGTGGATTCCACTTTTCAAAGTTGTTCAGATAACTCAGTAAAGGCCCTAGAGCAGGAGAGATAAAAACATCAAACAAAGTTTGAATAAAGATGAGACTCAAGGCTGTTGTGCAAATGAAACCAGATGTTTACTGTCATTTAACAGGAATTCAGGAAGAATTATTTGCATAGTGTGAGAGAAAGCACAGAGAAGAGGTGTTCTTCTATCTGGCTGCTGAAGTCAGTTTTTATATCAAATATATTCCTACTGAATAAAGGATCTCAAGGAGTGAGGAATTTAAAATAAAACCAAAGGTGTTAATTGGGTCGTAGTTTGTCTATAGGCTTTTTTACTCCATTTTTGCTCTGTTTGATAGGGGTACTTTGCAAACATTCAGAGTAATTTAATATATTTTATCACAAAGGATAAATGTTACTTTCATGCATTAATAAATCCCTGGTCACAGCAAAGGCAGTGCAGTGCACAATCTCTGTGAGATCACAAATACAGCCATTGACAAGTCTTTGTAACAGGATTAATTTGGACAAACTGATTAGTCTAGACGAGTTCCAAAGCAGTTACTCAATCGGCATGCAGTGCTTTCTGAAACCACACCCTTGAAATTTAGCACGGAAGAAGCAGTGCTGTAGCATATGTGATGATGTGTAGTGTACAAGGAAAACAGATGTATTTTGGATTTTTTATGCCTATTCACAAATAGTTATTTAGTCTTAAATGTATCTATGAAAAGAAATGCCATGACCTAAAGGCATGTCAGCTACATTTAAGAGCATTTAAAAGACCTTTTTGCTGACTGCACATGCACTGTCATAACTCTGCATCACTTTTTGAAATGTATTCAAGCCATGCTATGAGTTGAACATTGTGGCAAGCCTTTTTTTCTGACATTTATCACCACCCTGTTTTTCTGCTGACTGGTAGATGTCTTGATGAAAAAAAAAGCTTTAGGATTTAGGTTGTGTTGCCATCAGTGCATGTGTCTCTGCATCTTTTATGTTTTATACGGTTACTACGCTTCAGGGGGCTTTTATGTTTACAAGCTGTAACGAATTGGCAAACCAAGTCTTACATACAACTGTTTCCACAAAAACAAAGTCTCCCACGTTGTGTTTGTGATTTCCACGTCATATACTTTTAACTTTCTATTTTTTTTCACCCAATCCCAGCAGACAAATTGTGTTGAAACACACATTTCTCCATTCTGCAATGTGCCAGTGTGACTGTTATCACATTTTTTTTTTTTTTAGCTCATCAGTCCTGACTGAGGCTCCAAAGTTCCTTTATAATCACTTTAATTTTTACACTTCATATGACGCACCAACACTATACTTCATATCTCTCATGGACATAAATTAAGACCAGTTACACCAATTCAATGCCGACTTTGTTGCTTATTAATGGCCCATATGTTCTGATTACATTTTTGAACATGCGTCCTATGCTTCTTTAGACACTATGGTAGTGAGTTAACTCTTTACACTCCTTTTATTTCTTGTATGTCTCTATTCCTTTTGTTGTTAACACTAAGTGTAAGTACAGTTGACAACTCGTATACTGCATTTTTGGGTAACATTTCTCAGAGTTGTCAGTCACCCTTTAGAACAGTTAACTGCTTGTTTCTGTGCAATGAGTGATGGTAGTGATGTCAGCTTCAGTTCTCTTGCTCTAAAGATTTTGTCAACAGGGGGTCAAAGAAAATGTGTGGATTGGAATAAGGAAGTACAGTAAAATTGTATTTTTTACATTTACGTTAAAGCAACAGCTATTGATCGTGTTATATAAATCCACATGTAGGCCACCAGATTTTCTTCTGTAAAACCTCAACTTGTCAATTGAACTATTACACTGTACTTTCAAGTGTCTGGGTCTTTTTGTGAGATTTGCACAGTTTTCCTACATTTCTTGCAGCTCTCCTTCAGCGAATGAAAGATTTTCTCCAGGCAGTAACCAAGATTTTTTTGTTTTCGTCCACACTCAAATCAGTTGTGAGTGCAGCTAACCCTCACTAGCCTGGAGCTGCACCGAGTTGTTGATTTAATAGGGAGGCTACAAGGTAGTTTCATCAAGTTGCCAAGAACCGTCATCAGCACATTGCATTACAGTCCTCATTGCCAACCATGGCTGTCTCCCAGTAATCCTATGTTATTATTAGAACTAATTAAAGTAAAAGCTAATTTCCTTCTAAACTTGTTTTACAGAGGAATCATGGCTACTGATTTTATAGCAATAGTTCCACTGTGCGAGTTAAAATGACATCATACAGATGGTCTACTTAAATGAGTCGGGAAAACAGGCATTGCTATTAAAAAGCGGTAGCCAATTGGAAACTATTTCCTTTGTCCACCTTGCGTAAATACTTGGGAAGGATGTGTCCCTTCAGGGGCTAATGTAATACTTACAATCATTGTATTTTATAATATTCATTTGAAAAGGTTGTGTGTAAAACATGCACACGCCTAAAAAAAAAAAAATGTGTGTCCCCAAAATGACTCAAGATGTGGGATATTGTTCTGCGTTTTCATTTTTATAGATCTGCACGGAGTCATAATCATATTTGATTAAGGAGGGACCCAGAGCTAATTTGATTAGGTTATTTAGAGGAATATGCACTTGGTAATAAACATTTATTATGATGAAAAAGTTTACTTTAATAAGCCGGAGAAGCCCAGAGGACATACAAGCTTAATTGTTAGATGTTAAATTGCGTTGTTGCAATGTTGCCAAGATAATGGGCAAGGAAAGGCCCTCAAGTCAAGGCAATTAACCAAACAGTGGTTTGATTGTTGTTAAATTGATTAGAAAATGTTTAAATACTCCATTTGAAAATTAGCTATTGTTTCACGCAGTTTTAGGCGGCAAGAGAATGCTGGGCTTAATGATACATGCGCTCTGAGTGAGAAATGGGGAAAGTTGTTCCTCAGGTTAAATTCTTCAGAGTGTAAATGTGGACCACTTGTGCAGATATGTAACATACTATAATGGCAGTGAAACAAATACCTGCAGACTTCAGAAGCCTTCATGCGTAGTGCTGGATGAGTATGTGGCGTGTTTGTTGTCTTGACTTCAAATAACAGCTTGGAGAACACATGAAGCCTGCACACAGAGAGAGGTTTATTTTATTTTCTTTAATAGTTTTTTATCTTCCAACTGTTGATCAGTTGTTGCAGACAAAACTAGTGATAGATCTGGCAGTTTGAGTGTCTGCTCAGTGTTGCCCACAGCGACAGCTGATGAAGATGCACAGAGTGGGGTGCAGGTTAGAGCCAGTCTGTTCACGCGCTGCAGCATCAGGAGCTCCCTGATTAGACGAGAGGAGATATCTGCGGCTGGAGGCAGGCTTTATGACCATCACCACCCCAAATCTCCCTACTCATTAGTACTTCACACAGCATATGGCAGCGTTGCGACTGCTTCCCATTTGAGGTGTGTTTGAAATGGCTGTCCCTCACAGAGCCACAAGCCTTTGGCAGAAGTCTGTCTCATTGTGTGTGAGATGGAGATAAACAACTGTTGAGAGAAGCTGGGCTTTTAATTAAGTTATATGAGCTCTTTGTAGCATTTTGTGAGGATTCGATTTGCAAACAAACTTGAGTGGTTAACAGGAGTTTATATCATTTAATAAAGTGAACAACAATGATAAGCTTTGGCCACTGTCACTTTAAGAGATGCTCTTAAGAACACATATTACGGGGACAAACCATTACATGTTTGAAGCAGGCTGATACAAATGTCTTTGTTGCCTTATATTATCTTTACCGTAGGAACAACTTAACCCAAGCAGCACTAACTTGAATGTTTTCAGTGGGTGTTGAGAACAAGTGTGCTTCTTATGTCCGAGGCTATGGGTTTAAAGGTGCCCTCTATGATTCATTTGATGTGTTCGTTTGCTTTGTGGTAAAGTGTGTGTGCTTGGGATTTTCACCCATGAACACACACTTAAGTTAAAACCCCTTACTACTCTTTTATTTTAAAATATACGTTTTTCATGCCACATCCTACACATGCATAGTATCTAGGATATGCTTAAAGCCTCATTTGGAAAAAAAAAAGAAAAGAGAATTGGCCGGGGCCGCATTATTCGTTCAACCGACATTAGATGAATCCACCCACCTCCGAAAGATGAAAGCCTTGGCGGCTGCTTTCCTGTGAAGTCCATACTCAAGCTGGCCAAGATATTATACTTAGAGTTTGGAAATTAGCGAAAAACAATGCACTGAGTGTTATAAATCTGGTGTTTGTCGGAGCACAAATGAGAAAAGAATCAGCTAGCTAGCATACTGGTTGCTACTTGTATGTTCAGTGGGTGTAGGGTGTTGATTAAAGGGAAATGTTGACTGTGAAGGACTATCAGTTAAGAGTTTAATTATTGTTACTTATGCCTGATATAGCTAACTGCTACAGTGACAAGAAGGGAAATAAAGCCTCCATGCTTGACTGAAACTTAAAGTCCTTTGGATTTTACGTTTCTAATTACTCCACACGGCCACCCACTTAACAAACATTTTGTAAATACTATAGAAATAAGCATTCAACTCGAGTATTCTTGGCTTCGACAAATTCAACGCTTTGTTTTGCTAATTTTCAGGCTACTATATCTGTTAAATTTTGCAGGGCCCAGATGAGTTTATTTCCCATGGGAATGTATCTGTAAAGGCTTTGGTCATTAGGACATGGGACATATTTCATCCAAAGGAGGTTTTGAAAATAACTAACAAGCCAGTGTTAACTGTGGCTCTGACATTTGTTACCACATCCTTTTGTATCATATACAAAACTGTATTTGTTAATGGTACATTTAAATTGGAATCTAAAAAGAAAAACGAGGCAGTATCTAGAGAACACAGTACATGTGATCGCACGCCAGATGGGATACATACAGTCTTTGCACTGCTTTCATTTTTTTCGTTGGTTCTTGTTTTTTCACACTGTGCCCTCCCTCCAACAGAACATACACATAAAAACATTGGCTGATGATATGGTAAGGTGCTTGGTTTAATTTCGGTGTGTTTGACATCATCTCATGTTTTTGTCATGGCTGCATGACACTCTTCGCTGAAATATGTGGATGGATCAAATGTCCCTCAAGAAAAGTTAATAAATAAATATTTTGATATTAAAAAAGTGAAGATGTATGAAATCTAGTCTAACTACATATTGCAACAGCTTTAAGTTTTAATATAGTAACAGAAAGGCTAAGGTGAAGCCTGTCTCATTTACATGGTGAGGTTGCCCTCCATACTGTGAGGTCGTAAAAGATGATTTGTCATGGTGCCATTATTTAGCACCACACACTTCCTACATTTTTCATAATGAACAAAAATGTTGCCCAAAGCATCTCGTCTCTTGTAAGCAGCTCATAGATCATTTACTGTGCAATTATCAGTAGCACTTAGTATGAGATGTTTCTGCCCAGGGCTTTTTGAATACCCTTAGTTAACAAATAGCCTAAATTTGACACTGTGTTGCAGTCACTTAAATGAACAACACAATGTCAACACTCAACCCCAGTTATAGGGAATAATCGTTTCTTTTCTTAGCACACAGCATGTTTGATCCATCCAGCAATATTTCAGCAAACTGAAATCATGTGTGCCATCATCTCACATTTGTCTTTCATTTCATTTATATATGCTTATTCATCCCAGCATGTCCTCTCCATTCCATCTCACTAAATATGACTAACCTAGTCTCATTGCATGTGGTTTAACTACTTAATTTTTTTTTTTAACTTTCACTCTAAACGTCCCTGCATTCATCAGAAGAACAACAGCTGATGAATAGAACAACAATACTCCCAGATGTTAGCTAAAGTTGTTGTTGTTTCATTAAAATATTCTCATACATGAGCATCAATCAGGTAACCCAAAGTGTTCGACGGTAAGTAAGTCCTGAATGTTTCATACAGTGTGACTAACAAGTGTTTTTGCTCCTAGTGGTTGCAAACATCATCTGTATATGCTTTGAATTTTAAACTATTAAAAATGAAAAAAAGAAATGCATATGACATTATGAAATGCAGTTTATTTTAGCTTCTTCTAGCATTCTAGAGATGCAGATGTTGGTCCGATTATAGCTCTAACAGTCTTGCATGGATTGCCCCATGTCAGTGGTGTTACCGTGGTGACCACGATTCCACAATATATCCCAAAACTTCAACAGTGGATAATGACGGCAAACGTCCCCCCCCACCCTCTACAGGACAAACTTGTTCTTTTTGCCCCACTGGTGGCCTCTCATGTTAATGTGGCCAAATCAGCCACTAAACTTCTTCCTCATTGTTAGATTGCTGTTTAGTGGTGTGAGCATTACATCCTCATGTTCCCACATCTGAATTCATGTTTACTGTACGTTCTTTGTTTTTATATCTACACCAATATTTTTGTGTTTTCAATTAAAAGGATGAAGGTGATCTGAAGCATTTTTCCACTATTGTTGGCAGAAACCCTTTTTGAGCTCCTAAACATGAAATTATCCTGTTTACTGTAAATTGTAGTGAACAGTGTCTTACTGAAACTACTCTTGATGTGAAGGACTGTGAAAGTAGATTTTTAGTTAGTAAAGACAAATCTACTCCCTTTTAGTGAACATTTTTTCATTGTTAATCAGCAACAACAGAAAACATACATCCTCATTATGACCTTCTCCAGGCTGTTAGTAAGGCAATACTTGAGTATCTTTAATCCTTATTTTTTCCCCCCAGCGTGATCGTATTACCAGTTTTAGGAAAACTGGGACGAAGAAGGAAAAGCCCCTCATCGGGCACCCGACAGATCCCATCTCCACCCAGGCTGAGCTGCCCGCCCCTCAGCCCTTCTTCGACGACCGCTCCATGAACCTCTCGGAAAAGGAGATCATTGACCTCTTTGAGAAGATGATGGTGAGCTTGGTGTTTCTACTCCTGCAGTATGAGGTCACCCATAGCACTTCACAACAGCTCTATATTACTGATTTGAAAAAAGAGGCACACGATAAGAGCAACAGAGCTGCTTTTGAAAATGTTGAAGAGAAGATTGAAGAGTAATAAAGTTAAGTTTGAAAAGCACTTTTTTTACATCACTACATTACTGCTCACAGAGCTCGGTCTGTCATTGTTTTACTGCTGATGAGATTTTTTAGTGAACAAAGCCTTGCCAGGCATATAAAAAAAAAAAGGATGATAACGAAATTACTGTTATTCAGACCTCTCCTATTTCTACACAACATCTTTATATTGTTTGTTGTTCTGCTATATAATCTGTCCTGTTAAAGTCTACAGCCAAACTATGATGGTTTACTGTTTGTGTGACTGGGCAAGCCAGTGAAATTTGACCAAAATGAATCATAGCTTAAGCCTTAAATCTGTTTACTCTTAAATAATCCAAGGCCCAGCTATATGAGCGTTCATGTAAACATCTAGAGCTGTAAAGAGTGCTCTAGTAGTTCTGCACCATCAGAGCTGTTATTAGAGAGATCGCTGAATAATTGTTTGTAGATAAAAAGTGAATTAATTTGCTTTTGCATAATTTAGGAAACCATGAGTGCCTATTTTCCTCATGTCCAACATATAAAACTATTGTTCTTTCTGAAGAGGTCTTTCTATTTTTTTTTTGTAAATTTGTGTGGCTAAAAACCTGAAAAAAAAATTAAGGTGATGGAACACAACTAAGGCTCCGTGTCCACCTAGAGTTTTTTCCGGGCAGAAAAGCGCTGACTGTGCACTAGGGAGTGCTTACATGAAGCGTTTGTGTGCTGAGAAGACAAGAGGATGTGGGTATAAGACCAGACCTGTAGGAGAGATAATAAGGGGAAAATCATCCATCTGGAAAAGAGCGCCAGTGACGCCAACAGCGCCTTTCTGAAAAAATTCAGAAGATTTTCAACTTGAGTGCTCGGAGTGGTCGCACAAGAAAGGCGGAGTGCTCTTAAAAAAAGACGCTGGGCGCTGCACTTTTTCTCCTGGTGGCCGTCTGCTGCTGCGAATGCTCTCTACTCATTAAAAACAATTATAAAAAGACGCAGGCACTCAGAAAAAAAGCAATATGGAAACGGTGCCTAACTCCTAGTTATAGCAGAATAGCCAGAAAGCAGTGACCATAACTCTTATTTAGTATTTAAAGAAATTCTAAATTGAATAATGTGAAGTTTAATTGTTGGAGTGTACAATACTTCAGTGGTTTTACTAAGCAGTTGATTATTTTGTATTCATTTAATGGATCCAAAACAGACTTTTCAAAGTAAGTATTTGTGGTAAAGATGAGGACATTTTGCATTGAGTTGTGAAGCCTTTGTGAGGTAAAGCTCCATCTACGTATTCCCCAGCCACTGTCAGACGAACACCAAATTTTGAAATTCACTTCACACCCATCTGTCGGGTCAAACCTCTGTCACACTTGTGATTTTCGCCATTGAAATGCATTTTTGGCCTTATGTACTGCAGGATTGAAATCTAACAAAAAGCTCTCAGCCCATCTCTTTGAAGTGCGGTGCGGAATTACTCTGGCTTCATTGCATAGGTCGTGTGTACTATTGTGGATAATGTCTCTGAGTGTGTGTGTGTGTGTTAGTGTGTTAGTGTGTTAGTGTGTGTGCATGGTGCGCTGCCTGCCTTTCCTTTTTTCTCATACAATGGTCTTTATTGCCAGGGCCAGAGAAATGCGACCAGTGCTCCTGGTTTTCATCAGGCTAACCCTCTGTGTTTTTTTTTTTTTTGCCTGGGTGCTCATCCCTGTCACTCAGTTCACCTCTCAATTACTATGTTTGTGCTCAGAGCGGCGTGACATTAAACCCAGGCTTCAATTTGCTCAGTGACAGACGGCACAGAAGGCATTTTTGCTGGTCTGACACTTGACAGGCTTTGACTCTTTGGGTTGGGAAGTGTAATTACAATAATGAAATCAAAAAAAGAAAGGGGTTATTTACTTATACTTTTGAAGCCACCACTAGTTGCTCCCATGGTCCGTAAACTTTTTTCTGCTTTGATGTAGCCAACCCAGAAACAGCAGCGGTGGTTAGTTTCTCCACATGATAGAAGCCTCTCTTAAGTGTCTAACTGTCTTTGTCAGTTCTTTCTTTATGTCATACACACACATTCATTGTAGTGTGTTTTTCTTGTAATTTACGCCCCTTCTGTTATTGATTTGTTTTCATGGCGCTACATGCTGTAGCCTTAGCTGTCCAGCCTGCTTCAAATGAAGCGATGACCCATGCCATATTATTGAGACCCCATACTGTGCATTAATGACTAGGAGAAAGTAGAAATATTTTCTCTCTGCAAAGTGGTTTACACTGTGTTCCTCAAAGCCTCAAAAGCACATAGCCTATTACTGAAAGGTCATCAAAGGGAGCAGAGAAAATATGAGGAGAAACACTCAACAGTCAGTTTGGAGGAAAACCAAATGAGCTCTTTCCAGTTTTTTTCCCTTTCCAGAGTTTATGAAGCTAACTATTAAGTTACACTAACTAAACTACAGGGAAGTTTAAAAGCATCAAAACACATTTACTTTCAGCACTGCTTTTAAAAGGGCGTAGTACATATCTTTAGTCTGTGCGTCTGCTGTCGTTGGATTCCTCGGGATATGCACAGCTGGAATTCTTAACCCCTCTCATCAAAATGCACAGCAGCATATCCGCTGATGAAATATCTGGTATTTACATCTCAGTAAGGAGGCAGCTGTGTAGGAGAAGAAGACTCCAGGAGCACTGTTGCACACAAAATCATTTGGAATGAGTTTAAAAAAAAATCAAAATCTGATGAGATGACTTTGTGAAAGCAGTTGCTGCATTTCGGAGCTTAAAGTCATCTTAAAAGTCATCTAACTGATTAAGCCATAACAGACATGGCACTATTTCCCAACTTTGTGCTTTTGCACATCTATAAACATGCGAACCCGCAAGAGCAAGACATCCTTACTTAAAATAAATTCTATCGGCCTGATTCCAGTACCAGTTTGTCCCTGCAATCTTTAGACTGCCTCACTAAGTTAAGAGCAGTGTTTGGTGCCTACAGAGACAGAGCATGTCACATTGCAGTGCTGCTGTGGCCAGTTTTGGGGGGGGGGGGGTTTATGTGCCTCTCTCTCTGCGCCTTTGTCAGGATGAACACTCCTCGTAATAAGCTCCTATGTGATCCCTCAGCAGTTACACTCTGCACCAGGACATTAAAACCAGCCCACAGGAGAGTTACTGTGTCTGTCCGCGCACACATGGATCAGACTCGAGGGTAGTGGACAAAAATAATCCATTTGTCACAGTTGAATAGAAATATTTTTTTGTACAGTTTCTGCTTTTCTTAGAGCGACTTTTCCCCACATAGGGTGTCTACCTCATATCCATTTCAGTTTCGGCCTACATTTAATTGCTCTTCTCTGTGATTTGCAGCCTGTGGCACTCTGGATTAGGCTGTTTGTTTTGCAGCAGAAAGATAGCTAATTAACCTCGGCTGTTGTTGCAATTCAAATCCAAATGTCCCTGAACTCCTGCCCATGATGCTTGATTTTCAAAGTGTTGCAAAATGACATTATTGTGGCATCAGCATTTAAGGTTCTGACTGTTTAGCACCAGAAAACTCCGTGTAGCGCTCATGACAAAAATATCAAGAAATATTTCCTGGTTGCTCCACCGTTACTGATACAGGATTTCAGTCGCAGCATATAATCGAAGGTATCCTGGGACTCTTCATGAAGCCGGTGAGGATATAATTAATAAAAAACCATTAATCATTTTGGAGACTAAACATGGAGGACTCATTCCCCCGTTTTGCCCCCTGACAAGCATCCCGCAGCCCCCCCCCCCCCACACACCACACTCACCCTGCCACTTTTTGCCTCGTTTATTGAATGCCAATTAAACAGATAAATTAGCAGGGTTCAAAGATTAATTAAAAGACGGCTGGTTTCCTTGGGTGAAAAAAAATGGCCTTTGTAAAACTTTCAAACACATTTTTTCTCCCTGTCCCACAAAAAAAGGATGTTAATGGTTTTTGAGCTCTGAGGGTATTTACCAGAGGAAATGTAGTCTAAGGAATGTAGGTCACGGCGCCCCTGGATGGGATTCCTGTCCATGCTTCACTGACAAATGAAGCAAAACTGTTGGAATCAGATTACCTGTGGAAAGGTAGTCAAACCTTTGTATCGCAGTGTTCTTTTTTTAGACGAGACAAGCCTAATTTATTAGCAGAATTTAACAATAAATCAGATTGGAGAGGAGCCACATTCGATTGAACCAAACACATGACTTCCTGCGTTCTCCAGCAGAGGGCAGCATGGCTCCACAACTTTTAAAGTCCTCCATCCTGTAACCCTGAGGAGGATGTTGTTTTTTTTCTTCTTCGCTCTGTTCATTCTCGCTGTCTCTTTGTGAGAGAGCGTGCGTCTGATAAACATCCCCCTCCATTCTAATCATCATGTCATTCCCTAGCTTTTAGTGCTCTGTCCGGCCATCGCTCCATCCCCTTATGTGTCTCACATGAAAGACCTCTTTTGTGATGCAGAATTAAAGTAGCATGAAGATAATACTGCCAATAACACTCAGATACTGTCTATCCAGCCTATCTGATGTGATTGCATGGCCTCAATAGAAGCACTGTTGTTCGAATTTGCTCTCTTGCTTGGAGTTGGGGGCGGGGGGGGTACAGTTTTTATTGCTTTAGCCTTGCTGCTTTCGTTTCAAGGACTAATTATTGCTGCTATTATTACCTGTTGCTGCACCTCGTGACTTTGACAGAGACACATGGATGGAAAAATAAATGTATTCAACTGCAGAAGGACAGGATCTGATGAAAAAGGGTAACAGTGGGAATGAAAGTATTACTTTCATGAAGCAGGTCTAAATAAACGTTGTGCTGTAAATAATAAGTTTGAACGTTTTTTGGTGTTTTTAACACTTTATTTGGATATAAATGTTGGCCCTTTTGATCTCATCAGCCAACAATAAGAGTGCTTACTTAACTAAGAATTATTCTTAGCAACCTTTAAAGTGTTTTCTGAACTACTGTATCAAGTTGTATCTACATCTGTATAGATCCAGTAGCACCCAGGGTCCACAGTCACATTCAATGTCTCATCACTGTCTTTGGGTTTTGCAGGAGGACATGAACCTGAACGAGGAACGCAAAGCCCCCCTGCGCGGAAAGGACTTGAGCACCAAACGCGAGATGGTGGTCCAGTACATCTCAGCCACTGCCAAATCTGTAAGTGAGAGTGTAAACCTTGAGTGCTCCTTCTCTCCACACTGAAGAGTATGTACTGTGTAATTGTAGTGGATGAGCTGAAGTATGATGACACTCCACACGACTCTTCAGAAAGAGTTTAACCTTATTCTCTGCTTTTTACGGCTTGCTTGGTCATCCGTCGCTGCACACTCTCACTGACATCATCTCTCTCTCTCTCTCTCTCTTATCTCTTCATGCCTGAGCCACACATCTTTGATTGCAATTTTGATTCATGTTTTTTTTGTTCACGTGTTTGCCTTTTTAATCAGCAGCTGTAGGCTCATGGCATTAAATTGTTGTCTCTTACTCACTCAATTCTAGGTGGATGGTCATGTGCATGCAAATTGTTTGTTGTGGAGGTGTGGTCTTGCATGGGAGGTTTTTATTTTATTTCATTTTTTTGCCCAGTGGTTGCGGTGCCTTGAGTCATTGTTTTTGGAGTTTATGAAACCAGGTTTGGCTCAACATTAGAATTAGATTCAAATTATACTTCATTCAAATGTGAGGAAAAGCAAGATTTGAAGCCTATGTTTATACGTGCCTGTGCTAAATCTTTAAACTGTATTTACTATATTGTAGCCAGCTGCTTCATTCATTTATCAAAACAAGTCAACAAGTGTTTGCACTATTAAAGGAAGCATGTGCCACTTTTTGATCGAGTAGATTTCACCCTTGAGCACGAGCACTAAAACAAAACAAACTGCTGTTCTGCGACACCTCCGCTATTCTGAAGCCTCCGCTCTCCTCCAGGGTCACACCTCCAACCCCTCTCCACTTGAGTCCACACAGGAGTTATGAATTAGAATGCACCATTATTAAGCACTGACGGACAAAATTCTCCTTTGCTTGAGCTGCAATGGCCTGTGGCCTGCATTGTTGTGTTAGCAGGCTAATGTTAGCACACTTTGGTTAACTCATACCTTCACATTGCACATAAATTGACATGGAACTACACTTACTGTATGTGACATCCAAATAAGCATTGAGTAGGCTGTGTTCTTCTTCTTTTCTCTAGTCCTCGACTAAACAGCTTTTGTCCTGTCCATGTAAACATAATTTAAACACAGCGCGACAACATCTTGTGGCTTGTCACTCATTGTAGACAGTCATGACTTAGAGAGACATTTACACAGGATATACTGGATTTCTGATATATTTATGTGTAAAATATCGCACATTCTTCTGTTAAGTATTGATAATTTGTTTAGGATTTTGTTCCTCATCCAGGTAGACAAATGTAAAACTTGATCATAACTTTAAACCATAAACAACATTCAAAGGTAAAAGTATCCTGACTTTACCATAAATGTCTGATGAATTCTCATCCTCCTCTGAAGTTATGACCACCCCAGTGAGGTGAGATTCACATCAGAGTCTCTGAAGGAAAAAAAAAGAAGTGATTTCTTCCCCCATTGCTTCCCGAACCTGGTAGCTCTCTCTCTTGACATCATCATTTATTACCTTCCTCATTGTTATGGTAATTAACTGGCATTATTGATAATGATGATTATCCGAGATGATTGAATTCCTCACAGGGCCCATTATGCTTTGTGAGCACTGATATTTTATTCAAATGAATAACGTAATCTGTGTAGTCAAAGGACAGAGGACTAAATGTGATATCTGTCAGCACCCTGCTATCACATTTAATAGGACTGGAGGAGGGGGAAGGCTGGATGTCAGTGTTGATGTATGTGTGCAGACACAGATTCATGCAAGTGCTCATACTGTTACACTACAGTGCCTTTACTTGCTCACACTGTGTCAAATACTGAAATAAATGAGTACTCTAGACAACCTAGGAAGGACTTTATGGTGAAGGGTTGCACTTGTGTATTTTTCTGACGATAATCTGACACTGCTACAAAATACATCTTCTTGTTTGATTTGGCCCTTTGTGTTAATTTCTAAAAGTATATCAAACATGATAAACTTATTTTAAGAATCGCTTTAAAAGTGTCAATGTATTTTAGTTCATTAAAAAAATGAGACAACCTAATTTCTTAATTTTATAAATTCATCAAGAATGATAACGAAACCACTTGCAGTTGATCTTTAAATAGTTTTAATTTAGTTTTTGATTAAAAACATCTATACTAGGGGGGCTGGTAGCGTAGTGGTTAGTACGCACGCCCCATTTACAGAGGCTAGTTCTCCAAGCGGGCAGCTCTGGTTCAACTCCGACCTGTGGCTCCTTTCCCGCATGTCGTTCTCCACTCTCTCTCCCCTGTTTCTGACTCCGTCCTATCTCTAAATAAAGGCATAGAAACCCCAAAGTACTTAAATAAAACCTTTAAAAAAAAAAAGAAACTTCAATACTTGCATACCTAATAGAGTATATTTAGAACATTTGACTTCTGTCTTAATTAATTGATGTCCTCTGGTCCCTTTTTTAGCTAACGAAGATATTTATAGCATTGAAGCTGAAGCTTGAGCTGATCGTCCTGCAGCTCCTGAGAGTGTTTAATAATCTGCATCATAGTCAGCCTGTGCCCTGTAGTGTTATTTGGGTTCCTATTGATTGTTAACGTGAAGAGAATCCTCATCACATTGATTAAATAGGCCTACCTTAAGCCCAGAATACTTACACTTACAATAAGTCAACACATAATGTAACTTCTCTTTAAATTTAGATCACAAAATCAGTGTTTGTCACAAACTTGTGATTTATCTGCCCTTTTAAAGAACAAATTAATGAGTCTACATGTGCTGAATAATCCTACCACTAAAGTGTTGTTTTCTCTCCATGGGTTAAGTATTATCTGAAGCTTATGCATGTTTCTGATGGGCATGCAGTGTGCACTAAATGATACAATGTTGCATTGTAAATGTAAATGGTGATGAATGTAGGAGTGATGCTTTTTTGACATGTTGGGGTGTCCTTTTGTTTCCAGTGGTGCCTTCACTGTTAATGTGACTCTTTCTAACGAATGTGTATGATGGGATTGCAGTTTTGGGGGCTTTGGTAAAGCTTCACAAACATACATCTCAATTTCATGTTTGTGCTATTTTTCTAGACGGCATTATGGGGTTCAAATAGAACATTTGTCAACGTGGACATTTAAAAAAAATATATTGGTCTTAAGCTTTGGTAAACCTATATTTTAAAAGCCATGGAATTACGAAACATCATTTCACATTTGTTTATTTAAAGGAAGAATGTGCAACTTTTTCATCCATTAGATGACGCCTTTGAGCAACAGCATGAAACCAAAACAAACTGTTGTTTGGCAACACCTCCGCTATTCTGAAGCCTCCGCTCTCCTCCAGCGGCACACCTCCAACCCCTCTCCACTCAAGTTCAGACGAACGAGTTATCAATTAGAACGCACCATAACTAAGAATCATTAAGCGCAAGCAAGGGAGAAAATTTGCCTTTTTCTGGAGCTGCAATCACCTGTGGCCTACACATTGTGCACATTCTTCCTTTAAATATGAAAATCCCTCTTTCTTTGTTTAACATGCTGCTAATGCAAAGCATGCAAGTTTTCAGCAATTTGGAGTAGATAGAAGTTAAAACAACTTAAAATAGTGTTGGAAAAATTATGTTTCCCTAGTTCTCTGTGTCCTTTTGCTCGTCACTCTCTTCAGGCCCGCTCAACTGGGCAACAAGGCAACGTTATTTTTTCTGTTTATACATTTAAAAAAACCAAAAACGTGACACTCAAAAGTTAAAGGTCCTTAACAATGTACAGCTTTCTGGCATGTATCTCTCATCCTTGTCGAAATGCCACAAAGGCCATTTCTATTACGATACATGCCTTTAAAAGATCCTTGAGAGAAGAAAAGGCTAATTGTGACTTTGTTCAGTGCTTTTCTTTTCAGTGCGGGATTGTACCTTGGTACTGTACATTTGTATATGAACTGTTTCAATGGAAGCCAGCTTTGCTTGTGCAGGAGCGCTTTTATGGATATCCTTGACCATCAGCTTTGCATGAACATGTGCCTTTCTCTCTCACCTCACTTAATTTCCTTTTTTCCTCTAAATGTATGCCAACATCATTAAAACTTCCCAAACTCATTTGAACACTAACACAATGACCTTTTTTAATCAGAGTACGAGTCTCTCTCAAAGTTGTCTTGTTTCATTTCAAAGGTGCTGTGTCTCATATTTAGAGGCGGATGTGATGGTAGGACCTTGTAAAGGGGGAATGTTCAGTGTACATTTTTGAAAGTTTAATTCATACTGTCTCTTGGTTTGTCTGGTAATTTTTACCACCAATGAGAAACCTTCATTCCTTACATGTGGACTGATGTTTACCTATAACTTCGAGGCCTCTTCTTATCATACTGATAATGTGCTGTATGCAAATACGATTTATTTTACCAATATGAAGACGAAGAAAGTCCTTACACTCTAAGACATTTACCTGTCTTTAAATTAATTCATTTAGGCGATAGTACAGGAGATGCAAATAAATACATGATAATTTGGGGTTTGATCTGAAAGATGTCCTTTGTATTGAAAACACCAACTTGTTGTAGGAACTGAACTTTCCCCCCCTCAAGCTCCTGCTAGACTTGTGTACACACAAGATTCTGTCTGTCTGTTATTTTGGTCAAGCTACTCTGAAACAAGATAAAAACTGATGAATCATTGTTGCAAGCATCAACATCTGTGGAAAGCACCTCAGCTGTGAGGTAAGTCAATAGGACTCATTTCAAGGTGTCTAGTCTGCATTATTCAGATAAAATGTTCCCCCAGTGTTACTCGACGACATGCTGCAAACACACCATAAGATTAGAAAGTGTGTGATCAGGTGGCAGCACACTTAAAAAACTGACTTTAAGACTGCAATAAACTCTCGGCAGAGGGATGAAGCCAGGAAATCAAGCATCAAATGGCCACCGACTTGGAGAGTTTGAGAGTGACAATAAAAGAAATGGAAAGGGAGATTAGAAGAGTAGAAAGAAGGAAGGGGAGGGGCGGGAGAGAAAGACGGGGAGAACAGACAAGAAGAATAGTGAGTCCTGCAAACTTCCTGCAATCAAAATGCATTCCTCCAGGAGCACATTGCAGAGAAACAAGAGCTCAGCCACAGTATAGAATTCATTTACTCGGCTGACAGACACCCTCCTGCTGTGAAACAAGCCACACAGTTGCAGTAATAAAAAACACTTCTGCTGCCTGCCACTATTGACAGATAACAAGGTTAAACTCCAAGAATGGTGCTGACTGCATGTGCTCAGGGTACACAAAGTTGACACCTGAAGCCCAACGATAATGGCAGCTGATTGATATCTGCCCGAGCTAGCGAGCGAGACCCTGTTTGTAAACAACAGCCACTGTTCTCTTTTTCCTTTAGCAGTTAGTCAGTAACAAGGTATATCACATTTCCCCTTGTTGATCATTAGATAAATCCCTTGTGGGCTATTTGTCCTGTCTCAAAGAGAAGTTTATTTCCACAGTTGTTGATGCGGGCTCTAACATCCTATTTGTTATTTACATCTATTGCAAATTATTTTCTCTTGATACTCGAGTTCATCTGCAGTGTACGTTATCTGACTTCACAACTATTTATAATGGACAGCTATCAAACAGACATTATCTTGAGTACATGCCCTTAATTTGAAAGTTTCCATGTTTGCTTTAAAATTGTTAGTCATACAGTGTGTGCTATAACTGTGTATAGGATGTGTGTTATGTTACGCCAAAGCCTCAAGTTGTAATGGAGAGGATTCTCTGGCCTACTAATAATTGTGCTGTTTGTGTCTTTTTGCACATTAACCTTCTCCGCTGATCGCTGCATGCAGATAACTGGGAGCAAAGTTCCGGTAAGTATACCCATTACTTATTTGGCTTCTGTATTTGTTCCTCCTGTGTATCTGTATCCCCTCCCAAACTCATACTCACACTCACAAACCACACATACACAATCAGAAATGTATCTTTTGACTTGGAAGAATGACCTGCAAGTGAGGTCCTTTTTTATGACTTTGATTTTTTTTTTTAAATTTCAGACCATGTATTGCTAATGGCCTGTAATTTGGAAAGGCTATGAATGAGCAAACAAAGTGTGAGCACTTTCAAATGAGGGATTTTTAAATTATGCAGCCTGAAAATGAACCGGGAGGCCTTTTTTTTGTTAGTTTTAGCTGTTTCCCCTTTAATAGAGATCCCAGTGTAACACCTATTAGCATTTGAATATTGTAATAGCAACAAAGAGCGTTAGCTTTTACTCATACTACTCATCATCTGCAGTGTAATCTGTTTTTCAGAACATCATGCACTAAATGGTTTAACTGTGTTTATTCAGTTTCTTAATAACAACACACACCGAGAATATCACTTAATAATGCTATAAGCACCCACTTATTTATCACACATTGAAAGAAATGCTGTGGATACAAACAAGGAAGCTACTGAACCATGAAAAAGATATCAACTCATTTTGTCCTGCATTCAAACAGACATATTGGACCAGAGTTAAGAGGAAGTAATCATGGATACATGTTGTAAGCTGCTGTCAACAACTCGGTTTCTGTTTGAAAGAAAGTGTATAACAAGGCTGTTTCTTACAGATGTGTATTCTTTTTGTTGTTTCTGTTGTTTAACCTAATCTCTTTCGACTTTACAAAAGGCCCATCAACAAATTAAATCATCAATGTATTGGTTCTTATTTTTTAATGTTATGCCAATTGCTTATTCTTCTTTCTCTAGAACCCATACAGTGGCACCCTATTGCCTTTGTTAAAGGTTTTTTTTGTTGTTGTGGTTTTCAGAGAGAGAAAAAAGAAGCACCACTCTGGTATTGGTTTAGCAAATGCTGAATTGTCACTTTAAATGGTATTCTGTTGCCTTTTGAGAGCTGCGTAAGGATTAAGAGAACTGTAAAGCTGAACAGTAACACAGGCAAGGTAAAGCAGCACACTGTGACCTGGCCTCTGCTCTGCTGGTGCCCTCAGACAAACCTCGCTCTTTGAGGCATTTTACAGAGACGTTTTGTATCGATTGAGTTCCCTCCTTCTTTGTCAAACTCTTCTTTGTGCCTGGTTATTTCTGTGGGAAGAGCAGGCCTTTCGGCTTTGCCAGTGTGGACGTGTATGGAGTAGCTCTCGATGGGGAGCAGTGGCCACATTGTGTTCAGTAAATGGAATATGACAGAATTACCCCAGCTTGTATTAGGACCACTCATCCGAGATGTGGAGGCCTACTTTCAGAAGTTTCTGCAAACCGTGTGAAAAGATGCCCCAGACCCTGGCTATCAAGAAGTTTCTTAAAACTCAAGAGCATACCAAAGCATTTGACCTGACATCTGCCTTTGCAACTTCTGGAGCACTAGAGTACAGATATGGCTAACATATTGAAAGCCATGAGCTGCCATTCTTGCAAGCACCACTAAAAGAGGAAAATAAAACAGAGCATTTAGCCTGGTTAGCCAAACGTGGGCAACAGTTAGCTCCCTGCTTTGCTGGCTGATTCTCATTTTCACGCTGTCAGCGTGCGTCTGAGGGATAGAGCGCTCTCAGATGTGCTGGGAGGAGAGTGTTGGTTAGGATTGTCTATAGGGAACACACCACTGTAACTCCGGCATGAAATCTCTCTGGCACTTTCCACTCTCACACTACAGAATGAGGTGGGAATAGAGGACTGTGTGAATTGGCTCTAATCCAGTCTGACCAGCGTGTAAGTGTGCAACACTAAGACTCACATGCTCTCCCCACCTCCTTAAGCAGGATTGAGGGTGAAATGAGCAGAACACACACCCAGGTAACATCATGGCTGCAGGTACACTCCAGAAGTCCAGCTGGGACCGGACACCTTTTCGTCTGCAATGTGTTTCCACTGTGCCCATTGAACACCATGCTGGCTCCATGTCATCAATCTTTTCAAAAATTGGCCTGATTTACATCACAAGTCAAGGGCCGTGTTGTAACAACCCATCAGTGGCTCCTGGAGTGTTACTGTGAAAGTAGACTTCCATCTCTGTGCGCTGCCATTGACAGGCTCTGCAGCTCAGAGAGAAACGCTGCTGAGACTACCAGAGTGAGAGTGCACATGAGCGAGACGAAAAGGGTGTGCGTTGATGAGCAGCAATGGCCAGACCACAGGAAGGTGATCAATATCTGTATGACTGGACAGATGACTACTTATTTCCATGGTAACATGCTGGTCAGCTCTGAGATGGACAGTGATGGTTAGCTTGTTTGTGTTAAAGTAGATCTCTGTGTATGTGGACATGACCTAACAAATCAGATGAGGTTGCATTGGCTGAACTCTAGCCGACCTAGTTTAATAGAGGAAGAGTTACATTTTTCTAGCAGATATATTAAATCTTTCAATTCTACACATTGAAAACACAAACAAGGTGTGAGGCCGTGTGGGCGAAATCCAAATTTAAAACTGTGGTGAGCAATTCAGGGCTCAAAACTTGACATGCGGCAGTAATAATGAGATGTTACTGAATGCAGCTTACAGCAACTACAAGGTCTTTCATTTGTCACAGTTGAGTCTAAGTGAAAGGGCTCTTTGTGGTTATATATTCTACATTCCTACAATATTTTTTAGTTTTTGAGTGTTTTACAAGCAAAGCATTCGGACAAACCTTGAACACTGAATGTTTTTCTCATTATCAAGTAAAGATGAAGAATGTTATTTACCTGCAATCAATGCAAGGTATTTTTGTCCCTCCTTTTTCTATTTAACCTTCTAATTATTGTTTTTTTTGTCTGAAAACAATTTTAGCCCTAAATTACAAATTCCTATCCAATATATTTAGTCAAAAAAACACATTTGCAATCTTTTGTTTGAGCTGCAGACAAAACCCCCAGTTATTTAATTTACTATCACAAAACAGAACGAAAGAAGAAAATTCCTCACATTTTAGTAACTATAATCCAAATTTTCATAACTGACCCCAATTAAATCAATGGCCTTGTTAGTATTTTGTTTGTGTTGTTTTCATTGGTTGATATTGTCTGCAGCCAGATTGAATTACCTGTGCTCTTGCTCTCCTTTTTTTTGGTAACGGCTGAGAGTTTACTGAATGAAGGATAGCCTTAACAAGTAGTTAAAGATAAGGCCAGGGGGCTGCAAAGCATCCAGATGGAAAACGAGGGTGACAGAAAGAGAAAGTTGCAGAGATATATGGACATGTAGACATCTGGCTCCTCTTCAACTCCAATCAAGTGCCTGCTCACTATGCCAGGAGTGCTTACGAAGGACCTTTAAGAAAGAAAAAGAAATGTGGTGAGTCTGACAGGAAATGTACGCCCACCCTCTACCTTTCACTTCTCTAACTTTTAAAAACACACTCCTCAAAAGACTGTTTTGTTTCAAGCAAGCTATTAAACTGGGTGCTGAGGGGTTGTGCAGATTTGATGTGGCACATGTCCTTGGTGTTTTAAAAGAACGGCAATGAAAAATTGATCAATAGCGTGTGCCTCCCATGCCCTGAGCCAGTGTTCACCATGTATTCTATCTTAAATTAAGATCAAGGAAACAGGCTCTGGAGGGGGCTGTTTGAATGCCATGTTTCTTTGATTGGTAAAGAGCCCCTTTTAGGGTTCACATGATGGATTTAACAAGTTGCCCGGGATGAGGAAGGATTTATTTGACAAACTGCTGGTGAAAAGCTTTTCCGTAAAATCTGTAATCGGGTGTTGTTTGTTCATGGATATTAAATATTAGATACTTTTTTACTGAAGTTCCTTCCCAAAAATCAATTTCAATTTTTACTCCCTTTACTGCGAAGTCTGAGAGCAAACTCTCTCCTTATTCTTTCATGTGCCCAAATAGTCAGAATATGGTCACCTGTACACAAAAATACAGCTCTGCAGTGACACTAGTGGTCCAGAAATCCACAGGGTCATATAACATTTCATTCACCACCTCCCTTTTTAAGATTTTAAAACAGAATGTTATGGTGTGGTTATACCTGTGCTGCTCGCCTGTGTTTTGTGTAGACAGCTTATAGGCAGTTGTATTTTTTTGAAGAAAACCAAACCAGAGGTACTGCTTTTGTGAAAGGGTCACCTATTATTTAACCATCAAGTTACCATTTTGATCCATTTTCAGTGAACTCTTCTTGGTTTTTGAAATGCATTTTGATTGACTGTACTGCGTTGTTTTTAGCTTGTTTCAGGTCTTTCCTCCTCTAGAGGATATTTAATACCTGATATCAAACAGTTGACTATGTCTGTCCTGGTACATTCTTCTTTAATCAGGTAGTTTGTATATAGTGAACAATCCTGGGTCAAAATTGTCATGTAATGTTGAATTTTATGGCCTACATAGATATATCAATTAGGTTGTTAGTATCTGCCAGATTGCTTGTCTTCAGGCGTTCATGGTAAGATTGACCTTTACGGGTTGTGAAAGAAGAAAAAGGTTTAGCTGTGACAGACGATGGGCTGTGTGGAAAGGATTAAGTCCACCATAGCTCCCACTGAGGATGAGAAAAAGAGGAACAGTTCCATCAGCAATTGTCTTCTCTTAATTTCTCTACTTTGTTTTTTATCTTTCCTTTCCTTCTTTGCTACCTTTAATCCTCCCCTCCTCCTTTCTCTCTTCAGACATCCCTTCTCTGTGCAACATATGCCTTTTCAAAGGCAGAAACAATCATTCCTCTTCAATCAGAAGGGGAGAGCTGGATCTCGTCATTTTGAAGGGAACATGAAAGGCTGAAGTGGTCGCAGTATGCTGATATTGGATTGAACAGTGGCTATGGCAGTGCTTTATAATCTGTGAGGTTTTCTGTTGGTGTGTGCACATGCTTGTAAGCAGCAATGTTTTGGTCCATGGTGTTCAAATAGTGTTAGTATTTTAGAAAGAGGAAGGAAGAACCAAATTGGATTGTTAGTTCTGTTGATTGCATATCTGCAAATTTTATGTACTGTATGCACATCCCTGCACCAGTGATGGAGCTTGTGAATACTGGCTATGCTCTCAGTTGTACATCTCTCCCCCACAGCTCTGTCACACACTCAACAGCACTGTCGGCATGCTCAGCTCGGCAGGAGTCCCCTGCAGGGCCGCATTAGGCTCCATAAACTTTATAGCATATTTTTACAACCCGCCTCTCTGTATGCATCCGCCATCACATCCAACCGCATCTGCTTTAACTGTTCACACAGCTGTGAAATTCTGTGTATCCCCATGTTTTATGGCTGCTTGCTCCTCCAGTCACTACTGGTTTCTTTATTTGCGTCTTTTGCTTTTTGATATCACTTTCTACATCTGTGTATATTTAGTGTGTGTTTGCTTTTCGCTCTGCTTGATGGAGTCGTGTGCTTTTTCTAGATGTGATCACGGAGATAGTTTGCAGTCTGTGATGTGTCAGTGATAATGCCCTTCTGTTCATAACCTTGACAAACTCTCTCCTCTTGTGCGTTTCTTGTCATTTCAATTGTAGATTTCAGAGTGATAATACGTGGACTTGCATTCCAATGTGGGCAGTGTCCTCTAGAGATATTTTGATATAAATGCCAGTATCAGCCTCCAGTATTACATGAAATGTATTATTGGCCAGTATGCAAATAATGCATAGATCTATTACCATGACCAATTAACCCTCCAACATCAAGTAGTGCTGTTCTGTTAGTCAAAGTCAGAAAAATAGCAGCAATCAGTGGTTCCCAACCAATTAAGGCAAATACTCGATCTGTATTTTGATGGAATAAATGTCTTTGCAATATCATTTTATCTACAACTGCATATGTAGACCATGTTGATTTGTAAGATTTGTTTCTCAAGGTTAGAAGACAATGAGGACAAAGCGATGCAGGCTGCAGCAGTTGACAGGGACCTGTGGTTAACCACAGTCATAGTAGCTGTCGGGTTTGGAGAGAGTCACATTGCTGGTCTGTGTATAATCCCCCCAACTCCTGCAGTAAGCCCACCGAGCCCTGCGGGAGTGCCTTACTGCTCAGCCAACTAGTCCACTCAGCACAACAGTGCTAACAAGGTATCGTCTCTGCCTATCAGCTACAGTGCTCTCAGCGCTGTCATACTTGGACGCGCAGGAGTAAAGCCACATAATCGCCTCATCAACAGCCAGGTTCCCCCCATGATTCCCCGGACGGCTTTCTGCTGTAATGATTGGTGACATGATCAAGGCCAGATCACTTGCTGTGTTATTGTCTGGCTTGCAGTATTTTTTCTAAGGGTGCTCAGGAGACATAGGCCAGAGTTTTTACATTTCTACTTTTAAGCTGTGCTACGCTTTTGCTGTTTACCCTTAGAGACGACTGATTGGTTGGCCCCATAAGTCTTAATGAATGAATGAATGAAAAATGTAATGAATGAATAAGAATAAATTAAGAAGCCATGTTCTAGATTAAAGTGATCAGGCTGCTGTGACTTAAGCCTGGTTGGTAAAACACAAGTTAGCCATGCCAAGGAATGAGGGTTTTATCCTGACCAAGTTGGCACCACCTCTTTTCATGCATGCTGACTAGCATGGACTCAGACTGCCAAACTGGACACAGCTTTTTGGAAATTACATGCTTGCACTAACCATCCTGTCCTTTCATTGTGCCCTGCCAAACTTTGCAGCTCTGTATTAAAAGGAAAAGAACAGTATTGAGTACGTCTTTAGGGATGTTTCGCAACAGTGCTGATGGCATTGGATCTTAGTTCTGTTTGGCTTGCTGAGAGTATATCATTCTCAGTGCCATGGTCACAGAATCTGGTCATGCATTGTCATGCTCGGCCTCTATTCAGACAGAGGTGGCAACAGCTGCAGTTCGCCATCCAGTGATGTAGTACCGAAGGCCAGCACTTGGGGGCAGTGGGTGCCCATGGAATTTGCCAGTTGCTGCTGCACACACAGGGGCTGAAAAGCCACATTGTTGCAAAGGAATTGACCTAATGGGTTTTCTCTCAGCCCACATAACACACGGCTATGTGTGCCACTAATGTCGTTTTTTAGACGTCTGATCTTTAAAGGGGAGAAAAGTGTGAAATGGCTGAACGGCATTCAAATTGGTCTGTCCTCTCTGATCAATACTTTCACCCTCCCACTGTAGACAGAGAGGGGAAAAACGAAGGATAAAGAACAGATTCATCATTATTATCTTTCCTGTGCATGGAAACAGAAGTGAGACTGCCTCTGACGTGGTGGAAGGCAGCCCATCCCTGCTTGGTCTCTCCTTTTAACGCCTCACTTGCACCATCAGGGCCTTCACCGTACCTGTTATCGTTGAGACCTGTTGTATTGACCACTCTGCTGTTCGATCATATCTGAATTATTTAGCATACCAGCCCCACAGTGATGATGAGATGCAGTCCCTTACCAACAACGCATCAGTCTCCTCTGGTTCTTTCGGTATAGCTCTCTTATGTATCACACTATCAGACTGACACCTCGTCTCTGTTTTGCACCTTTTGTGCATTCCATCATAGTAGCTCTCCCTCAGAGATATAAACATCAAATCTCCATCTCTTTTCTGACCCCACTTCTTCATGTGCGCTGCATTCGCTAATAGACACCGGTAGCTCTTGACATGACACAGATTTGTGGCCACATGTGTTCTGCTGCTCTTGATTGAGTATGGGTGTCATGTATGGCCCATGTTGCTTTCTTGCAAAGAAAGCGGTGACAGAGAGTGGCAGAAAGCTCTATAACACATGCTGTGCTCACTATTTCCGCTTCTTCCACCTTGTCATTCAGCTCAGGTGCCCTCACTAACATAACATATCAATTTTTAATGCACAGCCATATGGTGGTCTTGTTTTTCTTCAGGTACTCTGCCAGATAAATATGAGTAAAATACAGCAAGAAAAAAAAAGCTCATTCCTGCCGTTGTTTTCACATAAGTCGTAGAGGCTTTTGGCTCTATCAATTGGTGGTCAAAATGCTTCAAGCACTTCTTTAGAGTAGGACCAATTACCTGTTATTGGCAAAGGACTGATTTGATGGCAGATGTATGGTGGTCCAAATGGTGATGTCCTTGATGTTGGCTATAGACCCAGCATGTGAGGTGACATCCAATCATGTCGAGATGGCTGACCCGTCTCTTTATGTCCTGAGTGGTCTTGAGAGATGATCTTTTTAATGCTGATTGGTCGGATGTCTTCTTCACACCTGAGATCCCAGCCTTGGATCAAACACAGTCTTCCACGGGATGTGATAGAAAACACAGGACCTTCCGCTGCAGACCCCTGATGTATATAATTACTCAGACATTTAATAAGACAAGCAGCAAATTCAGTGTCATGTGTGTGTGCTGTTTTGCTTCCTCCCTGTCAACATTTTCCATGTTAGCTTTCACTTGGCTGTCTCTCTCCTGCCGACGGGTGTTGTTTGCTCGATTGTTTGTGTGTCACCTCGCATGTCTCTGTGTGAGCAGGAGGAATTTGCTACCACAAAAGAATGAAATTGAGAGGGAAAAAGTTCCCTTCCAAGCCCTGTAAGTAGAACAAAAGAACAGAAAAAAAATCTTGATGTTATTATGCCGGCAACATCTTCTGAGCTTCTGATATAAATGAACTAAGGCTTCTAAAATTGTCATTTGAATTATGCCTTTCATCTCCCCATGGTTTTTAGTGAAGCAGTTCAGCCTAAGTCTCAAGTGAATGTTTTTTTCTTCCCCTGTTTGCATTTCTGAACAAGCGCCATAACTGTAATGAATTCTATTATTTTAAAACCAATTACTGTTAGTTGGGAGCTTTTTTTTTTTCCACCGCGGTTCACATGCTCTCTGAGGAATAGTGCCGTTGCAGTGTCGACTGCTCTCAGAACCTGATGGTATTTCTTTCTATTTCCCTAACCACCCATACTAATGTCGTTTTCTGGAGTTACTATACGGCACCTCCATCATACAGCATTCATACGAACCAGAAAGGAAGGAATCAGAGCAATAAAGGGTTTCATTTTATGATTTTAGACAAATTACATTTTGCGTGATCTGTTAAATATTTAAAAAGGTAAGCAGTCTTTGAATGGGAAGGAATTCTATACAAAGCTTTGAAATCACAAGGCATACATTGCTGCCTTGGCCATGACTTTAAGGGCTCCCCCTAATATAATGGTAGGGGAAACACTGACATGTATGCAGCGCCTTTGCTGATTGGAATGTCTGAAAGATTTTTAATTTTTCCCCTTTTCCTTATTATATGTAATTAATGCTTTGTGGTCTTACAATAGAGTGTCATTTAAATCACATTGGACCACACAGTGTTCTTTGTCCACGGTAATTATATTTATTCGTGATCGCTAATGACTTGTACAGTCACTTTTACAGACATGATTACAAAGTTTCTCTTTGACACTGCCCTCCATTATTTTCTTTTCTAAGCAAAGGACTAATTGGATCCTACTTCAGAAGGTGGACTATTTTGTTCACTATTTTTTTTTTTCTTCTAATAGAATCATTCACATCCAGTTACTTGAAACACCAGTGTGAAACTTCAGGCTGCATTCTTGGAAGTTGTCCCGAACTTTAGAAATGCAGTTTAGTGCTATACCTTACCCTAAAAAAAAAAAGGCATTTGTTGTCTGCTGCCATATGCACATGAACACACCCCCTGAAAGAGAGACGGAACAAGTAAGAGAGAGAGAGATTAGACACGTTCACTCATTAAAAGCCAGCCAGTCAGTCTGCCTTGAAGATTGATTTATAGCTTATTTAATAAGCTGAAAGGTTACCTCAAAACAGATTTTCTCCATAATTGACCAATTTAGTGCCGCGCTATAAGCATTCATGTCAAGCTGAGATGTTGTGGTATTTCTGTCTCTCTCCTTGCTCCTCCTCTCATGTGTTATCACTGATATTACAGTGTCATGATAAGTTATCAGAGTCTGTATGAAATATTCAACATGTTGTATTTGGGATGTTAACAGGGTGGGGTCCCAAAAAACCTGGGGCCCACTGGCTGCAGCATTAGTTAGCATCACTGAGTGTTCCCCTAATTAGCTCACTTTGTGCAGCAGCTGTCTGCTATTAGGACCCTTTGTTCCAGATGTTATCTCATTAGAATGGCATTGATCATCCTAATGACTCTGGGAGAGATTATTGGTCCACATTAGTGTGACCCGCTTGCTCCCTGTTTCCCTGAGGTCAAACCACAATAGCTTCCCCCATCCATATGTTCCGTTGACGCTCAAAGTATGCCGACCATTACCAGTAGTCTAGGTTTGTTGAATGTGGATTGCCATCAAGCACAAATTACCTGTAATATTTCTGGGTTCTACTTGGAAACATCATCATTTATGGACATTGAGCCTTGTGCTTTCTTAAACATAGTTAGAATGGCTTTTCTTTCTAATGTGATGTGCAGGACTTCAAGTATGATTTCAACTTTGACATACTTTAAGTCCATCTACCAGTCATCTTGTCTGTCAAAGCATTATTTTCTGCGTCAAGGATTTTTTGCATCGTTTCCTTTCATATTAAACACCTTTTACAGAATGTTTCAGTTTCGAGAAACTGGTGATATTGAGTGTTTTCATTCTTATTATTTTGCATCCAAGGCCCTCAGTTCTTGCATGTGTGCATGTTTTATGGTAGGATATGTGTGTGAGTGCATGTCTCTTTGCACACATGAGTGGGTTTGTCTTTCTGTGTGAATGCTTTGCTGTGATAGGAAGAAAGGGGGGGGGGGGTGCTTTGGTCTTGGTGGCTTTGTAGCTTTGTGGACAGACACGGCTTTGCCAGGGCATCGCTGACAGCTAAGAAGCGAGCGGTTCCCTCCCCTGCCACAACAAGCACAGAAGTACACAGAAATCTACTCCTCTTATCCCTTTGTTTCCCCCCTTGAAGCAGACCATTTCAGAATTCTGCGAAGCCATCGAGGCATTTCAGAGACAGAGAGGGCGTGAAGATTGTGTGAAGGAAAAGAGGGAGAAAGATGGAAAGAGAGGTGGAAGGTTGAAAGTGGGATTGGGCAGAGGTGAGTAGGGAGGGAAAGAAAGAAACAGTGTTAAAGCAAAGTGATGGGAATAGAGTTCAAGACAGGGAGAAGCGAAATGTCTTATTACTCTCTCCAGCCTGTCCCTCCCTCTCACTAGTGAGCAGTGTAACTAATCCTGACTTGACCAATTCCCTCAGACTGCAGTGTAAACCTGTCTTCTGCAGCACAGCGTGCCTCTGGGCACTCTGCTCCCGACAAGACTTTTAGATCTTTTCTTTCCCCCTTCTGCACACCTTTTGTATTAAGTTGGTGCCTCTGTTTCATACTTTAAACTCAAATGTGCACTAAAACAATCATGCTTAATTGCATCCATCTCAGCGGTTCATTCCTCAGGTTTTCAGGCTCCACGGCCTAATGAAAACGGAGAGGCATTAGTTTAATTATAACGTACCTCGCCTCTTATCGAGGAGAGATTGTTTTTATTTGGAGCCCTAATGAATTTCTCATCAGTTTGTTATTAACATTGTGCTATCAGGGGCTCAAGTGGGGAAGCAGCCAATTACATGGCTTTGTTCTCCCTGATGGACAAGTATTTGCGCCTCTGCTGAGGGAGAAATAACTCGAGAAAATGCTACGGGAAGAAAAACACAGCAACATCTTCCTGCCATCTACCGCCAGACAATTTTCTGCTTCAGGTAAAGTGTAATGTGTATGTGTGATTTCTTGTAAGGCCTTTCTACTTACGCCAGTTAGGTGAGCTTTTTTTTTTTGGAGTAACAACTGGCTCATCAATTGCTCAAGCTGTTTTGGAAAGATGATTGTTGGCAGCTACAACAATGGCTTAATCTGAAAGAGCATCAAAGCAACACAGCAGAAGTTATGGATAGACGCTGCCCAGTCAGCTGTAGGTAAGATGACATACGCAAATTTGACCATTGTTTTCCTGCCCATTTCAAATTGGGCTATTAAGACATGGGGGTGCAGTGATTCAGTACAGACAAGGCCGTTTCCAATGCAATAGGGGGAAGTTGAGAGTATTCACACAGTGGATTGAGGACATGTAACAATAATCTGACATTTTTCCCTGTTTCCCCTGTCTGTATATGGCATGCCTTCCTTAACCTAAAACCCATTTGGAACCCATTTAATGGAATATGAAGAGAACATAATGATGTGTGGGGCCTTGTTATTTGCCTTTGTTCACAAAACACTTTCCTAGTTTATTGCATTTTACGGTTGAAGGGCTTGATCACTAGTATTATGGCTTTGTAAATGGGAGTCAATAAATTACCCTCTGATTAAAGACGATGCCCTCACTTTAGGTGTGAGAGCCATTTGCTACGCATGGTTTGCGCCAGTCTTTTTTGTGTATACTAGTTTAATCACTTTAATTTCTCTTTCATTTTAGCTCCCTTCACCTCCATAACTCTCCGACGTCTCTGACAGTTCAACACAACACAAACAGTTTTGAGGCTGAGTTATGGAAAGCTTCTGAAAGACTGTTTTCTTTCTAAAAGTGATTTACCTATTCCAGGCCCAGACAGTCCCAAATATGTGTCTGCCTGAGGAGGACTGAAACTTGCTGTTAACCTACCTCATTTTGCCTCTCTTCACTGTGTTAGCGCTTTAAAAGATTGTGTTTTTAAAAAGACAAGCTTTCACCTCCAAAATAATATTTAAGAAAAAACATAAATTCTTATGCAGAGACATGAAAATTCAATTTGAATAAGAGAACAATCTATATTGTTCTTTGGTGTTCTCTGTCTGAATTAGTGAAGTAACAAGATTTCTGTTTTAAATTGCTTGTTGGAGAAAGTTAAAACATGTCAAAAGAAAAGGCTAAAACTTTCTAGGACAGTGAAAACACTGTCTCTGAACAATTAGGAACATTCGACCGAGTCCATTACATTTACAGTAAACTATACCGTGGTTCACATCTTCCCCACACCCGTTTTTTTTTCAAGCCATGTAATGCAAAGACTTGACTCGGCAAAAAAAAAAAAAAAAAAATGCAAATGTGTTAAGGTCCAGAAAGCTTGCAAAGTTTTCTTTTTTCTGCATAGTGATTTAAACTATGCCTCTTAATTAGTGGTTGTATCTTTATTTTATTCATAAATTCAGCTCTTCACTAAAAACATGAAATGGAGCTTTGGGTTATGGAGAAACAAGGATGTGGTAAATAACAAGACAGATGGTCCAGGTCTGTTGACAGAAGCTTCATGCATGGCAACGAGGGAAGAGGATCGTACTGCAATTCTGCTGACCAGCTTGTCATAGGCAAAATGCTATTCTCTCCCCCTCCTCAGCCCCCTCCCTCACCAGTTCCCCATCCCACCGGTATGTTTCATTCATCTTCAAACCTCAGACACACTGATTGATACACTGTGGAATAGCCTCTAGCCTCATTTTCATTTAAAAAGCCAACAACTTCCCAGATGCACAAAAGAGTCGCAGGCCATTATGGGACTGAATAACCATAAGCCACGCAAAATAATAATCTGTGGCCTTAGTGCCACCCTCTGTCTTCCATTAATGAATGAGAAAATAAAATATCAAAGCAAAAAATAATTAAATGTCATATGGCAAGCATCATTTATTGATTGTATCTTGGTTTGCTTTGGGATATGTCCTATTGCTGTAATAGCTGCATAAACAGTGTGATGCTGCTTATTGAAATGCATAAGAAAACATTATGCCTTTGAAGAAAGAAGATGTGTTCTGCATGTGTCTTATTGTGCACAGTAGAGCCGGTGTGGGTTTATCAATTACCAAAGATAATTAACAATCTGAAGGTCTCTCTCGCCGCGGCATCATAGACGGCTGGTTTTTGACACTTTACAGATTGTTTACTGCTTTGTTGTCTCAGCTGCTGCAACGCTACACATTTTTTGTGCAATGCAGGTGCCTATACTCAGTGGAGACTCCTTTGCCAGGTTAAGGTCCTACACCCGCTAGTCCGGATTAGTCCCACCACTGGAGGAGGATGAGTGGAGGGAGTCAGGAGGATAATGAGGGCATAGGGTGGAGTGGGCCCAGGGGCAGCCAGCAGGGCCCAGCTAGGTGGATCTGCCTGTGGTGCTAAGCCTCTTAACTCACTCCATCCTCACCGGCATCCAACAACTTGTGTAACGCCACACACCGCCTGCGTGACAATGTGTGTGAAAGCCACACAGTTACTACAGCAGACATACCTGTAATTCCAGTCTCCACGTGACGACTAACCGAACAGTCTGAGTGGATTAAAGCTTGTGGGAGTTGTGTGATGACCTTGCATATTTCTTTAAGTTTCATTAAGTTGCATTTGCATGTTACCCCAAAACACTTGTGGAAGTCCTGAGTCCACAGAATAAAGAGAAATGGGCTAATTTGAATTTCATATGAGCCAAAAGATACCTTTAAAAAAAAAAATTATCTCTTCAGTAGCAGACTTATTCAGCACCATGGAGAGCGATAAAAACGGAGCACTGAAAACAGCCTCTGCCTCTTTTCCGACACAGTCCTCTTGTCTCTTTCCTAAGTTCTGCCTTGTTTTCTTTAATAGATATAACGTTTTACTTGTTAAACAGCATTTAGAACGGTGCATTGAATGGAGGAATAATGAGGGCACAATTGATACTGCTCATTCAAGAAATTAATTTGTGGTTTGGGGGATAGACATGCATCCATCTAGCTTCAGAAAGTATGTCTATAACATCAAAACAAACGTGTCATCAAACGACATTCTCCTTGATCATTGTTTCACATTGTACCTTAAAGTAAAAAAAAGCTGCTGTCCGTCTCTTGGCTTGTGGCCACGAGTTAACTTGTACTAAATTAGGCCGGAAGTCTTCTTCACTAAGGCATCTGCGGCTGAAAAATAGCAGCAGTGACTCGTATCAAACAGTTGTCAAGCATAATTGCCACCTCAGATGGCTGAGTATGCAGTCTCAAACTTCCAGTTAATAAGTGGCTTAAGTTAGGCAGGCGCCATGACTTCACTTTCAAGTTTGGGGAGGTACCGGTGAATTCATTAAGCAGGAGGCAAAGATACAAACGGCAGAGTGTTTTCCCCGCATTGCGTTGCAACAGCTCGTGATGTTGTGATGGATGGCAGAGGACAGATTGATGCTCCATATAAACGCTTTTATAAGTTACAGCACAGGCACAGAGATGTTAGTTGTCATTCGTTGCTGTGCCTCCCCTCAGAAAAAGTATACACCTAATGTTGTTTATTTGCTGTCAACAGTTTCCGCCTCGCACTAGACTTTTGTTAACGGATATAGATTGAACTTGTTCCTGCTCCCCGAACAGACAACCACACCTCTCTGTCCCCCTTATCTCACTTTTTTTCCCCCTGCTGCCTCAAACTCTTGGTCTCACTACCTTTTATGGAATGTAAAACTTGACTGTGGTTTTTTCTTTTTGACCCACTGTTTTGTTTGCGATTAGAAACTAAAATTGAAAGTTCTTATTGTTAGAAAATATGGAAAGAGAAATTAGTTCCAAACGTGTACTTATATGCTTCTGTTTTGAATATGTTTGTTTGTGTAACTGTTAGCATGGTGTTGCTCCAGGTACAGAGACGATGCCTGTCATTCTTCTGCTCTCGTCCCGTCTCTATAAATAGAAGTCTGTCTCTGCGCTGCGATTCCTCTGGGGCTTTGTACTCCTCTCCCTCTCCCCCCCCCCCTTCATCCTTATCACCCGCTTTTCTCCTCCACTCTCTCCTGTGACTCTGTTAGGCTGTCTTTACATCCATCAAATAGCCATATTATTATACAGCATCTTTACTTAAGACTAATTTACTTTGAGCCAGTGGTAGTCTACACAACAGCGATATGGTTTTTTTGCTTTATGGCATCTCATTAGAGATCCCACTCTTCTGCATTGAAATGTGTTGTGACATGCTGCATCAGAGTCTTTAACATCTTTGTTTTTGAACCATATATATTAAGTACTATTTTTAAAGTGATCAGTTGTCTAAATTTAATTTGTTCATAATTTACCAGACCTGGTTAGATGTCGTAATTAGCGGTTATCTTTGGCGTCATCTTGGATGACTAACTTACCATCTAATTAAGCAGACAATAAGCACCAAACATTAACATCTCCAGAAATCAGAGAGGGATGATTTTTCTGTTCCTATGACTTCCCAGATTATTTATAGGCTGTACAGGCTTGAGTGAGAAGCAGAGAGTGGCAGCTTTTACTTGTAAGTGTCACTCAGTCAGACAGCATCTGGTATTAAGCTTCCACAGCACATCACTGCACAGGGTGACAGTTTGAGGGTGGATGATGGCTTTTTACAATCTGAATTATGTAGAAACAAAGGAAATCAGATGGAGAAACCAAGGTCTCTATTGTAAGTGCAGCACGAGGTGTCTGCCACCTTCAACTTGCTTTGACAGCTTGACGTGCCCATATGGTGTGCACTTGTATAGGTTAACAGCATTAAGAGTGTGAGCCTAATGACTGAACAGTGATAAAGGCTTTTGTAAGGCAGTGATATGTAATAGTGAAATGTTTCTGTACACTTTTACGCATTCATTTCTATTTCTTATTTTAGGACTGTACTTTGGTTTTCAAAGACATAAATTACAAAAAACTAGGTGTTTTGATTAACCATATATTTACTGTAGAAAATATGGGATTGTTGGACTTCATGTATATATCCTCTGCATCTT
Source organism: Labrus mixtus (assembly GCF_963584025.1). NCBI lineage: Eukaryota > Metazoa > Chordata > Actinopteri > Labriformes > Labridae > Labrus > Labrus mixtus. Next base: position 14,788,677 of record NC_083621.1, on the reverse strand, counting down.
TACTAGAGGCAATCACATCTTCTAAGAGAAGGGTACTTACATTTGCTGGACTGCTGAGTACATGTAAATAATAGGATAGGAGAGCAAGATTTCAAACATTTGCGCTTTAATCAAGTATTTCTTTATTGTGAATAAAAAGAAGAGGTTCAATTCCTGTGCACCTCAAAACAGCACAACAAGCCATAAGAGCAACACTGTAAAACACAATGCTTCTTATCTTATTTCAGGCTTCTAATGGTTCTGTCCCCACGCTGTGTGAGGCAATATGTGATAACTTTGTTAGATATTGCGATAAAGATATTAAATGTGATGAATTTAATAAAGAGTCCTTTTTAGCAAGAACTCCCAGTTTCTACGTCTTTCTGCTGCTCTTTGTGTTATACACTATACCCGTGTAAACACATTGTCCCACCTGAACCCAAAATAAATCCCAAAAGCTTATTTTTCACCACTTCATTGGCACCAATTATTCTGGTGTGAATCCATGACCATAATGCACAGGCCTCCACCCAATAGTTAAGATGCACACATGCTAAGTGAGTAAGCATTGCTCGTGTGCAATCTTTTGTTTTTGTTTGTTGTGATAAATTCAGACTTCATTGTAAATTTATTGTAAATGCTTGTGTCCCTATTACCATGAAATTTTGATTAATTGCGCAGCTCTACTCTGTATTTTTTGAGTTATACGGCTTACATCATGTCAATTTGATCGTATTGTATGAGGCAGGTTTTTTTTCGCACAAAAAAAAAATGCTTTAAGTAACTCAGCATCAGGTCGTAATTAGGGAGAACTCATTAAAATCAACGTAACTGTAGCTATTCTCATTTACAAAATAAGTTTTAACTAACCTGCTAAATTGAAAACATGTGGTGACGCAGAATTTTGTGGCCGTGATGGCAATTTGTGTTTGCCTTTGTAAATCAACCCCCAAATCTAAATAATGACATTAGCCAAGTGCTTGCCTTCCGAATAATTACCATCAAGTGGGATGTGACGGCAGGAGGCTCCAAGGGGCTGATGTGAGCTCATCAGGGAGGCCAGCCATTTACTCCAATCGACACAAAGACAGTCTGCTCTCCCTCAGGTCCTCCTACCCACACCCGGAGATGCTGACTGTGGGGTGTTGCTAATTAACTCAATGAAGATGAGGTTTCTGCCACAGTTGTCTTAAGCAGTGCTCAGGTGTGCCTGCAATCCTATCTGGCTTGAAGCCAGCTTGGCGCTCTTCCCTTCCAGCACGCTTCTTTTTCGTCATCATTGGAATAATGCGTATGCTTCACACACTACATTTACTTTTACATTAATTTCTCATGCACTGCATAACTACCTACAAAAACTATCTAGCATGGAGAAAAAAAACTTCAGTAATGGACTTTCTTGTATTTAGTCGTGCTTTTCTTTGCACTTCTATGATAATGTATTACCCACTTTATTCCTGCTTGTTCAACAGGAACTTGTAGTGACATGTTTTTCCTGTTGAGCTAATTGCATTCTCCAGAACTAAAAGTAGCTGTGACTTGACCATGAAGGAGAGCAGCACAGGAGGTAATTACTGAACGAAGTGCTTTTTTTTTTTCTATGAGGAAAAGACAATGGAGACGCCATCAATAAGGACAAACTTTCCTCCACCCTCTCGTCACACACTCTGTAATGAAGACCTTTGCTATTGGCTTAGATGGATGAGGGCAGCGCTGTGAAAGCGAACACACAAGAGGCAGGTAGATGTTTGTTTTGGGCCAGCTCATGGAGGATATATTGGAATGGGAGTGGGCCTGTTGGGGAGAAAGGCGCATTAAGGCCAGGGTGATTAAGGAACAGAGTTGATGGAAAACGAAGCACTATTGACAGGGCTTTGTCTTCTCCGGCTCTCCCTTGTGCTCACATTGATGCCCCTGTCTAGTCTCCTCCAGGCTAAGCTACCCGACTGGATTCACAAAACTTAAGAGGGATTGATTGTTCTGCAGCAATTTTCTATGCAAGCCCGGACCAGCGGATCGATTGCGTGAGGTTTTCAGGAGTGGTGGTCTTGTGTTTCTATTACTGTTAATCATTACTCCCATGGCCTTTTTAGATCAGGCACTGATGAGTAGGACCACAATGTTCAATTAATACCCTGGTTGATGTCTTTTTATGCTATGACTACCACTGTGCCATATCCGCCTGCACACTCCCTTCATGGCCAGTTTTCTGCACACAGACTTCTCAAAAATACCTATAACCTCCCCATTATACACACTTTCCCCCCTATTTTGCATATACAGGCATAACAACTGTTACTCCTTCATGCATGTGCTCATCATGTGATTTATCAAACACACACTCAGACACACACATATACATGCACAAACCTTAAAATCCACCCAGAGAGGCTCCTGTGTGGAATACAGAGCCAATGCTCCTGACTTGAAAGCCTCTCCACTGCCTCAGATGTGACATCAGCTCGTTCTGTCTCTTGCTCCCCCCCCCCCCTCCCCCCTCCCCTCCTTCCCCCCGCTACTCCCTTCCTCTTTCCTATCCTCTTTCATCAGCTGAGCCCATCTTTTGACACTTCAGAAGGTGTTCCTCACATGCCTGTCACCTCTCCCCTCCTCCACCGGCGCTTTCTTCCCAGCTCTCTATTGAGAGCACGCGTCTCTGTCTGAAACTTATGTACTTTGTAGAGTTAACGCTTTGGCGTTTGCATCACCTTGAAGTTGGTAAGTGGTACTGAGCGGAGAGACCGATCTTTAGTGTTTAAAGAGAGAAGAGCTCGGAAACGTTGTGTGTTAGTGTGGCATGGCGAGCTGGCAGACATCACACTCGAGAAAGGGGGAGGGAAGGAACGGTTTCACCTTGTACCTGCACTTCCTTACAACTTTGAACAACAGACTGTGAAGAAGGTAGAAGGTTAGGGACTTCTGTTTCTCCTTTTGTGTAAAAAAAAAAAGTACTTCTTACTATTCTCTGCAGGTCTCAGTGCATCCTTTTTACAGCTACATTTATCCATTTATGTATGAAGCCACCACCAAATGTAATTTTTTCAGATGTTGTATTATCATTTGTCCTTCTCCAGATTGCGAGCAAAAGACATGGAGAGCAAAGAAATCTCATCAGGAGACCTGCGCCAAGCTGGGTTGCGTCATCTACACTTAAAGACATTGATTAATAATGTATATGTCTGTGCTTGAACCGTGATGTTTTCCCTGCTGAGACAGAGTGTAGCACTATGTAAACACATCGTGTGGGCTGAGCTGCGTCGACACCCACGTGCCTGCTTAGGAGCAGCTTGGCGCCGGCTCAGAGGAGAGCGTGTTACCTACGTATGGCTGGAGGTGGTCTCTGGCACTGGGAAATGTATTCAGTTTGTTGCTGCTGCTGTGCGGTGCACACTCGTACATGTGTGGGTTTGTCCAACATAACGTACAGCAGTGCATGCCTGACACGTGGTCGTATGGAACAAGAAAGTTCTGGTGTTTGTGTTTGTTCTGGTGTATTTGTACATGTGTAACTGTGTGTGTGTTGGTGGTGTATGTGTGTGGGTAATAAACTGGAGCAGGTTCTGAGAGCAGTACCCTCAGGTTGAGATTTAGTAGAGCTCCACAAGAACTTGTTGTTTTATGACTTTTAGCTTTAAGGATGAATAGTTCTGTCCTTTCTGCTGCTTTACAACACGCATTAGCTGCTACCCAGTTTGAACATATTCTCTATATGTCTCCCATGCGGACAGCACTTGAAGAAGTTACATGTTTCACACCCACACTTCCCAACATAATTTATACGCTTCTATTGGTAGACTAGGTAAAAGAATAAAAAGTTAACAAGCATCGCAAAGTCCCTGATACACTTTATTAGCAGCTCATTGACAGAACAGATGATGGCAGGAATAAGGAACGCTAACAGAAGTCTCTCAGAACCGCCTTCCTCTGAGGTTTTTGTATCTCCCCCTGACCTAAAGAGACATCAGTGGCTGGCTGCAGTGGCCTTTCAGCTCTGTTTCCTCCATCGTCAGTCTTCATGTAGCAGAAGCAGGGTTCCATTTCCTTGGTATTATCCTCTCCCCATGTAAAACCATGGCTCCTATCGAGGTCTAATCCCCAGCATGGAGAGAGAAGAGCAGGCATCCCAGACTTATATATATTTTTTCCTCACACAAAGCTAAAGAAAGCCCTAGGAATGCAGTTCATGCCATGCTGGGATCAGTATGTGCGCAATGCACGCGGACAAAATGGGATTTCGGCTGGTCGAGCAGGAGAGCAAGGGTAGAGAGGGGAAAGCAACGCTGGGACTTGAAAACCATTCCATTCTGGAGAGCTTTACTTCATTATCAAGTGAATTTATTATTCCCTGGAGTAATGCTAGCATTAAATGAGGCTTTTTTTTTTTAATATGCTGGTCAGACACGCTGCTCGTGGCCATTTGAGCTTCGGAGGAAATAGACACAGAGGAGTAAGCAAAGCAGCTCAAAAAAATTCAGCGTGGGATTTTCTGCCCCTCTGGATTTAGTTGTTTGTCAGAGAAGGAAGGAGCTGTGTTTGCTGTTTTTCTGTTTTATGATTATTGTCTGTTAGTTTTTTGTTTTGCGCTGTGACCAATGGCCCAGTGCCATCTCTCCCTGAGTTCAATAAACACTTCCATGAATGACATTATTCTTAGGCATCAAGCCAGAGCAGGGCTGGGGAATCACGCTTTTATTAGAAAACATGAATCTTGTCACTGGGATGCCTAAGGAATATTGATGGTCGTAGCAGTCCGGATGGCATTTGCAGATAAAGTGGAGCTTAATATTCAGAATTATCATAAGGGTATCTATGTCATTCCTCAAGTCGAGCCTTGGCTTTATCGATCGATGCTGGTTTCAGAAAAACGAAAGAATTAATTAAAGCTACAGATCGATTTTAAAGATAACACATTTTGTGCCGCCTCTCTGATGCCACTTCTGCTCGGATATGATGGATGTTAAAAGGATTGTTGTAAGAATATTTAGGCCTCACTGATGGGTGAGTTAGGACAAAAAGTTTTCTTTAAAGTTGTGCTGGAGCCATTTTTTCCCCCTTTTCTTTCCCTAGCTTGGCACAGGACTAAACGCTCTTGAATCACAGAAATAAATTCAACAGCTCCTTTCACAAATTAGATTCCGAGTAATTTGAATAATGAATGGTTCCCTCCTAAAAATGAAGCCATATTGTGTGCCATCATTTTGTATAAATCAGGCAAGAGAGAGTGCTTCTGTCGCTCATTGTCATTCCCTTGATTCTCACCCCTGCGGTTGAACCTGTTATTAAACTATACTATTCTTGAAACATCTTCCTTTTCCTTTTTAAATCTGTCATTGATGGCTTTTGTTTTTTGTCCTTTCATTTGCTCTAACTGACAAACACCGTTTTTTGAACACCCTTAATCTCTCTTTGATGAATTAGTTTGTTTTTTTTCCCTCTGCCCTAATAGACACATCAAGTTCTCGAATAAAAAGCCGTTTTTCCCTGCTCGAAAATGGAGTCAGTTAAATAGACATCATTTCCCTCTGACAAGTTAATGCTTTGTTTTCGGGGCGTCATGTGAGCACGACGAGTAAATTATTGTCACTGCTGTCAGAGGTATTAAATTTCCTAAAGTTATCTCTTAGCTGCATTTGCCTAATTTTGCTGCTAGCTTGGCCTGTCTGTAGGGTCTGATATTGCCAGCTCTTGTTTATGGCACTGCTCTCCAGAATTAGAACAAATTAAGATCCTCATTATTTTATTTGCTGGATGCGGGGTTTTTAATGGTCTTTCAACAAATTAAATAACCTCCGGGCATGAGCAGGATTAATTAGATAATAAGAATCACATCTCTTTTCATCTTTTTTTTAAAATAGATTATGTCTTGATGGTTCCAGGGATTGAAATGGCCCTTTGTTTTAACTGCGGCTCGGAGTGCGAATCATTGTGGCAGAAAATCTACTAATTATTTACAGAGAACCAGGAGAGCGTAGTTTCCTTAAATGTGAAACTATTAGGTAGGTACCACCTGGACGTATCCTTCAATCCACTATGGGGGATTTGAAGAGTTTGAAGGCCCCTGTTCTGTTTCATTGAATATTGCAGACAATCAAATTTATGAGAATAGATACAGCATTAAGACTGCTGTTTTTCTTTTCACCTTGACTGTCTAAAGGAGCTACAAAAACATGACCACTGTAAACAAACATTCTGAAGATAACAAATGTGAATATTAACAGCCTTAGTGCAGTTCTTCAGGATCGTTTGTGATTGCACCCACTAATGGATGGACCTTTTTTTTTTACCCACCAAAGACCCTCTCAATGTGTCCTGTTGTCTTTTGTAAATCCTGCAGAATAACCTGATGAATTTATTCTTATAATAATAACAGTAATAATCACTTTATTTATATAGCACTTATCTAATCGAGGTAACAAAGGGCTTTACAGAATGCATATATAGCCAAATAAAACACAGGCAGATTAAAAGTGCTTCACAAAATACACACGATAAAACATTGGCGAGTTACAAAATGATGAATGAAATAAATCAAAGCAAAACATGAATTACTAATCAATCGTTAAAAAAGGCCTTCCACTAAAAAACATTAACATTTAAGCAGAGATTTAAAAACAGTTAATGAGTTTGCCAGCCTAATGTCTTCGGGAATGGAGTTTAAGAGCTTAGAGGCTCTGATGGCCAGTGCACGGTCGCCCTTGGTTACCAGCCTTGACCTAGGAACAACTAATGATGGTACTCTTGAGGATCTTAGATCAGACAGCGTAAAGTGTCAAAAGTTCTGTAATGTAGGGGAGGGGGGGGGGCAGTCTGTGTTGTGTTTTATTGGCAGGCTGAGGTTAAAGGAGATCTATTGAACTCACTTTCACCTTTAATGATGTCAGTCTGGGACACCTATTGAGCAGCGTTGGGAAAAGTGTTGCTCAAAAACCTCCTTATTTATCTTTTACTGGAGTCAGTTAAAGTAGATATGACAGTGGATAGAGTTGGAAACAGGGGGAGAGAGAGGGAGTGGGGAATGACATGCTGGAGAGGAGCAAAAGGTCAGAGTCCAAAACACAGGCCTCCCGCTTTGACGACAACAGGGGGCGGGTGAACTAACGGCTAGGCAGACCTCTATCTTCTGTTTCAATTGAATTCATTCTGGGATGTTGTTTTATAGTGTTAAAAAGTTTGTAATATTTTATGTATAAGCACAAAATGAAAACACAGTAATAATAGGTTTTTAACCACTGAATTGTGATACATCTGAGAGCTACTTTGATTTCTTAAAGTTATTTTTTTTAGCTCTTCAATCAAAGCCCAGAATTGCAGAGTTGTGCTTTGTTTTGTAACGTATTTTAAATGTTCCTCGAACAACATACTACAGTAATCCTGGTGTCGCCACGCTTTAGTGCCACATTGATCCTGCTGAGTAGCTAACAGCCACGTCATCATAGACAACCTCACTCCAAAGGCTTGGTTCAATTTGACTGAAAGGTTCGACAAACGAAGATGGACTACAGAAATCAGAGAAAGAGTTTGCGGAGAAGAAGGGGTCACGATAAGCAGACGAATTGAAGTGCTTTATGTGCGCAGCAATACAATTACCAGCAGCCACAGCCAATCCTATTAAGACAAGTGTCAGAGAATTAGTCTGAGGTCAGGTAGGGGAAATCCAAAAAAAAGAAAAAAATCGAAAGAGGAAATGCCTGACCTGTATTTACAAGATTCTCCAACAAAAAGATAGCGATATATCGATCACGAGCTGCATCACCTGAGATAAAGCTGTGTTACATGTATGTTATTAATGTCGAGTAGAACCTGAACGCTGCATCCAGGAGAGCAGATGACCAGATAAAGTGCTGCTGCTGTGTCTGGTTCAATTACACATTATACTGGTTTGCTGCTGCCGCTGAAACATATCTCTCCCCTGCTCTCTTTATTCCTGTCATTTTCTTTTTTCACCACAACAAGTCTTCCTCTGTATATTTGTCCCTGCCCTTTCACTCAATCTGCTTGGTCTCAATTTTCTCCCCTCATATCTCTTTCTTCTTTTGCTCCCTTTATCTTTCTCATCCCACTTCTTGTCCTGTGTCATTCCCCTCATTTCCTGTCCATTGCTTCAAGCAAACCACAAACCACCAAAGGCCCTGTTCATCAACATTTATCTCACTTTTTTTGATTGTGAGATAATCCCAAGAGGTGGGTGGGGGGGGGGGGGGGGGGGGGGGGGGGGGGGGGGGGGGGGTTGTGGCCGTATCAGCAATGGCTCACCCAGACTCAAGTAAATGTTGCACAGAATCAATTCGCCTGAAGAGAAGACGAGAGATAGGCTTGCCCTTACAGTATCCTTACATGAAAATAGTCTTCATGCGTATTCCTTGAGCCCAAAAAAAGTGGCCTCTAACTCCTCTTTTTTTATTGGTTTCTATCATCCACTTCAAGACAAGATGAGAGTAGTTTAATCTCGTCTGAGGGGGGGGCAGAGCAATCTGAACTGCTGCTTCTACAACGTTTTCTATTTAATATCAGAAGGAAAGGCATCACCATGTCGATGATGACTATTTTCCCCACATCTTTTGCGAACAGTTTCAAACCAAGAGACACCTTCATTCATGTAACTTTCTCATGATAATCATCATGTGTCCTCATTTGAATGGAGATAAGCCTCTGGAGAAAGTGGCAAAACAGTCTAGTCGATTTTTGGTCTTCCCTCGTGAGACCTTTCACTACCTTGGAGAATGAAACGACTTTGCATCCGTATGGCTCTGCGCCGTGTCTTAAAGGCTCTCTTTGATTTGAGGACATTGTATGGAAGAAATTAAGGTGACTTTATTTCTTCTTTATATGCTAGTATATTCCCTTTCGACTGCCTAATGGAGTGAAGGCATATCAAAAGCCTCATCAAAGCCGGAGAGTGAGTGGTGCATTTATGGGGTGTTAAAGCACTTCAAGAGCTGTGATTTAGCATGATCTAATGACTAGAATGATGCTCACTCAAAGTCATCGTAGCCACTCAAGTTTGCCACAACACTTCACATTAATCGGCGGGATAAAGATGGTTGATTCATGCGGAAGACCGCTCTGAACGAGGGTGTGAGGGTGCACGCGTGGTGCATGTGCATGCTTGAGTGTACAGGGGCAAGGTAAACATGAAAGTTTAATAGTTGTGCAGGAGTTGATGATAAAACTATGCTGCTGAGGTGAGGTGCCGCTTGTAACTCTCTTCAGAGAAAAGAAAGCAGCCTTGCAACTCTTGTTAATGGCCTCTTCAACGTGAGGACTGTGTTATTAATCGCATCACGATAAAACTTCCTTTTCAACTCGCCTCTCTTTTATGTGACTACGGCTGCAAGGAATCCAGCTCTATCAAGTTGTGTGATTGTATAAATAGAGATAAGGTTTTAGCCACTGACTGTGACACGAACATACAATGAGTGCAGCAGAGGTTTCATGCTATGCTTTATAAGCTCATTTTGTGGTGTGTAGTTAGTAGATGTTTTGCAATCATGTCACATATTTCCCAATTTTAGATGAAAAACCCAGATGGCTCTGAAACAGCACTGTGCCATTTACATTAGCGTCCTCATTTCCTGTTATTGATCATTCATTTAGGATGATTAATTTGCTCTCAAAACGAAATGTTTCAGCAGGGAAAAATGAAATGATTGCAAAAAAAATGTTTTGTTCCATTTGGTGCCTCCTCCTCTAAAGCGCATTGAAACACACAGTAAGCTTTGCCTTCCTGTTGAAAGAGCTTGCACCGTTGGCTACGCATTGAGTCGCTGTTCATTTCAGCTTGAAGGAATGCTGCAGGCAACAGTTAATTTCTTAAAATTAAACTAAGCATATTGGTACAGAGGTTTATGCTAATCTGACCAGTATGTCTCTGAGGCATTTCAGAAATTTCTCTCAGCGCTTGTGGGGGAATATTAAATAGCTGGTTGTTTGTTATTAACTGGATTACTTTGCCGTATGATGGAGGAACAGTGGGTGGATTCGGCGGGGTTGGGGGACTCTGCTAAAGTTGCTTTAAGTTTTTATCTCGCAAGCTCACAGCGAGCATAATGACTATATCAAAGAGCTTTGAGTGGAGCTCTGCACCAACATGTCACAATCTTGACAAATCACCTAGGATACATTTTTTGCGTGTATGTATTTTTCTCACTTTGTGGTGCTTCTGCTTCATTAGATACAGTTCAAAAAGTGACAAATGTAGCAGGGAAAAGAGGATGACACTAGAAAAGATAAAGGTCGCAAACTGCTCGCACACTTGTAATTCTCGCCCTAATTCACGGAACCTTTTCCGATGCAGCAGCTTTTTATTTTTATTTTTTTTCTATTTTCAATTTTTTGCTGCAGTATATTATCAATAGACACTGAGGTGGTGGGCTGTTTTATAGCCACCAATGTTTCAAAGGTTCAGTATTACTCTGATGTGCTTATCCAGCACATAAAGTTACCGTATTAACTTTAAACTTTTTTCAAATGGCCTTTCTCTAAAGTTAAAAAGTCCAGCTGTACCCATGAAGTCTCTAAAGGTAAGACAGTTTTTTTTCCTGATGAGCAGCCTTGAAAGGCGACTCATGGCACGTGGCCTAATGACACGGCCCAAGTCTTTGTGCAGGGGCAGCTGAAGATGAGAATTAATGGCAGAGCTCAAATGACGACCTTTTATTCCTCCATTATAATTTCTCCCCTGGCAGCACTGAATGAAAGGTGGCTCAGCGCAAGGTGAGATACCTTTTCAAAGGTGAGACACTTTTTTTTTTTTTACGAGCACAGCCATACTTGTTCTCCTTCCCTGTTCTTTTAAGGCTCTGACACACCAAGGAGACTTGTCAGCCGTCAGTGAGCGGTCGCTGCCCTAGTTTTTGCGGTGTGTCCAGCTCCATTGCTATCCCGTTGGCCTCATTTGGCCATTTTTTGGCCGATTCCACATGTTGAATCGTGGTTGGGGGTAGGATTCTCTCTGATTGGGTGTTCAGCTTCAACTTTTTATCAGACATTATTCTCCATTAGAAGTTCCTTTAATACGAGTGTTGAGCGTCTTCTCGTATCACAACAACGGTTTATGTATCCACGTTCTTCCTCGTCCTCTCCCGGTTTCCCCTTTTTGGAATGACAATTACAGACTGCCGCCGCCTGCTGGTATGGAGAGTTATTGTGTCTCACACAAATGCGCAGAACGTACGCGGTGGTTGGCCGTCGGCTGAAGTCTTTGTGGTGTGTTCTAGTGAAACTTTTTGGCCAAGACAAAAGGCGTCATGTGTCGACGCCACAGGCCGCCTTCGTCGCCACTAGTTTTTTGCCGTCTGCCTGGTGCGTCAGGGCCTTAAAGTCTTTGTTCTGTAATGGCTAAACAAATACCAGGCTTTGTCTTTCCGTTTCAGTGTGGACGCAAAGTTGGTGATGTACAATGCTTGTTTGCTGGTTGATTCAACTTACTCTGATTTCCCCGGTTCATGGTTGCCCGCAACAGCGCACCACAACAGCTGCTGTGTGTTCCAGTGGATTTCAAATAACAAACAGAATGGTTTCTGTAATAGCTACATCTGTAAATAGAACACCTCTGGGAGACCATCCTTGCGTCTTTCTGTACTGACCATGCAGAGTGGTCTACCGAGCATTAAAATATTCATCATCTTTTCTTCACAGATCCTCTGCTTTTTTAATGTTAAAAGGCCTGGAAATAGCACATCCACCTCCTCTCCCTCCACATTTCTCTCAAAAACTCTCGCCTGCAAAGTGAAGTGATGCAGAAGCACAGCGAGCCACAAAGTGTTTGTCGATAAGAGCGGAATATTTTGTTGACACAAACATGTTGACGTGCATGTAAGCCAAGAGAGAGAGAGAGAGCCTGATTCATTTGTCCGTCAGCATGTGTGTTTCATTTCGCAGGACAAATTGCGAGATTTAAAAGAGCTCCAGTCTTTTTTTTTTCGGAGGCACTTGCGCGAGCATCTCCACTCGTTGGAATTACGGCTTTATGTGTCCTGCCCGACACAGATTGAGGGATGGGAGTGGAGAGGAATAAATAAAAAATGAAGAAACAAACTTGTTTTTCCCTTCTGCCCTTGTTCAGGAAAGTCATGAGTTGTACAAATACATTTTCTTGTCAACCTTGTATCAGAGAGCGAGACGGGAATAGGGGGGGATCGAACCTTCATGTGTTACTGATTCACTGTTTTATCAGCAAGCAAGTGCACAGACGCACCTTGTTTTCAGGCAGAAATTGTACAAACCATGTCGAGTCTTTTGTCTCCCTGTTCCCCCTCCTACCTCAGGCTACATAAGAATGAAGGTCTTAATTGATTTAATGATTGTTTACTCCCACATGCATGAGCAGACGCAACAACAAGCAGTGCAAGAGGTGTGCGGGGTTCAGGGAGAAGGAGGGTAAACAGGACAAAAAAAGACTCACAGAAGGAGCACCAATTTAGAGTGATCCCAAGCGTTACCTCGGTCACTAAGGGTGTGTTGGTAGGCGAGTGGGATCCGGGGGTTTGATTTGATCTTGTACGCCATGGAAGGTTGCTGGGAAAAAGCAGCGCGGGGGCCATGTAGCCAGGTCGAGATTTATTCCCATTCAGAGGACCATTATTGTTGACCTTGCCTTGCCTGGGAAAGCCAGAGTAAACAGAGGCCTAATAAATCAACTTTAACAAGCCCGGTAGTTCCTGGCTGGTGGAGCAGCCATGCAGCTCCGACACGCAGGGCTGGATTAATCCACACTACCTGCTCTCCACAGAGGATACCTGTGGAGTCTGATTTGGCTGATAGTGTGTATGCAGACGCTCGGGGACGTTTAATTGCTCCACTGAATGCATCTCCCCAGCCAGTGTGTTTGTATTCACACTCTGGGCTGTGTTTGCGTGAGAGATACAGAGCAGTCGAAAGAGAGGATGCATAATCACACTCTTGTGCAGGATTTTCTGACTACTCTAGAAATTTCATTACATGCTTACCTGGTGTTCCAGTGCAGGCAATATTTGTGGAGCAGATTGACTTGGCTGCCTATTTGATTCCTCATCAATTTCATATCCCCTCCACGTCAGGGGGAGATCATCAATGATTCATTCTCTATACTGCAGCTCCCTGCAATGTAAATGCACTCCTGGAAAAATCCTAATATCCTCACGTTATGGCAAAGTCATAAAACTGTTTATCAGTCACCGTTGTGCTTTTGTCTGGATCCTTTGATGCTTGTTTCATTGCAGTATTGTCTTCCTTTTCTATCGCAAATGACAGATAAAAATTACAGTAATTAAATTGCAACATGGTGTTTATGTAAAACTCCCCCCCCCCCCCCCCCCCCCCACACACACACACTTACACTCTGGTGAACACACACATAGAAACACACACACATAGAATCACACATACATTTTATATACCAGTATACATATACACACACACCTTTCTCACATCCTCCCTCATCTCAATTCTCCTGTTTCTTTGCCTCAGGGGTGTAAATATGAGTGGGTGCTGAATAGTACATTTTTGGAGTGTAGCTTTCAGGATGGATTTTAGAGGGAATATATGCAGAATTGGCACCGTCCGTCAGTCAGTCAATAAATCAGTCTGTCAGAGTGGCTGACAGGTGGTCGAGGGAGGAGCCTTCATATCACACACACATACACACAGATACTTTTCAGAGCTTCTCTGTTTGGGACGCACACACCAACAAAGAACTGTAACACTGGTGTGGACATAAATGATCTGGTGGAAACATAGAACCAGCAGAATATGGATCACAGGCGTACTTGCCTTGAAGCTTTTGTATGGTTAGTTACATACTGGTTTTCATACATTGGGTGAAAATGGCATGCTTACACACATCATATTTGTGTCAGTCCTAGAGAGTGTGTGTGTGTGTGTGTGTGTGTGTGTGTGTGTGTGTGTAGGCAAGTCAATGCAGGAGAGTTATTCTTCCAGTGTCATATTTTTGGCATGGTTGTGTTGTGTCCCGGGCTGCCGCACAGTTGGTGAATATCAATGCAGTGTGGCGTAGTGACGGGGACTGGAGCTGACATGTTGTCACACTGTGATGAAAAGCACTCTGAGATGATGTGGCGGGAGTGTTCCTCCTGTCCGCAGAGAGATGGCAAGCTGGCTGTGGCATTTGTGTATTCGTTTGTGCTGCCATGCCCGTGTGAGAGTACTGGTGTGTGTGTGTGTGTGTGTGTGTTGCTGCTTTTTCTCTTGCTGCACTTGTGATTGTGAAGGCCTTTTGCTCCTCATTCAAACGCGTATCACTTAACATGTAAATTGTGCGGGTTTACTTTTGCGTTTTCGATGTGAGGAGAACATTGAAGATTGTTCGTGTTTAGCAAACACCTTGGCAGTAAACCAACTAAGATGTGCAGACAATAATGGTTGTTGGGTCAGTGTCAGCAAGCATAGTCATGTGTTCGAATAAGAATAACTTTTAACGGATTTTTGGAGCTGCAAAAGTCTCAAAGAGTTATTGAGATTGCCAAAAAGGGTGAGCTCTGCTTTTCTATCTCTGCCTTTTCTGCTCCCTTTTATGAGTTCAGCTATACTGTTTTGTTTCCCACCCCTGTAACTGCTCTGGAGGATCTCAGAGGAATCTTGACTTCCCCTTTTGAGGTATTGGTTCACCAGAAACTGCAGTGTCTAAAAATTTAGTGAGTGTTAGGTTGTGCAAATATTTGTCATAAGTTGATAGGATAAAATTTCAACCTTTCTATCTCAATGACATTTTAATTCTTGCAGTGACATTTCCAGCAGAGACACTGGTATGTTTGCATCACATGATGCATATTCCTTCCTCACTGTCTCTTGCCATCATTTCTCGATTTCACAGGCACTCCAACACTTCTCATTAGGGGCCCTTTGGGGGCTGACATGTGAAGGGAAAAGGGTCACGTTTTCCCTGGATGAAGCTGCAGTCCTGCCAGATCTGTGCAACCTCTTGAGGGGTCTGTTCAGGAGGTCTCTCGTTTCCTGTTATGGGCAAAGGTTCAGCTCTCACTTGGGTTTTTGGCTCTGTTAAAAGCTTTGTTAATGCATTTGTCTTTGTCTCAGTGGACCTACATAGTTAGAGAGACAAGAGACAGGACCAACCTGGTCACTGCCCAAACTCTGTCAGTTTAATTATTGAACAGAAGTGCATGGAGAACAAGAGTGCACACGGGCCTGTGCAGCGCACAACTGCCAAATTTGGTGAGTTTTTTTTTTGGCTGGGACTATAAACATACACACAAACACGTGCAAGGATATATCACATGCACATTTTGCATTTCCCAGAGGGATGCACAGGTTTATGCAAATCGGATTGAAAGGGCAGAGGAACCCGGGATAACTAACAAAGAAAAACAAGGCACGACAATCTAATCCTATCATATCTATACTGTAGATATAAGAAGTCAAGTGCTGAGGAAAGTATTAGTCTTAGTGCTTGTTTTATGAGATTTATATTGCATGTAACCTTGAGGACTGTGTGGTATGAGACTGAAGATGCTCTCTGGAATTCACCTTTATTCAATCTCCTGGTGTGTTTCTCTGTGCTGTGGTGTTAAGTGCTTTAAAGTAATTGCTTCAGTAAAGTAGTGGAAGTGCCTGGGCCTGAGTTTCGGTAGTACTTTTCATTGCTAGGGCCTTGTGTGCTTTATGCTATGCGAGTGTGTATGTTTGTGTTTGAGTGTTTTTGCTTGTATTTTCACGTGCTGCATGGCCCTCCATGGCTGCCTGTTCTCCCTTGTTAGCGCTGCGTTGCTGAATATGCAACACCATCAGTCAGGGACTTGTCTGCCATCTCCTCTGTCCTAATTGCACCCCTAACCCTGTCTCTTCGGCTGCAGCCTTTGGTTGCAGCGCAGCATTTCATTTTCCACCGGGGCGTCCTTTTTGATACAATAGTCTCATTGAAGTACTCCTCTCCAGATGTTCTCTCCATAGATAAATCTGCTATTCAGATCTCTATAATTGATTGTAATATGCAGAATTAATGCCTAGGGTTATAAAAGAGAATTCTTGGAAACGTTTTTCACTTTCCTTTTGAAATTCAAAACAAGAAAGCACCACAATGCACTTTTTTCTTCTGCCCAGGCTTCGGCACACAAGTGCAGTGCAGCAGTGCCTATTTGCATATTCTCTTGCTGATTCTGTGCAAAATAACTTGGGTATTGTTACAGACGTAATTAGGAAGATGATCAAACAGGCTTTTTTGCGACGCTCACTCCCTCAGCCTCTCCTCCTGCCGCTCGGAGTAACACTGATACCACCGTTGGGTTTCCACTTAGAGTTAAAAATTTTATTGCAAAGAGCGGCTGGCTAATGATGATTTTCCTGCAAAGCTGTAATAAATGCATGTGATGAATGTAGGAGTGTGTGCTGTCGCCAAGTTCAGAAAAAGAGAGATAGAGACAGACAAGACAGATGAGACAGACGTAGAGAGAGAGCGAAAGAGACAGACTGATAGAGTGACACAGAGCGAGGGTGAGTAGCGAGCTCATTTGGAATTCCAGTGTGTTGGTAATAATAAGGGAACCTCAGCAGCCCTTGTTGAATTATAGATCACACCGGCATGATTGGATGAGGTTAGGCCATTGTAACACCAACTTAATAATTTACAGATTGTATTACTACAGTAATAATTGCACGGGGAAGGTGAGCAATTTTCCAATCCTCCCACATGTAGGAGAAGAGCTGTGTGTGTCATTGTATGTTGAAGAAACAAATCTTGACAAATCATCTTTTCCGTCTGCTTTAAAGGTGCAGATCTGCACAGCCTTTTCACGCTGATGTGATTTTTATATGAAGGCCACAATATTCTGGGGTGAATGTGGTTCAGCAGATGATTTAAGTTGTGTTCAATTGCTTGATTTGGAGTGATTTCCAGCAGCATTTGGAGAGACACAGTATGTTCTTAGAGTGCACCTTCTGCCCCCCAGAATGTCACACTTACCCATGTCCTCCTCTCGACCTTGTGATAAAATCAGGTATTGGGTCACTCATTGTCAGTGTCTGCCTCAATGATTCAACCTTCTTGACTTCATCCATGTCAGCTCACTCGCTGGCAGATGACTATGCACAGACGCGTGCACCAACACACATACTCATGATCATTAACTCCCCATCTGCTACTTGTTCTTATTATTTCCACATTTGTCTTCATCTTTTCCCCACGTCCACTTGTCTTTGTACCTCATTGGATACATGACTCTATGACACACTGCCCGTGCATGTGCCTGCCATGTCATTACGACTTCACACAGACCGCACTTCTGTCCATATTGTCTGCAGTGCCAGTTTTTAAGAAGAAAAGATGTCCAAGCTCTCAGTCTGCTGCAAAATGTGTCAGGGTTTGTCTTCCCTGGGGAAACGTGGCAAGAACCAGACTTCACGATGACGCTGTAGGAAATGAGAATATATAGAGTGTTAAGAGGGTTGGAAGTGATGGGACCAAGGAACAACCTCATTAACTTCACCCCCTGTTGTTGGCACTAGGTGAAAATCAAGTCAGGCAGGCACACACATCTCCTCGTCGGCCACTCCCCCCCCCCACTCGACACGCTGCTTTTTTCTCTTGCCCTAATACAAGCTGACAGACAGTTAAGTACCCTCGCGGCACATCTGTGTGTGTGCATGCACGCCTGCGTCCATATGCTGGCAAGGTTTGCCTGAAGATTGCAGGGGCAGGACTTCCTCAGGAGATGGTGAAGTTCCAGAATAAGCAGGATGATTGTTCCTGTGTTGCATCAGTTGAAAAGCAATGGTTTAATAGCACACATTTACCACCTTTGTGCAGATAGCGAGTTCAATTAGTCAAAGAGAACAGATGGTCTTCCTGTCTTTTATCTTTGTCAAGTGTTTCTATTGAAGCCTTCAAATGTTGGTGACTTTAGCCCTATTTGCAGAGGATTAGTAATTCCTTGGGACCTCTGGTCATTTTATAATAATAGCCAGGACGTCTGTGTTTTTAATCCCATGTGAAATGACCATGTCTGTTATTTGTCAAGTCAAAATTCCTGGGCAATTTACCGACCATATTTCAGCACACGTTTAGAAAACTTTATTAATCCCAAGCAGGCAAACTCATTTCCCACCTGGTCAATTTATACACAGAGCAAACAATAAGGACAGCACAATCACGGTACAAAACAAGTGAGTAAATAACCAACAAAGAGGTCCTCTGACAATAGCAACCCCGTCTAAATCAGCATCTCAGTCATTTAAAAAAAATTTTTTTAAGTTAGCCATTTTCTTCCCATATTTCTCTTATGCTGGACATTGTCAACAAAATGGATTGGACAGCATTGTAGGTGCAAACTCAGCTGGCTCATCTTGCTTCACAGATTAATATGTACACAAACATACAATTTGGGGCCGCTGTGGCTCAGTGGTATAGTTGTCTGATGTGTCCTTGCTTGGGGGCTAATTCCCAAATTATAAGAGGTCCCCCAGGTAATACTAATCCAGTGTGAATAGGGCATAAAACATAGTTTTCTGATACAAATAGTATCTCTTAAAATCTATCAATCTTTCTAAATTCAGATTTTTCTCTTAGTCAGCGTTTTTTTTTCATCTTTCTCTGACTATCGTCCTTTGTGAGTTGTAGCTATTGTTATATGGTGGAATAGTGTAGATGTGGGAGTAAATTAAAGATGGCATGTTGGAATTTATCCAAGAGGGCATTGAACTATTTGTGGTAGTTTACATTTTTACTGCGAGCATTCACACATTGGAATATAAAGGATTTGACTTGATATGAAAACAAAACAGGGTTTGTATGATATTTCTTAAGAAACAATATGTTTGTAACAGTAACAGGGCCGATCCGTGTTTCCTTAATTTGACCTTTTATCAGCAGAATCTTGTGCCATCTTCGTTTGGGAAAGTCTGCAATTAGATAGAGAACACCACTCTAGGCTACAGTTTTTAATGTCTCCATTTTTGTTCGTCAGTGACAGCCAAATGAAAACAATAGGCTTTTTAAAGCAGCTTCTTTTCCTGGGCCCAGTGGTTATACAGCCTATTTGTGACTGTCTGTTTCATTAGGTTTTAAGGACGGAAAGCCAGTAACAGAATAATGAGTGCTCCTTTTGTAGATTTCTACAAATAAGAAAAGATAAAAAAAAAAAAAAAAAATCAAAACAATGTAATTGCTATGAAAGAACGCTGTAATTGGCCAGTCAGGTTTAGAGCAACTAATGGAGGCAAATCTAAATAGATTCTGTTTGAAGGGATTTTTCTTTTTTTGTCTCTTGCTTTGTGGTTAGAGGGGGAATTATCAGTCAGTGTACTTTGTGACAATGAACACACAGGAAATCAAAATGTGGAGCCAGTGAAAGAATGCATGTTGTACACTTTAATGTGACATCTTTATCACAACCATCAATAATCTTTTTCATTTAAATGTTTGAAGAAACAATTTCCCACATTTTTCCTTTGTTGTTGTAAAATACATTTTTCCTTTTTTTCAAAAATACACACATAGTCTTTTTTTCCCCTCAAAGTAAAGAAACTAATTTCCTGATGACTGGAAATATGACAAACCCATTGTGTCCTATATTGACAGGAGAAAAGTTATGCTTCCGCAAAAGTTGTTAAATAAAACTGGCACTGCAGGTTTTATCTTAGCTCTGGAAATGACTCTCTTTAAAAAAAAAAAAAAAAAAGACATTTAAATCTGAGCAATCTTCCACCTCGTCCCTCTCAGAAGGGGGGAGTCCGTGAGCCACTTTCTTCCAGCCTTTGCAGAGGAACCTCTTCTGCCATGCAACTCCGTTAATTGGGACGCTACGGTCGGAATTAGAGTGGCTGGGACCCACAGGGACTCCTATTTCTATCCCGCACCACACACTTTCAACTTGCACGTTAACGAACACACCAGACCGTTCTGTTTAGACGCACAGCATGACTCAAACGCCACATATCTCTAGTCTCACACTTTCACCCCTCTTTTTCCTTAAAGTAAACCAACTATCATGACTAGCGCTGCTTTCAAAATGTGGTTATTTTGAAATGCAGCAGAGTGCAGGAAAGGTTTGAGTTTTGGTGCTTCTATTAAATGGCACTTGTGCCGCTGTAGTGTGCCTTGGTGCTATTATCATTTTTTTGTGTGAGCCCTCTGAATACTCTGCTCCAATGCTCTCACTCTCTGAATGTAGTCTGTCCTTTCTCAATATGAACTTGCTGAAATTCAAAATTCAAATAACAGAAAACCTGAAGGTTGCATAGAACGAAAAAGAAGAATAAATACTCAGCCTTTTCTGTTTTTTTATTTTCTTATCGTTTTAGCTTCTTCTGCAGTGGGAGTTTATTTGATGTTTATTTGATGTCTGAATTCTGCAGTCTGCTCTCTAATACCACATTAAACAGAGCCTGAGTCATCAGGCAATGAACCCCTTTCACTTTATGCCCACTCATTTTTGCTTTGTCCGGTTTTTTGTAGCAATTATCCTCTTTTGTACCGTCTCCTCCTGTCTCTGAAACTTCGACGCACACCCTCTCACACACTCACATAGAATGATAATTACACAGCCTCATTTAACATTTGCCAATTTCTTCTCCCTTTACTCATTTTCAGTTTCGCGCCACCTTTTTTAATCATGGCACTGTTGAAGAAGTCAGAGCTCTATCTCTCTCTCTCTCTCTCTCTCTCACACACTGCAGGACAGAATATCATTTCTTCTCAGATGTGTGTGGGGGGAGGTGGTTCTGTGCTACTGGTCTCAGCATCTCGGCAGCACCTTTAAAGCTCTGTCGGTCTCTGGGAGTGCTCAGAAAAGAGGAGATGTTGGCAAGCTCAGGCATCCTGCCAGCTTGTCTATCTTTCTCTACATGAGCTGCTGCTGCTAGGGGTCACCGTTCAGGTCAGGTTTAGAATCTGTCAGCAGGACGAGTTTTCCTTTCACTGTCGGGTGCACTCACACAAACGCAGACTTTGGAAAAATATAACAAACACCCAACAGCATATCTATAGCTATGCAGGCATAGTGGTGCATTATACCTTTAGAGAGTTTCTTCTTGTAGAGCTGTCATTCAGCTCCTGAGCTGTTTTGTAGATGGAAATCAGGACAACTATGGCATGAATAGGATTATTTTGCCTAGGTTTTCCTGTTTGATGGATGACTTAATAATCCCCCAAAAGACTTATTTCTCTGTCATAAGCATGTACAGCTACAGTGCTGAAAGTCATGTTAATAGTCATGTTAAATTCAGGATGCAGTATCATAGTAAGGGGAACAGTATTCATCTTAATGTAGCCTTCAAATGCAGTGGCCTTTATGTTTAGAATGTTGGCTGCCTGTAGCAACGCAGTGGTGCCAGTTGATGTAAAAATCTATCTACAGCAATTTTGACACGCTTCAGTCCCTGAAGGTACTTATTAAGCAACAGTTTTGTGGGTATATATTTTTTTATAAATGTCCAGGTTTAAGGCGCAATTTTTTTTGGTAATTTTGAATAATTTAGCCAGGAAGCTTGTCCGTAATACCAACCTATGAACGAGAAGAAAAATAGTTAAATGTACAAGTCTGTAAGCTTTGTCTTCCATTTTCTAAACATCAAGGTTTTTTAAAAGTAACAGTTACAATGGTGTTGATTAATTGAGTACCTGATGCTGAGGCTCTTCTTTCATTGTCTCTATTAAATATTTGAACTGAACTTTGCTGCTGACACTTTTCTAAATTAAGAAAAATGTGTGTAGTGACTTTGAAAGGCAGATTCTATTGCCATTTTCAGAGTGTGACTGATGTGTGTACAGTAAACCTGCAGTTAAGCTAATTATTTTATAACCTCATGTTGCTTGAAAAAATCACAAGTTCAACTTGTGATTCTTATTTTGAGACTGTACACACACTGAAGCAACTTCTGCTCGTTTAACATGATTTGTCTCCCAAGTTTGTGATTTCTGTCTTGATTTAAAAAATTAAAAAAAAATGTGACTAGATGTACACCACTATCATGATTATGATCATTTCAGCTCTTCTGTCTGCTTAACTCGCTCTTCGTTGTAATTCTCCGGTTCTTCTAGTCCCTCGTTCTCCCCTCACTCAGTCTGTGCTCTCTCTCTCTCTCTCTCCCACATCCCCCTTACCTTTAGAGCTAAGTTTCTGACATAAGATGGAGCTGCAACTTCCCTCCCGTCTTCCCTTTGATAGAGGTGTGGGGTCTAATGAAAGTGAAGCTACGGGAACTGGGAAGAGGCTGAGGGACTGTGTAAATCGCGGGGGTCTGGGCCTGGAATTGGATGGTTAGAAGACTGCCACAGTGCATTAGTGCAAGGGACTCGGAGTGGGAATGTCGGGAATGGCTTTTTTCACCAGTGATTGGGTCCCCCGTCACAAAGCCCGCTGGTTTAAATGATGCCTGATTAATTGAATGAGCCACACTCTTCGCATTGACTCCACTGATAAGCACTCTATAGTCCCCTGTTTAATTTCTTTTTTCTACAATTGCACCATGAATCTGTTCAAGACTGTTTAAATTATCCAGTGAAACAATATTACCCACAGTGCAATCCCTTGTCAGTGTATCAAAGGTTTGGTAATTGGCTTTATAGCAAAGGAATGATAAAAAGACATCCACATCTGGTTGTGCCTTCCAGAGATTGTCGCTTGTGTCACTCAGCAGGTCAATCAAGAGCTCTTACTGCGCTTTATATGCTTGACAGTATGATGAAACAGGATGTCAACACAGTAGGCAAGCCTCCAGCGCTACAGTAGACTGTGGTACATCTGAGAGATTAAGTAGATATTCAAATGTATTAGAAACTATTTCAAGGATTAAAATGTTTTAGCCTCACCTAAATTGTGACATCAAATACAGTGTCTTCACTTAGGGGGGGTAAGCCGATTTTGGCTCTCTCCTTTCATTATGTCTCGAATGCTGTTGAAAAGGCCCCGGACGCACTGGCGTCAAGACGTGCAGAAAGGAATCGATTGCTCCTCCTTAGAAGCCGACAAACGCCGGGGCCCCCGCGCCTTTATGCCGATGCATTAGAAGATTAAAAGTAATGTCTGGATGTGGCAGTCTCCTCCTAATTGATCCTGCTGCTCTCTCTCTCACACACACACACACACACACACACACACAAACATCTCCACTCCTCTCTGAGCCATCAGATGAGGTGCTGCACTGTATTGATCCCCGACGCCAATTTCTTGATTGCAAATTTTGATGTGAAGAATCCATCCTAATGCCATAATCATACACCTGTGATTATGGGGGAGTCTACTAATCAAAGATCCAGGCATTGCCATGCCAGAAGGCAGCGCAGGGAAGCAATCAGTAAGCGATCGTTTAAGGCAACTGAAAATATCCAGCACTCCTTAATATCACTTTCTCACTTCTTTCATTGTGGCAACGGCATGATCTTCAAGTGATTGTGGAAAAGTAGACGGAGAAAGTGTCAGAGCTGTTGAGTGTCAATCAATGTGAGTCTACGGTAATTACTCTTTGCATGTTAAATCCATGCACTCGTCAGTGTTGAGGTGGGATCCTTAAGCGACAGGTTAGAGTTGTAGCTCATTTATCACCCTGTGAAGTACACTTAAACGTCAAGCAGAAATAGTAACAGAGTTCAACGTAGCACACAAGAAAAACAACTTTGTTTACAGTCATAACTATACCAGCAAAACAGTTCACCTTATTTGAAAAGACCTATACACTGAATGAAGACAGTGGCTGGTAATTATTTGTAAAGATGGGCTGATTTTGCCAGGCTGCGTTGACATCTATGGGCATCGGCTTTTATAGCGTATCAAGAGTTCAGCCGAGGTCACCGGCAGAAGCTGACAGGGTGAAATATGTTGTTCCCCCCATTGACACCAGCTACTGGCCCAAGTAGCTAATTAGCTTAGTAAAGTGGTTGTGTGCTGTGGGAGGTGGAGCATGGACGCTGCCTCTCGAGCTCACTTTTTAATAAGCTGATTCTTCTTTTTTCAACAGAACAGAGAGACCTCTAGCATCCAGCTGACCTCCATACTTAACATGTGTTAAAAGCCAGGGCAGAAGACTAGAAAGCCAGTATTTGTGAAAGCAGAGGAAAGAGTGTGTGCTTGTGTGTGTGTGTGTGTGTGTGAGAAAGACAAGAAATTACAAGACGTCCTCATAGGATACAAAACACCCCTTTAAATGATCATGTTTTCTACCACTCCCCCTTGAAAACAATTGCCTTTTTTCACTTTGCACCTACTGAGAAAATCAAGATTCAGCTCCACACCACGCTCTGCAATATATTTTCACCTTTTAAATGCAATCTTCAAGTACTTATTGTTCCTCACCGCACTCTTCTCTGCAGTATGTCAGTGCAGTAAATAATGCTAATATTTTCAGGATGTTCACCTTGACAGGAAACTGGCTGTTTTCTTTCAACAGCTCATTCAAAGACTCACGCAGTGCATTGTTTTTTTGATGTGCGGCAATGAGGCACTTCAACAGCTATTGTTTAACCTGTGGGGAATAGCAGCTTGATGTGCCTCCCATCTTCACAGAGATGGAAATGAAATCTGCGATGATGTGCACATGCCTTATTCGATGGTATTGATAGGTAAACTTTCCCGTTGTTGTTTTTCATGTAGTTCTGTCAGAGAAATGAGCTATTCCTTTAATAGAGTGATCCAAAAGACGGACAGTGTTGCGAAACATCCATTTCAAGCAATCGGGCATGAAGGGCCTTGATTTAGGTCGCTGTATGAGTTAATTTTGTTATATCACTTGTTTAGGTCCTTGAATTTTTGATGACGTTTTCATGAAAGCCATCATTACCCCAAATTGAACCTGTGTCGATGATCATTCAGTGCTTCACAGAATTGATTCAAATAAAGGATTTTCAGTACATTTATATCATGTTTCGAAGGCTCTAACATTTCCATCACAATTTCCTGAAAGTGAAAAATGCCCTTAATGAGCTGTACTTGAGACACAGATTGCCACAGGAAAACAAATGTCCCTTTAACAACATGAATATGTACACTAGAGCTACAATGAAAACACATTTCCCTTTGATAACGTGCTTGTCGGCTATGATGGCTCATTTTAAATAATGGTTTTCAGTAAGCAGTCAAACAGCAGCCAGAAGATCATCAATTGGGTGAATGGCCCTAAAAATGTGTCTTTGGGAAATAAAACAAGCTGCCATTTGAAATTGTAGTAAGTTGTGCTGATAAATGACTGTTAATAACCACAAATAAACTGGAAACAATCATATGCTGAATGTTTATTTTTCTTATTTGGTGTATGAGTGTACATTTAAATCAGTACTCTGCTGTCCTAGCTTCATAAATCCTGTCTTCTCTCTGTTCCTCTCCCGGCCTGATGTTCACTTAGCCCGCCTGCAGAGGGTAGTCACTGACTGCATTACCAACCACCCACCAACACCCTCATTTCATCTACTGTAGCAACCAAGCCGAGGCTTACATATTGGGAGCATCTATTCAGGTGCACAACCAAGCTTTCACACACCCTGCAACACAGAAACAAAACGGCCTCTGTCATTACACCATATTTTGGACTCAATCTGAGCATTACATCTGTATCTGATTAGGCATTAGGTGAGCGGGAGAGGAATGGAAATCACTAGAGGTGGAATTTTTTTCTTTTTTTTTTTTTCCAAACCAGATAAACCCCAGTCCCTGACAGGTGGGGCTGGTGTAGCCCGGTGCCAGGTTCCAACAAACCATACACTTACTGGGGTTTGCCTGGATGAAACGAAAGGGATTTTATGTAAACTGCTTGTCAGCTGCGATACACACTGATCCTTTTTTCCACGGGGCCGGGGGGTTTTGCGAGTCGCTACACTACGGTGTGTGGTTTGTGTGTGTGTGTGTTTTCGTCTCTATGTTTGCGTATTTATGTCTTATTTATTTGGTCTTCCCAACCTGATTTGGGGGAAGACAGGCATAAATTCAAACCAACACATGCTTGTCATAAGAACACTCTCATTCTCTATTGGATATGATGTGGACGCTTTAATAATGGATGTGAGCAGCAGCTGGAAAGGTGGAAAGGCATTGATTTATACCCACAGGTTTCCTGGGATTTTTATAGGATTGGCTAAATGTCATTACACTGCAGGTGGGGAGGTGATGAACTGTAATAAACTTTGATGCGGATGGGTGTGTGTTTCCTGTCATTGGCTCATAAACCGGAACACTGTGACAAGTCTCAAAAGATCTACTACGCTGCTACCACCTGTCATCTCTTCAAATACATACAGTTCACATATCCGCACTTGTGAACAGAAATCTGAATGTGCAGCGAGTACAAACACATCCACATATGTGCACACGCGTAGCACTCACATATGGCAACAAGAGGAGGAGCAGGAGAATAATTTAGATATGTTGGCAGAAATGTTTTCCCTTCATGACATAGTGTGTGAACAGTATGTGTGCCTTTATAGTAAACATTGGAGAGTAAAAAGCTTTAATCTCCAACATCCTTTCACATGTTGGGAAGTATCGATTGAAACTCCCACTGTCCATAAATTTGTTCAAACATACAGTATTGCAGAGTACAGGCGATGCAACAGATTGATCCCTCTTATTAATGTGCAGGCATTTGAAGGTTTCCTTTTAACTCTATACTGGGAGGAAAAATCAATGACTTACAAAATGAGGTTTCAGGATTTTCAAAGTGCAGCAAAATTCTTAATTTTTTTTTTTTTTTAAGTTTACCACCCTAATGTCATTTGCACTATTGCGCATTAAATTAGAGACTCCTAACCTTAAAGAGAATAGCTCAGTGTACCATCAGCAGTTCAAATAAATGAATGATTTTACATGTAAACATATTGATTCGAACCAAAGAAAGCACCAGATAACTTTATTATCTTTGTGTTATTAACTCTTTTAGACACTATTTACTCTCACACATCTGCACAAAAAGCAAAGTATCTGTTGATGACTTAACTCAAATTGACAGATTGTTCTCTCCTATGGTATGTTATTATCATTTTTTATTCATTAACTTTCTTTAATATGGTTTGGGAGTGCTAAGACGTACCACTCAAAAATAAAATAATGATTCATTGAAAAGCTTTGAAAATCTTTTTAAAAGACTGTGATGCAGGTCACAAGAGGTAATATTTTATATAAATATGTGCCAGTGGATCAGTACCATATTGGCAAACTTACCAATAAGTCCAAATAAGTGACTCAAGACATTTGATTGGTTAATAACTGTACTTATCTTAGTGGTTAAAAGAAAATCTCTTCAGATTTGTTATTTGTTCTAAAAGTAGTTTATAGATTACATCCACTGTGTTTCAGTGCTTGATGTCATTCAAACACCTCATTATGCCATATATTTTAGTAAGTGTTGATATCATTTGTTTTCTACTTAGGATGGATACATTGTCACTGTATTGGCTCTCTTGTTGAATAAAAGAAAAACATTTGTGGTCCCCATTTGCAGGTCACTTAGCTTCTTTGGCTTTTCTGATTTTTCTCCCCAGCATTTAATAAATGCCTTCTCGTGACACCCAGTATTAAACATTCACTTTTACTACCCATTTAATCTCAAATGAGCAAATCTGTCCTTGTTTCCGATCAACAAACAACTGCGGTGGATGCACCTTGAAGGTCAAGTCTCGTTGTCTAATTAATTGGCCCGGATGTTCCAGATAGTGATGCCAGGGTGGAGCTCTTACTAAGTGCTACATTAATATTCACACACTTGTTTATCTGCCAATGTATTTTTTTTTCCTCTGGTTGTTATTGTCATTAGATTCATGAGCGCACATGCTAAAAGGTTTGTAGAATAGTTGTCAATTGCTTCATTGTTCCACTGTGGGTGTCTCCATTAAGGAGTCCAGGTGCATTTTCAGGGTGCCACTTGGGAAGAAGCATTCACTTCACTCATGCCGGCACTAAGCCTTCACCAGGGAAATAGAGTAAAGCTCTCTCAGATCATGGGTATTCAAGGAAGTCGTCATTTAAAATGCCAAATGTTGTTGTACCAAGCACAAAGAGCGCAGAGAGGAAGGCTGGGTCCTTGACTTTTGATTGAGATTTGCACTTGATGATAAATCACTCAAGCTTTTTAAATTATCTTGCTGTTGGATATTGATAGCTTTTTAGCGAAAGCACACATCAACATCATAGCTCCCGCTGTTCTTGGAGATGCTTTAGGAGGTTCACACCCCAGTGGCCTTGTGCATTTGTCGTATTTTACCAAACAGGGCCAATTGTGTGCATTTACAACGCGATAAACCTCATTATGTCGGCCCACTAACCAGTTGCGCATTATCTGAAATGGTTTATGGGGCTTATACAGGCCAATTTACCACAGCGCTTGGTTCCATTGTTGGCCCATGAATGTGATGCTTGTCTTAGCCTGACTGAGCTAATGTTACTCCTGCTGAATAAGGATGCACTCTTCCTTCGGAGTCTTTGTATTGAGGTGATTAAACCCCAGGGATTTCGCGTCCAAGGCGGGACATTATTGCTGTCACTGGTGCATAGCAAGTTGAATGCCTCCTTTTGCATGTTAATCATGCAAGTCTTGCGCTCATGTTACAAGGAGTAAATACTTCTGCGAGGAACTTGAAAATCAAAAGCTAAGCCAAAGTGTTTTCGCAAAGTCACAAGGTTAGAAAAAAGGCAAATCCATATTTCTGTTGATTGTGTTATAAAGTGATTAAGTAATCAATATGAAGTGTTGCATAAGTTAAATTAATAGGGCATTGAAATATACACAGCTCAGAGTGTTTTGTGCATGTTGAGTGGTGACAAATTGATTCCAGTATTGGTTTTATGGAAAGCATGCCATAAGTGGGTGTACATCTTGTGAGGTATAGCCAAGAAAACCTTTAACAGGTTTGGTTATATAATCACCTGCTGATCATGATATCCAGCACAAACTGTAGGACTGATGTTTTTGCACAGATGTAGAATTAGAGTTGATAATGTGGACTCCCGTTTCACATCAGCGCTGACAGCTGAGTCTATATTCTTGTTTATCTCTGTGCTCTGTTCCCACTGCTACCACCATCCCTCCAAACAAAATTCCATTATTGTGACAACTCTCTGAGGTGTTTGTAGACGCAGTGACAGGCAAGTCATACTCACTCACTGCATTTCACTTGAAACCTAATCTCCAGCATGGCCTTGCTCACCCACTGATAAGCAGATAGTGGTGGGAAAGGCTGCTGATACACTCTGTCACCAGCTCAACTTAGAATATGTCTCCTCTCATTAGTATTGACTCTGTGCTTTGGTTTTATAGTATCTCACTAGTGACCTGTGAAATATGAAGTTAAAGCAGGTTCATGATGCTCAGTAGTGCTTTATGGCGTTAAAAACATGTCTGTCATCCACAGCTAATGCTAGTTCTAAGTGGTGTTTCTCCACATAAAGCCATGCGTATAGACAGAAGACTCAGAGGCTGTTTAATATTTGTGGTTATTGATCGTGGCCCCCGTAATATAATTTCACCATCCTTTTTCCTCTTAGCAAATATTGGGGTTAAAAGGAGAATGTCACCCATCGTAAATCCTCTTCCTTTTCCCATCTGTTTCCTCTTCATCTCTCTCTCTCTCTCTCTCTCTCTCTCTAACGTTGCCTACTGGGCAAAGGCCCGGAGCAGTAAAGTCCTCTGGCTGATGGAATTTTATGGTTGGCATCTTGGCAGACTCCTTCATTTCACTTTTTTTCCTTGTCAGTCTTCATGCAGCCCACAAAACCGTCTGTATAGAAAAAGAAAATCATAAAATTCTCTCGCTGTCAACAGGCAAATTCAGATAACTAATTTTCGGATCAAATTATAAATCTGTTTACTTGGCTGGCTTGGTAGCTGGCTGGCTGGCTGGCTGGCAGAGTGGAGCCTACTGAGAAGAAGTTTGAGCAATCTTTGCCTACTCATCATCAATCCCCTTGTAGGAGGCATATCGGTCTGTGGTGGCTGGCAGAGGCACTGGAACCAGACGAGGTTACGGTCAGCTAAACCAAATGGAATGAGATGAAACGCTGAGTGATTCTGGGGCAAGTAATATGTTCATGTTCTATTACACTCTAGCATGATTGTAAGTCAGATATCAGGAGCTTGTGCTGCTCATCTTGATTTTCTTTTTTCTGGTGAGATATGTAATATGTGGTTCAAGGAACACTTCTGAAAAATACTCCTCTACCTTACCACATGTGAAACCAAATATCACACCTCACATACAAGATATTAAATGGTTTTTGACTCCAGTATTTCAGAAAATACATGTCTTGTCATGTATAGACATACTTCATATGTGCACAAAAATGATGTGGTATTTGTCTTCTGCATTATATATTTTTGGAGTGAGATCCTCCATTATTTCTTATATCTTTATTACATCAGTGGTAAGCTGTCATACATTTTAATAGAGCTCCCTTCCATGATGTTGTCTGGAGATAGAATCTGCTTTGATTACTTAAACTGGAAAATAGCTCCGCGATTACTCACCGTGAAGATGCCTCACCTAGTCATAGCATCCAAATTCACCTCTACGCCTGGAGACTCCTGCTCTGCTGTCTGGTTTCCTTATCTGACATACATTTTGTAATATTAGAAACCAACCAAGCATATTTTTTTTTTTCTTCACAATCCTGTGTGTGGTGGTACTACCATTGGAAGCTCTTGAAATGAACTTCTTCTGGAGCGGCAGTGGGTTTATCCATGGGAAAACACACATTGCACACAATCCTATGAACTCACAAACGTGCAGATGGAATTTCCGCCTGCCTCTGCTTTGAAGCAGCCATGCCAGGACTGCTTGTGTGTTACTAAATCCCATTCTCAAAGAGCGTTTTACCCCCCACGTCTGAGAGGCTCTTGGCATTGGCAGAGAACGCATACACAAAGGCACAAACACAATCTACATGCCTGATGCAATGTTCAGTCACTTGCACAAACGAACACATTTGGGTACACGAAACAGCACTGCAGTGTGTCTGCTCTTATTAGTGCAACAGTACTTTAACACTTATGCTGTTCCTCTCCACTGGCGGTTTACAACAATAGGACATAATGTTTTACTTTTGGATCGTTGTTCTGCCGGACATTTTTTGCTCTTCGAAGAACTGTGTTTGACAGTGGGAGCTCTCACACTGAAGGCCTAACTAAACCTAGGGTTCTGAGAGTGAAAGACGAGGATCAGAGAGACAGTGGTGTGGGTGCAGGGATGGAGGGATGAAGGCAGACAGTGGCCCCATGAGGCACCTGGAGCTGTGGTGTTTCTGAGAAATATGGTGAGTGTGTGTCTGAAATCCTGCTGGCTAGCCTTTAGCACAGTGTGCTGCGTTGGCTATGTACAGGCTCTGCGTGAAAAATCAACGCAACACACTGAAAGAAGCCCAGTCTAATTTTTTTTGGCCTGTGCTTGTCAACATGACTTGAACCATTTCCCTCCATTCCATTAGAGTTCTTCAAATGGAAGTTGTAGATTGCAATGGCAAATGGAAGTTTTGACTGGTAAATAATTGGAAGAATACACGTATCGCATGAGTTTTTAAATGCTGATTATTCCTTCTTTTCTTATTGTTGTGTGGGCTTGTGTGAGTTTGTTAGCTTTATACATTTCTTGCTCAAGAAGTTTGCTCTCATTACCATGTCTTCCAGGTAATACAGGAATCCCATGGCACAGAACCTTTAGGCTTTGATATTTTCAATAGCTGCCCCGTTTCCAGTATCTTGCTAACCCCTTGTAGGTAGAGTGTAATTTGAATAAACTAAGGGAGACTGTCCCAGTTGCCTGCTCTACTTTGGCTGCACAAACACACATTGGGCCGCATCTTCCACCATAGCATTCCTCTGCGACCAGCCAGAATCACCAGCAGGGGATGCTGAGATGGAGCCCAGACGTAGAGGAAGAGATGTCATTACCAAGCTGTACTCCAGGGTTTAGCAGTTCACTGCAGAGGTTAACCGGTCTGGCTTCTCTCGCGCCAGTTGGCATGACTACCATTTCCCAGGGTAGCTTCTGGCCCCTTCCTCATATTCTCAGTGGTCTTCATGCAATTGTCATTCAAAAGATGGCCAATGAATGCACCCTTCTGTGCTGTATTGAGTGGTGAAGGAGCTCCATGCGCATCCATCTGTAGATGCCTACTCTCATGAGAATGTGATATCCTTATTTCCTCTTAAACATGAGAGATAGCTTCATACATTAGAATGGTTGTAAAAAGGCAAGGACTCTTTAAGGGGGAAAGGGTCTAGAAATAATAATAGTTTCTTATAGCAGTAATAATAAAACTCCCCATCTCTCTTTTATGACTCTCAAATAAGTGAGTTGTTTCTGCATCTCCGTGCTGAATGGAGAATAAGGAGGGAAGGCAGCACACAAAGCAGGCAGGCAGGGGCTCTGGTCTTTGATGAATGTCTCTATCTCCAGGCATTAGGTGTTCTATTTTTCATAGCAGGCCCTTTGGCCATGCTGGAGAGAGCTTGGGCCTCACATGCGCATTGATGCAAGGCGCAACAATCCTCAGAGATGGTGACTAATCCAGGCCTACTGTCTGGGGGCGAGAGTGGCCGCTACCAGCACTGCCGAAAGGTCACACCTGTCAGAGGTAGGGAAGAAAAGAAAGCCAGAAAAAGAAGCCAGTTTTGTAGAGGCTTCTGCTGTAAACGGCACAGCTACAGAGTGACTTCAATGTATAGCTAACAGACACATGTGCAGATGCATGCATGGACTCGCGAGAACAGGCTGTATTTGTGTATGTTGTGGACAGGTAGCTATGTATTTTCACTCTCCGAGAAAAATCCAGAAAAGAGCTTCATTGGCTGCATCCTCATCTCATATGTTGCCCAGGATGAACTATCTAATTAAGTCACCCAAATTCCCATATTGTGACCCCTTCCATAATTATATGTGTTGAATTGGAAACCCGTTTTATTGTTAATATTAATATCGATGTACTTCAGGGATATTGTATTTGCAATATCTCTTTAATTAATCTCTTTGCTAATGGACTTTACCATTCTCCACTTAATAACAAGCTTCTTTAACTCTGAAAAATCTTCATTGCCCTCTGAGCTCTGGCACCTGAACTGAGCTGTAATTACTTTACTTTTTATTAATCTTAATATTTGTGTTGATTTGGTGATATTTGCATTTGCTTCCTATACCACTTTTGTATTACTCATTTTGTCTCAAGATGCATGTCTATGCTCTTATGACCAGACATTTATCTTTGGAGTAAATTTATGTCTGGTCTGTACTGGGAGCTTAATATCTGCTCAGCTGAATAAAGAGAAGTATCTTCTTTTTCCTCTCATTAAAGCAGTGGAGGCCAGTTTCTGCGTCTCCCTGTAATGCTGCACTGTTGACATTATACAAGCGTTCCTGGCGCATGAGAGGCACCGCTGCACCTCAACATCAGCTAGGCAGCATGCCACGGCTGGGGCATCGTCCTCAATTCAACAGGCAAATTAATCTTGCTTTGTTGGAGTAGTCAAGCCCAACCTGGGAGGGAGTTCGTTTAGCTGTTGCTCTGCTGATGCAAGTGCTTTCTCTAAAGTTTGGAGCCTTCATTTATGGGCTGTTAAAGATCTCTCCATCTGTTATTAAGCAGGGCCTGGACACAGACGCTTTGATGAATAGGTATTTCCACTGCTATTGAGTGGACGGCAGCCTCTTGATGGAGACAAAGTAATAGTGTGGATATTTGAAGAAACAGTTTTTGTTTCCTGAGACCTCAATGTGAATGCATCCAATAATGTTTGATTAGACAGAGAGCCCCCTTAGGGATTGAGACGACCACATAAACAGCTGACATCACAATGGTCCTGCATTGCTCCAACTTCACAACTCCTGGTTACCTGTAAACAAACATATAAAAGGAAACAATATGCGCATGTATTCACATACTTTTTGTTGTCCTTCACAAATAGATGACATGTTTCTCTTTCGTGCACATCACCTCTCTCACCCTTATCTTTTAGTTTTGCTGTCTGTGTGATGAGAAGATAATCTCCCAGTATGGCTTTTTCATGGGAAGATATTTCATAGATCATGTTTTTCTTCTGATGGGGTTGCACCAGACAATTTGAAATCCTATTTATCTAGCTAACAGGGAAGAGGAGAGGAAATATATCTGCGGTTATTAGAGATGAGACGACCCCAATACAGACATGAGAAGGAGATCAAAGCTGACCGCCCTGGAAATAATAACGAAATCCAATGTACCCAACCCACTGCTTTGAGGTTCGAGAAATGCAGAGCTTTTTTTCTTTGCGATTTTGTGCGTGTGTCTGTGTGTTTATGTGTGGGGATTTATGTACACATCCGCGTGTTTAACTGGTCTGAGCTCAGTCTACTCCCATTTACAATCCTGTCCAAGTTGAGGGTCTGTACAGCAAACACAAACATGAACACAGCTACAAACACACTCACATAGCAGCCATTCAGCTGCTGGCAAAGCCCATCACTATTCTCCCAGGCCTACCATTGTCGTAAATCATGCTTGTCCCCTCCATCAGAATCTGCCCATAGAACCTGTGTAGGGATTGGACATCATTAATGTCCCTGCCAAATCATGTTTACCTGAGCCCAGTTTTTGTCCTGCAGATTTTTTTCCTCCATTGTTATTTATTGCACATTGTTAACAGTTCGGTTCTCAGGTTGGAGAGGATTACCAAGGACTGATGGGAAGTGGTTTCGTGTGTTGTACTGATAAGGATGCACACCATTTTAGGAGCAGAGGTTAAGTAAGGAGGGTTACAAATTGTGCCTTTTCACCTACAAGCACAGGCTTCTCTCTGTCTGGCTACACACCGACTTGACTAACTGAAGCGATGGGTTATAGAGCTGGAAACTTTATAACCCTAACCCATGTGTTTCGTGAATCAGAATGTAATCCTCAGCTTTCTCTGGGTACAAGCTTGACAAACGGCTGAAATATGTTAATTCTACATCAACAAAGTCAGTAAGTCAAGAAGCATCAGAGAGGCTCATCAGAGGGCTGTAGCTGCACATAGAGAAATAGTGTTTAACCTTTGTTAGTTTTTCTTCTCTAACAGGCTGTACAGGTGAAGCTTGATGCTCCCTCCTGCTGCCCAAACACAACAACAACCCTGTGACCTTTAGTCATGCAAGGCATTGGGTTCCCACAACACCACCTTTCCAGAACATGGGTATAGGGTCAAGGTTAGGCCAGCAGCCCAACAGACCAAAGTCAAAAAAACAAGTGGAATAATGGGAGTGAAAGGAAAACTAACTAAGTCACTAACATGGAAAAACAAAGCTGAATTCAATCTGCTGAGTTACAATCCTCCACTTATTATATTAACCACACACCTACATCACAGCTGTTTGATAACCCAGGATATGTTTTTTTGTGATGATGAAATCAAGCTGATCAATTAAAATGATCTACAAAGAGGATCTTTATGAAAAGAATGAAAATCTTTTGATGATATGGATATGATTTATATAGTGCACAGAATGAAAGAGCCACAACATCAACTATTGAAGTAGGAATTAATGCAATGGTGAGGAAACGAATTAAAATTACTAATTACATTGACAATAGTTAAAGCTCATTTGACGTCACATGTACGTTCTACAGCAGTCGACTCCTCTGAGTTTATGATAACCGTCACTTGAGCTGTAAACTTCATTGAGATAGATACGGCAGAACAAGCTAGGCTAAGTTGTTACAATACTGGCAGTGCTATGTGGCCATGTTGGAAATGCTACCCCCACCTAAATTCAGATGACTCGAGGAAAAGAGCTGAAACTGAGGTTGGTCTTAAGCCTCCTGACAAACCTCTTCAATGTGCCCACCTGTCGGTCAACTCAGCCATGCCAGAATGTTTGCAAATATATTCATAACTAAGCCTTAATATAATCAAAACATAATAGTTATATTGAAAAAAAATTGGCTTTGGTTTCAGTTAATGAGGGATCTAACTGGAATTCCCCACCTTTTGCACCAAGCCTCATGTGGACACTTGAGGTACTGCCGTTTTTTGTACTTCTGGATTGGCTTAAATTTCAGACACTGAAGGTTGCCGCTTGTCATCAAAAACTCTAAAATACAGAAACCATGTAATGACACAAAATTTTCCCCCGTTCTCAGCACTCCAAATCCCTTTATTTTTCTTTATTCCTTTTCAGGCTTTGTCATACAACTACAAAATGCCTAGACAAACCCACTTCTCTCACTGATTGAGTGTTCTGGTGTTGCCTCACTTAATGTCTACACACACACTCTTGTCTCGCAACTTTTTAAGTCAACAGAAGGTAATTGAAGTCTTATTTATTCTAGGTACCAGAATTGTTATTCAGCTGAGTCACTGGGGAAAAAGAAGCAGAGAAGAAGAATATCAGACTAGCCTGGACCTTTAGCTCCCATAGCGTATTCGCCCTATGTATGATTTATCAAGGTTAGCCCCCTATGGAGAGGGGAAGAAGGATGAAGGAGACGAAAACAGGAGGCACATTAGGACCCTATGTTAGTATTGTAGCTCATTTATCCATTGTTTCAGTTGTGTATCGCTGTTTTCAAACCTATTTGTACCTTGAGTCAGTCGTTGCAGCCTTCAGATTCACTGAACTCCCAGAGCTTGAAACAGGAGCACAGAGTAGAGAGTTCATTAGGCCTTCACATTGCAATGAATGCAGCAGAGAGAGCACAGTGAAGACCTAAATTAGATCCTCTGTGACGTTACCTGTAAAAAAGCTCACTTCTGAACCAAGTGTCAAGAGGGATTGACATATTTTTGAAGTTTTCCTGTCATTATTTGTCACTTGCCTGTAACTGGTGAAATTTGACGTCTTGTATATTTGTAACCTCAACTCAGCATAAGAAAACACCAAACGTTTTTGTGCTAATTGGGAACCTTTTGGGACGATATCTAGCCACCTGCTGACCTTGAATTGATTGCTGAGTGGATGAAGTGTCGAACATTATCTTGAAAGCAGTGTGGGTGAGTCAGTGCAAGGTCTTTTCTTTTTCAGGTTGAGTTATTAGAGGAATACAAATCCATAAGTCTCTGTAACGATCTTATTGTCGAAACTTTGGCTCACAAAAACACGTCCATCAGCCGACTCTCAGTCTGTTGCAGGGATTATTTTGTTTTAAATGTCAAAAGATGTTTTCTTTCATGTTCTATCTTTGCAGTGCATCGTAGCTGTTTCTTTCATTTCACTTCTGCAAATAGATACACAACTCGAGTCCTCTTTCTTTAGCTAGTACACACTCAATTTTACACACTCTACTTTTCTCACTCTCTTCTACCTGACTTTCAGCAAGCTGGCTGACATCTGCTCCTATCTTTATAGAGGTGTCATTGAAATTCAGTGCAGACATGAGTCCTGCAAAGCACAGGGAGAACTACTTAGAAGAATATTCTGACCCACACAAACATAACCCGAAACCGTACGTGTACAAACACGGGCACGTAAGCATGAACATACAAATCTGTGAGCTAAAATAATATATCAGGATGCAAAAAAAAACACACACACACACACACACACACACACACATACACAAACTCACTTTTTAAAGCTTTTCAGTTATCAATGATTTGTTATGTTTAGGTCCATTAGTTAAATATACACACAAGAAGTGTATCATACATAAAAAAGGTTATTTCAGTAAGTTTTATGAGCATTCTTTACACCCACCATGCATCTTGTTATGTACGTGTGTGCAAGTGTTAATTGCATTGGGATGCGAACATGTGTTCTGTACAAGTTGCGATGTCTCTTGGAGAATCAATAGTGCATGGCTCAATCTCTGACCCGAGTTGCTATGGACATTAAAGTTCCAGGGCCTAGATTCCTTCCTTTTAAAGCAGCAGATCATATTGGAGTTCCTAAATGACACACATTAGTCCCCATACCCACATGTTGTTTTGTCCAAGTCTTGTTCCTAAGTAAATGTGACTATCTTCCAACTTTTTCTCCACCATCAATGCTGTTACAGTCCTTTTATATAACTCACCACATTTAGATTTTTAATGAACTCAATATGTTTATTCGACGATAGTTGACATAACATTGACATGAGTCTCAGTGAAGTCACCCATTGGTTTCTGAAGCAGACTTATGAAGCCCATTGATGGCAGTCGCCATATTGGAAATGCGGTCCCAAACTAACTTTCCATCAACCTAGTAACAGGCTAAGAGCTGGAGATAAGCTAGGCCTTGCTAAACAGCTACAACATCCCCAGGATGACAGTCTGATTAGCCACGCCTCTTATTATGAATAACTCTTATCCTTCAAAAAATCTAAATGGATGAGTTAGTAAAAAATGTCACCCCCTCCCCCACAGTGTACCGCTAAAGACATAAGCTATTTACACCAAAATAATCAGTTTTTAACAGACTGTAAAGATATTTGTTTATGCTTGAGACATTTTAATGTGGGGTGTTCACTTTCGAGTCTTATGGAGCCAGTCTCCAAAAGACCTTAAGGAACTGCAGTTTTTGCACATTCGCATAAACTTCCTTTTTAACACTGGAGGTTGCTACTTAAATGCAACATTTCACTAGTACGAGTAAAACCACCTGTGCAGATGAAAAATAGGTTTTGAATATCTCTGATTGAAAGCAGTATTCTGATGCTAATCTCACTTTCTTACTTGGAGAACGTGCACAGCCAGTTGCAGACCAGGTTCAGTTCAAACCTGTCAAAATAAAAGCACAACACACAACATCCTTCAAAAATGCTCCAGACAGTGAAAGCAGCACCAGAACCAAAGAACTTGATGAAAGAGAAAAACTTTCTTTACAAATGTTGCAGCCAACAACTGAACCATTTCAATAACCATTTTAAATAGAGAAGACTGGAAGATGGATTTTGTTGCATTGATAGTATTTTTTATTTTTTTTGGGCACAGCAGCATTTAGAAATCCATTTTAGAGTCTGCTCAGTTGAAAAGGAGTACAAAGGTTCAGTTGCTTGGTTCTATAAATGATGACTTTGAGTGAGTGGCTTTTGGAGTTTCAGTTTCACTTAGCCAGTAAGCAGACTTTGCTTTTGATTTTATCCTCTCTTCACTCACGGTGACTGCTGTACCCCTGGGGTCGAGCAATGATAAGGAATCCAGCTCATCCTGACTGAATTTCTCTATCCTTGTCGACACCTTTCAGCTGCTATTTGAAACACTGATGATGGTATTCTGCGGGTCAACTTTCAGTGGGATTAAAGCCAAGGGACTTTGCTGACGCTGCCTGTTGGCCTGCCCTCCCCTTGTCCACATCTGGGGCACAGCCAGAAGGACGCACATGTTAGGTGTGTTTGTGTGTGTGTGTGTGTGTGTGTGTGTGTATTTGTGATAAAAAAAATAAAAAATCAGAGCCTGAACTGTCTGGCTGGGTCAGGCTGAAGTTAAAAGTGTGAAAGAGGAAGGAGGAGGTGTGGGACATTTCTCTTATAACCCTTATCTGTTAGGCTAGTAGAGGTCAAGGTTGAAGTATCATCAGTTAACCTTGAAATGACTTCTACCATGACTTTGCCAGAGTTTAACCTGTAAAATCTGCAGGATATGACATTTTTTTTCATCATTATTGTATCGACCACGTATCAAGCAGTTGCCATATAACATGTTATTTTTCCATTTGACAATTGTAATAATCATGTTGAATAATTTGGTGACTTTTGCGTCTGTTGCATGAAAAACCCATCTACAGCTCGTGTTCATTCATTGAGCTGTCCTTTTGAGGCTGCAAGAATGCGTTTTATGCTTTTTATCATTACTGGCATTGAATGTTTGTGTATTAAGTCATGCAAGGATTTTTCTGAAAACACAGAAGCATCCTTCTTTCATTGGTGCATTGAAAATTCAGCACAACAACCAGGAGGCGGGGCTGTTCCTTTCTGTTTTCTTTGAAAGTTTAATACCCATTTATGAGAACATGGCCTTTCTTGAATAAAAATCAGTATTCCTATTTAAGTCTAGTTCTGAATAAATAAATCTCATATCTATTCAACCCCATGGTTGAGCTGCCCCATATTTTTTTTACATGTGACCTTCAATAAATGTATGTGTACACGCACAAACACACACACAGCATACATAAATATAGAGGCAGCATTTCTTTGCTTATAATTGAATTAGTTTTACAAACTACTGTGGTACTTTTTGTGTAGAAATAAACGAGGAACAGAATGGCTGAATATAGTCGTCAGGTTTTGTGGTTGTTGTTGTCATTGGATGTGCTTCCCCCTAGACCGAGGGATAAACACTCACACATGTACACACACACACACAAGTACAACAAACACCATGCTGCCTTGGCCACTGCCCAGTATTTCTTACAAAAAGGATCCTGTAGAGTTATTTTCATGCTGTTTCTAGCCTAATGCCTCATTGTTTCTTTTTTTTGCGTCTCCTTCTCAGTCTGCCTCGCTGTTGCGGTAGCTTGTTTTGACTGGACACAAGATATAATGCCACCGTGTCGGATTATTGAGCGAACGTTGTGGGCCTAATTGTGTCTGTGTTATCAGCAAGTTGTTGTTGCAAGCTGTTTGTAATTTATTTCTGGCCAAAACAGGCAGAAGATGGGAGGAAGAAAATATATTTACGGAAAAAAAAGGAAGAAAGAAAAAGCCCCCAGTGTGTAAAGATGCACACTTTTTTGTGGCTGTCACCCAGGGTTCAAAAACACCTCGCTCTGGACGGAGTGAGAGACAGTGACAGACAGATAGGGTGGGGGAAAAAAAAGAATGAGGAAGAGAAAAGGGTGAAATGCTTGGCCACATGGTCTGGTGGGAAATCCCCCACTGAGCTGGGAGCCCTGCGCCCTGGTGGCTAGATGAAATGTCTTATCAGCCGGCAGCAGGACTCTGTCCTTTAAGTAGGGCTGGGGAAAAATCATTGTCCAGCCGAGCAGCATCTCAACTGATCCGTGTTCCCTTTGACCTTTACTACTGCTGCCACCGACACATGCCAAACTTTAGATTGCGTTAAATGTAACACAGCTCATGTATATAACACCTCACTGTTTGTGTTGGTTGTGTGCAAACCCTATTTCCTGGCACAGTTGTGTTGTCAGGGTTGCTCATAGGTCATGTGTGTATAATAAGGGAAATGGTGGGACATCTGACATTTGCAGCTACCTGTCTGTACACTGTCTTTTACCAATTCTTGTGGTATCTTCCCTCTCGACTAATCTAGCAGCCCCTAATGAGCAGGAAATTAAGCTGTAACGTGGCTATCATACAGCATGATATGCACTAATTGCACAGATTGTATCTGTTTTATTTTTACAGAGAGCAGTAGGGTGCTCTAGTAATTTTCATTAATTACCCCACAAAGAAGGAGTAATTAGATTTTTCATTATTCCATAACTTTTTGTCTGCAGACTTGTTTTTTGGGAGTGTGTGGAGGCAGCTAGGGTCTGTGTATGTGTTGTTTCTCTGCCTCCCAGGAACACGGCTGTATAAAGACATTATTTGAGAAAAAGTTATATTTTTGTATTCCCTTAAGATCTGCCCTGCAAGGCCGCTTCTTTGTCAACAATATCACATTCTAACCATCAGGTGTTGAAAATGTTTCCTTTCATTTCACTCTTCCTACAAATGCATTGTCATTTCTGTTGGTCCAACCTGCAAGGTGTCAGCTGTGTGTAACTCAGACCCTCGTTTACAGTTCTGTCACCTTGAAGTATCGGGACAGAAAGGAGGGGTAAGGTCGAACTCACAGCTTCTGTGTAAACCTATATTTTATTTAGCACAATCATAGAAGCAGGGTTTTGACTTCAATCGTTATCAAAGAAACAAACAAAAAAGTAGTGTCCACATGATTCAGTTACTCATCAGACAGAATTGTACATTTCTATTTCAGCCTTTGTTGTTGCATTTTGCACGTTCTAAAATTAGGGCATCAAAACGAGCTGATAGCGACATCTGTGCCCTTGTTTAAATAGCATGCAGTGCTCCAAAGAGCCACATCAGTCAAGTAAATACACTTGTGTCACGATTTTCTTACACAGTAATGTTAGTGCACATCCAGGCCCGAAGCTTTGGATAATTTTCATACTGGCCGACTAAAAAAAGTCATTTGAGTGCGCTAATCTCATGTTG
The DNA here is from genome assembly GCF_963584025.1 of Labrus mixtus. Taxonomy (NCBI): domain Eukaryota; kingdom Metazoa; phylum Chordata; class Actinopteri; order Labriformes; family Labridae; genus Labrus; species Labrus mixtus. The sequence goes on along the minus strand of NC_083621.1, from coordinate 14,746,735 downwards.
TGATGAATTACAGAGACACCAGTGCAGTACTGTTCTTCTGTTCTCGCGACACTCACTAATTGCGCCTCTTCATCACACCACACTGTAAGAGGTAAGAGAGCTAAGAAAAACATTGTTCGGGAGATTGCTCGTACACCCATGTGTCTGAGAGATTGAGGTTGTCGGGCAGACTGAAAAGAAGAGGCTAGCGGCAATCAGCTTTCTCCCTGCTCTAGCTTCCAGGCCAGACACGCTGCAGCCATGCGCTTTTCCAGTAAGCTGACAATGAAGCTGAATAATGTATCTATCAGTCTGCCTGAGTGTGCCGAGCACCGGGCACTGAGTCTGCTGCCAACTTGTTATAGGCTCATTACAGGTGAAGATGACATGTGGAGGTGCAGCCGCCTTGGCATTGTCTCCCTGCCCTGCCCTCGATAGAAAGGCACAGCACTCTGTCACTCCCCTCGGCACAGAGAGGAGGCAGAGAAAGGTGATGGAGAGAGGGAGGGAATGAGCCTCAATGCTCCCCTAACCCCCCAAAATGAAATTGACAGGCTCGCTGAAGTAATTGCTCCCAGCACTATTTTCTTTGGCAGGAAATACTGTTATCGACAAATAGGGGATTCAATAAGCGGCAGGAGATGAGGCTCTAGGTAGTGGTCAAAAGGCGGTGTCTGTCCTCTACGGCTGAGGCTGCAGTGTCTCCTGATGTCCTATCTCTCTGCCCTGCCTTTTCTCGCCCTTACTCTTTCTCTCCTTTGGTATCCAACCCCTACTTCTTCTAACTTACTCCCTATGCTTCTTTTTACACCTTTCCTCATCCCCCACACAATATCTCTCCCTCATCCCTCCACCTTCCCATGCTCCCTTTCTCTAGGGTCTCTTTTTGACCATTTTCTTCTGTTGACCATTTTTTGCGAGCCTGAAGGGGAAACTCTATCACCCTGTAGCCGGCAGGTAATACCCCCCCCCTCTCCCCTCTAATCTTCAGATTGTTTTTCTGCTGCCAGTGTGGTGGTGTAATGTTGATATTATCCCAAAGGATTCCATTGATTCAGGGCAGGGTCATGAAAAAGCAGTTTATGGTCAGTGTCTTTGGTTTCCAGAGGTCAGAGCATGCGGTGAAACCAGAGCTCTAGATTTTCTGGACATAGTGGTATGCCTGCTGGGAACTACTGAGAGGGAAGAAGATAAATAAAAAGTGGGTGATGTGTTTTCCCTTCAATGCTCTGTGTATTATAGAGGAAGTAATGTTCTGAAAATGTAGACGCTGAATGATCCATATCTAAAAATGGAATTACAGTGAATCGAGTACTGCATTAGAATTGGGGAGTGCCTTATTTTCTCTCTTCTTATGTTTGGGTCCATTTTTCCCTCCATCATACTGATGTGATACCTAGCACTGAGTATTGGCTGAAACCAATGCCCATTTTGTAATGATTGAAATATCAACACAAAGTTAGTGGAAAAACTATAATTTCTGACATTTTGCTTTTTTTTAAATTTACACTTTCTTCTGGTCCCATACTGTTGTTGTTAGTTCTTTTCAAAAACCAGTTGATTTGTGGGGGGCTATTTGGTTATGGTATCAGATTTATAAACCAATTAACTCACCAATACCTGATCATCAATACCCAGTACTGCAATTAGTTTTAGAGGTGTACATTGTTTTTGGAGCAACTATGTTATTATTCAGTTTGATATCATTCCCAAAAGTGCTTATATTTATTGGTAATAATTGTTATGTTTTACTTAATATGAACTTTAATCTTCCAATGCTATCAAGCTGCCCTTGAAAGAAAATAAAAAAAACAGTACATTTTATTATGCTCTGAAACCACTAAAGTCAAGCGTCTGCCAGATGGCAGGTGATTGGTCTTCAGACTAGCATGAAACCCACCTCTGTGACTTTAATACATCTCACCTGCCATTATCTTTCAACTGCTTTTCAGCTCAGTGCTGACAGATCCCTTCTCCACTGTCTACCCAACTCTGTTTTTTAGCATTTGTTATTCATCTAAGCCGATTCACTGCAGACAGCAGTGTGTTCTCAGAACCCTCAGGCTTCTCTACAGTCTGGGTTTGACTGCTGGAATGAGTGTAACAATCAGAATGTTATTTTCTGGGGACATACGGCATATTGCATTGCCCTCCCAACAATGTTCAGACTGTAAATACAAGTACATATTGCCATAAATCTTTTTCATTTTAACTTTTTTACAAGACTACTGTTAGTATTGTTGCTCTACATGACACAATTTGACCATACCATAACATATACCATATACCATAACATATAACATATACTATACCGTACCATACCATATACCATACCATATACCATACCATATACCATATACCATACCATACTATAGAATATACCATACCATACAATATACCATATACCATACCATACCATACCATACCATATACCATACCATACTATAGAATATACCATACCATACAATATACCATACCATACCATATACCATACCATACTATAGAATATACCATACAATATACCATATACCATACCATTTGCCATTTGCCATACCATACAATATACCATATACCATACATACCATATACCATACCATACAATATACCATACCATATACCATACCATACCATATACCATACCATATACCATACCATACATACCATACCATACATACCATACCATATACCATACCATATACCATAATATACCATACAATACCATACAATATACCATATACTATACCATATACCATACACCATACCATACCATATACTACCCTACCCTACCATATACCATACAATATACCATACCATATACCATACCATGCCAAACCATATACCATAACATACCATACAATACCATACAATATACCATATACTATACCATATACCATATACCATATACCATACACCATACACCATACCATTCCATATAGCAAACACCATACCATACCATATACCACACCATATACTATACCATACCAAACCATATACCACACCATAACTTACCATATAGCATATACCATACCATGCCATACCATGCCAAACCATATACCATACGCCATACCATACCATATACAATACCATATACCACACCATACCTTACCATATAGCATATACCATACCATACAATACCATACCATACACCATACCATATACTATACCATACCATATACCATACCATATACCATACCATATACCATACCATGCCAAACCATATACCATACGCCATACCATACAATATACTATACCATACACCATACCATATACTATACCATACCATACCATATACCATACCATGCCAAACCATATTCCATACCATACACCATACCATACCATATACCACACCATACCTTACCATATAGCATATACCATACAATACCATACACTATACCATATACCAAATACCATACAATACCATACAAGGCCTTTTGTATAGGCCAATCTTGAGGGAATATCTTTATATTTATTATTTTTACAGTTGTATTGTGAACTAAGGTTGGCCTGAAATGCAAATTGTCATCTGCTGTCCCTGTGCATATGTTAAAAAGAATCCCACAGCTAACTAGTAATTCTAAAAGCATAGTCGGTTAATGCCTGGATTGACTTATTATGCCATCATCACATTAGCTCAGACTGTTTTAATACATCTTTTTTTCTAACACATCTCTGTCTGTTACCCTTTGAGTCATTTCTTTGCAGCTCATATTCCTTGTCGGAACATTATAGTGCTGTGACTGAAACGCTACTTGACCTCTGTACTGTACTTATTAAAGTCTATAGGGTATATTTTGGCTTCATGGTCGAAGGTCTAAAGAAAAATTCTGATTCTTTAAGAATCATGGACATACGGTTACAGCTTATGGAGTATATAGGTAGTATATATGGTATATAGGATAAAAATATCTGCGCACATATTTCAACCGTACCATACCATATACCATACCATATACCATACCATATACCATATACCATACCATACTATAGAATATACCATACCATACAATATACCATATACCATACCATACCATACCATACCATATACCATACCATACTATAGAATATACCATACCATACAATATACCATACCATACCATATACCATACCATACTATAGAATATACCATACAATATACCATATACCATACCATTTGCCATTTGCCATACCATACAATATACCATATACCATACATACCATATACCATACCATACAATATACCATACCATATACCATACCATACCATATACCATACCATATACCATACCATACATACCATACCATACATACCATACCATATACCATACCATATACCATAATATACCATACAATACCATACAATATACCATATACTATACCATATACCATACACCATACCATACCATATACTACCCTACCCTACCATATACCATACAATATACCATACCATATACCATACCATGCCAAACCATATACCATAACATACCATACAATACCATACAATATACCATATACTATACCATATACCATATACCATATACCATACACCATACACCATACCATTCCATATAGCAAACACCATACCATACCATATACCACACCATATACTATACCATACCAAACCATATACCACACCATAACTTACCATATAGCATATACCATACCATGCCATACCATGCCAAACCATATACCATACGCCATACCATACCATATACAATACCATATACCACACCATACCTTACCATATAGCATATACCATACCATACAATACCATACCATACACCATACCATATACTATACCATACCATATACCATACCATATACCATACCATATACCATACCATGCCAAACCATATACCATACGCCATACCATACAATATACTATACCATACACCATACCATATACTATACCATACCATACCATATACCATACCATGCCAAACCATATTCCATACCATACACCATACCATACCATATACCACACCATACCTTACCATATAGCATATACCATACAATACCATACACTATACCATATACCAAATACCATACAATACCATACAAGGCCTTTTGTATAGGCCAATCTTGAGGGAATATCTTTATATTTATTATTTTTACAGTTGTATTGTGAACTAAGGTTGGCCTGAAATGCAAATTGTCATCTGCTGTCCCTGTGCATATGTTAAAAAGAATCCCACAGCTAACTAGTAATTCTAAAAGCATAGTCGGTTAATGCCTGGATTGACTTATTATGCCATCATCACATTAGCTCAGACTGTTTTAATACATCTTTTTTTCTAACACATCTCTGTCTGTTACCCTTTGAGTCATTTCTTTGCAGCTCATATTCCTTGTCGGAACATTATAGTGCTGTGACTGAAACGCTACTTGACCTCTGTACTGTACTTATTAAAGTCTATAGGGTATATTTTGGCTTCATGGTCGAAGGTCTAAAGAAAAATTCTGATTCTTTAAGAATCATGGACATACGGTTACAGCTTATGGAGTATATAGGTAGTATATATGGTATATAGGATAAAAATATCTGCGCACATATTTCAAAAGTGAGTTAAAAGAATAACATAACCTTTCATTTCAGCACTCATCTCAAGAGTTTGTTTAAAATCACTTTCTTTCAGGGATGAAAAGACACTGAATTTGAAGTACTTTTACAAGCAGACAAATATAATTGAAATGGTTCTAAGCTACTGTAAAGCTTTATCACAGTCTTAGTTTAACCTTCCTAACTCAAAAAGATGAATTTAATCTCTGGGGTTTGTCAAGAGTCTGGAGTGTTTCTCTTTTCCTATCTTCATCGACTAATTTTGCTTTCCACAAATGGTTCTCTTTTTCATTTTATTTCTGAGTCTTAACAGTTCATAGTCAACACGGGAAAAAAAAAAAAAGCTTTTAAACATTGTGTTGGGTTGAAACATGCAGCATAGACTCCTGTGGTAGCTAACAGTTGAAAAACATAGATGGTAATAAGAAGGATTCTTCCCTCTCCCCATGGCCTATAACTACCTTCAGTCAGATAAAAGCTAAGACAGTCACTCCCACTCTTTCACCCGTTGGTACTTGAGAAAAGATGAATGGCTTAAGTGTTTGTATAGATCAAGTTGAGAAAGAGGGATAAAAGTCAGAAGCACAGAACATTGATTTCTCACAAAATCAAACCACAGTTTTGAAAACTAGACAATTATCTCAAAGAACACTCGCAGGTTTCAGATTTTCTTTGAGGTGTTACTCTTTTTTTTGCCAATGAATGCTGGTATCACAATAGCAGACGAGATAAATAACTAAAGCCATGCCTGAAAATGATAATAGAAGAATATATTGGTTCAGAAAAGGAACGGTAAAATGCAATCTTACTTTGGAATAATAAATCCTTGTTTATGAGTCTTTTTGGTTTTCTCTAGAAGTAGGCTTCGTGTGCTTACATTTTCACTCTGAATAATCAAATCACATTTCAACACTGGCTGTGGAGGAATGACTTCTACTTGATCTGGCAGGAATCACCTCTGCCAGTTGAGAAACAGGATGTAGCATCGGCCTTTATCAAACAAATACTTCTTTATCATTTTGATAACCACTCACACAATGAGCTGTGTTTATACCTACAGCACATTATTATTGGCAGCTTGCTATTGTTGGACTGCCTCTGCTTTTTCAAACACACGAAAAAACCAAGTTCTTTCATGTTAACTGTACATTGCAAGAGAGCAGCAGGCCTCTCTTTCCTACACATAAATGAGCAAGCTTATTACTTCCCAAACTGCCTATTAGCCCAGCTCACTTTGTGGGGAACCAAACAGTCCAGGGATGAGCACAGTGTGGAAGATTTTGCCCAGCAGTCTGGTTCAGACATATAACACTCTTGACACCGCATGTTTTCTCATTTGTTTTCTTGTCATACTTTGGCTCAACCACCAACTGAAATACATTTGACAAACAAAACTTTCGATATGTCTAATTTAACACGTATTTGTTCTTGGAGCTTGTTCTGAAAGTGCAGATAAAGTAGTGAAATGCATCAATTTGCATCAAAGCCTCTTCATTTCTTTAACATATATTTATTTGTTAGACTGGGAACGATGTCAGGCCTACAATAGATCAATCTTTCGGTAACTTTTGAAGAAAGCTGTAACTCAATGTAATATACGACTTCAATGTGTGCTTGCAGAGTCAGAGTGTTGAAAGTGTGTTTCCCCCTGCTGTGGTGTAAGTGTGTGTATTGATGCCAATAGGTAGTCTCATTGTGTAAGCATCAGTGTAGCAACATGTCCCAAGGGCCCTCTGTTGAGATTATACAAAAGAATCCATTTACTTCAACCAGGAGCAGCCGCAGATAGCATGTCGAGTCGGTGTTTGGCTCTCTGTGAGTATGGCCCATCATTAGAGTATTGGCAGATTGAGCAAAGCAGAAATTGGCGAACACATTTCTAGACCTATCGCTCATCCTTTATGTAAAACACAGAAGATTTGGGGCAGCTTTTATCACAAGCAGATTTGTGAGAATCAAGTCACAACAACTTCTCCTACTGAGAAAAAAACAGCTTACTCAGTAGATAAAGTCCTTTTCACTTGTATTTATTGTCTGATTTGTTGTACAGTTAATACATGTGTCTCAGTCCGAAACTGATATGAAAACATCCACATTTCGTATCAATAAAGATGCTGTACATTCAAATCCTACATGGATGTCTTTATGTGGTGCACACATGCTTTCTTTTATTATTGATTACCACCGCTTTATCTTTCATTCCATTAAATCACCATCGGTGTTGAGTTGAAAGAGCCCTGTGAAAATCTAATCACTTTCCTCTTGATATTTTCTTCCAGGGAGGACTGAGAAACAGCAAGCATGAGTGTACACTTTCATCCCAAGAATATGTCCACGAGCTGCGTTCAGGCATCACAGAAGAAAAGCTGCTCAACTGCCTGGAGTCCCTCAGAGTTTCTCTCACAAGTAACCCTGTCAGGTGAGTTACTGGATTTGTTCACCCACTAAAGCTGTGCCTTTTTACAGGAAATTATTTTATGTTATACTGTAAATCTTCAATTTACAGCCCATGCTTTTATTTACTTCAACCATTGAAATTACTCTGCCGTTTTTCGGGATAGGTGGCAACACGAGACAGGCCTCTAATTCGTGCACAGCAAAAATTGCACATTAAATTACAAATCACTTAATTGATCTTGCTTTTATAAGACAGCCCATCTCTCCCAAACTGCATAGTATATAAAAACTAAACACACAGGGGCCTTAAATTAGGCTGGGCTTTTATTTAAACATTTACAGTACTCAAATACCAGAGCTCAAAGAGTATCTCCTATTAAGGGCAAATGGTTTCATCAAAATGAAAAGTGCTCCTTTTCTCTCTCTGCGGTCTAGTGGGGATTCTACTTTTTTTATACTTGATAAATTCTTCAGTTTAAAATGTTTAAACAATTGTGGAAATATTCTTATCCCAATTTTCCTTGGATAAAGCTTATTTCATTAAAGCCCAATCACTCCTCCATTACCATAAAGGAGAAAGCAAACTAACGAATCTTGAATCAGTACATGCTTGTGAATTTAATCTGAAAATGGAACAATTCATGATTTATTTAAAATGTATGGCTTTGTGGCAGGAATGTGCAGGTGTATCTTATAACCTGGTATTACATATATATTTTTAAGATGAACAAAAATGTGTTTTTACTCTCAGTAATTCATAGAGCTCTTTATTCTCCCCTTTTGAAGGCAAAATGTGGCTTTATTCTAGGGATGGTCCTTTCCTATCCACTGGAATAATATAGGGGTGTCTGCAGACGTCTATGTCTTTTAATTGGATGTATGTAAAGAGACTTCATTGGACCCGTTCTTTGTGGATTGATCAGCTATGTTAGACAAGAAAGGCTCACAGCATCAACTTTTAAACAAGCATGGAGAATAGTGTGCCTGTCCAAACAATCTTACAGTCCCTGGGAGTAGTTCTAGACCCCTCTGTCCATTAAGCTCTAATAGATAGGAAGTCTAGTTTTCCACATCAGAAAGCCAGCCATACTGGGCCTTAATAAGCACACGGCTTTGTGTCATGTGTACAACCTGCTTCCAATCTCACAAAATAAAAATGACTAGTGCCTGCACGTCTCTACTTAAATTGTCACGATTAGTATTACTAAATACATTTCTTTATATCACCTATAATTTTCTTGAAGTTCTCAGCTCTGTCTTCATTGGCATTGATTGGCTCTTGAGCCTTTCATTACGAGGCCTCGTGATTTTGTAACCTTGTCTCTTCTCGTTACCAAAACTCTCTGGCTGCTCTTTTGAAAATGGGATCTTCAGTTTTAATTTGTTCACTATTGTGCAAAGGAACTCATGACAGCCGCTCCTTTAAATTATTTACCAGCCCACTGTTGAGGAGATGTTTCTTAATGTGAATCAATGAATGGTGCATATTAAATGGACATTGCTTGAGTGGAATGCTTTTTTGTATGTTCACCCTGAACACAGATACAGGGACCCCCATGCAAGGCCTCTTGGAGGCTTTTATTTGTTTTGTGTACTACGACCAGCCTGACAACTGCATCTACTTATTTTAGAACATGGACACAAAGTTGTTTTTTCTCTTGCAATCATTTTTGCAGAGAGACGGATCTAACCAAGTATTAAAAGATATTTGTTATGCTAACATTAGCTAGCGATTCTTAGACAGAGAAATTGTACACACATTGTTAGTATTCTAAGCTTCACTCAACTGCATATTTAATGTTATGTAAGTGTGGTATACAGCATAGTGTATAGCAAAGAAGTTAAGTAATCATCCCTGGAGTGATTGCAGTGCTGTGAAGCCGGTCTCCATGGTCTCAGGCAAGCTGTGGGGAGTCAAGTCAGCCTCTCCACTCAGAAAGGCCAACTGGTGCCGAGGGGATGTAAGCGAGGCCAGGCTTGCCCTGTGGGTGTTTTCAAATAGCTAAACCTTTGACCGGCATGTAAAGGACCAGTGCAGCACAGAGTCAAAGGAGGGCCACGTCCATCTAGGGAGAAAAAAAAACACCCGTGGCTGTGTGTGCTGCGGGGGAGGAGTCTGCGAGTGTGCTGACTCAAAAACTGTCCTCCTGCTTGTCCTTACACCCGTTCTCTTATCTCTCCTGGGGACAGGGAGGGACTGATTGTTTTCTTGAAGCATGGATAAGGTTACTCCTGACTAATATGAATGCACTTAATTGTCATGGATCACAACACACAGGGAATGCACACTTGGGTTGCTACTTTTTTTTTGTGACTTCACTATGTTAATGTAACCTTTGTACGGTATGTTATCATGTACTGAAAATAACAATGAAGAAGATGAGAGAACAGGGCATTCACACTTTTGTCAATTTCCATTTGGGAATAATAATAAGTTGGTCGTCTTTAAAACTGCTTTTAATTCATGGACTTTCCAGTAAACTTGAAGAAATGATCACATTCCTCTGCAGAAGCTGATTAGTAATGAGCTTGTATTCATTACATGTAGAGATGTGGTAGCAGTAATTTTTGAATATACTGTATGACTTTTACTAGTTTACCTCATACTTCATAGCATTGAGAAACATTTCTCATTAAAGGGACAAACTCCTATTCCACACCAGTCAACAGATGATTATTTTCTGGTTTCAGTTTTCTTTTTAAATGGCCAGACAAACTTTGTTTAAAAAGTCTTGCCTGTGTTCAAACAGATTTGAGAAAAATAACAGAATTTCAATGCTAGAGTTTGTTTATATCAACTGTAAACGGGCCAGAAAACTGCAGATCTCTTCTTAAACTATTTTGAGACCACAAGTCAAGTTCAAACATCATCAAGTTTTAATATCCATGACCTAGACAAGGTTGTTAAATACTATAGTTTTTATACATACTGGAATAAATGACAGCACATTCTTATTTTCTCACTTGACAATAAAAAAAGACGTTCTTGTGTTGTTAGTGATGCAAAGCATTTACATTTGAATTGTTTTTAATTGAAGCTTAGAGTTCTGCCTTGTCAAGACATGGATCATTTAGCTTCCATTAGTTAAAGCACTACTTAGTCACATCCAAGCAAATGACTCATATAGTAGCATTATGAAAAAAACTATGCTTTAAGTAGAGATGTCGAGTTTGTTATTGTGTGCTGTCTAAGACCTTTCTTTGTCAAGTCAAGTTCTTTATTATTTTTATTTTTTTACAAAGTACACACTGAGATGAAATGTCCATGACCGTGATGCTACATAAGACAATTGAGATTGAAAAATTCACAATGAAGAAATGAACAGAAGGTGGCTTTGATTAGTTTAGTAAGTAAGCAAAGTGAAGTGGATTGAAAAACAGTTTAACAAGTAACAACAAATTAAAAGTGACTAGATAAAGTGACTAAAATAGATAAAGTAGCAAAGTTACATACAGTAGCAGAGTGACATTTAAAGTGTCGGACATTACTTTGTGTCTTAAAAAAAAAAGTACTGTATCTATAGCCCTGAATCTGTAAGCAATTAAACAGTCTCCTGCACTTTCCAAATCAAAAACCTTTATTGTGATCGGTGTTTAAACTCCAGACACATTTTCCATCTTCATGGCACGCTTTAACTCAAAACCAGCACTTTGTTTAATGAAACACTGCAGCCTAATTCTATACAATGGAATGAAAGTCTCACCATCAAAGAGTTGTTGTTCTTCACAGTCAGTGCTTACCATTGCTTTTTGTTTTTCCTCTGATGTTTAGGCAGCCTGCTAATTTACTCCCAGAGGCCTGTGTTTGTCTAATAGTTTAATTGGCTAGGCTGTGCACCTGTTTGGCAGCACAGGTGGCCACGGGGCCATTGTGCTGAGGGCCTTATCTCCCAGGCAGTTCCACACAGGTGTGTGGCATGCAGCCTTTGCAGATCCACCCACAGATGGCATCGCCCGGAGCGGACGCCACTCACTCTGTTTCCACTCTCCTCTCCTCAGCTGCCATGCTTTCCTCTTCTCTCTCTCTCTCTCTCTCTGTCGAAAAATTCCCCCAGCCAATTATTTATCCTCTACTTCATCCTCCTCCTTTTAATTTTGTCATTTGGATACTCTCCTCTTAATTCAGAAGTGTCAGAGTGACTAGCCACTTTTCATTAATTCTTAATCCACTGACACAAAGTGAGGCGCCTTCTTCCAGAGAATTACAACCCTCTTTATTTTTCCTTTTTGTGGAATAGAAATCCTGCTGTGTTTCTGTCCAGCCTATTATTTCCTCTCATCCCACAAATACCTTATAATCTGTCTTGAACATTTTGAAAACTGTGATTCATTTAAAAATGATAAAAGAATTTGATTACTTGATAGGAAAAAGAAAATGACCATTGCATTCACTAAAGCAAAAGTCTTCTATTTCGCGTCATTAGGTCTTTACAAAACCAGGCAAACCGTGCTGTAACATTTAATTTGTACTATCAGTCTGAAGCAGCGGGGTTAAAGCTCACTTCTTCTGATCTAATTCAGCTGCTGCTCCATCAATAGACTTTCCAATAAAAGAAAGTAGCACAGTGGTTAAAGTTGTTTTGGGCAGCAGAGCTCACATCCATGGCTCCTGCTTCTGCGTTCACTGTGTTTAGCCCTCAGCATTACACTACGACTGTCAAATCCTGCAGTGACTTCCATATTCGATCTGCTGCCTCTCAGATCCCTCAGACATATTCAAGCGAAATTGAACCGGGGCTCCTAGCTTTTCATTATGTGAAATCTTCACGGTACAAGTCAGACATTTTCTTGTGGGGTCTTTTTTTTTGTGGAGGCGGGAGACATTTGCTGACGACTGAGTTTTTTTCTCTCCCCCTCTCTGTGTGTGTCTGGATACTGGAGGTGTGGGTTGTTGCGATGATCTTGCTGCTCTGCCACACAGGGTTTTCTGTGAGCCTCACTCAGTCTCACTGGCTTTTCTCAGTTGAATGCTTGTAGCCGAGCACAGAGGGTTGCAAGGAAGTAACACTGGTAATGGGTTTTTTTTACGAGCTTTGAAGTTACTATGCCTGCTAACATAAAGCTGCTCGTCCTATTGACTGTCTGTCCTGATGCCCAGCTTGATAAAGCATTGAACAGCATACTGAGAAGCCCTGCTATTTCTGCCAAGAACAGAGTTGGAGCTCTCTCATATAACGATTGAGCAAAGAAGTGATATTCCTTTATCCTATTATCTAAGAGTATTATTTGATTCTTGCAGTCAAATCAACTCTTCTCTGACCAGACAGGATTATTACAACACAGTTAAGATACAGTGTTATCATACTTCAAAAGTCAAAGTAAAATCCCTTGTTGAAGGTGAAGGGTATTACTTTATAGTCTTTACATTTCATGTGTATGCTACTCATGAGATTATTTCCAAGACAATTAAAAGGTGTCAGAAAAAAGCCTCTCCCTTGGCGCAAATGCATTTTTTATCATTCAAATTGACTCGTTCTATATCCCTGACTTGTCCTCCCTCTTCTTCTTCTGTCCACTGTGTGCAACAGCCAATCAACACCATTTCAAAGAAGCATATCCATCTGCCCCTCTACCATTGTGACTGTTTGAACAATTATCGTCTGAACGACTCTCAGACTGTATAAACCCTCCTCAGCAGCATCGGCCAAAAATCTTGTCTGGCACCGGCACAAAGTGTGATCAGTGACTCTTGATTAAGCTCCACTAAGTTTTAGGTGCAGTGCACATCAATGTGCCAACTCTATCTGACATAGATTCTTCACAGAGATTAATAAATGTTTCAACTCGGTTTCATTTTCACGTGGAATTAGCTTCCTATCTCAGTGAATCATCCTTAATTGATCCTCTGTAGTTGCTGTGTTATGCTCTATGGCGCCTCAGCTCTATCAGACTTCATGTCAAATTTTGAAAAATTTCAAATGTATCAAAAATATTCAGATGTCCTTAGTTGGGTTCAGATATGACAGGCTACCTCAGGACACTTTGATGCCTGCTTGATGCCTTTGAAATGTCTAGATCAAGCAACATTCCTTCCCATCCCATCACTTTGTAGAGTAATGGAAAAATAGCAATTTGATTTCCTACCATAACGATCAAGATTTAACATCCTCCAGGAAGGGATGTGGAGAGACACCACATCTCCAGAAATCTAACCTGTCAAGGCCATGAAATACGCTCTGGCTGTTGCCACAGCAAAGAAGTAAGCAGGAGTAGAAGCTTTCCAGTGAGGTGCTGGGGAACTCTACTCTCTAGACTGCCAGTGTTATTACAGACCAGTGTCACCATCCAGGCCTCTGTAAAGGAGCGTCTGTCGCTTGTAAAAAAAAAAAGAAAAAAAGAAGATAGGGAATACTCGGAAATAACATAACGATTCAGAAAATGTCCGATCTCAAAGCATTCTGGGGTCTCTTGCGTTTTTTTTAGAAGTAACAGAAGGAATTCACTCATTAGGGTAATCAATCTTATTTTTGTCTTTTACTTCTCTGCATGGCGTAATTATTCTCATTTTATAGCTTTCAAGGAGTTTTATTGACTGTAAAATTTGGCACAATTGTTATGACACTGTCTTGGAGAGACGTGACGAGCAGTCAGAAATGAAGCGAGTTAACTAGTTTTTACCCTTGCGGCTGACTTCAGAGTTCGCCCTTCTTCCTCAGAGGCAGTGAAAGTGATTTTGGAGACATAAATGTCCCCAGTGTCTGGGCATATTTTAAGAGTGATGCCTATTTCATTTTATGACACCATCTGTTAACCTCCAAGATACTCATATCTGTTACGGCCCCCGATGCGATACATACAAAATGAGACATACATAATTCAGAAATGTTGGTTTTTAAATTTGAGCGTGGATTTATTTTTGAAGATATGATTCTAATGATGGACATGATGCAACATGCAATGGTGTTTACATGTATTTACACCCTACAGCTTGGTGTATGCATTATGTTCTCAAAACCACATAAATGCTACAACATTCATATTATTAACAATGTTAGGTTCTCTGTCTTTCTTTGGCCTTAAAAAAGTTTGAACTTTACCTAAAAGTCATCCTGTGTAGAGTTGCAGAGCTGTCAAAACCTTTTAGTCGCTCCCAGAGGATATCAAATAATAGCACTAACATACACACAATCTAAAAGGTGTACATTGACGATTTTTGCAGGGTTTTATAGGTCTGCTCTACAAGGTGACAGCAACAAAAGCTTGAAAAATGGCGACTTTATGGCTTTGAAAATAGAAACCATTCTTTCAAAGAAGTGCTTGCCACTGCAATTTCCTTTCTTCCTGGAAAGATGAAACCCATTCCTGCAGACACCAGAGGAATGTGTTGATACGTCTCATCAAAACCCTCCACAACACACACAGATTTACTGTTTACCTAACAATTACAGAAATTGATCTAATCAGACTGCAATCTGCAAGTATTACTACTGGCTTCTCCTTACCTCCAACTAGCAGTGAGGGCTGTTGTCTAGGAATCCTCTGTGTTGTTCGGGGAATAATTAGACATTTCAGCAGTGTTGTGCACTCTGTGGGGGGTCATTTCAAAGTGACTGGGGGAAAATTGTTGTGCTGTGAGCTGTCTGCACTTAGCTGTTTGCACTTGATTCAATTCAGATAGAAACCTGTGCTCCCTAATCCCTCACATACAGTTGTCCACTATGGCGGCCTTTATTGAGTTGTTTTGCATCCTTAAACATACAGCAGCTACATGCACAGACAATTTTTTGTCCCCATGCCAAAAAAATGTAGACACCTCTTTGTTTTGTGTTTCTTTTTTTTATTTTAATAAAGCCAAAGTTCTGATTGAAGCTGAGAACAAAAACACATTGCTGACAAGACTATTATCCTGAGACTGTATAATTACCTCTATTAGTTGAATTATTTATCAGTACATCATTTATCAGAACATCTCCTTTCCCTCTGAGGTGAAGTTGAATAATAAAAAAAAAGGTTATTATGGTATCAGTTGTAGACAAAAAACATTTTGTATCTCCATTATATATCGCTTAATGACGCTGTGTATTTTAGAACTGTGTCGGTAGGAGATATTCCTCAGACAATATCAGGGGCAGTTAAGTGGAATGACTCAGCGTCTGTCGCTTGGATGGAAAGAGTGCATGTTACCTGGAGTTACATGTGAAGGATCTCAGCTGTTCTTTGTTCTCTTTCAAGGACAGCACAGGTCAATGATTTTGGCTCTAGGCGTGTGAAAAATGAAGGGTACAGAGAGCGTCTGTTAGACTCAGTGGGAAGGGTCCAATAAAAACAAAACAAGTTATAGTCAGTTCAAACTTTTTACTTGTGCTTAAAGAGACCTGTAGCCTTTTTGGACTGTTGGCATGGTTTAAAGCCTTTATCAATGTTTCATTTTAATTCTTGGGGTACTAAGGCATTCACAGGCCCGATATGATTTGTAATTTGTCTTGCTAGTTTTTGGTCTATCCCTTAGTCTCATACCAATTGGATTTGCCCAACACCTCCTAAGAAGTTGCCAGGATGTGTCCTAATCAGTGCCCAGAACACCACACCTTGCTCCTTTTGATGTGAACGTGCAGTGACTCTACTCACAGCTTACCCTACCTAACCTTATCATGAAGGCTGAGCCAAGCTACCCTACAGAGGAAACCCATTTCAGCTGCTGGTATCGAACCATATTTCCTGATTGTACGTGAGGGTTGGAATGAAGGTTGGCTGACTAAAACAAAGCTTTGGCCCTATGTTCAGCTCCTTCCTTATCTCGATGGTTTGGCATAAGGCGTTTATCACCACTCATTCTGCACCCAGGGATTTTGTTGAACTCACTATCCATTTTACCTTTACATAAGAAAATGGTCCCCAAGATAACTCTTTGCATACGGCAATAAACCACAACCAACCATAAGGGAGCAACCCATTGCTTTCAGGCAATCCATTATTGGCACATTGGTTGACAATGAACCACTCTGGAGGGGGCCAACACTCACTAATGGACTACCCTGTAGGGGGCCAACAGTCACCAATAGACTACCCTGGAGGGGGCCAACACCCAACAAAAACGTTTTTGACTCCTAATTCTGTAACTTAAGTAAAGACTTTTTTTTTCTATCCTTGTGTTCATCAGTAAAAAAAATAATCCCAAATACTAAAACTTGTTGTTGGAAGTTTTCAGATTTAGAAACTAATCAATATCTGTTTTTGATTTTTGTCAATGCAATGAAAAGAAAAGTACAGCTTATATTTTATATCTTATGTCTGTCATTTGATATTCCCTTTGCATTAAAGTTATTTTATCCTACTATTAAATTGATCAGAGTATAATGTAGCCCAGCGTTTGGCATGGCAGATCACTAAGCAGACACTGGTGGTGCTTGGTTTCATGCTATGATGTTCAGAGCTATTTGTTGCATAAAGCTTTGGGCCTCTATTGGAGCGCTGTGGGACCGAATAGGTCAGTCTTCCCACAATGGGACAGTTGCATGGTGTTGCCTGTAATACAATATGAAGGCTATTGCACTTTCACAGAAGCTTTCAATAACAAAGCTCCCCACCTTGCCATGATAGAAAAACAAAACTGGTCCATAGACTTAAATCAATGGGCGCAGAGAAGCCATCTAAACACGAGAACAGTGATCAGTCAAACAGAGAGGGTGAGAGAGTGTCTGCCTCTCACTGTGTCTGTCGTTGTTGAGTCACTTACTGTGGTTTTTTGTGATGCACAGTAATCTTTTCATCATGTATCAACATTTCCCCAGCCAAGTATTTGCAGAACTCTACACACACTCGACACTTGTTGAGTTTTCCACACTCCTTGCTTTGATATACTGTCCGCACTTCGAGGAACCTACAGTACTATCATTGTAACTAACTGAATTCCTTTGAGGAAAACATTGAGACAGCCTTGAAAGCAACAAGTTTCAGAGGCGAGTACCACTCCATTCTGCCAAAAACATTTGCATAGTACTGCCAGTGTGTGGTGGAGGAAGTAACATACATTTAAAAAAGGCACTTCACAGTAGTTTTAAGGCAGCAGCCAAGGCTTCATAATGATGTGTAACTTCAAAATACTGCTAGAAGAGACTGACAAAGGGTACACATGCCAATATAAATGCAGTTAGTTTCTTCATGGTGGCTCATCCATCCATTATCTGTACCACTTCTCCCATTCGGGGTCGCAGGGGGCTGGAGCCAATCCCAGCTGTCATTGGGTGAGAGGCAGGATACACACTGGACTGTTATAGTGGCTCAGTTTTACAAAATAAACTCAAAGCTAGATAACCGTTTAATTAAATCTGTCGGCCATCTGTGTGGACTTAATATGTACTGGGTTTCCTCTGAATTTCATCCCTACACAGCTACCTTATCTGTATCTGTTTGCCCTGTGTTGGACCTTTGACCCGTCCGGGATGTACCATGCCTTTCAGGAAATGCAAAATGAGATAGACTCAAGCCCTCCCAGTGACCCCGAACAAGATGAGCTGTATAGAAAATTGGATGTATGCATGAATACTTGCTCATGCATATAACTACATCTGTTGTGGGCGGCACAAGTCAGAAAGTCAGTTAAGTCTTTCGGGGACTGAATGTCATTGGACTGGAGGACAGATGGTCATCTCATTGCAAGACATTTAAACCCTGTTCCATTAAGTTTTCCAGACTTCCACAACATTATTGAGTTTGAATTAGACTTTAATATTTGTTGCATGCTTGATGCTCGTAAACATCTCATTAATATTTAAAATATCTAAATTGTGAGATTATCCAAAGCACTTTACAGCCGTGGTGGTAATTACAACATACTTACATCCAGCCAGTAGTAATAACACAAAAAATAAAATATGCAATTGCTTCCTTTTAGACTGACCATGAATTTTTCATTTTGCCTGCAGGATTTACATGATTGCAAAAAGTAACACAATTTGGTGGCACTTTACCAGAGGATTATAGCCATCAATATTAGACGAGCAAGTTCTCCCCTAACCTAATGAAATCCTTGGATGTATGCCCACATTAGGAGAGGAGACTGATAAGGAATAATTGTGACCTCTTGTTCCTTTACTGTTAAATTGCTGCATTGGCCTGAAGTAACAAAGATGTCATGTTTGACCAAAAAGTCACCTCTACACTGCTCTACTTTGTTAGCAACATTAGTTATCTCATTGGAATTGAGTATTGTACGCTTTCTAAATATATCTAAGCTCATTAAATGTTGGAATACAGACTATTTGTTATAAGTGAGAGGTAAGAGGTAGCTACAGACAGGTAGACCATCAGCCTGTTACAACTTTTCAAACATTATTATTACTTCAAGTAGGCGTCCTAGCAGAGGTGGCGTTAATATTTGCATTGTTCTGTTTGTAGTTGAAATAGCTTGTTGTCCACTGAGGCAGTTTCTCTGATGAACAGAGATAGGGTTCTTTATTGCCTCAGGACAAGCACTCTAGAAGTACCATATCTCATTTTCTTTGTGGTAACTTTGGGGACTTTTAGAAGGCAAGCTGCAGCGAGCCTGAGGGTGTACGTGAGGGGACAGAAAATGATAGACGGCGTGGGGGTGCAGGGAGGAGTCAAAACATTTAGTGCCTTAAAAACCTTGAGGAGGACCGCATTATGTTGCAACCTGCAGCAACACATACATTTTTGATGACACATTTTCTGCACCGACAATCCCATGTCCCTCCGTTTCGTTTATGTCTATTCTATTCCTTTCCAACACTATTAGACGGGAGGTAAACATAAAGCAGACAGCAGACATATTCCACAAACATCTGTTGCAAAGTTTCCAATTTGCATTCTGTTTTAATTAGTGCACCTTCTCAGTTGAAGGTATTTATTATTGAAGCCTCCTGGCTTGTTTTGTGAACTGTGCTGTTTTACCCACTTTGGATATTAGTGTATTTGTTTTTTCTCACTAAATCAAGATTTTTTTTCCCTCTAATATATATATAATGGTTTTAGACAGAGAAGTCAATTTCAAGACTTTTTAGACCTACCTGTGGGTGCCTGATCAAAAGAATGCAATGAAACATGTTGCTGGAATCAACCAAGTTTCAAAGTATTTATTATTTAAAAAGTGTCAAATGGGAGTTTTTTAGCTTTAATTTTCCAAGGTGAAGCACAGCTGTTAAACAAATGTGTGGCATTTAGAGATCTTTTTGACTCTCCAACCACCTGAGTAGTCGGATTGTACCCTATTTTTAGTTTAATTTGTTTTCATTGAAAATCTTTCATTCTTCTCTACTTGGATTGTTAAGAGAATCATCCTGGAGACATTCTTATCTTATTAAATTGTATTATTCTGTTAACTTTGGTGAAAATAAGGACCTACATGAAAGGTTATGATTAGAGTTTACAAATCAAATAGAGTTGACAGAACAAAAATATGGAAACTAGGAATTACTTTTTTATTTTTTATTTTTTTTAGAAACGTGTTAGTAATGACACATTTTAGGTAAGACGTTTGTTAATAACGTATAATTATTTTTAATGCTGTTCACAGTCTTTCTAATAATCGCTCTAATATTCTAAATTGAACTGTATTTCTAAGCTGGCTGTCCACAGAGCACTCATGTCTCCTTTTAGTCATAATTAGAACATGAATAGACGTGCAGATACTGTACACTTTTTAAAATGGGAACCTTTTTCCTATGATGTAATGATGCCATAAAAAATGGCAACTTAAGAAAAAAAGCAGTCAACCTTTAGTAAATGAAATGGTTACACATGTATTGAAGTGTAATTTTACACTATTTTAAAGGTGTGGGAAACATGCCATCAAAGCAGCATTGCAGTGGATGAACTTTTTCATTGATATCTTCTTTTTAGATAATTATTAGGTGCCTCAACTCGTCCTCTCTGCAGAGGTTTTTCATTTTTTTTTCTTTTTTTTGCAGTGCATTTCTCACACACCTTATTGAGGTCTCACAGCATTCCCAGGATCTCATACTGCAGCTATGCCATTTAATCAACTGAATTTCACCTCACAAATATTGGTTCAATTTCCAGCTCACTGAAGACTGGCATTACCAGCATAACTAGGCAGAATAAACAAAGACTCTGGATTTACTCAGATGTGCTTCCTCAGCCACGTCGCCTTCTTTACCCACTTTGTTTTCCTGTGCTCACATTTACCTCTACCACCTCTGTATCACACATGCATACATTCAAACAGCGTTGTTATTCTGCAGAAAATCAAGCTGCTTTGTTGTTTTCTCTTTGTATGGCTTTTAAATATACATGCAGATCACATGAAGGAAAGGGACCAATGTTCATAAAAACACAACATTATGATGCTTTGTATTTTATAAAGAAAACCATTCAGTGTAATAAACTACACTAAATGACTTTTGTTTGGTGGTCTGTTTTGAAATTTGCGCAAAGGTTGCAGGGGGTTGCAGTGTGTTCCAATTTAGACACAGATCAAAGAAATACCTCACTTCAGCTTTGCCAGGTGCCTCCAGCTAATGCATCCCGTCCCTAGTCGAGGGTCTCTTCCGACTCACTGAGTCAATACAAACGACTTTAATACTCAAACCATTATTATTTCAAATCATTGTCAAAAGAACGGGATAAATCATCGACTTAAGCCGTGTTAATGTCAGAAAATTGCCCCATGCTTTCTGCGTTATTGACAGTCAGAAGCCTGAAAACAAGTAATGCTAATGACATAATCTGCCCGTCACCACATCACCCCTCTGCCTCTGCCTCCCTCTCTTCCACCAGCGTAGACAAACGGGCTCATCTGTACTGGATCATTTGCCGTCTCCTGATACACTGCGGTTTATAGCCAATTATCTCCTGCGATCCATTATCGATTACAGCGTTATCTTTCTTGCATTGCTTAATCTTTTGGCACAAGAACACAACAGCTCACTGGGTGGGGATGGGGGGGGGGTGGGGGGTGCATACAAACTGCCAAGCGATTGGAACAGTAGTGAAGACGGATGTGTGTTCATTTGCTCGTGGATGTGTACAGTTAAATTCAATCCCATTCAGAGCGTATTCACCAGCAGGGCGGGCGGGGTGTTTTTTTTTGTATTTGCAGCGCTCTGTTTGGAATTAAAAACTACAACAGTCAATTTATCCGAGTGAGCGTTAAACCTCTGATATTAGCCTGAGTGACTGATTTGCTCTCAGGATAATACAATAATGTTTGTGTTGGCTTCCCTCTGTGAATCAACATGGCTTCCAATAAAACAGCAGGGCAATAAATGTTTGTCTAACTGGCTTCATTGTATCTCTTTTCCTTTCTAGTTGGGTTAATAACTTCGGTCATGAGGGTCTTGGCCTTATCCTGGATGCTCTGGAGAAGCTGCTGGACAAGAAACAGTAAGTGATCTGATAAAAAGTGCCATTTCTCTCTCAAATTTCTGAAAGGCGCCGCTTCTGTTTATCACAATTATCACACTATCATTTTGATTTTCTTTTACAGGCAAGAAAGCATCGATAAAAGGAACCAGCATAAACTTATCCAATGCTTGAAAGCCTTCATGAACAATAAGGTTTGTATTAGTCAATAATAGAGGTGTCACAGGGTCATGGGTCGGTTTTGTACTTCGGTTGCAGGGTCATGGTTCAGTACAAGTCCAGTCCAACAGGAAAAAAGAACCAAAATGTCCAGGATGTAGACCTCTAGGTTTAAGTTAGAACTGACGGTTGTACAAGTTACAGTTTGTTCCATCTTGTGTTATTTAGATCTAATCTGGGTTGGTACAGCCTGAGGCTGACCCAGGCGGGTCCTCTAACTTCTTTGTGTCATCTTTCTACCGCATTACTCTTCTTCTTCGTGTTTTCTGTTGTGTCTCCTTCTTCTTCTTTGTTTGTTTTTTAATAGCGGTTAGCAAACAATAATGAGCACTACTGCCACATGGATTGGGTAGTGGATGCTGCCATGTGTGATTACCTTTTTTATACACTCAGATGTATTTGTCGTATGACTGTTTGCACTGAACCGTGACGTCCGACCCGTGACACTTTGGTATGAATACAAATACTGTAACAGGCCTAATCATCAACATGAATTGATTATTAAACAAACTCCATCTTATTTAACCTGTGCATAACCTTGACATTTTAATCAAATATAAATCCTCAAGTACAGAGTGGGACTAAAGGTAATGTCTCGAGAAATTATCCACTCCCACCTTATGTCCACCATTAAACTTCTGAATTTCTAAAAAATAGCTCAGGTAGCCAGGATTCCAACCCTTATTTGAATGTGGACTCTTGACAAGCCGGGGATAATGGGACAGTAAAGTGAAGCTAATTTTACCATTTCAAGCTCACAGTCTCTGGTCTTTTAATTATCATTTTTTGGGAAGGTCTTGCTCATTTCTCAAAAAGTGGCTCACATTTCAAGGATAGATGAACTATTGATATATTGCTTCTCTGCATTAATCCCCACACGTGGTCATTTCTTAAGATGTGTGGAGAATAAAGAGTACAGGAGACTATATGCATTTGTCCCTATAGTCCTGTCCTGAATTGAATTAATTCATCATCCTCTCCATTTACTCCCATGGCCTCGTTGTCCCTACTTAAAAGCAAATTAAGGCTAAGTATAACCTATGCACATTACTGCTTCTTTGTGTAATTCTTTTTTTTTTTTTTCTTTTCTTTTTTTTTCTTTGAAGTGGAAGTTCTCCATGAATGCAAATGCTCTCATTATTTATACCCAACGGACCTTTTCCCCATGCTACCTCCTCTCTTCCATGTCTCACAGTATGGACTGCAAAGGATCCTGGGAGATGAGCGTAGCCTGTTGCTGCTGGCGCGAGCCATCGACCCCAAACAAACCAGCATGATGACGGAGATCGTCAAAATTCTCTCAGCCTTCTGTATCATCGGAGAGGAAAATATGTAAGTGGTGTCACATTTGTTCTCACATACAGTACATAGTGCTCTGGCGTTTTCATCCCTTGTATGACATTAAATGCACGTCTCTACAGCCTGTAATAAGTTGTAATTGTAACAGAGAATTCCACCACTGTCCAGTAAATATGTAGTGGTGAAAATAAATTCATTTTTAATGACAAGACAACAAATAAATCAAAACAAACAAAAAATCTGCAAAAAAGCAAACTTGTGAGAAAAGATATCACAGCTAATCAAGATGCTATGCAAGCCTTGCTGTGAACCAATTAAACTTTTTATATCAGGAGCTAGAGTTTAAAACTTTAAAAAAGTTAACTAAAAGTATATAAACTGTTTTCTTTTCTACATAGCATGTGTGATATGATACGCTTTATAGTACCTTTATTGAAAATTGTCAAGGTAAAAAAATGATGCCTCAACAGTAGTATTAATTAACTGAAAACAAAACAACAACTATTAACATGAAAACAGACTAGAAAATAACAATATCATCCACAAACAACATATGTTGCATATTTCCTGTATTTCATATTAAACAATGAAAAGGTATACAAGCACATCTGTGTGGGTGGTAAGCAGGGCAGCACCACTGGCTAGTTAGTATAGGTCAGTGACTAAATATGTATTAACATGGATTTGTTTCTGTCCTTTAGTCCAACTTGTAGAGAAGTTTTTAGTATTCAAAGTTGAGGGACACATTTCCTTATTCTTCTCTCTAAATCACAGCTGATATAGAAACAGCACAACACCATTTCAGAAATCCTGCCAACAAAATATGCACTGATGAAAGAGATATTGTCCACGTCCACTATGTTTACAGGCTTCGTAATGTTCCTGAAACAGCATGAGGGAGGGAGGCGGCTGCATTTCCTTGTAAACACTGAAATATCACTATTGCTCCAATCTTCTCCCACTGGGTGGTTTCTCTGTACTCGGGCAGAGATTGGACCTCATGCATACACTTCAACCCACTGACAGCGTAAAACTGCATCTACAGATTACCTCAGACAGTACGGTTTACATGGTCAGACGATGAAGTTTAGTCACTTTAATGTGTGGAACAAGTCCGTGTAGTTTGGCCAGGGACACCCAACCTGGCTGGCAGTTTATAAATTGGATTTAAGGGAGTGTTTTTATTGTTTCCCACTGGGCCGGACTAGAATAACAATGGCACTTCAAAGTCACTCTGTATGCAGACGTGGAAATAAACAAACCTTCAATTTGTGTCGGAGAAGCTGAGTGTGTCTCACATCTCCGACCACCCAAATATTCTTTTATGGTTTAAAAAAAAATATATATATATGTATAGGCTATGCACAGTTTTCAAGATGATTTGTAAGTTACAAAAAAGTCTGAAACAACATATTAATTTAATTCAATTTATTCTCAATTTCATAATTTTATCATGTGAGCAACTTGGGGTTAAGTCTCTTGCCCAAGCACACATCAGGGCAAGAGACTTAACCCCAAGTTGCTCCCGCTGCTTGGTCGGAAGAGGTTGTGAATGTGAATAAATAGATTAGTTAATACTGATCGCTACAAAGCAGCCTCTGCCATCAGTGTGCTGAAGGAGCTGGGGATCAAGACAACCGACTTGACCCCTGACCCACAGCCGCCCCTACAGCTCTGTTACAAAGGACTTCAATTATAAATATAGTCTATTACAGACACCAGCTTTACACTCAAACAGACTTGCTGCTGATCACTGATTCTCACGCTATTCCAAAGTATTCAAGAAAAAGGATGCTGTAAACATGGCAATCTTTTCCCACGATCAGAGCCCTGCATTAAGATGTAGGTGTCCTGTAGAAATGACATCCAAAGGAGCTGAGGCGTCACTTTTCTATCCCCACCCAAAAAAAAAAAAAAAATGAAAGAACCAAAAAAAAACTCACTGCCAACCAATGTTGTGAGGCTGGCTCGTGTTCAACACCCTCTACAGCTGACAGCATCAAAAGGGAACACGACAAGTTAAGCAGATCTATCTCGCCTGCTCTGAAGCGTCGTCTGAACCGGCTTTAAAGCTCCTCAGTATGCAGCTCCCCATGCTTGTCTGTGACTTTGTAACCCCTATCACAGAGCACGGCCTGTTCCATTTATCTCTGTGTCAGGCTTATTCCACACATACAGCCCTTTTGGTCAGACACATAACCCCCCCCCCCCCCCCCCGCTCACAAAGGAACCCTGCTTTTACTTTGTCATCTGGATTCTTTTTTCCTTTGAGGTGATACATGGTAATAAAAGTGGCATCAGTAAGCCTGTGGATGAGCACATACTGTATGTTCTTCATAAATTGGCCGATCCCTGACATTTTCACTTATGACTTTTATTTAACTTAGCTGATTTATCCCACCAGCGAGGGGGAACCTGTATATCACTGTTAGAGCACCTTTATACTCATAGGAGAAAAAAAAGATGAGGGGAATTAAGCTGTTCAGTTTTTCAATTGATGAAGGCAGAATAGCAAACGTGGCCTTGCAGTGACAGAGCGCAACTGTTGCCTATTATTATGTATGCACATTGTAAATCACTGTTTGCATAAGTGCTCGTAAGACATCACTTTACCTCAATTGCGCTCACCTCATTGTTCGTGTTTGTGTGCGCAGCAAAGCATTATTCTTTCATTGACAATTTAGAACCTGAAATTGTCCATTGCTCTACTTAGCTGAGCCGCCTTTAGCCATTGTGAGTGCTCTCATTTGCTTACCTTCTCAATAAGGGTTTTCTCAAAATAATCTTGCAGCCGCTACAATAAATTGCACCCCTTTTCACCCAGCCAAACACACCTTCCCAAAATTGTGGTTTGCAGCAAAAAAGCTGTTTTTCGTCTATCATCAGCTTAGTAACAAGCGTAATAAAGTCAAATTAGGCACTGCAGCAATAATAGAGCAGATTGCATGAAAAGAGATGGAACGCAGTGGCATTTGTCAGGGTGTTCAAAGACTGGCTGAGCTAATGTCCACACCATCGCACAAGGGGAGATAAGATACATGGTGTTTGAGCGGAAAATTGTGAGTAAATGTCCTGTCAGTGAGGTGATAAAAGTGTTTGTTGACTTTTTTTTGTTGTGCCTGCTCCCTGTTTTTTCTTCCAGCCTGGATAAGATTCTAGCAGCCATGACCATCGCTGCAGAGAGGAACAACAAAGAGAGATTTGCTCCAATCGTGGAAGGACTGGAGAACCACGAAGCCCAGCAGCTCCAGGTTTGGAATCACACACACACCAAAGATTTAGTCGACAACACTGTGTGATAATAATCAAACATTCACGACATCAGATGATCTGCTTTTGAAGAATAGCAGGGACCTTTATGGTTCAGGGGCCACAACAGTAAAAACCTCAAGTCTAGTTAACTCTTTTTCCAAATGATTTATTGTCTTTCATCCACATAAAACGGGACCAGGTGCCGAGAAAAAAAGTGCACATAACAAAGCAATAAACAAATAGAAACATACATAAAGGAAAACAAGACTGCGGTAGGTGTGCTTAGTTAGTAGTTATATTCTATGAAAATTAATTCAACATCAGTATTCTAAATATTGCACATTTTGTGAATAAATCGGTTAATATATGAGTAAATATGGCACACAGCTTTGAGGATGGACATGTCTTAATTGTCAGTTCAACGTTTTACCTTCAAATGACCACTGACAATCTGAAAATAGAGAGACATTTTACTGTGTAACCCCCCTTACATTTACATGACCAAAAACGGCCATCAAATCCTTTACAAGCAGTCAGATTATTGCCATGCAGAGACCTGGCTCAGTCTGCTGCCATTTGCACATATTCTGTCATGAAGACCCCGTTTGTAGCCAAGCGAGCCTTCAATTGACTGCTGTGTCATTGTTAGGCCGGTTGTACTTCAGCTGTCTCCATACATGTGCTTTCCTCATCTTGTCTAACCGTCTTTGGTGCGCTTGTCAGCCCCACTGCACTTCATTTTGAGGCTATTGAAATACAGCTCCTTCAACACGGCTTTTATCAAAAACACCTGCTTAAAAGATCACCTCCATTGAACCATACCACTCTTATTACAAACGTGAGAAAAAATGATGATAAAAAAAAAAAACATGCTGAAATGTTAGGTTCATCTGAGCTTTTTTCCCCCCCTTTCCTTACTCTTTTCCTCACACTTTCTCTACCTCTCACTACCTTGCTCATTTTTTTTCTCACATCTTACAAATACTTCCACTTGCTTTTTTTTATTTTATTTTTTTCATCCCTGCTGCTGTCAGGTTTAGTCTCGGGGGAGTCGGTGTAAAAGGGCAACTAAAGCACCATACCTGTCTTAATTCTCACTCGTTCTCTTCAGCAGCAGGAATAACTATACAACAGCAGTAAAAACGCTCCTTAAAACATGGCGTTGTGAAAGCAAAAGCAGGGAATTACTTAAGGAATTACTTTTTTAACTGCAGGGATTTGGAAGTCATGAAGGAAAAAGTCATGAAGGAAACTGATGAGGCGGGTGGCGGAGGCGAAAGTAGATATTCTTTTATTAGGAGGCTGTTGTTTTTCCTTTAAATTTTGCCGTTAATGAAATGAAGCCCCGCTAATTGTGAAGTAAATTAAAATGCTTTGCTGATGCAGGGGGTTCGAGGAAATTAATAGACTTTTTTTATCCAAAACCTGTGATGAGCTGTTGAAGTAGACTTTGCTAATGTGATTAAAATGTGTTTCGCCGTTGTTTAGGCTACACTCGTCTGCTGAGCACGAGAGAAACTCTGCATTTCAACTTTATAACCGTCCCAGCGGTGGCACTTTTAATTACGATGTTTGGAAACCCCCCTATGGCAGCTCTCTAAACCTAACACAGAGAACCCCTACCCCCCCCCCCCCCAGTTCCTTGTCCCCAACTCAGCCACAAAGTATGGCTGAGGTGTGTTTGAGGTGCTTGATGTAAGTATCAATCTGTATGCAGGAGAAGAAACAGAATTTTTCATGATCTCCATGGCTTTCTTCGCTCACATAGATTCTGTGAAGATTTGGTGGAGGTTCTTTCATGTACATGGCCTCCGGTGGATACAGTAAAATGTCAGGTTTTTCAATATACAGATATTGCTCTGGAAGCCCTCTAGCTCT
This sequence comes from Labrus mixtus, assembly GCF_963584025.1. NCBI lineage: Eukaryota > Metazoa > Chordata > Actinopteri > Labriformes > Labridae > Labrus > Labrus mixtus. Next base: position 14,717,892 of record NC_083621.1, on the reverse strand, counting down.
TTCGGGAACATGGATAAGTCTTCCATGCTTCTTGTTTCACATAGTCAATGGTGTTGAATCTTTTACTCTGAAAGCTTGTGCTATCTCAATGGACTATCTCAATATATATATTTTATATCTGTATGCATACAAACATGCATTGTACCTCACAACTTAACTTTAGTGCAAACCACTCCCGGGCATTCTTTTAATCAGACCCGAAGCTCAAAATCAAAAGTATTTAATTGCTGTGCTGATGAGTTCATCCTAGCATAAATACATATGTCTTACATGGAGGGATTTCTAGATTTGAGATTGAAACCAAGGAACTACTAAATGCTAAAGCAGGTACCCCGCAAAGAATCACAGCTGTTGTGGCTCTTATTAATAACACATACAAGCCAAAAGCATCCGGCCAAGGTTTCTGAAGACAATGTTTCACATCGTCCATGGGAATCCTTCAGCCTGCTATCGATTGTCTGTCCAAGGAAAGCTGTCTTATCCATTGCTCGCTCCCCTGAAACACCTTACTGCTCATTATCATTCATCAGTGATTTCCTCTAACCCCCCCCCCCCCACCCACCACCCCCTCTCTTTGCTCCTCCTCAACCAGACACACACTCTACAAGGCTTTTTCCTTGCCAATAAATCCATTAATAATGCATAACTAGTCAATACACCTTTACTTCTACGAGCTCTCTCTCTTTGCTGCAATGCCTTTTTCTGTAGTTTGAATATGGAATATTAATATTAAGGGCGTTAAGATTAACCAACAAGTATATATTCATATTAGAGAGAAAACATGAAGTTTACAACTCAATCACACAATCTTATAATCTTATGTACGTGATCTTATATAATGAGTAGTTTGTTTCTGATTTCTTATTTGATTATCTCCATTTTCTCGCCTTTTATTTTCTCTGTCTGCTCCACAGGTCGCTTGCATGCAGCTGATCAACGCCCTGGTCACTTCGCCCGATGACCTGGACTTTCGGATACATCTACGCAATGAGTTCCTAAGATGTGGCCTCAAGAAAATCCTACCAGTGAGTTGGCAAACTATCAGACAACGCATGGTTAAATCAGACAGTTTAAAAGTCATACAAGTTCACGTTATGCTACTCACATACAGAAAGATGGTCCCATTATAAATGTTCTCCTGTTTTAGTGAGTTAAACCAGGACATTTTGGTCTTTTGGACCTTGCACCAACCATACTACACACACACACACACACACACACACACACACACACACACACACACACAGACACACACACACATACTTCAAGTACAGGTCTTATGGTCCCTACAGAAGAGCATACACTCAGGACCATACAAATGCGTGCACAGACACACACAAACTAACAAAAGCAATTTATTAAGATCACCATTAAAAGTTTCCACAGACCTCAGGTCATTGACTAAATGCACTTTCACTTGATGCAGTTTGAACATGAAGTACATTCAGGAGGCCGCTACCGGATCAACATAAACTTATGTAAAATGAAATCCTCTTTTCCAAGATTTGAATACTGATTCAGCTATTCAGATAATTTGATAAAAGTGCTTTATTATGAACATATTCATTAGCAGTAGTTGTGTAACTAGTACTCGCAGTACTACCATGTGAGAAATCTGATGCCTTGCCAGCACCTCATCACACAGGTCGTCCTGGCATCATTATCACAAGCCTCCACATCCTCACACAGGGTGAAGGCAAACGAGCTCCAACTAATCACTCACACCCTCGTTTGTAGCAAGCGGGGTGAGCGTGTCACAGAGCCAGTTGTTAATAACTCATCCCAGCTGCTCCTGTTGATTATTTCGGTCATTACTTAAATAATCTGCAAATTCTTTTCCCTGATATGTAAGAGTCCGTACCGTCATTTTACGGACGCCACGTTCACCGCTTTTTATTGCCGACATTCAAACTGACACTCTTTTCATGTAATCATGAGTTATGCTCAGGAGTCTGCGTAGCTTGTTGGCAAAGAAAAAGTGTACTCCGCTGACAAAGAAAGCCCAATTTGTTTTGTTCTTATAGTCCTTGACACGTGTTTTTGGCTCTCCTCCTCTCTCTACCCCCCCTCCCACCCTTTTTTGTGCCATTGTGCACCTCCCTCCGAACCAGTGCTGCTTAAGACAGATGGTGCAGCCGAAAACAGTGCAGGGTGATTGATACCTGCAGAAATTGGGTTACATTTGGCCCTGTCTCTGTGTGTAAACTCCACTGTCGGTGATTCATAGAGAAGTGGGAAAGAGCACTGCCTTAGCCCCTCGTGGCAGGAACAGGTGTGCGGGGAAAGAGACTGTCTGGAGCACCATAGTGAGAAGGTTCAGGGGCAATCAGTTAGCTGGTACACTGCAACTCATATTCTAGTAACACAGATTATATTCATCATCTTATTTTTGTATTAAAACAAAAAGAAAAGAAAATCAAAGAACGTAAAAAGAGCACACAGAGGAGGGCCTCTAAGATCTTGTGAGGAGTTTTAATCTAGTTATTAAACAGTATGAAATTCATATTGATGCCTCTATGTGATTACCAAAAGCAATGAGACCATCAGCATAAAGAGTGATTCATTTAATAAAGTTGTTTTTAAATGTGTATAACCAGGAGTTGCCAGATGATGCGATGCTGAACACAGCCTTTTAAAAGTACTTTTCACAGCCAAGTTTCACATTGAGTGATACTTTGGGCAACACAAATACAGAAGGGTGACCTCTAGAAATGTACATGACAAGATCAGCAAAGAGATAAGACATGCATGATGGTCCAAGGTGTCGATTAGATTGACAGAAAATAGAAGTTCCTCACAGTGGCTTTGAGAAAATTCCTGTTATAAAGAGTCAAAAGTCCAATACTGTCCAAATAAGTTTATGTTTAACAACAGGCCTCATCAGCATTAACATGATCAAGAGAATTCATCAATGCACACACTAGGGCAATGGGCTGTTAAAAAGCTTTATCTGAATGAATTGTTTGTCATAATCTAGATTTGCAAGATGACCTTTTATCTAACGCCATCTTTTCATCGACCGTCCGCATGTCTCACTCAATCCAGGAGCTAAAAGAGACAGAGGAGCTTGACATCCAGCTGAAGGTATTCAACGAAAACAAGGAGGAGGACTCCATCGAACTCTCCCACCGCCTGGACGACATCCGCGCCGAGATGGAATATCCTTTTGTCCTCCCACTTGTGTGCATATACAGATGATTAGGTTTGCAGAACTCGCATTAAGAGATGAGTGTATACCGCCAATCTTTACAGACTAAAACCCCCTCATGGTTTGATTCATCAGAAAAAGTATTTGAAGAGCCACAGCACAATATCTAGCTCAATTTCTCACCAGGTATTGCAGGTAAATAACCCTATCTTCCCAACCTCTTCACTCTCCACTCCTCCTATTTACTTTTTCTCCTTTGCCTGTATGGTTAAGTAGGTCTGTTGTATTAATCAATAGGAAGGTTTTCCAACAGACAGATGCTCTCCTGTTCTTACCATTTACGATGCACAGTAGACACATTTTTATGTGGGGTGATATATATTATATGATCAAGGTTTCTGCTCTTCCAGCATAATCACTTCTTCTTGTCTTTCTGTGCCATTATAGAAATGTGAATCCCCCCCTTTAGCTCCCTCCACCAATGTCCGTTTAACTCCAGACATGCAGAGTGGAAGTTAATAAGGTGGGCAGTAATTGAGTCCCGAGCTAGAAACTTCTTCAAGCAGCCCAGTAGAAGGACCCTTTAATAATTCACCAATCTTCTCCGAGGCTATGAATGAATGGCTGACATTGTGGAACCAGACTCTGACATTGTTATGCAGATGTTCATTCCCACATCCTTTTTCTTCCGTCGAGTCCCTCAGTTCTCACACTGACACGGAGCTGTGCTGCTGCTGCTGTGACTGACAGTTTCTGTTGACACATGGAAGGTGAGGGGAGGAGGTTGTGTGTGTGTGCGTCAAGAGTGGGGGGGGGGGGGGGGGGGGGGGGGGGGGAGTGCACCTGGATTAATGATGTGCTTGAGCAGGTTCACAAATGAGAAGGCCCAATGTTAGTTTCCAAGGACAATGTGGTATTGATCCCCGAGCTCTGAGCATGACTCGAATGCCTAGGCTACCCTTCGTCCCTTCGTCCCTTCACCTGCATACACCCAAACACTCACGGACACACACGTACAGACAGACATGTGCATGCCATCACGCAGCCAGTACTTCTGCTACCTGAGCATTGCACATGTGTCTTGTTTCTCCTCACAGTTTCATGAATATTAACCTGAAGAGGCTCATCCCCTGTCCGGCCCAGGTCCATGTGGCGAGGAGGTGACTCCAGGCCACTTATAAATATTAATGAGCTGTGGAATGGTGATTGATTGACCCCACCACTGACTGGCCTACGTCACACTTGACTGCCACTCATGTTTATTCATTATTTGGAGAGGGAGTGTAAAGACAGAGCGCGACAGAAAAGGATGGAAGTGGAAGGGGGACAGGGGGTGTCATCGAACGGATTGGCATTCTACATTAGGTTTATGTCTGCAGCTTAGTGATAGATGAAGCTAGTTGGATACTTTCCCAGTCTGAGCTCCTTCTCATGTCCTCTCAAACGCTGCAGTGGTGAGACTATAATTGAATCTCACAGGATTGGTAATTCTCCCAGGCTTCATACTCGGCTAATACAAGGGAGGGAAATGATCCTGTAAAGGGGAGCCCGTATTCCCATCCGTCTCCCTCTAAAAAATTTGATATGGGATAGGAGTTTAATTACAGACATTGTTGAAATTAATAGGAAAAGTGTCACACAGTATTTAAAAGAATTGATCCTCTCCTCTTGCAGCGGCTGCAGATTGTTTTGTGTGGATGAGAGCATGGGAGATGGAGAATGCAGGGACAAGCTTTTTTTTATAATTGAGCAAAAAAAAAGAGGAAATATTGATACTCTAATGCAAAAGTCAAACAAAGACATATAGTATTAAGAAGAAAACAAAGCATTGACAAACTCTTTAGATTGACCTTTGACTTGTTTATCGGACCCTTCTAATCGCTCATGAGTCTTGGATCCACAAAACCAGCTATTAGAACATGCTACTAGTAGCAGAAATATTACTGTATCTGTGGCGCTTTATTGTCTTCATTAAACTTTAATTCTGTCTGAGTCCTTTAAGCTTAGTCACCTAAAAATCACGTATTAAACTGATGTGCTTTTTCCCCAAAGCAGAAGGGAGGGGATTGACAACACATGCTGCCACAGAGCTGAAAATGTCACTTGATTGCTTTGCAGTCAGTACATCGCGCTATGTAAATATTTTAGCACACTTTATGTTATGATGGCAATCAGGTTTTCATCTCTGCAAGCTTAACAGGGCACTGTCTCCTCTTCTTCTTCTCTTCTTTTTTTTTCTACCCTTCTAAATGTGTGCACATATCTGAGAGGCTTATTTCACTTTTCCAAACAAGATGAGTCTCCGTTGGGAAATCCTCCTTTCTCAAGCAAACAAATTAAATAGGCTCCAAATCACTCATTTTCCTCGGTTCTTTACTTCTCCGAGCTGCACTTTTAGGAAGCTATTAGAAGTTTGAGAAACACAGATTTAATGACTTCTTAATGAACCTTTTGCAACAAAAACGACAATTAACGCAGACATTTAATTTGGTGAACATGTTTGGATGTCTGTGGCCTTCTTCTCCGTACACTGTATTTGCAATGGTCTTGTGTTGCTTTTGATTCAATGATTTCACATTTCAAACGTTTTGTCCTTTTTTTTTAAATCAATCAGAACTAATACAAATTGTATTAAATACTCATCAATTGATAAGATATAGGATATTTGAATATGGAAGTACAAAGAGAGAGATTCTGATTTAACATCTGTTTTCAATGTCAAAGCCATCACTCCTTCCTCCTGGGGAAAGCAAACACAAGACACATAATCAATACCTTTTGCAAATTTAATAACCTGAATTTTTGCTCCTGAGTGCACGTCAGTTTTAATCTGAGAGCCGAATCTCAGCCAGGCTTTTGCCCTATGAATGATACCCCCCCTTCCCTTCCCCATCATTCCTGCCTTAAACATTCAAACCAGTGAGTTTTTTCATGTAATTAATTTCCTTCTACTCTGAAAGGTTTGGAGTGACAGGTAAACCAGAGGGAGCATTCTTTATTGCCGATCCCCTTCCCCTTATTCTCTGTTTTAGCTCCCCCGAGAGCAAATGGATAAGACGAATCACGTCTCCTTTAGCTTTTGCTCCATGATGCCTGTCAAAAAAAACCTGAGGAGAGGAACTGCGGGAAAATAAACAAGTATTTAAAAAAACAAAAAAACAAAAAACATAAACTAATACACTTTTAAATGTTTACAAGGAGTTGAAGGCACCTGAACATGAACTCTTTTTGTGGTAGTTTTCTGGAGAAGTTAGTCAAAGTGTATCAAAGAAAACACAAGTTGTTTTTTCTCCTTAACCGTGCTCCTGTACTGACATGAATGAGGTGTACCATCTCCTGTCCAACATGGTGAAAGACACCGGCTCGGAGGCCTACTTCTTGTCAATCCTTCAGCACCTATTGCTCATCAGGAATGACTATTACATCAGGTAAGTCGTGTTTGATTTCACTGATGACCTTGTGATGAACTGCTGCAGTTCAGATTGCTCCGATTGTTGAAGCTTTGGGATATCAAGTTAATTGTTTTTAACAGTAAATATGAGGAACATCATCATCACGTTTATCACTTTCAAGAACTAGTTTTCACCACCTAAAGGAATGCTTAACTTTGAAATAGTTTATTTTACTGTACATTTTGTGTAAATGACCAAGAAAGCAGCATCTATTTGCTTGCCTCCCTTCTTTATTGTATAACTAATTTTGTTTGTAGACTGAGGGAAAAAAATAGTAGGGCAAGCATGTGAATCATTGATGAAACAGAGCCATGGGCATAAAACACACAATATGATAAAATCCATAACGTGTGGAGAAATGTAACATGTGAAACAATGTTGATTACATTACAAATAGAACAAAGTGTGGAGTACATTCAGCCCTAACAATAATGAAGAAATCCCCAACACTGCTGAGTATGAATTGGCCTTTTGGTTTCTAGATTATTATTATTTTTTTAAATGATTTGTATATACTTTATTCATCCCTGAGGGAAATATTGGTTTACACTGTTATTGAGAGACATGCTCCACACACATGCACAAACAGGACCTGTAGAGTTGCATTAATGGAGAGATGTCAGAGTGGGGCTGCTATGCAGTACACTGCAATGCAGGGAGCGCACCAGGGAGGTTGGGGGTTCGGTGCCTTCCTCAAGGGCACCTTGGCAGTACTCAGGAAGTGCCCTGGAACCTCTCCCGCTACCAGACCAACTTCCCTACTATGGTCCGCATCAGGACTTGAACCGGCGACCTTCCGGTTCCCCAACCCAAGTCCCTACGGTCTGAGCTACTGCCGCCCCAAGATGGAGATTGATGGAATTTATGGGGATCAAACTTTAAACTAAAACCTCACTTTGTCTAGAACACATAAATTACAAGAGTGAGGGTAATATTCTGTACTTTGGAATAAAGAAGTACTTTTCAACTGTTGGGTTAGCATTCTGCTTTGCCTTTAGGAGCAAATATATCAGCCACTGGGCAGGAATTCTGCAGCTCATCTGTACTGTAGGACACTGATGAAATCTCTGCTGTGTCAGACTTTGTTTTTTTTTTTTTTTGCAGATATAAGACAGAAAAAAAAAAAAGTTGAAGACGAAGTAAAGATGAGAGGAGGAAGATGAATTTACCATAGACAAGTTGCTGTTCCCTTGGGGTTATGAATAATGTATTCCTCATCTATATGTGGGAAGTGAGAAATAGAATTCGCATTAGCCAGCTACAGCCACGTCCACCTCTGCTCCACCGTCCAGACACTCTTCTGTAAGTCAGCCAGTATGAAGGAATCCGCGACAGTGCTCATGAAAAAGAAATTGGATGGTATTTTAAAATATATCATTTTCCTTTCCATATGGCTTCAATCACAAATACAAGGACAGAGCCGTATATGTGTATACACAAACACTAACACCAGAAATGTATTCTGACTCAGGTATTTTATACATCACAGTTTTGATGTATTGGGGATAACACTACAGTACATGCGACACTACATGTTACTAAAACAGATTCTATTCATCTGTTTTCATTACTGGGCCTTAGAGTAAGAAACGCTCTATGTTGCAGTCAAAGTAAGGCAAATGTGTCATAGTATGTATACTATTTTATTATCTCGGTACACAAAAAAAAAATCATCAGCATAGAGATTGGTTGTAGCAAAGCATGGATCTAGTTCAATCATTTAAGGTTAGTTATGTATTAGAGCCTGACTGATTAACCGTCCAGCCGATAATATCGACCGATATTAGCATATCAAGTGACTATCAGATCAGCGTCTGCAAATTTTTTCTCAGATATGCGCCGATATTACTAGATTGATTTACCGGTCAAATAGCATTTAATTTGAGTATCCTTGAATTACACAAGCAGTTCTCTTTCTGGCTGTCACCATCGAGTGTGCTGTATGGATTATAACAAGCATTATCACCCTCCGGAGTGTCAAGCGGTGATGCACGTACATGCAAAGTTACTTTCCAGTTGAGAGACCATCTTGTCTACGTTATTCTGTATATCTTTTCCACAAGTGTTTGGTAACTGCATTTGACGGATCAACACAATACAATCTGTATATCTCTATCTATCTAGCTCTATAAAATTTAACACACAGCAGATCTGAGATAGATATCGGCCGATATATCGGTATCTGATTTTTTCTCACCCCAATATCAATATTGGTAGCGGCCTCAGAAATTACCATATCGGTCAGGCCCTAGTACGTATATGAATATGTGACAGATTTGACTTTATGATTAACCCTAGCATATGTTTGATTTGATCATTAGGAAATAAACTGTATTTAATTATAATTAATGAAATAATATAATTAGTGTTCTAATAAGTCTGAGAAGGTAGCCTGTTGCCGTGCTCCATCTGCTGTCGTTCCTCCTAACACAACATTAGTTGTTGCGCTCCCCTCTGGGCCTTGGTTTATTTTTTGATAATTAATCTCTCACTGCAAGCCTAATGAATGGGAGCACATCAAACCCACCCAGTAAATATAGAGCAGATCTGCTCTTTTGGAGCCGGGTGATATGGGGATTACTCTGGCTATGTGGAGCAGAGCTGGATCAAGTGGCTGTGGCTGCACTGAACTGCGAGCGATCATTGGAAGAAATGAAGGTGCCAGAGTAAAAGAAGAGGTGGGGAATGATGCAGGGGACATATGCTGGCTTTTTTGGAGCCCGGCCCTGCCCACTGTGGAGGGGGGCCTGACAGTTCTGGGTCACTCTCTGCGTCTCATAGTTATCTCCACCCAACCCCTATCTGCCTGGTGGTGGCGGAGGATGGAGGACGAAGGGAAAATAGGGCGGCTTATTGAGATAATAATGTGGTGTACACTGGTGACAGTTGTAAGCCGAGTGCCACAGTGCTTAAGCCATGCAGGGCGATGCGTGAGCTTTCACTAGCTTCTTCCCATCACGAGTGGGCGCATCCGCCAGCTCCAGCTTAATGTATGGCATTTCATGCTTTCAAAACAGTGCACCTAAATGCTGATTTATTCTTATTTTCTTTGGCTCAGAATTCTGTGTTCTTTCATATTCCTGTTGAGAGCACGATACAGCCTGTCCACCCACAAGTTACCAACACAACCTTTGAAATTACGGGCAACAGAGTCATACCTTGAAAATAAACTCAATTCTGTTTCATGTGGTGTTATTTTTAAACAACTGCATACAGTATATTTTCTTTTAAAATGTGGCTTTTATCTTTTTTTATTTGAAAAAAAATACTTATCTAATATTGCGATGTGCTCTTTTCGTACCACCCAAAATGAACCCACCTGGCCACACAAACTAAATCCACAGCTCTGCCTACTCAAATGATTCATTTTGAGTGTCGTTTGCGATCTTTCTCATCAGTTCAAACCATCACTAAGGCTTTAAAAAACACTTTTCATTCCTTATCTACATCAAAGTTGTTGATTTTTTTTTATCATATTAGTGGAAAAAATGTGCAGATGCAAGAAGGACATTTTCTGCTCTCTACATGAAAATCCACTCTGTCTTAATATTCAGAGGGCTGTACTGGACAGTATATGTGTGCTTTGGGACCCGTAGAAGAACACTGTCTACTCTGTGCCCATCAGAACACTGTTTCATATCTAAAAAGGAGATGAAAGAATTGATTGTGATTACTGAATCAGAAGGCTGTCCCTGTTCCAGCTGCTGATATATCTCATCTTGCTCCACCCAAAGTCCAGATTTCATAATATTGGGCCAGAATTGTGATTACTCCGCAGTTCAAGGAAACTGAAACAATTAGTGAGCAGCATCCACAAGCACTTTAATTTGAAGTTAACACTAGTTGAGGTAATTGTTGTAGATTTGGGTATTAATGAGAATCATTAAAGATAATTTTTGTCACACCTCCTGACTCAGTTCAAATCCCTCCTTCCGTTTTAAAATAATTGTTGCTCCGAGTCTTTGCATGAATAAAAAAGTTTTGTTTTTTTTCCCCCTTTAGCGGATTTAAACATCAACTTCTGGTCAATGTCATGCCTAGAAAATCATTATTTCTCAGTCTGGGGCTCAGCTTAAGATGGCATTGTATTTGCTAAATGTCACTTGCAATTAAAGTTGATAATGTTACCGAGAAAAGGTCACATACCAACCTGTGTGGCGGAACGGGACTCTGGGGCTGAAACACACACCCCCGCCTGACAGCACTGAGCGCTCAGTCACATTCCTAACCGGCCGACATGTTTTCCTGGTCATTGTGCTTTCAATTACACACATTACACTGATTAGATTTACATTTCACTTTTTATGGTTGCTCTAATTGGCTAAGATGATTGCAAATTAGGCAAGAGGGCAAGCGTAGCCTTGGCTACCGTCTGTCACCTTGAAATGGACAGACTAACACAGACTTTTGGTTTTGTGTGCCCATTAATCTGCTAATTTCATGATTGGGGTGAGGCAAGTGATCAAATTTAATAGGGTGCCTATTTTCTCCAGCAAGCACCCTTTTTGACTTGGCATTTTGTGACCTCTAGCTTGGATAAGGGAATCATTTGTGGTTAATTAGCCTTGTAAGGTTTGTGTCACTCATATCTTTTTGTGGTGTGTCTAATTGTTCTGCTTTATGTCTTGTGACCCCCCAGGCCTCAGTATTACAAGGTGATAGAAGAATGCGTGTCCCAGGTAGTCCTGCATCGAAGCGGCATGGACCCGGACTTCGGCTACAGCAAAAGACTGGACGTGGACTTCACTCACCTGACTGGTACTTTTTGCATTGCTTCAGATGAGCTCACTATTAAAAGTTTAAAAAAGTATAATAAATGTCTTCAAGACTTCTCCTATAATGGAATAAACTGAAATCATCCTCAGAATCAGATATTTTCCTTTGCAAACTTCGTGCAGCAGGAGGTGCTTCACCGCTGTTGCTAAAAATGTTTTGATATCTTGCAGTCATTCTCATTATCCTCCCAGATCTCCCTGAGATTCCTCTGCCAAACACAACACCTGCAGTGGCTTGACATATAAGATTGGGTCATCTAATTATTGATGAATAATACATTCTATGTGGGAAAATGAATGCTGTTGCTTTAGAATTATTTTAAATGTGGTTTTTCCATGGTGACGGTGTCAGTCAGTCGTGTTCCCTGCATTATAGAGAACATCTATTTGCGCTGCATTACTAATGGACAGAGTTATTTGGTGCAGACAACAGAAATAAATAACAGTGTTCTGTTTCCCTCTGTAGTGTCACAAACAGTTCTGTGACTTGCCAACAAAGGGTCATTAAAAGTTTCCAGACCTATCCACAGAGGATTGATGCAGTATCTAATACGTTTTCTCACTCATTTTACCACAGTTTAATCAGTTATTAAAAAAGTTTCAAGGATTGTAACATCCACACAGAAACCGCGGGCTTTGATGCCACGTCCAAATGTTTATTTGAAAGATGCCGTTCCACCCTTGTTTTTTCTACTTCTCACATCATGGTGTTGGCCCCCAACAACAATACTGTTTTCTGTAGGAAAATGTGTCGCATGATGTGTGATCTAACAACAATTAACGCTCTTGACACTTAAGGCTTCAGATGATTTATCCACAGGGTAACTGCACAATGAGGGATTTGTGTCACAATGAGATTTTACAGAAAAAAATACATACAGGATTTTTACTTTAGGCTTTAATCTCTTTTACAAGTTTAAGAAACTCGCCCAGAGCAACAGATAAGAACTCTGATTATTAAGGTATGGAGTCCTACTATTTAAGGACACCTTTGTCAGTAGACTAGGATGAAGAGAAGAGGAGGGCAAAAGAGTAGCACAAATGCATGAGCCAATAGTTGCACAGTGTGACTGATTTCAGCGAATGTGAGGCCGTCATTGAACACATCATGAAAACACTTTTCCCGTACTTGTCCCCTCTTCACAAGGTTAACACAGCAGTTGCATCAGACGCCACAACTGCCCATTTTTTCTACTTTGTCTGCTTTTCTCCAAGGGGGGATATGTCATTTATTTGTTCATGTATTTAATGATTCCCTTAGTATTACATTTCATCACAATCTACTTCAAACAACCTTTAAGTGAGGACACATGTAGGTCCATTTAAACAAGAGGTATCTCATCTAAAGGTTTTTTCTAAATACTTAGTCTTTGTGCTGATGTGCTTATATACAGTAATCTGTGATGTGCTTATATACAGTAATCTGGAATGTAAAGACCACCTTACTGCCCTTACAGACTTTAAAAGAAGGAGTTCCAATCATGAGAGCTTTAATATGCTTATAATCTCACCAAAGTTAATGCTGCACATCCCACCCAGTGCTGCTTCAGAGGTATCTCATCACCATGACTGTCTTGTCTTGCAGATCAGTGTGTGGACAAAGCCAAAGTTGAGGAGAGTGAGCTGAAGGCTGCAGAGTACTCCAAAAAGGTGAGACATTAATCACTCCCAACAGCCCCCCCTTGGTTGGCCGACTCCCATCAGGAAAGTTTTTTCTTCCTCAGAGCTCCCAGACAAGCTATTGATTTTCCATGCCCTGATCAATAGCTGGCTGTGACGCTACATGATCCGTATCAGCATTACAAGAATCAATGCCGATCTTCTGATGTATACTTATTTGTGCACCGTGCCAGGGGAGAGTTAAGTTATGTGAGGGCTCTTTTTGTGCATTTTAACCAGGCCCTTTAGCATGTATCTCTTTATCTTACATCTCCCTTTAATCCTGTGATATCTATTCAATATTTGCTTTATTTATTTATTGTATTCATTATGGGCACATAGAATGAACACTATTTTACTGTAAAACCTTGCCTCAAGCAAACCATGCATGATATTTCAATGCATCGTCTTGCGTCACTGCCTCTGTCTGCCACACGAAGGGGGTCCAGGATATGTTGGTTTCTTAAGGGTCTTGTCCCACCAGCAAACCACGCACCCTGCTGGGCCAGTGAAGTCATTGTAGCGACAGGGTTCGGTTTCTGCAAAGGTTAGATCCATCATCATACATGAAAGCCAGGCCTGAAAGAAAGACAAAGGACAACAGGGCTCTAGGGCCACGTGAGCTATGAATAGAAATCGGCCAGAGAGTGTAAGACGGGCGTGTTTCGGTGTCTGTTGATGTGCCCCGTGGCCGTTCTCCGGAGACACCGCGCCGCTCACCAACCCGAGTATGTGTTTGTTTACATCTTCGTACAAATATTTGTTATGTGCACATAGACATGCTTGTGCCTCTATTTCTTCCAGTTTGATGAGGAGTTCAGTGCACGGCAGGAGGCCCAGGCTGAATCTCAAAAGAAGGAAGAAAGAATCAAAGAGCTGGAGGGGAAGATCCAGACCCTGGAGTCCCAGGTAAATCCATAAAGAAAAATCCCACCACTCTGCAAAACAGTGTTACATTCCCCCCAGAGATCTTTCACGTTGTACGGCTTCCAAAAAAAGTACCAAAAAGAGGAGACAGTTGAAAAAACTTGTCAAGATGCCCTTTTAATCTGCTTTTAAAGTGAAAAACATGTCATACAATCTTACACAGTATTAAAAAAAAAGTTTTCTTTCAGATCAAGATAACAAGAAGTAATGGCACCACTCGGAAAAAAAAGGGCTGATTTGGTCAGAAGGATACCTTTCAAACCCACTTATAGATGTGCTGCGGCTGTAAGTGGGAGTTATCATCCATGAAGGAACATTTGATTTAATAAAGGGTCAATCTCCTTCCCTTAAGTTGTAGCTCTTTTTATGCGCGAATGGCTCTATTGAAGCTTTTCCTATGTAATTCTATCATCAAAGAGATGGATTGCATTTCCTTTCTTGGTCTCCACATCATTTCTTCCCAGGCAAAGCCTTCCGTTTTGAGCACAGAAAATGACTGCTATTTCCCCCTTAACCCAATTTCAAACACTTTAGTACTGTCTTGAGACAAAAGGGCAGTTTGCCTCCCTGCTTAGAGAATTTAATATAAACCAGCGTTGAAAGATGGCATAGCTACATTTGTATTGAAGATTGCCTTTTTCATTCAAACATTCATCTCTGGTAGACTGTATTGGCACTCCCTGTCTGATAAACTGCACCCGCAGCACTGGTAGATTTTTCTCTTGTAACATTTTGCTACTTTTGTCCTTTTTTCTATGATTCTTAGATCCACAACAAATGCTGTGTTGTGGCAAAAGCTTTTGGCTGTTGTCCCGGCTGTAGTCACATAGTTTTTCTCTCAAACTGAATGTGTGTACGGGTCTCACCCCTGCACTTTATATACCTGGGTGCTGCATCAGCTTCTTCTTCCTTTCTTTTAACATGCATTTGTACCCAAACTAGTTCATCACTCATCTTCCACAGACTACCCTCCTGTCTTAATGAGACCATAAGACTCCGAATGTCCTCTCCACCTGCTCTGCTTCCTCGCAGCTTTTTTTCTCCCCCTCACTGTTTCTCTCTCTCTCCTTCTTCCACCATGCAGTACTGTTAGAGCCGAGGCTGCGTTACCTTAGCATGCCCTCTTTCCCTTGTTGGAGCTTTTTATGTTGTTTCCAAGTGTTTTCTTCCCCGTAACACACCTCCCCCTCGCCCTCCCTTGACAGGCCTCTGTCTTTTGAAGACTGGCTGACTGCGGTGCATTAACAGGTAGAGCGGAGCAGGGGAGCCCTGGAGAGTCAAGCCCTCTCTTCCTCTGTTTGTCTGAATGCTCCTTCAAAGAGCGGTGACTGCTTCAGAGCGGCACATCAGTCGACATTAACCTCAGCAGGATAATATGTAATTTGTTTGGCACAAACCTGCATGAATGTGACCGTAAGGACTTTATCATATCCCCTATACATCTTGACAGAACATACACATAAAGTATATGCACCATAGGGCCCTTATCTTTGTTCAAGTTTTTAAAATCTTTCTTATGAATTAGAACCAATTTCAGGTGTTCGTGTTTCAGAAAAGTGAAATCGATTTTAATCAGGCATCACTAATTCACATGCTCTTAATTAAATTAGATTCGTGGGTTTACAGGGTTTAAGTTTATTAAGAAAAAAATGTAATCTTTTATTTCACACAGGTTTCCATATAGACAATACAATTCCTACCTCTAACAACCCAACGGTGTCATCCCCTCAGACACTTGTGTTTTTGTTTCTTCAGGAAAACAAGGCTCAGATAGTGTCTTTTTCAAACGAATCCCTGTTTGACACACTGCTGCAGAATGCCATTAGCTGTGAGAGCACCGACCCTTTAATTCGTCATGCGGACTGGTTGTCAGTTTGTCCATCAAAGCCGCCGCACTATCGCTGCCATTTAGCCGGAAAATAAATGAAGTGGGAGCTCTCACCTTTCATCTCCCAGATATGAAAACATGTGCATGCCTGACTCACCCCCCCTTCACCTTATTTGTGAAGAAACACATTTAATGAGAGTCTTTCGAGGGGAACTTTGCCTTTGTAACGAGCGGCCTATTTGATGTGTCTGTTTCATTATCCCTCAATCGAGTTGAGTGGAGCCTGTAAACATCCACACAGGACACAAATCATAACAAGTGGAAATCATCCACCCTTCCCCAAAACTTTGCCTGCAACCACTCAAGGTTGGAAAAAAAAGGAAGCTTTTCATTGAATTGGCTGTGGATGTGATGAATAATGTAGCACTGCAGTGGTACACTGGAGCACTCTGCGCCATCCCATTAATAGGTTTTAACAACCTGGCGGTGTAGTAGCTGACCCAGCTGAGCCCCAAGAGAGACTGGAGGTGTAGTGGACCATTTTCTCTCTCTTTTACCACCAGGCTACCTTCCGCCCTGGATGATTACAGAATTTGACTCAACTGATATTGACAGCACAACTCACAATAGAGAGATAGAGCCCAGATTTGACTATTTACATCCTCGACACACATGCAGATGTCTTACACATGAATCCTTAACTTTAGCAGTTTAAAAAGAAATGCTGGGCAAAAGCAGGCCATACTGTACTATACCTGCTTAAAACATCTCCGCCTTGCTCTTTTAAACTTAGATATCGCAAAGCCTCCAACTTTTAATCCCTAAGGATGAAAGATAAAATAAAACTTCGTCTTTGCTTTAAATATTGCACTTGACTTCCATTTTCTGGAATTCTTGCAAAAAGAAAGTTCTTTTTAACCCACCCCACTAAAAGTTTCCATCTCCTTTTTCCATTATACACATTAAATATTTAGCTCTCTACAGTCTATAGTAAGAGAGGTTCTGTAGGAATAATTCCCTAAAAAAAAAAAAAAAAAAAATACAACATCTCTGTTACTGTGGAATTATGCTCCGATCCTCTTTCTTTTGGCAAGGTCGCGAAAGAGAGAAATATCAAAGCAAAATGGGTACATTTCTGAAACAAAGACTGCAGTGTGAAATCAATGCCCATCACACATCTGAGAGAGTTAAGTTGAAATGTATTTTGCGATGCCAAAAAAAAAAAAAAAAAAAGGGAAATAGAAGAAAGGCTTGGAAGGTGCACTGACTGTCAGGGATGCTGTGCCTTGTTCCTTTCATGCTGCAGTCAGTGCTCTACACTGATGCTCTTTTGAAGGTAGATTACATCTTGTTTTAGGTGTAAAAGTACAGTACACTCTGCCTTTTGCACGTCAAATAGCTCATTCAGACAAAATGGGAATATAACATTGTGCTTCCATTGTCATTAACTATGTAAGGGACGTCCTCTTTCCCATGCTTGCCTTTCTTTTTGGTCTTCTTTGTGTTTGCTGTGAGTACCGTACCTGTTCTCTTGTACTAGTGTTCTCCTTCTTCTCTGTCTGTCTAACCCACCCACATTTGTGCCTCTCTGTTGCCCTCTTTTGTGACTTTGTGTGTTCCCATGGTGTGTCTGCTGTATGTGAATGTGTGTGTGTGTGTGTGTGTGTGTGTGTGTGTGTGTGTGTGTGTGTGTGTGTGTGTGTGTGTGTGTGTGTGTGTGTGTGTGTTGTATCTGCACAGTTAACTATTGAAAAAGACAACCTCAAAGAGGCTCAGGCACTCATCAAGGAATATGAAGCCAAGGTGGGTGTCCTCTTTGCATGCATGGCCCTTTACATGATCTCACATTTAATCACCATTAAATCAAAGGTTATGTGGTAAACCATTTGGATTGTTTTGATTCAAAACCTTTATTAAAAAAAAAAAAAAGACTCAAACTGATTGGGCGACTGATTTAGTCACCTCTGTTCTTCTCTTTGCCATACTCCATGTTGAACAGAATTATTCAAAGCTTCTGCGTGTTTGACATGCTTGAAGATTATACGTGCCATGAAATCATCTGCAATGCTTCTTTTCTTCATACGCAACAGAGAGATCTCAAACTGTCAAACTAAATCGATGTTATAAATGTTTGCAATGGTTTGACACCACACTTGATGAAATACTTAGTGTGTTCAAATTAATCATCCATTAAAAAAAGATCACATCAAAAAAAGCCCTCTTTTCAAAGACATTTATTCTGTTGTAAGCAGATGAAATCTATTGTAAACTCTATAGGTTTTTTTTAGACAACACACATTTCCTCCTCGTCTAATGCAATTTTCATAAGTAAACACTTTGTGATTGAATTCCTCTATCAGAGATGAGACTGGGGCATAGATTTAATCACATAGCGTTCAGAGTTAATTACCTGCCAATGCTGACCTCCCCATTGACTCCAGAAGACTATGAATCCAAATTGGATGGGTTGGATTTCATATTAGTCCTGACTTTTACTTAAATCTGAAGCTCCAGATGGGTTCAGAGGAGCCAAAAAGCATTAGAACAAGTGCATAAGCTTTTGAGATACAATATCTTACCACATGCATGATGATATATACATATTAGAACTCAACAAATTAAACAGAAGCATATATATAAAGCCTTTGATGGATTTAAAAATACATTCAAAATATAATGCGGTAGGATGTTCAATAGCTGTGTTTCTAAATATGTACGTCAGTAGATTTCAGCATGTATTCTGTGTTTGCTTGTTCAGACGTAGACAGTAACACATACACATGTAGAGGCTACATTATCACACTGCAAGTGTGATGCAGCCCAATGGGAATTCAGTATGAAATGACCATTGTAACTGAAGTCATGATACACCATTGTAACATGATTTACATTTATAACTCTTACACACTTTTTCTTTTTAATTTTGTTACCTGATGAGGAACACCGATGGCAGTGATATTGGATCCCTAGGGTTCTGTCTAACAATGGACTGATTACTATTGGGTAAATCAGCGTGAGAGAGAGAGAGAGAGAGAGAGAGATAAAGACACGAGGGCCCTTGCATACAGAAACAACTGCGCTCTAATTTAGCAGCTAATTTGCTTCCATTCTCTCAAATTAATCTTAAAAGAGGAAGCGGGCCATGGAGGGCTGCAGATTGACAGACATGTAATCATTCGTTGTGGATATACACCGAAGGGCTCTGGGTGATGTATGTGAGAAGCTCCTTGCAGAACACCTTCTTAATTTTAGCCCTAATAAACAATTTGCCGATGCCATTATGTAATGAAACACAACTTAATGCCTGTCAATATGAAGCCTATCACATTTAACGCACACAATCAAGTGACTGGGGGGAAAGCCCGTAGCGGGGAATTGGTTTTGGAAGTGGAAGTGGAAATGCTCATCGGCGAGATCTGGCATTTAATCAGCTTTATAAATCTACGCCTGTCTAATCTTGAATGTCTGTAATTTTGTATTTGCATAACTTTTTCCTACACATTTTTCAGTTGGCATTATCACTGACTACCTGACTACCTGTGTATGTGGTATGTGTGATAGTGCAGACATGTCGCAGGACAGATAGACGTTGCCTTATCAGCCTCAGGTCTAATTACTTCCCTGTCTGCTGTTTAATAGCCTGCCATTGTGAGGGCTCATGAAGAAGATTTTGATAAGAAAGCAACTTTCTTATCTTTTGTACATTAAAACAGTAGTATATTATAGGTTTGACAACATTCTGCTCAGACTTTTCATTAATATCCACAGGGGTTTACAAAAACAACACACAGGTCACAGTGTGGCCACTCACACTCACTTGTAAAGCAACAGTTTGTTTTTGTTTGTTTTCTGGCTTTATGGTTAAAATTAATCAATCACTTATATATAAATATATGGATAATTCAGAAGTTAGTGTGGCCAGTTTGACAAAATTAATTAATTTCATAAAAGAAGAAAAAAGAACAAATGCAAAACAGGTGAGTTATTAAAGATGAAAAATGCCAAGACACTCTACTGAAATAAGTAAAAAGCCTTGATTCAATTTGCTATTTCATCATATAAATGTTCAAAACAAGGTAAGTCATCAAGAAGCTGGGTATCAACCCACGCGTAGTGGCACAAGCAGCCTCCTTTAGGGTGTACTCCTCGGCACACAAACAGCCACTTAAATACATACCAGATCATTAAGAGCACCTGGGCAGGAGGGGAGAAGGGTACAATCACCAAATAACCCCCAACACATGCAACAACAGGAAAATAAGGGAACTACTGTAAATAGGTAGGAAAATGTACACATGAAGAGACACTATTACAAATGAGAAGGAAACAGCAGTATAAAGAGCAAAATAACAAAGAAGCAGATCATACAGCTACAATAACCAAGGCACCAACTGTTCTGATAAATCAAACATGTTGAGTATGAGCTGCAACACTGCTAATGTCAAACAGTTGATATTGTACACAACCATACTGTAGAGGCCTTTTCCTAATCTCGAAAGCTTTGTACAGAGTCAATGTTTTTTAGTCACCAAAAATCACACAATTACCCTCATCAGTGAAACCAATGTAGTCTATATGTGAAGATATACTTCACTCAAGTATGCATTCAATTTACACATTTTAAACATTTTGACGTCTTATTTATTTTATTTTAATGCCCAACATTGCAACCTGTCACTTTATAAAATGAGAATTATTTAACAATTAGTAGAGATTATCTTCAACTGCTAATTCCACTTTGTTGATCCCAATGCATGCATCATGTTAACATGTGGTAGTGTCAATAAACGCCATCACCAGTTTCTACATCCATGGTGGAGCTAGGTGTTGCCAAAAACTCTTTCAAAGCAGTCTTTTTCTGTAATTTAACAATCTTAACTTTTAAAATGAATCTGTGATGACCATAATAAAGTTATTATTTCAATTAGACTATATCTGGTTATATAATATAGGAAAAGTAATCTCACTGAGACTCAGACAACAACCATAGAGTTCTGAATTAAATAATTATTGTTTTTTTATTTTTATTTAAAAGACCCAGAGCCCAGTCAACTTGGCCAACACATTCACAAAATGTGCTGCCAATATGCTTTCATGTTCTCTTTTTGGCTCGTTAATTTGTGACAGCAATGTAGATGGCCTTCTCTCTTAACTTGTAAGCAACACTTAATGAACCTGGAAACATTAGCAATATACCCTGCAACAAGTTTGTAGACTGTTTTTTTTTTTTACACATATACCCTTCCCTTGTCAAATCCTATGGCAAATAACTTATACACCAACAATTATAAAACAAAATAAACTGCTTGAATGGTACAATCCAAACATTTACACCTTTGACTGTTACATCAGATCGAGGCCCGGTCTGTGTGTAGACCATCATTTACATTTCTTCCCTATATTTGCAGATTGCAGCCGGTCCATCAGCAACCGGAGCGCCACCACCACCAGGGAGTGCAGCAGCTCCACCCCCTCCCCCACCGCCTCCTCCACCACCTCCACCTGGTGGCTGTCCTCCCCCACCTCCACCTCCTCCTCTCCCTGGCCATGCCGGCATGCCACCGCCACCACCACCACCTCCGCCACCTGGAGGAGGACCTCCCCCTCCCCCTCCACCCCCTGGTTGTGGACCCCCACCTCCTCCACCTTTCTTCGGGGGCCCAGGTGGGCCTCCCCCACCTCCTGCACTGCCTGTTATCAAGCTGCCTTATGGACTGGAGCCCAAGAAGGCCTACAAGCCTGAAACGGTGATGAAGAGGGTCAACTGGACTAAGGTATGCTTACCTAAGATATGTATGGATATTTTCAAGATAATGGACTATAATATAAAGGGAAATATTATTCTACAACACATATGAATTTTAATGCAATCTCCTTACAATCAAGCCAGCACTTAGCACTTGCCTCTGATAGTTTTTGAATTAACCCGTCACTCAATATAGATGCAAAGTTGAAGATCAAAATAAAAATGTGCTCTTTTCAAATATATTTAAGGCAAACAATCTTTCAGGTATGCTTACACTATTCCACTCTCGGTACTCATTTCAAAGCATACAACAGTAAACAATTTTCATAGCTTAAATGTCCTTGAATTTGCACATTCTGAGCATAATTGAATGAAGACTGGGTTGTGAAACGTACCATCACATTTGAATACAATTTCAATCAGACATTCTCTTGCATGTGGGCTCTATTTTACCACAGATCATTTATCCATCATATTTATTTATCCACTTCTTGGCAATAATTTAATGGTTCTTTGCAGATGCTTGTGTGACCTTGTGTTCAAGCCCTCAATTACTGACAACAACCAAAACATCAGACTAGTGCTTTTGACATCATATTAGTGGTGCATATTTTATTCAATGCTCTTAGTGGAATTAAGTTATGTTCTCAAAAGGAATTTTGAACGAGATTTCTCTGTGTGTTGAAGGTGATGCAGTTATGGCTTCACATTCTGACATTTTTTAAGTAAACAAATGGGGAATGTTGTGTATTCTGCAGTAAATTATATATCCACCATCAAGTCACTAAATTACACGCATAAATGATAGAAAGACATCTCCAAATGCAAGTCTGTGTTGACTATTGCATTATACTGTAAGCACCACATTACAGGTCGCATTTCTGTCACCTCAAGGACTCTTTAAAATGCCAGTATGTAAATGCATGACTCTGTGTGGGAGTTTCCTGAGCAGTAAGGAAATATATTAATAGTCATGTGGAAGTATGAAATATAAATCCTGTTGTGCACACCGAATTGTGCAGCGATATTTCTGCCATGATATTTTAGAATAGAATTTGCCATTTTTTTTTTTGGGAATGTGTATAGTGTGTATATAATTTGTGTGCAGTGTGTCTAGAAAGCAGAAACGAGTTAATGTGCAGGAGCATTAACCTTGCCTCCACAGGAATTGTAGTTTGGTGATGCAAATGAAATTCATAACCACCTGAGGAAAAACAATCTGTGTCTCTTGTGCCGATTAAGTGGGACAAGAGTCGTCTGTCTTCTCTCTGTGCAGCAGATGGAAGTAGGGGACTTCCAGGAGCAGCAATAGATGGGCTGCATAAAGAAGTTGTTATTTAGAGATACTTGATATTTTCCATACCTACATCCCCTCTATCCACCATCCCACGCATGTCTGACAAGAGTATGAGTCACTTAGATTTCATTGAGAGAAACATGACTTTTATATTACTGTGAACTAAAAAGGTATGCAGTTATTTCCATAAAATTGAGTTTAATATGTAGCCACCTGGGCAACTGAAGGTTCTTGTTTCCTTACCTGTAAAGATCTAATGACTACTTTCATACTTAAAACATATCATCTACCCTATGCTAACATACAGTGTATAAAGTTACTTCTTTCCACTGACTGTGGGCAACTTTTAACTGGGACGTAGGACTATTTGTACATTTTCAACTGCATTACAAGTCCTCTAGTCAAGCTGGAGATGGCATAGCATTCTCAGTCAGAAGCAGTAACACAAGGCACTCGCAGGGGAGAAGATTGGCTCAGGCACACACTGGGAAATGTCAGCTTTGTTTAAGTGCTAAATGCATTTTAAATCAGCTTGAGTTATTTCTTCCCTCAGTGTACTTCCACATTTGTATCAGTGATTCCCACTAGAAATTATTAGTGAAGATTAAGCATGGGACTGTCCAAATGCCAAAAATACACAAAACACATGCATTTGTGTCTATTTTGTATGCAAAGCCCATGAAAAAATAAGATTCATATAATCTCACCGTGCTAATTAAGGATATCTGTAAACATATGGGAACGGTGGAACAAAAGGCAACAGGGATGCAATGGGATTAAGAAAATAAAGTCTGTAACATTAAAATTAATGACTTATTTGGTCATTCAGTTTGTCAACATTATTTACAAGACAGCTCTTGGTTCATCAATAATTTGTTACAGACATGGATAACAAAGATTGGGTTGTTTCTTTTATGATGACTTTTGTAAAAGCCCATTTAACTTAATTATCGTTCATTTGAGCGGAAAACTTAGTTGGTCACTTTATAACACTTTAATAATTTATAACACAAATAATTTTAGTCATACATCACTGAAAGAAAAATCTTCTTCATCTGCAGTTACCTATAACCAGAGACATCTGACAAATCTTGCAGTGTGCCACAGGGCACTGGTCTCAGCCCCCTTATTTTCTCATTGGACATGCCTTTATTTACCAGTATATTTAGATAGTCTCATGTAACATTACCAAATTGTATTTCTTTTTTTTATCAAATGTACATGGCAATCATTTTTTTCTGAATATTCCAAATCAATACGTAAATTTATATTGCATCTTTATTATCAGAAATACATTTGGACAAATCCTTTAGGGTTTCTTTGTGACTTTTTACTAAATTTGCTTTATATTCAGGACCTCAGGGAAGAGGTACTGATGTCTGACTGGACAGGCAAGTTTGAATGTTTTGTTCCATTATCTTCAAAAGACGACAGTTGTCATTTCAAAGCATACTTGATTAGAGTGATTTTACATTGTGTTTTGTATTACTGTGCACAATCCCAAATCATAAAAACTAAGGTAGTTTTTTGTTTCTTTCTTATTTTTCGTCTCACTATGAACTATTTCATAGGGGTAAAAAAAATATTTTTCTCAACTTACTGATAAAGATTTAGGGGGAAAAATCAGTACGGGACACATTATTATCCCGCCTCAGAACAACAAGATAATAAGTTTCCACATTTGAAACATAGACAGCAGGCTTAAACTTTATAATTTGAAAATAAATTAAATTTATGTATTTTTTTTACTTAGATGTTTATTTGTAACATTCATTTTTCAAGCACAACATCATATGTATATAGTATTAAATGCTTTACAGAGTAAGAACACCAGGTAATATGTTGGAAATAATGGCAGGTGGCATTCATACATTATCATCTACACAGACACACAGACGCACAAAACATTAAAAGCTACAATCAATACACTCGTGCAAATATCAAATCTACAGGACTTTTCATGTTTGAGCTGCATATACGTTAAGTGCTCTCTTAACTGAGAGAGAATATTTGCCCTGTGAGCAGCTCATTTATGATCTGTAGGGGCCAGGAGCAATAGTCAAGCCTGTAATGAGCAACATTTTTAAAACTGGGGTGATGATTTTCTTTACTCTTGTCAGAGATCCGCCCTAAGGTTTGAGAGGAAGTATTTCCAGGCTATTTTATTTTGGAATTCAGCAGCACAGATTTTCAGCTCAATCTTAAGATTGTTTTCTTATCTCCTCTCATTTACAGCAGTCCTAAATTCTAATTTGCAATGTTTCTTAATGGAACTTACATTTTCCTGGAAAATACTCTAGTTTTCTGTTGTTTACCAGTCTCTCTGTTTTCTGTGAAATTGTAGTTAAACGCAGCAACAAGATCCTTGCAGTAAATGTAAGAAGGTGATGATAGAGTGTGTGGCACAGAACAAAAATGGTGATGAATATTTCATTGGAGTTGTCACTGATGTACCAGCAAATTCTACTTGCAACAACACTTTCTGTGTGGCACAGTAATGATCCAAAATAGCAACAAAAGAGTACTAATGACTCAAACATCAGTTTCCTGGGAGATCAACGGAATGGACTGATTGATGCACGGTGAAACAGGTCAAAAGGACAAAGCAGGTTAATGAAAAAGACCCTTTAAAGATGATTATGCTGATCAGGAAGTTAACAATTTATTATGTCTAACTGCTATCATAATGGTAATCATACCAGTCTAACAGAATGTTTAAAATGTTTATTTTTTTAATGGTCTGGCAGGCATTCTTAGTAAAGGGAACAAGCTTTGTGAATACTTTCTTGCTTCACTTTTAGTTAAATCTAACTGGAGTTTGTTGGCACATAAAGTCAGCACTCCATCTCTTCAATTGATAGGTAATGTGAATAATGACACATAGTTAAGTAATGATGGGTTTATTAATACTTTAAAAAAAAATCTTTTACTGTAAGTGCTGGTATCCTTTTTATTTTCAGAATACTCTGTACGTGCCAGAGTATACTATTTATTATATTATTATTATTGTTCGATTTTTATTTTTATTTTTATTTAACCAGTTAACTAACCAATTGAGATCAAGATCTCTCTCACTAGGGTGACCTGGCCACTGATAGTTTTACTATAACCGTTTTCTTATTGTATTTATTATCATCATGATTTTTACCATTATCATTACTTTGATATATTATATTATATTAGCATTATTAGAAATAATATTATTATTATTATCATCATTATAAGTATTATTATTATTGTTTTTACAAATTAAGACTTTTTGACGTCAGGATTGAAATCATCATTAAATGTTTTGCTGCATCATGTTTTTTTTTTTTGTAGTACAACTCTCCTGAATGAGGCTGTCACAGACATGACACAAACAGCTTTCTAGGACTTTTGAGTGGTGAGAGCAAATAAGAGCACAGAGTCACTTTGTCATCGACACTCAGCGCCAACAACCCCTTCACGTTGAAAGTTTCATAAACGTTCCATTAAGGCACCTATTACCGCCACAACAGAAGTCTACGGCACGGTCACACTTATTGCGGTTACTGTATGGCCTTGGGAATTATTGCCCAGCATCTGCTGGAACTCGCTTGTCTGTATTGCATAAGTGTTGCACTTAAACCTATCTCTGTGTGTGATTACCGCGGTTTTCAAGAAGGTTAACGGCAGCGACGCAAGAGGCCAAGTGCAAGCCCAGGTGTTGCTAAAACACTACAACAGCGTCATACTAAGAGCTCTTAGCATAGCACTTCATCCAATGTACAGCAGATATACTGTAGTGTGGTGTCACACGCTTAATTAGCTAGCAATGACAGCAACATATAGGAGTTCATGTGTAAACTCCTCTCTCCATTGTTTACTGAGAGGTGTGGAGGGAATGGCAGAGAAAAAGGGAGAAATCATCCTCATGGCCTGCTATCACAGCTCTGTATGTGTCATGTAGGGGGTTCAGTGCTTTTTGGAAGTTTTGCTGTGTCGGGGTAGTTGAGTTAGGAGTAGTGTTAAAAGTGGACAATCAAATATTTCACTCATCTCAGGACAGGTCATATGAGTGTTGGCCACAGTTCAGCATGGAGTGCAGACTTTTCAGTAGAGGGTTTCAGTAGACTGAACCCGCGTGGTCATTCATTGGGCATTTTTCGGGTCCACCTCAGTAGACTGAACATTTCAGCATGGATGCTAACTTCCCGGGTTTGTGCAGTATGGTTTGGATGCGTCCTTTTCAGGAGATGAGTTGTATTTTAACACCCACAATGCTGTGTGAAATTAAATATGAAACGTCACTTCACGTGCACCTCCAAATCGAAACAAACGAGGATGACAAAAAAAAAAACGAGGATTGATGCAGCCAGTTCAGGTAACGCGCCTCTCAAATGTTAAGGTGTTAAATTGTTTACATACAATGTGAAGTTTTGTATTATTTAGTCACTATTCACATCTGAGTTGGAGTGTCAGTAACATGAGTCAGGCTAATGAATCAGACGAAGTAGGAACAAATATCTGCCTACTGTGCGCGCTTAAGGAACAGTAGGTCCTAGCGGTATACAGCAAGGATAGAAGAGACTGTCTATTGTCAGATTGTGTAGGCACTTTGCAATTCGGAAGCACCCTTGGCATTTTCAGGCTAAGTGATTGTCCATTCACACATTATCATGTATTTTTGCCAATCATATGATTTGCGATCACACAACCTTTTTTTGGAGCTTGTTTTTGCTACTCAGATGCCAAAGATGCACACAAGGGCATCTGTGTGTCCGAACACCGAAAAAGAAAACACAGACACACACACACACACACACACGAACCCCATCTCCAGTGAAAGAGAACTTTTTGAGTGGCAGCTTGGTGGAATGGCGGTCTCTGATTGTGTTGATAATGAAATCCTTGTGTCATTGCAGATAGTGCCTCAGGAAATGGCAGAGAATTGCTTCTGGATCAAAGTCAAAGAAGAGAAGTTTGAGAATCCTGACCTATTTGCTCAGCTCTCCCTCTGCTTCTCGTCGCAGAGCAAAGGTAAGAAGGCGTCATCTCTCTTCGAACCCCCCCCCCCCTTAATTAATCTCCACACACATGCTTCATTTAGCCTCTAGGCAACAGACGCCAAGCCACTTTCATCTCGTGACTCTTTAAGAAACCATTTTTCTCACTGAAATGTTAATTATCCTCAAAAAAAACCCAAGAAATCTTTCCACTGCATTTGAACACCATCTATGTTTGTTCTCAAGTCAAATCTCTGTGCCAATTAGGGCTACCGATGCTCTCACTGCAGTGTTTGTTTGTGTCTTTGAGAAAGCTTGAAATGCACTGTGACTGCTCATTGTTTTGGCTCTTTGTACACATTGAGTAGTTTCAAATCAGTGATTTTGCAAGGCACGTGGGTGTGCACAAACTTGAACTCGCACATATATACGTGTGAACTGAGAGCAGTTATGCTCGGTTTGCTTCTTGCCTTTTTCCAGTCCAGTAGACCAGTCCTCCATCAGGGAAGAGGGGAGGCTGTTGTGATGGAAGCTTGGGGAGTTCTCTTGTCCCGGCCAGTTTGTTTCTCAGATACACAACCAAGGCTACCTAACTTGCTGATGAATAACACAAGCAGTACAGAGCAAGTTTGTTTGTTTTTTTTACACGTGGAAGAGGGTGTGTGAAGGCACTTGATATATTCCTCCCCATGACAATTTGAGTGTTTTTCCACTTCTTTGACAGTGAGCATGAGTGTGTTACAGTCCTTGTATTCTAGCAGCAGTGGGAGGGGAGAAGTCAGAGAGGCCTGTCAAGCGCCAACTAGTCAAATCTGAGCACTAGCAGGGTGTGTGGACATAGCTATAAAGAGTCCTCCAACTTTTCCCCATACACCCAGCGTCTGTTTGGATACCAGTCAGCCCGCCTACAGCTTCTTCCTTCGTCTTTCTCACAGCCTCCAGGTCTACAAACTCGGCTCGTCTTCCTTTTTTGTTCTGCGAAGTAAATAGCAATTTTTGCCTCGGCTGCCCCAAGGTGATTTTCCAGCGCAATACAGATTTAGGGAAAGAAAAAAAAAAAACAGTATGAGGGAGTTTTGATGAAGTGTCTGGGACCTTTCTTTAACCAGAGGATATCCGTCACAGTAGTTTTTTTTTTTTTTTTCAAGGAACTGACAGATATGCTTTTGACATATTTGTAATATTTATTCATTTCTTTTTTTTCATGTCTTTGACTTGATTCATATATTCTCACTGGGGGAGATAGACATAATATTTAGTGTCAGTAAATCATCAATATGTTTGCAGAGAAACTGCTGCCATAAAACACATTTTTCGCATGGATTCCTCACATGAAATACAACTTAGCATTTGGCTTTCCACAGAGCGGTTTTAATTCGGCTTTAAATGTCCTTTTAAATCATTTATTAAATTCACTTTCTCACCCACTGGGGATGAAAAAAAAAAAGTGCTATAGATAGTTCATGTTCCCGCTGGCACGGTAGGAATTCATGATCCAGCATTTCCCCCGGGAGTTACCTTTGCTGGATCCCTATCAATTACCCCTGCAGCGACTTCACTGAATCAGCTCTTTTTCCTTCTATTGTTGAAACAGAACATGATTTTCTCATGAATGAAAAATGCTGTTTAATGTTTGATATCCCCCCCCCACCACCACACACACACACACACACACACACACACACACACACACACACACACACACATCCCCGTCAGTGAAGTTGAAAGTCAATGAGAAGGGCTTTGATGTGGATGGTATCGAAAAAAGGTGCTTGATTGGATCTTCCTAAAAATCTAATTGGTTGTTCATTAGTTTTTCCTCTCTGTTTATCATTCAGGATGGTCAGTCTTCTAAACATATATCATTTGAGGATATTTCATTATATGTAAACATTAAACATATTCTCAAAGAGAATCCCGCCTTTTTGTAAGCATTAAGTCTGACCTATTTGGGCAGCAAGTCTCCTTCATCTGAGGTCAAGTTGGTTCGCTGGTGTCGGTGTTTTAAAAGCAGTGAGGTTAAAGGGGGGGGGGGGGGAGCGGGGGGGGGGGGGGGGGGAGCGGGGGCAGACTTGTAAGATTAATTCCTGGGGTCTTGTACTCTCATTGTAACCTCTCAGTGTAACCACGGGCCATAAATCCTTCGTGCTGATTTGACAAACCAGTCACTGGTGAACACCAACTTCATTTGTCTGCGATATTACCACCGTTGTTCACATCACACACACACACACGCACACACACACACACACTTGTTGGTTTTGTCCTCCGCTTCATTGCGGTACCTCCATCTTTGCCACATCTGAGACGTGGATATTTATAAGTTGAGCGCACTTCGGGGGGGGACTAGTGTATCGTGAAAGATGAGGCAAGCAGGTGTAAATGCCTTCCCTGCAGAGCTGCCCTCAGAAAATGGTGGAGAAAAAAAAAGCTTCTGTTAACTTGGCTTTCCCCGGGATTCTTGCTTGTTACTTGCATTGTTGAAGAACAACACTTAAGCAGTAAAAAAGAAAAAAAAGAAAAGAAAGAAACAAAATCCCTTTAACAGCCCCCAATTTTCAGATGCTTATTGCGCTCAGAGGCCTCTAAAACAACTGAGAAGGCAGGACTGTCATCTCCCCTGCTGCTTTTATGAGTCTCACTGTTTAATGAGTTTCTCCAAGAAAAGGAAATGATAATCAAGAGGGATTTCAAGCTCGGCTTCAATCTTCTAAAAGTGGCTTTTTTATCTCTCTCAGTCATTTATTATAAAATGGCTCTTTGGCCTGATTGAAAATTCAACACATATGTCAGTTATTACGCACTCTGAAGCCCAAAGACATGACACCGATTAAGTCGCACTGGAAACTTCATGTGTCTCGCTTAAGTACGGCACAGGAAACCACTTTTCATAGAAAAAATATGCAAATAATAATGCTTTGAAAATCACATCGGACATTTCTGACTTAACAACTGTATGAATCAACATCGTCCACTGTAGTGAATTCAGTGTTTGTCATGAAATGCCCGAAAAAAAAACATGTGGATTTAAAAGAGAAACTACCTTAACATCCCTGTAAGTTCAGCATAACCCAGGAATTAAGATGAGGAAAATACAAATGCAAAACTGAGTTCAATTGAAATAAGTTTAGATATCTGTATTAAAGAAGCAAAAGCAACAAAACAATTCTCAGTTATTTATCTGTTTT
This sequence comes from Labrus mixtus, assembly GCF_963584025.1. NCBI lineage: Eukaryota > Metazoa > Chordata > Actinopteri > Labriformes > Labridae > Labrus > Labrus mixtus. The sequence goes on along the minus strand of NC_083621.1, from coordinate 14,686,905 downwards.
GTCACCTTTAAAAGGGTAACACATACACAAATGTTATGGTGTTTCTAACAGGCAATATCATTCAAAATCTAAAGTGTTGTTCACCTGAAAATGCACTCAACTGTCCCAGCTGTAGGGGAAAGAAACTGTGATTTTTGGTCATATAATGTACATTTTCCAATATGAAGGAACAGTGATTCATCCCACCAGTTTTAGTAAAAAAAAAAAAAACTTTTGGAAACATGAACTTTGTTCGTAATATGGCTTAATAACATCCATACAACTCTTATATTTAGATGTTTTTGATTGAACTTGGCACATTTTTTTCTGATGTAGGGAAATATAATGTAATCTCCTGTGAGAGGAATGTGTGTTCCACTTAAAGCTACATGACACTCACCGAAGTCAAAGCAGGTATTTCAGCTTTGGAGCCTTCCAGTGCTTCATGATTGGAAAATCTTCCCCACTATACGCACACACACACACATACACACACACACACACACACACACACACACACACACACACACACACACACACAAGAAGAGCTGATGTGTAACCAGTGACACACATCTCTGTTTGATCAACACAGTTATTCACCTCTTTTGAAGATGGGTACGAGACACTGAATGAACAACTCGGCCACCTCACAGTTTTTTTTTTTAAAAATGTCCCATTTTTCCCCCCTCATGCTTTCTTTCTCTTGTCCTTTCTCCTCTTTTCTATCTTTTCATAGTTGTATCGGCTTTCCCCCCCCCTTTCTTCACCTTCCTCCATTGACTTGGCTCGCTCTTCTTTTGTTCTTTTAGCCCCATCTCTACTCAGTTCGCTTTATCAATCAGTGGGTTGTGCCTTTGTACGGCTCTTTGGGATCAAATCAGATTCACTTCGGGATTGAATGTGTGTAGCCATGGCCTGCTGCATTTGAAAGGCAATTCATTCAGCTGGAACTTTGCAGTTCAATTTGAAACAAGATTGATGTTGGCAAACTTCACACCCCCTTTTCTTCCAAAATGTTTCCTCCATTGCACACACCAATTGCTGATGGACAAAGGGCATATGCCACTTTGTAATGGTGATGTGTGGGCTTCTCAGCAGCAACACAACAAAAAAAGGGCGTTTCCTCGACGACTGAAATCGCTGGATAAACTGTATAACTTTATTCCACAAACAACTCGTGATATAATCAGAATATTCTGTAAATATCAATCGTCTGATGAGGATTTTTGTACAGTTTTTTCAAACAATAAATATATGCGCTGCAGTCATGTTGTTAATATCAATGTATCACATCTGTTTCAAGATTACCTCAAGGGGAATGTTAGATTTGTGTAATCTCCAGATACATTCAATGGTTTGAAAGTTAATGACACTTATATGTCTGCAGAGAGAGAGAGAGAGAGAGAGAGATGAGGCAGGGGTCAAATGAAGATCCATGTAAAGCCTTAAGGAGGAAATGCAGGCTCCTGTCCAGCCCTCTGAGCAGGGTCATTGGGACTACCTTTCCCAGCATGCCTCTGTGTTATTGATGCTGAGGCAGCTAATGAACATGCCTGTGGTGAAAAAGGCTGGAGGGGACAGGGAGACACATCATCAAACCCTAGGAGCACCTTTTGGACACTGAAGATTGGAATAGAGATAAAGACAAAGAGAAATGAAGTTAATTTGTAGGAGTGAAATATCAAGGGAGTTCTTTGCCTGAGAAAAAAAATTAGGCAGACCTTTGCACAGCATTTCAGGTGTTCTCTGATGTCTCACAATACAAACTAAAAGTGTTTCTACTGATGTATTATTAATTAAACTAATTACCACTTGTTCATTGATTTTTAAATTCAATCTTTTGACACGATGCTTGATGTTTTTCTGAACCTCAGTTTTGTTAGAAATATCCTCAAACTTGTGTTATTCTTCTGCGCGAGCTCTCTAAAGGTAACTCGGTTAAAACCTTCCTACTGACAGCTGCAGTCCCTTTTATCACATGAGATTTGATCAAATCCCCTGAGCCCCCCCCCCCCCCTCCCCCACCACCACCACCACCTTCGCTTTGACACCCATTTTCCGTTACCTCTGTTCCTCCGACTTTACCCCCCACACACACGCACATTTCCCCCCACTGGGTTGTGCGCACACCAGCCGATCCTGAATCCCAGCTACAAAGCCCCGGCAGCGAGGCGGTAATGACCCTGCCACAACGGCAGTAATGATGGAATCAGTGGGGGGTTTAGCTGCCTCTCTGACTCTCCCTAATAAGTCCCCTAATAACTCTGTTAACATCAGGGCTGACCCGGCCACCAGATCAAACACACTCACGCATGACCGGCCACCGCACATGACACTCGGCTGAGTTCTCGGTCAGACAAGAAAACTGTTGCTGCCTGTCTCAGTGAGTGTCTGCTCTAAGCATTATATTGTGTTTTCAGTACAAGTCTGTTAACACAAGTTTTGGCTCAGTCAATACAGTAGCAACAATAAATGCCACTCAAATTATTTTAATCCTGTTAAGCTGAATTCATTCGGTAACAATGTGTCTTGTTGATTGAAACCTTTGAAAAGCGTGTTGCTCTTGAAAAAACAAATATCTCGAGACTACTTTGGGAGCTCTGCCTTCTCAGATAGTCACAATGTAATAAAGGCTTTTGTCTAATGAGTTTAAGCTCAACTCAAGACCCTCAGCCCTCTCCGGAATACTCTCTCTTGTATTAATAGTGTGTATACAACGATAAGCTTCTGATATGTTCTACGTCAGAGTATTGGGAAGTCAGGCTTGATGGTTCTCTATGGTTCCCCGGAGAACGAGCCTGTTTATTACTGATTCTGTTAATTGAGAGGAGGGAGCGTCATCCGCCAAGGCAGCTTCCTCCGCATCTTTACCCTCGGCTTTTCTTCTCCTGACATCGCTTCCTTTTCTTCTTCTCTTATCGTGCCTCTCTCCGCCTGGTTCCGAAATCATCTCTTTGGACGGAGCAGTGTCCATCTGGCGCCTTGGAATCGAATAAAAAAAAAAAAAAAATCTAAATAAAAGGACACCCACTCTTGCTTTCCATCCAGCTCATTGTTTAGCAGCTGCAGTCTCCCACAAACAAGATCACAATTGGCCTTTCACCACATACTCATTTTGTAAACTGTCATCAGTGCCTGTGAGTGGGGAGACGTGTCCCCTTTGGTGAATTGTTTTGACAACCCAAGACCTATCATCCAACCAGTAAATCATGCATTCTGGATTAAATGTCCATTATTACTCTGAGCAAAACCAAAGAGGATATTATCCCATTTCGGGAAAGAAAGGCCTCAAATGGTACCATTTTCCTCATTTCAGAAAGGGAGGCCATTAATTCCTGGCACAGGCAGGACACCACATTTGTCTCAATAAAACACAAAACACCCTAATGTTCATTTCTCTCTGTTTGGGACTGCCAGCCCACTGTGAATATCACAGGGTCAGCCCTTTTTTCCGCGCTTGTCCCTGCACGTTTTTTAATATACCACATATGAATGGAAATTAGGCCCTTAAATATTAATGACAAGTAATTGGTTTATTGTAGGAGACTATATTATGTGCACGTGCAGTTGTGTCTCTGAGATGGAGGGGAGAGCGAGCGGGTGAGCTAGCGAGAGAGAGAGAGAGAGAGATATCCTCTCATTCCTACTTCATATTGCCTTGCTGTGATGTCCCACTGATTTTAATCTTCTCTTCTCAGATGAGAGCCATTCTGACTATCGCAGTGCACTTTAACTTTAGCCCTCTGAATATTACCTTTCTTTGATACCTGCTGCTCGCTGCCTCCCAGGTCTGCACTCTGCTAACTTTTATGTGCCTTCAGGTACACCATAATGTATCTGTAAATCTGTCTCCTCAAAAATAAATAACCCCTGTGCATCCAAATCGGTTTTATTTCCTTTCCCCCATTGCTCAACCCAGCTAAAACATTTTTCAAATATGTCTTTTTTTTAAAAGTTTTATCTTCTGAACGTGCATGCCTAGACATTAATAGTGAATTAGGCACTTATGTAGCATGATTCCAGTTTTTGGAACACTCACTTTATACCTTTTTAACCAACACATTTATACACTCAAGCCACAGATTCTGCCACAAATTCAAGGATAAGGGATCAAAGCTGTGAATTTTCATTTTGTTGACAACCCGCTATAGCACCTGGGCCACAGCCACAGTCTTGTAACTAGCCAACAACAAATACAAGAAACCTTTAAAGGAAGAATGTGCGACCAACGCAAGCACAATCAAATCTACTTACTTTACACAGACGCACACAGAGCGCCCGAGATCACTTTGACGTTGCTGAACTTCTTCCTAGGCGTATCATTTAAAAACATTATTCTTCCTGATAGTAAAATGTTAAACCTCCATTTTTCAGGGGCTTTGCGTATTGTGTTTGTTCCTTCACGTCAACATTTTCATTCCATGGCATTCACCAGTATGACTGTATTTGTTATATTAGCATAATAACAACCCTCCTCCCTCTGCGACCCCAGAAAGGAAGCCCTGTAAATAATGTGTTATCAGTGTAATGTATTCAAAGTGATCTTTAGTTTTGAAACAACAGGAATGACGTGTTTAGTCTGTGCATCTTCTGCAAAGTTTTTCTTAATACTTCTCTTAATACTGCAGAAGTGAGAATCGAGTGCTTGTCTAATTGAGTGATCACATGCTTATTAACAATGGGACTTGCGTTTAAAAAGAGGACAATGTCAGTACTGTCACCGAAGCTTTTCACATGGAAAAGCCCCAGTGGAGCTTCATTAACTCGCCCCCATGATCCCAGGCTGCAGAATATGGAGTGCATATCTAATCCAGCTCAGAAGTATGAGCACAGAGCAGGGGCTTTTTTATTGGGAATATTTGATGTGTGATACTTCACTGTTCCATTTACTGCTGCAGTGGATGTTCACATTTTTGAGAGGTGCATATGTGGCTGTTACTTCTACTAGTGCATAGTAACTGTGTGTGCACATACAAAGATGTACACATAATCAAATCCTTGATTTAGTAAGGAATAAAGGATAAAGTAAGGAATGATATGTCCTCTGGCTCGGATTTTTAGAAGCACTTCTATGCAGTAGCAACAGAAATCAATTCACTGAGATTCTGTGACACTCACCAATCCATTAACGACTTTATTTCCACTTTTTTTTTTTGGCAGGTATTAATTTCAGGGGTGGATAGCTTTCATTCTACTTAAGCTCAAGTTTTTTTTTTTTTTAATCTTTCTCTGATAGGCCTCTGAGACAAACTTTGTTTTTCAAGCTGTTACAATTCAACCACCTGCTGTATTTCATAATCTCCTCCTAAATGAGATCGAACACAAACTCTGTCGGCCAAGCACTTAACAGAATTCATCAGTCGTAATTGGAAACGTTTTTCTTTTCTTTTTCTACTATCTTAATTTTACTCTCGTCGTCTCACTCCGACCTCTCCAAATGTGCTTTTGGATCGGGCTCCATGTTGACTCGTGACGCCCAAACACAGAAGTCCCGTTCCTCCACTGCCTGACACGATGCCTGGCAGTGCACAGTGGCCCGCTGAGTTTGTTACATGGCATTAAGTTTAATTTGTCTTTGAACATCTTTGCTGGAATTGGTTTGAGACTACAAGTGGGCCAGGGGGTGACACTCCACAGCAAATCAGGCTGGAAAAGGACAGAGGGGAGACGGAGGTGCGCGAGGGAGGGGGGGGGGGGGGGGGGGGGGGGTAGAGACAGCGGCGGTGATGTCACGAGCCGAATGGGTAAACAATCAGAGTACTGCGTGTTCAAGATGGTGCCTCCTTGAATATAAACAATCATGACTTCTCACGACACAACCAGGTAAATTACTGCACAGACACAAAAGGTTGAGATGAGGGAGAGAAAGAGTGAGGTAGACAGGGAAGACAGAACAGATTATAGATTGTGATACAAAGTCACAGAGGGAAAAAAAAGAACTTTATAGAAACAAAACAACAAATAAAAACCGGGAAGAAGTTTGAGCTGGAGACACTTGAATCTGAAACTCAATAACTTTTATTTAATAACATTTTTTGTGCAGACACTGATTTTGAATTTGTTGCTTTATTTTACTAAAATAATCCTACTGTTAGGCTTTGAATATGTCTAAATGAGACGGCTTACTTATTAAATTGTCCTGAGTATTTCCACAATAATTCTCAAATTAACATCTGCAAAGAAGAAAACAGATGTTTATTCTTCTTTTTTTTTTTCCAGTTGTGAGCCAATCCCATGAATCATGGATGAGTTGGATAGCTTGTATGACCAAAAATAGACACAATGATTTTAAGAAACAAAAGTGATGTGCGTCATCAGGGGGGAGATAGGAAGTGTTGAACCCGAGAATTGTAGGAGAAAATTAATGCTGACTTAAGATGTGTCACTTCTGGATATCCAATATGACAGAAAGCTTTTTAAAGCCTTCCCCTGTCCCTGCCGAAGAGTGAGCACCACCTCTCCAGGCACAGACATATACACTACCCTTTGCACTTTTTTTTTTTCTTTTACTTTCCCTCCAGGATATACAGCCAGACTTTGCTTTTTAACTTTTATTCATTTCCCCTTTCTTGTGCTTGCTTTCCCATCAGCTCACCGCACGCCTGTCTGTACTTTTCACTCTCTCCTTTTCATGTCTCCTGAACTTAAATTCATATTCTTCCCCTCTTTTTTTTCCCCTCTCTTATCCGTGTCTTGCTAAATTATCCACAGCATTCATATTTTACGGTTGTCTGTATTTCAATGTCTGTATAGAAGAATGTCTTTTATTTTCTGTTATCTTTCTCTGTATCTGGTATTGGATAGAGCCGCAGCCTCCGCTGTTGAAAGCTGAAGCCCCATGCAAGAGTGGCAAATCTTGCAGTTGGTCGAGGGTCCTCCCGTTTTTACAGCAGTAATTAACATTTTTAGAGCCTGGTTCAAAATATGAAATAGGTCTGGTTAGTGATTGTCCTCATTGGCACACACTGTACGGGGGATTCATTTTTGATAACTCATCCGTTTTTATTTTATAAAGGGTAAACGTTATACACAATATGGTGCGTAAGCTGACCTGACTAAGGCGCCGTCTAGCAGTTTGTCAAGAGGCTTTAAACCCGCCTCAGCTCCAGCTCTCAGCCTGTTGTTGTTTTGTTCTGAAAAGTAAAATAAATCAAAGTTTTCCTTCACTTTTAGTTCCACTGCCTTGCATTCTTGTCTTCGTAATAGGGAATAGGTATTGTTGGGGTTTAAAGCTTGCATGGTTATTTTCCATCGCTTTGTTTTTTTTTTTCCCTCCATATGTTAAACTTCCTTTTGTCTGACATCTTGAAGCTTCCTCAGACAAAGATGAATAGTGACAGAGTAATTTAAAATGTGATGTGTTAAATGGAAAGAACAAGGCATTCAGGTATTGTTATTGACAGGTAAAATTAGAGATAAATCACATGGATGTGTGGTTTTTTATTGTTGTGGTACAAGTGCTCTGAGTGGGATGACTTTCTCTGAATTTCAAAGTTGTTTTCGCTCTTTTCCTCCTGACCAGATTTGAGTAACACACAGATGTTGGAAAATCTAAAGCTGTAGTCTGATAAATATTTAGAGGATAGGACAAGTTAGCCGAAAGTGTGCAGAATTATTTGAATAATTTGTATTGCTTTTTTTTACCACATATCCAAACAGAAACACTCTCAAACTCGGAGGTTTTCCAGGGCCCACAGTGAAGCTAGACTCACGCTTGCCATGTTGAGCTTCAGGTCTTTGGTAGTGTTGCACAGTTATTGCACTTTTTGCTCCACCCACACAGGCGAGTAAATTCAAACTACATCAGTAACACTTCAGGGTCACGGGAATTTAGCTTTTGCTTTTTTACTGTATACATAAGCACACATGAAGTTGGCTGTAACACTGCACCAAATCCTGCACATTAACCTAAAATAGAGTGAGTGGAGATGAAAATGCGATGTGGGCAGGCAGAACGCTGCACAATGTATTCCAGCAGCTATTTCATCATCTCCACATTCCGTCCTGACCTTTGACTCCAGTTGCTCATCGTGAATGGAGGGCTGACGGATGTCAAGTCCATGTATTAATGTTCCTCTGCATGGAAAGTACAGGTCCGGCTGCGGCTGGAGACTGTTAAGTAGGGGAGCGGATGGTTTTTAAAGACTCGACAGATTACTTTGACTGTGTGGATTTGCATTAAGGTGTTTCTGCTCCGCTGGCCTTTCTCTTCACCTTTCCAACTCTCTTCCAATCCATCGCTCGCTGAGGTAAAGCAGCTTATTAACCTTTCTGAGGCCACAGGCATCCCCAGGATGGAAACAACCCACAGACGTACTGTGTAAGACAAATTAACCTTAGAGGATTGATATGCCTTGATTTTAATTTCAATCCCACTAAGCGGTGAAACGAACTTGATATTTTATGTCTGATGTAAATGCGAAGAACATATTACAGTTGTTATTAAAGGTCAGCTGCACTGAAATGTAGAGTTTAGTGGGAAAAACTGAGATGTGAATGTTTCCTATCTTGTATATATCATGTCAATTCACACTTCTTGTGTATTGATTGCATCATCTCACCAGGCCTACAGGGTATAACAGGAGTTTTACAATGTGGGATTACATTGTTACATATTGTGATTAGGATATGAAGTGTAAAAAATAAACACATTACACATTTTCTGTTATCTGTTGTTCTTCATGTTTCACACAATTCTTGCATTTTGCAACATGTCCCTCCTGAATGCAAAATGAATCCCATACACTTCTCTTTTTTCAACCATAAATTTACACCAATTAATCTGAGGGCAGCAGATAGCCAGGTTAAATTAAATCCAACCGCATGAAAATGGTGTGAAAGCGTAACCATTATACTCAGGCCTTCATCTAACAGATGCTTGTTTACATAAAAAAATATTTTCTTATTTACTTTGAAGCCAGACTATTGGCATGCATGTATTGCGAATGTAAATGCTGTTATTACCATGAAAATGAGTTTTATCTTGCAGCCCTTGTAACCTTGATTTAAGTTCTTTATACTTTCAGTAACACATTTAAGAAACTGAATTAATCTCTGAGATATCCGATTGTGCAGCTATTTCTGTCTTTTAACAGTTACTTCCTTTTGTTCACTATTGTTTACCTCACTGTTGGCTCACTTAGTTAGACCTCTCCTGAAAGTGATGACCCCTCTTCCTAGCCCATACACACAAAATGAAAATACAGCATTTCACAAAACTGTACATTATGTCAAGTTTTACCAAACTGAACATACCTGATATCGCAGTTCTACATGCACCCTCCCTCATTTCCATACTGATTGTTGTGTGTTGCCAGGTATTTTATTTTTTATTTTAAGATAGTCTTCCTTTCTTATTGATTTCCTGTTTGTAAAGATCTGGGGCAATTTCTTCTGAGGAAATGCTATACATCTTCTACAGACCTGCTACAGCTGTATCTATAATTGACTATCTATAATTGGTTGTATGAGAGCCCCCCTCCCTGCGATGCAATTAGAGGTCCTGCAGTGAGGTGAATGCGAGGGAACGACATGTGCATAAGGGTCACCTTGTATCCCATTACTCTGCCCCTGACAGACCCGGTCCATCCTCCAGGAGGGTTCCTCCCCGGGCAAAAAAGAAAACGGCCTCTCATACTTTACCTGTTTGCTGCCCAGAATAGATTGCAATGAGCGAGACAAACATAATGTGTTACTAAAAAGTTTCTTAGCTTAACATATGCAGCAGGCAGCTGATTGTGCAGATAAGAAGGCCAGTGAAAATACTCTGGTATTAATTGTCTGTCGGCCGTGCTTGGTGTTAGCTTTACTCTGCTGGCATTAGCCAAAGCTAGCACTAGCGGCGGGTGAAAAGGCGCGTGCCAGGATGTGATGAGCCAGTGGTGTAGTGGATGACTAAGCAGGGCATGGCAGTCACCCGGGCCCATGAATCCCTCTTTACATCCGAGGCTGGTTTTGTTCATTAAAGGTGTGGGAGACGGTTTGACCTTAGGCGAGTCTCAAATGACCCCCGCGCTCTGTAAATGCTTCATTAGCTCTGATTTCCACATACTGGACTGTCTGACTTCATCTGTGCTTCTGCTCTCTCCACCTAGGTTGTGTACGATTTTGTGTTTGTGTGTGTGTGCGTGTGTGTGTGTGTGTGTGTGTGTGTGCTGGTGCGTGCACATATTTATGTGTGTTAATGAGGGCTCCTGGTGGTGTGTAATTAACACAACAGCAAATGTCCCCAAAGGGTAAGATTAACGTTGAACACATTAGACACAATGGAGCCCGGGAGAGACTTTTTTTTTTTGGCAATTAAATGTTTTGTCTGTGTCTGTGTAAGTCAGACCATAACTCATGGTGGCGTAGTTGTTTTGCTGCCACTTCCGTCTCACACGCACACAAACACACACACACATACATACGAACGCTCACACAAAGCCAGCAGTCCCTCTGGATTTGCGGGCGCCTCACATGCAGGCTGGCAGGATTCTGTCTGCCTTTCCTCTCCCGTCCGCCTCCTCCACACAACCTGGTCCAACAAAGATAAACACATGCTGGGTAGATTATTAGAGAAGTACCAAGGGCCCCGCAGCAGAGCAGCCAGCGCACCATTGTGCTGCGAACGTGGCGGTGTCTTGTAGAATCCGATGCAGTCACCCCCAGGGTGTTCTGATACATACTTAGACACAGGTGGGCGCTGATAGCAGCATGAGAGCTACAACTGACTCCAATGACATTTCATTGTCAAAAGAAACTCCAGGCGCATTGTTTTCACTAATGGCATGGCTGGTGGTTCAGATGCCCGAGCAGCTTGAAAAGCAGGAAAAAGAAAGTGGACAGATGCTTACAGATATGTTATACAGATATGGTATACACATTAGAATCATTTGGATGCTCAGGGATTTATGTGTTGTCGAATTAACTTGTTAAAGTTCAGTATATATTTTAGATATTAACCACGTAGTCTACAAGGTAATCCTGAGCGACTGTTTTCAACCTACTCAGAACACTGATAGAGACTTCTTCCCTTAGTGTTTTTCTTCCACTTTTCCCTGTCATAACGACCCCGTTGGGTTAAAGAGCGTCTCCAAGTTTGAGCCAAAATTCCAAAAAGTGCTACCCTTTTATTTATTTTTTTTTGCTTCCACCTGCAGTTATTTTAACAGGGTATGCATCTTCATACATGTCCCATGTTTGGTGTTTGCGTGCTCGCCTGCTGCTTGTGTGTGTTTATCTATGTAAGGTGCTGCTTTGGAGTGCAACTGTTGAAGTTAAAGCACAAGATAACCGTATTAGGTTTATCCTATGCTGTGTGAAAGCGTGTGTTACCCGTGTTCTGAGTGACACTGTGGTTCTGAGTGAGAGGGGATTTAGCTAAAGGGATATGTGTGAATACTTGCCATGAAGCAAGACATGCCCTCATGTCGTTTTTTTCATCTCTTGTAACATGATGTAGTACATCTAGGTACTTGTCATTTTTCATATGCAGATACATTAAGATTCTGTTCTGATAATTATCCACTCATTTTGTGTTATGAATTCTAAATATGTCCTGTATATTATATTATTATATACTTTATAAATGCATTTGTGTGCATTGTTTGCTTTTTTTTTTTTTTTTTTTTTTATAACACATGCTTCATTTGTGACACCATTTATATTCAGACATCATGCCACTAAAGCTTTATTGAAATGACGAGCGAGAGAGAGACAGAGAGAGAGAGAAGAATGTGTGAGAGGGAGAGAGAGAAGAATAATATGTGTGAGAGGGAGCACGAGGGATGAAAAAAAAAAAGATCTGGGGCTGAGAAGACAGTCAGACGGTGCACGCACAAAATAAATCTTTTAAGGAGTAGTTGTATTTGAGACGAAGGGGTTGATAGAGGGAGAGGGATGTGATAAGTACACCGGTGGAGGCTGTTATTGCTGCTAAGGAAAATGATAACATTTCTCAGCAGAGGATTTGTGCATAGAGCACCGCACTTTCCATCCACTTTATTGAGTCAGGAGTAAGCTGTGAGATTTCTAAATTATCTTCCTTCACTTGCAAGAGCACATTACTCCCACATTACTTTGTTTTTTTTTTTTTCATTTTTTTTTTTTTTTTTATTAGATAAAAACGTGTCTAGGAAAATAGTTCCGCTTTTTAAATTGGCCAAAGGTTAATATGGAGTGTGGGTTAATAAGAAAATGTATGGGCACAGATGCTCTCTGGACAATTATGTTTCATTCTGACACATGTAGGGCCAGAAACACACACTCTGAGACACACACACTCTGGGCTCGACAGCGGGCCTGCACTATTATTATTGTTCTGTCTGTTGTAATTAAGAGAAACAAGGCGTCAAACCAACAGTCAACATTGGTTCAGTGGCGTCTGAATTTTCTCCACTGAATGTGGCTTGATCACAGTGTCCTCCAGCACAGCAGAAGAAAAAAAAAAAGAAGCCCCAATTAATTTGTGACACATTCTCCCCAGAAAATATGAATAGCTCTTTTGCTTACAGTACCCCAATTCAAGGTCTCTAAAGCGGGTAATCACTAATCAGAGCTGGCAGGTCAAGGGTACATTGTTACCTTCCAACAATCATCACTGAACGAGCTGCCAAAGCTGGAGGAGAGCTATTCCTGCTCTCTGGTGCTAGTCAACATCAGCACAAGCAATCTGTCAACGGCAGCGCTCTCTTTGGGAAAAGAGCACCGTAGACGTGCAGAGACGTGTTGATGTTTGTTTAGCACGGCAGGAAAAGTGTTACAGTGTTAGCAATTTTTCATCCAAATGATTCAAAAATAAAGGCAGATACCTGTCGCAGGTATCAAAGAATGTTTCTCTGAAATTATCTGGAAAAAGGCCATGAAATTGAAGATATCTCTTTTAATAGTTTATGAAAATAATAAAATACAAAATGAATGAGCTTTTGGAGCTAACACTTATTAATGTGCTCTTTATTTGATTAATCACATTAACTTTAAAAAATAAAGATCTGATGGAGAAATAGTGTTGTAGCAGAATGTTTTCCCATCTAGAACACAGATTTTCATTTAGCATTTAAGTCATTAGATGTCCAATCAAACAGCCCTTAATGTTGACTCGATGAAATAATAAAATTGATATTAGATTTCATAATGAGAAGTGATCTGCTCTGAGTAAATCTTTTCCAACTCTGTATATGCATTGTGAGGATTTGACTCAGTAAACAATCATACTATACCCTGTGTATTTTTATTGAATTATATTTGATTAAAATGTCAACAGACATTAACAAACGATATTAAGTAAACCGTTTTCAACAATGAATTAAAAAAGCCTCTGAGTGTCTCTCATGTTTTTCACTTGTTAAAAGGAACAGCTGAATGATTATTTGAATATGAATTAAATAAACAGAATGAAACAGTTTAAAATGGTTCTGTTGAGGGAAGCATGTCAGTCTTTTTGATGCCAGAGACCTGGTATTGTTCTTAAGAATAATTTATTCACATTTCCAACCTGACATCATTCCTCATGAGGTGCTGCTCTCAGGTGTTTTTTTTCCCTGCCATTAGGGGGCACTGTGATACAGGCCAACGACTAAAGCCTCCCTGAGGTTGGACTCTGTGGCTTGAGGAAGGGGAGAAAACATCCTCTCACCCTCCTCATTGGGTATTTTTTTTTTTAAATCATAGACTTTTTTCTAATACAAGTCAACACAGCATATCCGGCATGAAAAAATTGTATCAGATCACAGAGCGAGGGTCGTCCATATGTTGTGGCAGCGACCGATCTGAATGCTTGAACTGTGCCGACCCACATTCGCCGTGGACTCATTATTCTGAAGGAATGAATGGAAAAGATTAACTTTCACATGTTTCATTTTCCCAGAGGGAGAGAGTGTATTTCAATGCCATGGTCACCTTTTCTATTTGTATTTTACTTATTTTATCCGGTAATGGTTTGTGTCAAAACCAGTTTAACTTTTTCTTCGGAGGAGCGTGTGTTCTCAAGAGCGTGCGTTTGGTGTCGGATGTCAAGTGAGAAGATTAAATGTGTTTGGGGAAAGGAAAGGTTTTCTGCTTTGCTTTATATGAAGAGACATCTGAGAAAACAAACTATACTGTTTGTATCATACAAAATGTTGAAAGGTTATGTGATACACTGTGTTACAAAAGAAAGTACGTCATCAGGAACACAGGAAAGGAATGTTTGAGGAACAAAATGAGTTGGTTTTTAATATTTGAAGTCAAATTTTGAAGACATGGATGCTGTTCTTTTGAGGTATTTGATGACTTCTCTTTAATATCGGCATACAGCGTGCTCTAATGTATTTTTTAGGCACTGGACTGTTTATCGATACACACTCTGAACTGCATTGAGCCCATGCTATGTGCAACTGAATCCCTATGGAAAGACAGGCCTTGAATATTTCATACCCAGCCCAAGTGGAAATATATTCATGCGACCAGCTACATTAACAATTGATGTCTTCCAAAACAATCCAACAGTCACCTCTTATAAATATCAATGTGTCTTCTCACTAATCTTCATTCAGCTTTGTTTTTCAGTCCCTAATATCTCCATCAATAAACCAATGCACGCTAAATAACGACACCTATTCTTTGCACTTTTTAGTCTCTTCTGTGTGATGCTGATTTTCTATTTTCTTCACTTTTTTCACAGACACATCTCCATATGTAATTACCCCTCATGCAGGTCCAAGGCTTCTAATTCATCGTTTTACAGTGTTATTTATCAGTTTCACTTGTTGTTTCAAAGGAGCTCGTCACGAGTCAGAGACCTGTGGAGACATCATTAGCACATTTGAATATTATTGCAGTGGTAACAGTTTCAATAATATGGAATGCTCTCTTTGAAGTCTAAACAGCTGTGTAGTCAAATAGGAAAGGATGTATGGCGGGGTTGTTTGTTAAAGTTTTTTAGATTTTTGAAAATTTAACCATCAGGTTAAATTTTAAACGTCCTTTTAAAACTGTAAAGAACCTCCTTAAAATCCCCAAAAAAAGAAAAAAGCGTGCTTCATACAGGATTGTGCTTATAGGGAAACCTGATAACTATGATCAATATGTTGCCGTGCCAAGCTTCCTCTCCAGTAGACCAGGGGATCGCATGCTGCATAAATAAATTGCTTGTGTGCCGTGATTATGCTGGTACCCCCCCCCCACACACAGACACACACACACACACAGCTGGATTTCATATGCTGATTCCTGATCAATTCCCGACCTACTGCAATGAAGAAGCGGCACTTCAGTTTAATATTTGATGATTATTATTGAAGAGAGTCCTTTAAATTAAAACCAGTGTCTCCTCCCACACAAGTAGAACGTGTTGACCAACTCTAATGTTGATGTGTCTGCTTGTAAATGCTCCTTGGTTGGATGTTTAAACCTCTGGATGATAGTTAAGTGACATAAGGAGAGAAGGAGGACCTTCTTTGACTTTTACCTGTCCTCATAGTCTGTTTTTCATTGCTTCTCCTTCTCAGTTGTTCACACTATATAACACTGTATTTCTCCTTCTTCCATTGTTTCTTTCTTTCTCATCTGTGTCTCCCTCTCACAGTCCTGAAGTCCCTGTTAACAGTTCTCCACAATATTTTAAAAGGCTTTCTCTGTCTCCGTACACACTTATTTTTTTTTATCAAACAGGTGCACCAACCATAAACCGTATGTCACACGTTGTCCCCAATGTCAAGTGCCCCTTGACTTTTTTTTTTGCTCGTACATTTAATAGGAAAACAGTAGGCCTGGGAATCTTTGGGTGTCTCGCGATTTGATTCCATTTAGATTATTGGGGTCACGATTCTGGATTCATTGATCCATGGATTTAAAGTCTATTTATGAATTAGAACATGTACTTCAGGATCTACTCCTGTCATCTGTGAGACTGGCTGAATTTCTTGCTGCTCTATTTGGAATTCTACTGAGTTAAAGAGTTAGCCTTAGCACTTAGCATGGGAGTGACTGATTAGCCAAAAAAATAGTAATCCATTTTTGGAAGTTATGGATCTTTTTTAAAATCTCACAAGATTGTAATCTTGATGTTTACATAAATTTACTTTTTCTCTGTTTTTCCACCTCTAGAACACAGTGATGACAAGTTGAAGATGTGTTCAGTCTGGTTGCATGTTTAACTTGGTTGGTCAAGATTACAGTAAAAAAGATTGACTCTGTAACTTACCTGCGCTACTAAGTGAACAATAAGAGCAAAATTGATAACGCATAAAGCATCAATCAATTCAAAAGTACCGGCCTTCAACACTTGATAAGTTAGTCAGTGCACCTCTGTCTATTCAGTCTTTTGAAAAAGCAGAGAAAAAATTATTAGATTTTTGGGATGCGGTTACCTTGGGATATCACCGCCATCTTCATCTGCCACCTGTTCTGCCGACATTCCTCAAATTAAGATCTTAGCAGAATTCCATATGCCTAATAGATGCTCCAATATTTCTCAAACAGATGGATATGAATTGCAGTTGTCTGCAGTGAGTGTTTGGGGATCTTTTCATCTCTTTAACTTGTGTTTGCTGTGCATACATGCCTCTGCTAGACTAGAGACGGAGCTAAGAATAACGATGGATGTTGTATAAATTGTTTTATAATAGGTCTGCTCAATCTCTATTTATTAACAACGAATATTGTAGCATCCGGGCTTAACAAGTCACTTCTTTAAGACATGGAATATTCCTGGCTTTGTAAATGTAATTAAAGTCTCTCGACAAGGCCCGTGATTTTCTTTCTCATTTTCATAAAACTTTGTCTCTCCTCACCTGTAACCATAGGCAAAGGACCCTGGGAAAAGAGAAACTCTTTTGTGTGGATCATTTTACAATATGGTTACCGAGGCTTCTGCTGGGATTTCCAATTAAGATGCAATCTGTTATCTGTTCAGACGACTAATAAGCACAACAAAGCCATGGAGGGGACCCCCTGGAATTCATATCAGACCACTCGAAATAACCATCAAGCCCTTCCTATCTGATGCACTGCCAATACCTGCTCACTTTCCCAATTAAAACCCCAGGCAGGTTGTTCTCCCGTTAATAAGGAATGTATTAGGGCCTACTGTCATTTTGACATATAATGGGTCGACGCCAGCTAACAGTGTGGGCTCGGAGCATTTCATGTTGTTTGTGGGCTTCTTTTTTATCTGAAATCAATTCATGCTGGTGTGTGAGTGTGTGTGTCTTCATACGTGTGCGCACAGAACCAGCTGCGTGCTATGAGAGGCTATTGTGGGTCAGTGCTGATGTGTCCTCTTTCTGTGATAATGAGGACTACACTGCCAGGTACCAATCAAGACGTAAAGACCACCGGTGAAAGCACAGCATTGATAACCTTCATTTCATAATAACTACGACATGAAAAAAGGGAGGCGGAATAAAAGGAGTGAAACAAAGATGGAAATGAATTGCAAAGGGAAGAGGACAAGGACTTGCTTTTAAATCAATATGATTTCTTTCTTTCTAACATTTTTCAGCCTTGTGTCTCCATGTGACCAAGGCATTCAAATACATACTGGAACTAAATGTTACTTTTTTGCTGTAGTTTTTTTTTTTACTTTGAGAACACATGTATGTGTGTACAGTTTGTGCTTAAGTGAAATCAGTCCAGTTGCCTAGCAAAACGTTACAATCTTACAAACGTTGAAACGTACCATGTTGAATTTTTGTGTCACAGAGGTATTGAAGACCTGATTATAATTCTAATGAGTGAAAATGATCCGTGTAATTGATGGTTTCTATATCGAGACATGCACCTCGTGCTTTTGTCCCTAATGAACAACACGTTACACTCACAAATAAAGCAGCACCGCTTGATACTAAAGCTTCGAGCAATAACATTATCCAGGTGTTACTTTTATTAATTTGGCGTGCCTATGCATGGGAGGTTGTGGCCTGTGTGTTTGTGTGTGTGTGTGTGTGTGTGTATTCTTGATTTCTCATCCACCAGGGGAGCTTGCTGGCTCGGCAGGGGAAGATATGAGAATTTCTGGCTCAGTTGAAAGTTGATAGGCCCCCACATACACACATCCCCGCAGAGATTAAGCACCACGGGCAAACTTCTCCTCCTTGGGGCAAATTGCAGCGGGTGGAAAAAAAAATATGTCTCTTTCACATCTCTTCTTCTGATACAAACCCAACATGAACAAAGGCACACACACTCATTAGGCTACACATGCATATAATTGTGTGTGTATACACTCAGACAGACAAGAGAGTCTGGATCCCGATTTTTTTTTTTTTTTTGTTTCAAGGCAGAGAGAGAGAGTGAGAGGCTGAAGTAGATGCTGTAGTTTAATTAGGCTCTGCCAGCACCCGCTGAGAATTGCTCCTGAATTTGACACTGTTTTTCAAATGTCACCGGCAAGTACTTTACTTGAAATGAAATGCAAGTCATTATTCACAATGTGTCACGATCATGCCGTTTTATTTTTCTTCTTTGGTTTCTTTGGAATGGCAGCGAAATTAATGATAATTCAATAACCGTGTCTTGCATGATGGCTGGAAACACTTCACAATGACCTGTCAACTGAAGAATGTGAAAGTACACACAATCAGCACATGTGAGCAAAGGGAAATAGAAAGTAGCTGGAATCCTCTAATGGAGAACCCAAAATGATAATACAGCTTTTAACATGGTGTTCATACAGACATCTTAGTATAACAAAGACCACATTGGTGGCAGGCCTTTGCCATATTCAGTGTTGGAAAATATTATTTCTACACACAACAAATAAATCACATCCTTGCAAACCAAGCTTAACCTCAAATGTGCTCTTTTACTGTCTTTAAACTAAATGATTGACAACTCAAATGATATCAACAAAGATATCATGGATCCTTTGAAACAAAGTGAAGTGCAATGGAGTCATATTATCTTCAGATCCACACATATCACATCCCAATGAAATGTTCTGTTTTTTTTATTTTTTTTTTATTTTTTATCATGAGTCTTTTATCTTCACCATTGGCTCCGTACCTTTTGCTTGCTACTTTCACAGCAACACAATTCCACAGATACATTGAGACAAACTCAGTTAACAGTTGGCAGTTCAATCTAGCAAACATCACTCATATCAGTTATTTAATGACTTATTCATGACATCCCTCTATTAGAAAATCTTAAATCATTCTTCACTGTGAGCTTGTTGGTCTTCTCTTATTGAAAATTGCTGCTACACGTCCTCCAGTAGTTCTTGATTGTTTTATAACATTCTCACTGAATTAGCCCATTCTTTTCCTTTTTTCAAGGTCTATTTTTGGGCTTTCATGCCTTTATTTAGACAGGATAGGGGATAGAGTCAGAGATCAGGTAGAGAGAGAGAGTGCAAGATAAAATGCAGGAAAGGAGCCACATGTTGGATTTGAAACCCGGGCCGCCCACTTATAGAGGACTATATCTTCTGCACATGGGTTGTGTGCACTAACCATTAGGCTGTTAGCTCCCAAAGCCCATTCTTTATATAATAAGGAGGTGTAACGTTGTATTTCAGTACCTTTGTCTTGACTGCATATGGCTTTTTTAAACAGTCTTCTAGTTTTCTGACACCAGCTTTGTCTTGGTGTTCACATGCAGCAGAACATATTCCACCCAAAAAAAAAAAGCCTGTTCTACTCTCTGCATGAGCGTGTGTGTTTTTTCTCATGCTCTTCCCGTGTCTCCAATTCACTCACTGTTTGAATCCCCTCCTGTCCAGTGAATTTGGACACTCGCTCCGTCTGTGCCTTCAGCCCTCATCTCTGAACACAGAGGACTCCACTGTGATCAGTAGAGTCCACCGAGGATAATTGATCAACTTTCTAACAGATACTATCCTCGAGCAGTGTGAGAAATGGTGGGATTTTTTTGTTTCACCAGAAAGACACACCCACTGTGGGATTACAAAGAAAGACCCTGTGTACAAAACTCCCAACACATGAAAGATATCATGTGTTTCTCGTTCTGGCTTTACAAGTATTGGACTTTTTGCAGTTTCTACTACTGTGATTGACTTGAAAGTCAGTTGTGTGATTGCTTTGAAGAGTATCTTAGAAGTCTTTTTTGCAGAATCACTAAGGAGGATGTCTTACCTACAATGGATCCAAGTCAAACCCTTGACCTTCCTAAGTCATAATCAAAAGGAGCTCCTTTTATCTACATTGTCGTCTTATTTCTGAATTACTTTACAGTTAATGTGCAAGATATTTCCGCCCTTTTCTGTATTTACAGTGCATGCTTTACTATAGAAAAGAGTTGTGCATTAGTGATCATTTTCTTGTGCTTTACAATTGTTTATAAAAAAAATCATTTGACGCCTTTTGTTGGTTTGCAAAAAACAAACAAACAGAGCAAACCCTTGAAAAACAGAAAGTCATAACAAATGAGGATTTCTATTGTGTAAATTGTTTGTATTGATTTGTGTTCTTCCTTTAGGCTCTTATCTGTTACAAACTTTCTTGTTTGCATGTTCCTCTTTGTTTTCTATTCACTTGTTTTGACAGTCGGCAGCCGTCTTTATAAAAAAAGTAATTTCAAGTTGCTTTTCAGTGAAATGCTCTTTTTTTTTTTTCCTTTAAGGTTATATTGCTACTTTGATAAACTATTTTTGATTGAATAGAAATTTAAATAAGCAACCAAAAACATGACAACGTGTGTGACTACTTAATCAGGAATTGGGACTAAGTCGGTCATATATGTTTTTGTATCTTTTGTTGTTTTGGATTGGATAGAGAAGTATTTGCGAGAGCAGTCTTGTTGCTGCCGGTCAGGAACACAGTTTCTATGTCCTTGTGAGTTGGACTGAGCCCCGGCAGCTATGCGACACCGTCATGACCTATACTCAGCCAGAGGTTGGTGTGTGTTGCAGCGTTATTGTGAGTGGGCAGCGATTTTTTTTTTTTTTTTTTTTTGGCATTAGTGTGTTTGGGAGGATTGGGGGCTGCTAGGGTCACTTGCAAAAAAAACAAATTCCGACAGACGGTAAAACATACTGTACCTGTTTGTACTTGGTTGTGATCTTTTCCGAGCTAAGGCGTTGTGAGACTTTTTTTGCAAGGGCAACGGAAAAAAAAAGTTGAGGTGTGTCCTCACATTCAGGGTTCTGCTT
Source organism: Labrus mixtus (assembly GCF_963584025.1). Taxonomy (NCBI): domain Eukaryota; kingdom Metazoa; phylum Chordata; class Actinopteri; order Labriformes; family Labridae; genus Labrus; species Labrus mixtus. Next base: position 14,665,856 of record NC_083621.1, on the reverse strand, counting down.
TTTAGAGATATTGTAAGATTTGAAATGTGGTTGAGGATGAGAGAAATAATTTAGAATAAGCTAAGGAGCAGACTTCATTTAGGATACATTTAGAAGACAAGGAATCTTCATGTGTGTGTGTGCGTGTGTGTGTGTGTGTATCTTTTGTGTGTGCTAACCACAGTCCACCCAGGCTTTGAACTGATGGCCACCATTGAAGGAATAGCACAGTCCTACGGGCATTCCCCCTCCTCTTGGATTGTTTTCATTGCACCTCCATGGCAGAGCACAGGACTTTGTTGAAATTTTAATGGATCTTTGACCTAGATTTGGTGTGTGCGCATGCTGTGTGTGTGCGTGCATGTGCCTCTGATGTGTGTCAGTCTTACTCCTGCCAGCTGAAGAAACACATCCACCATAAGTGCGTGCGTGCGTGCGTGTGTGAGTGTGAGTGTGAGTGTGTGTGTGTGTGTGAGAGAGGGGGGTAGCTGAGCAGAAATGTAGCACCAAGAAGATTTCCTGTCACAGGGATTTCTTTTCTGATTGAGACTCCTAAAGAATATAATGAAGTCAGAAAGAAGAAACCTTGCTGATGAACGTGCGTGTGGCTGCACTTTCAAAATTCAGCTCTTTGCTGTGTGTAATCATTTGCTCCTAATTTATGCATTTATGAAATAATCATCGGTAAGGCTGTTGGTGTGCGGCAAAAGCTGCTTTGTCTGAAAACGCATGGGGCTGAAATGTCACAGACAGACAGAAGCAGAAAAATGGAGGACTCATCACTGACAATCATGTCATAGCTTAGTGTATGCACTGACAGAGTAAAAACTGAATTATAGCTTTCTTCGTTTCAATTTGGCAGCTTGGTGTTCTGCCCCAGCCACTTTGTTTTGTTGCTAGTGGAGCAAAGACACCTCTTAAGCAAAGTGAAGCCTCTTCCGGGAATGAAAGAATGAATGGCCCACTCTCGTGTAATTATTTTACAATGACATAAAGAAAAGTCTGCCATCGTGCCTTTTTGCGGCATGATTTGGAAACCTGAGATTGCCGCCATTTGAGCATCAATTAGCGCTTCTTGATGGCATTCTTAAAGCCTCACCTGGATGAGGCAGATCTTTACCATTAAGATAAACACACATATGTAACTGAGGTTAAAATCGACTGTGAATGCTTACCTTTTGTTATAATTCACACTGCAGCAAAGGCAGATTTAAAGAAGAACTATGAGTCCATTTATAATTTAAGAATAAAACTTTCACTCCGGTCACAGACAAACCTTTTAGTTTATATGCTTAAACTTTAACAGCATCTCTGCATCGCTACTAAATGTTTATCCATGGTTTCATACTGTGGGAGCCACTGCTTTGTATCGTCACATATCATGTCAAAGGTCAGAATCCTTCTGTAGCAAACAAACCCACAACTTAATTAGTGGAGTTGCCTGCTGCCAGACACGCTGCTGCATTGGGCGGATGTGGACCCTTGACTAGAACTGGGAGGAAAATTAAACCAGGAATGGGGCTGGTAGAAGAGGATTCCTCATTGGGTGATTAAAAGTAACCTTTAGAGCTATGGAGAAGCTGTTAGCCATGCCCTTTCTTTCCCTGCAAATGCCATCTTAGAACTCCGGTCTAATGATGCTACAATAGTTTCAAGGCAATTACACTGCCTCTAAATTGATCCCAAAGCACTGGACTTGTGAGCGGGAAGAAATAAAGACGGAGAGAAAGAGCGAGAGAATGTGACAAGGTAGATGCCAATCCAACGTTCAGGTAGGCAAGGAGCCTGAAAGATTCACAGCCATTAGCTATAGTAGCGTGATTTTTTTTTGTTGCTTTATGCCCATTATGGCATTCCCCAATACCTTTTTTCCAAAACTGTATCAGCAACAGTGATCTCACGCTAGCAACAGTAGGATGAATCAGTCATACTAGCTGGCGAGCTAAAGGCTTCTCAGCCCCCTGCTGCCCTCCCCATTTGTGTGGACAGGGCAGCTTCTATAGCCTGCCTCCAGGTACAGCAGCAACAGGGGGGTCCTGCACCCAGCGTGGGCCTTGTTTTGCCGCAGCCCTGGTCTTTCTAACCTATGGAATTCTGCGGGGCACTGCCAATCATTTCATGAGGGTGTGTGGGTGGGAGGAAAATGGTTAGACATCCTTAAAGAATGGGTATGATATTAGTGTTGCACATTTTCTTTTGCATATATGTGTTACATCACTATCTTTCTGTCATTCTTTATGTATCTTCTTCTATCATGCTCACATTTCATCTAAACCATTTAACCCCTTCACATAACTAAGGTGCTTTAGGTATAGAAGTACCCTCATCCCATCAACACTTTTTGCTTTTTAAGAAAATGCTTAGCTGTGTTCCTGGTGGATTTCTGCCGGAAATGTTATGAGTATGCGAGGCCATTTCTGCAAGCCCTTTCGGTCCCCACATCAATTCTGGAAAGTCATTGTTAGGATACATTAATTGCTGTGGATTCAGGCATGAAAGAGCACGATTTCATGCATGTAATACCTCTTGAATTATCAGGATTGTACAAGAATTAAGAATAACTCATGCATACCTAAAGTACAATACATAAATTAGTTCAAGGACTGAAGGATTTCCATCATCATGGTTCCTGAGTTATTAAGCATGTTCGTGTTAGCTATAGAGTTGTCTTCAATTAAACGGACTGACTAATAACCGGCCCTTTACGGCACAGAGCACATGCATGCAATTGAAATGCAAAAATGTTCAACATTATTTAAATAAAATCTTATTATTCTGACGTCCAGAAGTAAGTACACTTCTAATAAAGTGTTCGACTGCTCCTTATTTAAGATCGATGTTTAACTATTATTCATGATGAGTTATAGAAGTAAAATATCATATGGCACTGCCAGTAGTAGTCCTTAAAAAAAAAAAAAAAATTTGTACAAACAATATGAAGGTGACAGATCTTTAACATTAAAGGCAGAGTTGGTAATTTTCTCCAGATTCACTTTTTAAAATTTTGGTTGAAATTGTCTTGGAGCACAGAGGGGGGAGGGAGTGGGTGTAGATGTAGCACTGCGGGAATGCTGCTTTCAATTTTTCATGTATGTGTACACCATGTTAACTACTGATTGAAATAACCAGTAATCCACTGCTACCTCGTACTGATTCATATATCACAATGAGTCCATATATATCTATTTTTAAAAGACTTATTTGAAAGATTTCTAGATGCTGTACATCAGGGATTTTTTCCCAATATGTATTTTTGCATCCTCTGTGTGCGAGTGCATGTGCATCCTCAAATGCAGAAGAACAAACAGAAAGGGGGGGCTGCACATAAAAAAATAGACTTATATGCTCAACAAAACATCTGCAGGGCACCTTTTCATACCAGCTTCTTCATGTGAAGACAACTTCTAATTAATACACTTGTGCATTGGCGGATTTATGAATGCAAACATTATTTAGACTTGTGCTGATAACAAAATAGTTAAATGTGGTGGTGTCAAAAAATTGAAGTTAGGGTATTTGTTGAGAGTTTTCTGACGGGTTAGGGTTAGCGTGGAAAAAAGGGGAAGAAGGTGGGAATAGGAGACTCTTTAGACAATGCTTTGCTGGTTTGTACTGGTTTGTTTAGAGTGTATTTAAATCAAAAACAATAACATTAATATGTCTGGAAGTAATGTATCATAAAGGGTTTAAAAACACAATTACATTAGTCCTTTCAATGTTAGGGAAATGTATCTATAAATCATGATTTTTATTATTACTTGATAATGAAATTTCAGTCAAAGTGTTACATAAAATCATATTTTTGCAGCCTAGTGTAGACCCACAGCTAGCTATTACATATGTATTACAACATATGTGAGCAGAGCTATTAATCTCCCTACTAGTATCTTTTATTAATTTGTATTAATGCAGCTTCTGAGCAGATTCCAGAATTGAATGCGAGTGAAACTGATGACAAAGCAGTGTGTTTAGAGCTCATAAAGTAGGGCAGCATAGTAGACAGAAATAAAAGGACAAACGGGCCAAAGTACGTGTGAAATTCACTCTCGGAGACAGCAGGCTATAGAGCGAACTGCCTGTGTTCCCTCCTCTCACCTTAGGGAGTCCTACGGCTTATAATCACAGTCCAGCATGAGTAGGCAGATGGCCTCCAGTTATACTGTGACCTCACCAAATCTGCCATGCATCAACTGTCTCTGTCTTCCGTTGAAAAGACTGGAAAAGTTTTTTTTTTTTTTTTTTTTGGACGGTGTGGTCTGGGATCAGCTTTCACTTGGAGTGTAAAGTTGGGGCTTAAGCGTTCGGGAAAGTAATTTCCCCATTTCAAGTCTTCTTCAAATCTCCCCGTCTGTCTTACAAGTGAAGTTTGAAAGTGAGGAAGATGGAGAGCAGGTGTACGGTGATTGGGATCAGTGTAGCAGAAAGCTGTGGGATTCCAGGGACCTGGCCTGACAGTTACAGTGTGCTCCGCTCCTCTCGACTCCCTGCCAGGCTCCAGCTGAGGCCATCTGTTTGGGTGACACCGCCTGCCCAGATATACAGCATGTCGGAGAGATTATATGACTGTCGGAAGGGGGAACTGTTTTTTCTATATATAAAAAAAATAAATGTAGCAATGATAAATAAACTGAACACCAAGGTTATGCATACTTGGATATTTTTAGTGAAGCATTTCCAATTCCAAAAGTAGCAGAGTTTGGATTTTAACAGACCGTTTTAACAGACGTTTCAACAAACGCTGATGTCAAACTAATGATAATATCATTATACTTGAAAAAAAAATGAAGCAGAAGTTTTGAAGTTTTACATGAATTGGTGACAGAAACACAGATTTGCTTGCTAGAGTAAATGGATGTGCAAATTACTTTTTCTTCAACACTTCATATTTTGAGAAAGGTGCACTCAGAACACTGTCAAGACAGAATTACCTGCATAAACAAAACCCATGCAACAGGAAAACAACAATAGCTAGATGACAGCGTCATTGCCTGATTGTATAGCAGTTCTACGTCTGTCCCTTGCTAACAAAACAATAAGGTTCCTGTATGTGAAATAATAATTATAACTTTAATTGTATTTAAGACTTTTCTATAAAACAGAAGTACAAAAAAAAACTGATTTTCCTTGCAAAATGTCAGGCACAGAGAAAACGTATAGTTACCTTTTGTCTTCAGCTTGGCTTGGGAAACTAATAAAGGAACCTTGCTTGAGCCTGCCCTGCATGCCCATTTCAAACTGAGGACACATCAAATGTGTATTGAGTTTTACATTACCATTAAGCCGGAGCCAGATCCCCATCTTGATGATTGTTTTTTTTGACAAAGTATTACCACATTACAATGGAACAAAATGTGGCAGAACAAAGTTGATAAATCCATTGTGATCAAACATGTATAAAACACAGCTTGATAGCTTTAAAAGGAAATATGAGCTTCATAACATTAAACATCAGGCGAAAGCTTCTTTTTTTTACTTTGATTTCAATGTGTTTCATAACTATCTTTAAATTAGCATGTTGTCCCCTTAAAGGCTTGGTTATCTTTCCTCCGAACAGGCTAATTGCAGCTTGGTATGACTGTATACGAGGTGCATTCAAAGCACTGCCTGTTTCATTTGCCTCTGACATCAGCAACCCACTGTGTTAAGAATGGCAATCTAGACTTGTAAGACTTGTACATGCCATTCACTGCCTCCTGTTGCCCGTCACTGTTCAGCAGTGTCATGTAATTGGCTGTGGGTTGCATATTTTTGGTTTACGTCTCCAGTATGTTTACTGGTTGTTTTGAGGAACTTGAAAGTCATGTCTGCTCCCACTGACACTTGCAAGCTCCATCTGCTGCGGATGCCATTAAATGAACAGAGCCAGTGTGGCAATGAGTTTATTGTTGTTTGCTCGTAGAGCTGCAGTCAACAGCAGTCTAAAAACAACCCAATCTTTATTTATTTATTTTTATTTTGGGGGAATGAACTGTTTTTTTTTCATACTTAAAGGAGCAATATGTAAGATATTTACTGAATTAAATCATGAAATGACCTTATCATCAGACATTGATGAGGAAACATGTTACAGTATGATGAAATGCTGGCTTCTCTGTCAACAATGAAGCAGCCACTATGTCCTCCTTAAAAGTGTGAGTCCAGTGCGGAATGGTTTGTTTTGAACAGAGAAGGTAAGCGTTTTTTAAGGCACCCCCACATGGCCGTTTTGGACGCCCCTTGATTTGCCAGGCAAATTACAAACCAACAGGTGTTACAGCGTAAGTGGGCGATCTAACAGGTTCAGATATAACTAATTATTCCCTACGTAAAAAGCCTCTGCATATTTCTAATAAGCTCCATGACCAGAAACGTGGTAAAACTAGGATAATTATTGAAGATCCTTTTGAAAAATGGGGAGAGGTAATAACGCAGAAAGGTTTCAAGACCGATGCAGAGCTGGCTAAACACTGAAGCTTCTGGTCAGCAACTTGGCAATAAGCGTGAGCATCATCTCTAGGGAGGAGGGGCCTGGGGGAGAGACAGCTCTCTAATGTTTTGAATTAGGACTGCAGTACACATTTTAAAAGCTTTGTGTCACTTAGATATTGCTCCTTTAAGGACATGTTTAAGTGACTACATTTTTCATGTACTTGGTGTTGCCATATCAACTTGAAACTCAATTTTATTTGGTCAATAAATTAAATTAAATTATCACAAAACCGTGTCACATTACATTAAGTTTGTTTGGAAGGAGACCCTAACTGGAAAAATTGATAAATAAAAATGAAGCATCTATTAAAATGTTGTTTTAAAAGAACATATGTCTTTCTCACTTTGTCAAGGAAGAATCTAGTTTTTGCAGCTTTGACTGTAACGAAGATCATATATTGCTTTTACACTTAAACCTGCATTTCCGATGTAAAAACATTGACTCTAAGACATGCAATTAAGTTTCCACATATTGCTGCAACATATGTATAAATCCATATGTGCTGAAACTTGACTAGGAATAGGAGCCAGAAATAAATGCATAATAGACAGTATTAGTATGGAGTGACAGATTTTATCCTTTCAAAAACTCTTCTAAGCTCTTAAGTATTACCATATACAAAAACGGGAGACATATATAACTCGGTAAGGAGATATGTGTTGTGTTTACAGAGCAGCTGTGTGATCATTTGTTGATATCCGGGCCACCATAAAGTATTTTTTATTTCAAGTCTTTTTAAAAAAGGGGGGAGGGAAGCTAGAAACTCATTTGTTTGCAATTCACACATGAAAGAAAGCGCCCAATTTGCAAGATCGCTCGAGCTGACGTGCAACTCAATTACTCCGTCCACACTTCCTTCTTGCTTGATCAATCAAAGGCTACTTCCCTGATATAGTTTGTAAGAAAAAACCTGCAGGCATGCCAACACATAAGCTTTGGCAGGTATGTCTGTACAGTAGATAACACACGCAGATACACAACTACAACCCATCCCACTCATTTTCATTTGACATCAAAAGAGAGTTGTTGATCAAAATCTATATTTGAAACACATTTGCATATGTTTAGCGTGCTTTGATAAATTGTGCTTTTCAGTAACAGACACAACATAGCTCTTAGTTGCTCTCCCTCTGGATAGTTCTGTGGGTTCAGCTGTTTATTGTGAAGGCAATGTTGTCTTAGCCTAGCCTTGTGACACAGAGGTTTTGGCGGCCTCTGAACTCAAGGGAAGCATTCCTCGCCTTCATCTGCGCGGAGTGGGGGTGGTAGGGTGGGGCTTGGACATTTCAGAGCCTCCCTGGCCGAGATAGCTGCATTCTTATCCCCACTCCCTATCTAACCTCCTACATGCACACTCACAGACACAGCCTGGGTACCGCACAGCTTCTCCTTCTCCCACCTCTTTACCATGTCCTCCCAGTTCAATCTCCAGGGAAAATATTTATTCATGGATTCTCGGCAATGCCTCCCTTGGATGTGCTAAAGAAGTCGTCTTTTTTTTTTTATCTACATCGCCCTTAAGGTGAACTATATGGTCTGAGGGGGATATTCCTGCTGGAGCAGTTTATTAAGCAGAATTCACACACTGCTATTAAATGCTGGGATAGTGGAATTTCCCCCCCCCCCCCCCCCATTGTTTTGGCTCTATTCCAGAATACTGGATTCAAAATGAAACACTAGGAAGTTTGCTGTCTTTCTGCTTGAGGGTGTTTGTGAATATTCTACAGATTTCATACTTTGTTTGATTGTTAGGCCTATACGGCTTTTCTACATGGTTTATAAGTTCTAACTGAACTGAGCACAAACTGAAATTGAGGGTAAAAGTTGCACATCTACCTCTTGATCATCCTTGCATTGTCCATCAAATGTGCTCTACAAACTCAAAACTCTCCCATTTGAAGCAATACTATAACTATGCATTTATTCTGGAGGGTATAACAGTCAAAAAAGAACTTGCTACAGGCAGATAAAACGTATTACTTCAGTAATCCAATATAATGTGTTTAACATATTCTTACTTCTCCCTATTGTCTTTTCTAACACATATTATTAGCATCTGAACGTCATGTGGGTTCAAAATTGTATCTCTGATAATGCATGTCTGTTAACTTTTGTTTAATTGTTATTTAACTGTACAGTCTCTTGCAACATTGACCTTTTTGAATCAATATGTCCCTGCCTGTTCGTTCTGAATGCAGAAACACAACAAGAACGGCAAAATAACCTGACTATGAAAATACTGGTAATGACTTAACACCCTGTAAATTAATGTTTAATATTCAAAACACAATTGCTTGAGACTTCATACACTAGTTCTGGTTTACTATCCAATCAGGTATTTCACATTCAACCTGCAGCTCAGGTGTAAGTCTGTCGCTGACAACTGAAGCAAACATCATCGATATTCATTTTCCAGACCTATTTTTCTCCGAATCTTCTCTTAAATGGTAGGAATTTCATGTTTTTTTCCCCTTCTTCAGAAGTGCAGTTCTTACAACTGGGACAAAAGTTGTGGATTTCAAACACTGCCTTTGCTGTTTCTAATCCCATGAATAAGTATGCCTAGAGCAGCACTGTCACATTCATAGAGCAGCATTTTAAAGAGATTTGCCCCAGTGTGCTCTGTGATCAGCACTGCATTGTGCATATCCGACATGTCCTTAAAGTGCTTGAGGCGTTGCAATCTGACTTATTTCCTTGAGTGACTTCTCCCCCATCAAAATCGTCTTACTCTAGTAACATGCTTAGTGTTGCTTGCCCACAGAAATAGCATCCGAAACAAGGTCGCTGCCAAATGCTTAAGTCTTTTTAGAGGCTTGAAATGACATTCTCGTTTTCAAAGTCAATCCACTGTCATATGGCAGATTTGTCACCAAAAAAAGCTGAATGCCAGGACCATAAACACAATTTATAGATTTAAAGACACGTTGGTTAAGCTCTGGGTGGTCGCTCTCATAAACAAGTTTGATATTGATCTTACAGAGGCCTTAAAATTTCCATGAATCAAGCTATTTATGTATGTCAGTGGGGGATAAATGGAGATGCCCCACATTAGTTCTGCTGGAGGTAATGCACAAGTAAGCCATCTCTAACAGCTTCTCTTTCAGTGAGTTAGAAAACACTAAGCACAAAGCTTTATCAATATCAGAATCCCATCTTTTAGGAGAAAAATGGGGGTTATGTACTTAAAATATACCCTTCGCTTAGTGCAAGGTCACACAGCATCACACCAAGTAGCACATGTTGCTTTAGCAACTAGGGTCTTACTCCCTCTACCTCAATGTATTCAGATGTATCCGTGAAGCACTCATGTTCATCCCTTTAAAATCCAGATAGTCCCAATTTATCAAACCATCACAAGAATATGTCAAACTTCATTCAGTTTTGCTGCACAATGAAAACTCATCATTCACCGATCAATAAATCTGCACAGTTGAAGTCTGATGTAGGGATGATGAAATATGAATTATGAGTTTGCTGAGGCCTTCTTTTTTGCACACATCCATCATTGTCAACAAAATGAGTCCGGAAAATATTCAATTAAGACCTCAGGGCTCCATTCCTCATTCATTATTCCGGGGTTAATTTGCAACTGTAGATTTGTCTTTTGTCACTTTGAGGCTAAGAAAGGATGGCTAAGAAATTACTCCCACTCCTCATCTTCCTGCAGTCATTGTTGAGGGTCTTTCACTTGGTGTTTATCAAGTTCTTGTGAGATTTCTAGCGTCTGAGTTCCTGTTATGATGACCGATTTGCCTACTGGTTAGCACCATCACATCACCAGAAGGTTCTCACCTGCAGCTTGCTTTGTGCAAAGATAAAATCCTTGATCCTGTTGATACTATTTTGCTCTAGGTTATACATATTTCTCACACATTTCAAACAGTGCTGCATGTAAGCAAGTGGGTGTTACTGTGTTAAAGTGTCAGTGTATTGGGGTTTGGTGTATCTGAAAAAAGATACATGTTCCAAGCTGATTGGAAGTGAAAGTGACTTTCACTGAATATGCTCTAGATGAACACCATGGTGGTAAATCTTTCAACAATAACAATATAATTTTTTTTTTCCCAAATTGTTTTTGGGACTTGATATTTCTGTCTTTCTGTTATTGTTTGGCCTGGAGGATTACAGTATCAGCTAGAGGTTGTTGTATTTTTATTTTTTTTGGAATAGACAGATACAAAGTACTTGTAATGAACAATTGCTTTCAATTGCAAAACTGAGGTTTTGTCACCTTCAGTTTCATTTATTAAGATTTTTATTGTGAAATTTGTTAGTTTTTTCCCCTATGAGCATGGGTCTTTGGATATTTCTTGTTTAATCCAAGTTCTCAGCCGCTGTAGTAGAAATAGTAGTAACAGCATTCCCTTTTTTTTCAAACAAGTCTGCAATTTCTTACCCGCAGTGCCTTCACACACAGAAAACTCTTGACTGCAGAATTTCGAGTCTGAGCCTCTGGCTACCATGCAGGCCCGTCCAGCTCATTGATTGCCTTTTCATCAAGGGGGCGGGGGTGTGTGGTAAGGAAGAGGTGAATGTCGCGCTGAGTGGCAAGTGGTAAGGGAGCAGTGGGAGAGCCACTGGCAGACAGGATGGAAGTTAAACACTGGCCTTCGGTCTTGTCTCACAGCAGGAGTCAAGCTTGTTGCCTTGGGGCAGGGGCCCATTTTATTGACCAAGCTGGTACCCCTCACCTGCCCAATCCCTGAATGCCTCACATGGATTTTCCCTGGGCCCAGCCAAGTCTTAAGAGAAGTCCATGTGTTATTGATTTAAATGTTCACCCTTGTAGACAGTTTCAACTGTATTCTGCTTTTCAAACATACCGTGTGGTGTTCAGCTGTGGCTTTAATGTCTTTTGAAGCTGATTCTGAACATTTCTACTATCTCTTTTATTATCTTGAGCCAGAGGGACCATCAGTCCCACTCATCCTCATTCTACGGTTAGCCCTACCAAGATCCACATCAATCCCATGTCCAGCCATGAGGAAAGGTCACCCCCAATTGAGTCTCTGACTGCAGATATATCAACAGCTCTCACAGGCCATCTGGAGATGTTAAAATGGACTCTTTTATGTCATAGACATAGTGTGATATCCTCATCACCTTCCATTTCCAACACATTCACTCCTGATGTGGATATCATCTCCACTAATGGCTGGATTTCCCTCTTAGCCTGAGCACCAAGTAAAGGTTCATTAACCCACAGATAGACCCCAGAGAATCAGTGCTTTCTTGGCCCACACCATTTTCAAAGACTTATATAACCCTTATTACAATACATGTTATAACTGAGATTACATGAAGATTGAAAGGTCAAGGGTTAAATGTTAAAATGCATGTTTATTCATTCATCCATGCATACTATTGACCCTATACAGGATTCTAGTCAACCAGAGCACCAGTGCAAATAGACAGGAGCATACACTACCATTCAGACTTATAGAAATGTTAAGTTTCCAGTTAAGTTATGCAACTTCAATGCATTTTAAACCCCCTACCTTTTACTACAAACACAACTTTTTTAGGTCTTTGTCTGTCTGGTTCTGATTAAACAGAGTAACCTCTTCGAAAACCTTTAAGATTTAACACAGTGAGCAGAAAGATGATTCTGTACCACTCTGCAAAACATCGCAAAACTGATGACTTGAGTCTTGTTCTGTAAAACTGCCAACATGATTTCTCAGTAGACCCAAAACAGAGAAAGGACTATTGCTTTCTATTGTTCCATTTTTCGGAATGGCATAATTTTTGGCAAAGTTTTACATGCCAACCCTACGGTAGTAAATATATCAGTGTATTAGTTGTTTTGTTGATACAATTTGTGTCATTCTATTTAAATTATATGGACAGAGTTGACCCAATGGCAGATTTGTGTCGAAAGTTTTGTTTGATCTTTATTTTTGTAAAGGCTGTGAACCTTTATTTCTTTTTGTTGTAATTTTTGTCCTGTGATTAAAAAAAAAAAGGGATATTTCAACAAAATTCAGAAGAAGTTCCATCACTGCTGGTGCTGGTTTTATTTATTACCTCTGGCTCAGCAGTGATGGAACAACAGTCTGGTCCTGTTGATGAATCTGCCTTGTCATCTTATTAATACCCCCACACTGCCAGGGCGGCTGCCATGGATTTTCCATCTAAATGGATTAAGGTTTCATTTCTTATGCCTAACCACCAAAAAGAGAGGTTTGGAATGAAGAAAACACGAGATAAAGAGCTTTGCATCCACACAATCACTCAGTTACTTCTCAGCCCTCTTTAGTTTGACCCCCACCATTTCGGGGGCGCCTGACAGAAACAGATCAGCTTTTTTTGAACAAGTCATATGCATATATGTATAATGGGGCTTAGTTTCTTTTGTGTATCCGTCATACTTAAAATAACTATTCATTTGGCAGTTATTGATACTGGCCAGTAAAAGAACAATGTTTATAAGCCTTTGTTGGGTCTAGAGCTCAGTTGTGAAGTTTATTTTTGACATGGGCACTATAGGCATGTAATGGTGTAAAACAAAATTGGGTTTATTATATATACTGGTACTTTATATGTGAAGTTTTATTGTTTTGGGATTTGTACCTTCGGATTTTGGGAACCCACTAATACCTGTGCTTTTAGTTGTCTGTTGTATAGAACGTCAATTGGGCTTCAGACCAAACCAAAAGAAGTCTTCTTGATTTGTCACAGCTAAAGTGTGACTGACACTGAAGTGTGGCCATCCATGCGTCTGGCACCCTGCAGGTGGGAGATAGTGTATACGCGCACTATAATCACACAAGAGGTTCCAGCTTGACCTCTACAATGTCACATGGTGCCTATAGATGCATCATGGCAATTGTCCTGCAGTGAAGGGATTTGTGGGGAAGACAGGGAGGGATAAGGGTGGGGGGAATAAGGTGGTTGGTGGAGTCAGCCCTGGATTTATGTGTTTGTAACCGAGCCATTTATGAGGAAACAGTTGCCCCCTTTTTCTTCAGGGGGAGATGCTTGTTTGCCACAGTAGTTGCTGTGCAAATATTAGCTGTCTGGGTGCACCTGCTGCCATTGTGGGATTGCACCCCTCCCTCTTGGTTTCCCACCCTGTATTGCCATACACTTCATTTGTCAAACCCACAAAGGAAGACAGACACACAATAGAGGATCATTTGAGCATTGCCTTGGCCCTGCTTTGGTATCCTGACACGGGGTAAACACTGATACGACCTCCCCTCCCCAGAGCGGGTGCTGCATGTCTTTAATCAGCAGTAGCTGCCATCACACCAGAGATCAGTTTAACACAGACCTCAATGTGCACAAGAAGCTAACCGCTACTATCCAACTCCCCTCATCTGCATATGTATTTATAGTTTGAGAAGACACACCAGTGTCAGAGCGTGGGGGCAATAGATGGCAGTATGTATTTATGTTGATGGAAGTCCTAATCCTATTGTCCCCTTATCCAAAGAGTTTTGTGTTCACCCTCAATCAACTTTAAATCCTGTTAATTCCCCGTTTCTCATCAATATTCATCTTCCCCTGTTGTATGAATTATTCTGGCCCTATGTTCTCCACTGCTGGAATACTCCCACTACTTTTTAACAAAAAATGTTCCCCAATGATCGCCTGATTTTTTTTTTTATATGATCCGCATTACTTACATGACAATTAATATTGAAAAATGGAATTGTTCAAGCTTTAAAAAATGATACAGCCAGCTGCTAAATTTGAAATTATACCTTTTGTTTTTTCATGTCCAATACGTTCGTTTTATCTTCTGTGTATTTGAACATGATGGTTTATTATCTCTCCTTTGAGAATAAAATATGTTAATTAAAAGTCAAATAATGTTGGAGGCATTTTTGTGAAGTATATAACAGAGAGGATTTGATTCAGCAAGTTTTTCAGCAACCTTGGAGAATCAAAAAAGGCATTGTTTAATGTAGTTTAAATTGATTGTATTTAACGGGAATGGTTTTGTTTTGTCATGACTGTCTGAATGGCTTAAAATTAAAACCTTGGAAATAGATTGAAATAAGCCTCTTGCACAAGCCTTTGCAAACAAATGTTTAAAGGGGATATAGTGATATCTTTCATGCCTTTAGATATTAAACCAACACAATATCCAACAATGGAAAAATCACTAAACTTCAAAAACAATTGAAGTTGAACTACTTCAGGCTATTGATTAGAATATTGGAGGGATTAGTCTGTTTACAGTCTTCAGTTTCTTAAAGCTATTTTGTGTGTTTAAGTTATCCACAAAAGGCCTTGGTATTCCCAAATGTTCCTTGATATTCAATGATTTTAGTCAAGTTAGTTTAAAGCACACTGATTGTTGAAGTACAAACACACATACAATTGTCTTTTTCAGCCAAATGTTTTTCCCCAAATGTTGCTCCTATTTTGGTTGCAAAGTGCCTTCAAATATTTCATGCAATCAGCATGCAACACAAAGTGTTTATAGCACCTCTTTGTTCCCTTCAGTCTCACTCTATGTGGTTGCCCCCTCTGTGCCCTCTCTCTCTCTCTTTTTTTTAAACTTATTGCTTTCTGCATGTGTCTGAGCTGTGTGTTCGTGTTTGTGTGCGCGTACACACAAACACTAATATCGTCACAGACACACACACACAGAGGGGGGTCCCTGGAGTTGGCCACAATTACTGTGTGTATGGTTGCTTACTCATTATGTCTGACAGGCCACAACACTTGCTCTCCTGCTGTCTCCTGTGCATCGCCTCCTACATCATCCCCTTTCCACACACTCACACACTCACACACACACACACACACACACACACACACACACACACACACACACACACACAGAGGGGGGGGGGGGGTTGTGTCCACTCATGCTAGGCTTCAGGGTGTCCACGTGTCTACTGCTCCTTTTTACACAGTTAAAACCTTTTTTAAGATTCTCTTAAAAACTATTCATGAACATTAGATCAGAGCAAAAATAAACCTGCCCTTTACAGTTTAAAAACATGCAGTTTCATATTTTAGTTCAATAATAAATAATCATTCATCATCATACATCATTCTGAACATACAACCTAAACAATTAGCAGTTAATTCAAACTAAACTGTCGATTCTTTAAATCTATCAGAATTTTGACTTTTCTTTTAGGCGAGAAATAGTCTATATAGCTTCACGTCATGATATGTGTACCAATATTTTATGACTACAGTGTTTCCCCTAGGTTGGAGTTGTAGCAGCAGTGGTGAAGTGGCTCAATGTTTTAATTTTTAATTTTTTTAAATTCTTATCATTAATATAATTATGAACCTTTATGGGACAAAATGATCAACCAACAACCACACTATTGTCATAACCCGGCTCGTGAGTAATGGCAAAAGATGAGAGGAGTCAGAATTTTTACCAAAGAAAAAATAATAATTTATTAAACAAAACAAAATCAGCAGCGGTGCAACACCGCATATAGGGGAAACACTGGACTACACCAATTAACATTTTCAGTCATTTATTTTGTTCACCTTAATTCCATCATTACTCAAATTACAAATACAAATTACCTTTTTTAAAACAATTGCTTTTGGTTGTTAAAGGGGATGCAAGTTTTTAGCATATCTGTCTTATAAAACATGTTGAAGTATGTTTGCATTCAGTGGAGCTGGACTACACAAGTTTGTCAGGAGTACGTTAAGTATATGGGATATGTTCATAACGGCTCTGGTAATTGTAACCGTCTGACCAGCGCTCTTTGAGGCAGTAAACCTATAATGGATATTTATATGGAGAAACTAAACATTGACAGAGAATTTCTATTTGGGTACACTTTTCTGTAAAAAAATAAAGATAAAAAATTAAAACATACATCTGAGGTGGGTGAGTGTTTGGGGCACATGCTCAGTGTACAGAGGCTGTGGTCCTCGAAGCGGGCCTTCCGGGTTCGAGTCCGACTCTATCCACTGTCCTATCTCTAAATTAAAGACATACAAATCTTTAAAAAAAAAAAAAAAAGATATATGTGACTGAAATTCATTGCATATAACAAATTCCATATAATGTCTAAATAATTGTAGTTATATTGTGACTAAAGTATTTCAGTATTATTGTGTTGTCTGGCATAAGGTGTTTCCTAACCTGTTTGGCTTATACAGACTTTGTTTCATAGCTTTCTTGTAGAAAGCACAAAGGTATTTTTGTAATTATTGTATTCAGTAATTTGCAAAAAATGTTCCACATTTTTTTTGGCACCTAAACAACACCTTTGAATCGCAAATTCATAGCTAGTCAACCTTTAGCTATTTTTGTATTACAAGTGCAGTATTGCTGCTCCTTGCAACATACCGCCTGCAGCTAACCCCAACACGCTTTTGTCAAACAAGGCATAAATGCAAATGGAGACGCACGGCTCCAATTAATTGGCCATAGATATGCAGCTACACGAAACCATTAATGGGGAGCAAATAGCTTTAACTTTGTTTCTAATGTAATATAAACTTTAATTAATAAAGTGTGTGATGAAGTGGAGACTTATCAAACAAGCCCTGTGTCCATTAAAGGCCCTAAACCCTCACAAGGCAGCTTTATTAAACCCAGTTTCAAAACGTGTTTATGAGCCCCATGAAGGGAAAACAGGGAGAAATGCAGAGACATGAAGAAAAAGAAATGAGTTTGTGTAATTAGTGAAAATGAAGAGCTTTTAATCCAGGAGGAGGGGTGGGAGGAAGGGAAATAGGGGGGTAGAGGGTGTTAAGAGGGAAGTATTGGCATGGTGAGATGGGTGGGAGGGACTGTGGATACAGTGCTTAGCTTACTTTTGTTTGCCCCCGAAGAAATGAGCAAGGACCCAAAAGCACACACCTAATAAAGCTGCTCATCATAAAAAATGTGTTTATTTTTGTAAAGGGCTTTGAAGCACAAACTCCTTCACCTACAGGACCTCTTTAAAAAAATAAAATAATTAAATCAATAAAAAAAAACATGGGGCGTTGTCACATGTTTGCACTGGCTTGTGTGGGTGGATGCGGGTTCAGCTATTAAGTTAACAAGAAGTTGAACTTGATTTCAAGTGTTATAGTTTTTTCCTCTTTTAATAACCCCGTCAATATTTTTGTTGTGCGGTTAAATAATCAGATTCACAGACAACTATCTTGTTTTTTCCATATTTGTCGTATTGTGTCTTTAGCACTCAATCATAGCTTTACCTCAGCAGACAGTCTCTCAGACTATTATCAACAGAAATGTTATTTCCTCTTCCATCTGAGTGTGGCATTTCCTTGTTCCATTTCATGACACACATCAAGACAACTTCCACTGACAGTTTCTGCTTCACCGGCGCTGACCTTCTAAAATGAATCCAGATGTTTTAAGTGATGGACAGAAGAAGAAGAAGAGACCGAGGGAAGCGGTCATGTTTTGGAGACAGACCGGGTGATGGTATTGCTTCAATGGGAAAGCACAATCATCCCCTCTAATAACACTGCTGCATCCTTTCAGTGCCGTTGGCGGATACATACATGACTCTAAATCTTCTCTTTTGGTTTATAGCCACAGACCATTTTAGCTTTAAGTGTAGCGAATCAGTTTTCCACACCCAAGCGGACGATGTTAAGTCATTTCTGAACATTGTCTCAGGTAAGGACCCCCTATTGTTTACAACAGAGGCATGGGCCATTTTCTTGTTCTTTTTCTTACTGCCAGGAGCTCAGCGAGTGATTGTTCATGCCTGCGAGCTCACTTAACCTCTCCCTCCCGTGGAGCTTCTCTGGCACCAAACCCGCTCTTAATGGATGTCGGAAGTTCTTCTGCGGGCAATGCCTTTGTCTTTGTAGAGGAATTACAACTCTCATTAAAAAGCCGTTTTTTTGTTTTTTTTTCATTATCAGCTTTACTTTAAATAAGTATACTTAAAAAATGCAATCTTACATGGCCTACTTCTCTCACAGCTCCCCATACACGAAGCAGGAAGCTCCCTTCCTTTAATTTTTTGCTCTGATGCTTACCGAACAATTACCCGCACCCTCCTTTTATGTCTGTTTCAGTCCGGCATACGGCATCAGACAGATGGTAAACACAGAGCCGACTGCTGACAATTATTTCATCCAGCTTCTGAGAAGCACAGCCAGCACATATTCCTGTTGAATTCCTGCCCGGGCCTTTAAAGTGCAGAACCTTTTTTGATTGTCATGTTATGATTGTCCCGCCCTTTACGCTATACTGAATGCAACACCACAGGAATCAGCATGTTTGTTTAAAAGGAAGATTCTCCAGACACAGGAAAGATTAATCAACAGGAATCATAACGAGGCTGTTGTGTGTGAGTAGACACATTTTTTTTTTGTATTTTTTAATGATGAAATTTTAGTTGTTTACATTTCTTTCTTTTTTTTTTTTTTGCTGTTGAGAAAATACTTTTTGGGAAATTCAAAATGAGCTTCTATTCCAGAAGTCAGCTGAATATCCTGAACTGCAGATACAGTTTTGATTTATTTTCATCCTGCCATGAAACTACAGCAAGTAATCACAATTACTTGTCTTTTTTATTTAAAGCTCAATAACAACACCTACACAAATTAGATTTATTAATACGCTATACCTTCGGTGTTATTAATTAGCAACACATTTTAAATGAAAGGAAATTGAAGGCAAATGGAAAGCTCATCATCACATCATCTCCCATGACTCCAGGCTCTCTGACTTTGTAAGTGACAGGGATGCGAGTATATGTAATGGATCCACTACCTTTCCTCGATGTGCTTTGTTCTCCCGGGAAATGAAGTCCGCGTTGGCTTCCTCTGCTGCTTTTAAATCTGTGGAGTCCCAGAAGGCAGAAACCCATGAACGGCCTCTGGGAATACTTTGTGAGCTTCCAGCTCTGATAAGAAGACAGCTACCTACAACAGAGGTGGAGGGATGGACAGAGGAGATGCAGTTGGATGGCAGTATGGAGGGAAGGTACCAAGGTGTAGGACATTATTAAAGGACAGAAAGTAACAAGAAAAAAAGTGGACTTTGTTTTGCATTGTTGAGCAGCTTATTAAAATAAGGATAACATGTATGATAGGCAAAAAAAACATAAACCAGACTTTTTGTTTTTTGACGTGTTTACACATGCATACACAAACTAACACTTAAAACCTGAGACCACTCATTTTCCATCTGATGAAATTGGTATGCAGAAAAGGTGCTCTGTCCTTCACTGGTGGCCTACTTTGAAAGTAAAATAGCAACTATTGGAAAAAATAGAATGCCAATACAGTACTTAATATGCGTGCATATCAGGCCTGCGCAATGCTGCGAAGGCAACACCTGAGAGGAATATGAAACTCGGGGGCCAGGTGCTCAGTTCCCCGGGAGAGTGGGGACCGCAGGGTTTGGAGAACAGAGGGAGTGTTTGAAGTCCTGGAGGACGCTGCTGATCGTGGGTGGTATGGGAAGTCACAAGACTCAAAAACACATGCTGCCACCTGGTTGTCTGAAATAGGCTGCCGTGCAATTAATGTGGGTCCTGAAGTACACCTGCAATTTGGAAGTTTTTGCGGATTCATTTTCTCAGTGTATTTTTCTTGTTTGAAGATCTTGTGAAGGAGGATGGACTTAGACATTTCTCAGATTGCACACTTACTGAAATTGGTACTTCTCACAGCCCCTGTCAGCGCGGGCTGACTTTTATGTTCTTCTGTACGTCCCTTTCTTTTTTTATACACAAACAAGTTCAAATATTTGCAGTTTAAATGGCATTCAATCTTACACCAGGCAGAGCTGACGCAAAAGACACACTTACCATTTTTAGCCATCCACCCTGCTAAATATTTGATTCATAGTCATCATTTTTGCCGTTGTTGCTTATCTATATATTACATATAAATAACATTTCTAATCAGTTACACTCTAACAGTTCTATTTCTAGAAACAAAAGGGCCACATTCAAAGGTATTGCAAACTCAGAGACAAGGATGATGTCTGGGAAGATTGTCTGCCCTGATGGAATCTTGACTCGTTTGAATGTCTGAGATCTGATGAACTATGATAGGTTGTCTGTGACTCAGATCAAAACGGCAGAGGATTAAACCTTCCTTGTCAAATATTTTTCAATTTTATTTCTTTTCTAATTAAATTTGGATAGATTTTCCCTCGTGATTGTTGAGGTTATTTTGGTCCCCCCTTTTTTTTTTTTCTGTTGCCTTTGACAGACACAGTGGAGGGCTGGTCCCCAAGTGTTTCTTTGTGCGTCTCGACCCTACCCGACTCTACTGCTGTTACAGATAAGAGCACCTGGGTTGAAAAAAAGAAGAAGCAGGCAACAAGGAAGCTGTCTATCAGAATGAGCAATACACCTGCTTTATCCAGCACATATAATCTCATTTAAAAGAGTTTGGGGGAATGTGAGAACACCTAATCATTTACATACACATACATAAACCCACCACACATACAATTCTGCATTACACTATAGTTCTAAATGACCAGCAGGAGACTGTTTTATATCCCTTTCAAGATGATCCCTGCTGCTTTCTTGCGCCTCCTCCAGTGGAAGGCTTATTCTGTACTGTAGGATCTGTGAACCTCCTCGCCTCTCTAGTCCCAGCACTGCAGCCTGGATCAGCGTAACCCAGGTGAATTTATGGTTCGGAAGGAGAAAGAGTAGAAAGCAACATAATCATTAGCGTGGTTCAGTTTCCTTTCACATGAGCCTGGATCAGTGGCATTCTCTAACTTCTAAAAAGCGTTTATCCCTTTGTCCATGTGACTTCAGAAGCGTCTCTAAATTCATGTTTTTTTTCCCCCACTTCGGCTTTTTATATGAGTGTTTCATGGCAGAGAGCACTGAAATGAAAATTCTGAACTCAATGAATGTAACCTATTCATACGACCCGGTGAAAGCACTTGCTTTTAGTGTATATTTTACCACAGCGCATGTTGATTCACGTCGTCAACACATTTCTGAGGTGGAGTCTATCAGTTCAGAGGCTGGTGCTTAAGAGAATGGCTGCAATAACCATTCGGGGCTCTAAATTGCTTAAGTGATGTACTTACATGTCAAAGCACCACAAACTCTGCCTTTTTGGGGCTGTAATGCTGGTATTTCAACTATTGTGGTTTCACAGGAGTGGTATCTTAATAGCATATCAAATGTAGGTAGAGCACTATGTGGAGTAGTATCCACTACGGCTGCTTTGCAATTGCCTTGCAGCTGTCATGAGTACTTTTGTGGGAAAGTTTGATATTTCGCCCTCACCTGCTTACAGCATTGTTTAAGCTTACTGAATTCCATGCCATCTACAGAATATAAGGCATTATAACTATGCAACAAGGAATACAATAGATTGTGCATATCAGTGCATAATCTCTATGCTTGCATGTTACCTACATTTTCCCCTGAATTTAACCAAATTCTGTTGCCATAGCACCTGGAAAAATGCCATCATGAATTATTACTTTCTCCGTCTAATGCAATTTCTCTTGGCAGGCTTTAGCAATTTTCCTTTAACATGTGTGCCCTTACGCTCTATATGTCACAGACAAATCGGAACATCCATAAAATCCAACTGACAAGTGACACTTGGGCGGAGATGAACATCTGGTGCCGGCACAACCTGTGTTTATTGTTGTTTATGGCTATTAAGGGGGAAACAGCAGCAGGGGTGGAACAATTTGGAGGATCCACATTGATCTTTTTCTTTCTCCACGTGTGACTCATAGTGCACTTTCACGTGTGTGTGTGTGTGTGTGTGTGTGTGTACTCTTATTTTTGACTTGTAGGCATCTGTGTACCTCTATTTTTTATTTTTTTTCATTTATAGACAGTGTTACTATCTGCCCGAGACAAAAATGTACCAAGGAGTCAGAAATTCTTTAGGCTTGTGGGGGCCTGTGTGTTTGTTTGTTAGAGTTTGCAGCCAAATAAACTGGAGCGAGAACACACATTCCAGAGATCTTCTTTTGCCATTCGACAGGTTTCTGCAGTTTCCCTTCATGTAGCACTACCTACTGTACTGAAAGGCTTGGAGCAGCAGAGCCTGTGTACTTCCTTTTGATCAGCACATCACAGTAACTTCTGCAAAGTACCCCCACATGCTTCCCTTCAAACAATTATTACCAACCCTTAGTGGAGACTGGACTCACTCTTTTGGACTTCCCCTGGGCTCAAGTCTTATCTTACATGTCATCATTATGATATATTTCAATATGATGCCACTTTGAGAAATAAACGACACAGTTAAGGATATTATTGGCTGACATTTACAGCTTTGTTGTGCATTTACCTGCATATGCAGGAAGTAAGCTCACTCAAGAGCCCGTCTAGAGTTTGTAGAAATGTTCTGCAACAAGAAATCATAAAGTAGGAGCACATGACTTATTGTGCATTCATATTTTCAAGCTACAGAGTGTGGGGAAAATACAAAAAAAGTAAAGGTTAGGTCAGCATTATGAAACATTATTGGATCCATACACTCTCAGTTTCCCCTCTACATGCATAACTTGTGACTCAGCATCCCTTTCCCTGCCAACAGGTTAATACAGACTCTCATCCAAGTCATCCAAAAAGCAAGGCAGCAGCAGGACTCATAAACAGGACCATGATCAGCCCACCAAGAGGTGCATGTACTTACACTGTCTGTGCCCCTAAACGCCATGGATACCCCTAATTCCACTGAAGCACAAGTCAAGAATCCAATTAGCCTACTGCTACTGCAGTCATCAGGCATGCCGTGTCAGAGACAAAAGCCTGCTTTACATACAGTGTTTTTGACCTCCTACCTTCTTCTACTGCGCCGAGCCAATCTATCATTACTGCTCTTTAAGCCTCACTAACCTGTTTTTATTCTCGCTGACTAAACAACGGGTAATTGTAATCAAGATTTGGACTCAGTGCTCTAAAGCATGTAGAATCACAGGCTGCTCTCCAGTATGCCAGATTTAAAATAATTACAGCCCAACCACTTCTTCTGTCACAGAAGGGAACACTTTAACTACTCATGAGAGGTGTCAATTTTTGTAACCTTTTTCATGTGTATGACTATATTTAATTTTTCAACACTTCAGGTCTCTTCCTGCTTCTTCTGGTATTTTTCAAGTTTCTCCCAACAATTATGTCTTTCAAAACCATTATTACGTGTCCATTAGTGGCCAAAAGAATAGTGATTTCACTTGCGGTGTAGTAATAGGAAGTAGCTACCATGAACTACAGGGCCACTATGATTGTAAGTGAGCAGATTAAGATGAACTTTTTAATGCAAAAGTGTATTTTTGTTTCTCCTTTTTTTCTCTGTATTTTGTACGTTTTGCAAGTCTTCTCCATCTCACTGGTTCTTTTTTCCATTCTCCTTCTCTGCAGTTAATATCTTTTGTTTACTGAAAGAATAAATAAGTAAACCGAGGCACACTGAAAATGACTTTACTGTCACTGTAACGTCAGCGAACAACGCCTCTTGGCTGTAGTTTCCTCCGGGTCGCCCGGTATAATCAAATGGGCATTCACAGGTGTTTTAAACACATATCATCATCATAAAGATTGTTCATGGTGATGGCCTCAAATGGGACTTTAGCGTGCGACATGACGTACATATAGTATATCAAAAAGCATTTTTACAGACACAAAGCAAATGCAAAAATCCACATTTACAAGAATAACAAGAAAGGTACCAATTAATGTAAATTAAACATAGTGCTCAACGTCCTCTACCCTCACTGAATATAATAAGCTAAAAAAAAAAAAAAAGAACTCAATACTTCAGCTGTCGCTCTGCCACTGAATGGGAATGGGGGAGTGTGATCTTTAGTTTACTGTCCCTGACCACGTGGACACCGCACAGCACATTAGTTTTCAATCCCATTTATCTCTTTAAATGCAACGTGCATTTTCATACGAAGAGGATTCTGTGAATCTGTTACCCAACCTTCATGCAATAATGTCCTTTGTCTGTTAAAGGTAAATACAGTTTTTAACATTGATTCAGTATAATAGCTTTTAGGCTACTATTACCTTCTATACAGTGGAGAGAGCATATTTAGTTTGGACTTTTGTCTGTGGAAGGGCTTACTGTGCCACACGATTTTGACATACTAATGGTAGCTGATTGTAGCTGCAGGGCATTACGGTCACAATGCAGCTTGTTGCAATAAAGAGGCTACTGGGTATCATCAGAATGGTTGAAAACAGCCATTATGCATGTATACAAAGAGAAGGAGAGCAAGAGAGAGAGAGAAGGAGATACTCCTTGTAAACATCCAGGCAGGTGAGCAGCTCAACAACTACTGCGGTTCTGGGATTTAAATGCGGTTCACGACTGAGTGCCTCTCCTAACGCTCATATTCTCCCTGCCTCGCTTTTAACTCTATCCCCAGGTGCCGCATGTTGCATCTTTAATCAGGGCATGTCTGCCTTGACACCATCGTGTCACCAGAACATGCTTCTCTGCAGCTGTGTGAAGAATAGTCATCAGGAGGTGACACGATGGAAGCTGTTACAGCCTCAATCACATCCTGGGACCAAACCCAGCGTTTTATTTTATGTGTGTGTTAATTTGTGAGTGTTTGCGGTGTGTGCAGAAGGGCAGTGCATGCAATTTTAGTGGCAGACACAGCACCAGCTGTCTTTTATGCGATTGGGGACTTCCAACTTCACTGTATATGTCTGTCCCTGTGTTGATTGCCAAGGATAAACCTATTGCCGCTAACAAGCGTGGAGTCGAGCTGCCAGAATAAGAAAAAAGTCATTTCTCCCTCCTCTTGTCCTCATCACTCGGTAAACCTTGACATTTTACAGCGCAGAAATGTGGAGTATTTCTTAAGTCCTTTCACGCCTCAGTTGACAAATTGGATCAACCTATCGGTTAACCTTCACAGGAAGAAGAGATAATACTTGAGCACATTTCTTAAAACTAAAACATAAGCACGGCCGTCTTTTCCTTGTTTGACATGGTTTCATGCGTCATTCTTCTTAGCTGTGTGCTTTGACACACCTGCATGTTTATTTAATGTGCGACGGCGGCAAAAAACGTATCATTATAACTCCTATTTCCTATCTCTTAGTGTTTATGGCCATAACAGAGACTTAATACAAATCAAAACGAATTCTCCTTGCTTGTTTGGCATCGTGTTTTTTTCATCTTGAAATAATGAAGAACTATCACAAAAAGAACAAGAACTGGGCTTCACATGAAAAGAAGAGAAAGGGTAAAGAGAAATAACTGTGCTTTACAAGAGATAGAAAGAGGGCAGATTATGTTTTGTCAGCTGACAAACGTACAAAATGCAACCCTGTCGAAACCACTCTAAAGTAGGACAATCACTGTACACAATCAGAGCAGGTTTTTTTCTGTAGAAGATGGCACCCAGAACATGCTCTGTCCTATTTTAACTACATGTTGAAGGAACAAACACTTGAAACAAACAAAAAAAACAAACAAACAGATAATGACTCATTGCCACGAGGCTTGTTTGCTTTCTCATCACATTTTGAATAAGAATTATTAAACAATTTTATGTCGTCCTGGAAGGGATTGATTTGTGACCTTTTCTAACTTATCTCGGCGAAAAGTCTGTTAGAAATGGAAAATAGCTAACTTAAGATAAAAGACACAAAGAAAAAGGACTGTTGTAATGCCTGTTTCAATCCTGTTATCCATAACTTGTCATTTTGAGTACCTTTACATGTAAAGTACATTGAGCTCTGCAGTCTGTTTTAGGTGTTTCAAAAGTTTTTTTCAAAAGATGCCGTCTACTTTCTCCTGTGCTACCTTCAGCTACCTCCAAGTCTAGGCAAGTCTTAGATCGATCTCTCTCTGAGGGCACATGGGTTAAACTGAAATCAGTATTCTTGCACAACTCTTGACACAGAAAGCACACATATTACTTAATATCACCTTGAAAAATGACCAATAGTTCAGGTAAAAACCATAACACTTCCTCTGTTTCAGCCTCTTTCATCAGTCCATCCTTGGGCTCTCATGTAGCACGGTGCTGGGAGAGGTAATAGAGACTGCGGGGGCATCAGTAATCCTGTCAGCTGTCCACCAAACAGCCTCAGCTTCAAATCTCTGTTCTTCATCCCCACATAGTGACACAGCCCTGGCTACAGCGTTGTCTACTGAATGCAAAAGGTTGGACAGCACGGCGGGGTCTTAACAGACACCAGGGGCAGCTGTTTGGACCATCAGCCCATCGCCTTCCCACCAGCGCTCAGGCGCATTGGGTCACAACGAGTGGACTCGGCAACCACCAGAGAACAGTTTCCTAGAACTGATTGGCTGTCAGGCTCAATCCATTCGCTGCCCCCAGGAGCATGTCTCCATGACCAATTTAAGAGGCAGAGGCAGAGCCTTCCCACACTCCCTGCCTCTGAGACGGAGAACAACAGCCATGTGTAGATGTGGGCAGATTTAATATATACTTGTTAAAAGGCTGTACCGAACCCCAGGTCATTGGAAAAGCTCAGAGTTATTGATTTAAGAGATTTTTTCACTTGCTTAGGGTTGTTGTTTTCTCTTTTATGTTCGTTTTCACTGTCTGTTTTTGGACAAATTTGGACTGCGTCGGTTTAAAAGCAAATTTGAGGAATCCCTTATGTGGATTAGATCCTAATGGTTTAGATTATTTACTAACTTTGGGTACTTCCATATTAACATTAAATTAAATAAATGTTTTTCTCAAGATGTACTATATTTATTTATAATCTTCAAATTCTCTTGTAATTTAAGAGCTATCTTTTCACAGCCATAAAGTCAATTTTTCAGCAACTCATTTCCCTGATGTTACTGCTCCTATTACCCACCTTTGACAGAAACTGACATTTCCATGGGAAACGCTGATGGGTTGCAGGAGTCCTCCTCCTCTGCTCTTGGAATAGAAACAGGGAATGGGGTCACTGAGGGAGATCTGTGTTGTCTCAATTAGACGAGGAGGCGTTTTTCTCACTGGGCCCAGATCCAGGCCCAGCTGTGTACCTTCCACCGTGGGCTGAGCCTCTCCCTGCATACTGAAAACATTACTGGCCACAGGTCAGAGTCCAGCTCCCTATTCACACACACCATTTTATTTTGATTCCTCCAGTAACCAGAAGCAGATGGCTTAAGATGGGACAACGGATAACTCCTGAACATGAGTCATTTGCTTAAAAACTCAAACGACTGCTTAGTTGAAGGGATACATTTATGATTTTGAAAGTGTGTTTTGACACAGTTAAGTGTGTGCAATCACACTCAACTCACTAACCACGGTTTTCATCATCATTATCATTATCAGCCACTTCCCCCACTCCCTATTATTATGAAGCCTTGTGATGATTGCATGGTTGAGAGCCCCCACACCCAAACTGCAGCAATCACTGTTATGTTTCACCTTGATCTATAAAAACACCTTCAGCAGTCTTTGTCAAGGTCAAAGCTTCACAAAGGGTGAATCGTGGAAATGACTTATGTTGGGATACTTATTAATTTCATAATGAAGCATTTATTATTACAACAAAAAAAAAAAAGTTTTGGAAATGTGTATCTACTCAAACCTCAGGTGTTATTACCAGACACTTATCTTGTTTTCAACAAAGTTGGAAGACTTTTCTGTATTCTGCTTAAGTTTAAACAATCAATACAGGTCTGCCAAGCTGAAAGCCAACTAAATGATTTAAAGTCTCGCAGTCAAAAGGAGAGGCACTGCCTTTTTTTGCAGGGGGAGCATGCTTTTTTGAGATTCAAGATAGCTGGAAGGAGTGGGTAGAGAGCAAATTGGTTTTGCGGTTAAGAGAGACACCTCTGTTTAGCCTTCGTCAGTGGGAGAAATTGGTCACAGCTGGATTTCACTTCGGTTGGTACGTTCAGATCTTGCGCTTGCTCTCTATTTTTTTGAAAGTCTCGCTCATTATTCCAGCTATGACTGGGCCGGGCACCTTTTTTTTTTTACTCCAACACAAGTCTTTATCTCACCAGTGGACACTCGGCCACACCTTTGTTTCCCCCCCTGGTACCTTCATATATTTTCTTTTTTTTCTTGTTTATTCACTCTCGGTCCCCCTATTTGTTTTGCTTGAGTTGTTCCCCCCTGACTTTTACCAGGTTTGAAAGGTGTTTTCAGTTCGATATCTATGAAATGGCAGATATAGTGAACTTTGAAGGGTATTTCACCGGTCAATTTGTGCATATTCACACACTCTCTTTGGGAATTGGTATTTCTGTGGATCTGTGGCAAGGGCTGAGGCCACTGACTCTTCCTCAGAATCCATCTCCTTTAGACAGGCTGGCAGCACTCCAGCGGCTCAATCCTCAGTGTGAGCCCCTGAGATGGAGGACAGGACACACGTCTGCAGGCAGATTGCACATTTGAGGGAATAAATTGCCTCGTAGAGAACCAGACTCCACATTGTCTGTTCCTCTCTATTCCTTTGCCTTTATTGTAAATATGTTTGTCAAAGACCTGTCATCTGCAGTTCCTTTTATTTCCTTTCAAGGCCTCGCTTATTTTGTGTTGTGTGCTCAGTTGGATGGTCTGTGTCCGGAAGTGAACATGTGGTAGTGTTTAGCTTTGTAATGCCCGGGGTTTTATGGACGTCTTGAGGGAGATATCACATGGAAAGCGACCAGGACGGGGATTCTGGGCCAGCAAACAGTCTGAATGTCCAAGTGTTGGAGAACTCTTGTTATCACAGACCCTCCCAAGGGTATACCTCAGTCCAAGGCCCACAGAGAAGGCTTAACATGGCTGCCAAGCCATCTCTAATAAGCCAATTTTTTTTTATTTTTTTTGCTCAAACACAAGTATTTTTCAATGGAAGCGTGATCTGTTTGGTGACTCCTTTTGGCTCAGAGCGAGCTTGAACTCCCCCTCAGTTAATGGAATGTGTAACAGATACAACCACCAGAGACTTTTCTTCACGTGATTATGTTGGCGCTGGTGAATGTTTTATGTGTTTTATTCAAACATTATTTTGAAAGACATTTTCCTTCTAATCTATTTTCACCCTCCTTAGTTTTCAGAAAATGAACCTAAAATACTGATGATTAAACATTTATTTTTATACATTCCTCTTGTCAATTTTTCACAACCAAAAACAGGTCAAAAGTGACTGCCAGTTATTTGTCTTATCAGGGAACCAGGCCACGAATCAACCATGCCAAAGTTCACCTCTGGATGATATAGTTTGTAGTAAAGGAAACATTGCTAATATCTTTAATATCTTTATCTTCTCTGGTATTTTAATGACTGAGTTTATCAAGAAAAAATACCTCGACATTCCTGTAACTGTCGCTCACCTCATTCATCCAATGTCATACAGGGTGATGAAAACTTTTGACTGTTGTATCACTGCCATAAGGCTTCATGCCACCATTGTACACAGTGGCTTAAGAGTCAGCGAGCTGCCAAGACATGCCTCTGTACTGTTGGATGTCTTGGAGAATTCTAGTCGCAAATATAAAACAAAAAGAGGGATTGCATTGTTGTCAGAGAATTACATTTTAGCCACTGGGCAACTCTAAAACACGTTTAAGTGTTGGCAAAGACTTTGATCAGCTGTTATAGACATACGAAGTTGGACAGCTTACTGTATGTGTACTTGGCAGAGACAGAAAGAAATGGGCATACATCCAAAATCCTATTTTAAGATAGAGGAAAAACAAAAAGAAAAACTTTTGTTCGAGTTTATCTCGATGTTTGTGGAGCTTGTGGTGGTAACTGCCAGACAACTTCTGTTGTTTTCTAGACTTTATTAAACTTGCTTTATTATTGTGGCCCACCATCTGGCTGAAATATGCCACCTATAGTCATATTCTCCACACACCTGGGACTCCAACTAGTGTGGCAGCTTGAAATGTGCCCGAGCCCTCCAGGGCCCATCAGTCTACATGCAGCGCTCAGAGGAAACATGCGACATGTGGCATAATTGAGTCAGCCAACAAATACTGTAGCAAGAATCAGCCAACTAACACAACTAGTCAGCGCCCAGCGGAGAGCTAAGGGGTGTATAGGATGGAATCAGATAGAAATGTGCATGTTTGAGATTATTAAAGACACTGTATTTCTGTTTAATTTGAGATAGTATAGGACCCTGGAGGTGAGGGGGAAGACAGCTGAGGCACTGACGAATGGGCCGAGAGAACCCTGAAGAGCATGTGAGGTCCTCCGGTGAGAGTTTCAAGTGGCTGGAGAGAAAAGAGAGAATGGGTTAAAGGAACAACTTACTACGAAAAGCAGCCAGAATCCCCTCCTCGGTTTAATTTGCCCTCTCAGTGGGAGATCATTGTTTCCTCATGTTTTATTTTTGCTGGCTCTCCAGTTTCTTTGTCCAACGCTCTTACCGCATGAGAAATGCAGCATGACTCCTATGGGCCTCTCTGGTAACTCACTCAGTTTACTTAAGTCTTGATATTTAGGCTGTAATGGTGTGGTCATAGGATTTAGTTATAGTGTGTAAGTGAATACAATTTAAGTTGTGGCTCTCTCATTTGATGGTTGTGTAGAATTTTTTCCACAAAATTGCTGACACTGAACCTGGAAAATAAATAAATGGGACAATCATGCAAAAGCAAAGGCAAAAAAAAAAAATGGAAATCCTAGAATTAGTGAGTTTCTGTATTTAATTTGAAAGCATGGAATTACAGGATCATTAAGCAGTTAGGAGGCTGTGTAGGAATTTGTAATTTTCCTTCAAATCATATAAAAACTTGGACTATTAGTCACAATGAGTTCATCTTTTCAGGCCAAAATAAGCTGTTTGTATCTCTCCAACTGTTAGAGATCAGTAGTAACAAACTATAGCCTCTATAATGTGCTGATATGACAATTTATTAATTTGTATTAATAAAAAAAAAAAAACAGTTCCGAAAAAAAAAAAGTTAAAGTCATATCCTTGAGAAAGTTTAGAGAAAAAACATTACGCCATACAAGTGGTAAATCACACTGAGTCTGTTTCTTTATCTAACCATGTGAACATGATCTTTTGTTGCTAAGAAAACAGAAAGCCATTGGCTGATGTACCGCTTAGCCCCACTGAGAACTGAACTTAAACAGCCTGTTTTTTTTTCATGGGGTTTAAGGTGAATTGTAGTCAGAATGCTGGGGCTTGTCAGTCTCTAAAGACCCCATCCTTATATGAAAAATCAAACCTTCATACTGTTTGTAACATTGGTACACACTTATACCTTTTAAAGCACAACTTAATACAGTAAACAACTGCATCCCTGATGTCATTTGTTGACAGCTAGCACTCGAGTGAAGCAGGTGCCTTCAGCATTCCTTCTTCTGGCTGCCCAGGAGATAGTGCCTCTTTGATTGTTTCTTCAAATATGCAAGGCAGCGCTGAGGGAACAGATTGTTTGTTCTAGATTTCCTGAGAGACTCCCACCTTGGGCCTAAACAGAGCCGTTGTGATGATTAGCAACAAAGTGTGCTACCTCTCCGTTAAGCCATTGGGAGGAGAGGGGAGGGGCTAAGAAATCTTCTCTCTAACAGTGCTGCTTCTTCTTTCTAAAAAAAAAAAAAAAAAAAAAAAAAAGCTAATTAACCCCTTCTAAATCTGTAATTACAGTTTAAAATGTTAAACTTGTATTGTGTGCATGGACACTTGTGTTTTAAGGGCTTGGTGTTATTGAAGTGTGAGTGAGGAATAATACATGCCGACATGTGGTGGTTCCCCAGAGTGCAGACTCAATAATGTCTCTATTATGAAAACCAAGTTCCCTTCATTCTCAGACCAATTTGTCTTTTGTGCTCAGCCATGTAACAGAGCCTTAATGCCATTTTATGGGATTTTGGGGGGTAACATAATTATCTCCTTGGCTGCAGCAAGTTGACAGCCAAGGCCTAAGGGAAGGAGCCGGTGCTAATCAACCATCTACCCACTGTCACAATGACAGAAATGTTGGCACAGGAAAACAAATGAAGAGCGGGATAGACCTCAGAAAAGGGCTGTGCTCTGAAGCTACAGCCGGTGATATTGCGCATTAGAAATCCACATAATGTTTAAATGGGTCGTCATCTATCAAATCCACCTTTGACCAAGCCAGGGTTTCACCATGTGTCAGTGGATGATCTCTAATCTGGATGTTCAGCTTGTTGTACCAATGTGGTTTATATCGTTTGTAAAATTCATGAAGACATCAGAATGTTCATGACACATTTTCAGTGTTATAATTCAGATTGCTGTGCTGAACGTAGGAGCAATAACTAAGGTGATCTGTTAAATAGCTGATCAAATATGTAAGTAATTGCAGTGCAAAGTATGCATTTGTTTTTTCATTTTTGTAGAGGAAGCTTGTGTAAATTATGGAAAGAAATGCTTAATTTTTCCTATGTGAAAACTATGGTTATTAATTGGTTAATGCCATCTGTTGCTGTCGTGCCCATCCTGGCCTGTCAGCTTACACTTCAACATGCATAAATGTATTTGCATTCTAATGTTTTTTTAATTTCCTTTACTTTCTGATGAGAAACGTTGACAGAAAGTATATATTTTGGATATCATGTAATTATTGCTTTTATACCCTGCAGAGTGAGAGCAGTCTGTGTCACATTTTGGTTAAATATCATCTTGTTACCTTCCATGTAATTTACCGACATGCTGATGGATTATTTCTGAAAACACTCTGTTTTTCGTCCTGCAGTGAAAAAAGATGTCAAAGACGAGACTGACGACAGAATGCAACAATTCAAGAAAAAGGCCAAAGAGCTTCGCATCTTGGACTCCAAAACAGCGCAGAATCTTTGTGAGTATAACCTTTTATATTTTTAGCGCATATTACAGCCAGTAACCACATGTTTAACACAGTTTGTTCATGAAGTACGATGTTCTTTTTAACTATGACTTTTATATCAGGAATGTCAGTGTTATTTTCTCTGAAACCCGAGGAGTGTTCCCTCAAACGGCATTGTTCAGCTGATGGGGAAAGCAAAACGGTAAAAAGCTCTCAACAGTGATGATGTTTTTCCTGAGACCCTTTGGGGAAATGTTTTCTTGGCAGTTGGTAAGCGGTCACCACAAGTGCATATAGATTCTGTCCGAGCGCTCTGTCTGTAATAATGTGTAAAACAAATTCCTATCAGAACTGAGCTCTAAAGCTATGTGTAGGCGTTCTGAATCCCCAGGAGTCTAAGTTGACTGAATGTTTAATACAACATGTACCACCTCTCCCTCTTTCCTTGATTTTGGCAAGGTGGATGGAAAGATGTTTTGTCTGGGTGTCATTTCAGGTTAGATGCAAATTGTCTCTAAAACCTTCTGCCTTAGAATTTCACTAACAGCCTGACCCCTCCACCTTGTCTCTTCCATATGAACCTCCTTGATCCCGAATCCATAAAACGTGTGCATGAATTCACAAACAAATTGAAGGGCTGCAGTGTTGGCAATATTGTGTTGATTGGAGGGGTAGAGAAAGTCTTTTGGATTCAATCTGCAGCCTTGATATTCCTTACCTCGGGGACACAATGTAGATGATAACACCTCAAGGAATAAACATGCCAGAGGCCAAGATTACATATCACCTCTACCATGTTTTCTCACCTTTCCTTATAATAATAGTAGTATGAGTACATTTATAGGTGGACGAGTTGGAATCAAACTAGAATGTAAATAAGCAAAGGTGCTCAAGCACGTTAAAGAACCATTAACAGTTTTATGTGCCTTCCAACCAATGTCCTTCCTGTATATCTCACATTGATGCATCATGGCTTCTTATTCTTGCATCTTCCGTGAACAGAGGCCAGATGAATGAGTTCACCAGGCAAAATATTGGGGTCTGATGTCAGAAGGGGCATCTGGCATGAACATAAGGATAACACATTGAAGCGTCCTCATATGTGGACTTGTTTTTGTGTGCGTGTGTGTGTGTGTGTTTGCATATTTTGAGTGTGTGCCAGCGCACTCATGTCATTGACAGTGTACGGACTGTGACAATGTTGATAGGTGTCACTGCCATCTTCGATTACAGCATCAACAGATGGGCTTCTGAATTTGGCAGGGAGCGGGAATAAGTGTAGAAAATCTCACCTCCAGAATGGCAATGGTTGGGAGGCATGTGGTCTTACACCGCAACACAGCTCCCATGAGTCACCCTGACAACATCCTAATGTATCATAGATCACATTCACAGCCTGCTGAAGAACCCTCTAGGCTCCCCTTTCAATTCTGATGTATGTAACAACTGGGGCAAAACGATTGATTGTTATGTTAACGTTGCTTTATGTATTCAGGTACCACGATCGTGCATACGATCTGATAAAATATGTCTCCCTATTTGTCTGCCGTCAAACCTACCGGTAGCCTTTACAATAAGCTGGAGATGAGCCTTTGACTAGTGACTAGGCTCTGAATACAGAGAATTACAGTTAGATAAGATACAAGCTTAGAAGTGGATAAAATACATTATGATTGTATGATCCTACTTTGTGGATGACTTTATTACCCCAGTCACTTGGTTATCAAAGCACAGGAACATTAAACGGAAAATCGGCAGCAGTTTTCTTTATTTCACTGGACAAAGCAGTAACTCCTGAATGAAAAGAAGAAGGGCATGTAGACTCAGTAAAATGAAAAGACACTTTAAGGAGGTCAAACTTCTAACATGCTGCTCTTAAAAGCTGAAAGGGACAACCTGTTAATCATTTTCAGTTACTTGAGTCACACAGCTAAGGAGCATAAAACTGGATCTGCAACAAGAGCCCAGTTCTTGACAGCAACCTATTTTTCAAACGCACAAACATATTAGAGTGCTCTTTTTTTTATTGAATGCAAACGAAAAAAAAAAAAGCATAAAAGACTTGCATTATAAGAAATCTGTAAATCATTAATCTGCTTGAGGTTTTGGTGCCACACTGGGGAAAAGGAAGCTGTTTGCTTATTCTTTTAGGTCCAAACAGTATTGTGCATAGGTATCAGCAGTGCTTTATTTCTACAAAGTTCAAGAGATGAGAATGACTTGACAGTAGGCTTAAAATTATTTTAAATCTTGTGAGTTCACAAAAGGATACTTCCCAAAAAGTTCAGGCAGAAGTGTGAAGTCCTGAGAGAGAGGAAGCTCTACCAAAAGTTCAAAACAGACCGAGAACAACCCGAGCAGGAACATCGGCTTATTTAAGTCAAGCAGAAATGCTCTTAAAATATATTAACTTGCATTTATATGGAATACGATTCGTTTATTTTTTATTTTTTTTAATGAAATCATATTCAAACTTGGGCTGGGCATCAATTATTGGAATTTATTGGAATTTACTTTCATTTAAGTTAACATTGTTACAGATCATGAGCACAGTGACATCCCATGGCAGCTCTCTGATATTAGAAACAATTTCCATATCAAAATGTTTCCCGGCATCGCTACCTAAAGTAAATCATTATTGTGCATACAGTTTACACATGGCAGTCACAAGTTAATGTCCTCTCAACCTAACCGGCCCCTGCCACAAATATAGGTCACTGTAGCTGAGCAAAATCTCAGTATTTAATTTGTCATGTGGTGAAAAAAAAAAAGGAATGGTGCTTCATTAACACACCTGCAACCCTTCACTCATCGTGGCTCATTCAGGTAGGGATGCAAACAGGTTCAGGGTTGAACACATCCATCACTTACAGAGGACATACAGGGGGATACAATAGCTCCTTGAAGTACTCTTACTGTAGCAGTAAAAGTTGCAGCTTCAAAAATCGTCCCTCTCTTACTTTTTTTGTATCCACCTCAGTTTGTACTTTACTCCCTGTGATTACTTATGACAGCCCACCCCCCAGAGAACCTTGTACCCAGCTGTTGCTTTCATATGAGGAGGATATGTAGGACAAATTGATGACAAGCTAGCAAAATGTATGACGTTAAACAACAAACATGCAGTCTTTGATGCAAATAAACCCCCATTGACGTGGTAATGCAAATTCAGAAAAAATAAAATATATATATATATAGGTTACTCACAGAATTTCCCAAAAAAGTTAAAACAGATATCAAAACTTTCTCTTCAATTCAGAGTCAAGAGACACTAGATATGTGTCACAGTGAAACCAGAAAGGTTAATGTAAAGTGCGTAAAAAAAACCCAACACATTATATATCATGGCTTTGAAGTGAGTACGGTAATTGGAGTCAAGAGTCTCTTTCATAAATAGTGAGACTGTGAAGAAGAGAGAAAATCAAGATGCACCATCTCTCTGTTTGTTGTGAATCAGATACAGACATCAGGTCCCACTACTGCAGCATTATAGCAGCTGTTGATTCACTCTCCTCCAACTCATTACCAAACATCCACCTGTGACTTCCACCTGGATACACCATCAGCTCCAATTTCCACTGTGGGCACCCCACCTGGAGAGTGAAACACCCACTAGGCTGTCCCCTGAGGCAGATTCAGTGTACCTCTTTGTATCCAATACGGCACAATTACTGGCACAAGCAGTACAACTAATAAACATCTAAAATACCCAGTTTTTTTTTTTTTTTTTTTAACCTTTTAATCACTTTTTAACTGAAGTAGTGTTACTTTGGCTTTTTTCCCTGTTCCTGTACAATCTTGACGTTCCCCTTCCCAATTCTCGTCAGGGTGACACACACACTATCCTGTTGAAGGGCACGGACTGTATTCGTTTTTTTCCAAGTGACAACTTAGGTCTGTGGTCATTTTGTTTGAGGAGCGATGAGTGCTGAAATGTCTCTTTGAACCCTGCGGTCTAATAAAAAAAAAAAAAAAAAAAAAAAAAAAAAAAGGTTGAGGAAATGACTCTCTTCTCTCTCCATCACAACAGCAATTTTCTTGGGCTCGTTCCGCCTGCCTTATGAAGAGATCCGGGACATTGTGCTGGAGGTAGACGAGGAAAGACTGAGCGAATCACTCATCCAGGTAAGACTGATGTTTTGTGTAGTGTGTACGTTTTTTTTTTCTACTGGCACACACACACACACACTTATTTTTACCCCTTGATATATATGTGCACTAGTGTGTTTGTGTCGAAGAGAGACAGACATTCTCCACAGGTTCACATGAAAAGGCAATTTTTAAATCCCACTGTCTGGCAGATAGCTCGGCGACCCCATTTTAAAGCAGGTATGGTGTGTTTTTCGGGACACAAGTCTGTCTCCTCATCCTCATGTGGACCCTCATTCATCTTCTTATAATGGATTATGAAGGACAAGCCTTGGCAAAGTCTTCCCAACTCCGCCCCTCTTTCCTCTTGCCTTTGTCTTAAAAACATAATTGATGAGCTTTCTAAAGGCTAATTTTTTATTTTTTTGTTTTCATTCTATTTCTGTTGTTCTTCTCCCTGAAAGCATTAATTGAAAGGAGGGCGGGTGTATCTGAGGTGAAAATGCATCACTGGGCAGCTGGAGCCTCAATTGCACTGTTTATTTTCCACACTGTCCTTGTGTGAAGCACTAAAGCAGTCCTGATGTTTGTTGTTTCCCGTTTTATATCCGAAGTAGGGGGTGTAAACGGCAAATAAAAGATTTGATTTCATTATAATCCTGAAGTAGCAGATTGTGTGTGTGTGTGTGTGTGTGTGTGTGTGTGTGTGTGTGTGTGTGTGTGTGTGTGTGTGTGTGTGTGTGTGTGTGTGTGTGTGTGTGTGTGTGTGTGTGTGTGTGTGTGTGTGTGTGTGTGTGTGTGTGTGTGTGTGTGTGTGTGTGTGTGTGTGTGTGTGTGTGTGTGTGTGTGTGTGTGTGTGTGAACACGTGCAGGAAGAGGGCAGCATTCAAACGTATCTTTCCAAGCTTTAACCCAGAGGTCTATCCTTCTTTGGAAAGAAAAGAATAATGATGAAAAACTAAACCAAAATTCCCCTCCACTGTTATATATGTCCTTTCCCACATGGCTTATCAACAAACTCCAGTG
Source organism: Labrus mixtus (assembly GCF_963584025.1). Lineage (NCBI taxonomy): Eukaryota > Metazoa > Chordata > Actinopteri > Labriformes > Labridae > Labrus > Labrus mixtus. The sequence continues at coordinate 14,627,662 of NC_083621.1, read as the reverse complement.
CAGGAGCTAGTCTGCCTCCTCCTCACTGCTTGGATCCCAGACACTTGTAAAAGGTGGTGAGGCAATATATATTTAGATGGGGCCTATCTGGAGAGCTTCCCTGCAGGACTATTATTTTGAGCTCTGATAACCTTTAATTGGCTGGCAATCTGGCAGAAATTACAGAGTGTGCCTTATGAGATGGCAGACCCCCTCTGCCTTGTGAAGGAGAGAGGAAGTTAAGGTGTTGACCTTTACCAACCTTCAGCCTTTTTTTTTTTTTTTTCGCAGCAAAGCAGAAATAGTGTATAACTGCCAGAAGGGCAGCTGCGTCCCCAATACATCCCCACCAGGGCCTTTTTTTGCACACATCACCACACACATGGTTGGACTGGTTTACAATTGTCTGGTTGTGTTGCAGGAAAAATCAAGTACTCCATCCACAGTCAAACAGCTGAAGTTGACCTTGACAAGCTAGCGTGGAAGCTTTTGATTAGTCAACAGTGAGCACTTAAGTAGATTAAACTCTGCTGTCAATTTTCTGGAGGTCTTCTTAAGTCTTTTGCTGTACACCAAACCAGTATACTTATTATGAGGACAATAATGAAAATGTAAAGGCCAAACAAAGAGGCAAACATAGAACAGAAAAAGTGGCACTTCCACTCTCAGATTTGTCTTATGTTTGCTCCTAATCACCCTTCATGAAAAGCAATGGTAAAGAGCAGGTAATAGCAATACAAAAGGGGGTCAGTGATAACAAAACTTGATGGCGTCAAGGTTTCATATGTCCCTTAGACTTCTCAGTTTCTCCATACGAGACTCATGAGAGCAAGTGTGCGAGTCAGCATAAGCGTCTGAGAGATACGCTAATGTCACAAAATCCAACAGAGTTGTCTTATTGAGGACCAACAGAGTTAACTTATCGTGGCAGAAGGCGCCAACATCTGGCATGTATGTCACCACTGGTTAGCTAATGATGCTAAAGACCGTGTGAGGCCCAGACTGGACAATTAGGACAACACTCTCATGAAAAATGTTTGTTTTCTCACCATATATCAGGGCTGTACAGTGGCACAGCTACAGTATGTTGCATGTGCTACAACATAAACTTGGTGGTGCTACGAATTATTTTACCTCAAAGCATTGAGATTTTTATTTTATTTATTTTTTGATAAGGAAGAAAGAGTAACACTTTTTTTGTGTGAGATAGAGAGAGGTTAGTGTGGGGTGTGTGTGACGTCAATCAACGGCACATCACTAATGTAGATGGTAGTTGTAGTTTGTCATTTGATTACCGGCCTGCCTAGACTCCAGACATCCAACACAAATTCTCACAACTCCTCTGCTTTCAGTGCCGTTCAAGGTTCAAGTTTGTCTTCAATATCCCTGTGAGAGTGCAATTTGTCTTGGAGTCAGCAGTAAAAACATGCATACAAATGGTGAGAGCTTGGAATGTCTGCTAGCATTCAGGGACGTGTACATCATCTCTGAGGCGTTGATGGGCCAACAATCAACATACAACATAAACAAACACTAAGAAGTCAAAGTCCAATGCACCAAACTGTAGATACAAAAGATAAAAAACGGTTAAAAAGCAATACATTTAGTGATTTAAAAAGGCTATGGCAGCAGAAACATTTTTTTCTTTTATTCTCTTTGTCCTGCATGCTGGCAGGCTGAATCCGCACTGAAGCAACGTAAACTCTTTGAACAAAGGATGACTGCGATCAGCCAGGATTGACTGGGGCCTTTTCAAAGTCTTTACTTTGTACAAGGTTGTTAGGTCAGTGCCTGCAATTATTCCACACAGTTTAATAACACTCTTTATGCTGGGTGACCTGAACCAAGTGACCATGGTGAAAGTTAAAACTGAATTTATGAAACCAGAATAAAGCATCTTCATAAAAGTGTTGTCGAGGTTATAATTCTGAAAGCATCCTGAGAAAGTGCACCCGCTGGTGAGCTTTTTTCAGACGGCACCAGAAGCTGGAATGTCAGTTAGTCATCAACAATGGTATCCAGGTACCTACATTAATGTACGGCCTCAACAGCCTGATTATTTATAACTACAGAGGCGATGACAGCAGGACCTTTTTCCTGTGTTCAGGTACAATCTGAAGCAGGGACATGGATGAATATTATACTTAGAGTGTATATAGTAGCCCATATGATTTAATGATGTGTTGTTGTGTGATAGCAGTTCCTCTCTGTTAAAACATGTTTGCCGTTTTTTCTCAACAATATCAGTTCAACCTTTTTTTTTTTTTTTTCTGCTTTTCTTATTATCTCTTCCCCTGAAATGTTGTTTTTCGAAAGGGACTGATCTTGTATCAGACTTCTTGTGCCCCACAGCTGTTAGACTTTTACTTCTCATGAAAGGAAACTGAAAACTCTTTTCTGGTGTTTGTGTTTGATGGACAGCCCAATTTGCGGCTAGGTTTTTATACCAACTTAAAAGTTCTTCGACTTCAGACAATTTTGTGGGAGAATAAAAAAAAAAAAAAAAAACCTACAGGAACTTACACCGGATTGATCTTAACTTGTTTGAAAATATCACTGATTGTGTTCTTAGGCAACTTCCATGTGAAAATAAGAGGTTATTATTGAACAAAATCATGCAGGAATGAGCGCGGGCCAAACACCAGAGCAAGTGACATGCCTGAGAAATACAACTTGTGCTTTACAGAGGCAGCAAAGGGAAGCAAAGAGACCTCCTGCTGGGTGACACAGTCCTGAGTATGGGCTCCATCTGCACAGTGCTCATCTACACTCATTACGCTGATTAATCACTCTACACCACCCACTTTCAGCCACACGCCAATCACCATTTATCTACATGGACAACTGCACACACACACACACACACACACACACACACAAAGTGGGAAGATGTGTCTGCATGGTTTGGCAACTGCTAAAAGGAAATGTATTTACCATCTTGCTAATGTAAGAACGAGTGGGTGATTGTGTGCACCAAAAATAAATCTGGTATAGAGTGAAGAGATTAAACGAAGAACAAAAGAAACTTCTTTGAATAAAGGATATTTGCAAGATGAATGTGTACGTCCTCTGATAAGTGCTTTGACTGTTAACATGTGATTGTAGTTTCCAGCTACTTTTCACTCTCGTTTTAGCTTCCTGCCACCTGTTGCATTTGCTCTTAATGCTCATGTGAGAGGTTTTTGGCTGTTTTTGAAATACAATGAAATGAATACTGATGCCTCTATATTACCTTATAATATTTAAGACCATCAGGGACATTTGATCATTTTGATCAGACCAAGTGATTAACAGCGTTCTGTAGAAGCAGCTTCTGTTGGCAGGTCTACCTATTTTCAAAAATATTCTCAGTGGGTGATATGTTTGTCTCTTAAAAGAAAGCAGGAGTTGTTGTTTTTATCTTCAAAAACACATGTACTTAGTTCTTATCTAAGATAAAATTAATAGTCATTGCTAAATATGTGTTGACAAGTTTTTTTAAAGTTTTTTTTCTTACCTAAGCCTTTGGGGGCTCGGTGCACATGTACAGGACAAGATCAGCAAAAAGATGATGAAGTGTTTTGTCCATATTTGGCCAATATCAACTCAAACTGAAAGTTTCTCACACAATCTTGATTAAAATCATATAAATAGAACTTATTCATGGAACATAGCTAATTTGATGCTAGTGCTAAAATGCCATGAAGTATCTGATTGAAGACCTTTATTGTCAAAAGAATTAATCTGTATTGTAACAATTTTACAGTTTTTTTTTGAGAACCAACATATTGTTGATTTGATATATATTTTTCCTACAGCAAAGGATAATTGTGCTCGGCATTTATGAACATCTGAACCTTGAAAAAGTGGTTAAGCTTTCCTTGGGTTCATGTAAAGCAATGAAGAGCTCTGGGTGTGGTTAAGTTTTAAGTGATGTAGTAGAAGTAGATACAAGAAGAGATAGAAATCTACAAAACTTTGTTCAGTTTGAATTATTCTTTGGCATTGTTTTGCACAAAAAAAAAACAGTAACAAGCATGCACACGTGGGGGAATTGACAAATGGAAGGTATAGTGAAAATGGAAGGAATCAAGGAAGCAAGAGGTGTTCATAATGCATCTAAAACTCTGTAACTCAATCTTATTATCTCCCTTCTCTGTCGACATGTCTAATGTAATGATTTGTCAGCAGAATGTGACAGTGTGCTGGCCTTGAAGCAACCCTACAATGTGTCACCCCGACAGAGCGGATAGATAGGAGTTGATTGGCTCTCCTTATTCTGCATTAGGGCCCATCAACGCCTCGGAGATGATGTACACGTCCCTGAATGCTAGCAGACAGTCCCCGCTCTCACCATTCATCCAGACTACATATGAATCCTTGCAATTCCACCCCTATTTTCATCTCGGTGCACTCGGCGAGCAAACATACGTACAGTACATGCAAATGGATCGACAATGTCAGTTATCCCCGCTGTCTTCTGGTTCCTGCACAATTTTGTCATTTATCATCCAAGCAATAAATGTGTGCAAAGTCCAAGCATGTGTGCAAATACAGACAGACACACACAAGCACACGCAGACATGTTTGTATGCAATCTGTCTCTCACTTTCTCAATCTCTTTATCTCATTTGCCCACAATATTCATAGTGCTGGTGGACAGAGGTCACTTGTGTATCAGGTCAGCTTCATCAAATTCAAGAAGACATCAGAGCCACCCCACCACCCTACACTGTTTAATAATGAGATGAAGAGGACAATGAGAGACAATAATGAACGTTGGCTCCGTGAAAACAGATTGCGACTCAGAAAGCTTGGCAAAGGTCTGCTTTAAGGGGGCTGACAGCCTGACAAAGCTATTCATTCCTATTGTTGGCTGGCAACAGAAGCAGCAAGGGATCGCTGTGTTGACATTGTTTGTGTGGGAAAGAGTCAGGCACGTGCCCTGGGCTTCAGGGCCCTATAGTCCCATTGTGCGTGCATTTATTTAGGCTTTACAGGACATCCAGTGCCCCCAGTTCTTATCATTGGCACCTCTTCTCAGTGTATATTCCACCTCATTCACATTGTTTAAACAATAACATGGCTTTCCATCATGTCCCTGCTGTCTTTTACTCAAGTTAGCGCTCCTTTGGTGTTTCAATTTCTCCAAAACGTCCCTCATAGCCTTGTCGCCCAAGGGAGAAGGCTTAAATGGCATAATGATGGTAGTTGGTCCCATGCCCTTAGAGTTCCTGCCAATGGAACAGAAGGAGGCCAAACAATGGCTAGATTATTAATAAGCTCTTGTAAACTTGAATAGTTTCTGGTGTAATGAGCTGGTAGACATGCAGGGGGTGGCTCATAACAGTTCATTTTGTGAGGTTGACATGATGTTATAAGCTGAGAGGACAATTCAATAGTGACTGTAGATTCATTATCATTTTCCGTGTGTTATTGTAACATGTCATTCCAAGATCGTAAATTTAGCCCACACAGTTGGTGGTTTGTAGCATGGTAGATTAGCTGTTTTGGTTTTGGTCAGTATTACATTAGTGTTAAGAGACACCATTCTCCAGCTGAACATTATTATATTATATACAGATCAAAGTCGAGTGAAATAATTACAAAACAGCTTAGTAAAAGAAGGAATCAATCCAAATTACATGATATACTTTGATTATTTAAATATTAACATGTCATTCATTCTTGAACACTTCCAAAATGAGAGAGCAAGAAGACTTTTTGTCTTAGCTCTGTTTACTTAAGTAGTGTTCAATCAGAATTAATCATTTATGTTATCTATTTTGGACATAGAGTCATTTAAACCTTTTTCTCTGAGACTGATAAAAGTTCATTCCTTTTTGTTCCACAATTGTAGGGACAGTAAAGACAGAATGACTCCCATCACTTCAATGACATTTGATTGGGATTTACTATAAAAAAAAAGTGGTGGGAAAACTCGTATTAAGCCGGCCCATCGTAACTATAAAGAACTGCATGAAAGCCTATTCTTCTGTTGTGGCAGTGTTCCCTGGAAAATTGTTAAATAAGTTCAAGTGCCTGACAACGTTGTCATTGTTGTATTACACATGCTCTACAATCTCTTAGAGGAATGAATCCAAAGGCGTTGTTAGGAAGATTTCGTACTTGCAGTAGGAGGGATTAAGTGGTATTGGTTTCCAGGAATTTAGATTAATGCTTAGCAAGTGTATTCTCCAAGCTCTCCAAGCTTCGTCTTATGTCTTGCCACGTCTTTTCTTTTTTTTTTTTTTTTTTTTTTGTTTGTCTTTTCTTGTACAATATTTTGGCTGGAATAGAATTGGTTCCCTAGTCGCTTTATTGGCACATCTTGAGGATTTTTTTTCTTTGTGATTAGGACAGACTAATTGTAAAATTTCCAAAAATACCAGAATACCCTCTTCTAATGCCCCCCAGGCAAATTTGAGCTGTTTTTTTAGTTCTAATAATATTTTCTACCTCCTTCATACAAAAGCAAGCCATAGTTGCACAAGTTGTGTATATTTGGTTTAGTGGTTTGCACAGGCCTTGTGATGTCCAACTATAGCCAGTGACAGGTGGGCCCTGTCAATGGTGTTAGTGTTGGGGGGAGAGGGGGTGATATCGAAATGGGGATGTTTCACGTAAATTCATAAATTTACAGAGGGCCTATATGTTTCTTAGTCCTGGTCTTGTTTATGTATCCAGACAACTAGGTCATAACTTGGTCTCAGATAGGTTGATTAAATTCAAAGTCTATTAAAGTTGTAAATAACAACACTGATACTTTGATACAAATTCAGGACTGAAGGTTGCCTGAGCCATTTCTATGTAGTTAAAGAAAGATCATTTCAGAGAGAATAGTGATTTCCCATAGACTGACAAATATTCACACTAAGAGTTTCCTTCAAACAAAAGTAAGAACTGTTTTGCAGGCTGCTGCAGATCAGCTCTTTATTCCCCACCCTTACCCAGAAAACACCATGTGATCTTTCTCCCTGAAATAAGGGAGTCATCACTAAATGTTTAAACACGCCCAGTTTTTGGTGTGTGTGGTAAGCTTACTCTCGTCAGCGAATGATATGGCCCTTGGGGCTTGTTTTGCGGAATATCAGAGTGGCTCCTTAATGTTTAATGTCTGCCAATGTATTTTATATTACCCCATCTCTTTTTCAAAAGGAAAGGCTAATGACTAACACTGCACCGCCACTATTCATTTGTAATTAGTATTTCCCTGTGTTGTGTCAAATGGACTGGTAGGAATATCAAAGAAGTGGCAGAGAAGTGTCCAGTGTCTCTTGTAGTTTTTAACTCAGCATGCTTTATAGAGTAAATGTGTGCACATCATTGGACGGCATACCAGGCCTTTAAAGTAAACAGTGGGAAACATGCATTACAATATTATTTGATAAACCCAATTTTGCACATTCGGAGTCAGCAGTGAATATATCTGAGTGTTAAAATGATGCATTGATGCTAAAGAAATATAGCAGAGAGGGAATTAGTGTCACAGCATGTGTCACATTTCTACAGTCATATTATATCATATGTGAAGAAATATATTAATGTGTCATACCACCACCAGCATGGACAACGAATCATCTTCTCAGTCCTTGAGCTTTTTATTTCAGTGTAAGTGGAGTTGTGATTTACATTGAAAGAGAAAGAGCCTCGCCTACCTACCTGCATGTTATTTCATAACCTCACTTTGATCCCTCTTTTGCTCTCTGTGCACATATATCGACACAATATATTTTTTCACAATGTGAGAGCTTGTAACCACTGTGTATCATGCCTTCTGTTGGCAACAGCTTTCCTGATTTATTGTGTCCCCATGGCTATAAACTCAGAACTCAGACTTCTATTAAACAGGAGTTTTTCCTCCCCAAAAAAGGGTTAGTACACTAAAAAAAGTTATTGTTGTGTTTTTTTGTTTTCGTCCACCTTCCTTACCAGGGAAGTGATTTATATCATAAAACTGATCCCCATATGATAATGTTGGCATGTTTCATTCATATGAGGTATACTATGTATTGGAACCATACACAGTAGCTGTCATGTCAGAGCTCAAAACTGTCCATCAATAGGAAGAAGATTACAAACTCGGCAATAATGCAGAAATGACTGGATTTAGTCATGTGAACACAAACATGCAATAGAAATAAACACATTACACACATAACAGTCACATCATCATTATACGCTATATTTAAATTTGCCAATGGTGTCTTTCATGTTGGCATTCATTTCTTACTTTTTACAGTTGTAAGTGAGCTGATGCTTTCAGAGAGCATAGGAAATAAGAAAATGATATACAGTAGTGTGCCACATGAAATCCTGACAAACCCTGACTAGGTCGCCTCATAGTAAGCAGCATCAGTGTCAGCTTTCGGCTATTGCACCACTTCCCTTCACCTTGCCATGGCAACAACCTTTTCGCCAGGTCTCACAGGGCTCCTTGGTACTAGCCTTGCTTGTTATTATTGTTTATCTCTCTTGTCAATCACCCAGATCACCACGATGCTCATCCATATGCATGGGCTCATCATTACACGTGGTGGCCCATTGGCTGCGGGGCCTGGCCGTGCCCATGCCAGCCTTTGTTCTCTGCTGTAACAACAGGTGATTGTAGCAGCCTGGCACATTGCTGGGCATCATTTGCATGGTGTAAAAAGTGCACATGTGGGGCCAGGCGATAAGTATGGCTGTGCACTGGGCCTGTTGGATTAGAGCTTAAGCAGGAGAAGCGGGGTCTCCCTTGGGCTTAATTGTGGCGTATTTTGGCACACAGCACATAACTCTCTTCCCCATCAAATGCTAATTTAACAATGAAATGTGAAATGCATTATGCTGATTTGGTGGGGCTGGAAAAATAAGACAGAGGAGGAGGAGAAGTATTGAATAAACAAAGTGAAAGGCAGGAGGGGAAGACAGGCAAGGCTCGGCTTGGTGCAATATCAAATGCGCTTCACAAATTGATGGCCAGGACCCAAGGTACTACATGTACTTTTCACTGATCATCACTACGCTGCTGATGTCTGGCCACAGGGTCCAGGCCAGGTACTCCGTCCTCAGGTTGAATATTGATTAAAAGCACACACATCCAGACACACGTAGGCAAGTTCATGCACAATACAGCAAAACAGTTAAATTTTGATTAGGTGGAGTCCATGCAGCTTCTCCTCAGGCACACTGGGTGCAGTATTTTCTTAACTAAGTTAAACTGTGTGTTTCTGTTTTCGCTCTCCAATTCAGCGTCTTTGTTTTCCGTGACAGATGGCACATCACTCACAGAGACGCTCTCACAGCAGCCTCCACAAACAAATTAATTTCTATTACTGTTTTGCATGCTAGCCCGCTTCTTATTTGATTGACAGTCTCATCGTATACGCCAATGTATTAGTGTGACGGTATGAGACATTTTAAAATCAGTAAATTAACAAACGGGAATTTAAATGCAGTGGAGTAAAGTCTATCCCCCCCCTTCTTTCTTTACATCCGTTCAAGACTGTTTTTTAGCTTTAGTAGGTATATGTATGCCTTAATGCATATTCATTCTCTCTTAAAGATCCCATATCATACTCATTTTCACCTGTCATGTTGTCAGTCTGTGAAACCTTAAGAGTGGCTTTGCATGATTTGCAAAACTCCTTATTTATCTTACTCTTGCGTCAGTAAAGACCATTATTATAGCCTCTGCCTGAAACGGTTCGTTTCAGCTGCTGTCTCTTTAAGCCCCTCCCCACAGGCTCACTTTCTTCTGATCGGCCAGCTCCGTGGAAGTCCTCCGGTGGGCAGAACGCTGCAGGGCTTCCAGGGCAGGGCTCTGCTCTCCGGTGCGGGGAGAAGAGTCTCTGTAAAGAGGTCTTAAGGCCCTTACATTGAGGCTTAAAGCCATGTCTTTGAAATTCTTGGTTTCATATCGGGAGACTATTGCGTGATTTGCAGGACAGGCCGTTAGCACACTCTGCATATTCTCCTGGGATTACTCCAAATTGTGTTCACCTCATGAGCTGAAATTTTGCCTACGTGTAGTTTGGGCATCCAGCATTGTAACACTATATGTGAGTTTTAAAACGGGGATCCGCATAATCGCTCAACTTTAACTGATAACAAATAATAGTGTAAGTTCTCTTTTACATCCCTACATCACGGTTAGACTCATCATAGTAGATTCAGTAGAGGTTGGAATAAGCTTTTACATATATTTTTTTGTATTTTAAGTTTCTGTTTGTTTTTCTTACTTTTCCTTCTGTTATTTTTTTCCCATGCTTGTCTCTTGTCTTTTGCAAAATTCTATCTCTTCTTATCTCTTGTCTCTGTCTATTTGAACCCCTCTTTTTGCCTTGTTAATATCCCTCTTAATCCTGCTTCACACCCATCAAGCTGAATGTAAGTGCTCAGGTGTGCACACATATGAATTCCTCAACACATTTCCTGCTAACAGACACGTTTAATGTCACAGTAAGTCTGTCAGGCTTGCCAGCCCCAACCCTCAAATTAATCCCTCCCTCTCCTCTATATCTCGCTCAACCTTTCTCCCCCCCCCAACACACCTCACTCTATCTGTTTGTGTCTTTCTCTCACACTGCATTTCTCATTTAGTTTAATGCGATTTTAGAACCTGTCACACTCAGTTTGTTGCCTGTCAGCCTGTCACTGCAGCTTTTCTCATAGCGAGATTTGAGGTGTTTGTGTGGTCTGGCAGGGTGTAGATTGGGTAAGAATACAAGAGCGAGTATGACTGATGTTCATTGTTTAACGTGTTTACCTGTAAGACAAGATTTTCCGTTAGTTGTTCTTTGTTCCTTGTTTTCTCAAGTTGGTTTTCCTCTAATTGTTGAGGTTAAGTGTTAAAGAAAACATCTGCTTAACCTGAGATACAAACCTCTATTGTTGTTGTAAATGCTTTACATATTATTTCACATAAAACTGATTTGGTTTTTGAAGCTTTTTTGGGGTAAAATTTAAATATTAAGACGAGACATACTGAATCTGAAATGTACTGCACTGCGATTATCTAAGTGTTTTCCATCAAAATTTCTGCCCATTCTCACAAACAAAAACACAACTTGATAGCCTTTGTTCAACGCATTCAGTTTCCAGTTCTGTGGTACTAACCTTTTGTTTGAGATGGATGCTGTCTACACCCACAAACTATTGTGCACAGTTTTTTTCTCTCTTTTGAATCTTAAGCTTACTTAGAAAAAAGAAGAAGAAGAAAAAAAAAACACTTTTTTAAAATTCCACATAATGTCTTTTGGAGCTGTCAAGTGCTGGTTTTTGAGAAGTAAAGCTTGCAGAATGTTGAGCAGTCTGTCTCTTAGTTTGTTATTGATTCAAGCTGAAGTCTTCACTGATTCGCCACGAGCCAGGTAGGGAGCCTGCTGAGGTGTCGCGGCAGGGAGATGGCAGTCCCACGTTGCTCTTCATCACAAAGCACAGGCAACAAACACCGCATGGATCTCTGTCTCTCAAAATTGAGGAGAAAATCAATTAAAAAGTAGAAAATCACATCTGTCAAGCACCACGGCAGACACGGCTCCTGCTCTGCCTACGTTTGTAGACCTCCCATAGGCCTTGTAGAGAGGAACACAGTTTACTCGGATAATCTTTCAGACGCCGGGTGAGTCTCCCCCTCTTCTCCTTTATTTAATCCAGCTTAATAAAGACTTTATTGCTCGGAGAAAAGCTGTATTGATTATCGTGTCGCCAACTAGGTTTTCTTGGTTTTCTTTATCATTATAACATTACTGTTGGGAATATGCTTCACAAGGTAGAGGTCATAAAGTTGATGTGGCAGATTTTATAAGACCTCTCCACAAAGCAAAGAATGCTCATCCCTCAATAAAGGTAGTGGTTCAGCTTGGCTTAAATTATTTTGTTTAGTTTGGGTTAGTGACCATAAATTATCCTCGATATGTGAAATAATGCTCACTTTCAATTCATTATATTACGGATATCAAAGCTTTTGAACACACTGCACTACAGCAGCCCCTGCCGATTTAACAGCACACAGTTCTGTAAACTGTACGGTTATTTATATGCCTAATACCCCCATTTTAAACTGTATTAACTTGGCGTGGGTTAGCGGGTGCTGTAAAACTGTGAACTTGAATCGCTGGAAGCTAGCTGACAGCAGCAGAGATCAAAGTATGGAAGTGAAAGCCCTACAGATACTGTCATCCTCCACAAATGTTTAGTGAAGCGTAACCTGTATCTCATATTACGTTTACACTCCATTTTTCCTTCGCATCCACTTTCAAGCCTTAAGGTTTAAACCTAGGCAAATATTTACCATCTTCAATTATTTTTTTTACATCTTTTTTTTGTGTGTTACAGGGCAGTTTCAAGTTAACATGAGGTGAAACCTCCAGAAAACAGTGTTGTGAAGCTCTCTCAGGGTTCTTGTGTTTCCCTTTCCATTCACATCTATGATTATTAATAATATCCTCTCTGTTTCAGAAGACGGAAAGGGTCCATAAGCTATTCTCTTTTTCATGCTGATACTTTAAATTGAAGCGTTTTTTCTGACTGGCAGGGATGGATTTAGTATTCACTTAAACTGCGCTCCTGCATCTGTTATTGGACTCTCACTGTCTCTGACAACCATTAATTGATTCTGATTTGTCAGACTTAGCTCACAGTTGAATGACAGTTAAAACACATATTTAATTATGGCATCTAGGATTTAAGAAAAAAAAAGCAGTTCTTGGCTGCCAAACGAAGATTTGCCCAAAAATATACACTACTGGAACTCTGAAAAGCCTTTGAACAATAACAGTGGAGAATAATATATGTAGATTTAAAATGACATGTTGGGGCCACTGAAATGCACAGACCCTGATCTCACTTCTAAAATACCAGAACAAATAGTTACAGTTACACTGCAGAAACCATAAGGCTTCTGATTATGTACTCAGTCAAAATATATTTGGGGACATATTAATATAATGTACAGTGCGTTACATTATAATGATCAACAACTGTGTTGAAATACCATTACATGTATGTGTTTTACCCTACAAATGTACATAATGTGTTTACCACTGATTTTCACAATCTTCACATCCAAAAACTGTTTGTTTTGTTTATCTCTGGGAGGAGAGACAGTAGGTTTTCTAACGTTACTACCAGAAGATGTTTTTCCATTTATGTTTTTTTCGTTGTATATTGGCAAGTGTGCTAATACGTAACACCCTCGGCCTCTTCTACCTCCAATGCTGTGAACGACTGTGTGCTGTTGTAAGCATACTTCCAGAACTCTTCCCCAGACTGCTGTGTGTGTCTGGTGGCCTGTGGTGAGGAGTCTGGCCCAGCATCATCACCCAGTCTCCCACATTGCCTCACATATGGTGCTGCCTTTGTGTCAATTGTGCTCTGTGGGGTTTCTAATAATTAACAAGATGACAGACGAATGAAATGACAAGCTCAAGGTGGTTTTCATTCTCTGTTTTCCTGTCATCGATGTTGTGTGTACAAATGTTTTCATCGGAAGCATTTTGAATGTTCTGGAAATGATTTCACCATTTTCAAAACATCTAATCCACTTTTTTTTTTTTTGTTGTGTTCTTTGGAAATGGCAAATCTAAAGCACTGTCTCAGTTGTGTGTTTAGGGAGTTCTGGATGCTAATGTCCATCAAGCATTAGCAGCTCTTAATAGGATAATATGAATGGGAACAAACAATACTAGGAATGGGCTGAAAAACATTAACCAACAAAGACACTGTCAAGGACAACCGCCTCTATTTCTTTTTATGGGAATGAACTGCAACTAACTGTTAAAGGAATGTGACGTTACCCGAATTATTTTTATATTTTAGAGAGAAAAAAACATTTTAGAACGGACTAAATAATGAGATTTAATTCTCAAAGTTAGAAGTTGGTTTGTGCTGTTTATAAGCCGATCCATTAAGAACCAATGATACAATGTCAAGGAGAAGTGAGAAGCTAATCCAACCTTTAACCCTTTCATTTAAATATATTATTTGTATTTACATTGTATTCATCTGTCTCTTATATATAGGCAGACCATTTTTTCATGTCTTGGAATTTCATAAAGACATTTCAATAGGCTTTACACTAGGGGTACACCGATGCATCGTTTCAACATCGATATTGGCCAATATCGGCCCAGTTGACAGACATCGGCACATCGGCAAGCAATGTGAAACAAACCAATGTCAGTAGAAGGTATTCATTTGTTGTGCCAAATACATTTAATGCTGGCATCTAGTACACCTTACTACTGATTCAGAAAAGAGTGTTTTTATTGGGCAGATGAAGTCACCTGTTGAACAAACTCTGAATTGTTTCCATAGTCAAACATGAGAGAAAATGTTGGCAATGTGGAAGTCTTACACCAAAAATAATCATGAGACAAACATCGGTTTTGAAATCAGCAATCGGCAAAGTTTTTATTTCAAACATCGGTATCAGTCCTGATTTTCCAAATCAGTTCATCTCTACCTTACACTGAATGGTACAAATCATGGTTTTTCCAGTTAGCAGCTGTGCTGTATTTCTTTCTTAACAGTAGAAGCCTTCAGGTTTAAGGATATTTGCTTTGGCTTTTTGCCCTATCTACATAAAAGAATCCCTAAGTAGATAAAACGACATCATGAGGAGCGTCTTTGTGAAAGTCCTGAGTGGATTATTAGCGTTATTAGCTTTGTATGGTATACAGTCTATATTTATTACTTTGAAACTTAAGTGGAGAAACAAGGAAAACCATGTGCGCATTCATCATTTAACTCCAATATAAACCCTTTCTTACTAATCCAATTACACAGATGTTTTTTCCTTTTATTTTTTTTATACGACCAACAATCCTCTCTGCTTCTGCTGATTTGATCAAAAGGCTTCATTATCCTGGCACCATTGCTTGCTGCAGACCCTAATTGGAGCTTCAGCAAAAGCAAGCAAGATTTGATATTATGGCTCCCTCCAAAACATGGAAAGCCAGGCGTGCATTATGACTTACTCTTTTAGACTGCTGAAGTCCCTGAGGGAAGGACAAATATGTCATCATTAGTGGTCAGTAGACTCTGGACAAGATCCCTGTTGTAGGTCTCTATGTTGGTCAGAAGGCCCATGGCCCAGCAGCAGCGTCTCCTCTCTGTGTTCGTCACCTAGTTTCCCATCTGTGCATGTGACTCTGTGCCAGTCTGCTTCTGCCGAATACATTTGGAAAGCTAATGAGGAAGGAAGCTTTGTGAAGAAAGTGGAAAAGGGCACCTCTTCCTCTTCTACTCCTCAGAGAAAAAGAGGGAAAAGTCGCGGTGGTCAATTTTATTAACTTGGCTGACCTTCACACAAACAATTAACATTTACATGAAACACAGCCCCTCACGTGTTCCTCCTCATCTCCATCTTAATCTTCAACCCCACCAACAGCTGCATCTTCTCCATTTTTTTGCTGGGAGATTTAACAGGAAAAAAAAATAGCGAATTAATTGCAAAAACCCATTGCATGTATTCTAGACAGTTGCAAGGTGATGTGGATTATGCAGCAGAAGGTCAGTTATCTGAAAGCCCCTGACACATTGTGTAATTGGCTAAGGGCCACCACTGTCACAGTAAAAAGCCAACAGCGAGAAGTGATTATGTGACCTTATCTACTTATTCTTCCACTAGACAAATGGTAAACCTATATGAATTCTAACGGTAATCTCGCCTAATGAAAACAAATCTTTGGAAAGACAACGTTTTCTCTGTCACTGTTAGTGTTCATCTCATCTGCGTAGATGTATTACATGCCTTTATATGTGAGTACTCGTTCTTCCATGACAAATACATTTTAGGCTTATACTGTGTTACAGATATCGGTGATGTCACCCATTGGTTTTTCTGAACAGGCAACAATGGTGCCTGGCATGTTTGAAATGCTAATTCCACCTCATTTTGAATCAATCTAGAAACAGGAAAAGAGGTGGCCTTAAGCCTCCTCGCAAACCGCTACAATGTGTCCACCTGTTGGTCAGCTCAGCATCGACCCTAGTTATGGACATAAATGAATTACTCTTATGCTCAAACAAATCAAAACAGATCTATGGTTATAAATACTCAGTGTGTGTACCAATTAAGAAATCTGCTATTGATACCAAATTTCATTTTTGGACCAGGCACTAAACATGTTAATTTCTGCTGAAGTAATTGGCATTATAACATACAATTAGTAGACTTTTGCAGCCAGTCTCAAGTGGACATTTGAGGAACTGCAGCTTTTTGCACTTCCACATTGGCTCCGTTTTTGTAAACAACAGAGGTTGCCGTTCGGGTTCAATACACTAAGTAGCACTCCTTGTAGGCCTTCTTTTCTCCTCTGCCTGTGTTAACTGCCCTGTCATCCTTGTCTGCGAGGTGATTTTTATCCTGACATCGACAGAAATGAGACTTCTTAACACTTGCTTTGTTTTGTTGTTTGTTTGTGTGTGTGTGTGTGTGTGTGTGTGTGTGTGTGTGTGTGTGTGTGTGTTTGTCTTGTACGTGCGTCTTTGTTTGGGTGTGCTCTCCCATTTGCAGAACCTGATAAAGAACCTGCCAGAGCAGAAAGAGCTGAGTGCGCTGGCGGAACTAAAGGGTGAATATGAGGAGCTAGTGGAGTCGGAGCAGTTTGGCATTGTGGTGAGTATAATTTCCTGGTGACTACTGAATCGCCACGAGAGAACACACAGTATGCACAACCATACTCCCAGTCGGCTGCAGTAAAACACGAGCAAGCATGCACAGTTGAGAAATTCAATTTTTTATTCATTACTCACTCTTTGTGTCCCAGTATAACTCGCACAGGCGCACAGGCGCACACACACACACACACACACACACACACTGCTCTTTAACACTTCTGTGAGTGTTTCTCTTGCATGGTTTTATCCATGTTTTTGGAGGGGGGCTGCTTGATTGGGATGGCAGGTAAGCGAGAGACTAGGAAATGTAAAAATCTATAATTTAAAGGGATACTCCCCCAAGAATCACACTTATATTTTATTAAAAAGATCTAACAATATTAAGAGCATATTAAATGGAAGAAAGTCAATATTTTTTAGCCCAACTTCCAAATGACAGAAGCAATGATTTCTAAAAGCACTTTTGACTCTTGCAAAGAACAGTTCAGACATTTTTGATTAAGAGTCAGCATCAAGAATTCAGTGAATGCCATTTTTTTTGACATCAACTGTCAATGATGTCTCATGATAAAATCATACCCTACGGCTATGAATCCTGTCTGTAATAAAGGTCTTTGAAAAGTTCTACCATATTTTCAGCACTAGAATGAATAATTATGTGGGCAATATGGTGCAAACTTAGAGTATGGCTTTCAGAAATTCACATTTTTTCAGACCTGACAAAATTAAGAATTGAGACACTGTTTTTTTTTTAGTATATAATACTGAGTTAGTATAGTAGAACTATTTTTACTAAGCATCCATTGTCTCACATATGATCAAACCCTGATCTAAACCTGTGCAAACTATGCCCAGATAACTTGACCCACTACCTTTCCAAGTATAGTCCTCCAAATCAAATGACCACAAAGGTCAATTTTTCCCAGTCGGCAAAGAAACTAGAGGAGAAACCTAAATCAGTGTCAGGGAAAAAAATATCCTTAAACCTAAGAATTTCTTATGAATAAACTAGGTAAACTAGTGAAATAGCCAATGTCTGATTAGATCAAATCAAAGCATCAAATTAATTTGGTTTAGTTAATGCACCTTATGAACCTGGTGTGGTTTAAAAAAAAGCATGGCTCGTGTTTGAGTTACATTGCATACCTGTCTTTAGAGATATTATGTACATTTCATTTTGTAGTAGATCCCATGGTTACTCAATAATCTAAACCTCTATTTAGATTTTTTGACTTTGACCTCTCTATCAACCTTGTTGCAAACTTTCTTACTTTTTGTATAATGTGAAATAAACTTTTTTCTAATTCTGTCATAAAAAAAAAAACTTTGGCTACCAGAAGTGGTTGTGTAATACATTTTAAATCATCATACATGTACACGGTTAACTTTACATGTATGCCCTCAAACTACTTTTTCTGTTTTGGAAAAAAAAAACCTTCTCGTGTTAAGATAAGTGGATACTCAAATACTGTACATGAGTTACATTACCTTAGTGACTTGGTACGTAGTACATAGATACTTATGGACCTTCTTTATCTCATGGATACTCAAAAACCCAGTCCTCTAGTCCTTACTTAACCTATCTAGAACCTTGTTTCCATCCTTTATAGACTATTTCTCTTATTTCTTTATGTGACATGACTTCCATCTTTGGTCCTGTCATGGCAACCAAAAGAGGTAACTTAAAACAAAAAAACAAAAAAAGCTGTCAGCACACTTGACCTGTACATCATATTTTGGGTGAGGACGATCTGACCTTCTCACACCCACCTTTGCCCTTTCTTCATTTCCAGCTGGTATGACGGCTGACTGGAAAGGCACAGTTAAACTGTAAATCTATTGAACAGGGAAGAGCAGCAGATCATCAAGCCGCTCTGACCTTTCCACTTAGTTACCGCTGTAATTACTTTTTAATTAACTGCACTTGCCATCCATTTACCAAGTGAATACCCAGGCACTTTATTCAACTGTAAAAGGAACTGTTATCTTTTAAACTTAACTTCAACACCAGATCACAGAGTTACATTGCGCAGTTTTACAAAAAAGAAATGTTCAATTAGACCCAAGGGTCGCAGATGTGCTGCGTCTCCCCAGCTAGTCTCTTTATTCGTTGAAGGCTTTCCTTTGCCTGTGTCTTTTAGGAGATGTAATGAAGCAGGGGGTGGCAGTCTCCCTTGTGATCTCACCAATTTTGTGATCATATACCTCCCTGCTGATGAAGTAGCTCCTCAATGCAGAGCTATTTAGTTCCCCCGGGAAATAAGCCATGTTCAAGCTTTTCTCTGCCAGAGCTGTCACCAACGTGCTGGCATTCATTGTGATTTCTCCTTATTGTATACAAATCAATTCAAGTGAGGGAGACGGCAGGAGTGTTTGCGCCAGTGTGTGCGAGTGCGTGTGTCTATGCATATGTGCGTGTGCAAGGACTTGGAAGTGGGCGGGATTCTTGGAGTGAGGGAAGTGGAGAGTTGTTTGACAGACAACTTGCCCATACACATGAATACATTTGAGCAGTAATGAAACATTATGGGCTGGAACTGAAGAATGCCTCCGAGCAACGGATTATGCAGCAATCTGTGGAATTTGTCTGTGGTTGCTGTTTTGCCACATATCTTACAGCCAAAACCTTATTTGTTTTAACTCCCTTCCACTTTCATTGCTCTCATTTTTGAATGCCTTCAGTAATTCCACTCCCAAGCCCACAAGTATTGATTGAGGCTGTTATATTATTTATGACAAATCTGTGTAATGGGGGATTCCTTTGTACATATGAAAGTCAGGAGGGAGACTGGAAAGAGGTTAGCCCCATTTGCTAAAGAGGCTAGTTGATTTTCAGTTTATTTAAAGTAGCTGTAATTACACTGCAGGTTCAACGTAACAGTGGATGGCAATCCTGTTCAACTGTATAGAATGTATTTGCTGTATTTGCTAAAGGGAACATACTGGATTGATTACAATTTTTAAAGGCTGAATTCATGGTGTTGGAACCATAATAATACATTTACATGGTTTTTAAAACAGTACCTTAATGCAAATAAGTGAGCCACATCTCATTTGTAATCAAGAGTAGATTTTTCCTTCAGGCATACATCATTATTTCTAATACAAATACTAGACTGATTTGTAGTCCTCTAAGCATCAAGGAACATTTCAATTGTAAGAGTGAAGTTTGAACATTCATTTTTGCATGGGGGCATTGTGGGCCTCTTCAAAAGAATGTGTGTGTTTGTACCAAAAAACAAACAAAAGAAAAGTCAATCATTTTTTTTGTTCCAAGTTATTGTGAATCAGCCAGAAACTGTTTCCTTGTGTATTGTACAAGTGGCTGAAGGTAACCATGTTGGCCCTACACCAAGAGAAAGCTGGGGACCACAAAATTATTATTTTAAAAATCAATCAAGGAAGGGGAATTCTATTTACCCTGATCATAGTCATCGTGTTGAACTGCAACTAGGAACTTTTTATTGGATGGTTACAGCCATGGTTACTAACCACTTACATTTCTGCTTTTCCAAATATTTTCCTTCAGATGAGTTCAGTGAAACTCCTGCGACCACGTCTCAACGGTATTCTGTTCAAGTTGACGTTTGAGGAGCAGGTGAACAACATCCGGCCCGACATCATGAACGTGACGTTCGCCTGCGAGGAGGTTAAGAAGAGCGAAAGCTTCAGCAAACTCTTGGAGCTGGTGCTGCTGGTTGGCAATTACATGAACGCCGGCTCGAGGAACGCCCAGACGTTTGGTTTCAACATCAACTTCCTCTGCAAGGTAACACACTGGCCTAGCAGTCAAGACAATGTAGCCATGTTTCTATAGATGTAACAGTTCCATAAAATGTTATTCTTCAGGTACTAGTTTGATATAGGATAGTGGAAAACTCATTCTATAAATCTACGAAACTTCTTCTTCATATATAGTCATAAAATTAACTGACCGCAGCAGCGTTAAAACATACATAGCAAGTAACACATTTTAGTTATCTAAGTTTTAGCTATTGAAGAATGGAAAGTGGAAGAAAGACAACAGAGATTATTCTTTCTGACCGAGTTCAGTTAGAGAACTTGTTTCAACATCTCAGTGTGAAGCCTCTTCTGTTTATGTATGATAGATGTATTAAACATGCAATCAGATGTGGAATCTTCAAAGTCTTGTATCTGAACAGGATACATAACTCTCAGTCACACCTGTCACACCTCCATCAGATGTTGTTCTTAGATGATAGAAAGAAATGTATCATACTCAGCTGTTTGTTAAATTATAGGTCTAACAGATTGACACAGATGTTAAAGCAAGTCTTTAATTCAAACCTCTCGCAATAATGCCTCAAAGGTCTTCACAGAAACTGGGAATTCTAAGATCTTCACTTCAATGTCAACAATCAAACAACAAATAGCATAATTATGACAGGGCAGCTGGAGCCAGATAAAGGCAGCATTTGTGTCCCCTGCCAGATAAAATCACAGCATGCAGAGGTGTGAGAGAGAGGACCGGCTGCCTGCACACACAGCTATAAGCACAAGCGAGCCCTTGAAGCAGACCTGACCGGCTAAACACACACCCACATACACACACACCAGGAAGAGTAGCAGTGGCCATGTGCCATGGCTAATGGGCATCCTAATAAACAATAACATTAATCAGACAGGCAGTAAAAAAAATAGGTTTTCATATTCTAGGTCCTGAGAGGAAGATTCCTTCGGTTAAGGTATGAGAATAGACTGTCAGTAAACCAAGCAATGGAATTTTCATGTCAAAATAAAAAAAAACGCCTTTAAGGTTGGATTCAACAATATCCTTAAACCACAAATGTAGGTTTCAAATGTAGAAAGTTGTGGTGGGACAGAAACACCATCTGCCCCACCATCACCACTTTGTACTTGCTGGAGAGATGATACTCAACTTCCAGGAGAATTCTCTGTGAAACATTGCCCCATTCACCACACCTTGAAATATCAGCCAGGTTGCAGGTTGCCCTAAATATTCAACTTTCTTTCATGCCAACTGCCTACAGGATAGAGATCCAACAAAACATGTATATATAACACCGGGTTGTCTGTCCCTTAAAAATAGCTTTGGCACAGTGTTGAGTAACATAGGCAGCTGTATTCAGTGTCTCTTTTTAATAGCTTATAGAACTGAAGTGGATGTTTATTTCACAGCCTACTCTAGAGTGCTCGATAGTGAAGCCCTAAACGGACAAGCATCATTACATTTTATTTAACTCAGTTTTCCTGTGATAAGGAGTACATTTTGATTGTTTTCTTGAGATCTTAACTTATTCGTCTCATCATCTTGGGATAACATTGCCTGTTTTACCATGATATTTGATTAATTTGTTGCCCTTTTCTCAGGATCTTGACAAATCAGCTGGACGACAAACGTTGTTATCTAGTCTGGATCTCGAAAAAAAATAACCAAAATGTACTCGTTATCACAGGAAATAAAAAATGCATGGATGTATATCCGCTTATGGATTCCGTAGCTTTGAGCTCTTGTTGGGTAATAAACACTTTGGTTCCATCTTTTAGGCTGCCTGTGTGGCGATTGGTATCAATACTCTCTTACGCGGTGCTGTTCTGCATCGGTGCTACAAAAGCAATGAGTTGAAATAAAATTGGTCCATCATGAAGAATCACGTCAAATCGACCTGTGATGTCACGTGCAAACACTCTACATTAATTATTTCCATATGTGAGACCTACATGTGAATGTCACAAGCCAGTAAACATGCAGGTGTGAAAAGGGCTTTGGTTTAGAATCCAGCATGTCTTTGGGATCCTTTCAAGCAGACTGAATCATTGTGGAGTGTCAGTGTAGAGCCTGGTAATGCCTCAGGGGGCTGATTGGGCCATTATAGATGGACATGAAAAAAAAGTCTGCTTTCTCACTTTAGTCAATCAAGTAAATGGCCCCCTGGGTGGCAGGTCTAAGGTACCTAATGGGCTCATAAGGGAGGAGGGGGTTGATGATGGGAGCGAGTGGAAAGCAGAAGGGCATTGGAGCTGACCTACCTTTGCCTTCCACCATCAGCCCCCCACGCCAAAGCCTCTTGTTGACATGCCAGGGACACACAAATCCCCTGAGAGGTATCCTCGTCGCATTCACTCAACAGGGCTGATCATAAGTTCTGGCTTTGTAAAGAATGCAAATTTGATTGTCAAAAACATGGGGTAAACTTTGAATGACAAGTGTACTTGTTTTGTAAAGAAAAAGAAAATCACAACATAATAATGTAGAGGGGGGTCTGCCTCCATAGTGTAAAACACATTGTGTAAATGGATAAAACCATCTGCTGTGTGCCTAAAAAAAACCCAAAGAAATATTGTTCCTCCTGGGCTTTATCCCCGTCTTACTTTGTGAAAAACACTTCCACAGACTCTACTTAATTATTAAAGACCACATGGCGATAATTTGTGTTCAATTAAGGTTGAAGTATACAAGCGTACTCTTAGGTACTCAACTTGGTATCCAGGCAGCATCTACAAGACATCAGTGTGACCTTGTGTCCTTTTCTCTGCAGCTATAATTACTGCAACAGATATAAGTTATTGAACAATTAAAGTCACCATTTCCCTCTTATTCATAGAACTCTTTCTCAACTGTGGCCTTGCATGCTCTTTTAATTTGTAGACTATTTGTACTTTTCTTATTAAGTAAGAACTCAACTATATAAGGAAGGCATCGTGTGTGTCCTGTGCTGCAGCTCCATCTGAAAATGTTAAAATGATTCATTAAAGGACTGACAAGGACTCTCCTGTTTTAGATTGCCATCAGCACTCCTTCTGTTCTAAGTTAATGATTTGGATGTTTATTTTTCTGAATCTAGATGTTTAAGTTGAAGCTGGTATGCTTGTAATGTATACGTGGCTAATGTAAATTGTAAATGAAATGGAGATGTTGGTTTAACTAGTGTGGGATTTGAAATATATAGCACCTCAAGGCAATTCATGTTTCCAAAGGCTGAATGATATTGCTATTCTGAAATTGTTTTCAGAAAAGCAGTTATGAAGCAGTGATTTTACATCTACTTCAAATGTAATGATTTGTTTGAAAGAGTAGCACTTGTACACATCTCATTAAGTTGTACCATTAAACCATAATAGAGTAAGACAAGTTGTAAGCAGCTAGTGGCACTTCTATAAAATGGGCATTTTGTTTAGGTACTGGTGTTAAATGAAAGACATAAGGTCAATCTTTAGGTTGTTTTCCATGGAGAGAATTCCAAAAGACTAGAAGCTCAGATGGTAAAATCCCTTTTCACTTTTGTCTTTTGGCACAAACTTTGAAATTGCCTGGACAAGGTGTGGACTATGATTAAAAAATGGCCTCAGGCTTTGACATGGACCAGCTCCCTGTACAGCTTTTGCAAAGATACTCCACGGCCCCTCTTGCAGTTCTCAGGATACCTTAAAGCTGCTCAGGCTGAAATACCTGATGTAAAATATTGTGAAAGTAACATCAGCACCTCCGGCTTCATGCAGTATTCCCATTCCCCTTAGCAGAATGTCTTACCTTTGCCCAAAAAGAAAAAAATATCTCAACCTTTTCTCTCACAAAATACAGTATCTGTCATATCAATGAGTCTTCTTGTATTTTACCAACAAGTTACATAAATATGCAATGGCAATCTGAAGTATATTTGCAACATAAACATATTTAATTCATCAAATTAAAGCTACAAATGGTTTATTTTCATTTCATTCAATTCAACTTTATTTTTATATCACATTTCATACAAATTTAAACTTTTTATATAGGACGAAAAAAAACAAACTCAATAAAAAAAATGAACAAATAGATTCAAAAGTACATTTTAAATCCAAAACACATTAATAAATGACAACACACACACGTCTGTTCATATTAGAGCGCACAAACAGGACTATACACCGACCGTACACACACACACACACACACACACACACACACACACACACACACACACACACACACAGATAAACTAGCAGCCAAAGGCACCAGAGAGAAGCAATGTTTTAAGGCCGCTCTTAAAATAACTTAAATTTGATAAAATCTTCTCAAGAAATCTGAGCTTGAATTCGTATCAGTGCCACACTATTCTAAAGGAGTATTTTTAGACATAAACAACAATCAGTTGAATGCAATGGTCCGTTGTTTTGGTTGCGTTCAAACTCATATTTTAATATCTGAACTCTTAATGATCAGCAAATAAATCACGGACATAAAACATTTCTCTAAACTGATGAAAATCCATTGAGGTTATTTTTTTTTTCTATTTTAAACTGTAAATAATTTCCTTTATTTTTGCAACATATTCAAAAGTTTTGTTGAAATATTTAAAACACTGTTAAGACACTGTACTGGAAAAAAAACAATATTAGGTCCTTCTGCGTCAGGGACAAATTGAGATAATCATCTATTAACGCACCGTGAAGGTTAAACAAAAAAAGGAGCAGAAAATTCAAAAGATTGCGCTTCAGAAAATTCCCTCTGAACAAATCACAATAAAAAAAGAATACAACTTGTGTGTGGTACTGATTGAATTAAAAAAAAAAGTAGTATCCCTTCTTATTTTACTTTTAACATTTAACAACATTAACAAAAATAATGTCTTGACAGATATTAAACATATGATATGAAAAACAAACAACAGAACAAACACAAGTGTCACAGACACTTTGAGTCTGTTGGTTGGATGAGGATTGCATTTTTCTAAACATAATTTACTCTATATGATGCTTATGCCCCTGTTTTGTTAAATATGTTATATTTTATACATTTTAAATACAATTTGAACATTAAAATTGAAAATGTAGAAATTGTTTTATTATTCACTGCGTACAGGGTTGGATATAGACGTGAGAGTGTTTTTTCTAGTGTTAATAATATCAACGCTCTGTGGACTTGGTTCAGTCTTATAATGTCGGTGATATTCACCTCCGAATGCTAATATAATTCCAGTTTTCATCAGCTACATCAAATGGCTGCCTTATTACATGGAACCACACAGTTTTCTTTTAACCCACTTCAACCGAGTGCACCCGTAGTCCTACATCTGTTCAGGTGAAAGATATTACTCTGACTCATTAACACATGATATCAGTGAGGCCAAGGACTATATAGTACAATCTAGAGATACATAATATATAATCCAACAGCATTATTCAGAGTTATTATTCCAGTAAGTTAACTGTCTTGATACCTTTCACAACTCCCTGATTGTATTTTTTTTTTACCTCTCCCAGTTTACCCTCTCTTTATTACACATTACTAATATTAGTTAGCAGATGAAATCAGCATACCAGAGATGCACCTTCTTGTGCGGTAATGACAGTTCAGGGGACAACAATAAACAAATTAAAATTTAAAATCCATGAAATTAAATTGTGATTACCCAACGTGAGCAAATGATTGATCCTCATCTAACAAAATATGCGCACGCGTGTGTGTGTGTGTGTGTGTGTGTGTGTTTGTGTTGATGCACAAGGGTATGATTTTGACTGCCGGTAATTGTTTCAATTCACTATTGTCTGAATGTGTGAGTGTCAGAGCTTGTACACACGTGTGTTTGCGTGTGCACATGTGTGGGGATGTCCAACTGCAGGCTGTTTACAGCGCGGATATTATCAGTATGAGTACACAGAGGTGGGTTGTGATAATTAGTTTTCCCAGCATGCCATTCGAACAGCATGGCAATCACGGTGGGGAATGAATATGGAACAAGTTCCTTATGCACTGATGTGGAGACTCTGGCATTTGTGTATAAGCACAGGCACAAACACACACACACACACTATATCTGTAGTAGTTCAAACTTTCTTTCATCACTGTTTATTCTCTGGAGTTTTGCATTATTGTATGTGCACTTTATTGGCTAATGTACGCATGTTTGTATTTTTGTTTTAAGACATCAGTAATTAGATGCAAAAGTGTGTTGAATCAGATTTCATTTAGTTTCCCCCTAATGCACTGTGGCTGCGGCCAGTCCAGCATTTAAAAATGGAGAACAACCATGCACTTAACTGCTACCTGAAACATGCATGTTAGTCATTATCTTGTACCACACTTTCTACGTTTGGTGTGTTTGCTTGTGTTTTGAAATCCTGTGTGGAGATAAAGACTGAAACATGGGTAGACAGAGCGAGGGAGAAAGGTACAACAATAAAGGGCAAATAACTGGGGGAAAAAAAAAAACTGGGTTATTGAATTTATTTCTATTCCTCTTTTCAGCTTCGAGACACCAAATCCATCGGTCAGAACACAACACTTCTTCATTTCCTGGCCGATAAGTGTGAAGAGAATTATGAAGCCATTCTCAGGTTTCCAGACGAACTGGATCACGTGGAAAGTGCCAGCAGAGGTATGTCTCTATTTCTTATCACATCCCCACACCTACAAAAAAAAAAAAAACGTCTTTTATGGCTTTTATTTTTTAACCAACAATATGTTTACTTGATTTCCACCCATTTGTTTTAGTTCACACATTCACACCCTTTACTTTCCCCTCCGTCCCCTGACGACAGCCAGCACTCTGTCTTTGAGACAGGAATAGAGCTGTTTGTCTGACCACACTGTCATTCAGCCTGTCAATAAACTAATTCCGCTCTAATTCTATTCTCAAGCAATTGGTGGAGTCCCTGTAGGCTTATTTACTTTGTTAGTCTCGTAATTGGTTATTTAATCTTATTCAACTAATTATGCACTTGACTGAGGCTGCCAGCCATTGTGTAAGTGGACTGAACAGACGTCATGTGCTGTATATATTTAGATGTCTATTTTTCACCAAAATTTGAATTATATCAACTTTGTCATTTGGTGGAAATGAAGGAGATGGCAGTTAATTGGCTGAGACCAGTAAATAAATGTCTCTTGCAGAAAACCCTGAGGAACTATTTAAGGAGCGGGGATGCAAAAAAAAAAAGAAGAAAAACACACACTTGAATCTGGGCACCCATTGCTTCTCGTTTCATTGATCACCACATCTAATTAAACAGGGTTTTCAATGGCGTACTGTAACAGTTAAGGGGACTTCATGATTACATTGGAAGACATTAAAAGCACAAACACGCCTACAGGTCTTCAGAGTAAAATTAGACGTGGCATTTTTGTGGTTTTTTTTGTTGTTTTTTTTACAAAACAATTCACACTCTTGCAAATCTTCTCCTCTCTTTTTGTTTGTAGATTTTTTCATTTTTCTTTTAATCCACCCTCATATTTTATTCTAAATCTTCTTTTACCGAGTCTTTAGCATGTTAAAGCCAAGTAAATCAGAAAGGCTGAAACCTTTGCTGACTTGCCTGTAAAAGTCAATTTTATTGGATTTACTTTGAGGCAAAGAGGAACATGATGAACAGAGGCCGTGTGCTGGCCAGCTCCATGTCTTTTGAAAGCTTCTATTGCCTGTTGAACAGCAGAGCACCGCTGAATAATTTAACACTATCTCCAAATCCTTTACAAGCTCCGGCTCTCCTTTCAGGGAAACTGAAGAAAATTAAATAAAGCCGCTCTTTTCAACTTAATACACTCTACACACTAACATGAAGCTAAAAACAACTTGTGCATGATAGCCTTCATTTAGGACTTTTTTATTTTTAAATAGCTTCTCAAACCTTATCCTTTTAAACTCATTTCTTCTTTGCTTTCAATTTCAGTTTTGATTGAAAAGTTTCCCCTTTAACTCTCTTCTTAGTAACATACTTCATGTTTATTTGGAAACATATAAACACATATTTATGGGTTTCATATGAAAAGGTACACCACAGCCAATGTTTACACTCTGACTGTACACGATAAATTATTTATCCACACCACTACCATTTCATCCAAACCAAACATCTCACACACAGGACATAGACGTAGAACCGTTGAACCATCCTGTTATTCTCTCTTGGGTAAGAAGTCTCGTGCACAAACCTGTGTTCAGCCTGTCACAAAAAGCATGGGATTTCTGATTGTTGATTGTCAGAGGCATGGGGGGTTGTGGCGGTGGTGGGAGGGGTTAGTTCAAAGGGACACTGACATCAATGTAGGGGGATTCAAATGTAATCAAAGGGTCATCTACAATACTTGGGGGTAGTGCAATTAATGCACATCATTGATAAGTGCAATCAAGGATAATTTCCCCTGC
The DNA here is from genome assembly GCF_963584025.1 of Labrus mixtus. NCBI lineage: Eukaryota > Metazoa > Chordata > Actinopteri > Labriformes > Labridae > Labrus > Labrus mixtus. The sequence continues at coordinate 14,598,989 of NC_083621.1, read as the reverse complement.
CTTGATTTGCTGCTTCAGACTTTCTCTCCTCCAGTGTAAAAGCTCTGTTAGTAATTGGTTAGCCACCTTTCTGTCTTCTGGACACGGTCTTATTTCAGTACTTTCACCACCGTATGAAATGGTGCATATTCTTATACAGCCACCCTAAAACATTCAACTTTTTGTGAGTTTTTACACCAAGCCTGTGAATATCGAAATGAAGGATGATATCTTACCACTGTTATAGCATGTAAAAGTAGGAATTTATGAGAAGTGCTGCAATGACATTTAGGCCACTTTGCCTCTGTATTTATGCTGGTACTGTGTCTGTTAACAGTTTAAGATGTGTGTGCTCATATTACATGTATCACTGAAAATGAGACTGCAGTCTCGACTGAAATAGTGCAGCTTGTACTTCTTTTGATTTTAGCCATGATGTCTTTCACATCCTATTTATGCAGAAAGAAATGCTGAAAGCCATTAAAATGAAGAGCCATTGTGTCATTCCCACTTCATCACATTAGCTCTGACTTCACTCCTACTCATTCTCTCATATTCAAGGTAGAAGTACACCTATAACTACTGCTTCAATATTGGTGACTTTTTGTTATCATTACTTTTCTATATTATAACAAAAATTGTAAACTCTTCAAGGTAATGGTTCCCTAAAAAACAACTGATTATTAGTTTCATTACATCATAAATCAGTATGCAGCTCATAGACTAGCCTGGGAGCAGAGGAGAGCTGGTCTCCTAACGGAAGCAAGAGGTTAACCATAACTAAGACGAGTCCAGCACACGGACATTCTCCCTTAGGAGACTCTCTCTCAGGATTAAGCCATTATCAAAGCCTGTCAGTATCAAGGTCAATTTTGATTAGCATTCAGATGATTATGTCAGGAGGCAGGGGGAGCATGCTGCACATGGTCCAGATATTACCTGGACAGAGGGGAAGGACTGTGCTTTATCAATACACAGCAGACACAAGGCTTCACTAAGTTCAGAAATAACTGTGAATATGTAAGCAGTAAAGAAACTATACTGTGGTATTGATTTAACTCATAGAACCCAGAAATGGGATAACATCCGTTCAAAGCCTACAGTGATTTAAAACAATATATATTATTTCTTTACCTTTGCTCACTGTGAGCAATTCAATGGATAATTGATGTTGTGGCTTTGAGTAGAAGTCCTTCATTTTAACACCTTTACTCAGAATAATGACTGCAAATTGATGTGACACAAACATTACTGCATTGTGGGTGTTTTTTTTAATAATATTCTGTCTTACAAATCTTTGATATTTTAACACATGAGCCTTTCTGAACCTCAATTTCATATCATACCAAAGTAGAAAAAGCTTCAAAGCCATGTTAAAACCTTCCTCTTGGCACAAGTAAAGTCACCACATCATGAAATTAGAACACATTTTTGTTTAGTTTATTTGAAGTTTTACTTCACCACAAGGTTGGAAATTTGCATTTTCGCCTACCTGCCACTGTGGCTGGTGGATTCAAAAATCTACCAGCCACTTGTTTTTTTTTACGTCCCACTTTAATTTATCCGTCAGCATAATGTAATGATGTATCATATCAAACCAGGGCTCCCAGTTTTCAAGTAACAGGCTATTTTATGAAGGGAGATGTTTCAACTTTTAAAGAAAATACTGACATGCTCTTTGTCTCGCTCACCAAAAAACAAAAAAAGTTTAATTTGGTGATTTTAGTTGATTATTTTGAGGCTGGTCAGAGTTTCCTTTGCAGCCATGGCCTAAAAGGTTTACTCATTGAAGTGATTTAGCTGAAAATGAACCTCGACTGAGAGGAAAGATAAAACGTGTTGTTTTAAAAGCATGTGTTTTAAAATGTATGTAACATGTATTTACCCGCCATCGTGATTGGCAAGTTGAGCAAATTCACCCGTCACTGCCAAAAAAACCACCATATTTGACTGGTGCTTATTACCAACCCTGCTACACCAAGATCATTTAAATGTGCTTAGCTGGTATTCTGATGCAGAGCTATAGTAGAACTGTTTGAGATTGTCTACTAAAGATGTTTTAACAATAAAAGGAGACATTTAGTAATATGTCCTTGGCTTAAAGTGGTTGTGAATAAATGAATGAACAAATGAATGACTGTAATGTCCTGCTCGATACATTCTTACCTCAGTTACTGTGGCAGTTACAATGCCTTCCCACCTTGAAACACACACTCAAAGATGTAATATATGTAGCTTAGTCATAGTTTCATTTCTTAGTAATGTGCCAGTATATCTCGTTATACATTTTAGTTAACTTTTGTGAAATGGCTAACGTGGGCTTATGACTCCATGGTGCAATGATAACATCTCTATCAAATCCCTCTTTAAGATACAAATAAACGTACTTGCATCTAGGTCAGTTGTGTTATTTTCTCATATCAGAATTAATTGCACTCTGCTCAACAGCTTTTATTCTCCAGGAAGAAAAGCAAGCATACAAATGGTTGTGTTGTTTTGCCCTTAGGTCAGGGTAGAATATGCATTTCTTTCCTTACAAAAGCATTGATCGCTTAAGCTGATCAAATCATCACTACCTGAATAACGGACAAGGACAAGACTGTGACAGTACTTTTCACCAGCAGCATTTTCTTGAGACAGAGAAGAGTGGCTGAAGAGACCCCTGTGTCTGTCAGGAATTCAGAATATTTAGAACTTGATAAAGTTCTAAACTAATTTTTCATTATTTTAAGATAACAAACAACACAGTTAGATGTCACAAAGCAGTATGACACAATTGAATAAGCTTTAATTTTCTATAATATAGCCCTCGGTTCATGCATTTTTTGGTAATTCTCTAAAATGCAACCTGAATATTTGTAAGAGCATATTTTCAATTTCATGTATTTCTAATTGAACTGTTTCCTTCTCTCGTGAAACCAATTCTGATCTTATTATTGACTGTGTATCCAAACTTTACCCATAATTCACTGTGAGCTCCACCTCTGTGTGATCTGAGGATTGGTAGCCTCTCCTGCCACCATGTCATCTTGGATTTGTACCAATAAATCACTCTGAGGGATGAAGGATTTGAAGGAGGTCTGGGGATCTCAAAAAGGGTCCAGGCCTCCTGATTGAAATTGCTCCCCCCCCCCCCCCCCCCCCCCCCCCTCTCTCACCCCCTTCCTCCCAAAATGACTGGTCACATTCTGCAACACACAATCACCTCTGCCAACTGGAGTATACATTACATCTTTTAATATTTACTGTACTTAGTGGTGTATTTAGTGGTACAGAAAATAATCAGTCACTACTGCTAGCCTAATCTTAATTGTGTTGCTTTATTTTTTCAAACGGTTATAGCCATAGCTTTTTAATTTTAAATTTTAAAACACAAGAATTCAATATAATGCATAAGCTCTACAAGAGTGAACGTGTTGTGTTATTTTTAGATGCTCATCAATTCTTCCACTTTTTAAAAAACATGTATTAGAGTACAATGGGCTACCAAAAATTGCCCTTTTTTCTCTCCATAAAAAAGACGTGATGTTTAAATGAAAAAGAATATCCCATCCAACTATGGTACATAGACATGTTTTATTTCCATATATTCCATAATCTAGCAAGAGACAATTAATCGAACATGTACATATTACATATTTTTGCTTTAAATATTTATGGTGTGTTTACAGTAACTACTTTCAAAGATGTACTCATGGATACTGAGACTGTAATCGTCTGAAATGTAGTCAAAGGAGCCACTGTTTTTATACCCCTGACCTCATCTTAATGGCAGCGCCAAAGCCTTGAGAGAAGTGTCATTGGCCAATTTGCCTTGTTAAATCCCCCCCAACCCCAGAGATGAATATGTGGGGCCTGACAATGGGAACTAAGTCTGTGTGGTGATTCCACTCAATCAGTGGTGCACTGACAATCTGTCTTGACAATCCGGGAAAAAGAGGAAATATGACACAAATGTTCTCATAAATCTATTTAGTATAAGGCATAGCCAAGGGCAAAGTACTTTGGAGCCTGTGAGAGAGAAAATGGAGAATGAGGGGAGGGGGAAAAAAAAAAGATGAACTCAGAGGATATTAATACCGCTGTGAATATATCTATTATCCACATTCATTTGAAGGCACTGCAGCATAATAAAGCAGTGCCCATTTCCCATTTAAACTCCTAGCAGTACTTTGCTCTGTATTACGTAGACCAAATGCCTTTCTGGATGGGGTATAACACGGAAGAGATCATTTGTCTTTGGGGTTCAATAGAGTTGTAGGGAATCATGAGGTTGAGACGTTATTCTCTCATGCCAGTCCAGAAGTCAGCTGCAGAGGTTCAACAAAGAACAGGCAGAATGTCTGCAAAACGCTGAGATACAACTGCAATGGATACACCCATGTCTGTTTTTAAAACAGCAGTGTGTCTGTCTTTGGAAGAAGCTTCAAACATTTATACATTTCAGGGCTGATGTGCGCTGAACCATTTTATTATTTTTTTTTTTAATTTTAATTTAATTGTTTTAATATCTCAGGAAAATGTTGAAAATCAAGGAGCCGGCTCAAATGTGCAGATCATACATGTTACAGTTTAGCTTGCTGCTTGTGTTATAATTAAAAATGTTAATTAAAAATATGTATTTTGGTTAGATTTTCAAAACTTGTTATTTTAAAAATAAATTAACAAATACATCGTCAAGAAGAACTGTATGAGGAATGTGAAATCCCTGGAAGAATGTTTGTTGTAAGCGGGGTTACACAATAATAGTTTGCAAGGGTACAGTGTCCACAAGTATCTTGTTTAGTGGACTAGGACTGTATAGATGAACAAAATGTCTGCTTTTCTGTTATTAGATAAAGGATCCTTGTTTTTTACACTTGATTGTGCCCATTCTTGGTACAGAGCAACTGATATGGCATTCTCAAATCCTGAAGTGAGCCCTAATGTCACCCATTTCCCCTCCACCTTTGTTTTTTTGCCACTGTGCAGTAAAATGACTTTTCATCCAATGTGATATTCGGCAACTTATTTTTCCTTCCTGCACTGGCTTTGCTTTGGGAATCAGCAGCTTTCATCACAGCTGTGATATGAAGCTACTTGAGAGATTGTGAGTGTCACAATGATCACTGCCAATAACTCACTACAACAGATACTTCCAACCTTTGGGGGGTAAAAATAATAACCTATTTCACACTCAGTGAGGTCCCCATTCTTAGATTTGTAGTCAAACTTTTCCAGTCTCCTTCAGAAGTAATCGAATGACAATCTGATTTAGGCACATATTAATATTCACAATGGGAATTCCATTTGCCATTTAATCGTGGAAGTTAATAGGGTGTAGTATAAGACTCTCAAATGTGCAGTATTTCAAGTTTATTGCAATTTATAAAGAGGAAAATTGCATGAGAGCAAACCTGAAGACACTTTGTAAATTGGGATATTTTAAACGGCATGGAGGATCATCTTTTGTTTTACTCCTACATTTGTTATGCTATTGTGAAGCTGGGAAGTGCTCATACGTTCTGAACTTGGTGAGGATTCACCTACCAGCGGTACATTGACCCAGATCTCACATCCAAGACAACAGTAGAGTGGCTTTGTCTCTGTATGCTCCTTTAGAAGCCCAGACAAAGCCTGCATTTAAAGCTCTTTGGGAATCTATGGAGAGATCTGGAGATTGCAGCTCAGTGGTACATCCCATCCAGTTGGACTGAGATTAAGGGGGTCTGCAAGGAGGGGAGAAAAAGCCAAAATCACAGATGACTTTAAACACAGTCACTAGTTTCAAATGGCCTGCAACACTGAGAAAACGGAGCACCATCCCTATGTTAGAATCAGCCTATTAGTCAGGCGGTCTGGATCCTTTAATGTCTTTTCTTAGTGAACATTATAACGTTTTTATTGTCCTTACTCTAACATGATTCTAAACTCTTCTAAAATTACAAGAACAATGGTAAATCAATGGGAGCGGAACTTTTTTTTTACACTGACAATATGTGTTACTTAAATTAGTTTATGTTAACTTTATGTTACCAAAGTGGTGAACCAGTGTTGTGTTTCAATGGCTACGCTTCATTTGGCAAAAGGTACTTTTACTTTAAAGGCAAAGCTACTGTAGGAAATGACCATCTTTGGAGTCCAGAGGACCAGTTTATACACTGTTTTTAGTGAAAGATTAAAGAGCCTGAGCCTTATTTCATCAAATGTACTTAATTAGTAACTATTCTCTTCAAGCAGTTTGAATCTGCCTGCTAGTATGATTGAAAATATATCAGCCTAATGTGAGGGAACTCAACGCTGGGAACTGAACATTTTCACTGTGGCTAGAAACAGAGACAATTTCCTCACTGGTTGTTTAAGGTGTATACACCCCGGCACCCTAAAAGTGATAGAGCAGGATCAGTGAGGCCAGCAGCTTTAAATGGACAGTCTGTCATGAAGAATATTAGGAACAGGAAACAGACCTGTCGGGCTCCTCCAGCTCCGGCTGAGTGATGAGCCCTACAGAGTTTTCTTTTTTCTGCTTTTCCTTTTTTTTTTTCTCTTCACTCACTTCATGGTGGATGGGTAGTTCATTGTGAGACCAAAACAACTATTCTGTCTCTCTTTCTTCTTTTTTTTTCTCTCTCTCTGTCCATCTCTCTTTCCCTCCACCTCTGATTTCTTACATCACCTCTTTGGCCAGGCAGTATGAGTGTAGACAGAGATAGACACATGCAGGGAGGCCAGCAGCCCTGCTTAGCATCAGGCTCCAGTCCGTGACAGCAGATTTCAATGAGAGCTGACAATGGGACCAGGAATGAGAATAATGCTGTTTGCCAGCCTAGAAATTCAGCCTGTCACAGTGGACCATTTGCCATGCTGGGAGTGTTCCATGAGCTGAGGTGAACAAGGAAGCTCCATTTCAAATGCAACTTGGGTTTTCTGCACTCACTCATAACTAGAACCCATCCATCACAGTCGATTACAATAACTGTAGTGTTTTCAGAATGATCTTTCAAACCACACCATGTATAAAATCCTGGTGAATGATATACCCTGTTGAACTTTGGACCCTGAAGAAGGAAGTCCCAAGGAACTTTAAGGAGCTGGAATGTGCAGTAGAACAGTATGTTACGTGGTGCACAAAAGGGGGTGCAGAATGGTTTACTTTGAAAGTCATTGCCAATTACTGGCCTTGTCATATTTAAAATGCAGATGACCATGGACCAACAAGATACTGTATCCATGGGTCTGGAAATTTTCATTGTTAAAGCCGTCTTCTCATTTAAAATCGACATGCTGTTCTGTGGAAGACTGTGTTAAGGTTAAGCACTCCATCAAGCAAAATTGTGTTTCTCCATTGGGAGAACATTTTTTACCACAGGCACTGGAAGATGTTGGTTTTGCCAGTTTCCCCAAAAAATGCAAATTTTTAAGGCCAAATGCACAAAAATTTTCTCAACAGTATTGTCTTACCTCATGCCCAATCCTTTGTTTTAACTATGGATAATCTGGATTATTTCCCCCTTTTTTTCATTTAAAACACTGCTTAATTAATTTGTATTTAACCAAATTCAGTTAAACCTCGTCATACTACTACTAACCGCCTTTGATTGATAACACTGCTTCAAAATTACAAATGTACCAATCCTGTCAAGGTTTTTGAACTATGAGGAGGCAATAGCACGCCACTGAAATAGTATTATGTATTTATGCTGAGGAGAAACTATGAGTGGATCTCTGCAAACCACCTGCCTAACACAGCAGCATTCAAAGGAGGCATCTGGTACTATGATCAAAAACAAAATTACAGTCATGTCTATTTTTAACCCCCACGAATGTTAATGATGCATTTATAACAACAGATGTTGTGTGCATTTTAATTAAGCTCATGTAGAATCTCCATAGTATAATATATTTACTTTCCTCCTATTTGTTAACAGTGTAATGTTGTCGTTCAGAATATCCTTGAACTAAAGCACCCTGTAAAGCCAGACCGATACCTGCTCCCCATGCAATCTTGACGCTTAACACATTCTGCATGCAGGACACCAATAACATGCTACAAAAAAAACATCTGCAATCTGCTTTTTAGTGTCTATGATTGGCTAAACATGTTGTCCTACTCACATTCACTTAGGATGTGATCACAAAGCTTGATTTCCAATATGCATTCATGAAGTCTTGCAAAAATATTGTCAGCTGGATATAATGCTATTGACCCATCATAACAATTGTTGAGCAACACAAATGCTTCAATCTTGAACTGTAGAAGTTGTATTTTATCTAAAAAAAAGAAAAAAGAAAACATTAGGAGACTTTACAGTTGTTTTTCTGGAGAAACTTGATAGCAAGGCGTCGGTCGATTCTGATAAGTAAGATAATGATTAGGATTGTTGTACAAATGAGCAGGAAATTGAGTTTTCTCTGCGGTGATCTCTGCACCCAACAGATAACACCCTTTGAAATGTTACAAAACAAGCTCAGGGGTTTTTTAATATTGACTGACTGAAAGAGCATAATCTACAGTACAAAATGTCCGACCTTTTCAAGGATTTGTTATTGCTGGTGTGATAAGTATATTTTAATAAAAGGTAGCTTGCCTTCCTAAACATGTCTTTTACTATTGTTGAATGTCCATGTTTGCATTAACCCTGGAGTGCTCTTCTTAATTCTCCTCAAGAGACCACTTGCAGTTTTTCTTTTCAAATCTCAATAGAAGCAAATATTGAAAAAAAACGAAAAACACATTTGATCATAATCTAATTATATCTGATGAAATGTTTTATTAATTTTATCTTAAGTTAGTCAATCATTATTAAATCATAAACAATAGTCCTCGCAGAAAAGAACACTAAGAAGTATCTTCATTTTTGAGTGTTTTGATAAAAAAAATGCTGTTGTTGTTTTTAAGCACATTTGGATGTGGAATGGTGAAAACTCTGGAGCATTGACTATGTAGGAGTGGAGTAAAATATTCAAATCATTTCTGAGTTTGTGTGATCCTTTTCACTGCCTTGAAAGTGAAGACTTAATGCCCTTGTCTTACCATCGTGTAGGCAGAAATGTGTTTTAAGTGTCGCTCAGAGAATTAGGCATGGTGTGTCTATGTGTTGGTGTTGCTGTGCATATGGGTGTTATCCTCTTAAGGAATTATTGTCTTCAGAGCGAGGCCTCCTGCACAACTGATTTTTAGCACCAGAAGCAAGCATCTTTCCTATGTCTAAATAAAAGGCAAATGTTCAGGTTGTTTGTGCAGGTATGATTGGTGGGATACGTTCACAAACCATTGTCCCTGTTGTTGTGTGTGTGTGTGTGTGTGTGTGTGTGTGTGGTCATAAAACTTTATATTCAGCTATTGGCTTTTTTTTTTTTTTAATAAGCAGTAAGGGAGTTTGGTTCTTTTCTTTTGCGGCAATCATAGACAGGGAAAATACACATCAAATCCAGACGTACTATTTACCCACACAGGCAACAGATCATTTACCGACTAGGTGGTCATTGCAGTAAAGTACCTCTGTTTTCCCTCCATTCCTTCCCACACTCTCTGCCTCTATTGACCACAGTTTGAAGAAACGTGTCTGTGGCTCAAATGCTGTCATAAGAATCTGGGCAGCGTTCACCAACCCCTGCTCGACAGCGGGGGTTGGGAATTGATTTTGGATACCCGATTGGGTCATTTTTATCATGGGCTGTCATCAATATATAATTTAAAAGTGTGGCCTGAAGCGAGCGAGGCAGCGTCGCTCATTGAAGTTTTACTAGACCTGTGGGATTAGGCTCCCCCTGTGGCCCCATTCACTAATGCATACCACTATGTGTGAAGATTCCTCCATCACTTGTGAGTTATGGCCCCCAGAGGAACAACGACATTGCAGGACATAGGTATTCACTGCATGTATCAGAACATCTATATGGCACTCCTAGGATCCTTGCATGGTGTGCCATGACCATGCTTATCTGTATCTATCACCAATACCCTCTTTAAGCCTTTTTTCTGGACATGAAACAAACATTTATCTTTGTTGACATTCTACAAATCATGCACTGCTGAATTTTAACATAATTCAAGCCATATTGTTGTTTTATTTGTGTGTTTGAAACCGTTGTATCGATGAAGTGTTTCCAGTAAGAGGTTAGTGAGTATCAGGAAAAGATTTTTTTTTTTCCCTCACATGTTGATCTGTTCTAGTTATATAGTAGAATGTAGAATAACAGAGGTACATTTGTTTAGTATCAGCCAGCTAAACCAGATGTGCCCACCCTTTTTTGAAGCAAGATCTACTTTTGAAGTTGCCAGTCTTCTAAGACTCTCTAACACACAAACACAGAGTAACTAGTCTAATAGCCATTACTGATAGTTTACCTGGTTATTTGATGTAAACATAACAAACAGAGCAGTAATCCAGATTCAGGTCTAATACGGGGTAGTTCTCTCAGTCAGAAAGGCAGAAATAGGCCTAGATGTTTCTACCTTAGTGGGATCCTTGGCACTGGGAGGAGGCAGCTAGTTTCTTCTAGGCAGAGCAGAAGAATCTGGTTGCAAGGTGTTGGCAGGCCACAAGGTGGTCATCATTCATTGTGGATCTGTACTACTCACACAACTAGGTTGATCCAAAAAGAGCTGTCAGGTTGAAGGCCCGTCTTCTGAAGCTGGTATACTTGTTGTTCCAGCAGTAGGTTCTAGAACTCTCCCTTCATGCAGGGTGTTGCCCTGGATTTGATTTTAAAGCCTTCTTGCAGTGTCAGAATCTCATTTTCAGCAGCAGAGCGATCCAGGTGGAACAGTGACACTACTCTGGAAACAATGTCATCCATACCAATACTTGCACCAAATGGGAAACACGTATAGCTGGCAACAAGCTCAATGGATCCAAAGTCAGAAAAAACACTTAACAAATTCTGTCAAGATGCTCTGCCCATGCTTATCATAACTTGACATTGACTTTGACATTGTAGTTAAGCTTGCATGTGAGGAAAGTCCCACTGGCTACCCAGGCTTTTTTTTCTTCTCTTCTTCCTGCGATCACCTGGGAATCAGACTGCGATCGACCGATCAATCACTATCGATGGGTTTAGTACCTCTGAGCCTTAACCATCCTCCAGAAACAACTTATTTTTAGTGTCACAGGCCCCATTGTGTTTGTTTTCCTCCATGATGTAAATCATGCTGATATCCTCTAATTTTGTCCCCAGGCTTTATGAAATTAGTTTAGCAACCAGCGCTTTATTTCCAAAATAAATCTAACAGGTCCTGACTATGACCTTTCTATTACATGTTGATGATTTGCATTTTGCACCTTCTTTTTTCCTGCTCTGTGATATGGAGTCACACTGTGTGATCCATATTCAAATATTATTTAAATCAGTTGCACCACATTTGCATGTGAAATTGAGGATTTGAAGCCAGGTCGCCTGCATACTGATCAGAGGGACAACCTTCATCAAACTGAGGGTTTATATTGCGAGCGAATGGGACAGGGTATTAATAATTATCATGAAAGGACTGTTCTATATAACACACTGCAATAACAGTGTTTTTTCCTCTCATCTAATGAATCTGATATGGATCTTAACCCTTTTGCTTTCAGTTAAGGAAATTATTACAATCGCTTGAAATAGAGAGACCAAGCCACAGAGTCACTTTAAGGACAAAACTACCCATATCATTGAGTTATGTCATCTACTTATCGCGGTTGTTATGCAAAATGATGACATATGCAGAAATGGTATGAATGTAGAATAATTGATGTGCTGCGATCGAGGAATGTTATTAACATTTTAACTCTTGTGAAAGCTGGATTCACTTCTCAGCTTTAATCGGTGTGTTGAGGGTAGATGCTAGTATGAGTATTAATCATATTACATTGTTGCATCAATGAAAACTAAATTGTTTGCTCACTGTGATGATGATCTGTGTCTATAATACTTCACAACATGTTTAAAAAAAAAAATATTGTAAACATGGCTAAATGTTTGAATCCGGCCTTAAAGAGAGAGAGGGAGAGAGAGAGAGAGAGAGTGAGGGATGTAGCATTATACAATTGTCTGCAGCTGTAAATGGACTCACAGCAAAGTATTCAGTTCAGTTAATCTACAGGTGTGTTCTTCTCAAGTCTCTCAAGGTCATATGACACAATGTAGCTTCTTAATAATTTGTGTAAAATAACTTGCTGCCTCAATATGATTTATTATACTCAGATAATCATTTACAGTTTTGTTTTGTACTTTTAATTAAGTTTGTTTTGACTGCCTTTAAGGACATTTTGTGTTTTTTAGATTTCCCAATCATTGATGATGGTAAATGTAGAACATTGAAGTAAATATTCCTGACAACTTGCTGTGCTGACCAAGAAACCTGAGTTTTTCTGTTCAAAGTGCTGTATTGGCAGGGCCATCTTAGGCCATCCTGTACCAGGGTGCGTTCATGTAAGCAGCCACAGCCTCAGCTTACCCCCCAATGCATTTTTTTTCCAGCCTCACTCTGGCTGGTAAAAAAAAATATAGCCAAAAATCACATCAGCCAAAAAACTTGTCCATTATATTTTTCTTATTCTTCATCATATGATGTTTTTTTAGCTGTGTTACAAAATACAACTCATGGGAATTCATTTTAATTCCATTTATTTAGAAATGTTAAAGACTTAAATGTTCATCTTCTTGTGTTACAGTGATTATAATCTTGTTGAATGAAAATATGCATACAAGTTGGTCAGCCAAATGTCAGGTGTCTTAATGTCCTTAGTTTCTTCTGCATTGCTTTGACATGGCATGGCATACCAGCTGAGACCTGCTCCTTACAGAAAGGTCCTTTTTTATTCCACTGACTGAAGCAGAGGAAAGGAGGGACAGAATCGATTGTTGCGGGCCAAATTGAACCTGTGTCGAGCTGCAGGCAGCCACGAGATAAAGCCTCTGACGCTGTCTGCTGTGTTTATCATCAGGTGGCCTTTCTGTGTGTGCTGTGCTGCGATTTTGATGTGTTAAGTCATAATAGGGGAGCCACCATTCTTTGGAGGGGCTGCCAATAAAATCGCAGACAGAGGGGATTATGTTTCATGTCAGCCCATTATTGTTTCCAGCTTCCCCTGTACACTTTTTTTTTTCACCTAGAGAGGCCTTTGACTCAATTTTGCTGCCTTGTATTGTGTTTTTCCTAGATCCATTTTTTTTGTTCATATTCAAGAGGCAGAGTTTTGAATTTGATGCCTTTTTATATGATAGCATTTGATTTCATTTGGGCTTCAACTCGTCCCCATGAAGTCTTCCTGTCATACATGAACAAACCAAATTTGCAGTTGTGAAGTAAAGTGAGAAGGAAGATATAGACTTACCCTTTGCATCATAAGATTATAGCCAGAGCAAAGCTTGGTTAAAGTCTTTAAAACAGAACCTGCTTTCTGGACCCTGTACACTGAGCAGTACAATGGACTCCTGTGTTGTTGTTTTTACCAAACTGGCTAATACAATGTGGTTTAAGTCTAACTGCTACTGTATGTTCTGCAGTATTTCCTGAAGTCATCTGGTAGCAGCAAAGAGCAGCAGCAAAATAATTGTATTGCTGTCCTCAGCCAACTATCTTCCTAGACCAACAGATCATTTTTCACAGTGCTCCGTTGAGTGTAAGATTCTGGCAGAAGATGCTCATAGAGTTTGTCTGGTCAGCCCTGAGCAGGATAATGGCCTTCACAGTGCTGTCTCATCCACCTTGGATGCCCCTTGCTTGTGGTGTGGTCTTAAAAATGTATCTTCCAATGAAGCCCTTCTTACCAAGACCTCATATGGTGCATGAGCCCCCATATACTCAGTGGAGTGTGTTATCTCTTTTACACCAGTCGCTATCTGGGATAGCCAGCTAAATACTGCCCACCTGTTCCCAGAGAAGGTGGGGAATAGCCTCTTGGCTAATCAGGCAGGCCATTAGCAGGAAATGACAATGACTCCAGTAATTTTATGGGCACATTTAAAACTTCCTTCTTTGAGGAAGACGATGATAATCCCCTCTTTACGCCCTTTGGCTATGTTTCCAAGCTGACTTAATCAAGTGCAGAAAAGAACCACAGCAGCGCTTCTCAAGCATGCCGCATAGATCTCCAGGACGTGTTTTAAAGTAGAAGTTTTGTTTTGTCTCTCGTGCGCTGAAAATTAGACTCTTGTAATCACCAGCCTTTAATGGCGAGACAGTTAGTTGTGTCTAAGCTTTTATTGTCCAACATTTCGGTTTGAAATCTTGAGCTTTGATTTCTAAACTTACAGGAGACCCAGATTTGTTGAAACCTGTATGAGGACAATTGATATTGTTATGCCACAAGTTCAAAGACAGGTTTGAAGAGATTAATTTCTTGTCCAGATGGCTTCTTCCATAATACAGCTGAAACTTTTGGATTGACAGGAAACACATGAGTTGAGTATTTCAACCAATTCAAAAGCTTGTTGAATTACTTTGAATTACTATGACCAGGATAATAATCCAATATTTTTCAATGACAAACTCCATGCACCGTATCTTCGTATATTGTGTAGCTTTACCTGGCTTAACATGTGTTAAGATTGTTTTGTATTTGTTCTGTGTATTAAATTCTAAAATAAGGAATATGCTCACCTCTATAAAGCTGGCTGCATTACTGTCCTGTGATCATACTTGAATGTAGGTGCAGGTTCAATATGTGCCCCAAGACCTTAAAGGCCAGTTCAGCAGTTTCAGAAGACGGAGAACAGTTCTACTGCTCTGAGGGTTATGACCTTCTGCTTCTAGATTTTTAATTGTACTAAACATGACTAAGGGATATACAGTGTCACCTACAAACTTTAACATCGGAAATTTAGTTCATTTCAACTCTCCAAATGCACAAGAGTTATTCACAATCAACAGTCTACTTTGAAATGACCTGGTTTGCCTGCTGCAACATATTTTTACTAGAAGGGGGTCTTTATTCAAATGTGTATCTTAACCTGGAGGCCTCTTTGATCACAAATCTTTCTCTAAATACATCCTCTCAGAGATTTTTTTCAGATTCCCTTCAATCTCTGGCCACATTTATCCATATCTCACATAGGACTATATTTAGAAACACTGTCTGGATGAGGTTTTAAACCAGGCAAGAGTTTAAATGTGCCTCCAGAAAAACTGTTACTCCAGTGACTGAAATCGTTTTGTAATAATGATCCCTCCAGGACATGTTTTGCAAACACATTCCTGCTACTTTGAAGGTTAAAATGTAATTTTCTTGGTGACCTATATTCGTGTAGTAGTACTGTACATTCAGGGCAATGACAGCTTTCAGCAAGGCCTACAGCTGTTGGTTATTACAATGGGCTGATTGGCTGCAAGCTACAAACCCCCTAAGTAATGGCTAAATGGGAGCACACAGTGAGGCTGCCTTGGGCTACTAGATAACAGCACAAACACCCTGGTACTGTATGTCTTTCGCAGTTACTTCCATAATGTTTTTGCCTGCCCTATGGCACTTAAAACCTGAACCAGTCGAATCTTAACAGGCTTAAATCTCTGAGGCCTTCTCTCTGTCTACAGAGCACAGAGTTTGCTGACATTTAACTTTCCTTTTTCTAAAACCTTCTTTTAATTGGAAAACATTGGTTGTGGTCACTCCACTTCCTGAGAGCTTAAAGAAAAAAATATATTTGGAATCAGAAACTGGATCGTTTCTTCATATTATCCGAAATTCTGAAATGTTAATGACTGCATGATTACAAATACATATATTTGATACCGAGACCATGAGATCTCAGTTTGGATTTTGGCTTTGATCCATGTTCATTCTGTGGCATTGGTGTTTGAGAGGGAATATGTACCGGCTTTCTGAATGTGTGCAAGAACATCGAGTGATACAGAGACTGGTGCCATCCTGCTTCCTTTACCGTTTCAATTTATGTCTTAAAACTAACATTTAGTTAAAAAGGAATAATTTCTAATGATTAATAAACTTCAAGTTCTTCTTAGACACCTTGTACCTCATCGGTGCTCATTACCAACCCCTTTCTATTGGCCGGGGGGAGGTGTAGATTGCCATACTTCCTTTCCAGTTCACATGGAGTCACCAGCTGCTACCTTTCACTGGTCTGTGTGATGTTGTTAATGGGCTGTACTATTCTACCTCAACAGAAAAAGCCCTTAACAACCTTTTTCCTATCCAAAGACTTACAAAGCCAAACCCTGCTTAGCTGCAGTGACTGTCTGCAGGATACCCTAACCAACCGGTAGAAATTACAACTGCAGCAACAAAAACAAGAATCCTCACCGACTTCCCATTCAAAATCCTTCAAGTGCATGTAGTGGAGCACCAAGGCAGTCTAGAAACCCCTCACACAAATAGTTTTAGTAATGACTTTCAATATTGTTTTGTTATTGAGTCATTTCCTTGCAGTGAGGGACAAGTGTTGTTGTTTTTTTGGTGCAACCTGAGCCCCAAAATGAACTTTGCTCTAAGGACAAAGAAGTTTTTTTGTACCACTTGTATGAGTTTGTATGTGTGCTTTGCACTTTCATATCACAGCTCTCTGTGAAAGTGCTTTTCAGTCATTCTTTGTCATCCTCTGATTAATGCATAAAGCCTGATTGTCACATCTTTTTTTTAGTAAAAACAAATAAATCTCCCTGTTTTTTCCACCCATGTCAGTTTCTATGTGTCTGTGTTCATGCCACATACATCACAGTCCCTCATAGCTCCTGATGCTATATCCAGTTCCTCTCTATGGGGTGGGGTGGGGGGGGGGGGGGATAAAAACAAGAAAGTCAGCCAGTTAATTCATCTCCCAGCTTGAAAGTCTCATTACGCTGCTGATGAGTTTAAGGATTGCCTGAGGTGGAAAGGGGCTGTGTTTATGGCTCGGCAATCGTGCGTACCGAGTCTCCCTGTCTCGTGTGGATGCAAAACAAAAGGCGCGCTGGCACTCCAGCAGAATTAATACTGAACACATCCCAGCTTAAATACTTCATGATTGTACACTTATTTAAACATATGTTTCCAAAGAGATGTGATGTACTATAAAGTCTTTATGTGGCAGCTGCTAAATGAAGACAGATGCGGTTAGTGGGAGAATTGATCTGACCTTTGTCGCCGAGTAAGGGATATGAATCTCTCGGCATCTACTATATAAGTGTGATATAGGGACACAGGGAATCCTAATTTAGGCAGTTACATCTAGGTCACGGCACAGCTACGAGCAAAAATGGAACATCTTAGTGGAACTTGTATGCCTGCTTTCAGGTTTGTTTTTTAATATATCAATGGATCTATTTTAGGAAGTAGTTGAAACATGTACTGTAAATTTATCTCTTAAATGTAATGTTCTTTTTTTTAGTACTTGAAGGCATTTTTAATGCTGGTAAAATACAATAAAAACTGTTTTTTAGCAGTGAAGTAAGATGATTTAAAGGAGTCAATTACAGAATAGTTATAACAGTTATAACAAATCATTCCTTCTCTTATATTGAGAACTATAACTTCAGCAAAATAAATAATGGCAAATGATTCCTCCCCTCAGTGAGCCTATTCACCGTAATGCATGCAGTTATCTTCCCAGCCCATGCTCAGCTTCTGTTGTTGGGGCACCACTATAACCAATCATCTGCGCTGGTAGATAAAACCAATATGCTGAGGGGATGTGACCTACCATCTGACAGATGCCTCTTCAGTACAACTTCTCAGCTTAAAGCCAATCAAGAAGAGTCTGGCTGTCATTTTTTCCTCCAGTGATTGCATAATTTCCATCTAGATCTGGTCAATAATCAGAGATGGGGATGGCAGCAATTGGCATGATTGGCAGAGCTCACAGAAAAATACTTTAAAAACTGTAGAGAATTGCTGGCTCCATAGACGGATGGAGGAAATCAAATGAAGCGTGATTAAGGGTCAATATTCTTCATTGTTGAAACACTCGACTAGTGTGGTCCTCCTGGGCTGTTGACATGAGATGTACTACCAGCAGAATGAGCAGTAGGTCCAAATTTCCAGAGATTTAAGCAACAGCTTTAAAAGTTAACGCCATCTCTTTAAGCTCATCTTTTATCCGCAGTGCTGAGATTAGGCATTGAGTATTGAAGCCCATTGTCTGAGATTGAATTTGTTTATTAAAAGGAACAGTTCGGCATTTTTGGAAACAGGCTTATTCACTTTTCACCGAGAAAAAGAGATCAATACCACTCACATATCAGTCTTTTCAATATAAAAGACAGGAGCCAGGACCCAATAAGTTAAAGGGGATAGTTGGAAACGTGCATCTTGACTCTGTCTTACCTGAACCACTGAAGCTCCCTTATTTAAATCAGTTTTTGTCTGATCTGTAAATAGGAAGGCAAAGAACACGATTTTCGGTCAAACTTTTATCCAAAATGTGACCTTTTTTTGCACATCGTATCTTGATTTGTGTCAACCCAAAAACTAAAAAGTTGTATATATTATTTTATATCAATGCTAGAAGAATGTCAAATTTTTCCAAGATTACAAAGAGTGGTGTTCAGCAATGGTGGTTGAAAATCAACATTAGATGATGCATGACTTATGTTACGTAAAACAAATTCATATCTATGTGGATAACCCAACAACAACCACAAAAACTCCAATATACTTATATCTATGACAAACACTGAATACGAGGCTATTACATTTTCTTTTTCTGGACAAAAGCATAAATTATCATGCATATGTGGGCTCTCTTTGAGTCATAAATATCTGCAGTCTGCTTCATCAACAAAAGGATGAAAGGGATACAAACAGTCCTTGAGTCATCACCCACCCTCACACTCCTCTCATTGAGTCATGCAGCAGCACATGTGCAGACGGTTATGCATTGAACATCTCATTTGTGAAATATGCTCAGAGATCAGAGTGATAGTGGTATGAAGAGACACACATTTCAGCTGATTAAATAATCAGAGGAAAGACTACGTTTTCATTAAGATCTAATTGGGAGATGAAAAACATCAACCTCTTTAAACTTAAGGTTGAACTACTTCTTATCTTTGTCCTTGAAGATTCAAGTTCTGACCTTTTTTCCCCCCACATTACCAACTGACAATTCTGCTAAAAATAATACTTGAACTCATCCAATATTGTGAACAAATCAAATTAATATAATTTGTATCATATGAGATGTCTATGACTGAAGTTACAAGAGCTATTTTCTGTGATTTAATTATTTTTATTCAAATTTTGTCACCAAGATTTATCAAAGCATTGTCATATATATTGTCGTCATCACAAGAAAAAGCATTGCCCTATCGACTTTCTCATTGCCGATTTATCAATCTGGGATTTTCTGGTTAGGCAGCCTTATTAAGGAGCCGTACCAAAAAGTGGTAAACTCCAACTTTTCAACAAGACAAAATGTTTAAATGAATTAGCTGAACTGTTTATGCCAGAGCTCCCTCTGTCTGGCAGCAGCTTCTCTCACAGAGGGAGCTCTTGAGCTACAAATGGGGACCAACAGACACCCAAACAAGAGGAGAAGGAAAAGAGAGTTGAAGGGGGGGGGGGGGGGGGGGGGGGAAGAGAAGTGAACATAGTTGCTAAAATACAGGATGAAGAAAACAGAAACACACAGCAGGGTTTTTAGAAGTATTTGTGCTACAGATTTAAAAAAGAATGAAATCTTACTGTTATGGCTTCGACTGAACCTCGCTAAGTTCCAACCAGTTGACCCTCATATTATTGTACATGAAAACCCGCCATTAGAGTCCTACTGAGATAATGCAAGAATGCAGGTCAAATCATTTGAGTTTGGATAAATTATTTCACAAAGAATGGCCCACTGTTGAGCTCAGTATTAAAAAAAAAAAAAAGTGTCATATTATGCTAAGTGTCCTCTACTCAAGTCAGAGCTCTTATTTTGAAGAGAAATGAAACTGAAAGGAATCAGCGTCACCAAGACTACTGTGTTATTATCATGAGACGTCTACTCGCTGCTTTTGGTGTTAATGTCCTTCTCAGTTCTTCAGAATTTGAAGTTCTTTTTATAACCTTAACGTTCTGAATAGCATGATTACCCATCTTGGTACTGCATACGTGTGCAGACTTAAGTTGTCTATCTTTTATTAAGTGAAGTTACAAAAAATCCACGACAAAGATAGAGATAATGATCAGAAAAAAAGACATGCTTGTGGTTTTTGAAGGGACCCTAAAAAAATATATGCTTGAACAATAGCTTCTTGTTTGCTGCAAACGCTTATTCCAGGGAGAGTTTTCATGGAAACAAAAGAACAAAAGGTATCAAAAAGAAAGTCAGAACCCACAGATCATTTTCATGTAGCTCTGCAGTTCCCCCAATTAGATTTATTTTAGCTAATTCTTATTTTTTTCCCCTTTTATCTGAAAGAAAGAAAATAAAGCACTCTACCTGCCAATCAACAGACATGAGACATTAGCCAACAGATGGTTAACAGAAGAGAGCATCTTCCAGGCTAGATGGCCATATTTGAGACTCACAGTCATCAGGTGGTTGAAACAACACTGAAAATAAATGCTTTTGATTGTGTGTGTCTGCTACATGAATACATTGATAATTATGTGCTCTCCTGTTGGTCTAAGCGACTGACCAGGCTCAATCATTATTATGTAAGACGCCGAGGTTACAGCCTCTTCTGCTGGCAATCTCAATTGACATAATAAATCAGTTAATGTTGTATTAGTAAAAAACTAAATGTTATGGTACCAAGGTTTATCTGCTCTCAAAGTGAACAATGGACAAATCAAAATAGATGACATCACATTCAGGATATCCCAATTCATGTTTAATGTTCAAACCAAAAGTCATTATTATTTGCACCAGTCAATCATCATTTTGTAAATTAAATATATCTGTTATTTCTCCTGTGCTTTGTATAACTAAGCTGCTTGGTGATGAGAATCCACTAAATGTTTTTTTGTAAGCAAAACCTTTTTCTTGCTTTATTGCCAAGTAAAATGAAATGTTCCTTATACTGATAGCTTTCATTTCAAACCTTCATTCTTTAAATTATATATATGTATATATATATATAAATATATATATATATCAACACATATTTAACACTTCATACAATCATACAATCTTTTGCTGCTAGATCATGTTGCTTGTGTCACTTTTAAGATTGAATCCAAGCATTTACTCTCACTGTTGATTTGAAGTTGGATTTCAAAGTACTTGTTTTTTTGTTAGTTTTAATTAGACTTGTGCACAATGTCTGTGTGAGGCAGAATTGCATGCGTGCTCGGTGAGCCATGGGTGTATTTGCATTTGTGAATGAGCCCTATGGGCTTGCTTACACCCTGGTAATGGCCGCTTGTGGCTACTGCATTGTAATTGAAGTTGTTATACTTGTTTTAAATATTCAAAAGCCTGGATATTGTTTTAACTCCATCTCAAAGGTGATTTTCAATTGTACGACTGTTGCTTCAGATGTGAACAAAAACTATTTGACATCAAATCTGGACATTTGTTTTTACCTCTTTCGCCATGCATGTTGCATGTTGCAGATCTCAGAACAGTCAATAAGTCAAAAAGGTTTTAGGACTCCTGGATGCAGAAATGTCAAGTGAAGTGTGTCACCTTCAAGGTGTCAGGTGAAACTGCGTCTGCTATGTGATAAGATACAACTTTGAAGTTGTGACTGAGGTTAGAGGCATGGGTCAACCTCTTTGTGATATCATGACTACCACTCCCCCATCACTGAGCGCCCCCCATTGTTTAATACACTAACAAGAGTCACGTCCTTCACCTGCCTTCAATCCAAAATGTTGACATTACATCTATTTGTCCCTCTTTATTCAGTCAAAATGAATGTCTGCAGGACTACAGACATATTGCACTAACTACAGAGTAGGATAATAAGTATTTGAATTCATGCTGTATTTTCAGCCATGTAGGCACAGAGCAGTCATTAGCAAACAGTAATTAATTAGTTGTGGTACCAGCAAGTTTGGCTTTCACAAAGATATCAGACACTGTGCATCTGTTCATTTACCTTGATGAGGACAAAACTGAGATTACTCAAAAAAAACAAAAAACATCCTAGTTTATCCGTGTACTTTTCTCCAAAACTCACTCATTTCTAGAATTCAACAAGACAAAGTCCACACACTTATAAACAGACTACTTATACTTGGTCACTTATCTCCTTTTGGTATCTTTAATGAAACACACACCTACACTTTTTTCTGTTGTTTTTGTAATAGTTTCTGCAACCTTTCACTTGTATACTCCTGACTGACAGCTCTCTGTTGTGTGTGTGTGTGTGTGTGTGTGTGTGTGACACTCAACTTATACATATCACAAAAAAATATGTCTTGGCAAAGAGAAATGACCATCTTCAAGTGAGTGCATGGCAATCATTTAGATGGTTGGTTGTCAGCAGAGAAGAGGTAAACCATTACACCCCTGTGAGTTCCTTATTCGTTTTATTGCAGAGGGCAGAGACTCGCACATAGCGGCAGCACAACACACTGACTGATTTCCTCAGCACTTCCCAGGGAATTGTCATCACCCCAGGTCAATGTCTAAACTTTGCCATGCATCAAAATATATTGTAATTGACTCCATTTGTAATTCCTCCAGAGATCTGGCACTGGCCTGTAGCTCTGATGGCTGCCGAAAGCAATAAAGTCTCACAGACATGACCCCCATTGTAAACAAGGCCTGCTTCCAGAGTGTGAGGTACAGTTAAGTGTGGGCTTTCAGCGAGCCTGGCTTCACTTTTGCTCTTTGGCTACAGACCATGCATACTTTCAGTCAAATATAGTTATTTCAGAATAATGTAGCTACCATGTCATGTTTCATTCTTCCTGGACCCATGTGCTCCACTCTTTTCCAAAAAGATCTTTAAGGTTTTACAATATTTAACGACCAAAAGAATAGATTTATTTTTTTCAAAGTTGATGTTTAAAACAATGTTGACTCTGAAGGAGATTCTGTACTTTCTGCATTGTACCTTTTAACTACATAATAGATATGCACTAATGCAATGCCCATGTATCAGAAATAATTCATGTTAAAGTAATTAATATAATAGCACTGCTAATGTGCTGTAAGTAATGAATGTATTCTGTTGTGGTATCAAATAATAACATTAAGAGACTCCATAAGTTGTCACATTTTTTTTTTGCTGCAGCATTAAGTCATATGTATTTAATTTTTAAAATGAATAATGTATCCTATTAGAAAATAAATCCATCCTGAATATTAATTGCACTGCGCTGTATTGGAAACAGTTCAGCTAGTGATCTGTGCTGCAGTAGGTATTTAGAGATTAACCATTAAATATTTTAACCTTATGGTTCTTTCTCTTTGTGTGTGGGGGGGGGGGCATCAGTTCTAATCACTGAACAAATCCTTCATTATGATAACAGTTCTGTTGCATGGAGGGTTTAAAGGAAATGCAAATTAAAAGAGGAAATAGAGCAAAAGTAAAACGGATTTACCCTTTTATGTGCACGCAATTAGTGCAACATTGATGGGAAAGCAAAATTGTGAAAATACAGCGTGGATTTGTGTCCTCTGAGTGAAATTACAGACACAATGTTTATGGTCTGTTATGTTGCAACAATCTAATTGTTGTATATATGTATAATTATATTTAAGGGGAACTTAACTCGTGCTTTTTATTTAATTACAAGTGGATTCAGAACTTGAATAATTGTTGCTACTATCAAAGGAGGAGCACTAAATGTCAAAACAAGCTGATTGAAGTTTTCTTGTTGGCTGATTATAGGAATTTTCCCTCTATATCGTCTGTTTGTGCTGTCCATTAAATTTCCTATTTCTCCTTGCCTGCTGTTCGTATCATCACATGCTGCAAGGTAATCAGAGAAAACAACGTGACTGTTTTGCCACAGGAACAATATCACTTTCACTCCCGCGACTAGAGCTGCTTTGATTCCTGCTGAAAGGGGAACACATAGAGTTGTGTTTATCCTTTTGTCACTTTCCTCTGCTGTACTCTCGTCTACCTCCCACTTTAACTCCCATTCACTTTCAGGTGCCAGCAACAGCTAAATGAAAGAAGACAATGAACACTAGTTATTAGCCGACAAAATAGAATTGTGTTGGATTTTTTTTAAAGGAATGAGGTTTATAATGAATATGTCTACAACTAGACATGCATTAATCATTTTCTTGGTATCATCTTGCTGATCAATAGCCAGGTTAACTGACGTGATGAATTCTCCCTTGGGCTTTGGACATTATGTGTGTCTGGTCATGTGTAAAGTCCCCTCAAGGTCGTCCTCTTTGTACACACTGTGTTGTATATGCAAAGAGGCTGTGAGAGGAGGGCTGAGAAAAAGATAAAATGCAAGGCTAAGATTCCATCAACTTGGCCCCTGAAGGGTTTAACACCTATAACCTCTGGACCTTTAAAGACATCTTATGTGTGATAGAGGTGCCGATACTAGTCATGGATTATTGTACAGAAAGAGACAACCTAGATTTGTCACCTGTCTCTCAGGATGCAACATGATTGGTTGTAGAGGGTCAGGTGGTCGGTTCCAAGAAGTGAAATATCGCCAGAAGCACTGATTGATTTTGTATGGACTCGTGTAGAAGTTCACACCTGATCTGATCTGATGAAAGATCACGACCCAAATTTTGGATGTTTTTTAACCAATCAGATTTACTCAATGCAAAAATTGTGCAGTTTGGATCTCAGATGGTACAAAACATGTGACAGAACAAAGAAAAAGGAGGGAAACACATTTTTTTTTAAAAGCTTCATAGACTTTTTGACACTTTTTTTTTTCCAGACACACATTCATGACCCACTGAAATTGGCTTTGCGACCCACTTGGGTTCCCGACCCACCAGTTAAAGAACCACTGGAGCACTGTATGGATTGTCCTTGCTTTTCGGTTCCTCCCTTAAGCTTTTTGATAGTACCTTGGCTTTACATTATGTACAGTAAAAAATAGTTTATTTTACTCGTTGGCACAACTACAGTCACTATGGTGTCCATTCTCAGTCACGAATCTATGTCCATATAATTCAGCTTACCCACAGACAAGATATTCAACAACGCTGATTCATGACGCTTACTTATTCATGCATTTTTATGAAGCATATTTTTACCATTTCCGTTTATGCATCCATTCTTTGTGAGTCCCTTTGTCTTCCTCCCATCCTCCACCTCGTCCTCCTCCTCATCTCTCTTTATCCACACCCACAAACATACACTTTACTTGGCTGTTGTGATGAATACGTTTGAGGACGACCTTCTCCTCCGGTTTTATGTTGCATTCGTCTTTGTTTTTCACAAGTGTTTAGATTATTTAAAACTGGATCTTTTATTCGACGTTGGCAGCTACGTTCAAAATAAATCTCAATTTTCTTTGTAACCTTTGGCGGCATTGCAAGAGCACTCGATGAAAGATTGGTATTATTTGTCTATAAATCAAGATGAAAATTGCCCCCTTCTACAATTGACTGAATATAAAGTTGACGTCTTCGCATTATAGCGCTTGATTTGGTGTTGCGAGCTACGCCAGATATTTTTTTCCCCCTTGCAGTTTATATGAAGGAAACAACAAAGCTTAAGGAAAGGCTTTTTGTCTGTCTTTTGTTCATTGGAATGAGTGATGCATTGTAAGCCCAAGCTATTACAGAGCTTATATAAATAACTAGGATGTTGACCACAGAGGCTGTTTTTATGCTCTCCTTTAAACACACACAAGTTAACGTCTTGTGTTTTAAATTGCTTTTGTCTTTGTTGTACCCTTTCACGTCCTCCAATGTATCACTCAACATTCTGCAGTTTGTTTTTCTTCAGCTTGTCCAGAAGTAAGCCATGCAGCAGATCACTTGTGGTTTTCCTTGCTTTGAAATCTGCAGATCCACGGAGGTGTATTCCTTTTGTGGGAATGACACTGGCATGCCTTGCAGTCATTAGAATCATTTTTACATGTTTTAGAAATCATCTCTGTTTGGAAAGACTAAATATACACCTCTGTTTCTCCTGTTACCCACTTGTGATGTATATTCAGAAGCTACCACTGTGGCCATGTTTGTACCCTGGAAAAGCAGCATTGCTTCTGTGCTCATTTTACTAATGACATCCCTAAGGAATCCATGTCCATCTATTGACACTAGATTACTGGAGCAAAGAAGGCTAGTGCTATTCATGTATGTATTTCTAAAAAGCACAAAGGCATAAGGCATATCTATAAGGCCATAAACACAACATAATCAGAGGACATCAATAAGCCCAAAGCAGTACATTAGATACACCTTTGCTACACTTTCATGTGTGCCAGTTTGTCTCGACAATAAGTGACTCCCATGAAAACAATAGTCTGTATTGTAGTCTCATGGCTTCCCTCTGATCCTGTTAATGGCTCCCCTGGTTAGCTCAAGCTACTGTTCCTTGGCTGCCATAGTTATTATGATCAGCATTGCATACAAATTATTACTCAAGCCACAATGAATGACGGAAAAAAAACGTTCCCATGGCTCGATACAATCATGCGAACGTAATTGTTTGCTCTCTTGCATCCATCTGTCCATCCTACCACACTGTTCATTTTCCTTCTTCACCATTAGCGACGATGAGATCATTGTGACGAGAGCGTGTGTTTCTCTGAGGCCCCCATCGGTGGAGACACAGGCTATGTGATAGTGTGGTTTTCTCACTGTCATCCCCAGGAGTCAGCTCTGTGCGAATTGAGTAGGAGGGATTGTGAAACTCCCGGTGACTGGATCCATCCAGCCACTCAGCTTGCTGCAAAGTCTAGTAATGACAGTGACCTCACCTCTCTCGCTCTTATTCTGTAGCTTCTGGACTGATCGAGTGTGTGCATCTCCGTAGTGTGTCTGTTTTTTGTGTACTTTTGTATTTGTCGCTAAGGGTTGTATCGGTGCCAGGAGCGGATGTGATCCACAATCTTGCCATCCAATTTTATTGTCAGAAAATGAGGAAAAAAAAGAACAAATCCAAGCTATGGAATTGATGTAAAGCAAGACAAGGTTGACCCTCATGTCACCGAGGCCACATCTCTTGACAGCTTGTCCATTACCCCGCTCCTCTTTCTCTTGGCGCTTCAATTACAGTCTAGTGGATGGGCTAACCTTGTAGATGTGAGGGCGGTGTAGGTTAAATGTTGTAAGTTGTTGAGGAGGGCTGTCCTTATACGTGTTTATTTTGGTAATCAATCAATGTTTGGAGCAAATCACATTGACTAGCTGCAGCATAAGGTGGAGCAGTTGCTGTGCATGAAATATACGTCTGTCTGTTGCATGATTGGCAATGGAGGGACATCCAGGAATTTTTGGTACACTCATTCGGCATAAAACGCTGAATCTGAAGGCATATGACCAGATTTTGGTATTGGTAGTGTTCTTATATTCTTTTGTAGTATGAGTTTTATCCACCAGCATTTCGGTGCGCAAATGTTGGCAACAGTCTGTGTGGAGAGCAAAAGTTGTGAAACAAAATCCTCCATAATGCAATCCTGGAACCCACCCAATTGCCTTTTTCGTATTACCAGTTCAAGGCACCATATTTTCAACAATGTAATGTAAATGTTGGTACCAAGTCACCCCACCTCTGGGACAGCACTGGGGATGGTAACAGAGATGTTACAGGGGCGACACAGACTCACTGTCGCTGTGTACACACACAACACGAACTTATCATACCTGTACAGTTTAACAAAAGCTTTGAACACGAGTGTGAAACGAGGATGTCATTAGGCTGTGATCCCTCCTACGTTGAGCAAATTGCTGATTTCTTTTTGATTTTATCTTTTGTCTAATTTTTTTCCAAGGCCAACTCATACTAAAAAATAAATTGCATTTCATCGTCAAAACAAAATGCTTTCAACTTGGTATTCTGATTTTTTTTTTCCCATGCAGTTTATATTCGAATGAGTTGCCAAAGCTTTGAAAGTGAAATAAAATGTATGACTGTGATTCAAATATTCAATAGGCATATCTTAAAAGAGATGAAGGGACAAGTTTGTGTGAATGCCTTTCTGCACATAACTTTTTAAATCTATATTATTTTTAGTTCATTTTTCTCTCACACCACTTGTTTTGATAACCTACATTTGCGAGAGGTTGTGTAAGTATTTGTGTCAATAAAACTAAAGCCTTAACAGAGACCTTAACATGGTACTGCATCTATGCTCCTGTCCTGTCTGATCCCCTAAGACTCTTCTTCCTGTTTGAAGTCACCACTTGAAAGGCCTGATCTGAATACTGTGGATTTCACAGCAACTCTGTGCAAACAGTGATTACAGACCGATTAATGAGCCACACACACACACACACACACACACACACACACACATACACACACACACACACACACACACACACACACACACACACACACACACACACACACATTTTCACATGCTTGCTTTCTGGGCCACACACAAGTAGACTAAGCAGGAGTCTGTATGTCACAACTTATGGTCTGACTTCTTCAACAAAGTTTACAGAGATTTGTCCTGTTTTTATCCCTCTGCTGAGTCATAATTGTAGTTTCTCATCCTTTTCTTTACTTTTATTTTTTTTGTCTACAGTGTCTGCTGAGATCTTAAAAACCAGCTTGACCACCATGGAACGTCATATTCAGAGGTTGGAGAACGACATCGAGAACTTCCCCAAAACGGACGACCAACAAGATAAGTTTGTGGAAAAGATGTCGATATCCTTTTATCGTGCCCGTTTTGAAACCTTCTCTTGGTTTCAAGGTGAATCTGTTGCTTGAAACCATATGTATTCTATCGGTGTATTAGGATGCTTTGTGTACCATTTTGTTGACAGCAGTGGCAAAAGTGTTTGCTGCTCTGCTTGTCATTGGTAAGCAGTTTAAGTCACTTGGTGTGATAGGTGGCACCCAAGGGAACGCAGGGAATGGATCTGGCTGCCTTGCCGTGAGATGTTGATCAGATCTCCCTCCTCACTCCCCCTCCTGGGTCCCAGGAGTGAAATCATGCCTGTGGCTATTTTTACTGCACTTTGCCACGGTCGCCTTTTTTCCCCCAGGGGGCTCTAATAGGGGCTCTGGCCCCTCACACCAACTTATCGCCAATTCCTGATTTCATCTCCTGACCGACCACGAGCCTCTCCACACAGCCGTCCGCGCACTATCTCCTCTCATGGCACCTCTCCTGTTCCGATAACAGAGTGTTTCACTTAAAACCGAGCATCCCTGCTCCCAAATTGAATTAGCCATGTCTCTGCACTTTCTTGAATGCCCTTTCTGAGCGGAAAGGTCCTCTCTGTATAGGTTTGATCAGTGGTAGAAATCAAGTCTGTTGTCAATAGCCTGAGGGTAGGGTTCCTTTTTATGTGAAAAAAAAAAAAGAGTCAGCAGCATCTCCTTTGTTCGCTTCCAGCTTTATCAAGAAAAGAAAGAACTACTCAAGCGTAATTTAATGAGTGAATTGGTGTTTCCACATGTGCACATTAGCTGGCATTTAACCTGATTTTTTTGCTGCCTTTTGTCTGAGATATATAAAGTCTCACTTTCCACATTGGGTGGTTGAGAGTAATAGCCCTCAAACACTTGAACAATCTGCTCCAAGTCAAAAGAAGGGCACTTAAATTTGTGTAATTAAAAAAACTGAAGCAGAAACCTCCCAGGCGACAGCGGCTTGGAGGCAGAACAGGCAGGCAAGAAAGCTACTCTGCCCCCTGATGTCAGTATCGATTCCCAGGTTCCTTCGGGAACTAAAGGCTTGAGTGAGAGGAAATGGAGAAGTGTAGATATAGTGCTGCATGGCACTCCCTCACTGTCTGGAGTTCCTCCCCAGAGTGTGGCACAGGGAAGCTGGCTGTCCGTGACCTGCCAACGCCCCACTTCCTCCTCTCTTCCCCCCTTCTTTTTTTTTTGTCTCATCTCACCTGATCAAGTTTTTTTTTTGTCCCAGGAAGGAGGCTCAGCAGGATTTAATAAGCTCTATTTTTGTTCCTGCCTCATATGAAGTAGTTGGAAAGCACTGACAAGCATATATATTTCATTCTCCATCTGTGTCGTGTCCCATTTAGGGCTGTTGTCATTATGCTTAATGATACAGTTTCCCTTCCCTTGATTTTACGAGTGGCAGAATTGCTTTGGTTATACATATTTTTTTAATCATAATTTCAACTGTTTTAATTTCTTTTGGGATGCAGCCACATGGAGTCGAAGGAAAAAAAGTCAAATGATGAAAAAAGTGCATGCACATTTGTTCTCTCTGTTAGCACCCTGCAGTGTTGTTCAGCATTCAATCTCATGTGTATAATAAGTGAGAGAAATCGATAATAATCTAATCATCATGAAACAATTCCAAGGAAATTTTAACTTAACCATGGGGTCATGAGTTCTGTATTTTGTTTCAATTCAAAGTTGTATTTCTCCCCTCGGTTTTTTTTTAACATTATATGAAAAAAAGTATGTGGTCATATTTTGGTCACAGCCTGAAAGGTGGATGTTGGTTTCCAACAGTGGGATATTTGTGTTTGTGTTGTATACATCTGTGTCTCTATTTAACTCACTCTCTGAAGTCTCCCAGGACGATATATTAACCACCTTGTATGATAATAGTTTTTCCAGGATGTTTTCATGCAGTAGTTAGAGTGAGCACAGGCTGTGCATGATTTGCTGAGGTTTGTAGTATCTTTAGTAGCTTCGGTAAAACTCTAATCTGTGTTGTGCAGCTAAGTGTTGGAACAATGACAGCATGAAATACAGTGCTGTATTTTTTGGGGGTATGACATTTCCTTTGGTACACATAAGATAGCAGAGTCAAGGCACACATAGTACCTCTTTAAACTTTTCTCTGGATTAAAAAAAAGGATGTTGGCTCCTTGAAGCATGACAGATGGAAGAACAACAACAGCTAAAAGTCGTGCATTTGATGCCTGAGCAACCCTGAAAAAGTTAAGTGAAGCTCTGTTGTCTTGACTATTTGGCACTGTGATGAATGAGTCAGTGTGCTAGTGTGTGCTTGTGTGTGTGTGTGTGTGTGTGTGTGTGTGTGTGTGTGTGTGTTTGTGTGTGTGTGTGCGTGTGTGTGTGTGCGCGCGTGTGTGTGTGCGCGTGTGTGTGTGTGCGCGTGTGTGTGTGTGTGTGTGTGTGCGCACGCCGTGTGTTACAAAGATGCAGAGTGAGAAAGAGAGAGTCATTTAGAGTGCATGTGTAGATGAGCATGTGTGTCTCTGTTTCAGTGACTCTTAATTAATAATTTTTTGGATGCCATGGTCACTGCAAGGTATTCTAAATGTAAAATGTGCCCCAAAGCAGCTTAGTTTTAATTAAACATGCAACGTTAAATTAACTTTTTTTTTTTTTTTTTTTTTTGTAAAATTGTGAATAATTTCTGGGACAAAACACAGTTTTTGACATTCTGCAATGACTTATAACAATTTGATATGTTTACCTTTTAAAACGAAATCATTCAATGAGATGAAAGTAGCGCCAAGAGATCAGCGTCACTTATACAAATACAAGAAGAAAGAAATGCTTAAAGAAAGGAAAAATACAGAAAGTGTGCAAAGATAGGAATGCATGGGAACGATGGGAAGAAAGACAGAAAGTAGAGCTTAGCAGAAGCACTTCATTTGGCTTTATTGATACATTTTTCTCTTTCCATTACTGTAATGTATGCAAATGACTGAATGGGGTGTTTGTTCAGCAGTTTAGTGATCTCTATCTGTCAGAAGTAATGGGAGCCCACAAAGGCTGTAGAGTTGAGGCACAGGCCCCCAGAGATCCCTATTTCACCAGAGAGGCTATGGCCATCAAACACACTCACACTCTCACACACACACTCCTACTCATTTCCAGTTCCTGCTGGATATGATGGAGTAGAGCTGGTGGGGGCTTAGAGCAGGACTCTGCATACTGGAATATTAATGGTGGGGATGTGGCTCGATGAGGAGGATGAGAGAGTAGACTGAACCTTGACGGGTGCCTGGACAAGTCCAATACATCTCTGCCTGTTGTACTCAATGCCTTAACCCAACCGACTGATAAGTAGCTTAACCTTTTATTTCCCACAAGGGCCAGAGCCAGAGCGCATCACTCTGTGCCGTCTGCACCCCTTGAGTGACAGGGAGCTGTCCTCAGGGGCCAGTTTCAATAAGAGATGTAAGACTGGGCTAATCAATTTAACCCAGTCTTTTTTCCTCTCTCAGAATAGTCTTTTGCAAGAAGGACAATTTCCCAAAGATTAAGATTGATAATAAAGGTTAACCACCCTAAAGCTCCGGGGTAAACCCTAGATTTTCCATAGATCCTGGTTGATTTTTTTAAACACCTTGTGCGCATTATTTTGGATTATTTACCAATGGTTCCAGGTAGTCAGAAAAATCACCACTTACAAAACTTCATAAGGGAAAATGTAATAACATATATCATCCCTATTTAGCTGTGAACAGCGAAAAAGGTCGCAGTTGTAAGGACTCATTCTTTATTTAGAAATGCACATTTTGCACTTTTGGAATGGGTATTATTTCAGCCGTTAGAAGCCTTGACAAAGCTTATTTGAGCTCCTGAGTTTTTTAGCTCTATAATTATTATTTTTTTTTTATATATACAAAGGGTCTCAATCGCTAACAAGCATAGTCATATTTCAGAATCTGTGACAGGCAAACACTGCAGCTTATTTGATTGGATAGGTGCTGTCAAAACAGAAAAAAACTCAAAGTTCAACTCAACCCCTTTATTCTTTCAGTGCCACTTCTTAGCAAAACCCAGTATGTTCACCACATTTTCCATACATTTTTTATTTTTTTACAACAACCTTTTTACATTAATCTGAATCTTTCTTTAAGTTGATGTTCTCCAACAATGTGCAGCCTCTTAATCATTCAGACACCCATTGTTTGTAGCGTTAAATTCACCTCTGAGATAACTGGCTCAAATAGGAAGCTATAAAAGAAGTGCAATTGTAGCACAGGTGGACACTGAGGGCCAATCACGTAGCAGTGATAAAATGATTGATGGTCATACTTAGCATACTTCTACCAGTGTGCAGAGCTGAGTGAAAAATTCATTGTAGTCAATCAACTTAAAGTTTGAGTTGAAGTCATGAGAGTTTGCTTTATTAACGGTTTCTTTCATCAGCACCCCCCTAAGGCGGCCAACCACATTTCTTTGATCTGCCAAACAATATTTGTATTAGAATTCGGGGAATGGAGATTACTACACTGGACACAAAGTTTGTGTGTATTGTGTTGCTATCCAGGCTATGAGTTTCAGCTGAAGAATGTCCTTTTTACTCGATGAATTCTTGCACAAGTCTGAGTGAATGGAGCTGAGTGGCTTGAAACCATTGGTCATGGCCGTGTCTTTGGTTTGATTTAAATCATACTCAGAATTGGGAACAGTTCTGTCTTTCTCAACATTGTTCACAATCTGGCAGAGTTGTCAAACTAATGAGTTAAATATTGATTATACAAATATTTTCACAAGACATCTTGAAAAGACTAGCCTCTCAGCCAAGAGAGGATTTACTCTTGTAGAATTGTGCCTTATTGAAATTATTCAGATTTTAAGTTTGCCTTTTTTACAGACAGTAGCAATATGTTTATAGTCATTAATGACCTCTTACGGTGGAAAGTCCGGGAGTCCTAAAGCCCACACTACTGAGCGTACTAGATTCTCACACCAACTTAGTCGCCCACACGGGGTCAGAGCTGACACACTTTGTCGCGGCCCTGGGGCTAACCTGTAATAACACCTTTATGGCTTAAAAATCGACAGATGCATTTTCGCAGGTACCACCTTTTTGTTGTTCTCCGAGCCTTCGGCCTGATTTAGTTCACACATCAAAGGAGGAGGTTCACTACAACGCGTTTATGGCTGGCCTTTGTCGAACAGCAACAGTTGGAGGCTCTCTTTGCTTCAGGCTACGTTTGTGTACAGGTTTGTGTAACACAGCATTCGCTTGTATTGGCACCAGGCACTTAAGGTTAAATAAATGGTGTTAGTGAAACAATTGTTCTATTTAGCAGGCTGTTGAGTCTAAACCGCAGAAACATCCCCTGTTAAAGGCTTGTTTTGTCTGGAGGAGCACAGACTTGTTTGCAGAAACTATACCTGTTAAGTACACCTTTATGTGTGTGAATGAGAGGTAAGCCCGATTATTTACAGAATCATGTCTATTTCTGCATGTTTGTATAGAAGAAAACTGGGTTAAAGGATGCTGGTGGCACTCTCGGCAGCTCCTTATAATTTTTAAAGCAGAAATACACAAACATCCACCCCTCCCCTTGTCACACATACACACATAAGCTCTCTCTTAATCACCACCTTCCTTTTCGAGTCACCCCCCCAACACACCCCCAACCCCAGTGTTTTCTTCCACTAATGAAATTCACTGTAAACTGTGAGGCCAATTAACTGAAGCACAGATAAACCATGGAGCCTTTTAATTATCTGAAATTCCGAGGAAACCAGTGTAAATAAGGAGAGGTGTGTAAACCTTTTTCTCTTTCCCTGGCAGAGTTCCATTTACATATCTCTCACCTCGATGTGAATGTCCACAGCTGGATTACACAACCGGAAATTGCAATCGGTAGAACACAAAGCCATCTAGTATGCTGCATTCTGCTATATTTGAATGATTACATTTAAGTAAGTATATCTCTAAAAAAAAAATGCAAAAAATAATATTCTAATCACAATAATAGCAATCAAAAGCCACAAAATATGAATAAAAAAGGCTGTTTTTATAGTGTTGCTATCTTAGCAAGGAATCTCTTTTTTGTTGTTTATTTAATGCTGTCTTATTACCAACTATAAAAACGAATCATGTTTATTTTGAGTTTTAGTTTTATTTCCCTAATTAATGTCATTACTGGCATTGTTGGGGAGTGACTCAGTTAAATATAATTCAAAACAGTCAAAACATTAGGACTAAATATTTGTATGAAGAGCTTGAGAACCCTTTGTGTGATTCGTGTTACCAGCTGTGTATCCTGACATACTATTATGTATTACCTGTCTAATACTATTTGAAGAGGGTTTGTGTAGTACAACACCCTGCCTTTTATTTTTTTCAGTGAAGAGTCTTCAACGTCTTTTTAAATTTCAAGTTACTGTTGTAGGAATGTCTTCAGCCCATTAATTATTGCTAGGCAAACAATTATATGCATTTTAATGAACCACTCCAAAAATCAATGACAGCTCAAAAGTTCATTTGTGAAATTTGAAGCTGCAAATGCCAATCAAGTTAGCACTAAGTAGACTGACTCTCTGAGGTAACATTTATATCAAATTTTAATGTGTGGCATTTTATCTCCCAAACATTTAAAGGCAAGGATATTATAGAGACGAACAATGTTGCAGTTGACATTTCTGCCTGTAAGAGCAAAAGTTGAGCCCCATGAGACATAAAACAGCCACATATTTGACTCTGATGAAGCCAAAAAATCAAGGGGAAATTTCCCAATATACACATGTACCCATTTCTGCCAACAAAAAAAATGTCATGTTCCCATTGCCTTGTGTGTCTGCCTGTGTGTCCCCTGCCAGACAGACGACCATCTCTGTGCCCTCTGGTCATATAAGTGAATTCCCCCGAAGTTCCCCAATCAGTATCTTGTTAGGCGGTGACACTCAGTCTGATATGGCAGCTCCATTAACCAGTAGAGTAAGCTTGCTGACAGGCAGTCTGGACTGGAGTTCCCAGGGGTAGGGGAGGGTGTGGCGTCGGAGTAAAGGAGGTACACCCATGATGTAAACTGGATCTACCACTTTGCTCCTGACTGAACAACTGTCATATTCCACTGATAAAGTCTCCATGCCCTGCCAGTTCAGAAGGGTTTCCTTTGGGATACAATGTGTCCTATTGGGATTCAGGGCTACTCCCCTGAAATTTAGAATGCTCCCTTACACACCAACCTTATTTGTGTAAGGCTGAACCTATCAGCGTTAAGTACTAATTTGCATTACATAGGGATGTGCCAATCCTTAAACAGGATTGGCAAGTATGTGTTCTTACAGGTGAGTCCAAAATGTATTTATTAACCATTTCTCTCACCAAAAATTAATTTACTATAATTACATAAACTAGGATTTTAAAAATTGTTACGTAAGTGTGTATAGTTTCTTTTTTTTTAGTTGAATACACAATAGTGTGGTTCAAAATGTCTCTTAAAGAAGATGTATATCCAAACGTAACAGAATAAGTACTAAATATAGAAAGTGCACTACATTGAAATCCCACAAAGCTAGTAGCAGGTGGTTTGACTTAGGTCTAGCCTCTCACTTTGCAGAAAAACAGTCGTTTATGAAAGATTGGGTGCACCTGGGATGGCCAATCAGACTTAAGGGGACCCACTCTAACCCAGGCCAACCTTTGGGCACATCCCTGCATAAGAACCCAGCTATATTGTCCCAAACAACACATGGTTTAAGTTAATCTCTTTTTCATCATCATGTCTCCATGTGTTGCTTTGCTACTGTAAAGCTTTTCCCCCATTGGCCCATGCAGGTCTCCACTGATTATTTCTGCTCTACAGAAAGTCGGGCTATGGGACCCGTTGGCAGCAGCACCAATCTGCACCTCATTACTTCCCCAAAAGGCCTAAGCTTAGTGCAGGGTAATAGACAGAAGCCCAGCCGCCCTCATTTGTCATGGGCTCCTGGGTTTGATGCAAAGCCCCCCTTGAGCACTTGTTGCTGAGTTCTAATCCTGCAGTAGACACCAGCCACGCTTCTCTGCTTAGCCATCCCCACTCTCCACCGTCATGGCTCATGATTTCACTTTCATTTGATGTTTTAATGAAATCCCTGAGACTCAGTTGAATGGCAGGCCTATTGTTGGCAAATTATTCTATCAAATGCAAGTGGAGGGGAAACGTGACTGGAGTTATTTGTCTAGTAAATATGAGATACCAAGGGTATATGCTGTTTTTCAGCATATGAAGCCACAATAGAAAATTGCTGGACTTAAACGACAAAGGTTGACTTGGAGGAAAATGCATTCAGACAGAATTACCCGTAATATGCTGTTTTTTGTCCTTGATAGCCTCCTTTACTATCCATTTATACTATTTCTGCAATAAATAATAACAAGTATACTGCCATAGCAGAAGTTAATTATAAAACGAGTGTGGTGAGATGTACTTAATGGTTGTAGATAGTGTACAGAGTAGACATTTATACAATGGCTGACATTTATTTGTATGCAGACCAGTATATTACTCAGTAGCACCATTTGTTGTGCCTTATTGCAAATAAGTGGTATGGGGCAGCGCCCAAAAGGCTAGGGAACACTCCTTGATGAAAAGACTATCATTAGCTGAAGTTGCTGTGTGTGCCGGTTAAAAGCCTCTCTAAAATGTAAATCAAACTAATGCCCAAACACTTCGCATCCCTTCCACGATGTAATGCTTTTTGTTTCTGCTGATGCTGTCGAGGGAATAAGCGGTGGTTCTGCTGTTTGTTACAGAGCTCATGGTGGCTATCTTTTCTCTTCCCTGACAGGACCGAGAGATCACTCTGTCTGCATGACTGCGGGCCATCTCTCGCTCATACAGTACACGTGGCCCCACAAGCAAATAGCTGAACTTATCGACTGCGTTTGCACTCTTTGGAGCAGTTAGGCGCTTCATTATGCAAATAAAGTGCACTAATTGCCTCACGTTTGCTAATTGATTAAAAGATACGGTACACGGTAGACATTAGGGTCGACTCCATCAAAAAGATTTGGCCTTCAACAGTGTAAGCCGTGCACTTTGTGAATAAATTAATGGCCAAATAACGCTGTGGGCCATTTCCCCCGTAATGTCACACAACACTCAGCTCTGCAAATTCGAGGCACAATAGAAAAGTCGGAGGAGAAAGAGATCTCTAATTAAAATGAATCTGTGACAGTCAGGAACACTAACAGTTACAAACGGCAATCTGATGGTAGTCAACAGGGGATTCTCCATTAATTGGCAAAATGAGGCTCATCAATCACGCAGAGGGGGAACGCTGCACAGACAGTATCCTGTCAGAGTCACCCACTGTGGGGGGAGCAGTGTGACATGTGTCTCAGGGACAGAGTCATGTAGAGAAGGAACAGTCTCTCTCTCTCTCTCTCTCTCTCTCTCTCTCTCTCTCTCTCTCTCTCTCTCTCTCTCTCTCTCTCTCTCTCTCTCTCTCCCTCCCCCTTGACTCCTGTTTCTCACCACATGTGGCTCTCAGTAGACATCTCCCCAACTCATTCTGACAGGCTTTGTTTTTCCTTGTCGCATTTCAAATTGGGATTGGCTGGCATTCTCTGCCAGTCACGGCAGAGACAGAATTGTCAAAACACACTGTTGAATTTCAGCTTTGAGAGGATATTCTTCGCTGATGACATGGGCTGAGAGGCTTGTAATTCCACACTCCCTATCCTCAGTCGAGCACTCGTGAAATTGTTAATAACTGATTTTATATTCAGGAAACCTTGATTATTTCATTGGATTAGGTTTTTTTTCCCCCTCCAATACTGACAACCATCTATGAAGTCCTAATTGGAAGAGACTTTTGACTGTGTCTCTTTGTTATGAAACAGTGACAGTGACTCTCATACACTGGAAGCAATGTATGAACTTTACATGACCCTAACTGGGATTGTAATATCCTCGTATTTCATCGTGAGCAAAGTGCTGGATTGATTGAGCATGCCAACAAACGCGAGGACGACGAACATACCTCCTCTGCCTACAAGTCAATAAATACACCAGGACAATAATTGACTGTTCAATCAATTGAACCAATTAAGAGTGGGCTCCCTCTCTCTATATGACTCAATAGATTTAGTGCAATCACAGGCAAAACGAGGCTTGAAACAGTTATTGCTTTATATTACTCGAGCATCTAATATCATTACATCATGTATCTACAGACTACCATGTCTGACTTGACACCGTTGCTATAATGTGCGCACACACACACACACACACACACACACACACACACACACACACACACACACATAAATATGTGCCCATGCATTGTTTGCATTATATGTTGATCATTACCTCTTTCCAATACATTAAAGCAGTCATATGTCAAGCATGCTGCAGCAAACGGAGTATTTAGTGACTATTTTTATAGCTATCACAGACAAGGCTAATATAATGTGACTCAAAACAACAGTCATGGCTGTGTGGGTTTTTATTGACAATTAACCTCCAATTAGCAGCATGGATGGATAGCATGACCTCCAGAAGTGCTTGTGTTTATTAAGGCTCCTCCATGAGCGTGATTACATGGGAAGAGGCAGTTTGCTGTGAAGGGAAACCCCTGGTTGCTGACACTGACACTTGCTATGACAGACAGAAAGGCACCCAACATGTTGCTGTTACCTGTTATAGGGGCAACATGAAAATAAAAAATAATAAAATTAGTAAAAAAAAGTGTTTCAAAAAGTACTTTTCTTCCTTCTTTTTGTTTTTTACACACACACACACACACACACACACACACACACACACACACACACACAGGTACAAACTGTATACTATAGGTGGGTGTAAGCCCTGTCATTTAACAGCAACAGGGATGTGTGAGAGACATCTGCTACCTGAACCAGCACCTGACCTTGAATTGACTTTCTGTGATGAAGACTTATGGTTGATCCCTGGGCTTTTTGCCTTGAAGCCTTGTGGCTTTCCATCCTCACTTAAGAACATAGGTAGGAACCAGAGAGACATATATCTCTCTCTCTGTTTCTCTCCTCTCTTTCTTAAAAAAAAACCCCAAAACTTTTATAGCTATTTCTTTGCCCCAACTTTCAAGGGTATCCGGGCAGCTGGTAGGACATAGAGTTATTACAAATATATTTGAACTCTCCTTGAGATTTTGCACACTTCCCTGCACTTACACATTTACTTACACAAGTGGAATTTGCTTTTTTATAGACATTTCTAGCCAAAGTGGAGTCCTCTTAATATTTTATATATCTCATTATCAATGAGAAAAATAACACTTTTTTGCAAAGTTATTGCCCTCTTCGCACTTTAGCTGCCCTTTTCATGGACCTGTTAGTCCTCCAAAATAAAATGAAAAGGTTATTACTTTTCAAAAAATGTAATGAACATTTTTTGTCATTTATTCCCACACCAAAAAGTGACAATCAGCATTATGATGTTGACACCAAAGGTTGGTGGCTAAACTTCACCACTCATTTTGGAAGTATTAAGGGAATTATTTTATTATTATTGTGACATAATGTTATCATCTCATCTATCTCTAATAAGTAGATCCCACATGATTGAAGTGCATTGATTCCTTTGTACCGTGTTCTGTCCATTACTTAGAGTGAAAATACAGAAAAAACATCTTTTATATTGTATATGAAAATACTTGGTAATTGTGAGCATCCAGCCACTGAGCTTATTCTGCTGAGCACTAATGGCCACTAGCAGCAAGCTGAAGCTAACGATTGTCCTTTACAAAGATCTGATAATGCATTTTAAATCAATTCAATTTCTTCAATATTAGATGATTTCAGCAACTGTGGTTTAGTGTTTTGTTCCCAGTAGCAACAACAAATAAATGATCTGAATAAGTTACAGCTTTTATTTGCACTTCTGGCTAGGATCTTCTCCATGGCAACAGCTGCTGAGGCTGATGGGCACTATAGCATTTAGAGCTATTTCACCAAACTAAAGGGAGAGAAAACATGACTGTTTAGAAATAAAGCTGGAATATGCATAGCAGATGGCAATAACATAATCCTATAGCCCTGCCGAGGAGATTCCCATATTGCTACAACACTCATTAAAGAGGAAATATTGAGGATTTTTGTAATAAAATGTTCATAAACAGTGGCTGAAAAATGCTTAAGGAACCAGCGGCTTCTGTTTCTTTCTGAGTGTGCTCCTTGAGTGATAATGAGATTTTTCTTAGAAAATATGTTTTTCCTTCTATTTTTGTTTTTAAAAACACACCTCCTTGGATTCGGCTCACAGTGCAGGGATTATTTTTTTTAACACACTAACAACGGTGCCAACAGAAATACAGATTCAAGCACATTTCTGTCCCACCGTGTCCTGATGTTGCACGTCACGGGGCAGGCGCAGGCGCAGGTGTGAAAACACATATCCAGAGGTGTAGGTGGGAATAGGCGTTAACTGGAGGGACATGTCCGTTTGGTGCTTTTGTATCTTGATGGGGATGAGGTGTTGTTGCACGGCAACACTGTTCGCTTTCCGTCATCAAAGCACCTTCTGATGTGAATGTTGTTGTAAAAATATTGTCAAGATCCCAAGCACATTGATGGATCATGGCACTGATAATTGTGATTGGACAGGAGGGTTTTAACATTGTATCCGTGGGTGATGTAGCAAAATAAAGAATATCTTGAGCAATTTGAATGACTACAGTTTTTATGTGCTCTGTGGGCTGAATGTGCTCTTGGGGCATTGTTGTGATGGATAGCACAGCAGGGGTTACGACGCCTCAGGCTTGTTTGATCCAGTGGTCACATTCTTATGAGCAAGGTCATGATGCTCCATCTGAGATGTACTAATTCAATTTGCATGCGCTCGCTCGCCCTACTCCTACGGTTTGTATGTGCAAATCAGATCTCTGGTTTAAAAAAGTAGAGTATTCAGGGACTTGTTTTTACTCTGTGCATCTATATGATAGCATTTTGACAATTTTGAATGTGAGTCGGTGGGACTTTGTTTCTGTGCTGGTTTGCATCTTTAATTAAGTCATAAATGGAGGTAAAGGCTCCTCACTGTATCGCTGAAGGTGACCTTTAAGTTTGTACAATTAATTTATTCAAAGAATGTTAATAAATTAATATATTCATGAAGACTTTTTCAAATGTCACTGAGATTATTGTGCTTTCAAAATAAAAGGGTTGCATATAATCCAACATGCAAAACATTATGATGATCAGCAATATTAATAACAGCATTGACATTAACTGCATGAATAGTTGTTAGTTTTGGATTTGAAATACAACACATGGAGTTACATGGAGTCGTTTGTACCATCAGAATACATTTTTTAATCTGGTATTGTTTAACCTTTGACCTTTGATTGAGTAGTGTTACAATGATGTAACTCTTGTGTTGTTACATTATTTGAGATTTTGTAAGGAAAATCTTTTTTACATAATGAACATTGTATTTTTTTCTATAAAATTTGTTCAGAGTCAAGGTCAAACTTAGAATTAGCTTGAATATCTTGTTCTGTTTCAGGTTTGTACAAATTTAGATTTTTTTAAATAATTATGATCATACTTAAGTGATCATTTCTGAGGAATAATAACAGAGGTTATTATGTAAAGCTGTGTTCTAACAGGAGTTTGTACTAGAGTGACTGTCACTGTGTTTGTGAGGGCGGTGTTTTAGGGGAATACAGGGCTGTGTTTACATGATATAGCTGTGAGGCAGCGCAGAATGATAGCCCTGAATGAGACGTTTTCCATTGAAGTGATTAAAATGATTGAGGACAGTGGAGAACTCATTCATCTCTGAGCAAGGTGATGAGGGACATTCTGTATGTGCGAAAAAAAATGCCTCGGTGTGTTCATGTATGTGTGAGATTGTGTGTGTGTGTGTCTGTGTGTGTGTGTCTGTGTGTGTATGTGTCACAGATGTAGAACGAGTTGTGAAATGGGGCTGGGGTGGAGGCAGCCAGAAAGATCTGGAGCGATGCCCACAGGAGGTCTATGTCTTTTCACTTTATCAGTGTACATCTGAACAGACAGCTTAAAATGTATCACAACCCTACCAGAGCTCACACGCTATGTTTTAATTTGACCTTCATCTGAACAAAGGAAGCGATTCCTCAATGCAAACATCAGAGACATGTATTCTTTTTTACGTTTTCATTTTAATTTCTATCTTTTTTTTTTTTTTTTTTTTTTTTTTGGCTCTAAAATGGTCA
The DNA here is from genome assembly GCF_963584025.1 of Labrus mixtus. Lineage (NCBI taxonomy): Eukaryota > Metazoa > Chordata > Actinopteri > Labriformes > Labridae > Labrus > Labrus mixtus. Next base: position 14,556,244 of record NC_083621.1, on the reverse strand, counting down.
CTTAGAAACAGGAGCGGCACTAGTGGAATGGAAGTTCCTTGAGGGTTCGGTGGATGTGATTAAACTGGACTGTAATCAGTTTGTCTCCTCTGTTCAGCAAGATTCTCTTTAATTACCTCAGTGAGGGGAGAGAGTGGGTGGCGCAGGTTGTCTGGCGTGTGTGCCTGGCGATGTGTGTTTCATACCTTGAGGTAGGTGCGAGGTAGAGTAGCTATGTTTGATACTAATAACATTGCTTTCCTCACTCTACTTGACACTAAGGTTAAACCACACCCTGTACTTTGAATGTAAGTAGAGCTAGCCTCAATGGCCGTGTTGGCCACACATACCCGCTCGCAAGCCCATTAAGTGTACGTGTAAACCCACTTAGCATTGGCAGTCTGGTGAGTGTTGATTTGAGGTCTAGGGGTTCATGTTTCCCTCTTCTGTCTCTCTCTCTCTCTTTCACTCTTTCACTCTGCTTCTCCCATCAACCGCTCTAATCCCCTGAACGCCATCCACACTCAGCGTTCATCCCCTGCCTTTAGGATTGGTTTCACACAGTGATCCCCTCACTGACCAGACAGAAGACTCAACAATTAACCTCCAAGGCTGACCTGAAATATCTCAGACCTTCTGCCTTCAGCTTTCTTATTGGTCTCTAATAGATTTCTAACAGGTAGAAAAAAGTGGATTGAATTCCACCCATCCAACCAGTCTATGGAAGAAGTCCTGTACAGTTGTTGTGATTTATCGCCTTTTGCTAATTAACACAGCAATGACTGAGGTGCAGTATGATGTCTGAATGTACATTGTACATTGTAGTGCTAGGCTATCAATACAGTTTTGATGTGTGTGTGTGTATAAAATAGCATACACTTTTTAACATTGATCGCAGTATTATCCCAAATGTGTCTTCATGTCCGTCCGTTCTGGTTATTGTAATAGCCAAAAAGCACCCTGCTGGACCAGTTTGGCTGAAACTGTATTTCTCCATGAAGAAGATAAGTCCCTGTGTTATTTAATGTCACTTTAGTTTTGTGCAGGATTAACAGCTGATGTAGCATCTTTCTCCCAGTGTGGTTAAAATGCCCTGCTGTGCTTTAGACACAGGTCGACTAATCACTGATACACATCTCCCTGTCCTTTACCTTATGCTGAATGAGCTCTTAACCAGTCCTTCCAGGAAGCGGCAATAGTGAGATTGCAACCTTTAAAGCAAATTCAATCGATTCCTGTTCCTTCTATGCCAGCTTGCAATTTTGTCACCAAAACTTTTTTGCAAACTTGTCACAAAACGTACTTATTTGACGTTTGTCTTTTTATTCCCATAGCCTATATCAAATAATACTTTTTACCTCGTGAAGAAGACATCTGCAGTTTTCTAACTGCTGTGAATCTGTTATAACAAATCCAGAGCTCCATGTATTCTAATGAATATTTATTAATGTCCGCATGTTGGAACTGTCCACTAAGCCACCCCATGAAAACGTGGGTTGAGTCTGTTGACCAATCAGAGGCTCTTCTCCCCAGTATTCACCAACGAGGTGTGCTGTTACTGATACATTCCTCAGTGCTTATCTAAAAGAGTCATTGTGCAGTTAGATTGATATCCATCTGTTCACTTCTAAATGGTTTAACACTAACCAGCAGTATAATGATCAACAGTTTAAACAAAGTGATACGCTTCATTTCTCCTTGAGCTCATGTTTTTCATTCCGATTTTTTTTTTCCGATTTTGATTTGTAGTGTAACGTTTATTTTGTTGCTTTCTGAATACCTCACAAGGGTAGACTCTTAGCACCTTTTGTTAGAACTTTCATAAACCATTGACTTTTTGATGAAGTAACTGCGGAAACTCGCCCGGATAGCACCAGTTTTTCAATAATTATATGCTTCAGGAATTTACCTGAAACAAAATTCTTTAATACAGTGCTACTGGCATTCCGACTTTTTAAAAAGCTGCTGCGAGATCAGTTTCTTTAATGTATCAACAATCCTGAAGAAGAGTCAGTAAAAAAACACCTTGAGGGACTCCCCAACTAATCTTTTAGTGCAACACTTTGGCGCTCTGGCATTTTATTTTTGTCATAGAAATGTGTCTGCCTTCAGCCAGGCGTTAGAGTCTAACTCAAAATGTGCTTACTTTGCTTGCCTGTTGATGCATGTGTGTTTGGTCATTGTGTTGGTAGTTGAAGGAGAGCATGAGCAGATCAGATTGTAACCAGTAAAGTAATGATTCATAAGACAGCCAGTAGGACTTATCCACTAATAGATCTCCTGGGAGATAACCTAATCCCTCAACAATATCTCCTTATCATATTACAAGTGAACTATGTACAGAAATGGCTTCTCTTTCCACAAATGAATACTAAGCCCCTATACTTACCTTTAAGCTTATTAGATTTGATCTGAAACAGAGCAGTATCAAGTATTCTCTCTGATGCAAGGCTGATCGCAGATAATAATCCTTTCTGAGATTAGTTTTACAGCCTACCGATTACCATGACTTTGTATAAAATATGTGTTTTTACAAAGCCATGGTATTTAGAAACCTTCATGAAAATATGTCAAACTTAGTTAATCACAACCAAGAAAGGAGAGTCTGTGCTGGAGATTTGCTACATACTGTAGAACAGTAAATACACTGTGTAATCTGTATGACGGCTTTTGTCATCCTTGGAGATCACACGAGGGAGCTTGTCAGTGGCAAATGAAAGTTAGACTTCTTTTCAAGGTGCGGATCGGAGATTAGTCGTAATGCTCATCTCTATCTTTCCGACCGCTTTCACAGAGATGATACGATTTGCAAAAAAAGACGAGACCCCCCCTCTCTTTTCTCTCTCCCGCGCTAACTCTTCTCTGTCTCACACTCGCCCATCTATTACCTCCCTCTCCTCACTTTCTCATGTTACCCATCTCCTTTCTCCTCTTTATCCCTTTCTTTAAGATTGACTAAGCTCAGAAGTGGTTTGTAACTCCTTCCAGGTTTCATTGTGGGGGGGATTGTATGAGGGAGCGGATATTCTGAACAGAGCCCCATGTGGCTTTTGTATCGCAACACGATCCCAGAGCATCCACAGGAATTTCGGAACCCTTTATTTCATAATTTCCCAAACATTTAAGAGCTTTTTCAGTGTCAAATCTCAACAATTAAAGTTCTAATTTGTGCACAACTTATTGACTTCTGCTCATCAAATGTATTTCTAAATTCTTAAAGTTTATCCATAATATCATTTTTTAGTTATGTTAAAGCTCATGTGAGGAGTTCTAAACTGGTTATGAAACAGACTTAAATAAATACAGATGCCTCTTCATGACCTACAAAAGCAAATGAGACCATCAGAGGGAGAAATGATCATTGCTATTTAGTTTTTTTGTGGGTCTTTAGCCTGTGCAGCAGGGTAGGTGTCACTTGAGGCTAACATCAGGCTGCAAAAACAAACTTAAAATCTTTCACGCAAAAGACTCGTAAGACTTTGACTGGGTCAACAAAGCAGTTACCAACATGCTTTGTCCACAGGGGGCGCCAAAATCAACACATCCTTAAACTTTCTCACAAGAGCTTTGAAAATTGACAATTTTGTTTTTGGCATTTGAAATTAAAAGCATGTCGAGTCTAATTAAAAGCATGGGGAAGAAGTATCTGTACTTCATAGACATCCAAATACTACAAAGTATTTTACACCTCTTGCAAACAATTCTAACATCTTAAAGCTCCATCCAAATGTTTCTCATTATCCTGTATGGTATTTATCCTAGCGTCAATTCCAGTTTTTGTCTGCCCTCTCATCCAAACAGTGCTTTCTCTAATTGGCCCTGTGTAGAGGGAGGGACGAGGCCTTTTCCCTGCCCCTCTGTGCTCATCTGGAGTTTATTTATTCAGCGTTGCTCGATAGTTCTCCACATGCTCACAGATCACCAGCCAATAGGGGAAGGGAGACATCACGGTCAATTAGGTGCTTAATGAGATATCACAGATGAATTAAGCCATTTTCTCGAAGATTGACTTTTTTTTTCTTCTGTTCATCATAATGGCATATTAAAGTTCAGACACTTGATATCCTTCAAAGCTTGAGGGCTTTGCTGCAGCTTTAAGAGATGAGTTACATACTAAGTATGTGCATTTTGAAGTCTTTTTAAGTCACAATGGAATAACTTTTGAGAAACTTCAACTTCATTGTGTATTTTTACTTACACAGTGTGTGTATGTACTATGTATATTTAAGCAAGATTAAAAAGTAATTTAACATTTTAAAAGACTGGGATATTTTTGTCTCAACAGCTATGGTGCATTTAAGTAACAGTTCCCCCGGAGTTCAGAACTCGCAACGGGCTGCAAAAGAAATCTGAGTCATCACGAGATGTGTAAACCTTGCAGTGGTAAGAAGCCTTCTTGTGCAACACTTTTTCCCTCTCTATATTTTCTCGGTGAAGATTTTTTGGCCTCTAAATGATCGGGAAAGAAACTGTGTAAGCTGAACAAAACATGTGCATTTCAACAGATTTTTAAGGGTAAAAAGCTGAATAGGCCATTTGGTAAGAGGGGATGCTTTAAAATGATTCTAGTACTAATGTAAGAAATGTGGTACATTAGTATCTCTTTGCCTTACTTCACACAGTCAGCAGGGGAACCCTTCGTGGTGTTACCTGGAAAATCTATCCAGCTGCATTGGATTTAAATGTATAAACAGGTGCTGTGCTCTCAGCCATGTTTATTTACAGATCATCCTAGCATTTCATCTTTTCCCGCTTGCAATAGTCTTTAATTTGGGGCACGGATTGTGGTTTTCTCCTTTGAAACGCAGCTTTGGCGTCGTGCCAGCGTCATCTCGTGCTGCTTAATTCTCTGTTCCACGTTCTCAGATAACGACGGGATTTTGTATTGACTGTCGGAACTGCTCTTATTTCAGCTCTTGTTTCATTACATGGCGTCGGTGTGCGTTCAATAGGTCGCTACACAAGTTTGATTCATGATTGTTCCCCCCACTGCTTGTTATTAGTGTGGCATCAAAGCTAGACTTGGTAAACACATTTGCATTTTAATGACTGATATAGATTGTTCTTCAGCTCGATACCACCATCAACCCACCGCCCGCCCCTGCCTGCATAAATAGACTGTGGGCCGCATTAGTCTAGTTAAAACCACCTCACAAACACACATGCTAACCCCCACACACAATACTTTAAGTGACAATTAGAATGCAGATGCAGCACGATCATACGAGGCTGCATCATTGTCAAGAGGCTGCACAGTGTCCTATAAACTCTGCATGGCATCAGGTGACAGCAGAGAATAAAACAATCCTGATGTGGTAATTAAGAAAATAAGTGGGTTAATGTGTCCACATTGTCGAACGGTGCAGTTAATGTTAATGAGGAGAGATACAGCGATTGAAAATGATACCTCAGACCACAAATGGATGTCATCAGAGCAGCAATTGTCAATGACAAGCGACTATTTGAGGATGCAGATCATTTTTGTGTCCTGGCTCGTTGTTTTCTATCCCCCCCGCCACCTGCAGAGGATGATGCTACCCATTAAGGAGAGTTTGTCTCTGTGGGCATGTAATCGGATGCAAATTAGAGCAGCAGACTGCCAAATGAGTGCAGTTAAGGTGCTATGGAGCGTTTGTAGCAGGTATCACAGCCAAGGCGCATACCTGTAGTGCTGCATTGTGTTCGTGTCTTACCTGTCTTGATAAGGAAATTGTGAAAAAGATGATCTTAGCGCCTTTGTATGCCACTTGCCAAGACATACTGCGCACTGCAGCAAAGGATGGATGTTTCTTTTGTAAAGGAAGTGTTCAGGCTTTGATGTTTGGCTTTTCACCAACAGCCCTATCACTGTCGACTGTTTGCACGAGTCTAAAGACAGCACCTCTCTAAATATGTGCTCAGAGAGCAGGCTATGAAAGCTCCTTCCTTGAGGTGCAAGACAAAACAATAAGTTTGATGTCTATTTACTTGACTAACAACAAGCTTTTCTTCCCCCTTCCAACACTGCTTCCTCACACCCCTATTGTTGAAGTTGCCGTATTTGTATCAGAATTTTCTGGGGGAGAGCAATCTATGTATCCGAGCTGAGATAATGTGAGCAAATGTTTTCGGCAGCGGTCCAGTCGCTGTTAAGATCCGTTCTTGCCACAAAGCCTCCAAAACCTTTTCTACTATGTCACCCATCGACAAGCAAATCAAGGCAATAACAATGATTTTCACAGATAGCGCTACATTTGGAAGGAAAAGAAAATATAATTGGCTGAGGAAAGTGAAGTTTAAATGCAGGGGTTCTTGTTTCAATAAAAGAAATGCTTTTCTCTTCCTCCTTTTTTTTTTTTTTTTTCCTATTACTGACAGTACTGTTGTCACTTCACAATAGCAGGCAGGCTGGAGGCTCTAATTTATCTGTTTGTCCGTGTTTTCTTCCCCACGCTGGAATAGGAAGGCGGCTGTAACAGGGCCCAGCTCCACAGGGGAGAGTTGTGTTTAGTGGTGGCATTGATTTTATAAAAGGTTGCACAGTAGGGAGGCGAGGTAAGGCTGTCAACCTTAGCACTCACCAAAACATATCACATCGTCTAGTTAATTGTTTCTCCTATGTAATCCCAAATCTGTAAAAAAAAAAGAAAAAAAAAAAAGGACACATTATGCACACATATGTACAGTATGCATGTCTTCCTTATACATGCATGATTACCTTTTTGCATGAGAAAGACCATTGCTTCCAACAAATGCTTAAAAATGTGGTGGTTCACAAAAAATCAGCTCCAGTCTATCGGTTCTCAGTAACTCCACATTTGTCTTCTCCCTGCACCCCTTCACAGGCCCAGTGTTATGCAATTAAACACATTGTGGAGGTAAGAGTTAGAGTAGCCACTAAAATAACAGATGACAGAAATAGTGAGACGGATTGACAGATCTGCATACTTAGTTTGACAGCTATTTTTGTCCAATTCCACGCTGGAGGATGGAGCAAGTAATGGGATAGAGAGAGCAGAAATAAAATATGAGAGTGTCAGAGAGATGAAGACAAGAAGAGAGAGAGGGAAGAATTGGTACGAGGCAGATGAAGTGGCAATGGAGGTACTTTTTATTTTTACAGGTTGGAGGACACACACCCACAGATATATAGCCAGAGGCAGTTCATCAACGGCTTGTCAGGGCTCTCTCCCTTGTCTTCCTCTCTCTTTGGGGGGATTGTTGTCAGGGTCAGTGTGTGGAGCAAACCCAAATTGAACACAAAACTTCCTCCACTCCATTGAACTTAAAACTACTTTAAGCTCTTGTGAGTAGTTTGGAGCTGGCTATGAAAAAAAAAAAATGGAAATCAATACGATGCCTCTGTGTGACCTACAAAAGCACACAAGAGCACCAGAGACAACGGTGATAAGTTCTCTAGAGTTGTTTTTTTTTTTTTTTTTAAATGTTGTAACCACTGCTGCCAGGTAGGTGTCAAATGTTGAGTTACAGCCTTTGATTATATTTTCCACAGCAAAGATTCACAGCAAGTGGTTCCTTTTGACTGTTAAAAGAAAGCAGAGTGCTCTTTCTTTTTTTTCTTTTTTTTATTAGAAAACACTACGTTTTCAGAACATGATCTGTGAAGAAATAAGAGGTACCACTTTGTCCACAGGGTTTGCCGAAATCAAACCAATAGTTCCTCACAGAAGCTTTAGCTCACATTTTAGCTCAGTCACACGATTGCAGAAATTTGTCATAACTGTGTTAAGATTAAGGATAAATAATGGCATTCAAACCATCGCAGTTTTGGATGATTTTTGCAAGCTGATGTCTCAACTTGTGAGTCTTTTTTTTTTTTCGCCCTCCAAAGCTGTTTTTATTTACATGGATGTGCGTGTGCATAAATATGTGCGACAAACACATGAAAGACAGCTGCTAGATGCATCTATTATTCCGCAGACAAATGGATTGTAAGTGCCAGTTTTCTGTCACTCATTAGGCGCTAATCATTGGCAAATCCACTTGCCTTCCAGCGAGCACATCTTACTGTGTTCCCCCCGTCAATTCCTCTTCCTCCCTCTCCCTCTCTCTCTCTTTCTTTCTTTCTCTTTTTGCATCACGACTGGCTACTCACACAAAGCTTCTCTGTCTCCTCGCTGAGCTCCATGACAAAAAAAAACTCTCAGGGAGATCATTTTATCTTACTCTTGATTGCCAGATAATTATCAGTTAATTATTTAGAGCCTTAAATTAATTTGCTAAAAATAGTCTCTGTGCCTGTGCGTTGCCAATGGAGACGGCTCCATTATTCCTTCCCTTCCCTCCCCGCTCTGCGTCTCTCCTTCTCTAGCTCCTTTGACAGCTACTTCTGCCACTCATGTCTGACTGTCATCCAATAAAGGAGGAGGTTGTCCTTTTATATGTAAAGCAACCCAATTTCAGCCTAATTCTTTGGCACTTTCAATTTCTCTGTGCTGGGTTTAGGTGCAAATTACGACATGTCAGTCTCAGAGAACTCTGGTACAGTAAAGGAAAAATGGACTTATCATAACGGTAAAACATCCAAATTCTTCTGGGGCAATACGTGTAGATTTGCAAGGAAAACTTTGTAGCATCCTTGTTTTGTCTTCCAACAAGTTTACCTGCGTGGTACAGCCCTCTTTAGTGGATAGCACCTTCTCTTAACTTCAAACTCTTAGGACACTTCATTAGCCCGAGGGTGTTCTGAACAAATAAATGTGCTGTAAGTGCTCTTATAATGGGATTCATTGGCTCAAAGAATCGAAATTTACCCCCTCTTTTTTCCTTTACCCTGCATGCACCCATGCATATATACACACACATACACATACCACACACACAGGAAAACACACACACACACACACACACACACACACACACACACACACACGCACACAGAACCAGGGGCCAAAATAGGCTGACCTGCTCAATGGGTTTGTGCTGTGGTAATGATAAGGCTATTGAATGGAGCTGTACTCTGTCACGCTGGCTGCTGGACCATTGGTCCTACTGAAGGAATCTGATCAATATACACTTTCTCTCTGTATCCCTCTCTTTCTTTCTTTCTCTTTCTCTCTAGTCCTCCCTTATTTCCTCACCCATGTTGTATGGGTTTACCAAATTAAAAACTAATCCAATTTTTGACTATTTGCACTCTGAAATATATTTCATTTTCAACCTCTTGACTCTTAAGTATGCTTACTTAATTCGCTAAAATCTAACTACTGTATCTGCATTGCATCATTTCCTGTAGGCAACTGTAAGTAAGCCATATCAATAAATATGAACTGCCCCCCCATAACAGTTTTACCTTTGATGAAAAGGCTCATTGCATTATTTTTAGAATAAATGCATGAAACAACTAAGACATTGATTTTAATTCCATTTGAGCAGTTTAATGATTTGTGCACAAACCACGCTGGTGGACCTCACAAGGTGTCAGATTTCTCTCTTTCTCACACACAGACACTCTCATATCAAATTGATCTGAATTAATCAGTCTTTGTTGTGGATTGTGGAAATATTCTCCACTTCCAGTAGCTAACCCCTTGCTCTCATTCCCTTAACAGCCCAGAACAATGCTTGATTTTATTGTTGAGTGCATCAGAGCGATTTGCCTGATATCAAGAATTCAACTGGATTCCGCGTTCTGTTCATTTTGGGCTGCACAGAAGATTGAAACAGTCCTGCGTGAAGGCAGAAGACTCCATTGACATTTAAAACACTCCCCAGCAGTCTGGAGGCACACATCAAAGGCAGCCCAACATGATGTCCATTTGCAAGGCGCGCTGCCTGCCTTGATTACTGCTCTGTTCAGAAGGCATGCATTAAGTGGCCACCTAAGAGGAACCATTTCCAGCTTTATGCACAGTGATCACACGCACAAGATGTAATCTGGACCTGCTGTGAGCAAACTGAGGTCAGATAGCACATTTTTAATATATCTCTTCATTTGTACAAAGCTGTGAGGACTTCAGGATTGCATAGTAGTTACCACACAAGGTTGATGGAGGCAATCATCATTTGCTACTCACAGAGAAGTGTTTTTACTTTTAAGGTATTAAAACCAGTGACACACAAAGGAATAATTGTTGTTGCAAGCAATATTTCAAGATTCTTCTGAACATTTCTAGTTTACTAGATGAAGGAGCAGCAAATGTTAGCATGTGGAGCTGAATTTTACAGAGCGACCAAAGATTTAGCAGCTCCAGAGATTTTTGCTTGGAAAAAAAAACGTTTCAAATTTTATTTTGAATGGCTTTACGTGCTCCTGCCTTGAATTCAAACTATACAATCTTAACTGATAATTGTTAGTAACCAAAATAGATCAAGTCACACGACACAACTTTTGACAAACACAAATGTAACATTATATTTGATCCCCTTTAATTTCTGACAATGTTATGAATGCATACATGAAATAAATGGGTTTACTAGGTGTATGATAAAGATGAGTTTTAATACAGTTTAATACACCAACAGGCTGGAGAATGAGCGTGCAAGTCTGTGCGAGTGTGAGCTTTTGCAAAAGGCTTGTTAGAGCCACATGAAGACAGTTAAAACAAAAAAGAAAGCAAGACAGCACAGCATGAGACAAAAAGTACAGGCCAGCAGTTGTGATTTATCACTGTCATACACGTTGCATCAAGCTGCATAGACATGGCACGTGCAGGGGAACAAATCTATAGTGCCACACATTTGTTGTACTCTTTCAGAAGCAAAGCTAGACAAGGCTTTTAAATTGATCACACTGCAAGGAAAACACTGACTCTCCCCACTAACAGTGAGGCTACAGGCATAGTGTGTTGGTATTTTAATGTTTTATCTAGGAATAAGGCGAGCCAGGAAAAAAAGTGAGCCAGTATAAGACCCAATGTAGCATTAATGGTAGCCATTGTACAGACACTATAACTGACTGTGGTGGTAAAACAATATTGTAGTATTCAGTTTCAAAAGTCCAGTTAATGTATCATAAGGGCACAACGTAATAAAAACCCATCTTTATGTTACTAGGTAAGTGTCAACTGTCCCGTTTCCAAAAAGCAGTCCAGTTCAGTTTGGTGTGGTTCACATTTACTGTATTCGTGTTTTGACTGAAAGTTGGGAATGGTACCAAAATAACCGATCCTTACCACCATACTTTTTTTGCTACCCTTCTGTTGGGGTGCCAAGCGTCCTGATCCGACCCTAAAGGGCGACTTCCTGTGCGGCAGTGCTAATAAAGGAGAAACACAAAACACCTATGGATTTCAAGAGCTGATTTCAGCTATATTTTTCCTTAGGGCCTGCAGCCTTCTCTCAACAAAGCTTGTCTTCTTTTAAAAAAACGTTTTGCCCTTTGTTTACTGCGTCACGTTCTTCTTCTTCATTGAATTGGTTGGCAGGCTACACTGTGTCGAGCTGCCACTGTATGATGTCACGCTATTACGTAGCTAACGCCAGCCTCCTTACACCCAGCATGAGTACGGTTGGCTGTTGAAACGTAAGCAAGATCAGGGTTTACCTTACCAAACCGTACTGAACCAAACCAGACCACTTGGTGGAAACTGGGAAATCAAGATTTCGTTCCAAGAGAAATCCCAGTACCTTGGTGCACCAAAGTTTAAAACAAATGTACACTCATATAAGTGATAGTTACAATATAATATAAAGAATTAGTGTACATTCTAGAAACATGCAGCACTAGCCAGCCATTCTACATTTGTGATAATGCTATCCAGCTGGCAAATTTCTGAAGAAGCCTCTTTAGAATATTGAACGGAAAATACTCAACAAATATAGAAGGCTTAATCACTCTCAATGTAATATACGTATATAAAGTGATTAGCGCCATGAATGTCTCCGGTTATGAATCGAAGGACTGAATGGTTCACAGAGTTTAGGGACAGGGATGCCATGACATGTGTTTCTATAAGATAGATAGATTTTCCTACACGATTCAAACAGCTCTATTTGTGCTGAAGGACGAGAGGTGGTTGTTGGACTCATTGAATTCAAAATCAATGAAAGTGGTTATGACTGGCATCTCAAAGAGTCCTCGTGGATGTTTTTCTGAATAATAAATAATGAATCCTGCACTTATTTACATTCTGGCTGCATCATGTCAAAATGCCCCATTGGGCTTTCCGTTGATGCTTAGCCATTTAATATTGTTTACCAGCTTGCGTGTGTCTATGAAATGACATGCGTGATGCCTGTGTTCTTGCACATACTTGTCTCTTCAAGGGGCATCTCGTGAGCCATTGTAAGGTGGACGTAGGGATTGATGTTTACCGATTAGATCAGCGTCGGGGGAAGCAAGAGACTTGACCTTTTACAGTTTGACAAGTATGAACATTGTAAACACAGAGGATTTGCATTGCCATGTCTCCACTCAAAAGACAAAGAGGCACCAGCCCCGGGCATGGATGTGACATGAGATTGCTTTGAATGAGGATGAAAGGCTGACAACCATCATAAAAGGTTATCAAAGATAATATTGTGTGGAATGTGTGTTAGCCACTATTCCTAATAAGACGGAGCTGTTTTCTCAAACATTCACTCACTGGCACCATTATGCCGGACACCAAATTATTTTTTTCTTGCACTCTCTCCCCTTTTTTAATAGCCTATCCATGATTCAACAGGTCATTCCCATGGACCTAATCCTCTCATATCTAATTTATATCATCTCTTTTCCTTTATCCGATGTAGTCATTACACCCACCAGCTTCCCCCCTCATTGAGTTGTTCCAACAGCAGCTGGGTGCTGTAGTGAAGAGCTTTGAATGTTTAAGCAGAGGCAACCTTCCTCTCTACAGGTATAAATATTTCAGCAAAGAGACGGGCAGAATAAATTGACAGGAAAATTGATATCAAATCTGGCTTTTAATTTCAAGAGAAAAAGGAGTCGGGGTGCTGTAGGGGAGATGATGGAGAGGGATGTGGAGATAGGAAAGGTTATGACCTGAGTGTTAATGTTATTCACTGATTCTCTGATCCGTGCAAAATACATCCCTCACGGACATGAAAAATATATGTAAATGCTACAGTTTTTGATGTCCATGTTATTTAAATGTATATGCATACACAAAAAGAAAGAACGATGTACTGTATGTAACTTAAAGAGCAGACTTTACATATTGTCTGTTTTAAGACTTAAGGAAGCTTTTGAGATTTACCGGAGACACTGAGAACATCGAAGGTTAAGAGGTGAAGCTAGAGTCTGATCACTGCTGCGGCATACTGAAGTATTACATTAATTACATTCTGTGAAGGGGAGGGAGAGGGCATCGAATAATCACCACCCTGTTGGCACCTTCTGTAATCCAACAGAGAGACAGCGAGAAGAGGGGTACAAAAAAAAAAGTGAAACAGTTTGATGAGTGTGAGTGTGCATGTGTGCAGTGACAAAGATGGATCAACAGGATAGAGTTTCTTGATGGCATACCCTTGATTTTCATCCAAGATGCTGTTTTGATTACCTTGGAAGAAGTCCAGCGATTTTCAGAGACTATTGTTTCCGCAAGGCATTCAGTTTGCTACAGATTTAATTATTTTCACCATGTGAAATGAACCTGACTTGAATTCTTTATTCTGTGCACAAAGAGGCTCCTAATACATGAGATTGAAGGGGACCAGAAAATGTTAATCTTTGTCTTTTATTTGGATCCTTAAGTCGTACTTTTTACACATTATTGTGTTCATGAAGCAAAGTTTGCAGGTTAGCTGCCTTGTTTAAAGACACAGGCACTTACTGCTGCATCCAGTGTAAATGCCACAGCTTGCAGTGTCATGGGTTCTTGCATGACTCTTGGAACGAAATGTTGGCCAATCCATCAGTCAGTCCGTCCTCAACTTTGATCCATATTTGTTGAAATATCTCAACAAATATTGGATGGATGGCAATGATCTTTGGTGCAGACATTCATTTCCCTACAAAACATGTTTCAAATTTTCACAGTTTCTGTTTTCCTAGGACTTTGGGGAAATCTCTTACTTCTTTTGCACGGCCACATTTGTGGTGACAGTTTGGGGTTGGTGTGAAATGATGTGATTCATTTTGGATAGGGTGCCTTGATATTTGGCATAAAGTATCATAATATGCAGACGATGAGCCGTTATTACTTCTCAATGTTGTGATATTTCACTCGATTTGCAAACTTCAGCATGCTAATGAAGATAGTGGATATTAGTCTTTATCTTAAAGCACCAATTTGGTAAAATACAACTGATGTTCTGGTTTGATATAACTGGTAGCATGATTTTAGACTTTTTTATACTATTTTATTTATAATGGAACGATAGAAGAGAGATAGGATTCAGTCTGTGACCTCCTTTAAATTTTGCCAACTCCTCCCTCCGTCCTGCCCTCCCTCTCTCTACTAAGCCCTTTCCCCCTCCACTAAGCCCACCCTCCCCCCTCCTTCCCATCACCACCCCTTCATACACCTAAGCACCAGGTCACATCCCATTTTCTGGGAACTGGCTGCTCTGTTAATTCCCTGTCAGAGCCCCAGAGTCTGTGTGCTGCGGCCCAACTCAGGATGCCGTCAGCCTCTTTCCTGTTCACCCTATAGACCTCCCTCTGCTAGTATCACCCCGACCAACACAATGATTGTGTCCACCTCACTTAGGAACCTCAATAGAGAGTGAAAGAGAATACTAAAATGCTAGAAAAAAAAAAGACTATACATACATTAAGAATGTATAGATTACGTTTTTTTTCTTCCTCTAACTTGTTCAGCTCTTACACTCTTTATGTGTAAAGTTGATAAAAGCTATGCTAGCAAAAATGTGAATGTCTTATATAAATGAATCAGACGGCAGAAATTTAAGATTTTCATTAAAAACACCCACACTGTTACATTAACACATGCTGCAGAGTAGAGCAGCTAGAAAGACTTTTTACATCTAATATTCTGTGTTCGCTCCCTCTCTCCGACTCTCCCTCTCTGCCCTACCGCTGCACTTCATTCCTTCATCCCTCTCTCATCCCCCTCTCCCTCTCAACGTGATGGGTTGTGTCCAGTCAGTGGGCAGCTTTGGTGTAATTTGGCCCAGAGGGGCTGTTGGCAGTAGGTGTGGGGATAAAGGGAGCAGGGATGGTGGGGTTTGGAGAAAATCAGGCTTAGTGTGGGGCCTTGGATGCAGGGGCCAGCAAGCACATAGAAAAAAAGCATTAAATAAACATTAATGCAACTAGGTTACAGGAGATTTATTAAGGAGGCTTTTTGGGCCCCCACTGTAGGGTTTTATGCAGCACTTTAATAACTCTCTCATGCACACAGGTAAACAAACCATGGTAATTTATTGCCATCCTCATAGGTGGCCATTGTGGAAACTGTTTCAACTTAGTTTTGACTCATAAATGGGGTTTTCTCCTCTTTCCTGGGTTATATCATGAAACTGAATCGACTCTAGCTCCAGAAAAGCTTCTTTTTTTTTTACCCACTACATCTAGGGTAAGTCTGACTTGGATATGATTTTGATGTCACTTTGTGGTGTTAAAAATGAGCGCCCTTAATCGCGGCTTACTCATGTTAAATGCACCCTCTCTGGCATGTCAAACACACAGATAAAAAAGTGACTGATTAAACACAGTAATGAGGACACAGTGACAGTGCGAAAAAAAACTACTTCTAGATTTTTACAAAGTTGATTTGAGAGGAGGGATTATAAAAAACATGAACTAGCAGTGCCCTGCGGTTGACATCACATTTCACATCTGACATTGTCTTTGTGAATCAATACTCTTTGATATGATGCTGTCAGAAACTGGACTGACTGAGCTTTAGCTTGAAAAGTTTAGTGACTTGTGGCTTTTCCCTTTTGACCTATAATATTTTATCCTACCTCTGCATCAGCTTTATAAATTATTTAGAGCAAACATTTCAAAGTCTTGCAGAAATTTAAGACAAGGCTGAAGCTATTAATTGCTTCCATAAAAAAAAGAAAAATCCAATCTGACCATTAGCATAAAGAAATATAAAGAATCTATACAACCCTTGGGAAACACCCATACTTGCAACACTGAGCCCTTCAGCCCTGGAGCGATTGTCCTGCCCTGCGTTGGTGAGCTTCAGTGCACACATAGTGCAGGCGGTAGCACTCCTCTGAGGATGGCTACAGGAGGAGGGCAGAGACTGACAAACAGAGTCGGGGCAACCAAAGGCTGCATGATGCTCTACCTCTAGACCCTTTGCCTCGCTTCTGCTTTGCTTTGAGCCCATCTGAGACACTGCTCAGACAGCATACTTCTGAAAGTTCACTCTGAGTAGGAGAGAAAGAAGGGAGTTCTTGTTAGAGCGAGAGAATTTAATGGAGAGAATATCAAGGGAAAATGTAGAAAGAGAATTATAAAAGGAAAGTGTTTGAAAGAGATGGCGGTGGACAGGAATAAAGGAGAAAGAAATAGAAAAAGATTTATCTTCGGAAAAGGAGAGACAATAAAGGCTACAATGACTGTTAGAAACTCTGGGAATGAAAAGAGTAACGGACAACCTGACAGAGAGAGGCATTCAAAAAGTGGGTGTGTGACTGTGGTGCACGCGCCTGTTCATTCTCTCTCTGCATGTGTGTTTGAAGAAGACTCTGCCGAACTGGTTGTGTTGCTGCAGGACAATGTGTGTCAGGCTCCATCAATATGACATGTCTTTGATGTGGAAATACAAGGAGCAAAAGCACAGCCAGCCTTAGTCCAGTCCCCAGCGGGTTGCTACTACCGCTGTGCACGTGCACTCATTTGTATTTGAGAGTGTGTTAGACAGACCAGTCCAGGCAACACCGCCTACTTTTACCTGTCGCGTGACGGCTGCCTGGATGAACTGCTGCAGCAGCTTGCACGTGGCTCTGCTGCTACTGCCAGTTCCATCTCTTTAGATCAAGTCTGCCTTTGATAACGGCCCTCAATAATACAATGTTTCATATCATTCCAGCATTATTATCATTTCTAAAGGACAAGGTCAGATAAAAAAAATTTCACAACCCCACACAGATACCAAGACTTGAGTCCATGCTACTGCCCCACGGAAACAAGTGCCGTGCTAAAAAGTGATCATAATTCAAACCAACTCGAAAACGAAATGGCAAAGTGGACGGCGCAGGAAAGTGACGTCAGACTCCAGCTCTCAGGCAGGTGAACGTAATATTTACAGTCTATGAGGCGAGCGGGCAGAACGTGCACTACGATGGGTGGCGGGGTGAATCTTTAACGCTGGTACAAGCTCCAAACTAGTTGTTGCCCTGATTTTTATTCAATTTTAGCCTTGTAGTTGATTATTCTTTTAATAACTACAAAACAACCTCTGAAAGGGAGAGAGAGCTCATACAGTCGGTCGAGAGGGAGAGTGTGTGCCATTATGCACAGAGGATGAGAGACACTTTGTGCACAGAGCTGGAGAGATTATTTGAAACAGAAAATTCAATCGATAATCTTTTTTAATGTAACTAAGTTAAGCAGAGAAGAGAGTGATCTATAATCTATCAATAAACCGGTTTTAGGACACGTCTGTGTGAATTTCACAGCGTGCAGATGCTGAGTGATCCTCACGGTCAGAAATAGTGGCATGGTGTTACGCGTCAGACTTGGCAGCTCTGGTTATAAAGCTGCTGCGTCATGCTCGCTGAAAGTTCAGTGTGCGCTGAAAAAAACACTCCGATCGTCACCTATATCACAGTGTGAACTAAAGTCTGCCCTTGTGTTAAAGATTCACCCCGCCACCCATCGTACTGCACGTTCTGCCCGCTCGCCTCATAGACTGTAAATATTACGTTCACCTGCCTGAAAGCTGGAGTCTGACGTCACTTTCCTGCGCCGTCTACTTTGCCATTTCGTTTTCGAGTTGGTTTGAATTATGATCACTTTTTAGCACGGCAAGTTTGAAAACGAAAAGCCAAAGACCTTTTCGTTTTCATTTGAATTATGTCATATAATATGCATACATAGAAAGTAAAAGTATAATGCAAACTGGATGACTGAATATTCATTTTAAATATAGGTCAAATAATGCACCGATATTCTGAAAATTAAAACGTGTTTCTGTTACCTGTATTTTCATTTTAAAATTAGCTTTTTCATTTGAATTATGATACAAATTTAGCGGGGCATTTTTTGAAAATGATAAAGCAAATGTCATTTTCTTCATTTTAATTTAGTCAAAGAATGTGCATTTTTGAAGTTGAAAACTAAAATTCAAATTAGATAAATTAATCATCATTTTATTTTTGAGTCAAATAATACACTCATATTCTGAAAATTAAAAAGCATTTCTGTTAATGCATTTGAATTTTCAAATTAGCTTTATCATTTGAATTCTGATCACTAATCGCTTCCATAGCCGTGATATAATAACCTAGTAAGCTATTGTCATGGGGAAGAAATCCCTTTATCGGATCTGTGCATTGACATGCTGATGCCATAATTATTCTTTTTTATTTTTTATTTTTAAAGATTTATTTTTGGGCTTTTTGTGCCTTTAATGGAGAGATAGGATAGTGGATAGAGTCCGAAATCAGGGAGAGAGAGCGAGGAATGACATGGAACCACAGGTGGGATTCGAACCTGGGCGGGAGGAGCAAGGCATCCGTACATGGGCCCCATAATTATTCTCTTTTGAAGGCATTTTCCACACTGGTACCAGTTCAGGAACAGCTCCAATTTCACTTACGTTAAGATTCATATTTACTCTGTGGTGTGGTTTTTTTAGACGTAGATATTGTAACTGTAGTGAAAGGTTTAATGTAGCTGGTAATGAAATCTCTGTGTTTATAAACTGATCAATTTAGCTGTCTATGTCTGCAACCAAATCCTAAATGACACATTGAACATTTAGGTGATGCACATCTGCAGCTACATCTTAGCCATACTGCTCAAACAGACTGAGTTGCTGTTGTGGAATGAACATTGCCTGATCTAAAGACAAAGATCTGGTCTCTACTGTCGAGTACTGTCGACTGTCAATGACAAATTGATATGTTAATAAGTTGCTTTCTTTTGGCATTAGTCTGATGCTGATCTTCGCTTCAGACTTCAATGAAATATCTTAGATGTTTATTATTTTTATGACTTATAAAAAGATAATTGTATCCTTCGTTGTCCACTCTGAACAATAATACATTGTTCCGAGTGGACACTTTAACTGAAGCTTAGCATAGCTCTCAAAACTGACGGCAGTGTTATTATTGGGTGAGATACTGAGAATCAGTTTCACTAATAAATGACACTGCACCATATGGTGTTGTTCATGGTAGATTGGTCCCCAGAACGAGATTGTTCTTTACACGTCTCATTTTAAGATAACAAGAACAAATACTCCTCCAGTACACTGCAACTCTGTCAGGAGTTTGGATCTTCAGAAGATATCTTTCTTTGGGAAAGTTTTACTTTAAATCTCCCCGTCGAGCCCCCTAAGTTTTTCTACACAAGCGGAGTGAGGGAGAGGTGGACAAAAGAAGAGATAAAGGCTGTCAGACAGAAGCATGGGGGATAAATCAGGCCCAAGCAGACAGGTGAGGGTAAAGACATAAAGATAAGTCCATCCGATGGGCCCTGTGTGTGAGCCTGCTGCCAACTGGACTGTGCCATCGCTGTTGTGTTTTGGTAAACACCATCATGCAGGGAGTTAATCCACCCAGCTTACCTTTTCAGTGCTTTTGTTCCCCTAAGTAACACAAAGGCCTTAACACACATTCATGCTTCTATGTGAGCATATGTACAGTACGTCAAATACATCACACATGTACACGTGTGGATGTTTTATTTATAGCTGCGAGTTAATAACTTGCCCAGGGACACAGAGTTTTCCCTGGACATCTCGATGGACGTCGACCAAGATGACAGAACAAACAAGCAAACAGCAATGTGGAGACACAGTGGCTTTCAGAGAATAATGACAGCCTGCTCAGAAAGACCGATATCGAGACAACTGTTTAGCCCCAGCCATCGCAGGCCACATGCTGTACCACCAGAAACTGTATGTTGCCAAGCCGACTGCATATGAGCACTAATTGCCCTTAACGGTACCCATGATGCAGAGAGGAAGGAGCTGCGCTTCCCTTACTAAGTAAATGTAACATTTAGTGCAAAATAAAAGCAGACTCTTGCTCGTCTTTTTCACATGGCAACAACCCTGACTGTATTTTTTTATCAGTATGATTGTAGACAGTAAAGAGATCAAACATTTAATGTGTTTTTTTTCACTTAGGAATATTATTTAACCTTTACCTACAATGCAAGATTACTGTGTGTCATGCTCAACTGGCAGTAAAATTGCATTTACACAGAGCTCAGGTTCTACAAAAACAAAAATGTGTGAAAAGACCAAAGAAGTGACAGAAGTGTCAAATGGGATTTATTATCACAAACCTGATAGTACACTCTTAGAGGAAAACTATACTCTGGCACAGTTTCTTTTTCTGTTCTTTTTTTCTTGCTCTGGCAGTAGGTTGTACTTGTTATGATTTCTTTGTGCTCGACAAAGTGAACTCCAGCGCATGAAGTTCTGTAGGTTGAAAAGAAACCAATATAATAATCAGAGTTTGTATGTTTTTAATATTTTGTCAAATTCACAATTTTATTTATTTTTATATATGTTATTTTTCAAAGTTTAGGAATATCCTGAAGTTTTTGAATACTCTTCATTTTCAGCAATATCTGGTTATTCCACTAAGGATGATTTCACACTTGGGACGCAGGCCCAGATCGGAGTATGCTTGACCCCAAAGTCAGGTTGATTTGATCATTGTGAACACAAACAAACTTTACTCGTACCGTACCCGGTTACTGTGCCCGAGTCTGCTTGAAGAGGTTTTCTCAGGCACAATTAATGTGTACTGGAGTAAGGGCCACGTGGGAAGTGAATGCAACCGTGCTCAAACAAGGTGGACCGCTACATGACTTAATTCTAAACGGCTCATGTTGCTTCAAAAACCTTAATGTTAAAGAAGTATGAACTTTTGCCTGAGTTATTAAAGCTAACCCAATTTATATTAAATAGCTCCACATCATAGTGATCACCATTTGAAGTATCAAAGCTATTATAAGCCAGGGTACTGGTGGCCAGGCTGTTGGTGTGTTTGCTCCATCTATGAAGGCTGCTGTCCTCCAGAGCGGTCAGCCCGGGTTAAAGTCTGATCTGTGGCTTCTTTCCTGTATGTGGTTCCTCAATACCACTCCCAATACCTCTCCCTGGTTTCTGTCAGTGTCTGTGAGTTTGTTTATGCATGTGTACACAAATAGGTGTACATGCCTCTGTTTTGTAAGGTTGTGTCATGCTCATCCTGCAGGATGTGTGAGTCTTGGTGTTTCCAAGTGCAGTCTCTATGAGGTCAGTGGCTGCTGTGATAATGCTTAACTGATGCCGGCTGTCAATAGCCATTCACCAGGAGAAAAGTGCTCCGCCTGTTCAGTAAATTACACAGTGCGACGTGAGCAGTGAGGTTCAAAACAACCTGACCCCACTGTTGTTGTGAGAAACAATAGAACAATGACTGCAATCAGCTTTTTGCAGCAACCATCTGTGTCATGCTGCTGACTACAAAACACCTTTCCATTACTCCAGGGCTTCAGCTATTAGCTCACCGTGCCATTGACTCCGCAGTGAGTTAAAGAGGTTATTGTAATGGCACATTAGATTGTCTCCGACCCTTCTTTATCCAGTCTTTTGTTTTGCTGACCTTGACATAGGTGTGCTTTTTGAATGCTATAAAGCTTGTGAAGTGATCATTTCTCACAATGGCTTTTTTAATTTATTTTATTTTCACACACAGACATGCTCGTGAGGCGTTGTTGTATTGCTGATTACACTCGCTTTTTTTTTATGTGTTTGTGTTTGAGACGATTGTTTTTCCTACTTTTTCCCTTGACTCTGTCCTTCTCACGGCTTCTGCAAGCATGCCCGGGAGCAGTATGAGAAACTGTCCACGATGCACAAGAACATGCAAAAGCTCTACGAGAGCATCGGCAGCTACTTCGCCTTCGATCCCCACTCGGTCAGTGTGGAGGATTTCTTCGGAGAACTGGCCAACTTCCGCATCCTCTTCATGGTGAGTACATAGCTCTATGTTTTTTTGTGTCTGCACTGTATATGAATAGTCTTGTGATTTCTATCCCTTTGAAGCAGAGACACACACACACACACACACACACACACACACACACACACACACACACACACACACACACACACACACACACACAGAATAACAGAAGCCACCACTCACACTGGCACATTCTTTCGCACACACTTTCACTTGCTTCCACACATTGGGTGTCAGTGAACACTGAATGTGTGACAAATGAGAGCTGAAATGTGGTGTTCAATGTGCACAGAGTTTCATCAAGCTTATAGGTGACTGATGGTGAAAACATGTGTAAACATTACCAGGTTATAATTCTTATGGATGAAACTCAGGTGTACAGCAGGGCCCTTGCTATTGATATATACATGTGTGCTATGTTTTGTGCCACAATATTATATTCATAATAAACAACTAAGTGAACTCAATCATCTTTGATAGCATGCATTTTTTATAGTTAAACCTCAAACTTAATATTACCAGAAAAATCAATACAGACATCTTTATTATTGGAAAAAATGAATATCATGAAGTGTGCATTAGACATAAACAAGGCAAATCTAATAGTTCCATCCATTTTGGACACATGGTTATCCCCATCACAATACACGGACAGTTGCTCCCCGCAGAGGAACATTGTCGAAATGCTGTTGTCAGAGAAGTTCAAAGTTTCAAATATTACAAAAAAATCTAAAATCTTTATCTGTGTGCTGATTAGAGGTTGGAAAACATGTGATGTACAAATTAAGATTCTTATCTTCTCAGATTTTAAATAGATCCATAACTTCCAAAAATCGATTTTTATTTTCCAATCCCAAATGTAGCAGCAAGAAATTCAGCCAGTCTCACAGATGACTGAAGAGGATCCTGAAGTACTGTATGTAGTTATTCAAAGATAGACTTTGAATCATAAATCCAGAAATGTTTTGAATCATCATAGGTGTGGCTGTGGCTCAGTTGGTAGAGTCGTCGCCTCTCAACCGGAAGGTAGAGATAAAGATAAAGATAAACTTCATTGATCCTGCAAGGTGGGAAATTTTTGCGTTGCAGCAGCTCAAGAAAACAGGAAACAGGAATATAATTATTAAAAATAAAAATAGAAGTTAAAAATCAAACATATTTACATCAGTTAAATTAAAAAAAACAATAATAGAATATTACAAGGTAAGAATATTACAGGTAGAGGGTTCAATCCCCAGCTGAGCAACATGTCCGATGTGTCCTTGGGCAAGACACTTAATCCCTAAACTTTTGTACCGCCGCTTCGGTGGTGGTGTATGAATGGATTAGTGTTGTACTTACTCTCTGATGTACGTCGTTTTGGATAAAATTGTATTGTGGAATTGTAGAATCGAAGATAGATTGAATCGTGAACCCAAGAAATGAAATCCAATCGAATCCTGATACACCCAAAGATTCCCAGCCCTAGAGCTGATGGTGACATTTTCAAGAAGAATTCATTTGTAGAACTGTTATAGATCAGATAGTAAAACATAAATATTATATAGATACATTATATTTGCAGATCTGTTTCATAAGACAGGCGTGTAGGAGAGCAATATGTCCATCAAAAACTTAACATTGACAACCTATTAAATATACATCATGTTTCTCATCACATCCACAAGTCTTTCTTGTAATAAAATATAAAGTGTTTAGCTCGTGCACAGACGCTACATGTTACCTCATGTTTTTGAAGGAGATGCACTAAAGGAAGGGAACACACAATCAGTAAACTGTTTTTAATATAACCGCCTCCACCATGCATGTTGTGTTGAAGTATAAACTGAGCAGGGTAATTGATCAAGTTGACTGTAATTTGAACAAAGGGGTCTGTGGTTAAATCACAAAAGCCTGGTGATTGTTCAACAATATTTAACCAGCAGATCTGCTGTGTCTAATTGCTGCCTTCAAAAAAGAATAACCAGTGCAGAGGAATTTTTAGCACTAAATGTCTAAGATGACAGAGTCATCTAAAAAAACATATTAATCTTCATTCTGACCCTTGGACATTAATGCCACTATCCTTAAATGAAAACATGGGTTTATTTGAGAAGTTAACATGGTCTGAATATTATATCACACTAAGTATGCTGAGATGTTGACCTGCTCTGAGCATGTGGGCAGTGAACAAAATTGCAGTGCAGTAATAGATTGGCTTGGCCACGCCCTCTGCAATGCCCGCAGAGCCCTCTTCCCATTGTGGTGCACAGGGCCACCAATATACCAAACCAGTACAGGCAAGGATATTGTCTTAATGAGCCCTCAACAACACCAACATTTATTTCCCAAGAGTCTTTAAAAAAAAGTATGTATTCCAATGTAATATATGTCCAACCCTTTTAAACCAGAGTAAAGGCAAACACATACAGATAGCATGCAGGGTTACTCTTATGTTTGACCACATGTTCCTTTTGGATTAAATAGCCTATATTAAAGATACAATGTGAGATATTTGGAAGAAATGTACAATATAGTGTTTATTTTTTCGTCTTATTTTACCTCATTATTATGTCTTGCGGTTCCTCTAAACTTAACATCCCTGCATGACTAACCTCACGGATGTTAGAAAAGTAATATGTTTGCCATTTACTACAGTATGTTTTTGTGAACCACAAAACAAAACATTTTAGACACAATCCCTTGAATTAGTATATGACCTTAAGGATGGGGAGGTGGACAAATAAGAAAAAGATCAAATTCAGAGACAGCATCCTGTGTTCAGGGCCTCAGAATTGGTCACACACTTAAACAAAATCTTTCATTAGCTTCCAATAAGGCAATTTCATCCTAGCTTTGCATTAAACCCTTCCTACCTGGAAACAAACCCTACG
The DNA here is from genome assembly GCF_963584025.1 of Labrus mixtus. NCBI lineage: Eukaryota > Metazoa > Chordata > Actinopteri > Labriformes > Labridae > Labrus > Labrus mixtus. The sequence continues at coordinate 14,531,393 of NC_083621.1, read as the reverse complement.
TCTGTCAAACCCTACACCCCTCGTAACTCAGGCTGTCTGTTACAATTGTCCATCATTCGTTCAAGCTCATTTACTCACATGATGTCACAATGCCGTCATCAGGGCTATTTTCAGATCTCCTTCAGAGCCTCAGAAGACATTTTTTTTTACAACTGCAATCTGGAAGAAAGCAACATGTGGAAAAAAAACAGTCCCCTCGTCTGTGATCTGATTGTCCATAAAAGATGTGTGATTTTCAGCCAATCAGCTGCTAGCTTCAGATCTTGGGGTGATGTCAATTCCCTCACCTACAAATGGCAGAAAGTTTCTGGTGTGGGAGACTGCACCATGTTTTCTGGCCTCAGTTTTTTGTATTCCCTTGGTTGGCCCTGACATGCTTTTTGGTCCAGCTTTCAGGTTCTTTCACTGTTCTTTGCAAGAATGTAACCACACTTACCTGCTGTGTGATTTCCTTTATGTCAGATTTTAGTAGGTCATAAAGCAACAGTGTCTGCTAGAGATGTTTTCCCACGTCACTTACATAACCTCTTTTTTTATCTGATTTTTTCTTCTTCACATCACTTCCTTCAGTTCCATCTTCAACTGGAATGTAATAAAATAGGTCTCTTGTAGATAACTCAAGGCTCTCTTCTTGTAAATGATCAGTAAAGATAAAGATTTGATGATTTAGAAAAGGGACATTTTTTTTCTAATCACAGTAATGATGTGGAAAAATACCCTTTCAGTGGTGGTCATGACTGGTCTTGATTTAAAATCCTGAGTCCGCCCAGTCTAATACTGAGACAAGACCAAATAAAATTCCGAGACGAGCCCTAGACCTTCAACAAGTTGTCTCGAGACCGATCTTGAGACCAAGAGTGATTTCCAGTACTACAACAGCAAATATCACAAATGAGTGCTTGTTTACAAAACATTGTGTGAATACAGAAGCACAAAAGCGAGTTCATTATGATATAGGTTGTATGGAAAAAGCTCAAAATGAAATATTTCCGCCTACATGCACTTCGCTCTACAATCAAGACGACATTGACCTGAGCTTAAACCTTAACAGCAGAACTTTTGAGATACTTTTGAACTTCCAACTAGTACTGATTAAGCGATGTCTTCTGACCGACTTTGGAGCTGTAATAGAAAGTTATTAAACAGATTAGAATACATTATTTTAAAGTAGAAATGAGGATAGTGTATGATTTCAGTGTCTGGCTGATAAAAGAGGCTTGGCCAAGCTTCTTAACCTGTTAAACATAGTTTCATTACTTTGCCGCTGCGTGTGTGTACTTGTGTGTGCATGTGCTGTCACTGCAGGGCATTGCAGATCTTCCTGGATTTTGTGAGGGGTAATGAGTCTGGAGAGGAGGTTAAGATGTTCAAGTCCTGAAGTAGACGAAATTACATTTTACTTCCCACCCAAGGGCTTAAAAAATATATTTATGGGTTGCTTGGAAAAAGTTCCTGAAAAAAGTATCATATTTCCTTCTACTAAAATTAGAGGTATTAGACATGTTCACTCAACAGTATATTTCTTTTAAATATTGAGCTTAAACACCATTTGACAGGTATATTACACTTTCAAATGTTCATCTACAGTAAATGTACAAAGTGAATGTATAAGTGAGAAGAGTTTGCTGTGAGGTTAAGGGGAGTATAAATTCAGATTTTGTAAAAAAAATAAAACTACAAATTCCTCTGGCTGCATGCCCATGCTAAAGAAAAAGTGGCGACTGAGAGCAGTGACAAAAGCACATACTGTAGGGCAAAGCAGCCTCGTTTTTTCAAATAGTAATAAGAAGATAATGTTGAGGTTCACACCACGTCATCTCAGAGCAAAGTAAAGTTATTTTTTTCCCTGAATAAACAAGTTAAACATACATTAAATAGTCTTTGCTTTTCTACAACCTACATTCTATCCATCCCTCCTGGCACCGCCCTAAAAATTCCTAGTGTCAGGATGATGACATGGTGTCTAAAAGGCAAGCACCCAGTCTTCACAATCTATTAATGTGAATGGCAAGGTCCCCTTGTCATAATTCTTCTCCTCTCTTTACTCTGATCCCCATCTGAAACCAGGGTTTCATTCCTGCTGATCAAAGTGCTCCAGCACAAAACACAACGCTCCCTCAAGGATTCCAGAGTTGCATATCTCCAAAAGAGGCATCCACCCAAGAAAATAAATTATTCTCTCAAGCAAATAGCTGCATATGAATATTTTATTACTGATTTAAACTTTCCTGCTATGGATAAGGGGAGGGGAGTGTGTGGGATAAAGTGTTGTGGTGTGCTTGAAATGGGGGGGCTGGTTATAAGTTAATGTATTCCTATAAAAACAATCCTTTAATCACCATATTCTTCAGATATTATTTATAGTTTTTTGCTCTTCAGCTCTGCTGACAGAAAGGCTAATCCCATCTGCTTGCAGAGCACAAGAAATCAATGCTTGTTTCTACTTGTTTTTATTTTTTCTTACCCTGTGAAAACAACTGAGCTAGTGTCTTTGCCATCTTCCTTCTCAGCTTTTTTTTCTTGTCAGTGAAGAATTTTTTGGGGGGATGTTTGCTTGTTATTTATCTTTGACAAAGTCAACCTACATCAACCATTACTGATTTCTTCCAAATGGCGAAACTTCTTGGCAGCTAATGATTAAAAAGGAACAAGCCCTGAATTTAACTTGTTGGAATTCCTAGTGTGCCTCAGACTTTTATTTCAATATTGAGACACGAGTTGTTTGACTCAGACAAAACATCTGCTCTCGCTTCCCTCTGTTGCTTTCGCCCTCTGTAATGCATTCACAGCACAAAGCATGTGCACTATTAAAGAATTCCATTGCAATACAGTCACCCTAAATTGCTTTTACTAAAAAGCAAGGGCTTAATGCACCCGACCGACATGAGGCATTTGAGTAAACGCATTGACAGACAGTCCTCACAGAACTGAATGTAACTGATAAGAGAATCCATTAACTCTATTTTCCTTCTGTTTCATTCTCTTTCTCTCTCCCCCGTCCCATTCTCCTTTTCTTTTCCCGTGGCCAATGAAATATTATTTGATTTCAGCACATGGAGTCAGTATTGGAAGAGTCCAACAATTTGTTAATTTAATGCTGCTGCCATATTCTGAAATAGAGTATGAGTGAAATGCAATCGCAGGCTCTGTGTTTGTAATCCTGACCAGGAGCATTGGGGATGAGGATTTTTTTTCCATTAATGAGTAATCAAAGCGCAGCAGATGGGCTGGGATGAGCTAACAGTCTTCCTTGTTAATTGAGTGACTTTCCAATAAGACCAAAAGACGCAGACCGGGTCTGAAAGTAGCAAGATAGAGCATCTAAGAGATTCAAATAATGATTGGTTTGTGTGTGGGGGGGTGCATAAGTCCACTTTTCAGCCCATTTGATATTTTTGAGAGCTTGCTAATTCCTTCACAATATGACAATAATTATCATGATCAGGCTGATAAAGCTGATGAAGATCTGACAGTGCCACTCTGCGCAACCGCGATAGCTGAATTTTTCCAGGATTCCTCAGTGTTTTCACTTTACACATGGGTGACACAGGCATAACATCAGAGCGACAGGTTTAAAAAATGACCTATCAATAAGGGAATACATCTATACCACAGAGCAGAAGACTCACAATCTGTAACCTCGCAATCCTAGCAAACAGTGTAACAGATGGCTAATAAACACATTTGCTGCTTAAAGCCCAGGCGCTGTAGTGTTTGTAAAATTCAAATGAGATGTGGCAGTGACGCTCTCTGTGTGAGATCACTGGTGCGACGGAGCAGTTGGAAATACTCATTGCTCCCTCATCGGACTGGCAAACTTGTATGCAAGGGTGGTGAGACGTGCTGTGGGAGATGTATTGTGCTGTGCAGGGTCAAGGAAGAACAGCAAACTCATTTCATGAATTATTGAAAGAACAGACCTGGAAAAGGGGAGAAGGCTGCATGGCTCTTGTGCGTAGATTGAACCTGGTTGCACAGCATTCCATTTTCCAGCCAGGCAGAGCCACAGGAGTACTTATAATCTACATCTTAGACCCTCCAAAGGCCAGAAGTGTGACATGCACTCACTCTGTCTTGTGGCTTCTATTAGCTTTAAGGGATATTATGCAGCATCAATAGTGTTGTTGACAAGCCCAGCTGGCATTTAAGTGCTTTATGCAAAAAACATTTTCTTTGTCTTTATCTAGGTTCTAACTTTGAGTTTACATAATGCCCTGAGTAACCTGTATCCAGTATCTGCACTGCATTTCCCAGGTTTCTACCAGAGGTGATCAGGGCTCGTTGCTAGCTATAAACATGGACTTTGGGCTGCAGGGTTCCTCAGTTTTTTCACCTAAGGGTTTTTAGGTCAGGGCCTCAACAGGTAATGCCTATCATGCGAGATAATCCCAGGGGGGTCAAATCTTTGGACCTTTTGGGTTATTTTGAAGTGTTGCACAATAGTTTGCCTCTTTCTTTGCTTTAGTTGCTTGTAGTATACATTGATTTTCTATTTGTTTTATGCTATGTGACCATGCCTAGATTCTTTTTTATATTAACCCTTGCCCAGGAGGTTTTGTTTTTCGGTGTTTGTTGGTCAGCAGGATCAAAGAGAACCTACTAACTGGATTTTTCTTTGACATGGTGGAAAGGTGTTGCATGAGCCAAGAAAAAACCCATTAAACTTAAGATCACTTTTGGATTGAACTTGAGAATTGAAAAAATGTATTAACCAGATTGATTTCTTATGATTTTGGAAATATTCCCAGTTTGTATAATGGTTGTGCTTGCAGAGTGCACATCATATAAACCTACATTATTGATCTTTGACATCTGGACTCTTAGAGTTCCCTTTTAGTTTCTACATAATTTTTTGCATTTTATAGTTTGCAAACAAAATCCTCCTCATTGAGCCTTAGTGTATTTAAGCAGTTGGCTGCCATTGGTCAAAAAACAAAAAAACCAAAGTGGGGCTCATGAAGTTTTCTTCCCAAGATTAGTTCTTCTTTGTGGGGGAAGAAAAATCTCTGGTACAAACTTCCTTATTTACTTAGCAACTTTAATATTACAATAACCTCTAATCATGTGCCTAAAGATTTGAACATATGAAATCAGAGGAAACTCCTCTTCCAACAGAAGGCCATGAGATATGGTTTAAATTGCTAGAAAGGCTTGTTTAAGTGACCCTTAAGAGTCATGAATACACCTCTATACTCAAACAACTTAAAACATAACTTGACTTAACATGTCAATTGTTTTAAGTTCCATTAAAAAAGATGTGTTTTTCCACTACAGGCCCTGCTTGACCTCTCAGTGTCCCTTTCAATGGGCCATAATGTCTTTGATACATGTATTCACCGTGAAGCTAAAATAGAAGATCAGCCTTATTGATGATTATATATAATTGATAATATTAATTAAGCTCACATTGGGTGGTGGCACTATCACCACAGGACAGATGACTGGGAGCCAGACATAACTGGTTTCCATGGTCACCTGAAATTATACTGTATATATTGTACAGAACATTTTTGATTCAAGGGAAACATCTTTTGTCTCATGTTCTGGTGAGATATAAATCACGTCGCCAGCCCTGAAGATTAGTTTTGAAACCTAGCTTGTGTTTTTTTATGTCCTCCTACAAAAGACAAAGCGGGCATGAAAATGAGTTTGATACAATCAGTTGTTGCCAACAGCAAAACAGGGACCGTCAAAAGAGAGACCTTAAAAGAAAAAAGCGAGCCGTCAAACATATTTGTTGCTATGGTAATTGCTGTTGCTGTGTAATTAGAGCTACATAATTACATTGCATAATCATGTTTACAGTCTGAATTAGTTGTTTGTTTAAAATAAGTTTTGCCGGCAGGATTTTATTTGTAATCTGCATAATTGATCTTATAACTTATGCTGAAGATGTGGAGCAGTGCAGTGATATTACTCCCAAAATGAATTGAGTCCCGTCAGAGGGAGAGGACAGAAATCAATTTGATTTGTTCTGCCAGTGTTGCCCATCAACAGGACGGACAAGTTAACTCTTTAGTGACTGAATATGCTGCACAGCTCTCATCCTCTGTAATTCAAAGCATACATCAGCAAAGTGCACACATTTAATAGCCTTTATGCAGTGGAGCTCTATCGTCTAGGTGGTTATCATATATACTGTTGGCTGTTTGTTTGTTTTTAGTTTACAATGGCGTACATCTGTTCTTGTGTTTTTTATAGTGCACATGACACAAAAACAATAAGCCCCACATAAAACTTATTTTTTAATATACCCTTTGCCAGATCGTAGACAGAAGAACATAACAAAGCAGAAAAATTGGAGTTACAAGACGGACACTCTTCATTACACATTTTACTGGTGCTGTCTCTTTGTCTCAAGGGTTGCAGATTGATGAGCAGACTAATAAGCACACCTGGGCCCGGTGTGGCTCATGCTTAAATCAAGGGCAGCAGCAGACCTCGAGAAAGGCCTCGCTTGACCACACGTATTTGCTTTTGATTTTGGTTTCTTTGGATTTGGTTTTACAGCACACACTTCCAGTCAACCACACTTTAAACAAATGACTTCACAGATTCTTCCAACCTACATGGTATTGTTAGTTTTGATCATTTGTTTTTTGTAGATACATTACTTTGATAATTAGTACACTCCTCCGCTTTTTCAGTAATGGCTGGAGCTGATCCCAGCTGCCATTGGGCGAGAGGCAGGGTACACCATGGACTATCCGCCAGTCAATCACAGGGCCGGGCTGTGACAATATAAACAAAACAAAAAGCATATGTGTATAATATAAACCTATATTTTGTGTATTTGATTATTTTTATTATACCAACTTTTTATTACCCTCATCCCCGCCTCTCTCTCTCTTTCCCTTTCTCTCTCCTTTTTCTGTCCTCTCACTGCCCTTGTCATCCAATGAGGAGACAGTGACAATGAGGGCTTGTGTCCTTGGACATGGAGCAAAGCTCTACTATTGACTGGCATGATGAGCTGCTCTTTCCTTGTTCCTTCCTTACAATCCCTGTAATCCCTCTGTCTTAGCTGCCAACACGAGACACACACACACACACACACACACACACACACACACACACACACACACACGCACACACACACATCAGGACCACAGGGGCATTAGAATGGGGGTGGGACGCGGGGGGACTGTCATCACTTATTACATCAGTGCGCAAAGAAGGCCATGCCTTCACTTACTGACACACACACACTCACATATGCACTCATAAAAGGTGGAACACCACAGATGAGCAGGAGAACAAAGATGCCCATGCACGGGGGCTCATATGCATCTGCACACGCGCACAATAAGACCTCTCACACACAAACAGTAACACCTATGACGGGTCCTGTCAAGGGCTGCACCACAGGCCTGCGATGAAAGAACATTTTGTTGTCTCCAAAGGTCACACAGTTGCATCTTACTCTCTATTGGCACAAGAACAAACTGACACATTTGTAAAGGCTGAATCCGTACCGTTGATTATCTCTCTTTCTCTGACTCCTTCCTGACATTTCAGCCAGTCACGAAGGAGGAGGAGGAGGAGGATGATATCTCTGTCTTCCTCCTCTGAGACGGGCACACTGCTTCTACATGTCTCACCTCATGCAGTGGCAAAGGAAATATACTTGCATCGCAAAGTGTGATGATTATAGCTTTTTCGGCCCCTGCATGAAGTGTGATATTGATGTATTATTGACAAGAAATCAGCTCTGTGTTATTGAAAATATGTAAAGCAGTGCAGACACCCTACAGACATAAAGGCTTGTATTAAAAAAAGCTAATTCACAAGCCATGATATATTGTTTATTCCAGGAGCTTATCTCTAACTATCAAACCCTGAATGAGAATACGCTGATGGCATGCTGCTGCTTTTGAACACTATACAGTAGTGAAGGCACTACAAGAGAAACGGTGGCAGACGCCGAATTCTGATTTTATCTTTATGTGTGTGTCTGTGTCTGTGTGCCTCATCAGGAAGCAGTGAAGGAGAACCACAAGAAGAGGGAGATGGAGGAGAAGATCAAGAGAGCCAAGCTGGCGAAGGAGAAAGCTGAGCGCGAGAAGCTGGAGCGCCAGCAGAAGAAGAAGCAGCTGATTGACATGAACAAAGGTATGCCACTCCTCGCCGTGCCACCTCAGGGACAGAGGTGTTGGTGCAGGTGCAGGTGGGGGAGTTATGAAGAGGAAGAGAAAAGGAAGAGGAGGAGGATGATGGGAGAGAGGGGTTTTCATTGAATCTTCTTCACACAGTTTTAAACTCTAATAGAAGAGGATAATATGTAGGCGTAGGGGGGAGTCATCCTTTTCAGCTGTGGATGCATCTTAAAGAGCCCATATTATATATATATATATATATATATATATATTTAATCTATATACCTACTTTTGTACGTTCACAATAGCTAAAGTCCGAAAAAAGTGTCTGTTTTCATGTACTGCTCCTCCTTGCTCCCTCTACGCTCTGAGTCCGTCAGCTACGCTCTGCTGTGCCCACACTGTTAGACCCCACGTGGGCCAAGTCTGCTCTGATTGGTCTGCCGATCCGCTCTGTCGTTATTGGTCAGTTGCTCAGCACGCGTCTCGGAAATTTCAACATGAGCTGCAGGGCTTGCCACAACGAGCCAATGGACTTAGATCAGTGATCTCACACTGACAATGACGTCGCACTGACACATTTTTATCGAGGGGGGCTAGAACCGAGCGTTACATGCGGCTAATGCTACAGCTAACAGGAGGAGGTAGGAGAAGCCATGTTTCCGCGGACTTTGAATTTTTGCACATAGATGTGCCTAAACATGCACAGGACACTTATAAAACACACTAAAGAGCATATAAAACCAGAAAAAGCATAATATGGGACCTTTAAAATGACTCCCATAGCCATTTCAATCGTCCCAATCATGGAAAGAATATTCTTCTTTAAGTGTGTTTTCCCCATGATGCATTTGTTATGAAGGTTTTTGGAATTAAGTCGAAAAGTAAAGTTGCATAACGACTTTGAGCCTTGATAGCATAGACAGTGGCATGAAAGATGAAAGTCAAAATAAGGTTTGTAAGATAAGGTGACTTAAAAGAAAATGGCTGAATGCGGCTCTATTCCAATCCTATTTTGATAGTGATGTTGTTATCCTTTTATCTTCTTCATGTGCAAGCAATATGACATTAAATTATTATTCCCCCGTCTGAGCCTGTTTGCGATCAGCGTTCTATATTTATTGTTGCGAATCATTGGAATCTCTATTGTCCTCCAGCCCTGCCAGTAAACCGGGTATTGATTAGTGTAAGTTGCAGTTGTTCAGACATGAAAAATTAGAGCGTCAGTGCCGGGTGTCTGTGTCATGTTATGCCAATGACATTGTGAAGGAATTTCAAGCCCGAAGGGGCTTTGCAAGTAGTCAGTGTGTTCTTTTGTCCACTTTTTTTTTTTGACAAACAGACAGAGATTTTTTACAATTCACCAGCTTCTAAATGTCAGCGTCAGCCAAGGACCCCTCTGTAGCTCAGCCATTGTGGGAAATGTGACAAGACAGTCTTCAGTATGCCACAAACTCTCCAAGATAATTGATGCATGCTACAGTTTTTTTTCTTTCCTTTTTTTTTTTTTTTCCTGAGCAGTGACCTCTTTGAAAGCTTCACTTTTAATAATCCAACATGGCTGAGCTGCAGGAGTCTGTCTACTCCCCTCTCTCATTCTGGCTAACCAGATGGAGAAGGGGAGAGAAGTAGGTATGATATTAAATATTTCTGCCAGAGCAGATTTTGATCTGGGTTTCTGAATGTCATAATATGACTTGCATGAATAAAACATAAGGGTGACATGGGCAACGTTGCCTGCAGCCTTGGAGATAGTGGGGATTGTCCTCCACACCAACACCTCGCTCGACGGACTGTCTCGATCACAATGACCTTGGCAGTTATGAAATGCATACTTTTAAATTCAGGATGTGCTAAACCCAGTCTACTTTTCCCCCCTCCTGTCAAGTTTCTTACCTGCATTGACTACACATTTTCATTAAACCATGAATAGTTCCTTTTTGTGTACCAACTTGTCCCTGTGTGACATGCAATCAGAGAAAGGACAATCAAATAGTGAGCACTCCAGTGAATGGAAATGAACATGAGCCAGAAGCAGGTTGAAGGTTACAGCAGCTTGGTGTTCAGCTCTGTTTTCTCTCTCTGTTTCTCTTTCTTTAAGCTGTTTGTTTGGAACACACATAGCAGGATATTCAGTGTTTTTCTTGTTGCACATCTTTCTTTTCTCTGTCTCCACTCCTCTCTAGTTGACAGCCTTGGCTTGAGAGTCTTGGCTCCTCTATGCCGTTCTGTTCTAAAATTCTATGTGTGCTTCAGATATTTTGAGGAGTTCGTTATCTGAGGAGACTTTTTGCATCAATATTTCATGCCAAGCATCGGCCGTGTTATCTGAGGGGGTTGATGAAAATAATGTAGTGTACAACACAATGGGTGATTTTTTAATTCCACTTATTATTCATTTAATATGCCCCTACATTCTGCACATTTGTTTTGCATTTTAAAGGTTGAAGGGCTTTTTCAAGCACAGAAATAGGTCTCTAGTTCAAAATATCTATTGATGGATGGATGGATGGGTGGATGGATGGATGAAAAAATGGATGGATGGAAAATGGATGGTAAAAATGTATGCTGACCTTAATAAAGTATATTTTTATGTTTACAATTCCATTAGCGTGAGCAGATGGAGCAGGCATATGGCCGTGGCATTATGAGAATTATCTACAGGCCAATATCTTTTCTGTTTTATGGATTTACTTGTTTTATCACCTAAAATACTTTTTGATGGACCATACCATTGTGTTTAATGCAATTTCAAGAGGCTATTTTTGAGAAGGGATAGATTTTATGTCATTCCACAAATTGCAACCTAATCCTCTCCGCTTGCAAATGATTAACAATGAAATGCATATTTAATGAGAGTTAATTCGTTTAGCTTTTGCAGGGATGGTGACAGGGGGGAGGGGAGAAACAGACAAATGCTTTTAGGAAACTGATTTTTTTAAAAAAAATTTTTAAACAGCACTCTCCCATTTCCCAGTGGATAAAAGTTGAGATTAGTGCCTCTGCAAGTGTTCTGACACTCACAGTTCTTCAACAAGCATGATTGATAGATGAGACAAGTGCAGAGCTTAACGTGTTTTCCTTGTGAAGTATTAGAAATCCTAATGTAGGAAATTGCTTATGAAATCATTACCCGGTCACCCCATTTGTTTTAATTTGCTCTAAGTGGATTTCCATATTCTCTTGAACTGACCAGATGTTCAGCATTTACTAAATCACTTAACTTCAGTGGAAATGATTGTTGAACACTGTAGAATAAACCCTAATGCTTCTGTCTGAAACAAGAGGAAGATGGTTCATCACTGCAGGATATCGCAGAGCTTGATAAAAAAAATCTCACAGGCAGCATGCCGAGTGCGTCGAGAGCCAACGCATGGTAGAGCATCTGGACTTTGTTTCTCTAAGGCATTAGTGAGGAGGAGTAGCAGGCCCCTCTGGCCTCCTGCTTGGCTGGCTTCACCAGGGTCAGTGCCCCCGTCTGGGGCAAGTGTCTGCACCCACATGTCAACTGTGTTCCCCAGTCAAATCCACTAAGCTTTGAACAGAGCCGGAAAGCGCACATGCTGCTTTGAGCACAATGCATCGTGACATAAGGCGCATAGGAATAAACAAACACCCAGGAAAAAACAAAGTTATTTGAACATTTTCTTTAGTCCAGGCATTTCTCCCAGGTACCAAAAAGAAGAGGTGAAGAACTTTGTCTTGTGTTTTTTTTCTTTCTTCAGACCTACTTTATACAGTATGCTTGTTGGTATGTGAACAGTTGTTGAAGCTTGTGTTACAGTCCCCTTCACCATATGAACCGTTGAAAAACATGTTTATTGCCAACCGGAGGAATATCAACTTTAGCAGCATATTGGTCGTAGCCTGTGAGTTTTACAACACATTTTATGGCTGTACCAACTGTCAGCCATCGTACTTGACTACACACATTAAATGTAATCCAGCTGGACTTGTGTTGTATAAAATGAAAGAGTCACTTTTTCTTAGGTCTCAAATGGATAAAAATAATTATTATAGAACAAACTTTTTTTTAAATGAATTATTTAAACGGCTGAAGATGGTACTTTAAAAACTTTAAAAACACATGCAGAGGCTCCACAGATGCTGTTTTCATGATGAAGTTTTACCTGCAATGTGATTATTTTTTACTGTATGAATTAGAGCCCACTAGGCTGCTTCAATCGGCTTATGCAACAGCTTGAAGACACCAGCAGACCAATACACTGGCTCACTCTGTGGGAATATGATGGAGAGAAAAAAAGCAGTTTGTAACGTAATAGTTTACTCCCTAAGGCTAATAAAAAACAATTGAACACACATTATTATCATCCTAAATGTGGTTATCTTTACTAAGACAACAGATGGATGTTATGTACACCTCAAACTTTATGACTATCTTAAAAAATGACAGAGCACATTAACACAAATAATCTTAAACTACTCCAAGAGAGAAAAAAACATGAACGACATGTATAAATTCATGAACCTGCTTTCAGCTTGTGAAATATTTTACTAATAATAATAATACTGCGAGATTTTTCACAATATCTTTTTCTTATAAATGTATTTCCCAATGCATGTCCTCCGCTCTAAAGGCGGAGAGGAGGAGAGCTGATAGTTGTCAAAGCGTTTTTTTTTCCCGCTCAGCAAGGCCTGCTAGGATGAGGTCTCCACGTCTCTATGATTCTCTGCAGAGAGCTGTTGGCATGTTGACAATGATGGGCCTGCAGCTTCTATTTATGCATCCTTCTTGTCAACCTTTCACACTTTGAGGCTGAACTGGTATGGGCTTCTCATGAAAAAAAAAAAATCATTTTGCCAAAAACCAGCAAAATAAGCTCGTATTAGCTTTGACTTTTTAATTTCTTGATATTCCCCTTGCTCATTTCAGTGTGCTCTGCATACCATGAGATAATATGGAGTAACTGTTTCATTCGGATTTAAGTTGATTCCAGTGTAACATTTGAATCAAAATCCTCAAACGAATATTCAGCTATTCTTAGAGGCTAAAGATGACTTGTAATAATTATCCAAGCTAACATGCCCTCGTCAAAGTGTGTCCTTCTATCTGTTTTCCTTATTTCCTGAAAGAAAAAATAAGCATTTTTTTTCATCTGTTTTTACCAAAACACATTTTCCACATTCAAGTGTCTATTACTGTGGCATGCTAAACTAAACTGACATATTTGTGTGCAGCTGGCTGACTGGTTGTGGCTGGTGGAGCCCTGTCAGGAATGACAGGGGCAGAGATGTGGATTGATGGCTTGGTGTGACACTGACAGATGCCGGCAGGCCCGTGCGTACCTGTGCCGCAGCCATGCCAGCTAGGTGATCATAGACAAGCGCTGACAGGCAGCGTTGGGGTTGGACAGGTTAGCTCTCTAAGTTTGCATAGTGTCTCCACAGCACCGCAGACATGGCAAACAATATTACCGGGGGAGATAGCTTGTAGAGATGTGAAGGTCAGAAACCCCCGCAGATGAAAGAAATGTTTCTGAGTGAGGCGCACTATTTCTCAGCTAAGCTTGGCAAGTGAAGCCAGAATTAGAGAGCTATAAAACAGGACAAAGGACAGTCCTTTCTGGATTCTAATGAAATAATAAATGGCACAGTGCTTCTGAATTTGCAGCCTGTTTATTCCCCGAAGTGTCATTTCTTTGTCATGTCAGTGATGGCTTTCATGTCTGGTTATATATTTGTACTTTCAGACCCGTTATAAAAATGATGGATTTTTCCTTACATCTGCATATGGATGTCACAGCAGTGTAATACCAAACACAGAGCAAATTGCTTTTTTTTTTCTTTTTTCTTCGTCCTTGCCTTTGAGCTGTGTCGATTCCAAAGCGCAGGAAGTGCAAGGCATGCTCTGAAACTCCTGAGTATGGATTGCTGGATTCCATCATTACCTTGAAAGATGGGAACAAGGTTACCCGGATTATCTGCTGTCATACACCCATTCTAATAAATAACAGCACATTAGATTGTGCTATATCTCCAACGGAAATCAGAATCTGCCTCAAGGCAATGATGGCGCACAGAATATGGCTGACTGCATCCCAGCTAAGGCCAATGAGAGCAAGCAGCATGAATAGAAGCATGCGGAAAAGGATGCTTATTTGTAAAGAAATGAAATGCAAGGATTAAATACATCTGATTGACTGCAACATGCCATTTGGAAGCGTAGGTGATAAAATACTCATCCAATACTCAACCTCCCAGATTATAACATTTCCCACTGCATTTCCATAAATAAATGTCAGCAGGAGTAAAATGAGCCTGGCTTCATAGGAAGCTGTTTAATATTCTATGATAAATACCATAGTTCATTAGCAATTAAAGGAAACACCAGGGAATAGTCTGTCCCACATTGCTGTCTGTCAGCTTTGTGCTTTAAAATTATTGGGCTGAATATATGTATTGTTATGTATTAAGTTTGTAACATCATCTTTTGTATCCAGAGATAGATAAAGCAGTCTAATTAGATTACACTGTATAGCTTTTAATCACTTTTATTTTTAACTTAATTTAGGAAGGTTAAATTCAAAGAAGTGAGACACATCAGATATTTTCCTGTTTTTTTACACACACGCACACACACACACACACAATCATCCTACCATGTTTCTCGTTCCTCTTTCATTGCTTTCGTAGTGAAATCATTTCACCACGAAAATCATTTCGTGGTGAAATCAGCTCAGGCACAGTTGAATCTCATTAATTTGTGGGTGGTTCAAGTGTCTGATCATTTCCCCTCCCAGTTCTGGACCTCACCAGTCACTTTACAGTCAATCAAACCTAATTACCCTCACTACAAAGACCATCAAATCCCATTGTCAAATCCATTTAGCTTCCTCAGACTGCACCGCCTTTCACTGATGCAAACAGCCCATGTGTGGTGTGGTTCAGGTTTTTATCCTGATCTGGATTCCAAAGCTCAGCATCCATTTTTAGACGTGCCACTCTCGTAAATAAGGGAGTCTACTCTGCCTTGAACGGATTACCTATAGCAACCAAATATCTACATGCTTTATCATTTTTTGTATTCTTTCCATTTGAATAACCCGATTCATTTAAATGGCCCTGATGTGAATAGCTTGTGATTTTGGCAGGCACTTACAGAGCAAGCGTGCACTTAAAGGTGCTGTTAGACTGTTAATGTGTCGTAGGTTTGAGTCTCCCACTTCACCTGCAAACATATGACCTGTAAGCTGCACCCTGTGCATTTTACTCGCCCACTTTGACAGAAACATCTTTCACCTACCATATTTAATACCAATCTGCTTACAAAAAGCCAACATGTCACAGTCCGTCATTAGTCTGGAGAAATAAAGATGCACTTCCTGATTATGGTTATTGTGCTGAGAATGTAATTACATTTTAATGTTGGAGTGCCGGTAGTGTAGTGGTTGGTGCACGCTCCCTGTGTTTGGCGGGCTGTAGTCCTGCAGGTGGGCTACCCGGGTTTGAATCTGACCTGTGGCTCCTTTCCCTCATGTCATGCCCCACACTCTCTCTCCCTGATTTCCGACGCTGTCCACTGTCCTGTCTCTACAATGGAGGCACAAAAATACCCCCCCCCAAAAAAAAATAAAAAATAAAAAATTTAATGTTTAATAAGTAGTTAAAAAATGTTAAAGCTGACATCAAATAATTGAAGATTTCTAGCTGCAGTGACTCCCAGTGGAAGTGTTAAAGAATAATTTACGATGGTACTCTTCTCTCTGTAGAGGTTTCAACCAGAATAAAAGCTCAAACAAAAACGAATGTAAGTTTCACTGGGATTATTTTGCTTGTCTCTCTTTTTTCACTAGTATGCATTGTATGTCAACAGTCGCATTTGAAAGACACATTAAACGCCAAACAAATTGCACATTTTACACTTGCAAAGCGCTGATAAGAAGATGAAAGAGCAGATCTGAAAACTCTATCGTTGGAATCTATCAGGTTAAAGAAAGAGAAATGTGTGAGTGAAACCTGATTGAAAACCAGAGCAGGTGTAACGTAACAAACATGCTACAGTACTTCAGACAGTCAAACTTTACAAGAGTAAAAATACCTTCTTTCAAGTCATCTGTAAGACCACACATCATGACGAGCTGAGGTCTAGTTCAAAGTTAGGTCTAAATCAAATTTCAGCCGCACTTAGCCTGTGCAAAAGCAGCGATAGTAGTCTACTCTGCTGTGAGGACAGACTCCCTCGGCCCTGCTGGCACCCTGACATTGACCCCATGTGGCTCAGAGAAAGTGTGTCAACTTAACATCTGTCAGTGTTGGGTTTGAGCTCTCCCCTGTGTGTTGGTGGTGTTACTGGGCAAAC